>NC_060257.1:23464309-24763525 GCF_921293095.1 Ischnura elegans | reverse complement strand
GTTATTTCATAGATAAATTTGAAATATTGGCAGGAATATATAAGTTCAAAAATCGCTTCAAAGATAAATCTAAAAGTTATTAGAACAGCAAAGTTCCTGGTATAGTATTGATATAGTATATTTTTTTGCCAATTACTTAACAATTGCTTCATGTTTGCATCACTTTTCTTTTCGCTATTAATTGTAAGAGAATATGTCTTATACATAAGATCGCGCATGATCTCTGGGCAATAAACAAAATATTTTCATGCCATATTTTCTGGAAATTTAACTTAAATTTTTGCATGTTTATACAAGCACTCACGGTAATACCTCCCTAAGCCAAAAAATATCTATCACTGCTTAAACACTGATGTAATTTGCTGAAATTATATTGTTTCTTCCTAAATAAAATTGAGAATTATGGAAAAATCAAAAGTCAGCCATTGCGCACTATGTAGGCCGTAAAATTTTTAAAACTGTTCATAACTGTTTTCCGCACACCCTTCAAGGTATGAATTAGTATTGTCGTAATTGTTTGTTATTGTCATGGAGCGAATTGCTCGCATTCTGACGTGACGTTCTTGTAGCGCAAAAGAATTTGGTTATTTTCGCGAACTTTGAAGCTCTGTAGCAACAACAATATTGAGAATCATGAAGTCATATTTTGCAAACGTTAATTACTTTTACTTAATTATCTATATATGTAAAAAATTGCTATTTCTACTATATGAGAGCACACCATGGTGATGAACGGTAGTCTACATCTACTTAATACCCTAAGAGCCACCTCTAGGGTGTTTGGCAGGAGGTGATCAATCACCAGCATGCAGTAGTATGAGTGACGATAGTATTGTGGAGGTCTCTTCAGCGTAACTATCAAGGGACATGATTCGATTGAGGGAGCATCATGACAGGTGCTTCCAGGAGCAGATGGCTGATGGACATTTTGATATATTTTGTTCTTTGCTCAGGCATCAAGCAAGCTCTTTCAAGTACAATAAGTCCTCTTCGGAAAGGAATGGCAAAGTTGATGTAAACAAGTGACAATCGCAGTGTAAACTTGTCAGATCGGCGTCGACTCTCATGGAGGAGACCGAGAAGACAGCGGTCATCGCCGGTAGGTACTGACTTCGGTTTTAAGGGTACCATGGATGGTTTTCATTAACTAAAAATGTACCACAGAAATTGATGCCAGTCAATCAGACTATACTTAATTTTTGAAGTGAAATTATTTTATTTACGTTAAAAAGGTGTTACGAGTAGCTCGATTTCTTTAAATTTTATTTTAATTTATCTTCACCGACCCGAAAAAAGCGCATTTTAAGCTTTACAGGCAGGAATTATATTAAAAAATAACTTAGGACGATCACTGACACTCATCTGCTGCACAGAGGCAACCTACCACGGCGGGATTCGATAACGTTTTTACCCCGAATTTAAAATATAGGGATAAAACTATTCACGTTTCCTGTACACTTATCCGTTCTTATCCAACTACCTGTTATCTAATTCTCTATCTATGTTACGTTAAGTATCTGTTGACTCATCCGATCGGAGTCGACTCTCTTGTAATGATTGGTGGAGACTAAAGAGACATCTATCGGTTATATCCGCTACTATGGATACCGTGGATAGTTTCATTAACTTATGCACCATGAAAATTCGATACTCATTTTTTAATTCCGTAAAGACCGCTAGATGACTTCTCCTTTCGAGGTTGTTCATAAGCTATCACCTGCTCGTTGTCCCCATTATTCGCCACGAAATGAACTAAATATAAAGTTAACTTGATAATTGGTGTCTTTAAAAATGTCCTCATCATACTCAGAAGACACAAATTCTTAATGAGCAATAAGTAACGAATCAACTACGATTATCAACTCCATCATAAGTTTTGGCTGGAAAAATATACATCAAAATATTCCATTCGGACAGTTACTATATTACCTTCGAACCTTCTCGTAGGAGATCAAGTGACCACCTGTCATATATCACGCCTAATCGAATCACGTCCAGTGACAGCAGTAGTGAAGAGACTACCATAGCGCAGTTGTCACTTACGAACCACCTTCACCCGCGATTACATCCCCTTTCCACGCTACTGCATGTGTACACAACCCTTTCATCACCTTACTATTCACCCCCTTACATTCGGAGCGAGAAAAAAAGAACGGACAAAAGAGATTTTCTTTCGGGCATTGTCTGGCTTCAGCCCGACGCTCAGCATCTACTCGAAGGCAGGGTAAACCGTAGAGTTGTATTTAAACTTTTTAAAGAGACTGTAGCAAATATTCTTTCTCAAGTATTAGGAGTTTAAAAACTTTCGTTTAGACAATTGCGTAAGTCCTTGAAATATTGATTTTTTTCCTGCGTAAGCGACGCTAATTTATAATCGGTGGTTTCTCAGAACAGACTACTCCTATTTTATGGTATTTTTAGAGTACGCAATGAGGTTAACCATTAGTTCAGAATCTCTGAAACGTTGGGCATACTTGAACAAAAAATAGAGACACAACGAAATACTCTACAAGTATTACTAGAGTTTAAGAAGAAAACTCATTCTTCTATATAGTTGTTAAACTGATGGTGAAATTGAGCGGTAGTTAGAACGATTTCCGAAAATTATTTAGCTCAAAAAAAAAAGGGAAGCCAACTTTAACTCGGCTAATTCTTCTCTTAGTTTCAAACTCGAATGCACATACTTTTCTGTGGAGAGTAAAATAAGTGCCTACTGACCGCTGAGCAAAGACAACGGTTTGGTTTCCAATGGTGATGGAAAGCGGTGGAAAGGCTGTATTCCGAAAATATTTCACCTTAAAAAAAAGGGGGGGATCCCCTATTTTCCCTGGCCTGATTCTTCGCTTCCCACGCCAAATCGCTACTTGACAGATCCAATCATCGAGTCGGCCCTCGCTTTCCGTCACACGTCAAAAGAAGAGACTTGAGATATGATAAAAAACCTCGTAGCAGCCAAATGGACTTGATATCCTCCACCGCAAAAGGCAATTTCCATGTCGTATAAAGAGCGATGAAATACAGTCATGAGATCAGAATTTTCCACTAACGAGTAATAAATCTGAATTAAGGAGAGAATAATAAGGTGTTTTACAGTAAAATGTGTTCGATGATGAAATACAAATTAATTTAGTTAGTTAGTGGCTACCTTAAGTTTAGAAATGTTTGAATGACATATTTTTTAGCAATGAAAAACTTCGTCACTTTCACAATTTGTATAAATATGACTACCGAATTCGGCTGTTACGCCATTATCAAGTACACAGTTACCAAAAATATAGAGGGGGAGAAGACTATATAGGGCATGTACGATAAAAGCCTCGAAGCAGCCAAATTGACCTAATATCCCCAACCGCAAAAGGTAATTTCCATGTCGTATATGAGCGATGAAATACGTTTATGAGATCAGAATTTTTCACTAACGAGTAATAAATATGAATGCAGGAGTCAATAATAAGGTGTTTCACAGCTAAATGTGATGATGGAATTAAAAAATTAGGTAAATAAGTCCCACTAGACAACGCATAAAGTGAGTGCATATTAAAAATAAAAGTGTCAGCGCTATGCCTAGAGGAATCAACCAACAGTATTCATGTTAAAAATAGTTACTTAAAATATTCTGTCTCTAATTTCCCTTTAATTCTGCATGGCTCCGACAAAACCCAAAAAAAACTCAATAAAAGATATTTTTGTACGTGCGACCTTAGGTGTACAACTAATATCAATGAATATAAAGGTCACTTAAATTAAAGATAAAAAACAATTCCTGCAATTCGCAGCACAATGGCTGTGGACTCTAGCATTGAGTATTGACTAAAAGTTATATTGTAAAGTTCTTGCATTTATTTTATTCCTAGTGGCTCCTGTCTGACTCTGTCTAAAACTATTTTGTATAATATTTTTTTCAATTTACAATTTTCAAGTTTTTATTGTTCTTATGAGAACAGGTATACTGATGAGGATAAACTCTTCAAAGATTGTTTATTAGAGGCTACCTTAAGCATAAAAATATTTGCAAGAAATATTTATGGATGTTAATTTGGGAATAATAAACTTATCTTTACCATATAATGATACAAATTGAGTTAGAAATCGAGAAAGCTCCCTCAAGTCAGCTGCGTGGATTTTTATCCTTGGACCCTTGACTTAGATTTCCCTTTTTCAGGATAGCCATCCATCATTGTTATGATACCCTTCTCGTCATGCTAGAATTACCTTGACAGCCAATATAAACAACCTATACGCAAATCAAAGCCTCGAAATAATAGGTTTGACGTGGTGTTATGAGAGGAAATTGCATGCCGAAGGGAATTTTCAAATTATATTAAAAAAATAGCAGTGTAGAACGTGATTTCTAGGGTAGAAATTGATCATTATTTAGGTTTTTCTTATCTTGACGAATGTGACGACTCCTATGACGAATCGAACCGACTTCAAGATATAATTTTCTGCTCTTACTGCCTCGCAAACTTTTATATTGCAAATGAATTTCATAAGAAATAATATACTTTGGAAATTCATGTTGGTTTAATTTCTTCCACAAATGAGACATACGAATAAGTAACGCAAAATTTACGAAAAATAGGAACCAGAAGTGGCTCTAATGTTAACTATAAAATACCCTGATAAAACCAAAAGGATTTTTATATTCTAAGCATGAAGGTGAATTAGGAAGAAGTTTTTCGCTAAATTTGTTCAACTTTGACCTCACCTATATTGTTAACGTAAAAACACAGGAAAGAAATAATCTGGAAACTTGTGAACAATTAATGCAAAATTATGTATGCGAAGTTTCAACTGCCTAGCTCAAAAAAATAGTTTTCGATTCAATATTATTTTTATTATTTTTCGATTATTTTTCGTTTCAAGCCCACTGTGCGACGTTTCGGTTAATTTATACACCATCTTCAGGGTTTAAATATGTTCTGAGGGTCGTCTTGTACTGCTGCTTACATTTTCCATTCTCGACGTTCAAAAAATTGGTAATTAGGTTATGGTTTGATGTCGTTATACAGATACTTCCTCGGATTGTTTTCCTTGTACTTCTTTATTGTAGGATGAGATGACGGTGATATGAAAGTGATGATTAATTATTCTCCTTGGTTGATTAGATGATTTTCTTTGTCTTGACCTGTATTTTTAATTATCATAAGTATCTTGGAGTTTAGGTCAAAATGATTCAAAACTATTATGCCGACGCGACGTTTCGGCTTATGTATAAACTATCTTCATAGAACATATTGCAGTTCTGAGGATTGTTTATAAAAAAGAAACGTCGGCATGAAGGTTTTGCATCATTTTGACCTAAACTCCAACATACTTATGATCAAACAAATGAAAATAAAAACTAAATATTTATCCACCAATTTATTCTCGCGGTACAAATAGCTTCGACGCTGCGGCGTCATCATCAGGTACCTAACTAGTTTTACCGCGAGATTTAATTGGTGGACAAATACATATTTTGCTCTATTCAATTGTCAGAATAAACCTGGAGACTATGGAGCTTATACTAAAATGATATTAAAAAATAGAGGTTAAGGCAAGGAAAAAAACTAATCATTATGTATGTAAATTTCGTTTGACCCCCTAATTATTCCTCATTTTCCCGTGAAACTCGGATCACTTTGTCCGTCAGCGACGCGAGTGGCGACTTCTGTAGACCCATTTAAATACGCGGTGGGCGACTACACGTTTAGAGGACGACCTGATGATCCTTTTTTGTAATATTCGTGACTGTGACATTCGGTTTGGGAAAGAATGATTTGAGCGCATTATACGGCGGTTCGGCTGAATGGAGCGTACGGAGTAAAATCTATCGGAGATATTACGAAGGTAAACCGAATCGCGTGTCCGCTGCTTTATTTGTGTCCCGGAACAAAACACGCACGCGCCTGCTTCGCAGTAGATTCAAGAGCTGTGGCGAAAGAAAACACACTTTGTCAGTGAAGACGGTGTCTCACCACAACGCTAAGTAATCGGATAACTGGTTGTCACGAAGTTTCATCGCTATCACGAAAAAGAGCAATCGAAGAAGAAATCATGCGGTCTGCCAACGTATTCGGATAAAATGGAGACAAGAAGTATACCAGATGGAATATAGAACATGCTAGGCACCCAAATTCTAGAAATTCATTATGTACTAAAATCTCTCGATCATTCAAGTGTGGTGTTTCCAAATGTCGATATACGTTCTTTGACAAAAATAAAAAATGTTTTCTTTTTCAGTATCTGAAAATTTCTCCGGTAAAATGCTATGAAAAATTTAACTGAACAAAGAGCGGGTTGTTTCTTCTGCTTCGCCATATGATACCTATTTGTATTACTTTTATATGAGGAGTGATAATTTTAAATGTTGATGTTAATACTTCGACAAAAGAAGAGAAGAAGAAGGAGAAAAGATGGGGATTTACATCCGCGGTTAAAAAATGGCTCATACGCTATGAGAAAGTAGAGCTTTTGCTGAGAAAGGTAGCATAAAATTTTCTCAATACAAGGTGTATTATACGTATGTATGTAATTGATATGCGTTTCTAAAATCAAGTTAGTTATCATCTGTATTATTATTATGGTCATGTACATCACCTACTGGAATATCAAAATTGAATGCAAACGATAAGAAAAAAATGTAACTGAATTCAGCGAAAGAAATTTATTTGCCATTTATTGATAGCACCAGTCCTTTATAAATCGTGTATGATGGTAGCTCCAAAACGATATCATAAGTGGTACCTATATATTCCACCATTCTTAAAGATTTTTCTGTTGTGTAATGTTAATGGTAATATAATGTAAGGATAATGTAATTGCATATAAGTATATTAAAGTTATATTATTATATTTAAAAAATGATTTTCTTTCCTTCTTCATTTCTGATAATTTCACCGGTAAAATGCTATGAAAAATATTAAGTGGATAAAGTTTGGCTTGTTACTTCTGCTTTACCGGATTATATATAATGATTTCAATAGCTGAGCTGCTTCTGGGAGAAAGCAAATATCAAGATTTCTCATTTTTTAAATGTAAAAATTTTGTACTTAATCCTAATTACCGCGGTAGGTACTTAATTCGCCATTAACCTTTACCACACAAAAGAACACGTAGTTCATATCTTTCCTAGATACATATGAATATTTATGTTTTTTTATGTTACTTAGAAGCTACATTGGTTTATAATGGGTTCATTGGTATCACTTTTTTTTATCAAGTGTAGTGATTCCAAATGTGGATATGCAGACTTTGACTTTGGACTCCTTACGATATAATTTCAGGACAGCGTAAGTGTAATCTCGTGCAAAGTGGTGCATGATGTGACAGATTCACTTCCTGCTAAACACTCTTGCGGTGGCTAGCATGTCACCGTGTGTTCGGAGACATAGATTGCCCAGTTTGGTCGGGGCCGATGTGGTTTGCGAGCCGCAAGTGCAATTTGCCACCCGCCGTGCTAATTCCGCACTCGCTGTCGCCGTGGTCAGTCCGATGTCTGCCTCGTATCGATCTCCTGTTTCCGTCGTGCGAACAAGACTCACGCGGTCGCTTCGTTCGTCTGCTTTCAGCCCATTCTCATGAGCAAACATGGTGACATCTTTTTGATATCACTTTACCTCAATAAGACATCACTTTTTGATGCCAATTTTATATCAAAATTAAGGTTTCACTTTAATCTCAAAAAGAATAAATTGTTTTCTTTCAAATTTCTGAAAAATGTTTCGGGAAAATGCTAAGGAAAATATTAAATGGACTAAGTTTGCCTGTTACAACTGATTTAGCAGGTAATAATTAATTGGTATCGCTTTTTCATAAAGAGGGGTGTCAAGAATAACCATAATGACAATTTTTTGATATCACTTTAAGTCAAAAAGACATCACTTCGTAATATTTATTTTAGGTACAAGGAATCACTTTTATCTCAAAAATAAGAAATTTTTCGTCTCCAATTACTGCAAACTGCTTTGGTAAAATGAAATGATAAATATTAATCGGCAAGGATTGGCTTTTTTATACTTATTTAACAGATAGAACTTAATTTTTATCAATTTTAATCAAGTTTGGTGAATCCAATATCTGATATAAATGCTTTGGCACATACCTTTAAAATCATTTTTTTCAATAGCTGGAGTATTACGCAATTACAAATCCAAAGTGGTATTTGAATGAACATTGTCCCTTGCCCTTCTTCCTTTCTCCTGTCTTTCAACGTTTGTTTTCATCAGGCCATCGCTACTGACTTCCACTTGAGCCCACGTCCCTCACGAGGGCCAAGGGTCTCAATCTGTGTAATGCGTTTGCGATGACTGTCCCGTACACCTTATTAGCGAGTTTCCTTTAAATTCAGAGTTAAAACTTTCGGGTGCATATTTCTTTTTCTAAAGAAATTTTTGAAAAAACTAAACGTGTTGGCAGTGTTTAGCGTTTAAGGTGGACAAGGCAAGTTTTAGGCATTGCGACGTCAAGCATTTCTTATCTTTCAAATCCTCCTCAATTTCTTCGACTATACATTTTTCTGATTTTTATGCCTCCCTACTTCGAATAACTCTTCTTTCCTCTTCTCTTCTCAAAAATCCCCCACTCCTTCCATAAACAACTCCCTAACTACATTTAAAATCATTATTAACATCATATAAACATCAACAGTATCAAACGTTAATGCAACTATACCTAACGATATAGCAAAACATCAAAGGAACTGAAAACATTGCCAGTATAAATTGTTGGCTGAAGTGTTTAGTTTGAATCAGTAAAAAACGCAAACTAATTTTTTACATTCCTTTTTTTACCTTTTTCACCTTTTTTTAAGGGGGAAATTTTACTTGTGGGGCCCTTTGATAGCTATTACACCCGTGGCCTCTTTCGTCAACATTATTCCCGCAGTTAATAGTTAAAATAACGCGGAAATGGCCGGTATTGCCCACTGTCCCGTAAAAACAGGAAACCACTGTCCCGTAAAAACAGGAAAACACTGTCCCGTAAAAACAGGAAAACACTGTCCCGTAAAAACAGGACTGAGTAATCTCATCGTAAAAGCAATCCTGGATTCAAGATTCCACTGCAGTACCGAGAATCCGTGATCCTCCACTCACGTACCGTCCTCCTCCTGCTCATCGTGATTCGCTCGACAACGACTCAGTCGACCACAAGCACGCTGCAATTCCGTGTTCGCCCTAATTGATTGGCCCGACTTGGATCACGCACGGCACGGAAATCACGTCTGATACTACTACTCAAAACCTCGGAGGGGCTACTCTATGTTTGCACGTTGGACATTTGCATATTTTCGCGGAGGCACGTTGATTCCCAATTGTGCGATTACATTTCATGTTGGATATTGGTCATTCACGCTACATACCTCCTTGAGGTTACTCTTAGAATTATAAAAATAGTAAATTTATTGCTCCATTTCTTATTTTATTTTTATTTTCTCAATGTCCCCCGAAAACAGCACAATGTGGCCTTTACATTGAGAGTTTAAACAATTTACAACAGAGCAATCACACACACCAATGTGTGGAAGGGGAAACATATCCAGGCGGGACTCGAACCCGCGATATTCGGTTTGATAGGCTAGGACCTATCCCCGCCGCCACCGAGCTCGAAGTTACAGTTTCGGAAGAAAATAATAAAGGAGTTTTAGGTAGCTTCAGCGTTAAACAATAGTGTGGAAGCTACTAAATCATCACTAAATTTAAATACAATGCTAGTCACAAAAAATATCAATTTTTAATATACTATAAAATGTCTCATAAAATGTTGCAAGCGGCAAAAAAACGTATCATTTGAAGGAAATTGAAGTGCAAAAAGAGAGAAAATAGGAGCATACAACAAAATACAGAAGTATGTAAAATTTAAAAGAATGGCAGATTGTGTATAAAATAATATTCAGTTCTCTCGTAGCGTATTCCATATAAAATGGCTTGGAAGCCACGCAATACAAGTCGAGAGGAATGCAAGTCGAGAATCAAGCCTGACTCGTAATGCTTAAGTATATTAAGAACACCTTAAGTTACGTGGTCAAGCAGTGTTCTTCAGTTCTAGATCTTCTTAGGGACGAGGAAGCCGAGATCATGGGTGCAACCAGGAATTAAAGCTGGAGGGGGTTTTAGGCGCAACAGATACGTACGGGTGTGGGGGTATTGCATATGTGGCGAGTCTAACAGGAAGTACGACGCACCGACGCCGATCAGCGCGGGCAATCAGGCGAAGCGCGGTAAACCAGGCGAGCCCGGTCAACGCGGCGAAGCTGCCGCATCGAACCAAAATCAGTATATCCAGCGTATATAAGACCAGCGGAGAAGCCACCGCGAGAAGCAGAAATATAAGAGAAGGTGCCAGCAAAACGCTGTGCTAGAGATTCAGTAGACAGCTTCACAGCTGGGAGCTTGAGTCTACCCACCATAAGCGAAAAATCAGCGTTGCTGTGCTAGAGAGAACTGTGCCACCTCAAGTGTAAACCGATTTTTGTGCATAATAAAAATCTTACATTGGAAGAGTATTGTTTGTTTGCAACATAGCCTGACAGCGACCTTACACAAACCCACCAGGGTAAGAAGGAATTGCGGGGGCCCTCCTCCAGAAATAATTGAAGAATAATGGTTCAAAATGGCTAGTTTTACGGCTTTCTGAGGGATATTTGATAAATCCTAACACTATTCTATAAGTGATGCTGATCCAAATAAGTAAAATGGATTAAACTTAAAAAATTCTCTCAGCTCTGGGGGGGGGGGATTTATCCCCAAAATCCCCCCTCGCTGCCCCACTGGCCGAGTTGTACACCGTACGGGGGTTTTAAAAGAAAATTTCTATCTTATCAGATCTTGATATTATGGTTTAAGTTCTCTCCAAACGCTAATGCCTTATGATTGCTTTGATTTTACCATCTCTCTGGCGGCCATCTTGGAACTTGACGCCACTGACAGCAGCGCCGCCATCAGTCATTTGAGTCTCGAATAAAAACGGCCGGCGGGATCAGCGATTGTCTGGACATAGTTGTTTGCATGCACGGACAAGCAAACAACTTCTAAAACAAAACACAAACTGCTATAGCTTCTCAATGAATCAGTAGATGGCGCTGCGGGAGTAAAAATGTGTTCTGAAGCGTTAACATTTAAATATAAGCGAACGTCCTTTACCCGTTTCTTTATGAATATGCTTCGTATATATTTACCCTCTGATTTCTGGCTTTTTCCATCTACCACAACACCGTTCTCCTGGTCCTTTTTCCATTATATGCTATAGGTATCAAAACTTCTAAAGAACCCTACCGGAAACCGGGAGATTCTGGGTTCGAGTCCCAGTCAGGCCATATTTTAACCCTCTGGTTTCTGGCAAATAATTAATAGCTGGCAAACAAAAGTGCTTTAAGGCCGTTTTATACAGGACATGTGTTGGCTCAGTTTAGAACTGCATTTCTTTCTCAAACTGGACTGAAATAACACGAATGCTTAAACGTAATTAGAACAGGGCTTATTTTGTCATCTTGCATCCGTGCATTCTCGCTTGCGTTCTAGCAAGTCGCCGCTTTACACGACGCAATTTTGACTGCGACTTTGTACATTTTTGCTTTTCAAATCATTCGACTTACATATTTGCTTATGACACTGCCTACGTTATAATATCTTGACCACCTTCTGTAAATGTCTCTCGCGATTGTTTGTGTCGAAAAATTGTTACAAAAAAATGGATCACAAAAAAGGAAAACCACATTTTCGATTGTGAATTTAATTTCATTGCTGACTGCTGGAGAAAAAGGAAAGGGGGTATTTTCTCCGTTGTAACTAATAAAATTTAACTTATTAATAATCACATAACTAAAAAAATTCAATTTTTTCCCTAATTAATTTTTTTTATTTTAACTTATAAAAAAAGCATAACTTAAAATTCCAGTGTTTTCCTTTTTTAATTTTTTTTAAATTTCAACTTAGAAATAACAAATAGCTTTAGATTTCAGTTTTCCTTTTTTATTTTTTTATTTCAACTTATAAAAAACACAACTTAAAATTTCAGTGTTTTCCTTTTTAAATTTATTTAATTCAACTAATAAAAAACACATAATTTAAAATTTCAGTGTTATCCTTTTTCAATTATTTTTTTATTTCAACTAATAAATAATCAAAAACTTAAAACGTATGTGTTTTCCTTTATGGTGCATTATAGGACAATTTCAGTGTTTGCCTTTTTTATTTTTTTCTATTTCAACTTATAAATAATGAAAAACTTAAAATATCAGAGTTTTCCTTGATGGTGCACCAGAAGACAATCATTGTCGACTTTCAAAGTTAAATACATGTGTTGTCACTTGGAAAGAAACTCTCAGCCGAATCTCGCACAGTAGAACTACTGATTTTTGATGAATGATCTCACAGTTCCGGAGTGAAAGGAATTGGTAGTCATCTGGCGTATCGGTCTCGGGAGAAAAAATACGGCAATCAAAGAATTCCACACGATTTCCGAGAAAGGACTCTTTTGTCATGGCACTCACGCCATCGTTGGAACGCTACGTAACGGAAAAATATAAAAATACTGAGATAATATATTATGCTATCAATTCATAGCATTCAATTGTCTCTGAAAAATATATATCGGCGAGGGAGCGTGAGATTACCGGAAGAGAAAAAATGATAAGGGTTAGGAATGCCTGATAGTCTGCTCAGAAAAAAGGTAGGTTTTGAAATGGGAACAGTGGGGTGAAATATGACACAGAGTTGAACGTATTCTTTCCAGTGGCGTAGCTATGGGGGGACGAGGGGATAGATCTCCCTCCAAAGCCTTAGAGAAATGAAAAAATCATTTTAAAAATTGTCTAGTTCTGGCTTATAATAATGTTTTCTGTTTAAAATTAAAGATCGTTTATAAATATCATGGCAGTGAGATGAGTAACTGAATACCGACCGGTAAATAACCCCCGGATTGAAGGGGATTTGCCACCCCAGACCCTCCAATCCCCCCTAAAGTATATTCCTAGTCACGACACTGATTCTTTGGTAAAAATATTTATAATCTCTGTCTCTCGTCACTTATATTACTTTAGATTGCAAGAGCTCCTCATTTCAACAGAAGGCATTTTGCTATTCAGGAATCTGTGCATTATTACCAGTATTTTCGGAAGTTGAATCCAAGAAGCGAAATCCCTCTCGGATCACCTAAATATCATGAGTATATTATTTCCCTGTTGGTTTAAACATTTTTATTGAGCAAGAAATATTATATAATCATTATCATTTTATACCTTATTATTCAAATCAGTCAACAAATACTCCATTGAGTATCTTATTACATACGGGTACTGTAGTGACAGTTGTGCTATTAGCAAAAATAACTAACGAAAGTTATTTTTTAGCAGTTACACTGTATGTTTTGTTTAAACTTTCGACCATTTCGTTATTTATGATCGGAGCACTTCGTATTTTAAATAATTCTTCTTGACTTTTTTTAGTACTTTACAAGTATGCTATTTAGATTGAGATATTATGAGAAAGTAAAAAAATAATAATTCTATCAGAGGTGCTAGTTGCCTTCGTTGGGGGAGGAAAGGGACGGGCGAATGGACCCACCAGCTACCTGTGTCAGTCCCATACAGCTTTTTTTTCTGTCCTCTCCTCCCCTCCTTTACTTGCGGCTCAGGCACATCGCGGGCCCGTGCAGCAACTTACGGTATACAGACTATAGATGTACATTCTTCCAATGGTCTCATCCCATATTTCCTCTTTCTTCATTTTACACCTCCGCCTCCAGTTACGGTGACGCAGTGTTGCGGTCGAATGAGGGTGGGTGAAGCTGTAAACTGCTCGATATCGAGAAGCGATCGTGTCCGTAATTGCTCCCGCAATCGATTTCCGAGTGCCGCGCACAGTCACGGGTTGCGTCCCTTCGTGACGGCCATGAGCCCATGATCAGGGGACGTCAGACCTGTTATTATTTCTCCACTAATTGACACGCTCAAACTACTCGAGATTGAAGCGGACGATATTCTTCAAAGGGGGTTATACCACGAGAGAGGAACACAGCCAAAAAGGAAAGAAATGTGTGCGACTCTGTGAAGTCGAGTTGTGGAATATAGTAACATTTAAGTTTATGCCATTGCCGTTTATTTATGTTCATCGTTAGTGAAACTGGTGAAATATTCTCGGGTTTTCCAAGCATTTGTTAGAATCTGTCAGTCAGTTGAATATCCTGCCCAGTTGAGTAACCTGCTCCTAAAAAAAATGTAGAAATAATTTCTTGAGCTTGAGCTTTACAACATGAGAACAATCAAATAAAAATCAAATAAAAAAATTATATTTTTTCCACTCGTCACTGGCAATAGCTCAATAGTGGAATTGAAGGGAGACGGAAGAGGGTTGTGACAATTTTCACTTGATCACCAATAGTTCTGTAATTATGCTATCTGGCTGAACAAAGACTGTTTCTTAATGTAATGTTTACATTAGTATACACATAAAAATTAAATGCGTATCCCTGAACATAATAGTTAGCTCTTAGGAGCAAGTAATATAAAAAATGACAAGTGTCACAAACGACCACACCCCTAGGGCGGTTGTGACAGTACTTTGGTTCGGTAGCGACAGTTTTCTAAAATACGAAACAAATGGTCTATAATTGCAGTATTTGCAAGATATATTTAGCATAATATAGCATAGTTTTCTTGCTGAAAAAATTACAACTTAATCAAAAAAGAAATAAAATATGGGTACACTTCAATCATTTACAGCTAATAAGGCAGCATAGCATATAAAATTATTATGTCAGTCTTCACATATTCTCTGTGGTTATAGCATCGGTCTCTATTAATAATTACTTGAGAAGTTGAGTAAATATTTATAGCTTTGCTTTAAAAGGAAATCCATCAAAATATAAAGGTCATTAGGAGATAGGGGAATCAAGGGAGGAACAGGACAGTGGGAGGTATAGGACAGTTCAAACTTCCCTCTCTTGATTTAAGTTTTTTGACCCTTGCTTTTCTCACATATACGAGAAACAGTGGATGCATTTTCTCCTAAAGTGGCTACTGGCTCACTTCAGTGAATGTGAGTTAAGAAGAGGATATGGGTTTTCACACCGATTTTTATAACTTTCGTGAGATGCTTTAACTTTAAATTTCTATTATTGTAATTATGGCTTTCTTTCTCTGTAAGCACTAATGAAAATGCATGTCCTTCGGGTTCACAACTGCTAATTTTAATAACATTTATTTGCTTATGAAATCCTAAATTAAAAATTAGAATGAGGGAGGACTGGGACAAATGTCGTGTATTCAGAAAATGCTAAGTTCCACAGTGGTCACATTTTCTAACACTTATCGAAGAATATTCTATGGAATTAAGGAAGGGTCAAGGATACTAAGAATTGCAAAAAATAGATTTAAGCCACTAATAGTTTCAAAAAGAAATTATTCTAAAATGTGTCCAAGTCCTCCCTAGTCTCCCCCAGATCAAAATTGAATTTCCGCGCTACTTTTGAAGTATTTTGATAGCTGCTACTTTTGTTCTGTTGCAAACACTTTGTGTTCCAGTGCTTTATTTCCTCCTTCATGCCATCAAATACCGTCATAGTCATTTTTTTAGTTATCCTCCCCACTGTTAAAAATCCTCATGAAAGAAATGTCACCCTCTGCCACTTCTCCTGTAGTACCTTCCCGACTTCCCTTCAGCTACGACACCGGAACACAATAAAGCGCCCCCTCTCCCTATCCGTTTGAACATCAAATCACGGCAACGCGATACCTTTCAGCCATTATCCCCATCAGGGTGGTGGATTTCCATATCGGAATTTTTCGATTACAGGATCGAGGTTTTTTTTTGGGAAGGGGACGAAGAAAGTTATGAAAGGAAAAAAATGCCTTCATTTCCCTCAGGGCCCTTCGCTGATTGGTCCCTAAAAAGGGAAATCAAAGGGCAGGATATTGGGGAGTAGAGTATTGCGGAGGGTTGAATAATGGCAATGGGTTGTGGTGAGCAATGCATGAAGGTTTCAGCGTTATCTATTCCCCAGCCGAATTTAAAGTTTCCCATTGGAGGAACATTGCCATTTTTTATGCGTTTACAGAGGAAAATATAATAGGTTAGTTTCCTTCATCATAGAAAAGAAAAGGCATTGATTGCGATTCGTTACCCACCATTAGTGTATTCATAATATACAAATTATTTGGCTTTAGAAATCTCAATTTAGACAAAGGTTAATAGTCAATTTTAGCCTCATATGAAATAGGGCAGATTGGCGCCCATGCGATGCCACTCCACGTGACGTCACAGGGACCTAGATGCTATACGAGTAGATAGGATTTTTACATCGTCTGAGAATACCAATGTAGGCATGAGGCACAAAGCTCAGGGAAACATCTCTTAGTAATAATCTATTAAAATTGCCTATGGTCGGAAAGTTTTCTTCGTTTGACAGGGTATTAATAATGCTTATTTAAGACAACTTATTTATTAACTTATTTAACAAGCTTATTTAAGGGTACTCTACGCTACCGGCGTGCTCGGCAGCAAGCAGCCTGCATTGTAGCGGCGTTCATAGCCTCGCACCCAGGTGGGCCCACACAGCAACATCCAGACGTCACACGGGCTTTTCCTAGCGTTCATCTTAGCCGTCGCGTTTTCGCGCGAATGGAAATTTTCGCTTCTAATTTAAATGCGAAAAATAGATATCGTCATTTAAAATTCTAAAAGCGTGAAATACGAACTCCAGAAGTAATGATTTCCCGATTTTGGCGATAAAAAATTAATAGGAAATCACGCTATTGTGTAGCGAAAAAATTGTAAATAAAATATATGAAAATAATAGGTATAAGAATTCACTTTTTCCCGATCGATAAAAGAGATGAATTGTGTAACCAATGCATTCAGAATGCCGTTTTTTCCACGGTCAATAAGGGGCTACAACGGCAGAGATAGCACTTACAAATAGGTTAGCTGACTTTTAGCGTATCCTAATAACTTATGTACCTATTCCTTAATGCTTCTTTATTTTCTTAGCATTCCTAACAGCATGTTTTGAGTGTGGTAGCTTTATTGACAGATTGCCTTAATGAGTAGTAGGCGAGTTTTGGCTAAGCATGGATGTGGAAGTTTAACTTTTGTTAGTTTGCGTAACGTTTTTTGGACCGTGCGGTGTGCATGTGGGAATCCTATTGCATGCTAAATGCTGGCGATTGATCGACCCCTGCCAAACGTCTAAGAGGTAGCTCGCAGGGTATTACGTAGATGATGTGCGAATTAGGACTTCAATAAAGACTACGTGGAACTCAGTCCGGCCGTTTCCTTATCTTGTGGAGAGAAAGTTCGTAAGAGATAAAATTGTGCGTGGTTATAGCTGTAAATACATTTCAACTTTTGCAATTTAAAATCTCTCCCTTACAACGTGAAAAAAGCTTTTATTTTCAAATTATACCCCTAAATTTCTAGTGAACAAAATTGCCTCTCAAAATTCAACACACTAAATCCTGATGACTGTGCACTTCGTTTGCATTTTCGACCAATATTTGTCACAAGTCACACTGCTTGAACTTTATTAGAATGTTTTGTTTCTGTGTTATCAATCCTCCTGTCGATTTGATAGAGTTCTCATTGGAGGATGCCAATTTTGTTTGCATTTACGGAGGCTTTCTACAGTAAACAACGTGCAAAAAGACGAAACTACTTACTTTCTGAATCTGTTCCCCATTTTATACTTTTTATGAGCCAATTGACTGAGCCGAAGAAACCAATTTAATGTCAGCCCAAAAGTTTCGGAAAATTTTAATTGGAATCCTTGATGATTTTTTCAGAATAATAATATAATAATCTATTCGTTTGAAGGATATTTTTAGCTGACTTTAATCGTGTAATGAACTTAACCGTGTAGGTAATTAAAAAATAGAAAATGAAGTACATAAAAGCAAAAGAGATAAAACTGCGCAATATTAATTGTTGCAGAATTGGATTATGAAATGTTACAAATTGAATTGCAAATAAATTTCAACTTTTACTATTTTAAATATCGTATCTTACCTACAACATGAACACAGCTTTAATGCTCAAATTACATATGCACTTATAATAAATAGAAATTGCCCCTAAAATTCGACGCCGTAAATCGGTATTATAGCGCTTTGACATGGAAATCCTAACAAAAACCCTGAGGTAAAATTAAAGACTGTAAATTCTAACTACAATACATTTCATAATTCATTTATATATCGTTCATTCATTTCTGCTATAATTTACACTGCTTGAACCAAATTGACAGTTTAAAATGGCATTTCTCTATGTTCTGTTGCTGTTTGTTTTAATTTCTAAGCCTCGCAAAAAAATACTCATGAGAAATGGTTGCTAAGGAAAACCGCATAAACACTAAACATGATATGATACAAAAATTTAAAAAAACAATGCAACAAAATCACTACAATATTCTCGCGAATCATGCACAGTATATTTGGGATATAAGCCCACAGAAAAAAACTTCTGGGAAATAGAACTTGAAGTTGTGTAATAAGTATAATGAGTTTTAAATCAACTGTTAAAGGAAAGTACCATATTTTTTCTATGTTGATGCTTACATCAACACGCATGAGCGTACCAAAGAAACATTGAACCGCGATACAAAACCTTTTTCTCAAAGATAATCCACTACTTTTAAATAACTTCATCTTTCTTCCCTTGAAAAGTTGCGGAGGGATATAAAAAGTACAAGACCAGCCTAACCAGATGATCACTTTAAGAACACAATATAAAATCAAATATGATTTCTCTTAATGCGAATGATGAATATATATATTGGATCGATCGATAAGAGGAGTTGAAATTGGGGCTGATATTTCTTGGGTTAAGGGAATAAAAGTCACGCAAAGTTGGCCTTCGAAACGACTTCCCAAATTGAATTCTTTCCTGAGCCTCGACTTTCGAAATTCAACTTGGAATGGCTATAAGGAGGGTAAGTTGAAAAGAGGAACAATCTTGAAGATTTCGCCAATTGACCAAGTGAGGGTTAACTAAGTGGCAGTCCTGGAGCTTGTACGGTAAACAGGGAGCAAAAAGACGAAACTACTTACTTTCTGAATCTGTTTCCCAATTGATAATTTTTATGAGCCAATTGACTGAGCCGAAGAGACTGTCAGCCCAAAAGTTTCGGAAAATTTTTAATTGCAATCCTTAATGATTGTATAGACTTTTTTCTCCTTGTCTTGACTGATAATAAGCTGATAATCTATTCGTTTGAAAGATATTTTTTAGCTGACTACATTCTTTTATTACAAATAATTCTGAGCTTCAGTCTACCTAAAAGGTACAAGCACCTGTATCGCGACTGCTTTCCGTAAATAAATACATGCGATTGCTTGTATTTTCATTTTCCGAACATATGTACATATGCATACAGTGGCGGATCCAGAGAGGGACTAAAGGAACCTATAGACTCCCCCTTCGGCATCCAATTTACACCGCAAAAAATAATTATTTTATTATCGTGTTCCGTTTTCTATTATAATATAGGTACATAATAGAGCCCCTTAGCCTTCCCCTTTTAACATCTTGGAGCACATTCATAAAAAATATGGAGCATTTCATTCATATCAGTTTGTGAAAGAAAATACATGCGTATTTGTTACAATTTATCAAGTTGAACTGTATAAACACTTAGCATAATTAGTTAAAATTTGGAGCATAATATGAGTCACAAATCTAGTACGAAACTTTGATTTTATTTATGGATAGAATCCATTCCTTTGGCAGCTTTAGATTTTTCATTTGTTCGTAGCAAGATACTATAGATATACTTCCATTTGTCACGGAATGTAATAGCTCTTTATTTATAAAAAAATAAAGAGCTATTACTATTCCATAGTAATAGCTCTTTATTTTTAGAGGGCGACAAATGACTATAAAACGATCCTCGCCTTCCTATTCTATATATGAACCTTCTACTTCGCTTTCACATGCTGACTCAATTCTTTTTCTATTTTTCCATGAAATCGCATGTCAGAAAAACAGTCCACAATAGGTTATAATAAGGTTCAAATTTTACGCACACAATTTCCTGGACTGGAAATTCAAGATACGCCTGAATGGAATGATTTTTTGAGATATTACTTTGCGGCTACGAGCGGTCGATGTATGTATTATATACCTATGAAGAGTATATACATTTACGCCCGTTCGTGAAAAAAAAATTCGTCCGTACGTTTTTAGTTTTTAAAATACATCAAGCTATATTATACCTACAAACACTTAACATCATCAGTTACAATTTGGAGCATCATATAGGTTAAAAATATAATATATAACTTCAATTTTATTCATGAATAGTATCTATTCATTAAGCAGCTTTAGAATTTTTCTTTTGCTTGTAGCAAGATACACTTTAGATATACTTCCATTCATCATGAAACAAAGAGCATAATGATAGCTTCTCATTGTTTGAGGACCTTGACTACAAAATTTACCATACTATATTGAAATAAACACTTGCAATTTTCCATGATTATCAAATTTTATTCCGACCAATTATTTAATTTTACTACATCATCTTCAAGACACAAAATGGTGTGTAGTTCATTCCGTTTATACATTTTTCTTAACTGTGGTAGGGGATAGAGGCGGGCAAGGATATGGAACACTGGAAAAAAGTTTAGTTAGAGCTATCAAAATCTGATGAAATTTTTCAAATTTTTCGGTCCATATGGGACATTAAATATTTTAACAAAAATGACCGAACCAATTTGATACATGCAGTTTGATTAATTCTATCAAAATGGCCACGACATTTTTCCAAAAAAAATATTAAAAGCAAAAGGATAATAAAACCGACGTAGCGTGCGCATATTAAAGATTTTCCTCCCAGAAAAACATTGTTCTGATTGAAAATCATAAAATTAGGAGTTTAGCGTAAGTTTCCGCAAAATAATTACAAAAAAAAAGTGGAGAAATAATGCACCTTCAGTAAGCATTGAACGTGCCCCCCCCCCCCCCTCCCCCCTGTGTACTAACAACAAACTCTAACAACTAGTCTAATGATTAATATCGTTCTTCCTTAAAAAGTAATTCCCAGGTACAACTTTTTACACTTTTTGTAACTAAATGGAATGAATGGAATGAATTAAAAAAGCTAATTATTTGGTAAGATACTTCATTTTGGTACAATTATGTTGCATAATTACTATAGGAAAATTAAAGTAAATTTAACAAAATAACTCCCTATCATACCAGTTTAATAGTTTTTAACAAATCTTTTTTTTTCCGCGAATAATCTGGAGAAGAAAGTGAACGGGATACAGAGGAAGATGATGTAGTGATATGGAAACCAAACTCTGATTAAAAGTTTACGACCGTGAAAAATTGCAAGTGTATATTTGTAAAATTATTTATAAGGAAAAATTCCACTCCAACACACTTGGTCCCTCTGATTTTATACTTACCATACTATTCTATGTACGATCCTTCTACTTCGTTTTCACATGTTCACTCCATTCTTTTTTTCCATTTTTCCGTCCATTTCCCTTCCCAAAACATTTTCCTACCTTCCTTTTTACCACCTCGCTCGCTCCCGCTGTGCAAACAGTACCTGCTCATGCCCTTTTGAGTCCCCTTACTCGGAAAACATCACACCTCGTGAGTGTCCAGCCTTTGCCAACGGGGCGTGAAGGATCTTCAGCCCCTCTCCGGCAGGATTTCGTCCTTTCCCGTCAAGTCCCCCCAACCACTTTCGCATTCAAAACGCCGAGTCCCCCGTCCCCTCATACCTCACTGCCTTAGCGCCTCTAGTCTATTTGCGCAGATCGCCGACTACTGTCCCGTACATCACAGTTGGCCCAAGTAGATAGCTGTGCGTGCCCTGGGGACTTTCGTGCCTACGTTTATCCGGTAACTAGGCTCAAGAAGGGGATTAGTATATATCAGCTTGGCCGGCGTCGATCTATAGCTGCAAAAGGAGCCGAAAATTTCCAAGTAATGGACGAGAAAAGATTTACATGGGCTTACTGGACTCTTGGCGAGAGAATACGGACTGTTAAACTAAGGCTATGTGTTCAAAAAATACGGCCAATAAAGAAAAAAATATTGTTATTGACCTTTAGCTTCACGCGCCCGCGAAGTTAGCGCCAGTGCACGCTTGCGGCTTCTTTTGCTCCACTTTAATATTTTCGTTATCCTAAATATATATTAAAATTTTAGGGTATTTTAACGTATTTGGGTAACTTCCAATAATTAAAAGCACTTTAAATATTTTGCTCTTTCATTTATAAACAAAAATGAAGCATATTAATACGCGAATTTCTTGATAAATTCTTTGAATATTTTTTTCGAGGATTTGCAGACGATAATGTTCTTGGTTGAGGAAAAAATACAGAAATAGAATACCAGTGATCTATGCGCAGTAAACGCGCTATTTTTAATATTCGAAAAATGCGGAAAAATCTTAACTTAGTGTTAAAACTATTCAGCTGTCAAATATCAAAAATATCAAATGTGGAAGTAATATTAGTTTTCCAGGTGCGTCGACAGCTGCACATTAAGTTTAGAGCATGGGGTTAAATTTCTATACGCTCACAATGTAAAAAGTAAGTAAACTCATCGAAACTATTTGAGTAATTCATAACTTATGTAAAAAGTTTATTTCTTTCAGATAGGATATAACTCTAGTAGCACAATCCGGGGAATCGTCTAGCCTTGTTTTCAAGGCTCCGTTGGTCTCGTATTTATCACGAATCACGAAATAAACGATATATCACTCCGTCATACAAAATATGCTGAAGGCTCAATGGAGGAGTCATCACAAGGAGATGATACCTTCTGCTCTGTAAGGAGATGAGAGTAAGGGCAGTATACAATGTTCTAAGTTCTGCAGTAGATATCTCCTCTGACATAAGACGAAGAATTCTAGCGATAACGACCATTCGACCACTTCCTGCTTTATTTCTCTCAGCTTATTATTTCAAGAATGGTTCAAGTATGTTTCCTCTTTCTCAGGCCGAAGTTCAGAAGTACATTCTTTGGGTGGTGTCCCAATCCAGGAATTAAATTCTGCAAACGCTATTTTGCGTATAAATCTAGGTACATTCGTTTTCCGGAAGGCCAGCATATCCCGGAATCTATATTTCATTTCTTATT
Organism: Ischnura elegans; assembly: GCF_921293095.1. NCBI lineage: Eukaryota > Metazoa > Arthropoda > Insecta > Odonata > Coenagrionidae > Ischnura > Ischnura elegans. The sequence goes on along the minus strand of NC_060257.1, from coordinate 24,740,453 downwards.
TTTTTCGATACACACCGATGACTTTTTTAATATAGAAAACAAATACGAAAAACATTATTGAATTTCATTCTCATTTTTCAGGATTAAAGGGACTAAAATACGTGAATTTTCATCCTACTATGTGAATCCACAAAGAGGTGTGCTCAGAAAATAACAAAAACTAAATATTTTAATATCTCGCGATTTTGGTGAGTCCGACTGTCAAATTTATTTATTATGCTGGCATACTTGTCTCAGAAATATAATAAAAGTTTCAGCTATATTCATTTATTGCTTTGTCTGTGGAAGCCGCTAACGTTAGACATGTTTTTATGAGCTAGGCCATTTTCGATTCACACATAATTGTTTGTCTGTGAATTTTTGGCCAAAACCAAAATTTCAACGATATAAGGTGACAAAGAGGGAAGAGAATAATGTAACAACATTAATTTTGGGCGTATAAATGAATTTTTAAATTTAAAATTCCCGATATATTCTGAACAAACTTCGTACCTTCATATCTTGGCTCCACTTTTTTTCCATTCTAATGTCCATCTTCTTGACCCAAACACTTTTTATGCCATCCGTCCACAACTTAGCACACTCCTGCTGTGAAAGAAGTACCTGCTTAGACCCTTTTGGATCCCTTTACTAAGAAAACATCACAACTACTAAGTGTCCAGCCTTTCCGACGGAGCATGAAGCATCTTAGATCCTTGCTCGGCTGGACTTCGCTCGCTTTCGTCTTTCTTTGAAACAGCCATATTCGCCATCCTTCACCACCTTAACACCTCTATTCTATTTCCCCAGATCGCTGACCACCCTCCCGTACATCACCGCTATTCCAAGTAGCTATGCGTGCTCTGGGGTCCTTTACTCCCGCGCTGAGCTGGTAATTAGGCTCAGGACCGGGATTAGTATATCAGCGCAGCCAGTGTTGACCTACAACTCCAAGGGGAGCCGAGAAATTCAAAGTAATGGACGAGAAAAGATTTATAGGCGCTAACTGGCGGGAGCAGATGGACTCTTAAGGCTAAGGCTATTTGTTCAAACCAAACACGGTCAACATTACTGTCAGCTCGAGTTCCTTACTACTTGCAACGAGCTGTTGATTGGTCTAAGCACAAAGGTATATGTCGTAAAATCATCGTAGATAATCCGTTTCAAGAAGCTTTTCTGAGAAGGCAATCACAGTGGAATTTTCCTATCCTATGGCTGTGAATTTTTTATTAAGGGACATGGAAGACTTAAATATCCAAACACAAATTTTACGCATAAAAAAGGCATATACTTTGCTGACCAGTGAAACCTATAGACGGGTTTCTTATATTAGGTGATAATAAATTATAATAAACGAATACAAAAATAAAATTAGGGCTACAATACTCATAATCTTTACCCCAACCACGAATGTCATTCAAAATCTAATTTAACGGAACAGAGGTTTTCAGAAATGATTTTCCGATGGGCTATTACAATTTCGCCAAATATCTATATTGTATAATATTTTTAACCCTGCCGCATGAACGGCGGTGAAATATACAAGAATTGCCATGAGAAAAAATTCCCCTAGGCCGGGAATCGAACCACGGACCACTGCGCAGACCACTACGCTATCCAGGTTCTTTAATTCATCGTGTAACTTGAACTCCAAAACGCCCGCTCGAGAGGATGCGTAACTACCACTCCACCGGTCGACAGGCAACTCCTTTAAAACTGATATTAATTTTGTATACATTTCCCTTTATCATTTTCCTTGCATTCCTTTTAAAAGTGAAGGAAAAGCGTGTAATATAGAGAAGGAGAAATGTAAGAGAGACGAAGTAAATAAACTGCCATCTACACGCTATCTACACGAGCTCGCCATCTTCCTCCAAGCATTGTCCAACTGCGTATAAATTCCGTCAATCTATCCCGCTCAAATTTGTCCCAGTCTTAATAGCTGCTAAGGGGCAAGCTGCCGCGTCGGTGTGCATGTATGCCACCTCATCAGCGGCGAGAATAGGATGGTTTTCAGTTCTTTTTTATTGCCTAAATCGAAAGATTATTACTTCTGGAGTACGTATTTCACGCTTATAGATTTTTAAATAACGATATCTATTTTTCGCGATTAAATGAAAAGTGTAAATTTTCAAGCGCGAGAAAACGCGACGGCTAAGTATGAATGCTGGAAAAAGCCCGTGTAATGTAAGGTGCTGCTGTATGAGACCACCAGGGTGCGAGGCTATGAACGCCGATACAATGCAGGCAGCTTGCTGCCGAGCATGGCGGTAGCGTAGAGTACCCTGCTAGCAGGTAGCGCTTGGCATAAATAAGGATTATTAATACCTTATCAAACGAAGAAAACTTTCCGACCTTATCCAGTTTTAATAGGTGATTATTAAGACATGTTTCCCTTAGCTCTGTGCCTCATGCATTCATTGGTAGTCTGAGACGACGTAAAACTCCTGATTACTCGTATAGCATCTAGGTCCCTCTGACGTCATGTGGAGTGGTATCGCAAGGCCTCCAATCTGGCCTTTTTCAATTGAGGTTAAAAATGACCATTAACATTCGTCTAAACTGAGATTTGTAAACCAAAAAATATTATTTTATGAATACGCTAATGATGGGTAACGAATCTCAATCATTGCCTTTCGTTTTCTTTGCTGTAGGAAACTACCGTATTGTGTGATAATACGCACGCAGGAGAAAAATGACACTCATGAGAGTATGGAGACCAGTTTAACTTTTTCAGTGTTAGTTTTATTTAACTACATATTAATTGATATTACGAGTAGTATTTTGAAGAAAGTAAGCCACTAAATAATGACATAATAGGGGTTTACTCACCAACAATGCGCTACCTTGGTTTGACAAGGTTCTAACTGACATTTTTGCAAAATTTGGTGTTTTCACTCAACATAAGTTTATGTATCTTTAATTCAGCACCGATTTTTATTCCTGTATGTAATATAATAACAGATTTAGAACAGTAACAAAGTTCCAACTGCAAGGAGAAAAAACTAATATTTGGTGTGACAAGGTTCTAACGGAATTTTACTTATTTTATTACTCATATAAACATGTAAAAAAATAAAATAAAAAAATATTTTCTAAAAGTAATAATTACTAGTGTATCTAGTGGATCACTAATGTATGTGCCAAAAAATAAAAAATAAATTCCTATTAATAATAGAAATAGAGCAGTATAAAACTTTGACAAGGTTTTTCTCACAACCAACTGATGGTCAGTTAGAACCTTATCAAACCAAGGTAGCGAATAGTTAAGCAAACATTCCTCAAAATCCTATAATTGGCATGATGGATTTTATGCTGTTATGAGAAAAGCGTGTTTTTTAATTTTTTTTACCTTTTAGTGGTGAATCTAGCATACAAGATCTTTAAAAAAAAATCTTCCAAAATGTTAACCAACGCCATCTATTAATAAAATTTGAAATTAAGTTGTCATATTGAGATTAAGTAAATTAATTAAATGACAGTGGCGCAAAACTTCTAATGTATGATCGTTGAATATTGTATTTTCATCAGGAGCAAGCAAGTTTGAAATAATTCAAGCCGATCCGACAATGGGAAGGGGGTAAAAAATAAATCACAAAATTCCATCGATGAAATAGACAAACAGGCGGAGCAAGTTAAGAAAAGCGTGTAAAAAGAAGGATAATAGTAAGAGAGATGGAGGATGATAAGTGAGAAGGCAGGCGGTGGAAACACGTGGAAGTTAGAGAATAGGAAGGCAAACAGAAACGGAGAAAAAGTGAGGAGAAAAGAAGAAAGGCGATGTTTTCCCTTCGGATTTTGGTTTTTGGCACTCACGCTGGGCCCGATGTTTGCACGTGCGTGTTATGTCCACAGCACCACTTCTGCACACGAGCGTGCATGCGATCCAGAAAGGGCGTGAACATCTTTCCGTGCGTGAGGATAAGATAAGAACACGCCGGCTCTTTCAAGGATTACCGACTTTTGGACCGCCAGGATAAAGGAAGAGTTTTCACAAGGTCCTCCATGTATTCTGCTGGTTCTTTTGAAGAAGGGAACAGTTCGGAAAACCATGAACAAGGGAACTCAATCCAAAGATGCTTCAGGTTTTACAATTCTATTTTAAATCTCTTTTCTTCTTACACCTCCTTGTCCTCGACATATTATCCGAACAAGGCTATGTTGTAGAAGCGGGCGCTAGAACTCAGTGTTGTTGGTGACACCCTGGTATGTTAAAAGCGTTAAAATTGGCCTCGAAAGTGGCTGGGAACATTCCAAGAATTTCAAACGGGTACTTTGGAGGTATATCACCGAAGAAATCACCCCTACATGATACAGGTAAATACATAGCTACGAATCCTCCTCAGAAATGCTGCCTTTCTTTTCACTCCACATTCCCACCCGCTCCTTCTAGACCAACTAGACCAACCTAAATTCCGTCTTTCTCTCTCTCAGAGACCACTTTTTTACAGACTCCCTACCTCTTTCAATACCATTTCGAGTACTTACCCTTCCCTGGATCTTTCAATGTCCATCAGATCATTCAAGTGACAGCTTCGAAAAGCCATCTTCTGAATCCTTTTTTTTTATATCCTTATTATAGTTTTTTTTATAGTTAACTAGCTGACCCGGCGAACTTCGTACCGCCTAACATTCAATGAACTTATAGTTTAGTTGCACCATTCATAAATAAAGAGCGGCTGTATCGTTTTAATCATATTTGATTTATTGTAAATTAAATGAGAAAATATTGATGAAATAAAAATTACACGCACTCAGTAGTTGGCTATTTGTGTTATTAAACGTAAAAAAATGTTTTTAGGTCTAAGTCCGCAGCGTAAACTTGGCTCGTTCACGGGGCAGGTTAACGCAACGCTAGACCGACGATTGACTGATGCTCAAAATAGTGTAAGAAAAGCCCCTATGAAGCAGCATTCGTATCAAATGACTTTAGGCGCGCCAGTTATAGTATCTCTGTTTGGAAAAAATGCACTGCGTAAACGTGCTCAATGCGTAAACGCACCACGGTGTGCCCTACACATTCGGGTTTAATGTCTTTCGTCAAGCGCCTTCTGATAAACAACAGTTTTTGTTTTGCTATTAGGCGCAAGATAAAGCGAATGAAGCTAAATAAAAATTGCGAAGCGAAGCAGGGACGCAGCGAGGGGGGTTTTTGGGGGTTAAAACCCCCCCAAAAGCTCACACAGCCGCAAAACCTACGATTTTGAACCTTTTATCCTAAAAAATGTCTGGGGAGGGCCCCCACACCTCTCGCTTACCTTGGCGAATTTCTATACCCTACAGACCCGCCAGTATTAGCTGCGCCTATCCTTAATTCCTAGCTGCGCCCTTGAAGCGAAGGAAGAAATACAGCGGATGGTTTACCGACTCGTAAACATACCACATATTGTTTACCATTAGAAAATCATGGGTTTTCACTGACACATGGAACAAACATCACAAAAACTGAAAGACTGACCATGCGATTTGTTAATCGTTATTACGAATGCAACACGAATTGGAAATTGAATACGTTTAAGTTCAAAAGGGCATATAAGTTGAGATCATGGAATCTTCGGATTTAGAACTTCCTCATCTTTGAATTTTCCTTTGAGCATAGTGGCGTGAATCACTTTCATTATCAGTTTTTTTTCAACCAAACACGTTCCGTTGGATAGTTTTGGTTGGTTTAGGTTTCGAAAGATCATGAACTCAGACCCTACCTTTAGCTGTAAATCGTGCCGTGGTAAGCCAGGTGCGTCCAAAGGACTTTAAATATTCAGATAGATAGTTGATGACTTCGTCTTCGTTTATTACAAAGTTAAAAGATTTGAATTCATGCAGAGTACACGGACATTACTGATAATCAACAATTGCTTGGAGATTTGTTTACACACACGGTAGTTACGTGTTTGTTGACAACTCAATTCGAGCTGAGCTTACCTCTAATTCAATTATTTTAATACTATTTTAAAATTACTTTAATATTTTTAACAGGTTTGAACATTTAAATTTTTTAAATGTTGTTAAAAAGGTCAGTCAATAAATTAGTAAAAACGAAAAAAAATCCTTATTTTTTGGCCGTCTTAAAAATCAACTCCTAAAAACATATCTCTAAGATAAAGTTGATTTTTTTGTGAACTTTTCCTATTTTTTTAATGTCCTATATGTTATCCGGGGCTGAGACAAATCCAAAGAGCCTAATGTCACTAAAATCGGTGCAGCCGTTCTCGAGTTATAAGTGTTCTAACTAACACGATTTTCGACTTTCTTTTATATATATAGAAGAAGATTGTCAAAGCTGCAGATTTTATGTTTTCTATTCAATGAAAAGGTCATTTTGGCTGTTTTTGAATAATTAAATAAATAAATGAAAATCCTTCATCCAAACCTTTCATTGTTACTTGGGATTGGAACCTGAGAGATAGAAGTACCGTCTTATATAATTTTTGGTCGCAAAATCATACTCGTATTTTTATCGTACTTTTGGGAATTTACAAGTACATTACAGTAATTGGTATTTATTTGACAAACTGTACTGAAATATAGTGAAAAAGACCTATTAAAAATAAGATGATATCGTGATTATAGTAAAAAAAATTGGTTTTTCAGAAATCATTACGCCAATGAACCTTCTCCCACGATATGCAGCTTACGAGATTTATTTCTGACGAGACAAATTCATGGAAAACGACAACTTTTACATTAAACAACTGTTCTATATTTTCAGTATCAGTATTTACTAGGAAGAGAATAGTTCGGAAAACCTTATAAAAAATCTCTGACCTAACATAATTCAATTTAACTGTGTTTTTAAAAATTAACTCGACACATTAACTGAAAATTTCCGTGAGAGAGAAGTTGGCACGATACTTCAAAGTCGCTGATATTAGCCTATTATATTAAAAGCGCTAAAACTGGCCGCGAATAGTTGGAAACATTTCAAAAATTAAAAACGGGGCCTTTGGAGACAGCATCGAAGACTTCATCTAAGTTATACGGATAGATACGAATTATTCACCCATACAGTGCATTGTTAGCTTTGATCAAGATCTGCGAATTATCATATTCTACCGATTTGGGTAGGTTTCCATGGTGTACCTAAGAATAATTCCGGGAGCCTCCCCTTCCATCAAGCACTTCCCTCTTCAATTCAAAAGGCTTATTACCTTTCATTCTATCGAAAAAAAATCCTATTCTTTTCCTTCCTATTCCTCGTTTACCTAACATTCCACCTCCCAACACCGTTTCAAAAATCCCCTCCCCAGTAAGTTCCATCCGTACCTTCTGTATCTCTTCTTAAAGCTGCATCTCTTCACCCACCATGTGCAGCACTTCGTCGTTCTTCCTCCTTTTCGTCCACTTCACTTTCTTTTTTTCTTCGCCTCACCCACATCTCGAATTCTTTCAGTCTTATCTCGTCCTCCTTCCTAAGTGTCCACGTTTCTGCACCGTAAAGCGTGTCATCCATCTCTTCACCAACCTCTTCTTTAAATTTTTACACAGCGAACCTCTCAGTAGCTCCTTCCTGTTCATGAACGCCTCCTTTGCAAATGCAATGCTCTTCCTGATGTCCTTACTACTGTATCAGTTTTCCTTTAACGTGCTGCCTAAATAGTTGAACTGTTAAAACCTGGTCAATTTTTCCCCACCCACCTTTATCTTTACGCTCACATTCCTCGCTCGTGATGCATTACAAAACTGCATTACCTTGGTCTTCTTTGAATTTTTCCTTATCCAATACTCCACGCAACGCTCGTTTAACGCATCCACTAGAGCCTGAAGCCCCCTCGCTGACTGGGTAATCAACGCCTGGTCATCCGCGAATCTCTCCTCATTTGAACATCACTTTTACTCCGATTTGCGAATATGGTCGCATAAAAATTCTTCCTGGTGGAATTTTTTATTGCTATACCTTTCCAGTATTTTTCTCATATGAGGTGCTACACTTTACAATAAATGTTATCGTATATGAGGCATGAACTTTGTGATACACCACAAAAACATATTGAATGACTTAAAAATGACTTAAAAGATACCCTGAAACTGATATTAGATTAACAGTACGTTCGGGTGGATATCGATTACTTTTCATCCTTACGTATTTTTGAAATCATACTAATTAACCCATTATCAAAAGTATGGTCATTAATTTTAATGTTGCTGAGAGTAAACTGAATTCAGCAAGCATGATTCGTAAGAATTCAGTACTTGAACTTTACTCAATATTCTTAAAGCTGGGGTTAGAAAGTCAGTAAAATGAATATGAAAATCATCGGCTATCATTAATATGAATAATTTTTTTCCCATTAATTTGCTTGATACTGGCTCGCAGAATGCGCGGCATAGTGGCTTAAATTGACATATTTGACTGCTGTAATTTGAATACCCATTAATTTATTTTTAACGAGCTATGAGGACAGCTAATTATGACTCGATGACACTTATTAAAACATACTATATTTTACTCCAACGAAAGCGAAACGCAAGGCAGCGATTACACAATTTTATTTATTCATTTATTTATTCAGTTATTTATTTATTTATTTATTTATTATGTTTTATCTTCACCCAACATATACGTAATTATAGGGAGAACAAATCAAGAATTTAACTACAAAAAAATTGAAAAATAAATAAATTGATCACAGCCATAAAAATAGTAACAATCATGATAAAAAATGCTTCAAAATATTAACTAAATACTATCACAGTCGCGAAACATATTCTTAACAACTTTTGCAAAGCAGTATTTCCTTTGATACTAGTCTAGATCGTTGAAATTTTTGTTATATACTACACAAATCCTTCGCATTGACGTATTGGAACAATAATTTGTTTTAACCCTTGATATGTAAAATGTTCTTTTCAACCGGCTATTAACATTTGGAACTATTATTCTTATTTCCTTCAGCAACTCGTAGCATAGGCCCTTATTGATGACATCATGCAGAAACAGCAGATCGTTTTTTCTTAACTAAAACTATCAATTACAAAACCATTCGATGAATGTTTGTAAATATACACCAATTTTTGAGAGCATATCTTCAGGAAGATAAAAGGAGCGTAGGGTAACACCTAACACAAACACTGGAACGATATAACCGTGGCCTCCTCTTGGGTGAGGTAATCATTTGGGCTGATTACGAATTTCAACCGCAAATGAGTTCTTCTAGTTGTTAAGCTGAGAGGAGAATTAACCCCGTTCACTTAGCATGGGATGACTCCACAAAACCCTTAGCTTTGTGGCTCTAACGACGGACAATCTAAAATAAGCGGACAGCTACCGTTCTCACCGACCCGAACAAGTCATTAGTAGCGCTAAGCGATGGGCAAAGATTTTTTTTGCCGCTTGCCACGAAATTCACTCACAAGTAAGGGAACTTCTTAATGGAATCGTTTGATGGGTTTCTCTGACAGTGGCCAGCAATTTCGGCCCGTACTCATTCGCTTATGCGAAATAACCACATTGAAACCCCTTGGCTAAGAGCTACAATTGGAATAACAGGGGAACAGTAATAATAAGGGTTACAAATTCTGGACTTTTATACAGGCACTTAATTATTCAAATTCACTACTTACATTGACTAAGTACACTGTTGTGATTATTTTTTTAACAAAATTACAGCTAAAATAATACACGAGCCATTGCTAGGTATTTATGAGCTGTTACATTCACCTAATTTGTTTTCTCTCTATTGACTCTCTAATAAAATTCTACGCTTTGAAAAACTTGGGATCACAACTGTAAATCCAAATTTTAGTCAGATCAATAAAAATTACGAACTGCGGGAAAATACTATGATTAAAAATAATTTTCTACAATGGTATGAACACTATGGACTATTTTGTTTTACTGCACGTGAGGATATCCTATATGAAAGCAGTATTTTCCCAATAAAATACTCTTGGGCGTGGATAGTATCCAATATGTGACACCGTAGTGTGGATGATAAACAAATTTTTTTAATCAACAAATTTTTCATCGGTTAATAATTTTAACTCGAACTTCTCATTTTGACATCATCATAATTCAACAATGTTAATATTGGTTTGACGCAGCTCTCCATTCCTCTCTCCTATCCGCTAACCTTTTCATAGCGACGTATTTCTGCTTTTTTACATCCTTTATAACCTGTCCAATGTAACTCATTCGGGACCGTCCTTTGCCCTTCTTTCCTTCCACCTGTCCTTTTACGATTGTCTTCAGCAGGCCATCGTGCCTCATAATCTGGCCAACTCAAGTTCTCCCGTCTTCTCCTTAGTTTTTTTGAGACTTCTCTTTTCTTCCACTCTTCTTAGCACTTCCTCGTTACTTACACGGTCTATCCATTTTATCTTCATCATTCTTCGGTAATACCACATTTCGAATGCTTTCACTCTTGACTTCTCTGCTGCTGTAAATGTCCAAGCTTCACTTCCATTGAGAAACATGCTCCGTGTGTAGAATTTGATGCATTGCTTCCTTACTTCCATGCTTGTAGTCTCAGTTGTAATACGTTTCTTCTTTTTGTAGAAAGCCCTCCTTGCCAGCGCTATTAAACCGACCATTTCTTTCTTGCTTCGTCCATCGTTGGTAATTCGGCTTCGCAGATAAGAAAAGTCTTTCACCTCTTCAAGCTTGTGCTTTACTAGGTTAAGGCTTGTCCAAGCCTCCTCTCTTTTCTGCATAGGTCGCATATCAATTTGGTAAATACTCTGAAAGTAACCAGCGTGGTAAGGTGCATTGGTTTTATTTTTATCCGTCACCAAAAAAGAACCGTTTGAGTGGGAGTTGCATACGTCCTCTTAATGGTTTCCGCAAGCCAAGAAGAAAAAGCGAGTAATTTGGTCGGCGTCGACAAAGACACATCAAGTCCCTTCAAAGTAGCTTCATTTCGATGGACCCGAAGACCCTTGGCCTACAATACCTTTCGCTTCATTCCTCCAAAACGTATTATCTCGTGAAACCATAATGAACATCCTAAAGGACTCCTAATTACTCTCGGGATACAGTATTCACCCGAAAATGTCCGTGTGGGATCCACGGGTTGAATGGGTCGAGTAATGACATTGCTGTTGGGAGGGAATAGAATTAGACACTTCTTTGTCGAACCGTTTCTACATTATCTGATCTCTTTCTCATCCTATCCCAAAAACCTCATTCATCAAGCAGCTAAGGCTGAGCGAAATATCCTGTCCGAGCAAAACCTTTACCCTGTCTGAGTCCACCGCTATAATAATGACCCTATTATAACAGCCTTTTTGTTTTCTAAATTGCTTTAAATTTGGGTAATTTGTGTACTCATTTAGTTTACCCGAGTTTTCTTGAATGTATTCACTTAGATATTTAGAGCACTGGGCTAACATCAATAATAAGAATACGAAGAAATAAAAAATAAAAATAAATTTTACAAAAAACAACGTTTATATCGCGAACCAGGGGTGGATCTAGAAATTATTTTCTGAGGAGTACAAGGTACTCACAGATCTTTTCATATTTGAGATTAAAAACAAAATATAACAAATACTATAGTGCATATTCTCTTTATTTTTATGTGAAATTAATTAATATTACAGTAAATGACTGAGGCGTCGTAATACGTAAAATAAAACGAATTTAACGACAACTGTATTTAAAATCTTGTCTATTTTTTAAGCGTTTGGGGGGAGGCGGATAGGTGCCTCTGTCCCCCCCCTTAATCCGAACGCGAACCTAGTTCTTAAATTACGTACATCGTAAATTTCAAATTTTGGCAACGGCAGAAACGATCAAGGATTATAAATAACTAGGGTATTGCACAATATTTATCCATCCAGCTCCTTAATTTTGATAGCACTAGACGAAATGTATACGCTCGCATAGTTTAAATAAATTATAATTGCGAATAGATGCAGGAAATATCGCGTTTAAAGTGATTACGCGAACAAAATTTTCATCGCGTTCAAATGATAAAACGTACACAATCCATGAAGAATTTGACATTTAAAGACTACATTATAAATTTCCTACCTTACCTGTCTCCTCTTTCTGATTTAGCTCATTTTTCTTCTGTTGGCAATTTTTTTTTCAATTAATTTTTCAATGAACTTCGACGAAAAAAAGTTTGTCGCAGATCCCAGCGCTGACGATGGATTTTGATTGCCATTTTTTGAGCTAATCTCCGTATTAAATTTTAAATTCTAGATAACAATCAAAATGCAGTTGAAATCATAATGATAGTGTTGTAATTTAGCATTTTCATCTTATTCTGACTTATCTTGAAATTTTCAGCTTGATAGCTAATCGGAAAGTGGGTTAAAATTCAGTTGCAATATTTGACCAAGGCAATATGACAAATAACATAGCGAGTTTTTAAAACGTTATAATTATGAAACAGCAATAGACTTACCATATACAATACTGAAAATCATGAAGAACATGAAATATCATCCAATAGTTTTATTCAAATAGCTGATAATATAAGCAAATGGTATCGAACTTGCTCCTATCATCAGCGATAGCAAAATAAATGAGCCTGAAAAGAGAAAAATGAATTTTAAATCATTTCACTGTATTGTAAAAAAACACACCTGAAAGTTCCATGACAAATGCAGTTATAACCAAGCGTAATAAGGGGGTGACAGAACTTTAAGAACAGACACATTTTCTACTCAATATTAGAAAACTTAACATACTTTTTCATTAGGGATAAAATATAGTATTATCATAAAAAATCAGCAACAAATATCCAAAGTCCACTAATTATGATGTGAATAACTAAGAGATCTATTGAGATGGCAAAAATTAACCATGCTAAATCAAATAAAAATGGTGCCATCCATAAGAGGATGGAAAATGACTCCGTGGCCATAAGCTGCAAATAGCGGGCACCCCTGGCACCATATTTAGTTGTTAGCATTGTAAAAAATACAATTATCATGCAAAATCCACCTATGTGGAAAATTGATTTCGAGCCAACACGTTAAGATGGCTTGAAAATTTGGCGTCAAGAAAAACGTCCGAACATAATCTCGGAGATTGGTCCCCTCGTTTTGCAAAATGCAAAGTATGCTTTTGACCGAGTTTATTTTGTGAAGTGTGGTTATAACTGAAATTGTCATACGTTTATTGAGTGTAAATTTCACTTCATTTGACTCGATTAGTAAAATGGGAGATATAAGAGCTGACAGATAATTTAAATTCAGATTTAAAAAATCAAATAATTGGTAAAATTTAATTTAAAAATGCTATTTGTAATGCGAAGATGTCGTACCCTCTGAAAATAAAAATGGAGAGCGCCAATTAAATATTTGTCGAGATGATGAAGACGACCGTTTGGCAGTTCTCGTAGTTTTTCGCGTGTTCTCATTCACTCTTTCGACCGCAGAAGCTAAACGTTTACGTTTAAACACTTTGTTCATTGTTGTATTCAAACAAACATTAGGTTAAACGATATACTTCATGACCCAATTGAACTCCGGCAGAATGAATGAATAGTAAAAGTTCAGCGTTGTAACTTTTTTGCGCCGATAAGTGTCCACGCTTCCGCACCATGAAGCGCTGCACTCCAGATTAGACTCTTCACTCAATCCTGAATCACACGATCATTTATTTTCGTCTCGAAAAGTCTCGAAAAAAAACTCGAGCGATCGCTTTCCGCGACCGGAAAAGTTCGAGTTCGAGTGATCATTTTTCTGAATCACACGGTCCCTTCCGCCGTCGCTTTTCGCATCACTTCCGATATCACAGCTCGTTGTCATAGGACCCGCATAACGAAACTGCATAGCGTGTTTGTTAAATTTATTTATTTATGTCATTCCCACGATTTTCAAACGTTGCGCTGCATTCAGTCCATACGGGCATGCGTTCTGATTGGCTGATATGGTGTTTCAGTGACGGTTTCAGCGACGGAAAAAGCGACCGGACGAGCGATGGGAATCCTCGTCATTGGAGTGATCGCGAAAAACAATTGCCGGCGACGATCATTTGCGAGGGACCACTTTAGTGATAGCTGGAGTGATCATTCGAAAATGACGAAAAAAATGATCGTGTGATTCAAGTTTTAGGATTGTTGACCGGTGATGATGCTCGAAGGATGGAAACCACATCCCTTCCTCGGCCATATCAGACTCTTCATTAGCCATTTCTTTGAACTCGTGATTAAGGATCTTCTCATTTGCTATTTTCAACATCCCCTTCCCGCCCAGCACTCACTCCAGCCATACCTTCGGAAGCTGCGCGCGAGGCTTAGATTGCTTGAAAATTTTAGAATAGATATCTTTAAGAGCGACACGGAAAGCATAACACTGCCCCACTATATTTCCAGGTCTACGGAAGCGATAAATTAAGAGAGATATTTTGCCGAACGGATAGATATGGGAATTCGTTTTCCCCCGAATCCTAAAGGACTTTAATAAATGCTAGTCGTTATTTCTTAAGAGCATTTCCTTTTATGTGTAAATGGTTGGTGTCCTAACACCCCCAGCCACACGCCTTTTAGGCGGATTGCGGGGTATTATGTAGATGTAGATACTTCTATCTCCTTTTCGTATCTCATGTAGAGGATGCCTCTCCTCACCCACCATGTCCAGTACTTCGTCGTTCCTCCTCCTCTTCGTCCATTTCACCTTCGCCATTCTTCTACATACCCACATATCTGCCTTCAGTCTTCTCTTGTCCTCCTTCCTAAGTTTTCACGTTTCCTCATCGTAGAGAGATCTCCAGAGACCACACGCCAGATCAGACTCTTGACTAACTTATCCTTTAAACTCTTGCATAACGATCCTCTCATATCTCCACAAAATAAATAAAGAAATTAAAAATTATCAAGATTAATATGTACTCATTATGTACCTCAATATAATTACGGGGTCCTTTCCAATCCTTAACACATGCATCCACCTCCGTCTGACCCCATATGTTCCCTGTGGAATGACTCCCCGTTTCGAAATCATCTCGGCCATCCCAAATTATGCGGACCCCACACGACGGAAGTTCAAAGGGTTGCAGGGTTCGAAGGATCGGGGAGTGGGCAAGGGTTCATCTCATTCCATCAAAGGATGAGCGTTTCTCATTATCATCGCAAGACACGATTCAGCGAGTCATTCAATTAAGTCCCGTGTCCTGTTGACTGCTGGCCGATTCAAGCGACCTCCTCTGACTCTCAATACAATTCCCTCCCGTTCCTCGTCACTTTACACAGTCCAGACGAGGTGAAGCAGTTTCCCTGACCGCTTGATGCGCGGCGATATACGTTCGGGGAGATCGAAAATGGACTTTACACTGAGTCATTGCAGATATTGGTAACAGGGGTGGAGAAAGGAATAGGGTAGTTTCCTTCATCAAAGAAAATGAAAGGCATTGATTGCGATTCGTTACCCACCGTTAGTGTATTCATAATATACAAATTAGAAATATGTACCGATTTAGACGAATGGAAATGGTCAATTTTATCCTCATTTGAAAAAAGCCAGTTTGGCGCCCATGCGATGCGGCGGACGTCATAGAGACCTAGTTTCTACACGAGTAGATAGGAGTTTTACATCGTCTGAGATTACCAATGCATGCATGAGGCACAGAGCTCATGGAAGCATGTTTTAATAATCACCTATTAAAACTGCCTAAGCTTGGAAAGTTTCCTTCGTTTGATAAGGTATTAATAATCCTTATTTTAGCCAAGCCCTACCAACTAGCATCCTACGCCGTATCAGCGCTCAAAGCCTCGCCCCAAGGTCTCACTTGCGGCAGCGGGAACCAGAGCGACGTCACACGGGGTTTACCTGGCATTCATACTTAGCCGTCGCGTTTTCGCGCGCTTGAAATTTTTCACTTTTCATTTAATCGCAAAAAATAGATATCGTCATTTAAAAATCTAAGAGCGTGAAATGCGTACTCCAGGAGTAATAATCTTACGATTTATGGAATAAAAAAAATAGGAAACCATCTTAATGAAACATATTAAATGAAAAGAAACGTTAAGAAGACTAAAGTGAGAAAAGTGATAAATGTAGATGGCATGAGGGCGAAGACAAAAGAAGGTGAAATACAGAATGTGAGAACCTACAGCTACTTGGGGACTTTGATAACTGAAGACTGGAAAAGTAAAGGAGAAATAAAAAGAAGGATAGGAATGGCGAATGAAGTTTTCAAGAGGAAGGAAAGAGCCCAGTGTGAATTAAAATTGAGGAAGAGGGAAATGAATTGGTGAAAAATGAATTGGAAGAGGCATTGAAATGCTATGTGTGGAGTGTGTTTATGTATGGATGTGAGACTTGGACGATGGGGAAGAGAGACAGGGACAGGATTGGGGCGTTTGAGATGTGGGTTTTGGAGGAAGATGGAGGCAATACGGTGGACGGATCGAGTTAAGAATGAACAAGTGTTAAATAGGATAGATGAGAAAAGAACCTTGATGGACGAAATAAATCAAAGAAAGGGTAACTGGCTGGGACATTTGATGAGAGGGAATGGAATTTTGAAAGTAGCTTTAGAGGGAACGGTGGATGGGATCAGGAGAAGGGGAAGGAGAAGGCTGAAGTTTATCGACAACGTAAAAATTGGAAGATATGGAGACTTGAAGGAGATGGGCGGAGATAGGAGGGAATGGAGACAGCATTGGCGCGGGGGACCTGCCGACGGGCAGAACACCACAAGATGATGAGGATCGAAAATGAACTTTACCTTAATGTTCACTTTTTTTCCCCAAACGATTAATTATCATAGACATAATTTATGTTGAAATGTACTTTAAAAAATTGTCGTTAGACTGATAAATATTCAGCCTTCCGTCAGGCGGAAAATTGGAACTGCTGAGTTCAGGCCAGTGGCGTAGCCAGGGGAACCAACCAACGCAACTGGTTGAAGGAAGAAAGTTTTGAAAGTTGTTCAATGTTGATGTTCAACTAGTGTAAATAATATTCTAGCTACTAATATCATTTTTAATTATATACTCCATGTCTTATTCCCTAATTTATTACTGTTATGCCCTATAATTATTTAAGCTTTTCCGTATGTTTTCAAGTAACTGCGTTTTATCACAAACTGTTATCAATTATTAGTGCTGCATTATGAAAATAAAAAAGAGATGCTACAAAATGCTATAAACTGTAATTGAGAGTGCTATAAACTTAATATGAAAGTGCTATTTTCACGTATCTCTACCTAAGTATAATGTGGAACTGCCATTCTCGGAACCGTGGAATCCCTCATAAGACTCGCCGGGGTTCTCGGATGAGGGTAGGCTTATTCGAGGCGGCGAAGTAATGGCGGATTCTTTCTAGTTGGGACTCATTTCTTCCCTTATAGAGATTACCCAGGTGAGTAGGTAGGGAAATCTTAAAGTCCATGGTCGCTACACAGCAAATCGAAATCCAAGTAAATTACCGTGTTTCCCACAAAGAAACGATGGAATAGAAATAGATTACTATAGCACGCGTGTTTTAGTG
Source organism: Ischnura elegans (assembly GCF_921293095.1). Taxonomy (NCBI): domain Eukaryota; kingdom Metazoa; phylum Arthropoda; class Insecta; order Odonata; family Coenagrionidae; genus Ischnura; species Ischnura elegans. The sequence continues at coordinate 24,723,089 of NC_060257.1, read as the reverse complement.
TGTTTAAGACTCCCCTCTTTGGATTCTGAGCGTTGTGACTGGTATAATTTATGGAAAGTATTGTCTTTAGTGGTCTCCGCGTAAACCTGTATCGTCTAGCAGTAAGTATAAAAAGTTCCAGTAAATCCCACTCAAGACCAATGTCACTAAGGCGCGAATATTTAAAAAGTGACGAGATCTCCCAGGTGTCGAGATACCCCTGAATGACCTTACCCCATAATAATGTAAACTATTCCGTATTTTTTCAAATAACCGCGTTTCATCGCACATTGTTATCAATTACTAGTGCTACATTATGAAAATAAATAAAAAAGAGATGCTACGAAATGCTATGAACTGTAATTGAGAGTGCTATAAAATTAAAATGAAAGTGCTATTTTCACATATCTCTACCTAAGTATAATGAGGAACTTCCATTCTCGGAACCATGGAATCCCTCTCAAAACCCGCCGGGGTTCTCGGATGAGGGTAGGCTTATTCGAGGCGGCGAGGTAAGGACGGATTCTTTCTAGTTGGGGTCTCATTATTTCCCGTAGTATAGAGATTACCCAGGTGAGAAGGGTGGGATGTCTTAAAAATCTGTCGGCAAAGCGTGCGAAGAAGGGCGGAAAGATTGAAAAGGGAGGGGTTAAGCTTCCTCTCCTTCGCATCAATGGAGCCGACGAAGGGACAAGAGGCGAGAAATTCTCGGAACGGTGTCACACCTTTAAGCTGGTGACACACGCGGACATTTTTTCCTCACGCTTCGCCACAAGCTTGCCGTCTGCTGCGAGTTTCACAGCTCTAGACTACTCTAGCCAACCTTTTCCTAACTCGTAGGTATTACTTTCTATATTGAATTTTAGTACGAATTAATTAACCCTTTAAATTCCAAGTGATATACAGGGTGTCCCATTTATCTTGACCACCCGCAATAACTTTTTGTCCAGATGCAAATTCAAAAATGTGTCAAGCAAATGTTCATTATCCGTCAGGGGGAAATTAATCAGCATGATTGCCTGCCTTGTAGCTTTGCTATTTACAAAGATATGAACAGCTGTATGTATTTTTTAAATGGCACCCTATATTTTTTATTCGGCAATTCATTTCCAAGACTTTTTTGAAAATTTCGAAACTGTGTCACGAAAATGAAAAGGGGACTTCGTTGACTTCCACTTATTTATTTCGTCCGTACGACAGGTTTCGACCCTTAGAGGTCATTATCAAGTACAACATATTTGAATGGTAAGCAAACATATATACTCTTTGAAGGGGATGGGGGAGAGGGTGGAAGTAGTGGGTGTCAGGAGGGGGAGGGGAAGGTGTTGGGTTGGAAACAACAAAGAGCCACACTCCGAACAATAGTTTTATTTTCCAATTGATGCTCATGCTGATGAGTAAGCACTATCTTAGACAGAATATAATTGTTGAAAACGAGAATCTTCCTGGTTCAATGAGGAATTTTCCGTAAGAAAATAGTTGGATTCCTTGGAAAATGTCACAGGTTCATTGAAATTAGCACTACGAAGGATGACATTCACTCTGACGAAATCATTTGACTTCGCCAGGATTCAATCCTGGATCTCCGGACAGCTGGGCGCTGCTGAAACTCATTTAGTGAAAAACTTCGTTCATGTTCTCAAATGGCTTCAGAAAGTCTGGCAACGTCTCTGACTTTGTTCCAATTCGCACCAAAGGAAAAACTCAAGGGAAAAAATAGATGCTCGCATTGTTACAAAAACCTTGGCGTGGGGAAGGTAGAAAAAAGCGTGAGGATAGCAACACTGTGGACTTGAGGTGCAGATACAAGGGAGCTCAAAGAAGAAGGAAATTACTGGCGGTGTTTCGTGGAGCGATGAGGTGGATTTGTCACCTTGGAATGTTGGGGGTTGAGAGTTGGAGATGGCCGAAGGGGATTGGTTAGCTCAGGTGAGAGGATCATGGGAAGAGGGTGAGGAAGGGAGGCTTATTAAGGGTTCTTAGAAAGGTGAACTCGATGGCTTGGATTGTCCAGTGAGGCTCCTATGTTCCGTGAGGGATCAAGACACTTCCTCAGGGAGTAATGAGGCGGCAAGATGTTTAGAGGAGTATACGGTGAAGTGGTAGGCAGGACAAGGGCATTGGGGATCGGATTTTGTGAAGGCTTGAGTGTTGGCTTCCTACCATGTGGGCCTGAGTTTAAATTCCGGCTGTGGAGGAGATTTTCATATTGCTAATATCCTAAAGCTCACGATAATTCTTTCAACTGAGTCGAAGTAGCAGAAATTTGCGTAGTTTAAACAACTTTTGTAGCAGTAAAAATAGGGATGAACTAACGAATTGCAATCCAATCATGTTGTAATCAGGGATGGCAAGTGAAACGAAACGAAAATGTTTTGTTTCGACCCGGAGGGAAACGAAAATGCGAGGCCTGGGTTAAGTTTCGTTCTCGCACGAAATTAAAATAACCAAGGAGTTTAGTTTAGAACCGGGACGAAACTTCACTCCCTGGAACGAAACAAAATTAATCAAAACTCCGATGCTCATAGTTAAATTTCAATCCCAAAAGTTGAGTGGAGGGGGATGAGAGGGAATAGTTTCGACCCATTACGTTTGACATACTACGTGTAGAGTGGTTAAAACACCGAGCTTAAAATCGAATGGCCAGTTTGCGTTCACCGTTCTCCTGTTAGTGGTAAAAATATGAGTGCCCCTTGCATCTAATTGCAGTAGGCCGAACCTCAACTTCATTCAACCATACTTCGTACTCCGTGTGTGTGTCGAAACTAAACTGTTCGAAGGTGAAGCACGTGGTCCCTCCGGTGCGAAACACTATCTGCTTTTCATTTCGTCCCAGAGTTTTACTTAAGTTTCGACCCGAACTAGTTTCGACTCCGATTTCGTTTCGACCCTAAGTTTTGCTCCACGGTTTTAAATCCATTTCGTTTCGTTTCTACATTTCGCTCCCGGGAACTAAACTATTGAAATTTTACTGGTTTTGACTCTCGTTTAATTTCTATTGCTATCCCTGGTTGTAATGTGTGGCAGCAAAAGATGAATTTGAAAAAATGCATATTAATGAATATCAGGAAAAAAATAACTGCCCACAGTAGAGCCATTTCATTCAGAGCAATTCATTGTAAAACCGGGGAAGATGTAGTTTAATGTATATTTTTCCTCAACGTCAGTGATTAGAGAGTAATGCCTCTTAATGAATGCACCCAAGTGCGGATCCAGGATATTTTTCTTTGGGAGCACCTGGGTCTGACAGGCAAGTGGTGTTCTCACATTTGTGATTACAAATAATGCATGCAACAATTACTCTACGAAATATACTCTTAATTTTAATATAAAAGTTATTAATATGTAAATATTTACAACTTATATATGAAAATATAAAATTTATTGATATTTGTATGAAAAAACTCGTCTATTTTTTAAGCGTCAATGAGGAGGCACGTGTCCCCGTGCCACCCCTAAATCCGCCCATGACTGCAAAAATTCACTCACCTTAAAATATGCTAAAAATTTCAAGAGCACAATGGCCACGGTTTATTTACAAAATTGGAGATCGTGCTGATCTACACCGACACCTTACACCGAGGTATTGATTCCACTAAATTCGTATGAAATAATTTTGTCCAACGAACCTGAGTTGAAATGTAAACCGTAACACGTAATAGACCCACTTGACACTTAGGTGACAAAGACGTTAGCGGAGAAGGGAAATTCGGCGGTAAAATTTTACGATCTCGCCAGTTATGCTTAAAACAAGAAACCAAAGTTTTCCAAACACGAAGATCTGACATCTGACCGAGTTACCATTCAAATATAAATTCATTCTAAAACTCAAACGATATTGCTGACTATTTTTTCGTCACGCGTACCATATCAGGGCTATAAAATTCAATCAAGATGGAATAAAGAAGTTGAAGGAATAATGCTTCATGAATGCACTATTTTACGCCAACAAATTTATGTAGAAAGAGGTATTAGCCAAAAATAAGTAGATGCTCCGACTTCCGATATTCTAGATGGTGTAATTTTGTAACTTAAAAAAAAGAAACTCACCTCCTCCTAGACAATAATTGTGTGATAGTACTTAGAAATAATTAGTTACTTTTCTATGAAGATCAATAACTCATTTTCTGTACATTGGAAAATAAATTAACACTAAACTTTTGAATTGTTTGGTTAATAAGTGAGTATTTATAGAATTATACGGTGGATTGTTAGAGAGTTGATAAAGGAGATTAGATAAAGAAATTAGGTGGGTCCGAACAGGGACATTTAAAAAAAATGGCGCAATGGAAAATAAACTATCATTTTTAATCATTGAAATCAAATGATAATATGTATACAAGCTTACAGGACGTAAGGTATCTCGTGTGAATAATTCATTGCCAGTTTTTTACTCTTTCCTCGTCTCTAGTAACGCACTTAAGACCGGTTTAACGAAAAATTACCAATAAATTAAAATTAGGGACTCCTAAGTGTAAGACTCCAGTACCAGTAAGTAAGCATTTAAATGGCCTTCCAAATGTCGTAACTCACGTCGCTGATGGACAAGTTGATCCGAGTTTCACGGGAAAATAAGGTATAGTTAGGGGTATTAACCGACATTCATACACATGATCATATGATCCATCAAATCCATTATTTTTTAATGGTATTCCTCGGAATTACAAACATTATGCTGCTAAATATTGGAAAAAAGTGGATCGCTTTGCACGCATCAGCGCGGACATTTTTGGACACAGACTGAAAAGAAACCGAAGTGGAAACAGAAATTTATGGTATATTCTATGGAATGGAATTGGGTCTCCTCTAAGAAGTTCCCTAGTGCAATGAAATGTCCGCGGCAGTTTGAGGTTAGTCCTTCCGAAGAATAATAGATGGCGTCCATTCCACGGAATTATTTTTCTATAATCGCAGCAAAGCTGTGCAGGTAATTCTAGCATACCTGGACTACCAAGATGATAACTTTTTGGAGTCATCAACAATGTACGAGGTTATGAAATTTTACAGAGGAAGAATCAACCGCGTTAACCGGCATTCGAACTCGGATCCCTCAAATTCCGGCCGAGTGCTTTAGCCATTTAAGATACTTACCGAGGTGCCCATAGAAAGAGCACTTGAATATAATAAGGATATAAATTATCAGAACTGAGTTCAATATCTTTTTCCAATCTAATATATCTTACCTCTTAGGAACCACGCAAGTGAAAGAGGTTTGGTCATCCAATCATGTATGAAAACGCTGATTTCGTAAACAAAAAGGCAAATTATAAGTCAAAGCGATAACTAGATTAGACAGATAGCATGTGTAACCTGTTTCAGCACGAGGGATCCGGTTTCGAGTCCCGGTAAAGGCATATGATTCTTTCTCACACGAATTTTGCACATCTCTGAAGCTTATTTTCCGTGAAGTGCGTTATTAATATTTATCGTTAACTTCTTTCATAAACCAGCCGCTTGGCCTATAATGCCATTGTTCCTTGACCGCGATTCGTGACTCAATTGTTCGATCGGTGTAATCAAATTTCATTTCCGATCGCATCAGAAATCGGTATTATACGGCTTACAGGAAAAGATATCAAATTGCGTATTCTCTGATATGTCGTCACTCGACCATCAATTCCCTTTCATTGCCCACCTGTCAAACTCATTTTTATACCTGTTTCCCTAATCTTTCACCTCGTAGGGACAGAACTCAAATAGGTTATACATGCTATCTCTCCAATCTAGCTATCGGCTTGGCTTAAAAATAGCCTTTTTGTTTACCAAATCAGCGTTATTATTTCTCCTTGGATGATAACCAAGCCTCTTTCACTATCGTGGTTCCTGAGAGCCACGTAAATTAAAGATTTGAAAAAGATACAGAATTCATTTCCGATAGTTTGTATCCACATTATTTTCAACCGCTCCTTCTTCATATTTCTATCTTTTTTAAAACGTTCAGTAACGTGAGATAAACTAAGTTAATGATATCTTTAGAAAACATTTCTTCCATTTGCTTAAGTAGTATACCTTGTTTTGGAATGTATATTTATTACGAGAGCCGCAAGGTAATATCATGCCCAATGTAAGTTAAAAATGCAGAAAGCGGAATAGAAGCAACGACATATCTTTTAGATTGTAATTCTCCTGAAATCATGGAGGAAACACCATTTGGCTATGGAATTTTTATTAACTACATGTGTAGGTATTTAATATTAATTACATTTTTGAAAATTGCAAATAGTCTTGAAGATGCAAAAATTAAATTTGCGATACGTCGGGAAGATAAATTACTGATGCTAAAAAATGCTAACCTAGCTTTAAAAGTAAGTACATAACCATTTTAAAGTAAGTAGATTCCCATTGCAAAGTTAAGATTTAGTGGTATAGATGTCACTATAAAAGAAAACGAATCTTATTTGTTTTTAAATAATGTTTAGTGCTTGATTAAATGGGCCTAATTAAAAAAATACTTCCCGTTTGACCGGTAAAAAACTCTTCACAGTTTTGATACAATAGTAGATGGTATTCCTCTTGAAATATTTATTTTTTCAATTCTAATAATAACTAAACAGATGGCATAAGGTGTGAGTAGCTGTTACAATAAAATATGTTTCAAAAATATCTTATTGTCATAGAACAAATGAAGTATCCTGATTTAAGTTGGCAAAATCCTTAATATCTTGTTTTTGCAATAGCAACATTTCGTGACTTACTTCGCTATCATTACAAATATGGAGCCCTTCCATCTCGTTCAAGCTTCTACTTTCGATTTAAGTTAATATCTTTAGCCTGATTTCAAAATAACGGCGGAAACCTAGGCAACTCATTACCCCACTTGTTACCCTTCCACGCAGTGGCGTAACTATGGGGGTGATGGGATGTATCCCTGCCAAAGCCTCAGAGGAATCATAAAATTATTTTGAAATCTTGTCTGGGTTTGATGCATAATAACTGCATCTGCTTAAAGTTCAAGTTTAAGGGCCAAAATGATGTGAAATGCATTTTCAGGAATGTTATTCTTCAAAATTTTTCATGGACTCCCGTTTTCCTGGGGGGGTTGCCCCCACTACCATCCTCAGGTCCCCCCAAAACCCTCTTATCCCCCTTCAAAGCAAATTCCCGGTTACACAACTCGGGGGCGCAGGTAACAATTAAGGCTAGGGGAGATTTTAGGCGCAACTACTACTTTGGGGCGTGGGGGTATTGCGTACCCGCCAGGGTAAGTTGCTGGGGCCCTCCTCCAGAAATTCTCAAGATTAATGGCTCAAAATGACTAGTTTTACCGCTTTATGAGAGATATTTTATTAATCATAACACAATTCTATAATTAATACTAATCCATTACGTAAAATGGATCAAACTAAAAAAATTTTCTGAGCTCTGGGGGGGTTTTATCCCCCAAAACTCCCCATCGCCGCCAGTGGCGCAGCTAGGAATTATGGCTGGGGGGGGGGGGGGTGCAACTAATACCGATGTGTGTGGGGTATGGTATACCCACCAATATAAGCGGTAGGTGCGAGATTAATAAATTGCGATATTTTAAAATAAATGGTTCAAAATGGTGAGTTTTACGGCTTTCTGTGGGATATTTTATTAACCCTTACACTATTCTATTAGTGATATTAATCAAATTAAGTAAAATGGATTATACTTAAAAATTACTCTGAGCTCTGGGGGGGGGTTTTATCCCCCAAAACCCCCCTCGCTGCGCCACGGATGCCACTTCTTCAACGACATATCTGTCCTTTCCGCCGACGGCCATTTCCGCGGCATCTTCTCCCGCGCTTACCATCCAACGGAATGACTCCTTCGACGGCGCTCTCGTCAGATGTCACTAGTGGTCGGGGGAGGCGGAGTCTGATCCCCACGCTCCCAGGGAACGCCCCACGGGCCCCTCCCCTACTTCTCCTCACCCCTCAACCCTCCCCTCTTCAAACTCATCCCATGGCAACCAGTTACCCACTCCACGGCATCCCAACTGCACCTCGCCACTGCAGAGCAGAACGTAAAGTCTTCCCCCTCTCCGCTAGGCCGAAGATAAACTCTCCGTGCTTACACCCTCAAACAAAGGTAGCGAAATAATTCATTTTTTCGCTGATTGTCTCATTATCTTCGCTTTTCATGAGCTCTATCAAGCAACTTCTTCTTCTTCCTTCCAGGATTAGGCTACTAAGCCAGTTCCGGCTCCACATTACCATCTTTTTCTTGGTCTCCCAATACTTCTCTTACCTAATGGTTGATATTCCATTGCTTCTTTTGGAATTCTTTCATTTAGCATTCGATATATAAGTTCCTTCCATTTGTGTTTGTAGTCTTGTAGCAATATTTATATTAATTTAATAAATCAAAATGTATAGATAACAATGACCTGTATTAGCTTAATTGCAATCAATAAACAAACCATATTCATTGCAAAACAGGAATGTCAACATCCTTTTCCTCTTTTACACTAATTTACAATTGAATCATTTTTCTTTTTTCATTTTATTATGGTAAAAAAAATATTTGTAATAACCTTTCCTGCCTTAATGGATCGAATTAATGTAATCATGTTCATTCATAGCATTGATTTAGGTAAAAAATACACCGAAACTTTGGTCAAAACTTTTGCATTAAATTCTCAAAGATCGACTCTCCAAGACGTTAATCAACGTTTATTTTTCTTGGACACCTTGGGCGGCCATATCCCATCCCATCATCAAACTCTCCCCAACCTCCTTACCCTCTGTTCCCCTTCCAGGCGCCCTCTATCAAAAAGGCGCCGGCGCCGTGGCGGGTTAGTGATACGTCGCTAGCGTCTCGGGGTGGTTCGGCCGATCGCCACCAGAGGACAGCTGCGTCCTATTTCTCCCCAGGGAGTTGAGTCAACCGCCGCTGGGCGTGAGGAGCGTCGTTAGCGCATCAAGAGAAGGGTGAAAAGCTGGATTCGGTGGAGGGGTTGGGGTTTATTCAACGTGATTCTCTCGATTCGTCAGTCACGCTCGGGGTTCAATGCGTTGACGTATGCAGGAGTTCTCACCGGGGTGCCTCGTTTCGCCATTTTTTCCAGGGGATGATTTAAAGGGGGTTCACTACCTCGGGAAAGAGTCACAAGAAGCATAGTGATAGGTCATTGGCCTGGACCACACTTCATGCCGAAATGAAGCACTGGTGATATCTATTATGCGTTGAAAATTATTTATTATTTGTCATCAAAGTGATAATTTAAAAATATTTTAGCCCTACCCGAAAAAGTTAAGTATTTTTTAAAATCGGTTAAATAAGTAGGGTTTCAAGTTTTTTATAATTTTTTCTATTGTTTTCATCGTATGTTCATGACACCACAAGGCCAATGGCGTACTTGTAACAATTTTTTAAATAATAATTTACCAGTTATATTATTTTATATATAATATATTGTATCACGTATATACCTAAATTTCCATCTCTTTTAGATAAAAATGTCAGTTAACTTAAAATAAATTTGACATCAATTTCATTAGTAAGCTACTACGAAAATAATAGCTTAATAAACATTTACCCCCGATTATTACTTAGCCGAGTGATATCTTGTTGGTATCTGACATTTTTTCATCACTAGTTTTAATATTAAATTATGATACAAAAGATTACGGGCTATGTTTGGAAATCTTCTTTTCCTAATTTGTGAAGTTCCAAATTTTAAATACCCATAGTGATGGTTTAACGATATCAATTTAGTATCTCCTAAACAATGAAGACGTAAAAATCATGCTTTACAAATAAAACTGATATATTTTTTACTAAAAAATGACTTCTGCTATGAAAATGATGCTGCTTGAAGTGTCGCATGACACCCTTTACGATAGCTGAATTTTTCAGTCGCTATTTTATAATATTTTTCGAGTATTTTCGTTCTAATCAACACAAGCATGTAATTATTGCTGCCCATAGTAAACGGTTTCTATGCCATGGCAAGGTCACATCTCAGCAACTGTGAAAGAAATAATAATGATAAGAAACTAATGTTGAAAGTGATACCTCACAAAGAAACAATTGTCGAAGAAGTAGATCTGCAAAAGCCGTACCGACCTAAGTGAGTTTATCATACACCGTTTTAGTCATGACCACTTCAGTTTGGAATGAAATGCCTACGAACTTTTCCACGCGGGTTCATTTACCTCTACCGGCTTAGACGTAACGGCATCACTTTTATGAGGTACAAAAAACCTTTTCCGTTTTGTCAGTCATTTCATTCCAAGCCATGGAAAATCTACAAAGTAATCCCGTCAACGATTCATGTTTTTTTACTTCAATTAGTTGTAATGGAATTCGACGGATTTATATCCAGATTATATCTTCATAAACTCATCTCCATAATCATAGTAAGTATACGATCTCTTATGTTCCTTTGAGACAAGAATTGCCAGGTTGGATCTATTTTCTAAACTCCGTGAAATGGATTGGGAGTAAGGATTGATAAGTTAAGTACACCGTATCAAACGCTAGAGGTAATCCATTAGGCCTCCCCACATTTAATACCGTATAATGCGATCCAGAATAGGTTATATACGCTCTTTACGGAATGCTTGTCCACTCTTGACACTTGAATCGACCTCTGCTAATGGACTGCGGTGCATCGCGACTGGAGTCTTTATAATCCGCGTTGCACCCTGCTTCAACTCTTCACAATCCATACCCCGGTAGGACGGCATTCCGAACTAAAAGGTGCACCCTTCCCCATTCTCCCCCTTATCAGGGATCTCCGCGTCTCAATGCATAAGCAACGCTAAGTCCCATCATAACTTTCCCCAATCTTTCCTGACTCCCCAGCCAGAGAGGTACCATTTATATAAATAACATAAACCGAGTAAACGTCTGCCAACTACGGATGTTACTGCTGGTGTTTAAATATCAAGACGAGTGAAGTCCATTGACCAGCACTAAATTAATGTATTCATACTGAATTTACAATATTTAATTCTTTCTCTGAAAAAAATCTTTTTTTACCTGTAAAAAAAAAACAAACCTAAATTATAAGCACTAATAGTTATGACTCCATAACTGAAAAAAATTAATTAGTAAGTATTCTCAGATTCTTCTTTTTGTAGAAAGCCCTCTTCGTCTGCGCTATTCCACTGACTATTACTTTCTTGCTTCGTCCATCGTAGGTAATTCTATTATAATTTTATAACGACAAAAAACTTTGGGTCTAGTAATCTGTATATTTTAATTACACCTTTCGTATATTCTTCACGATAGATGCGAGTATTGTGGGGGCCTCCCTAAGCTCACGGCCCTCGACGATCGCCGACCAGCCAACCTGGGAAGACCGCCCCTGATTCTCCATTTTATCAGGGGTCAAAAATAAGTCTACAATCATCTCGTCGTGGCGTTCCCCTTTCTTCTCTAACCATTCAACCGCTTTCCGTATCCTGCCCCGCGCCTTATCCACTTGATAGCTACTGTAGGTCAGCCGAACCACGCATGAAATGAGGGTAGCTAATGCATTAACACATTATCATCATTTTTTTCGTCGTTTCATAGGTCTAATACTGGTAATTGTTACTAATACTAATAATGGTTATTAATAGTAATAATAAAATTGCTTACTTTCGACTCAGGTTTTGCAAACACTTATGCAACCCTCGTTGGTGACAAAACGTCAGATAGATCTTCGAAAATGGCATATTAGTTCAATTGTATTAGGCTCAACTATGTGGAAATTAATACACGAAAATGAAAAGGAGACTTCGTTCATTTCCACAGAACATGTCGTACGGACGAAATAAATCTGTGGAAATGAACGAAGTCCCCTTTTCATTTTCGTTTAATGGCATATCACTTGCATCAGCTAATATTTTCCGTTAAAATCATGTTTAAGGTGAAATATACGGAAAATTCACTTGCTGAAATTCTTAGTTTACAATGAAAATCTACGTTAAATTTTATAAGATAAATAATGACGATACACCTGATCGTGGACTAAACAATGACTTGAGCAGGAAAAAATAAGGATCTAGAGAAATTAAATTGCACGGTAAACGTAGATTGAGTTTTTAATTTTTAAAGAAAATCATACCTGGGGATTGTCCAATGCGTTTCGTTGTTTCACTCCTGCTATTAGCCTAATTAAAATATTTTTTTTAATAAAATACCAATATAATATAAATGAGTTACACAGTACGTAAAGGTATCACAAACTAAAATCCTTTGTCGTAGAACTTGAAGAAATAAAAGCTTTAAAAATGTTACGCTGCGAGGAAACCACGGTCGGAGAAAAAAGAATAAATCAAAGGAAAAGCAAAATTTTTATTCCTTCAACTACTTCTCGAAATAGATTTTCACGATAGAAAAACTCGTACAATTTTATTGGACGATAAAGTATACGCTATGTTTTCAATTTAAAGTCCTCACAGCGCCATCAATGATCGAGCACATACTAAGTAGAGACTTTTCTAGTGGCGAATCAAATCAGCGACCCATTTCTGGTTCGTTAAAGTAAAAAAATATGTCTTCAGGGGTCCCGTGCTCCATGTCCGCGAATTTGATTTGGCCGCTCCTCAAAACGGTCGTCATATGCAGCTGTTGGGAACAATGCGAGAGAGCTAGCTCCCCGTGGCGAACAATCATTCTCGTTAAGGGGACGAAAAAGCGAGGATTTCAGAGTCCTGCTGGGCGAAATTATTCTGGGTCTCGGGCAAGAAAACAAAGTTACACCGAGAGATTTGCCGAGTGGATAAATTTCATAGCCCCATGTCCCGCAAAAGCATCGCTCGATACATCAAAGTCAGCTGGGAACAAATATGTGTTTTAAATATAATTGTATAGATACAACTACACCTTGAGGTCAGAATAAAAATCATTATACATCTCATCACATAGCTAAGCGATATTTGGATGCAACAGCCTGTGCGATTATCCATATGCAACTACACCTCGAGGTAAAAAAAGAATCATTACACATTCTTATCACATAGCGAAGCGATATTCGGATGCTAGAGCCTGTGCGATTATCGATTAGCAAATAGATCGATCCATCAATATCGATTGAATGTGAAACATTTATCCCTTATTCTAAGAGCCTATGCTCATTCCAATCTTCCGAATTTCTTTCATTTACCTCCTCACAAATCGTAACCAACCCTCTGGTTGTTTCACGAAAGAAAGCGAGCTAGCAATTTTTGATTTGACTACTCATTCAACAAACAATTTTCCAATTTTTTAGAAAAATCTACGCAGAAAAATAAAAACGATACAACAGCTGGCTAGAACTGTGCGATAAACAGTACACTGTAAAATGTATTCATTGAAATTTCTCCACCATGTGTAGCCCACATTATGAACAAATTGCATTTTTATTTGCGGAACGCCAAATTTAACACAATGTTTAAAAAGATGCACTTATACTGGGTCACTAAGAGCAGCGAAATAGAAAAATGTAACCTTTCACTTACTCTTGATGTTGATTTATCGTGGGATATGCTTGCTGCAAGTCATTTCACTCATATCCGAACGTTAGTGATACCTCACAGAATACGAGAGCATTTGTGTGGAATTGTGGCACTCCACGTATGAGATAAATGAAAAATTGGTGAAGTTGACGGGATGAGACTTGAAGCCTTCGAAATCCTGTGCTGGCGACGTATGGTGAAGATGAAATGGACGGATACGGCAAGAAAAGACGATTGATTATTAGTAATCAAATTATTCTACCGTTTTCATGCTGCAATTTTGAGATATCCCGCCCGTATTCACTTCCATCTCGTACTTTCCTCATACATAAAATTAACTTTCATCCTGGCTATATATATTATTCTCTTCCTTCGCCTCCCCAGTCTTCCAAGCATTCCTCCCTCGAGCACAATTTCTAACATTCCGTCCCCACTAATTCTTCTTTCAAACCAGTTCAAAACAAGCCCTCTATCTTTTTTGTATCTCATTTAAAATATTTCTCACCTCGCCCATGATCTATCACTTAGTCATTCCTCCTCCTATTAGTCTCGGCTTTCGGGTGTTCCTCCGATTTGAGATGTCCATAGGTAACGACAGTTTCTCCAGCTATCGTGCTTGGCGTCTTCAGGTCGGAAGTTTTTGACTGTGGACAATATATAAGTGACTCGTACTGGGTTACTAAGAGCACCGAAACAGAAAAGGATAACCTTCTGACCTGAAGACGCCAGCAGGATGGCTGGAAAAACTGTCATCACCTACTTGTGGACAACTCAACGCGGAGGAACGCCCGAATGCCGAGACTTATATGGAGAAACTCCGCGGAAACCTTAGATCTAATTCCTCTTCCTATGCGTCCACTTCTCCTCCTCCATTCTTCTTCACATCCAAATTTTGAACGCCTCTGGTCTTCTCTCGTTCTTCTTCCTCAACGTCCATGTTTCCGCACCGTAAAGCTCTACCGTATGAGATAAATGAAACATTGGTGAAGATGACGGGATGTGACTTGAAGCCTTCGAAACCCTGTGCTGGCGACGTATGGTGAAGATGAAATGGACGGATATGGTGAGAAAAGACGATTGATTATTAGTAATCAAATTATTCCTTCAAAATAGACTCTTATAGTTTTCTCTAGGGATGGACGGATCCAGGATTTTTTTCGGATATGGATTAGGATCGGATCCTTGATTTTCGGAGCCGAATCTTTCGGATCGGATATTTTCGGATCCAAATGCATTTTTAAATTCCTGCTATTAAACGAAGTAATTATTCAAGTTTAATCTGGGTAAAAAGGAATGTTTGTTAGATTTTCATACACATTTTAATGTTTTTATAAATTAAAAATCATTTTTATAGGCTTTCAAGTTGTTTTTTGAAAACATCTTTACATGCTCAAGACCTAAACTGTTACGCTTGGGTTTGGAAACAGAATAGGAAAAATCTTCGGATAAACCACTGACCAGTGGCGTAGCGAGAGAGGGAAGTGCGGAGTGTCCGGACCCTCCGAAATATAAAACACAATTGATTTCCTTCATGAAAGGAAACAAAAATTTGAAAAATCATGAATTTACAATAGATTTCTTAGAAAAATGAAGTTTTTTTCGATTATTAAGGGTTTTAAAATTAGCTCAAAACCCTTTACTTTCTACCCTGTTGTTTAAAAATTTTCCCCCCTGGTTTTGGACCCCCCTAACGAAATTCCCGGCTACCCCACTGCCATCGACTGAATTCAAATTTTCTCATACGTAACTTCTGCGAGAGCTTTCAAACAAAACGGTTCATGAGTAGGACAAGAATCGCATGCGACGGCGCATTCGAAGAGAGAATCGGAACTCTTTCCACCCTTATGGGGCGCTGCTTTCACTGAACCTATTATTTAAAATTTCGGATCCATATCCGATGTCTTCCGTGACTTTGGATCCAATGTATCCGATGAAAGGGAATATCCGCGGATATTTGGATCCGAGGTATCCGATCCGACCATCCCTAGTTTTTTCTCCGAATTCTTAGAGAATGATCCTCTCATATAGCTTAAGGAATGTGATAGCAGAGAAAACTGAAGTTTATATCTCCAGAGGAAGGCCCAAGTATTTGGGACAATAAGGGCACAAAACAGAATAAATAGGGGAATGTGGTGCAACAATTTTAAAATTATAGTGCTGTGGTTAATTCAGCCTAAGGTATGTTTACTGATGCCATTAAGTTAGCCAAATTTAAGTTTTCGAAAACGATAACTTCCTCATCATTCTTATGCAGATGTAAAATTGAGTGTGAATCAGTAAATTACGCAATGGATCATTTAACTACTCATTCAACTAAACATTTTCTTGGTTTTTAGCATTTTCATTAAATTTTTAAATCTACATAATACCCCACAAGCCGCCTAAGAGGCGTATGGCAGGGGATGTTAGGACACCAGCCGTTTACAGCTAAAAAAAATGAAGTGTTCTAACGAGGTTGGGACTAGCGTTTATTAAAGTCCTTTATGGTTTGGGGGAAAAACGAATTCCCATATCTATCCGTTCGGCAAAACATCTCTCTTAATTTATCGCTCCTATCGGACCTGGAAATATAGTATGGCTCTAATATTATGTTATCTGTGTCATTCTTAAAGATATCCATTCCCGTTCAAGCAATCTAAGCTTACCGCGCAGCCTCCGAGTCTCCAACGGCTCCCAGCCTAATTCGCTTAACATCTGGGTAACACTGTCTGTACGCCCGTAGCAGTTTTTAATGGTCGATTAGGGAATGTATCACAATATTTGAGTAACTTTGCAATTGATAATTTGTTTTCAAATGACCCTCAATAAAACAAACACGACGTACGCGCCTCCAACTTACCTGCGGAATATTTAAGATTTGAAAGTTGTCAGCATTTTCATTTCCGAAACCCTGCAGTCATATAACTTGATATTTTTAGACATCTACTACCAACCCATGCAGTGAACCATTATTTCCCCTGCTTTAAAATTTTATCTAAATTGATATTTAAGATTGAACTGTACTGTCCATCAATTAAAGAAGGTGAATGCACTTCATATTTGTAAAAAAATAAATATGTACACAATACATATCTTAAAATAAAAATTTTATTTACTCAATTTTGAAAGCCATTTTCTGAGGAACTTAGTTTTTCTAAAACCGTATTGAAAAATTAAAATAAACTGAAGTTTTCTAAAGCTGTTGAGGAATTGTTTTTTAAAATAAATTAGCTACTCTATACACTACGCAGTGAAACGGAGATATAACCTGAATTAAATACATATTTGTAAGTATTCAAGAAAATTATTAAACATCGTTCACGCAATTTTTCAATTGACAATTTGTTTTGCATTTTCCCCCATTAAAAAGATGCCAGGATACCCGACGCATGGCGATTTCAGCGCTCCCAACATAACATGCCGTCCGCGCAGTTATCTTTCCATTAACTCTTCCCCCCATTAAACCCTTCCCCATCTTTGCTGCCTTCGTCTCCTTTGAGGACGCGCGACAGATGGGACGAGAGGGAGACCTCCTTATAATAGCGACGCTAATCTCCCCCACCGCAGCGTGCCAGGGCCGCCGGAGACGAGTGGACACAAGGGGGGGCCGTGGGAGGCCTTTAGGGTAGAGGGGAGAATCAGGGGCGAATGGGGGTAAAAAAGGAATGAATGCCTCTTTCCTCTCGCTCGCGCAAACCCTTTAACTACTGCGACGGCAGAGCCATCTCTGATCTCGCGACTGAACCAACTCTTCCACCCGTGCAAAATCCAAGAAGGCATTTTCTGAAGAGATTATGTGTTTCACGATTTAAAATAGTCACTTACATGGAAGCAGGAGTGAAAGTGGGATGAATGGTGTTTAAATCGGTAAGGTTCGCGGATGATCAGGCGCTCATCAGCGAGAGGACGGCAGGCTCTAGTGGAAACGTTAGACGAGCGGTGCGAGGAGTATGGGATGAGGATTAATCACTATAAGACCAAGGTTATGCAGTTTTGTAAAGCATCACCGGGGAGGAATGTGAGACGAAAGATTAAATTAGGTGGGGAGAAGCTTGAGCAGGTAGAGCAATTCAACTGTTTAAGGAGCACATTAGAGGAAAACGGACACATTAGCAAGGAAATCAGGAAGCGAATTGCATTAGCAAAGGAGGCGTTCATGAACAGGAAGGAGCTTCTGAGAGGATCGTTATGTGAGAGTTTAAAAAAAAAAGGTTAGTAAAGAGTTTGATCTGCAGTGTAGCTCTCTACGGTGTGGAAACGTGGACACTAAGGAAGGAGGAAGAGAGAAGATTGGAGGCATTCGAGATGTGGGTATGGAGAAGATCAAATGGACAGAGAGGAGGAGAAACGATGAAGTGCTAGACATGGTGGGTGAGGAGAGGTTTGAATGGAGTGAGTACTTAGCGGGGAGGGGATGTTGAAAACGGTGTTGGAGGATAGAATGTTAGGTAAGCGAGGGAGGGTAAGGAAGATTACTTCTTTAGCACTACATGGAAACCTGCCTTAATTGATAGAATACTATAAAAAATAGTGTATCAGTCTTCAATCTTTTCATAAAGCATAAATTCAGTGCCAGGCAATGGAATAAAATTAACTTTACCAAGTCTATCTCTGATCTTGCGAGTGATCCACCACTTCCACCTGTGCAAAAGCGAAAATCGTGTATGATTCACGATTTAAAATAGTCTTTTATAGTGTAAAAAGTCTTCATCCTTTCCACAAACCATCAATGTCGTGCCAGGCGACGGAATCAAATTAACTTTACCCAGTCCATTTAGTTCATGCATTAGTGAACAGCAACCAGTTTCGTTACTTTTGTCATCATTGAGGGATAGTTAGAGCATTATATTGCATTAGTATATACTAGCAGGTCACCCGGCGTAGTTCGGTAAGGATAGTACACAGAGAGGTGGGAAGCTTGGAACTTAGAACTCATGGTCACAGTAGGAATTTTTTTTTCTCTTTGAACTTGTCAAGACGAGTACCTACCCGGCAGATTGTTCAACTGTAGAAGTTGCATGACATGACGTAACAATCAGTAAACGACGTAAGGGACATGTCGAAAACAATAGAAAGTAGTACTACTGGGTTTGATAGCATGAGATTTACCTATTATTCAACTTCGGTCGAAATCCGTGCAGCTGTATGGAAACACATGGCGGACAAACAAACAGACATTTTAACATCTCTTTTATGTGTACATAATTTTTTAATTCTAATTTTTAATAATTTGTTTCTTCTACATTTTGGCTTTACAGCTGAATACAAGATAACAAATAGAAGGAGCTTTAGGTGGTCTCCAAGGTCATAGGACCAGAATTGAGCCACCACCCATTAAGAAAAATGTATGGTAATTAATGAAAATAATAATGCAGTAAATAATGCAAGTGTTTTAAAGATACAACATCAAAGTAAATGTTCAATTATTTCTTGTGAGAAAATCCAGTCTTTGGGATAAGAATTGTATAGGGTTGACCCCAGCCCCATTGTAAAAATATTCAAGAAATCAATTATTTATCGTTTCATACACTGATATGGTCTTAAGGTTTCACATGCTGGATTGTAAACCACTGTCATTGAAGATACATTTAGAAGAACTTATGATATTTTTTTAAATTACAGCTTTATTCGTCTGTAAATAATTAAGGGCCTGCTTGTGATGAAGGCATAAAAATTTTCACTTGATTTTCATTATCCAACTATCCATACAGTCAAGTAATTTTAGAAGAATTAAACGAATAAGAACAATTTTTGATCCTTCCTTGGCCCACGGAGTAAGCGATAATAGGTTTTTTTTAGGGATAAGAGATGCTCTGAGAAACTAATTGTAAGTACGTTTACGTCATTTTCAGGAACATATTAAAATTTTAAAGATGGTAAGAGAAGCAACTTTTAACTTTCCACGATTCATTTTAGATAAACCTCTGCATGAATTAGGGTAGGTACATATAAAAAGATGTGTAGCAGGTACAAAGTTGTTTGTTCATTTACTAGGTTCAATGTTCGTAATGTCGCCTTCATCCACAAATTAAATTTCAAAAGATTTCAAATTTAATTTCATAAGATTTAATTTCTGAAACTCGTGGAAAACTGTAGTGACAAGTGGTACCAATATTTTGGCGAGGTTTCAAGAAAATATTAATCGCTACCAGTCCCAAAAATCCGTTTGTCACTGATTGTACACTAGCAGGAATAGAATAAACTATCAGTTAATATATAATTTACAGACTCCCAATTATAAAGATACTGGGGAAATTTTAACCAGACAAATCGACCAGTTTTAAGGTAATGTATATCAAGTGTGTTCCTAATTAATTATTTAGTATTTCGGGAGCACTAAGAAATGTCATGTTTAAAATGTCGCAAAATTTCTCCTCGCATATTGAATACAGTGAATACTTCCGCGAAGATTATTTACAAACCCCGGAGAAGTATTGCCTCCATCATAAACTTTCATTCTTGAGGCATGAGGCAAGTATTAAAAAGGGTATACAGGTATATTCTATAACCTGAAAATTTAAAAATAATATCTTTAGTTTTGAACGATAGAACAAGTTGCGTAAAAATAACTGGTTAAGTGGAAGTGATGTGTTTTAATACTTCACTTCCCTAGTCCACAGGTACAAACAGGGTTTTTTCCTGTTCTCTTTTAACCCAGACTGGACTCCCCACAGGGTCTTATTACGGCGGGGGCTTCCTTACCCTGAGGCATGGCAAATATGCGCCCTCACTTCCCGCTTAAAATTTGGGATATTGGAGCAAAGAGATTGAAGGAAACATGGATATCCTTCATTGGCGTGATTTCATTCTCCAGAGTTCTCTTCTGCCCCATAGGGATATGCCGCGGGCGTATTACAAGACAACCTAATGATTCATACGATTCCAAATGCATTTAGACTTCCTCGGAAAAGTCTTTTCCTTGTGTACGAGTATTGCATCCAATTTAAATACAAAACTTTGATATTTCTACGCCCGTGAACAATTTTTAAGTATGCTTTAAGTTTTGGTAGTACATTTTCAGTTGTTGTTCGCTACTTGTTATGAATGGTAGTATCGTAATTTTAGATTAGGTAGGATTATAATTTAGACACAAGTTTTTTAATCATGTTTAAACAAAAGGCAGTTCACTCTAATTGGCACACATTTTCAATCTCAACGTTGCATAAATATTAATAGTGCAGCTAATTCCAGAAAGAAATAAAATATACTTTTTTAATAGATAGGAAATTTTCGAAAAAGTATTTCTAAATACTACCGGCTTTAAAATAGATGATATCATCGTCATAAGTGGCCATTGATGTGACGATGATCCAAACTTCTTTTTGAAAGACTTTTAATTGTGTTTGCACTGAAGGTTGCGCGTAGTAAGCAGGCAAAACCGTATGAAAAATCATTTTTATTCCTATACCACTGAAAACAGTACATATTGGCATGGTATGATTCTTGGAGGAGGCGACCGAGAGCTGAGATCATTTGCACCATGAGGGAAGGGTAGGTAAGGAGAGAAATCCGGCGTCGGCATCATCCTCCTTTCAACGAAAGGCGCCTAGGGGACCACGGCTTAGCGTCCCATCCGATGGACGGAGTTGCGCTTGAAATGTCCTCCACACAACACTCAAACAAGGATCGGGCAGATCTGAAAATTAATACTTAGCCGTTGCGTTTCCGCACGCTTGAAATTTTTCACTTTTCATTAAATCACGGAAAATTGATATCCCCATTTAAAAATCTAAAAGCGTGAAGTAAGTACTCAAGGAAAAATAATCTTTGGATTTAGGAATTTTAAAAAAGTAATTGGAAGCCCCCCTATTCAATTCAGATATGCTTCGTTTTACGCTGGGACATCCTTATGGGAGAGACTAGGTGAGGGTACGTTCGTAAATTCCCTTTCTCTGAACCCTTCAATCTCAAAAAACTACTTCCCCTTTCCCATTCTACCCAACAATGGTCGGTGATGGACTCCTCCCTTCGACAATTGGATTCAGTGAGAACATTCGAAGCTAGGTGGGAGGTCTTCTCCCCAGTCCATCCCGTGTATCTTTTCAAAGATGAAAGGGTGGGTTCGGACATCGCCCCAGGGAACGGCGAGTAGGGGTAAACGGGATAGGGAAATGGGTTGGATTGAAAGTGAAATTCTAGGCAGATATGGGCAGGGCGAATGTGGGCCGGAACATGGTATGCAAAACCGGGGAGGGATGGACTGAAATTCGTTTATAGTGACGGGAGGTATGGCAAAAGGTTTTCCGGGGGACGAATTTCGATTCTCAGTTTTTTTTAGTTCACCATCTCTCCGCTCTCCGCCCTGGCGTCATCCGTCTCATCACGGAGTCGAATTGGGATGATTTTAATGGGGCCAATTTGTATAATTGGGCAAACGGGTTGTTTCTCTTCTCGAAAGTTCATTTATTTTTTTCGTCACCGTAACGAAGGGAAGGAATCAAGGGAGATATATACGACAACCATTCATCGTACTTGGGACCCTCATTTTTACCCCTTCAGCTCAATATTCCATGAAAACGCCTCACCCCTCTTCTGGGAAAATTAGTTTAATGGGACCTCCACGTGGACAGGGTACACGACACGATCTTAGAAGCCCTGGCATATCATTATCCGCACCTTAATGGGCGCTTAATATGATAAGAAACTGAAACTGACGGACATCGAGTAAAGGAACTGGTAACATCTCGTTTCTTGTTCATTAGCATCCTGCTATGTCAAATTTAGCGTGAATGAGAATAAATCGTTTTATGAAATTGATAAAAGCAGGAAAATTATTCTCAATCCTGGTCCATTTGTACATTATTTGGAGCCTCAAGCTTAATTGTTTTTGTTTTCAGAGATGGCTCATTTATGAACAGCCATTAAAGCGCTAAATTTAACATTCTATATCGATAAATCATAAGAAAATAGCATAAATAATCTTACGTTTTTCTCAATGCCATGATATTATTCATTTTCATTCATTTTTTGAGGATTTCGTCTCAAATTAGTCGTAATGTATCATTGATACCTAACAAATGGTATACAGTTTCAAAATTGCATGGTGACATAATTCAATTAGCAAATAATTGTCAATCTTTATAAACAAAATATATCACAAATGCAATTATTAAATCCTTCGTCTTTAAAATAATATCTAAAAGTGTTCATGTAAATTATTCCTTTGGAATTACTTTGCCCACGTTAAACTAACCATTCACGTCAGTGTCTCGAGAAGAACCTAGTAAGCTGCCATCTATAAATATTATTTACTATCAGGCCATCCGGTGTTGCTCGGGGAGGATAGTACCCAGAGAAGGGGAAACTTCGATCTTCGTAGTCATATAGCCCTATCAACGGGAAAGTATTAAAGGACGTTAGAAGAAACACGATTTTTCGGAATGCACCGTAAAAAGGGCATCAAGGTTATTGGTGAGCTATTTAACTGTGAACGGCGAAATTGCGAGAAAAGGCAGTAAGTAATGAAACTGTATGTTCCTTAATCGGCCTTAACAACGCACACAGCGTGCAGAATGCGCGCGATATACAAACATGGCAGATTAAATGGGGATGTATTCGAAAGGTGGGAGGGTAGAGAATGCGTGCTAGGTGGCACAGAGCACAATTGCATGGTTCAATAATGAGAAAACTACAAAAAAGGACGCGTCAGACGCAACCGAAAGTAGCAATGCAGGGTTTGCGAGCATTAGATGTACCTATTCACTAACTTTGGTCGCAATCTGTGCAGCCATATAGAAATTCATAGCGGACAAACAAACAACCGTCCTCTTTTATTAAATGGATACATTTCCATATCCTTTCTACTAGAAGACCAGTATCGCACGAGCATGTTTTCAATGGCACAGTCACGACGAAACTTTTATAACGGTTAACCGAGTCGACCAAGAATGACTAGTCACAAAAATATGCTGCGAAAAGAAATTCCTAGACAGTCATCCATGAATGAGCCCATAGAGTTGTGGTTCCTGAACAAGGAGGTTGTAAATATCTGGATAGGGCACCTTTGGTTTCAAGTGTGGCTGGAATGGGGGTGCTTGGGTAGGAAAAGCCACGCCCACTTTGACCAAAACATTGACAATCTCAATAAGGGTCAATGCTTACTATTTGGTGAAATTTTTGGCCATTAATCGGTAACGCATTAAAATAAACTATGGATCGCACAATTTAAATCTTTTTTTCTTACATCATTTGTAGACTACGCGAAGTTATGACTCAAGCATCTTTTCCCAGGAAAAAAAATATTTTCAGTCACCATGGTAACGTTCTACAACCAGCTCAGCTTACAATAAAATTTTACGAGAGTAGACTAGTCATTTTTCTACACTCATACAGATATTGCATTTAATTATAGCCAACGGCAATTGAAAATTACAGCAATAAAGTATATCTTCAAGGATACCCGCACCAGTAAAATAGCCAACAGACATAGAGTTTATACATTAATTGAACTAATCGCTTACTTTGGGAAAAATTTGATATGATGGGGTGGTGCCCACAAAACGGCATTGAACCCTGCAGTGATACTTCAAAAAAAGTTAATTAGAATAATTGCCAACAAAAATCGTTTTGAGCCTTCTTACCCCCTATTTGTTAGTCTTAAGTTATTGCCATAAGGTTACATGTTTGTTTATAAAACTTTAAAGTTATTTTTTTGGAGAAGTGGTAGTTTTCCAGCAATCTGGAACCGAGGATGGTTATAACTTACGTAGGAATGTAAATTTTCTAGTTCCTAAGCCTAATCTTTCTTTATTTAAAAGATCATTTCTTTATTTGGGGCCGAAGATTTTTAATAAATTACCTTGTTTGATCAAAGAGTTAAAGAGTATAAATAAGTTTTGTAAAAAGGTCAAAGATTGGTTGTTGTCCCATGGTGATATGGATGATCTTTTTTATGTTTGTGAATATAATATTATTATATATTATTTTTATATTTTTGTGAAAGGAGGAAAAAAGAAATTAATTTTGTTCTGTCCACATATTATACTTTATTCTTGCTTATTGTAAGTTATTTTATCACATATATGTTTCATAGTGATAATGTTTCAAAAATTATATATATACTTTCTTTTTTTTCTGGCCTGCCGTGAAATTAATTTTTTAAGATGGTAGCTCCCATGTTGGTTTATTAACCATTGGAGCTACCTAAAACTCCATTTGTGTTGTCCTGTTAAAAAAAAAGTGTACATTCAAGCTTGGAGTATTAAATTCAATTCAATTCAAATCCGATCACTTTCACCGGCGAAATACTAATGATTATGGTAGCATTTTTTACTTGATTTATTTCATTTTCAGAACAAAACTTAGCCACCAGTATCAGTCGAAGACTAAGTCCAAAATTTGTCAAACCAAGATGGCGTATCTTTGACCACGCCAAAAACTCGGAAACAGCGCCGCCAGATATTTGCAACCTCCTTGTTCCTGAATGAATGGCATAGATGGTGGCACTGTGACTCAGATTAGCCCTCTTATTGTAAGCACTCTAGCGCGCTCCACGCATGCTTTTGTTTGACGAGAGTGGCGAGGCCGATTTCGCAGCGTGCACTGCAGACACTAACGGCCCCAAGTCCTTATGATCTAAAGGCCCCAAGTCTTTTGTCTCTCAATTACGGTCGTCACGAGCTGCAGTCCGGACGCTGCCAGGGCGACAAGCCAAAGGGTCTAGCAGGTTAAGATGGTGAAAAGTGCCCAAGATATTTTGAAAAATATACACTTAAAGTGCATCCAAAATAATGTGTCAAAGTTTCAGGCCATAAAAATGGACAATAACGCCAAAAAAATTGAAACACGAAATTTATTTTTTTTTAACCATATCTCCAGTTTTTATTTTTGTAATATCGTTTTCTTGATATTAAAATGTAAATTAGTACTTTTACGTTATACCATGCTGATTTTTTTTTCAAAAATGTTTTAGCGATAACTAAATTTTACATAAGTTTGAAATTTTCAAAATTAAATAAAAAATTTTAGGAAACAACAGACACGCTGAAAACCATTTATGTTGTTACCCCTGCCCTAAACTATAATCTTACTTATTTTCAGATTTTTTAAATTGGTGGAACACGGTCAAAAATACGAATAACTGCTTTGCGCCATTTTCATCAATGTATTTCAGGAGGATATTTGTTTTGATTGTTGAGAGCAACTATTGTTGATCAGTCTCATATTATTGATTAAGGATAATCATCAACATAAACATTGCCTATCACACTTACATTAATCGTAATTAATGTTTATAACCATGCTATTACTTAAGCTTTATTTTCCTAATCACTGCGCGAAAATGACAGAAGCCGTGATATTTGGTATATCGTCCTTTAGAATATGCATAAAGGCCGTTTTACACGGGGCAAACCATTTCGCAGGATAGTATTGAAAACTTTTGTTGATATTGCGAGAATGGGGTTATTGTCCATTGCTAAGGCCTGAAACTTTGGATAAACACATTATTTTGGATGCACTTTCAGCGAATATTTTTTATTTTTCAAAATATCTGGGGGCACTTTTCACCATCTTAACCTGCTAGACCTTTTGTTTGAATAGATGACGATTGAGGAAACCATGTTCAGAAAGTTTTCGGGCGGATACGCAAATCGTAAATTAGAATTTATTTTTTTTTATTCTTGGAAAAGTCGATTAAAAAAGTGAAAGAACGATGTTGTTGATCTTGCCTCATTATACATCTTGACCAGTGGCGTGGCCAGGATTTTGAAATGGAGGGAGATTTAGTGGAGATTTCAGTGCCCTTCTGAGGTGAGTGGAAAACACTCCAGGACTCCCCCGGAAAATTTTGGGATTTTTCACATCTAAATCTACATACTACCCCGCAAGTCACCTAAAAGGCGTGTGCCATGGGGTGTTAGGACACCAGCCGTTAAAGGCTGTGTTTTGTCCCTGCGGTCTTTAGTCCATACCCGCAAACCAGTACAGTATAACCTGGGGCGTTGTAAAACGGACAAGCAGAAAACGTTATTTGTGTTGCCATTTTACAATTCCTATCCAAGGCCTCAGAGATCTAAATTTTGATGTGGAAATCGTGATTTTTAGGATTCAAAAACAGTAATTTTGTACTAGTTATTTATTGAGGCCATCTTACTCGTTTTTGGCTCCCATGTCTAAAAAATAAAAAATAAACAAGATTTAACAAATGTTATCCCTCATCGACTCTCTTGTCTTCACCATTTTTGCTCTCTCCACTCCAGCCATAGTGCAACAGACATTTCAGCATCATTTTTAGGTACCTAGTTGGTGCACGACACTTTGAATATAACGGTACCTAATCCGTTGAAACCTAGGTCATTGTACAATTGATTTAAGTGTAGAAAAGTATACCAAAAATCTCAAGCATAAATTTTTATTGCATGTAAATGTAACCCACGGTGTAAACTTGCACCCTGCACGGAGATATTTTACGTAGCCCTAATTTGGGGTAAATAATAACGCTTTTTGTAGATTGCTACATGAAAAATATTGGATCCACCAAAGCGTTGGTAATTAATTGTTCTACATAATAAAGTACTTCTTTTAAATACTTGAGATAAAAACAATTAAAAAACTGAGAAGTAAGTTCCCCATTCATCCAGGCTTTGCTCCTTTCTTTGTTATAAATGGTTATCTACTTCATCTAGCGGCATGTAAGAGTTTTTAGCTGTATAGTCATCCCCGGTTTTTTGCTTTCCAG
The DNA here is from genome assembly GCF_921293095.1 of Ischnura elegans. Classification (NCBI taxonomy): domain Eukaryota; kingdom Metazoa; phylum Arthropoda; class Insecta; order Odonata; family Coenagrionidae; genus Ischnura; species Ischnura elegans. Next base: position 24,696,059 of record NC_060257.1, on the reverse strand, counting down.
GAGATATGTACTATATACCCACATCAAGCTACTTACGCTTGCAAAAAAATCTCGCGAGAAAATCGTGCCATTGTGAGATTTTATTATACTATCACTTCAATGTACAGAACGCGTTCACTGGAAAGAAGAAGGGGAAAATTTCGTCAATCTAAAGGTTAGAATGATTGTTTTTAAATACAGGCGTACTTATTTCGCCTTTAAAGCCTGAGTTCTTATAATCATCCTACGCACATAAAAAGCTTTTGAATTAAATATCCTTGCTAGAGGTCAGGAGAGATGTTGCAATTTCTGATATCAATACATTCGGATTGCAACGCCAAAACTTTTGAAACAGGATAGCCTTCACATACCGAATGAAAGTAATGTATTTTTAAACAGTGCTCCGCGTGACTACTGTTGTTCATTTTTTGTTCAGCGGAAAATCTGGCGGAAGACCGACGGATATCCATATCCTTGTTTTCTGTAGTGGACACTAGGTCGCACAATAGAATAAGTATTCATTCGCACGAATTTTCTGCTTCTTTGAACAAACAGCAGAGGCGTAGATAAAAATTCCGTTTGCCTTAGAAGTACAGAGCCCTATTTAGGGTAAATAATAATGTTTTTTATTGATTACTACATGAAAATATACAATGCATCAAAACTTCGGTAAGTAATTGTTCTGCATAACATATTACTTCCTTCTAATATTAGAAAAAAAAACAGAAATTGACAATGATAATGTTCCCTAGTCACCCAAAATTGGCACCATATTTAGTCAGGAATGGCTTTGGCATGTGATTTTTTTTAGTTTCACAGTCATATTCTTTATTTTCGTTTTCCAGGGAAATTGTACATTCAAGTCAAGCCACTTACAATTAATCGAAATTCGAGAGGATAGCCGTGTTTTTTAGGCTGTATGATCCTATCACTTCCATGTATACAACACGTTCATTAGAAATAGGAAGGGGAATATTTCGTGACTTCAAATGCGAGACATATTTTTTTTTCTAATACAGGCGTCTTTATTTTTTGCTACATATGTACAAAAAACCTTATGGGTTAAATACCGCGCAATATTTCAGGTTTGATGTTGCTATTTCTGCTGTCAGAATATTCGGATTACAACGCCGGCCGTAACTTTTGAAACAGGACAGCCTTCATATAACGAATGTAAGTAATGTATTTATATACAAAGCCCCGCGCGACTACTATTGTTCATTTTTTGTTTAGCGGAAAATCTGGCGAAAGAACGACGGATATCCATATCCTTGTTTTCTGAAGTGGACACAAGACCATACAATAGAATAAGCATTCATTCGCACGAATTTTCTGCTTCTCTGACCAAACAGAAGAGGAGAGAGAAATATTCCGTTTGCCTTAGAAGCACGTAAGTCACCCCGCTGGCAAAAGGTTTCACCAATTCCTCCTTATGGCTTTATCATTTTTTTTTAATCGCCCGGCGATCCGCCTGGTTAGGTCGCGGTTTAGACCGGGGTCATTAGATCGTAAGTTATCATATTTGGTCCGGACGGATAAAAAATATACATGCACCAATGCTTTTGTGCCCACGTAATATCTCTTTCTTTTTTTTTAATCCTTCCGACCATATATGCTATGCTTACCCTTTTCGTATTTGTATCGGGGCTGTGGACTATATCAGTCTTTATATAGCGCGGTGAGGGGTTTAAAACCGGTTACCATTGTCCGTTCGGAGAGTCCTGTTCGACCTTCTTTTTAAGGGGCGGTAAAGCAGGAGTGTTGAAGAGGTATTCCTCGAGTGTTTAGCGGAAGAGGAGCTTATTGGTGTGGAAGGTTGGATTGAAAAGACTCGTCCTGCGACACGATGGCTTTATGCTATGTGAGTGAGCATCTCAATAAACGTCACGCCTATCCATTGACGTAAAAAATATCCGTGATACAACCAAGGCGGAACAGTAAACATCAAGAAGTCGACGTACATAATGCGTACACCGAGACACTCGTGCAAGAATGGGTAATTGACTCCGGGCCACCATGGGTACATTGTGAAGACGAGATGTAATCCAGGGATTGAAATATTGGCTTATGTCACCACATGAAAAGCACATTACCATTTTACGATACCGTCTTGGTACGAAAAAAACTGAAATGATTATTCTCTGTGTTCATGAACTGAAAAATAACTTGAGTACCGTGATTTCAAGCAATCGTACAACCGGACTCAATGTAGGCGATGCAATAGTGTTACCATACCGCTTGCCGAGCTTATTTCATCTTAGGGTTTTTGTGTTCATTTTGGCCTCAAATAACGGACTAGGTATAGAGTAATAGATAAATACGAATTGAATCGTATGAATTTCATCGGTGTCAAAGTCACTCATTAGCATATATTAGGAGCATTAATGATGCAATTAATAGTTCTTTTCATTTCGATGGATTTTCATGAAAAAATATGGCTCATGGGTGACTGACAAATCTGAGCTACTTTTAAGCAGGGAAAATGGGACAACCTTTGTACTTTCTACACAGATTTATACCTGGGTCATTTCAGCGACGAAGTAAACGAAAGTATCAGGTTTGCTCCATTTACCATACACAATTTTTGGAATTTCAACAAAGTATCTTGTTTATCCATTTATTTGTATAACCTTAGTTTCAATTTTTAATACAACGATTGCCCTTGATTCTAAAATATTTGGTTGAATTAACCGGTATATATTTCATCGATCTTAGTATTTTCTGTATTTGATTTTCACGCACATTTTTCTGAAGTTGCCTTTCAACGTCGGCGAATAAAGAGGAAGTATATTATATAACTAATAGACACAGTTGAGTTAGAAAGAAGTTAAACACATATAAAAAACTATAAGGGAATTTTGAAATAATGTACGTGGTGGCCAAAGTGACAAGTTTTCCTTTTTAATTCTCTAAGTTTGAATGGATGAAAAAAGAGTAAAAACGTGTTATATAAGACCTCAGTAAGCTGACAAAGCCATATTATTTCAAAACATAATCGCAAGGGTTATGTAAACAAGTAAACAATGGTAAGGAGCAATGAAGGGTAAACATTTTTCTTTAAAGAGTTTGTCATCATGACCGCTTATATTTATTTTGTGCTTGAATTACTTCAAATCATAAAACTTGAATGAAGAGTGTTTGTATAGAATAATTCAGGTTAAGTAAAAAAACACCCTCTTTAGAATTCACGTATGTGCAAATAACATATAGAATAATGGAGAAAAAAATCAAATCCATTAGAAATATCCTGTCATTTACATTTGCGGCTGTGGTTGCTGATGCGTATAGCAGGCAGTAACTTGAACCGACCAGCAATTTAAAGGTTTTGCGTATTTGAAATAAATGAAAATAAAATAACCACTTGAGGAATAATGATGAGGGGAGGGTATAACAATAGTCAGCTGAAAGAAGTCAAACAGGCGGAAAGTCGTTCATAATAATTATACGCGAATTTAGTCGGGTAGAGATGGAGAAGTGACAATGGTGTGGACATAATTAGTCGCAGTGGAGGACGATAGCTCAGCAATTGGAGAGAAGAATGGGTCCATGAGGAGGGTTTGCAAAGGAGCAGATGTTTCAGGGTTCTTGGGGCGTGGATCGGGTGGAAAGATATTCAGCGTGGAACAGACTCGATCGACGAGATAGCGCGCACAAAGGGTTGAACTTTCTATTCTATTCATGGCATAGAGAGAAATAAAACGGGCTAATTTCGTGCCAAGTGTCGAATCGCGTGCTCTTCGAGTCCATCATAAGAGATACGTGTGAGACGTCCTTTCCCCTTGCATGGATTGATAGGTAGAAAGTGATCGCTGAATTTGAGGGAATTATAATGAATGAAAATTATTTTATTTCATTAAAAACAAAAAGGAAAAAATACCTATTTTGCGCAGTTCGTATGTGTTAAGAATAAAAATAAATTTGTTAAAAATTAAAATTATTTCATTTCATGAAAAGAAAAAATTGGCAGAAGAAGATTTCTATTTTACGCAGTTCATTTTCAGAAAAAATTAAATATATTTATTTATGGGAAAAGGAAAGTACTCAATTTTAATGCTTGGTGATAATTTTGAACAAATTGAGCCAGTTTTGTCAATTCAAAGTTAAAAAATGGAAAATATCGAGTGAGCGAAAATCAATTTAACAGTGAGAATATGATAGTAGGTATTCAAATTTACTGCTTACAAGGGGAGACCACGTACCTCACTCCGCTTTTTTCAATGTCAAATTTCTTATGGCGTTCTAACATAATTTTCCTCAAATTTCTCTCATGCCTATGCTTTCTGCAATTGAAATCAATGAAATACTTGTCGCCGTATGATCAAAAGGAAGACTACAAAATACACTGCCGTGATGAAGCCCAGAACCCGGGTCCCCTGGGTGCGAATTAACGACGCCGACCATTAAGGCCGTTTTACACGGAACACGGAATTGCGCAGGCTAGAACTGCATTAATTTCTAAAATGGCGTGGGATTGCGCGAATGCATGAACGAAATTAGAACAGAGGATATTTTTGCCATCTCACGTCCACGCATTCTCGCATGTGTTCTAGTAATTCACTGCTTTACACGACGCTATTTTAACTGCGCCTTCGTACACACGTCAGATTGTGCAAGTACGTGCCTTGTGTAACACGGCCTTTACACCAATAGACCCGTCTATAGGGAGGTGCGCTATTTTGGCATTACATTATACAGCATGAAAATTAATCAATTTCAGCCAAACTAAGGCCCATTCAATGGAACCACTACCAGTTCAGAGATGCGTTCGCCATTCCGAATGCCATAAAAAATATGGCATTGAAAAAGGCGGAGCAAGGTACGTGGTCTCTCCTGGTAAGCAGTAAATTTGAGTATCATACTATTCTCATTGTTATGGTTACTACTCAAGGTACGTGGTCTCTCCTTGTTAGTAATAATTTTGAATAAATGGAGCCAATTAGTCAATATCTATAAGTTTTTGAATGAAAAATACCATTTTAGCAAATTCTTCCTGCCAGTAGCTAATGTGCCGGGCGGATAGGAATAAGGACTCGTTTTCCCCCTGATAAAAATATTAAATACTGGGCAGCAATCAGGCAGATGGAACGGAATTTTGGAACTTCGCTTAGTTAACCTCTTGACTTCTGTACCCTGTACCTTAAGGGTAGTTGTAAAATGGAAGTAAAAGGAAAGAGGCGCCGCGCCGGCGCGCTTGTGGCCCTGACGGCGCGGCGCCTCTGGAAGAGTACGGATAGGAGGGGAGGAAATGGATGGACTAATGTAGCACCATCATTTGAGGCAACGTGAGCTACCATTGGTAAAATTAGATTTTATTTTAGTAGAGAATGGGAAGACCTCTCATGTAACAGTGATGGCCCAGAGGTTTTTCTCTAGATCCCGAACTAAGGTAGCCAAATCTCTCTAAACTTACTCATAAAACAGCTTTTTCTGTTAATGGAGTAGGTTTACTTACTAATAAGAACGAAAGAAATGCTTAGACGTTAGAAAATGATGTGGTAAATGATGCCAAAATGCTTATATTATCGCATAAACTAAAAAATTGAGTAAATCTCAAACAAATTATATTGAATTGCAATCAGCATAAATGGAAAATATTAAGTTTCAAACAGCATTCATAGTCGTGATTAAGGAAACATCTAACTATTAGTTGAGATGGAAGCAAATTTAAAATGCATGGGAAATAGATGTACAAACAACTAACTTAGTTCCGGTAATGCTGGCATTAGAAAGGCAGTGCGCTGGATTGATGAATGTAGATTTCTAATCACCAAAGGCTCATTGTTCCCCAAAAGCATTCTATGAAATTTGAAACGAAAATTTTTGGAGCAACAAGGAGAGGAATATTGGCATATTTATTGCTCCCTCTATTGGCGGTCTATTTTTAAAGGGAGCAAATTGTATCATTAAATCATTAGGGAAAGGAATTTAACAAAAGGAAACTTAGTTTGACGAGGAATCTTTCAGTAGTTACACTAGAATCTACTTCACTGAATTTAAGTATACCGGGACTAGCCACGGTCATAAATTTACGTGAGTCACCCGCAATACACAAATTGTGAGAAAAATCCATATAGAAAAAATTATTCGCCTCATCATCCCGGTCAAGGCGAATGATATATTCTCTGCGGATTTTACGTACTTCACTGAAATCTGGAAGGGGATTATACAGAGTAATTTGAATACCTTTCCCGTGAATGACTAAGATAACTGTGTCCCCAATTATCCACCCGGCGAAACGCTTCGTAAATAAAAATAGTGATCCCTTATTGCTCCCTCTACAGGCGGTTTATTTTTTTAAAGGGAGCAAATTGTATCAATAAATCATAAGGGAGACGGATTCAGCAAAAGAAAACCCATGGTAACCACGACGACAACACGCCTAAATCGTCAATAATGAAGAAATCAATGGGTAAAGACTTCAGTTTGCCTGCGTTTGTTTGAGAACCCCAGCGAATTTCGAAGGATGATTATGCAGCATTCAATAGACTCCCACGGGACTCTTTGAAAGGGGGTTTATAAAAAGGTTGTGGCACAAACGACTCCGTCGGACTTAGATTACGGCGTTGGATTACCCACCTCACAGGCTCCACGCAAAAGTAGAAAAAGCATTGGTTAGTGGGGAAAGAGAGAGAATGGGGGGATAATAAGCTGGGAATAAACCTCAATGTATTGAATAGTAGGGTAGTATGTATAGAAGAACTAGGGGGAAAACGAATTCGATTCACGAAATATTGAATGACTAAAAGAAGTCAATGGATGTAATAGGAATTGGAAAAAATGTATGGATGACAGTAAAAGTACGACAGCAAAACCGATAGCAAGAGGAAAAGAATTCTCACACGTCTAACAAGTTTTCTCTTCAAAATATCATAGTTTCTACTGAGCAAAAGAGCACACAAGGTTGCTGATGCTAATGGTTTTTGCTCATTGCTATTGACTATTCACTATTGCCCCTACAATCTTTCATGATATCTCGAAAAATATAATCTCAATTTGCGAATTTATTTCGCACAACACAAGAAGTTGAATTATAAAAAGCCTGATGTTTTCTTTTATTTAACTTGTTAATATTTATTCTTTTTTTAGAGTAATTTATTGACATTCCTATATGTTGGCTCTTGCTAATCATTTTTCAATTTAATTTTTTTCTGCTTCTCCTCCATTGTCTTTTATTACTTTACCTTGTTGGTTGTATCAAGAGAATGCTGTTGTAACAGCAAACAGCCTAGATAATAAAAACACTAATTCTCTGATAAATAATGGACGATAGAAATAAAAAGAATATGAAATATGGAACATGTTTTGAGTTTCTTCCCGAAACAAATACAAAATAGTTTTATTACACTCAATCTAAATTGAAATACAAATATCGAACTGTGAAAGGCCATACCTAGTAATCTCAACTTGCCACATCACGAGAAAAATTATCAACTCAGCAAAACAGTGAAAAGTAACTTTGGCGAGAACCCATACTTTTAGCATAAATACTCAGAGAAAACTAAATAAAATTTAATGAAAAAGGTGTTAATAATAATAATTTTAATGCTTTGAAAAATAAACAATTAGTAGAACAACGCAAATGAATAGAAAAGCTCTAGTTTACCCCTAACATCGAAACCTGTGTGGGTTAACCGAATACCGTGCGAATTTTTATAAGAATAAGAATGGAATAATACAGTGATATACATGGTGCAGAATTTCACAGCAGTAAGCACACAGCAGACTTGTTTTAAATATTTATTTACTGATTTACTTAACACTTTCACGTTGTGAAACAATTTCATGTATATTTTTAAATACAATTTCAATATCAAATCAAAAATAGATGACGAAAATAAATATTTAATTCCCTATTCTTCTATTCAGGTTTTTTTCTTAATCGTTTATAGTCCAATACTCCCATTTGGGAACAGATTTATAAAATTTCATGAAAATCGTATTTCGTGTCTGTGATTACTTTTATAGCTTTTGTTATGTAAATAAAGCATGGAAGTATTCCTTAAAGAGAATCGCATGCCTCGTGTACACATTGGTCGTTCATAGGGTAGTTTCCTTCATCAAAGAAAAAGAAAGTCATTGATTGCGATTCGTAACCCACCATTTGTGCATTCATAATATACAAATTTTCTGGTTTTTATTTAAGTGAGTGTAAAGGGATGAGTTTATAGTTAATCAGTAGTAAATATATCATTTATAGTTAATGCTAACTATAATTTTTTAGACTAATTATATCATAATATAATTGAAATTACATAATGTGATTAGTTTTATTAGATTTATTGATACGATTAACTATAAATAATAAATTCACTCCCAATTTTATAATTTACAATTATATGATACTATCACTAGTTTGTGGTCAGTCAAATTTTTAAGAACTCGAAGCTGCTAATCCGAATACAATGGAGGGAACTTAATCTTAAAATACCCCAAAACGTACCGCGCCACATTTTGCTCAATGTACTTAGCAATAAAAACTACATAGTATGAGGCAACCTTTGAGAAGATATCCAAGCGCCACCCTTCATCGCCAAAGCGACAATATGTGCAATGTAAAACAGAGATCGCAAAAAAACTAGTAATGATAAATTCTAATTTCTCAACATTGAGTGGAAACTGTTATCTATAGATTTGCTCAAGCCCTTACCTTGTAGCATACAGGGCTTCGATATAAATGGAAAAAATGCATCTATAGTCACTGATGATAAAATTTTTTTGGAGATTTTTATATCTTTCAATATGTTTTATGTTTCATTTGGTCTTTTCTTAATGTTCTATGTTTAATATTCAATATGTTTTATGTTTATTTCAATATTTTTTATTTTTTTTAATGATTAATTCCTCTGATGATAAAATTTTAATGGAGATTGTTATATCTTTCAATATTTTTTATGTTTTTTTCAATATTTTTTTATGTTTTATGATAAATTCCACTGATGATAAAATTTTAATGAAGATTTTTATATCTTTCAATATGTTTATGTTTTATGATTAATTCCGTTGCTATCCCACTCATCAGAACTAAATATAGAATAAAACCTAGACTAAACCTGATACATAAATTCAAAAGCAGTTTCCTTTCCGACGAGGTTAGCCATATCTTACAAAAGCCAACATTCTACAGTAGATCATAAAAATTATATAAGAAAGATAGCTTGTTGATCAAATAGACTTGATATGTCGTTTATTACGCGATCCATCAGAGACCCGGCAGTGTTTGGACTTAGAAATAGGTTAGTTGACTGTTAGTGTTGCTTACTAACTCATATATTCCTTATAACATGTGTCTAAATTTTCCAAGTATTATTCTAACTGTACATTTTGCTTGGTAACCCTAGTTTGGTATCTTTTTTTACAGAAATTTAAACTAATTTTACAGGATTAAATTTTTTTAAATCAATTATTATTCCGTCCTAATAAATTTCCTGACGTAAGTATGTTGCAGAATAGGTTTACTAATTCGCTCAATCATCGGATGCTCAGTGATATTCCTTAAAAACAACTACCCTCTTTGTTCACGGGTCATTTACGGCTTTCCACTTTCGCAACAATTCTTCGTGCTGTCTGCAATGCGAGATTTGGCGCCTCTGGCAATTTGACACATTACTTACCTTTATAGAGCGAACGGCGCGCGAATAACCATTGCCTTATGAGGATGTGGCGTTGGTTAAAATACAATGAGTGCGAAAATAAATTCAGTGGAAAGGTTGCAATGTATCATTTTACTAATGTTAATAACTTTCACCATCTCGTGCAACATATCTAACAAAACGCTCACATTTATTTGTTAGCCCTAGTTCGGTATCCTAATATTTTTTCTACTTCTCTTAGATTGTCCTCCATCACATTATGATATTGCTTGTCTCAAGAGAATGGTGTTGTAACAGCGAACGGCCAAATAATAAAAACATTAAATCTCTGATAATAGATCATGTACATGTTTCTGAATTTTTCAAGTATTATTCTAACCGTATATTTTGCCTGGCAACCCTAGTTTGGTATCTTTTTTTACAGCAATTTAAACTAATTATACAGAATTAAAATTTAAAAATTCAACTATTATTCCGGCCTTAAAAAATTTCCTGACGTAAGTTGCAGAACAGATAATTCGCCTTACCATCGGGCGCTAGTCCTTCAAAACAACTATGCTCTTTGCTCATGCGTCATTTACGGCTTTCCACTCAACATTTCGCTCTGTCTCCAATGCGAGATTTGGCGCTTCTGGAAATTTGACGCATTACTTATCTTTATAGAGCGAGCGGCGCACGAATAACCATTGCCTTATAGGAATGCGGCGTTGGTTAAAATACAATGAGTGCGAAAATAAATTCAGTGGAGAGATTGCAATGTATCATTTTACTAATGTCAATAACTTTCACCATGTCGTGCCACATATCAAACAAAACGCTCACTTTTATTTGTAAGTCTTAGTTTGGTATCTTTTTTTACAGTAGTTTAAACTGATTTTACCGCATTCAAATTTAAAGATTCAGTCATTATTCCAGCCTTAATAACTTTCCTGAGGTAAGTTGCAGAGTAGGTTTACTAATTCGCTCAACTATCGGATGCTCAGTGATATTCCTTAAAAACAACAAGGTACGCTCTTTGCTCACGGGTCATTTAAGGCTTTTCACTCGGCATTTCGCACTGTCTGCAATGCGAGCTTTGGCGCCTCCGGCAATTTGACACATTAGTTAACATTATAGAGGGAACGGCGCGGGCACAACGATTGCTTTATAAGGATGCGGCGTTGGTTCAATTTTGCGGAGTGCACAACCGCGAACGCGCTAACCTAATATGCCGCTGGTGAGGCTTCGGTGGAAGTGTTGATGGTGTAACGTCATCTTCGCATTACGCGGTTAAATCGAGTGCACTCGCGTAATTGGATTTGCAGGTTGCATTGAGGTCGCCCTTCGAGGCTCATGTGCGGTAAATTCCTTTCGCTGCGACTCTACCGTAACAACCAGCGCGACAGGCGAGGACAGAACGACGGATAATTTCTTTGGCGACAACAGACCCTTTAAAAAGAAGCTTATCCCTTTAAAGACCTTACTAACTTCACAACCGATTTTTATTATGTTTTTGCATATCCTATTTATTTACAACTAATTTAGAGATATAATGAAACAAAATCCGAACAATAATTTTTAAATGCGTTTTCAAGCATGTTCCCAAATGGGAACACGCCACATAATTTTGCAATCGCTCAAAAAATAAATATACTCTTTACCATTAAAATAAGTTTAACAATGTAATATATATCGATCTTTTGAATAAATGAGAATTTGTTACTGGAGAGCGAGGGTTGAGAAAAATATCTAATAAACCGTACCGTACTACATAGGTGATGAAAAAAAAACAAGTTAGATAATGTATAATAGGGTTATGTATGATTTGAGGATATGTATGATCATTCGGAAGATCCCCTGAGGATGATCAGCAAGTCGCGGATCGAAACGTTGGGACACATGGACGACATCAACCGGTGGAAAACCCGAGAAAATTTTCTGTATAATAGGGTTGTTTCCTATTTTTTTTAATTGCCTAAATCGAAATATTTTTACTCCTGGAGTACGCATTTCACGCTTTAAGATTTTTAAATGACGATATCCATTTTTCGCGATAAAATGAAAAGTGAAAAATTTCAAGCGCGCGAAAACGCGACGGCTAAGTATGAATGCTGAAAAAAGTCCGTGTGACGTCTTTCTAGTTCCGCCTGCCACCGTGTGAGGCCACCTTGGTGCAAGGCTTTGAGCGCCGCTACGATTCAGGCTGCTATCAGGTAGCAGAGTACCCAGCTAGCAGGTAGCGCTTGGCTTAAATAAGGATTATTAATACCCAATCAAACGATGGAAACTTTCCGACCATAGACAATTTTAATACGTGATTCTTAAAAGATGTTTCCCTGAGCTCTGTGCCACATGCATGCATTGGTAATCTCAGACGATGTAAAACTTCTGACTACTCGTATCGTGTCGGGGTCCCTGTCACGTCACGTGGAGTAGCATCGCATGGGCGCCAATCTTTCAAATGAGGGATTTTCACCGGGTCAGGTTCTCCAACTCCATGTTGGCCGACGTTTTGATGAACGAGTTATCCATTGCCATCAGGGCATGCCGAATCTTAAAAATCAACCTCCTTATATAAGGATGACCTTGGTCGAGATGTAGTTGCAGAACCTTACCCGGTGGAAATCCCGAGAAACTTTCCACAATTCTATACGCCGGGAAAGCCTGCGATCATTCTTGAGGTTAAAATTGACAATTAACATTCGTCTAAACTGGGATTTCTAAAACCGAATAATTTGTATATTATGAACACACTAATGGTGGGCAACGAATCGCAATCAATGCCTTCCGTATTCTTTGATGAAGGAAACTACTCTACTGGCAATATAAATCAGTATTCTACGGGATGGAATTGGACCTTCTATATGAGGAGGTCTCCTTGCCTCGTATAAAATGTCATTTACTACACATGCAGAACCTATTTTACACGTCTGGGATATGATCCCGGAACCCGTCGAGCAACAACCAAGCACTGTGCCCACTAGGCTACCAGGCCCATGGCCATGCTTTGGGATATGGGAGTGGAAAAGGGGTGGCTAGTGATGTGGATATGTGAGGGGAGCTGGCAACTGACTGTCTGGGGGTGCAGGGGTGCGGCGAGGTGACGAGAGCGACCCCTTGTGAGGTTAAAAGAGCGGGAAGTGATGATTTTATCCTTGGGCGCATGAATGGAACGAGAAAGTGGGGAGACAGAAGGGGTCTTTTCAATAGAGGGGGTCAGGGGAGGGGGTTCGGGAAATCCCCTGGGGGGGGAAGGGTAGGCCCTCGCCCGATACGAATCGATACCCTCGCGAAAATTAAGTATCGAAAGAGATATTTTGGGAGCGTGTTACTCTAGTGGGTAGATATCCAAGCTACTATTGACGAGCGGAACTGTGATTTTCCAATCACTTCGTTACCTGTGGCGGCTACTCATCAGTAACTGTGATTCTTAACTGTGATTGCGATCACCGAGGAGAATCACTCGTAAAGACCTGGTTACACCATACATGAACACGTACGGGTTAATGTTCAAATGTATGAACGCGAGAATGAACGCCAAAATGCACCGTGTAACCACCCAACTTGTGCGAATGCATGAGCAGAAAATGGAACATGCTCTAATTTGGTTCATGCATTCGTACATGTTCCGTTCGAGTCCACCAAAATCATTCACGCAAACGTACGTTAACTTGTACGTGTTAATGTACCGTGTAACCAGGCCTTGAAAGTCAGCCGTGATTGGTGGCGCTGCTATTCCTGCTGCTTTGTCCAATTCCAATGAATGAGCTCTTCGCAAAAGGAACGAATAAATTTATGGAAAATTGGAAAATTGGGCAAAATATTTTTTTGAGGGAATAGTTCTGATTCTGAGTTTATATTAAGACAATTAAGTAAATTTGAAATGGTTAAGGAATTGATAAGTGACAATCATTAAAATTCCGTCGACATAGTTTTAACATATTTTGTATTCAAACCATCATGATTAAAACCGTTACCTGTATATTTCTTAAAGAATATATTATTCATCATTAAAGATGAATAATACATCCCCTATTATACTGTTAGTAGTTGGTAGCAGTGGTAGCAGCCGAAGCTATCTTCACGGTATTCACAGTCGCAGTGATTTTGAGTGGGTATTCAGTGATTTAGTCAAAACTTTCTGCGTCCGATTTTAAGGATATTTAAAATCGTTACTCTTATGGTTGCGTTCAGTAATCCAGTGAAATGCTTTGCTGATACATCCACTATTTTCTTCAGAATCGCTCGTTGCCATGTAGGTTCACTGGGTGGTAACGAGGTCAGAATCTAACGTTGTGCAATTTTTTCAAGTGACCCTGATAAAAAGTATGAACCTTCAGGGCAATCATATTTTTGAATGTCATATACACATCTTTGGATGCTTGAAGGTTTGAAAAAAAATAAACTTATAAGTGGATCAAGTTATTGCAAGCTTCAGCAGTATATTTGTGGCAATTTCACAGCAAAAAAATGTTTTATTCAAGAGCTTCATACTCTCTAAATGATAGGTTGTAGCCATAAGGCTACGGTGGGCGAAAATGGATTAATATATTACTCCACTACCGATGATAGTTTCCACTCTTTCATTTTCAAGATGTTTATGGGTGTCGTTCATTGGAGTGTCAAAACCATGGTCGGTTGTGGAGTGGTTGTGGAAATTACCATTTTTTGCTTATATTTTATCATGCATTTATCGCATTTCTACCATGTAAAGCGATTTCATGCGATCCTAGTTACTGATCGGTTAAATTTACACGGTGAAGCCTTTGTACACTACCAAACAAAAATACTCAAAGGACGTGCTGACCAAGGGTTTCATTACAATATAAGTACACTACCGATTAAGGTAAGTTTCCATGGAGTATTTCAGAAGTGTTCTAGCAATCGCCGGATTGTAATTATTCTGGCAGTCTCTTCTCCAGTTTGAAGTATACCGGGACTAGCCGCGGTGATAAATTTTACGGGAGTCATCCGCAATGCACAATCGTGCGAAAGATCCACAGAGAAAAAAAATAAAGCACTCGACCGGAAATCGGGGGATGCGGGTTCGAATCCCGGTCAAGGCGGATGATTTTTTCTCTGTGGATCTTTCGCACAAGTCTTTTATCCGTTCATCGACTCCCCTCTTGAATTCAGAATAAGGTCTATTCCCTTTCATTCTATCTAAAAACCCTATTCTCTTCCTTCTTCTCCTTCGTTGACCCAAATTTCTGACCACTAACAATGTTTTCCAAATCCCCTCCCCGCTTAGTACCTCCATCCATACTTACCGTCTCCTCCGTCTCCCACCATCTCCAGCACTTCCTCGTTCCCCTTCCTCTACGTCCACTTCAACTTCTCCATTCTTCTCTACACCACATCTTCAACGCCTGCAGTCCTCTCTTGCCCTCCTTTCTACGTGTCCTTATTTCTGAACTATAAAGTGCTACACTCCTGATCAGACTCTCTCGATACCCTCCCAAAAACTTGGTATCAGTAGTGACATTTTGCGTAAATAGTCTAGCTACTGACCGAACTATTCTGAATTTAAATCCGCAGTGAAGTATTTGTGGTGCTCCAAATGAAAATACCTAAAACGGCCTGATGACTCAGTCTAGCCCTGACTCAGTATAGTAAAAAAATGGTGTAGAAACTATTATTACCTACCCATACTCAGGAGGGTTTGATACTATCCTTGGCTCTGTAAGGGAGGAAGTTTCATAGGGTTGGCAATTATAACTAATGGTTTGTAAGAGAGTGGGGGGTGGCTAAGGATAGAATAGGGAAAGAGAACCGAATAGGTCGAACAACTCGATTACAATCGAATCTTTCGACTTTCTGTCGCTTTTTATCCGTAGGTGGCATGCAGGAAAAAATGTAGATTAGGATGAGATATGATTCATATGATACTGAAAATCCTACTCCAGCTAATATCGTAGACTAAGACTTGGGAAAGGTCAGGTATGTTGTGAATCAGCCTTGAATGATTATTATTCCACACGTAAAGATGATTATCAAATCTAAAATCTTTGGCCGAAATTAATAGAATAGTGAAACATATTAATTAAAGCGTAACACAAAGTATTTAAGTGTTGGTTAATTAGCGAAAATGTGATCTTGTAACACCTGCAAATGACCAGAAATTAATAAGTTGTATGAAATTTTTCTTTATTCATTGCATAGCTCCTGAAAAAAAATTCTCTCGTGTTACTGTTGCTTAATTTGTTTATAAATGAATATAAACGCACTTTGTAAATTTTCACTGAATTTATTTGCTGGTACACAAAGTTGAAGCCGAATCTTGTAGATTTCATCTTGTTTATGAAGTTGAACTTTAAATGCACCTAATATAAATGCTTTACTTGTAATATGCCTCTATGTAACATAAATGGAAAATTATGACAAGTCTTGCGGCTTAGAAGGACGAAGTTTTATATGCAAATAAAGGCAATTATTAATATAAAGGTATACCCAGTGCATGAAAAATCTTAGAGAATAATGCTCACAATTTTCATCCCCTGCCAAACACCTCTGCTGGTACCTTGCGGAGTTATATGCAGATTTAGATGCACAGTTTCGCGGTGTATCCTCCTAAACACGCTGACGGTGATTTAGTAAAGTTAAAAATTGGAGTAGAAACTGTTATTACCGACCCATACTCAGGAAGGATGGCTCTGAGGGGGAAGAGTCACAGGGCTGGCAAGCATAATGGACTGTAAGAGGGTAGGGGAGAAACGCTGTGAACAGAGTAGGGGAGTAGAACTGAATAGGTCGAACAATTCGATTACGGTCGAACCGCTCGGCTTTTGGTCGGTTACAGCCTTTAGCACGCAAGGCTAAAACCATCGTTTGCTCATCTCGACGATGAAACCCTGTCTTAAAACACCCCGTTGCAGAGAGAAATTCTCATTGTATACACATCTAATGCGTGGCTGACGCATAATCGCATTCTATCCCCATATATCTTCACCCCTCCCCTCATCTTTCACCATTCAATACGACAAAGTCAATTCACTTTCGAAATCCAATCAGCCGATGAATGATAGTGAAAAATAAATCAAGGATGGGGTATGGGATTAGTTTTTTTTGTTTAAGGGTAGGTCTTTGATTCAGGGTTGGTGGAGTGGGGTGATGTCAGGGGGAGATGTCTATTCCGTTTAGTCATAGGATAATAGGAGTCGGCGCGGAGGGTTGGGAGTTGTGAAGGTGAATGACAAGAGAAGGTCGCGGGGCGCAGAGAAACACAGCCGGCATAGTACCCCGCTGTGAGGGTCTAGTTTGTTCAATATTTTCCTTTAAAGCAGGGATCAGGTAATGCGTTCAAAATTTTTGCACTCATTTTTTCCTTGCAAGTTCGGGTTTTGAGGTGGTACCTACAGAATGGCATATGTCATTTCTTGCGATACGTTGCTTTTCAATTGCTTTCTAATATGAGTAATCTTTATAGTTTTATGTTTGAACATTTCAGATTCCAGTACACCGTACCCCAAGTTGGGATTAAGGCCATACTATATTGGGGAAACTTAGAATGATATTACTAAATGTACCGTAGGTACCTTTGGTAATAAGTCAAGAAAGAGTTTAAAATACGTAAATTCTGTTCATAACCGAGAAAAATAAGTAACTGAAGCAAATATTTTCCCGATAAAATATTATGAAATTGTATCAAAAGCCTTAACAACTCTTTCTATTTGTAACTTTTATGAAGTTACAGTCACTGTTATTACTACGGATCTATTTACTAAAGCAAAGGGAGTTTTCGGTGCATAAACCCCCGCCGAAATCATGGTAAATCTAGGCGTCCGGATAGCGCAACTGGTAGAGCACCCGACCAGCAGCCGGGAGGTTCTGAGTTCGGCTTCTTTCTCCATCTACCACAACACCGTTGTCCACGTCTTTTTTCAACCATGTGTTTCCATCGCTTTCTTTCCTACCCTATGAATTCATTTGTATTTTTGCTCATAAGGCGCAGTGTTAATGCATGAAGTAGTGATAGATGGTGATATAGATAGATGTAGGTATATGTTGTGCCACTCTAATGGGGGCTGCATCCTTTAGAAGCCAAAGAAGCACCGATAGAAGGACTCAAATTGCGAGGAAATCGTGCTGCTTGATTGTAGCGATGAGGTTCAGTCGATAGACTTGGATCGGTGCTAGTATTTATGGGTCATTTCCTGCTGCTGATTCCATTTTCTTACCCACTTACCTCTTAAACTCGTGAGCGCACTCCCTTCCTCTCGTCAGGGTATGAAAACCTTTTCCACCCATCCCCCACACAGACATTAAACCCTCGAGCTATCAACCGATTAACTATTTTCACCCTTCCACACCACGCCTCCGCTTTATGATTGCTTGCCTGCCACCCCATGCCACTCACCAAACTTAACGACATTTGGCTCGCCCCAAATACTACTCCTCGGGCTCGCAAATATGTATTTCCTATGCGATATCGATTAGGTCCAGCTAATGGATACCTCAAGTGATGCTTGCTATCTTGCTTGATATCTGTGATTTTTATAATGGCTCCATACAATCTAATTTTCTTTTTTCAGTAAGATATTTCTCCATCGTCTTATCCATTAAAGAATAAATATTGATCTTTCGAATGTGAAGACGAATTACTCATAATAGTTTATATTAGTTAAATGAAACACTAATATTTCCACAATATTTATTGGTACGCGAGGTGTTTCGTTGTCAAAACAACATTATCAAGTGCCAATCACTTATTTTATAAACTAAACGCGTTGTGTTGGAATAAACCCTGTGGAAATATACCAATGTTTCACTTAACTATATTAAGAATTTCCACTACATAGTGCCACAAATCATACAAGATAATAATTGATGATAATTATTCTTTGCATTTATTGCCAACTGTAAGCACGTAGTTATTCTCCTAATCAGTTACGCTAAAATATGAATGCCTGATAGGGCCAACGTTTCATTTTTTTTCGTCTAAATTTTAAAACAAACAATGAAAAAAACTACCATAAGAACAACATGTTAGAAAGAATAAATCAGTTAAAAAATATTATTCAGGTAAAGAAAGGCAAAAAAAGTGTAACTTGTCATTATTTTAAGACCATCTTTAAGTGACTTGTAATGTACTAAATTGACTGGGCTTTGCTAATCGATTCCTTATTTGAATCTTGAATTAAATTTTTATTATGGTTCCGTAAATCTCTGATCAAATTTTTTCTGTGGGGACACTAGAGTCTAACGGGCAAACCATCTTCTCATACTTGAGATTAAAAACAAGGTATAACAATTACTGTACCAAACATTCTCCTTATTTTAATGTGATAGTTATTAACATGAAATTAAATGATCGAGGCTCCATAATACACAAAAGCAAAACAAACAAAATGTCAATAATATAAAGAATTTTGTATATTTTTTAAGTTCCTGGGGGAGGGGGGGCAAGTGACCCTATGTGATTACCCCCCAAAAAATCAGCCTATCATAATAATAATAATATTTTTTAGGACCAGATAGTCCAGTCTCTTACAGTCTTGACAGTCACATACGTATCTACCTCCACGCCCTGAATGGTAGTCTAACCACCCAGGCGGCATTCGAACCCGCGATCTCTAAGTTAGCAGTCGGGTACTCTACCCAGGTGCCACCAAGGCCAACAAATTATTGGGCCTACCATTCTGAAGCCATTTCATAATGGAAAATAAAAGAATAAACTTCGTAAGGTTAAATAATATATTTAAAAAAGCACGAACCGGGTTTCATTGCATAAAATATGAAGTGAAGCACTTTGCACTTTCCACATAAAACATTTTATTACACTAGAGTCGACATATCGGCAAGATTGCTGCCGCGTTTTCTCACATTGGAGAATAAACGCAGTCGTGTGGTCAACTCAAAGGCTGTTTTGGCGCATTTCGTTCGAATAGGGTGGCTTCCTATTATTTTTTTATTGCCTAAATCGAAAGATTTTTACTCCTGGAGTAAGTATTTCACGCTTTTAGATTTTTAAATGACGATATCTATTTTTCACGATTAAATGAAAAGTGAAAATTTTCAAGCGCGCGAAAACGCGATGGCTAAGTATGAATGCTGGGTAAACCCCGTGTGACGCCGTTCTGGATCCAGCTGCCGCAAGTGAGGTGACCTTGGGGCGAGGCTTTGAGCGCTGATACGACGCAGGATGCTAGCAGGTAGCAGAGTTGGCTTAAATTTATTAATTATTTATACCTTATCAAACGAAGAAAACTTTCCGACCTTAGGCAGTTTCAATAGGTGATTATTAAGACATGTTTCCCTGAGCTATGTGCCTCATGCATGCATAAGTAATCTCAAGCGATGTAAAACTCCTATCTACTCGTATAGAAACTAGGTCCCTGTGACGTCACGTGGAGTGGCATCGCATGGGCGCCAATCTGGCCTTTTTCAAATGAGGATAAAATTGACCCTTGCCATTCGTCTAAACCGGTATTTCTAAAACCAAATAATTTGTATATTATGAATACACTAATGGTGGGTAACGAATCGCAATCAATGCCTTTCGTTTTCTTTGATGAAGGAAACTACCCTATTATGAGGATTTCCCTTATCAATTCATAACTTTTGATGAAATATGGATTCATCACTATACAAAACAATGTAATTTTTAAGATGAACATGCTTCTAAGCAGGCAAAGATGTTGAAAAGGGCCGATCATGTCATGGCAACGATGTTTTGGAATGTATGCGAAATTATCCACAACGATTAATTGGAAAAGGGAAAAACGAAAAGAGGAGAGTATTATGTATCGTTATTGGATCGGTTGATGGTAGAAATCATGAAAAGCGCCCGCATTTTGGACAAAAATATTTCTTCCTACAACTAGACAATGCACGGTTGCACACCTGTTCAGAGTCAATAGTCTAAATTATAGAATAAAAGTTTCAATTAATTATTACAAAATTCACGGTATGCACCAGATTTGGTCACCGGTGACTTTTTTCTAATTTCAAAACTTAAAGAAATGGCTTTGCGGACATAGGTTTAAGTCGAAGAAGGAGGTCATCGCCCAAAACCATTGCCTATTTTGAGAATATCCCAAAATTCTACTTTTTGGGCGGCTTAAAATGCTTGGAAATATGATTTTAAAAAATTATTTGGCTGTAAAAAGACTATAATGAAAAATATTTAAAAAATGACCCAATATTAACTGTTTGTATAGCTTTTTCTTAAGATATATTGAACGACCCTTATACGTTATAAAACCCGGGTTGTTCTTTTTTAATTAATATAGGACACGCTTAAATATCGAGGGAATGGTTTGTGTTAAAGATATTTTCATCTTTCATTGCAGAATTTTTTTCAGTTTGGATGGGGGATTTAGTTTAACATTTAGTTTAACATTAATATTTTCATAAATTAAGAGACGCCTGCTAAATTAAACCGTGGGATTCCCTTGAATAGTAGAGTGTATTCCCTTAATTTAGCACCCCACGAGAATAAGCAGTCTTGATAAAAATGTCTGGAACAAAGATTTTTCCTTTTGAATCAAAGCGTAGTCTATATTCAATATATAAGAAAACTGTCTTAGAGATAAGTCTAATATTAAATATTTAATGATATTTATAAAGTTTAGCAAATATCAGTCCGTGAATGCCCGTTGGTATTAATGTTGACTCGAATATACTATAAGATTCACTAAAATCTAGAATTATCTCTTGATTTTCAATTATGATACAATTTCCACACAAAAATTGTATTTTTGGATCATAATTTTTCATTAAAATCGTCTCATAAATCTTTTAATAAATGGATGATAAATATTGCATACAATAATAATGTATACACTTCCCAGGTAAAGCCAAAATTCAGGAAGACCTCGATCAAATAGTATTTTGAGTCTGAGGGGGTACCAACTCCCTCCCCCTCACCCGGCCGAAACTCTGGATAATTGTATCGTGCTAGAGTGCCTGCGCTGCATCTTTTGACTACTTAGTACTGTATATTAACACATTTTTTCATATGCATTGATGATAGTCAGTAATTGTTTACTATCAATTACCGGTTTTGACAAATTTCAAGCCTTCTTCATCACTGTGAATATAATTAAGACACCGTTTAGTTTTTTTAATAAAATAAATCATAGTTGGGTTACAAAAAATAACCTACGCATAGAAATGTGTAAAACTTTATAATTCCAAATAAATTAATACCGTATAATTTATGACCTCCTTTGCTAGTGCAATTCTCTTCCTGATGTCCTCACTTCTGTATCCGTTTTCCTCTAACGTACTGCCTAAATGGTAGTTGTAAATTACTGTGGAATTTTAAGTTTTATTTCAATTCATTACGTTAATTCGATTCCATGAATTCACGCATTAAATAACGCATAATGTATTTTCGTGTATAATTTTTGCTCAATGGTACAATGGCTGATTTCCCAGTTTCATGAACCTCCAGCTCTGGGAAGCACAATGCATTACTTGAACGTTGATCAGCAATAAAATATGAATTAACATATTACAGAGGAATAAAAGGTTATTATACGTATTTTTAATTATTGACCAACACTCTAGAGAGACAAAAATACGTGTGTACTCCTTAAGTTCTCCGTTTTGCGTCACATTTTCCCGCAAACCAATCTTCTTTGTCCCGCTGATGTTATCGTCCAAGCGCCAAAGAGTATGCAAGGTTGCGCCTTAAGTCTTTCAGGGAGCGTTTTGGAATTTCCTCAGTCCCCCGCCATTAGGCTCCAGGGGAGAGCGGTAGTGGCTAAATGGGCTGGAGTGAGTGGGCGAACTTCACGACGGCGAAGGAAAATGACCGACGTCGTATAGCCGCTTGCATTATTCAAGGCGTCCCTCCCGTACACTTAGCCCAAGTAATGCGGAACACCGGTGAGCTTGAATGAAGGCAAGGCATGAAGAAATGAAATGCATTTATGGCCTCGGAGCCCAGCCTCCTTTTGAGGATGCCCTGCGGATGGTCCACTAAGATGAGAGGATACAGGAATTGTGAATTTGCTGCAGAAACCATAGCCATCCGGTATATACCCGCATATGTACTCGCACACATCACCTGTCTATAAGGTTTGTAAATTCAAGAGCAGTTTATTTTCCGACGAAGTAATCCATATATCACGAACGCAAATATACTACAGTCTGTCCAAAGCAGGAAAATAGATAAATGGTCCGCTCTAGAGCCCAACAATAGCCGAAGATTAAATTTTAATATAATTTAAATATTAATATTGACGATATATATTGAAGTACCTGCCGTCCGCCAAACAGTAAACTCGCACTCCACTTTGAAAATTTATCCCACAAAAGTAAGCGTAATTTGTAATGCTTACCCCTTTCAACGCAATAATTCTTCTTCGGTAATTTCAAAAAAAATTTAATGCTTAAAACTTAATATTTTTAAACAGCCGTGAATTCACGTCCTCAGAAATATTTTTATGGCCGATTTTAATTATGCAGGGTAGTATCCACGTCCCTTTTACGATCTTATGTCGCTCGAAAGTTTTTAGTTACCGCTTTTAAATATTGACACATTATATGAAGTATTGGTTTTGTTTTGATTTAAAATATTATAGAATTATAATTTACTGAATTTTTAATTGTTTTGCATATGTTGATATTTTCTTCAGGAGTGGTATCTATACTTAATGTGACTTAGCAGGTTTCCGCGGTGTCGAGGTCCCAAAATCTCCCTTAATGAAGGTGTGTACAAGGTGCCTTGCTCTTGCGGGATTGGTGAGACTTGTCGTTCACTGAACGTACGAACACAAGAGCGCCGAAGGGCCACGAAGAATAGGCAATTCCAGCTGACGGCCATATCTGAGCATGCCTGGACACCGGGACATGACATTAAATTTGACGAAGCCAGGATAATAGTAAAAGAAGGCAGATATTATCCCAGACTTATCCGAGAAACAATTGAAATGGCCCGGACTGACACTTTTAATAGGGACGATGACTACCACTTGGATGCCAATTGGAGGAGAAATAGGAGAAATCAAACGGACCAATAAGAGAGTAGCAGGCACAACTGGCGTGACTGAGCCCCTATATAAGGAGGACAAAAATCGTGGACCAGCATCTTCGACCTTAAGACGCTGGCAGCAATGCTAGCGAAGCTGTTGCCATCAAGAAACAACAGACGCGGTAGCACCTGAAGAATGGAGATTTCGGTGGAATCTATAGTTTAATAGTTTTGTTTTCTTCCCTTGATTTCAATTAAAAAGTCTAAACACGATGGAATTATGTCAATTATTTATGTAACATATAGTGGTTGCAAAAAATTGTATTTTCCTTATTTTGAAGTGACACGACTAGAGTTCTCGCTTATTGTTGGCCTCTCAAAGGGTGCCTCAATCTCTTACCGCCCTATACTTCCCTGTTTGTACAGACTATACGGTAAGTTTGAATGAAGGAAAGTGATTGATCAATCACTCAGTGATTCAACCCGAAGGTTGATTTGGTTAGGGGAGGCTAGAGCTCACTCCGTACTAGGCTACAGGTTTGTGAAATTCAGACAACCAAGGTAGGGGGCCAGCCTTCCCATGGGCCACCTCGCACTCTGGGGATATTCGTTCTGGGTGTCCGAAAGCTTCACCCGGTATGTGAACACGGGACCCTTCCATCATCATCCAAATGCTCTGCTTACTAGGCTACCACTCTCCCCCACGGTGGATCAGATAGTAAAAACAATATAATAAAGATTGACAGTAGAACAGCTAGTTTTATGATTAAATCCGAAGATTCAGGCGAGATGGAGTGGAATATTTCCATACTAAAATATTACTTGCAATTTTCCACGATTATAAAATTTATTACGACCTAGGTTTCGATGTCACTACATCATCTCCAAGGTAAAAAAAAGTGATTCAGTAACATTGAAATCTAGGTCGTAATAAATTCCGTTAAAATATTTATTTCCATCAAGATAGATTTAAATGTCCTTTTCCTCTATCAATAAGAGACCACAACAGCAG
Organism: Ischnura elegans; assembly: GCF_921293095.1. Lineage (NCBI taxonomy): Eukaryota > Metazoa > Arthropoda > Insecta > Odonata > Coenagrionidae > Ischnura > Ischnura elegans. The sequence continues at coordinate 24,671,578 of NC_060257.1, read as the reverse complement.
CATTAAGACTACGAATTACGAGGTATATTATAATATAATATGGAGTTATCGTATAGCATAAAGTTATAAATGACTCCCTGGCCATTGCATTCCCTAGACATATTGACTGTTTAGACGACACGTACACTCTGTGAAAAATGACATGTAATCTGTAGTATTTTCATTCATTACTCGTAGGTTAGTTGACTGGGAGTGTAGCTTACTAACTTATGTATTCCTTGTTGCATGTTTCAACACTTTCATATTATTTATAACAATATGTTTTGCATTTTTTAGCTTCATACGCCGATTTCCTTCATAAGTACGATATGCATTAGTACATGTTGCGTAGTGCGCGTTTATAGTTTGCCTATGAGGTTTTATCTGAACTTTCCCGTTAATGTTGCATTACGAATTTTTACAATATGAAATGGATAGCATAATTTTTAAAAACCTAAGAGCAGTCGTCATCGCTCGTGGCAGCATATTGGGAAACCTCTGCGTCAAATGAATTTCGCATGAAGGTCATGCTGCCTGAATAAAACAGATCATTACCGCTCGATTGGTATGATTACTAAAATGATTATTCTGTGAAACTTGAACTATCGACTTGAATTTTTAAGGTTATTAAGTGTTCACTCTTGTCAACATTTCATTATATATCATGATTAAAATACATACTGAGAAAATATTAAGGGATGACGTTCATGTTGGAGATGTAAGGAAATGGCGAGTATTGCTATTATTTTATAAACCAGTCTTAACTTATGGATTTGTTTAAACCAGTCAACTCATGAAAGGATCAGGAGAGTTGGCAGCCCTGAACGCGAGATTGTAGGGTAAGGTTGGTACCATTACTCTGAGAAAATATTTAGGGATGATGTTCATATTTCAGATGTAGGTAAATGTTTCACATAGCTATTTTTTATAAACCAGTCTTAACTCATGAACGAATTGGGAGAATTGGCAGCCCTGGACGCGAGATAGTAGGGTAAGGTTGGTGCTATCTCCCTGAGAAAATATTCAGGGAAGATGTTCATTTTGGAGATGTATGTAAATGTTAATCATTGCTAATTTTTTTACAAACCAGCCTTAACCCATGAATGGATTGGGAGAGTTGGCAGCCCAGAACGCGAGATAGTGGATAAGGTTGGTACCGCCTCCCTGAGAAAATATTTAGGGATGATGTTCATGTTTGAGATGTAGGTAAATGTTAAGTATTTCTAATTTTTATTAACCAGTCTTAACTCGTGAACGGATTGGGAGAGTTGGAAGCCCTGGAGGCGAGATAGTAGGGTAAGGTACTAATGTACTTCCTAACTTGTTTTTGTTTATGTTACCACCCGACTTCATAGTCGACTTGAAACAAATTATGTATTAATAATTATAATCTCCCTGAGAAAATGTTTAGGGATTATGTTCATGTTTGAGATGTAGGTAAATGTTAAGTATTTCTAATTTTTATTAACCAGTCTTAACTCATGAACGGATTGGGAGAGTTGGAAGCCCTGAACGCAAGATGGTAGGGCAAGGTTGGTACCGGCTCAGTAAGGGGATGAGTGGCGATGCTTGTGTGGTGAGGGGTTGGAAGAGTGAAAGCAGAATAAAGAATCGGGGGAAATGGAGTCTCAAAAGGTTCGTCACCTCTCCAAACATGATGAAGAAATAATTTATTAACGAGCGGGCATTCATCCCTTGATGAGGTTATTATGGGAAAATATGTCACTTTTTTGAAATCTCGTTCGGGTGAGGCGAGCGCGTTGAATATATGGGGTGGTCTGCTCATCCCACGCGAAAAAAAAAACGCTTCTGTCAACTTCCCATACCAACCAACCAACTCTCTCGCTTCGACACTTTCCTTTATGTTACACAAACCACAAGCATACACACTTCTTTCACCCTCTACAACCCCTCTCAAGAGAGAACTTGAATATGCCATGAATAGGACTTAAACGCCCCAACTATCGGATCTAATTATTGTATCTCTCGCGTATACGCACACAAAAAGAAGTCTCAGGATTAATCTATAAATGGGTGGTCCCTATTTTCACCACAATTCCTAATCCACCCTCTATCCCCATGGACTTCTGATGCACCACACATTTCAGGATAATCTTCATGCGTCTCTTCATTTCTTAACCTTCCACATTTTTTAGTTTTTTTTTATCCTCTCGTTTCCTTTTCAAAAGATGATATTGCTCCAAGGGTTCCGTCCATTTTCAGTGCACGAACCTTATTTCACATTTTTGGGAACGCAGTTCAGCTGCGAAAATTCTCTAAAAATAAAATCAGGGAGGCGACTTCTCTAGAAATGCAAAGGTTTTGATGAAAGAGAGGGGCTCGATAAAATTTGCAGGCGGGAGTGAATCTTAGGAGATAAAAGGCGACACCTTGACCTCCCGCTTATCAAACACCTAAATGGAATATCTATTTTTGGGTCAAAACAACCGCAAACACGAGCACAAAAGCATCGTGTTTGTTCCGGAAATGAAGCCTTGAAATATTTATGGGATTACTGCGATAAAAATGGGTTGAGCTAATGGTTTTCAGGTTGCTTCGTTTACCTACATTTTCCTGGCGCATAAAATCATGAATATAGTGCCTATCTATAGATGATTGAAGAGTGACAAAAAAAATTATAATTTTGCCTCAATCTTCCATATTAATATCATCTTAAATGAAGATTAGCCCACAAAACTATTTTCCGGCCGCTTGCTGTCAACCTGCGCCGCTAAAAACCATTTATTATGGTGGATGGGTCATCTGTGTTAATCGTCGGAATCACCCTTGGTTCCTATGCCTTGTCCTCTCCTATGCCTCGATAGATGTCTCGTCCTTCATGTAGTTCGTCCGATTTTCATGTTAGTAGCACATTATAATGCGTCTTTAACCATTGTATGGTATTTGAAGGAGGCGACCGACAGCTGAGGTCATTTGCGCCATGAGGGAAGGGTATGGAAGAAAGGAAGGAGAGAAACCCGGCGTCGGTATTAGCCTGCTCTTAACGAAAGGCGCCAAGGGGACCACGGCTTAACGTCCCATCCGATGGACGGAGTGTTGCGCTTGAAATGTCCTCCACACAACTCTCAAGCAGGGATCGGGCAGTCTCTGAAAATTCGCTGCCACTGCCGGGATTTGAACCAGAGCCCGCCGGGTGGGAAGCCACCATACCAACCCGATCCCCCGTCTTTAACCATAAATAAGCCTGATTGAAGAGAGACATACAGGTGGATGCCTCTCTTCAATGGCATACGGGAGTACGCTTCGTGGGCGACTGCCGGTCACTTCTTCAAGGGAATGATTGAAGACTGGAGGGGGAGGTTGAAAAAATGTTGTTAATTACTGGGTTCCACGCATTGCTAATTCTCAATCCGGTATCTCTGTTATAATTACTTTTGTTTTCCTTTATCTCTACGGTTTCCTCAGTCCTCAGCCCCTCCGCCAACCTGAAACAAAAAGGCAGCAGAACCAAAAACCCAGCACCATTCCCTCGAAGAAGTGACCAGAGGTTGGTCACGACACGTCGGGGAAATTTCCGATACATCACGCAGCATATACCCGTATGTCTCTCTTCAATCACAATGAGCAGCGAAAGCTTTAATCAATAAATAAGTCTCATCGTAATCTTTGAGTCAGATATAAATGTAGATAATGAAATATTATTTTACAAATACTGTATCGTACCACCAATTCTCCATTCAACTGCTTATTCATGCAACTATGTGCGTCATTTCAAGGGTTCTGGAATGGAAGGTATTTGCCTCATAAGAGGAATAATTGATCATGCTATACACCAGCTCAACATTGGGAAGAATGGGCACACTCTTTAAGTAGAGGCAACGATTTTAGGCGAATTGCAATTTTAAGCACAGTTTCTTCAACAATATTTGTAACAATAGTTATTAATACTCACAGGTTATTCCTTGATAGTATGCGCAATATATCCGTTTAGTCTGTATAGCAATCATGTAAATGCAGATTGCTTTACTGGACGTTGAGATTTTGCTATTCATTTCAATTTTAACTTCCTGTCTTTGGGTACTTCGACGTTTTCAGCATCATTCTATAGTAGAATCCAACGTAATAACTTGTAAAAAATATTAATTTGCTGCATATTCTAATTTGAACAGTGCTCAAGACTGTTGAATTGAAAAACCATGTAATTGAAGCCTTGGCCAATATAGCGGTGTAAGTAATGTTATGGAAATCCTGATACGTCAAAAATGACGGACCTATTCTGACCATTCTAGAATATAAATTCTAGGTAGCGTAGTATGAATTGTATAATTTAATTTCCTTTGCCTTGTTTTAATACAAAGTGGAGAATAGTGAGTGGAGAATAACTTCAACTATTAGCGGTGTAAGATTACATCCCTCATAACTCTCCGAGAATATCCTTCCATTAATTCAATTGGTCTCCAGTTTCAATCAGGACATCTCCTTCTTTACCATAACGGCATCGCGTATTGCGCTTTGCCCGCTGAAGTAGTTCTTCCCTTACGTATGGAAGGCTCCTACTTATCACAGTGAGGGGTTTTTCTGCTCAACTTTGCAAAAATTCTTCATCCACATTTCTCTAGCTAGCGACCTATTTCGTTCCTTATTTTCTTGTAGTTAAGTTTCCCTAATACAGTTTTAGCAATGATGCAGTTTCTTCTTTCTTCAACGAGTCTATGACTTCATCTGCGGTCAACGGATTTTTCTTGGCAGCTTTTCTTCTCCAAAGAACTTCTCTTGCCGCCTCCAGCAGTCCATTTTTAATGATATTCCAGGTTTCTTCCCCTGATTTCTCATTAGTATTCCTTTTTTCATTTTAGTCTCTACTGCTCCTTGAAATGATAGCTGAAGCTGAGCCTCCTTCAATTGTTCTAACTGCCTCTCTCAAGTTCCTTGAATTTTGGGTGGCATTTTATGATCAATAAACTGTGATTGCTATCGATATCAGCCCCGTCTTAGGTTTTGCAGTTCTTCAATTAGTTTTAAGTCACTGCTTCACCAAGATGTAGTTACCACTTTTTCTAAAGGGGTGGCCTTGAATGAGAAATCGCACTAGCGACAAATCTATATAGTAAAGGCTGTTTTACACGGGGTACGAAATTGCGCAGGTTAGAATTGCATTAATTTCTAAAATGGCGTGGAATTGCGCGGATGCATGAACGAAATTAGAACGGGCTATTTTTCCATCTCACGTCCACGCATTCTCGCATGTGTTCTAGCAATTTACCGCTTTACACGACGCAATTTTGACTGCGCCTTCGTACACGCGTCAGATTGTGCAAGTACGTGCCCCGTGTAAAACGGCGTTACAATGGTGGAACAATTAATCAGATGGCGAGGAACATTTTTTTGCTATTTGTTTTTTTTAATTTGCTCGTTTCACAAGTCTAAAAATAGATTCTGAAGCAGAATGGGTCGCTACGTTTATTGGATACAATAGTTAGTCGATTTTGTTCATAACTATAGTTATAAAAATATTTCCTTGAATTTCGGCGAGTAACTTGGCTTTTCCGAGTTTATATCCCTAATCCAGTTGTCGGCGGACTGTTCTTAGTATTAAGTTGAAACTTGCAGGAAACGTTTATGGTACATTTTTTCCATACTAGTGAATATGCTTACTCTATGGAAATAGTAGAGGTTGATTACGAATTAATAATATCCCAATAAAAATGCAGGAGTTTCACACAACTGGAATCTTTTGGGTATGCAATGCACCTGAACACAATCAGTCCCATGGAAAAGGTCGGATACGACGCGTCACCGCAAACGGCAAAGGATAATGTATATTGGAAACAATTTGAGAGTATGTTAGATCAAATAATATACAGTATAGATCATCTCGACAGCAAAGCAATTTAGTTATTTATTAGACATTACAATTGAATTTAGTTGTTTGACAAATGAGTATACTGATCTCTGAGGCAGATGAACTATTAAGCTAAGGCAGATTGAGTGGCGGCTATGGGCTGAAAAGAGGGAATAGAGGCGTATGGGCGTCTGTTAGTCCCGTCAGTGTGGCTACCGGTCGGTGCCTCTCAGTCGCGTGGACACCGACGTGAACAATATGGCCAAGCCGCCCGCAAACAACCCACCGACGGTCACACGCTTCAAGTAGCCGCGCCTGTCCCTCGGGATGGAAATGGAAAATAAGCCGGACCAAGACACGCCCCTGAGGGACTCCTAAAGATGCCCGCCAGGCGGCCCACTCTTCCCCCATGTCTTCTTGTTCGGGGCCGTTATCCTTTTCCGGAATCCCATCCCAGTAGCTGCTTGTTCCTTTTCCTTGGTCCTTCCACCGAATGGAGAACATAATAAGTACGTGGAAAGCTTTTTACAAATACCGGAAACGGGTCGACTTCGGTGCCTGGGGATTTCAGATGTTTTGATTCATTAGGAATAGGAACATGAGAAAAACTGTCACTAATAAAGATTGATGTAGTCCATCGCTTTTGTCATTTAGTGGTTGAATTTGCGACATGAAAATACTTTCAATGATTATCAGTCAGTTTTGTTTCCCTTTTTTTAAAGTTATCGTATAGCATACAGTTATGGTGACTCCCGGACCATTGAAAGTCCTGGTCCCTAGACATATTTACTGTTTATAGGACACGAACTCTCTGTTACATGACATGCACTCTATCGTATTTTCACATACTACTCGTTACTTGGAAAGCCTATACTTTTTGGCAAGTACATAAGGCACAAATTGTGGTAGAGGATTTTCTTTTCGCTAATATCATTGGCATATTTCCGTACGTTTTTGTATTCAATGTGATAAATGTTTATTTATGTTTTTTATTCCCGTAACACCGAAAACAATTCTACATGGTGGATGAAAGCTTCTCGGGTTTCCAACCGGGTCAGGGTCTGCATGGTGTAGACCGACGCACAGTGGTCCGGATTCGGAAAAAGGTGGACAAAAATCATTTTTTCGACTTTCTTGAAACTCACTTAGACTATAGAAGTTATGTAGTAATATGTCTGGGGTATCACCTTTCATGCTTACTTTTTTATTAAAAAAATTGCTTGCTTAGATATATTGCGTCAAAGTAGCACTATTTCTAATGGAAACTTGATTTTTCCGTTTTTTCGAAAATTACGCATTTTAGATTTATTTTTGGCTTTACGCCGCCAATTATATTCGTAAACTAACTTTGCATTATAGTAATATAGACATTTCACTGTCATAAAATATATATTTCAACCTTATAGAGATGTTGATGATTGCTGTAGAATTATTTTAAGGGGAGTAATTTGTTTTGGAAAAATTCGCATAAAAGTTGAGTTATAAAAAAAGTGACGTCGATTTGCGCGAATTCGGCTATTGGTGACAATAAAGTACATTATTATGAAGATATTAGTAAATAAATCAGCTGCAAATCTGTGCGAGTCAGCGAAAATCAACGATTTATGTTCCTAGCCGCGGTAGACGTGAGCGTCGACACGCTAGCATCAGCGCAGAGTAGGCACATGGTAAAATGTGTCTCCCAATGTTTCATGGGCCAGAATCACAAAAATAAGAATTTTAGCATTTTAAAACCTATTTTATACTTTGTAATCATCCAAACTTTATGTGTGTGGACCAATAGAATAATTTCGGAACAATTTGAATTAGGTTAAGCGCAGTTGGGACGCTGGGAGAGGAGATAAAATATTTTCGTCGATCGCTTCTCAGAGCGACTTCAATCGCGATTTGGTAATAGAGTGAAGTAAATACGACAGGCTACATGCACTGCTACCGGGAAAATCCACAGCCACCTTCCCTTTCTTTCAATCCGAACGGGCAAGAGACCCGTTACCCGAACACGTGTCGGACCTCAGGGAAGTGGGAAGGGGTCTTTAGTCGGGACATTTTGCCATCTTTTGTCATTTTGCTACTTGGCGCACCACCCAACTTGAGTTTATTGCTTTTCTAGGGGCGGTCTGGTTTGCAAGTGAAGCTGCACGTGTTAATAGATGAGGTCTTTACCTTCCACCCGCTTCCTTTTGGACGGATTTTATTGCAGGTCCGCCGCAAGTATGTATTTTCGCTCAAAATCCAAAAATTTCACATTTTCTTTACGAGGTCCAACCCTACCCCAACAAGTTATCCAGGGGAATACTCACATTTCCATTGGTAAAGATTACTCCTCTTTTTAACCCCATCCAAATTTCGGTCGAAACATTTTGGTACCCTTCAGTTACCCCTAACTTTTCTGTCGATGTGAACACATACCCATCACTAATTGCGAAGTCCTATTTTGGCTACAGTTTTTGTGATTTAGAGTGATCTCGCAAAGAAGTTATAGTGTTGTGATAACTAAAAAAATTGCGATTAAGTGATTTGTTAGTTCCTGACAACCACATAAATAAGGATTATGGAGCAGGTATACTATGTTTCATTTATTTCCGTTTCTTGTTTCCGTTTTTTTAAATTGGTCTGAGACGAGGCACCGCTCTAATTTCTCATATTTTCCCTTCTATTTGATATTTAAACTTTTTAAAAAGACGACTGTTGTGCAGCTTTTTGCAAACCTGTGTTTTTTATTGTTGACTGTCAACAATTTCATAGGCATTTACGCGGCGTAAACTGCACGAAAAAATGCTGGAGAAAAAAGAGAAAACCATGGAAGCTTGAAAAAGGAATTTGAATGCATATCTAGAGAGTTGTTTCAGATTACACGGAGTCGAGGAGGCAAAACTAGAGCTTAATAATTTTTTAAAGATGAAATTTTTTTTATTCCAACAAGAGAAGATGGCGAGCTAGTTCGCGATCAAACTCTTCTTTTTTGAAGAGGAATTGCACTTGGTTGGACAAAATTGTTGATTTCCATGATGTTGTATTTCGCAACCTTCAAAGCACCTCAGGTTCGTATTTTCCTAGTATTCTAATGGTGATATGGGGTCCCCTGGGATATTGTTCTAGTAGTCTTATTTTTTAATAGGTACCTACGAATTAAAAAAGAGAATGGGCCTTTTAGATGATGTGCCGAAGCCAAAATATGGTACATCCAGTGATGGACACTCAGCTTGGCGCTTCTTCAAAAATTCTTGCCTATCGGCTGAAATTACTGGCGAGGGTCAATATTTTTGAATGCTTTCTTTTCATTCTTGCAATATAACATCTTTTTATTATTGCTTTATGCAGTACTTTTCACATGAAATAACATAGTTTATTAATTTTCAGAGTAGAGGAAGAGTTGATCTTTCAATTCTCAACAATTTTAAGGTCTTTGTCTTGCGGATTTTTGATTGATTAAGTAAAATTTAAAAAGCTCTGCATGGATACAGCGGAAAATTTTGTGAGACATTATGGTTGGTTTTACAAGCCACCCACTGTGCACAAAGTGTTAATACATGGTGCAGATGTCATCGAGTCGGCTCTTTTTCCTATTGGAAAACTGTCGGAGGAAGCCCAGGAATCTCGCAATAAAGACATTAGAATATATCGCGAGCATCACGCGAGAAAAATATCTCGACTTCACACTAATGAGGATATTTTCCGGAGACTGATCCTAATATCAGATCCTTTTATTAGCACATTAGGAACTGAACTAAACAAATGCCGGGGCCTTAAAGATCTTCCGCAGGAGGTTCGTGATCTCTTGGTCTTGCAAGAGTCTCAAAATTCTTCGAGTGAATGAGAAGAGGAGGATGGGTGGGATTCAGAAGAATCTGATGCTGAACAATTATAATACATAATTGTAAATTTATGAGGAATTAACCATGCTTTTATGAGAATAAAAGAGTAACTTGAATACTATTTTGACACTTATTTAGTAATTACTTTTTAGTCCATACAGAAGAATCTCACGAAATCTGGAAATCACACCTCTTTAACGTAAGTCAATGCACCCAAAACCCATTCTTTTAGCCGTTTTTTTGTTTATTGACTAATTTTAAAAATCATTAACTCATTCTATACAACTAATTATCATTTATTTTCATATTTTATCATGATTACCGTTTATCTATGCAGTCAGCGTTACAATTAGCTAGTTAATAAGTTAAAGTTCCACGATAACGCATGAAATAATAGTTTTTTCGTAAAAATAACTGCGAAAATGAAAATAGCTCGCCAAATAACATGTAGGGAGCAATTTTTAAAGACATCCAATGAAAATCTGATTTTTGTCCAACTTTTTCGCGATCCGGACCACTGTGCGACGTTTCGTTGGGAGATTTCAGATGTGACCACCTAGGTGAAGGAGGAGGGTATAAATATCGAAACACAGCGACATCGGCATCATCAGCCCTGAGGATGTTGGGAAAGTCTCCCAACGAAACGTCGGCCTACACCATGCAGACCCTGACCCGGTTGGAAACCCGAGAAGCTTTCATCCACGCTATTCACCGGGAAAAGCTCAGATTCTTCAGTTCTACATGGTCTTTTGCGTGGGGGTTTTCAACATGTTAACAGCTTAAACGCAAACAAAAAAAGCCATGCCCTACATAAAAGGAATCTACTCCATCGGAACTCGAACACACGACCTCTTGTATGAAAGATGAGGACTTTCGCAACCGAGGACCACGCCAGACGAGGACTTCCGCCGCTTTCGAGACGAGGACCGTCGCCACCGAGGATAGGGATACTTAGTTTGATTTTCCTGATCACAGAAAAACACAGCACTACACTGAAAATGCAAAAATATACGCAAAAAAGTAAATTTTAATTGTTCACTGGCCAGTTAGGTTGATCATGAGCTCACTGGGGAGCTACAGAACATACCTGCGGAGTGACGACGCTGAGCATATGTACTTTGCATTGAAGACATTATTTTCAGACTGCTCTTTCACTGTGCAAGGACTTTTTCCCCAAAAGTTTTTCCCGTGGGCTCTACAATGGATTTCGAACAGCTAGGTACAATATTCCCTCCGTAATCCGGCGTTTTTATACAGGCAGCAACCAAGCGAGTAGCTCAGTAATTTCGTTTAGTCTGCTTCGTGGGTGAGCCTAGTCCAACTCAGAAAATAAGGGAAGCAGTGCTTAGTGAGAGGGAAGATGTACAAGAAGAGATGTCCCGAATCGATGCGAAACAATGCAGTTCTGTCTCTTTACTTTTTCGTTATTGTAGTTTAACTTTACGTTAACACGTCTATTTCCACAGTTTAATAGATATGGAACTGTTCTATCTATTATTATTACATTTGTTTTAGAAGTTGTTTTTTTTTAATATTTATTATTTATGTACTGACACCTATGTTTATTTTTTCTATCTAACAACTGTATGTTTCTGCAGAAAGTTTATACGACTATATCCTCTATGATCAAGAGCCTAAAAATTTTCCATTTTTTTCACTAATTGTACATTTTTGTAATTGGGTAATTATCCCGCCAATAAACATTATTATTATTATTATAACACTTCAATTGCGTGAATTTACTAATTAAGAGTATAACATACAACATACTTGCCGCGTAGAGGACATACATTAATTACGTGAGGCGTATAAAAAGGGTTGGAGGGGGGCAACCCGATTTTCACCTGAGGTCCTGACAAGTATCACGTAATTTTTTCCGCAAGAAGTAGAGTAAAACGCGATTCTAGACTACGATCTTAATGATCATAAATACTAGCGTTAACTAATCTTGAATAAAAATGGCTAAGCTAATTTTTTATTAAATAAATGCAGCTCAATGAAGTATAGATCACGTATTTTCAATGAAAATACACATCTGGAACAATCTCACCTGAGATTGCAGGGAGGGGGTCGAGCCAAATCTCACGATCAGTGGCGTAACTGTGGGGGGGATGAGGGGATAGATCCCCCCAAAGCCTCAGAAAAATAAAATTTCTTCAAACTATTTCTAGTTCCGACGTATAATAACTGCATCTACTTATAGTTAAATTTTAAGAGCCAAAATGATACAAAATATATTTTCAGGCATGTCATTTTTCAAAAAATTTCACAGATCTCCCGTTGCCTGGGGGGGTGGTACCCCTCCGGTCCCCCTCCATCCCCACCCCCAAAGCATATTCCTAGTTACGTCACGGCTCACGATATCTCACTAATGGGGGAGGGGGTTTCAACAAGTTTTCCTGGATATCACACAATTACTTATACCAGTAATTTTTGTGCAGAGCACGACCCGGGTTTCAATGAATTATCATTATCTTCAGGCGCAAATTATGATTCGTTAATCTAAAACAAAAACAAATAAATATCTAGATAAACAAATCATAATTTGCGCCTGAAGATGATGATAATTCATTGAATCCCAGGTCGCGTTCGGCAAAAAATAAGTGGTGTAAGTCATTGTGTATATCCAGGAAAACTTATAATGGAATACCACAAAGTAAAGCAAGAGTTAGTGAATTTTGGGGAGACAACAATCGTCAAAATCACCTCAAGTAATTAATAGACGCCCGAATACATGTATGTATACAATTAAAAAATGGCTTCTGTCGTTTAATTGCGTCATTATTAGTCATTGCCAGCAATATGGCGTTTTCGTTTAATCGGCAGTGCTCTGGTCAGATATTTACCGGATTACCGAGACGCCACTGTATGCCTGAGCTACTGACGCTGAAGAAGATGCTGGCCTCTCCGCTCAATTTATCCTGCGATGGAGCGTGCAGCGTCACCAAGGATTGTTTACCCCGTAGACCCCCGTAATCAGTCAGGGTCCTAGCTTGAAGAGGGTCCCAAAGGAAGTCGAAAGAATTGCTCCCAGCTGCTGTTCTTAGCTGCCGTCCTTCCTTTCATCTGGGCCGCAAAAAGGCCTCAAGGTCCACGATATCTCTTCTACGATCATTATTAGGGAAGAGGGTGGTCATTTCCTGAGACTAGGGGTTCTGCTTCGTCATGCTTTGCTTCATTGCTCTCGCTATCTATTCTCTTAAATGTCTATCCTATGTCTCCCTATGAGGCTTACTCTACTTAAGCCACTAACTGTGATCAAAGATTGACGTTAATATGTGCATTTCCTAAAGTACTGCAAGTACATTTCATACCCTTGCAAACCTTGGATAGGTTCTCGCTTTCGCTCGAGGACCCCCGAAAAAGGCTTACTGCCTTTCTTTGTCACTCTGCCAGTTTTTTTTAATTTTTAACCCTATGACGTAATACCGTATCTCCCTCCGTCATTGAGATAATAATTCACGAAATATTTAACTAACATAGTTCTCTGCCACCGCCGGGATTTGGACCCGAGCCCACGGGTGGGAAGCCAACGCTCTAGCCAGCACACCAAACCGATCCCCTAGACAACAGTTATTCCACACTTGTAAGTATCTTGGTTTTCTTCCTATTTATTTTCATATTGTATTCTTGAGACTGTTTATCAATTTTGGTAATCGAGTCCTGTGGATAATAATAATAATTATTATATGCCTTTATTCGGGCGAGGTTGAGACTAAGAAGTCCCCTCTTCCACCTAATCCCTTGACAGCGTCAATGCAAACATATTAAACATGGTATATAAACCTTTACAATACAAAAGATATACAATATACACTATTAGTGAAATGTCAAAAAAGATAAACAAGTATGTGTGAAATTTTTGTGTAAAAAAGATTTATGTTTGTGGGTAAAAACATGGGGATAAGCGTGTAATATCCTTGAGCGAAAAAACCCACTGCACGAAAACGCCCACACAATAAGGAGGCGTGAAAAACCTGCGAAAACCTACTGAGTGAAAGCTAATGTCATGTTGCATGTAAAATACAACATCGTCAATGTCATGTTACATGGATATTCCTTGTTCCTGCGATAATTTACGCTATTTGTAATAATGTAATTTACTGTAACATTTTCAGTGCTTGTTATATCACTCTGCATTTCATGTATATTTTTGGAAACCTCTGAAAAACTATGTGGCGTAGAGGGACTGTATGTGTTGAATGCAATAATTGGATATATTATTAACTGCAGGCGTCCATTGAAATTCAAATACCTCTTTCTCGAAAGTCTTCCTTTGGGATGATAACTATCCTACCTCCAAAAGGAAGAGTGCTTTTCCATTCCCTTGTAAATTACCGCTGCCGTCTCAGCTCGAAAAAATAAGGGAAATACTCCCCAATTAGTCATGCACCCTGACTTTAGAGAGCTGGGGGTGTATTCTCCCCCTCAGGAAACCTTTCCAGGTTGGACCCTTTCACACGATTAACCCGTCCACTTTCCCACTTTTAACCAAGTTGAACCATGCATTTTCTTCTCATCCTTGTTCGCAGTCATTTACTCTGAAATTTGATGTTTCCTTTGGTCAAATTGGATCCCTTTTGCCCTTTCTAATGGGAAAATTAGTCGCAATTTTAGTGTCTTTAAAGATTTTTCTTCTCAGCATCGATCATCCTGTTAAAACTACAAAGCCATTGTTAAAGTTGGTCTCCGTAGCATGTGAGGCATATTGTATGCTTCTAAAATCGAGTGACGTCCCGCAACAATGTCACGTGAAAGATGCAATATTGTCATGACGACGGTACTGTCTCAAGCATATGGTTCACCTTTACTTTCGAGCACACTGGAGAATTTAATTCTCGAATGATATTGCCAAATTTTCTTTGATTAAAAAATATTGTTTTTCAGAATTGCCGGCAAAATGTACACAATAAGATGCACAAAGGTTAAGAAAAGACTTCGCTGTTTCACAAAATAAAATATATTGCGACCGCTTTCGATACAGCGTATCATCATCTAGCAATTACAAGTATCAGTACATAGAATTTGCACCCTTGAAGGCGTTAGAGGGGCGTTAGAATGGAGGTGGAGAAAGGGGAGGAACTTCGGAGTACCCATTATTGGATGCAATTAGTTTGATTGTGTTTAGCTCCTTCATCCTGTTGTAATTCGACAATGGAATCAATCATAGTCTGTGAAGCATACAATGTATTGCTGATAGTTTGTGAGAGAAGTGGTGTCGTGAATTGCGGTATATTATTTGGTGGAGGGGGTAAGGGAAGGGAAGGTGGGTTTGGGAAGTACGTCGCTGATGGGTCACTGCACGGGGTAGCCGAGGGTTTGAGGGAATTGTATCAAGGTGTTACAAGGGTTACAATACGGGGAGGGGTGTTATGCTCGTAATTGCCAGATACGTTGTATCGAAACCGGTCGCAAATATATTTTATTTTGTGAAACAGCGAAGTCTTTTCTTAACCTTTGTGCATCATGAAGGAGTTTCACCATGTTACGCCAACCGCCATTGCATTGCATGCACACAATAAGATAAAAACTGGGGAAGGTTATTCGGGATTTCCACCGGGTAGGGTTCGATGAAGGAGTCGTCCATCGACATCTGAGCATGATAACTTTGGGCGATTCGTTCGTCGAAACGTTGGGCATTATGGAGTACCAGACCCGAAGGAAATTTCGAATAACTTTCTACGATATAATACGCAGGCAAAACCTGAGATCATTCTTAATACTTTGAGAGCCAGCCGCTAATTTTAAAGCCCTACTGAAAAATCCAGCCATTTTAACTGAATTCGCACATTTTTTTAAATATTAGCATCAAAAATAAATTTATATCGATGTGTGTTTCAATAAAAATGGACTTTGCTCTACTTTATGAATGAGTTGAATAACATTTATTGCTAATTTTTAAATACATAATTTAACAATGAAAACTTACTCTTGTTGAAAAATAAAAAAAGGTGCAACATATGATGTACCGCCATAACATGCATAATTAACGTTATAAACGTACCAAACCAATGTGATGGTGACTCAATATTTGATGCGCCGAAGGAGGGTTAAAACATGTCCCGGTAAGCCATATTCACCCTTACCAGCCAGATCACATTACAATAATTATTGTGCGCCTATGATCGTGCTGAGTGTGTAGAGTGGGGTCTTTGAGAACAGAAACTTAAAACTAATATTTTATCTGTCATAAGATTTTTTGTGATTATTATTTTTTACATTTTACGCCTTTTTTATTTTTTTATTTTCTCTTTTTTATTACAAGTAGCAGTTTTATTTTCTTTTATTGTTATTATTTTATTCATTTTTATTTTGTTAAGATAATTTACAAAATTCAAACAAATGGTGCAGTGAAAATTTACTAATTCTACAAGAAGGGAAGACATAGGAAAGACTCATTGACGAGTTATTAGTTGAGGCAGTTTGTATGTTGTTGGAATTAATGGATCATTATTCAATATGTGTGTGTCATTATATACGGCTATCATAAAATAATGGTGCAGTTCTGAACATGGTTTAAATGGAAACAGAAAAACTTGCCGTTTTTTTTTCGATATTGTCGTCTCAAACGGTTTTTTTTACATTATGGAATTTCAATACGCGTGCCCTAAGTCGCTCGACAAGAGAGAAACCCGGCGTTGACATTAGCCTACTCTTAAGGCAAGGCGTCAAGGGGACCATGTCTTAACGTCCTATCCGACGGACTTGCTGCAATTAAAGGGCCCTCCTCAAGGAACTCAAGCAGGGATTCGGCAGCCTCTGAATTATCTCTGTTGCGCTATCCCTATTTTCCTATGAATTACCGCACCTTTACCGGACCGAAACCGTACTTTTATTTTATGATAACGCAGTATAACACAGTTCCATGAGTGAATAGATGGGCTGGTCATCTAAAGTTTTCATTTGGTATCCAATGGTTGCTCTGATGAGCTACTTAACACTTTAGTTCTCACAACCAAAATACTTAATCGTCCATTTTCTTTGGATGTAGCAACCAAAGGAGTGAGATGGAACATCCAACTCCTCATCGCCTTTGGATGGCACTACCAAATGTATGTGCAAGTTCTTTCCTTCGCCTCAGATTCGGGTGTGACACCCAAACCTACCATTCTCATATCCAAAGTGTTTTTTCAGTGTGGGTAAGTCAAAACACAGTTAACAAATAATGACGTTAGTAATAAAAAAAATTTCAATGGTACTTGTATTGCCAGGTGGTTAATTGATAAGTCCGTGAGGTACTTAAATATACCAAATACTATTATTTTGCGTTCTATAAACTTTATCACAACCCTGACATCAACAATAAAATCTAATATACTGTGCAGGGATTCAGGTAGGATTGTGTTTATTACCTTTCTTACAATTTTGATAGGTCCAAAAAAAGTTCATTTTGAAACGTATTTAGATGAAACGAATCTTCTTTCATCTCCATACGTTGATTTTTAAATGGCTTGTTTCACACATATTATAGCTGTAAATTTTTTGAAATTTAATCCCCAGTGGAAATATACTACGTGTTAAGTCTAGGAGCATCTGTCTGCACACTGAGTAAGGCAACTAATTCGTGGTTCTGATGATACCAACGATGTTACTTCCTGAATTTACAAATTTTATTTTAATAAATTACCTCCTACTTTGTATGAGTGCAATATTTATCTCCATTGTATTTTTTTTATAGCGAAGACTATTTTAAGAACATCTGAAAACCAAAATAGCAGAATTATAAATAGAATGTTATCTAAATACTTACATTACATTATATAATTTCAGCGCATTTAATATTCTACAATTTTAATAATAATAATTGTCGAACCAAACATTACCATGAAAAGTTTTAAAATATTAATGCATAGTATGGTGTCGCTATCTATTTTTCATAATCGTGATTAGTTGGATAAATGATTATTGGATGAAATACTTGAGATACTTTGTCGAATGAATTGACATTATGTATTATTATAAACTTTATTAATGTAATCAATGCGTTGTTAAAGACATCGTGATCCAAACACGTAAACGTTTCAATTACAGTATATAACCTATAGGAAAAAAAGAATCCCAGTGCTAATATTATTAATTTTTCAATCCATTTTATCTTAAAATTTTGAGAACACGCTTCAAAGTTCTAAGGCTCAACATCTGAAATGTATTTTATGGTTTACACGCCACCTATTTCTATCTAATGCTAATACTAATGACGACCACTAATAATGATATAAAAGGAAAAAATATATCATATAAATGCGTATACTAGGATATATACTATATGTAGTATAGATTGTATTTATATACCATACTGTATATGCACTAGTAATATAGCATAAACAATACATAAAGTAGAGTATACGGAGTATATACTATAGATTAAATACCTGAATACAAAAATATTTTGTGGCTAAACTTGCAGCTCCGCATGTTGCTAGCATTGTAGACGATCGCAACTATCTTAGAAAATCTCGACCTCACTTTACGTCGCCAATTGGCCCATACCCTTGAAAAAGAATCCGTGACCATTTCGATGATCTTGCGGTGTTCCCACGCCTAATAGTAGGCGTGCACAGCGGCGACGGCGAATACGACGGTCAGGAAAATCGGCGACCGCAAAAGAAAGTGAAACGTGACCGAGATGTATTTGTGCGCCCGAAGGCTGCTTCTGCTTTGGCGGCAATTGTGGGTGAGTATAGAATTTGCTAGCGAATTTCTCTCCATTTCAACCCCAAGCACTGAGACACCTGACCTCGGAAAGGAGCAGGCGGGCCATTATGGCTCGATTTCAAAGGAAAAAGACTTCCAAAGAACCGCGCAATTTGTGGCGACTTGCGTCTTGAAACCTATATTTTTCTTTCGTATTTCTTCCCATAAAATCAGGATCTTCTTCTTACAGACCAGGTGTTCAAATTAAAAAGCTTCTGGAGCCTTAGATATATAAAATATATAACTTTTTTACGCAAACGTTTTACAGCGTATGGCTGACATACGATTTCTACTTCTCCCTCGACGTTTGTCTTCGTCAGGTCATCATGTCTCAAGTTGTGTCTCATATGGTTGTTTCGTTTTCTTATTCAGTTTTTCATGAGGCTTCTCTGCTCTCTTGCCCTTCTTAGGACCTCCTCTTTATCACTTTGTATGCCATGGGCGTAATATTACGTCCTGTTAATCTTTCTGGAGATTGCCATGGACGTAATGCCACGTCTTTATATTTTATGGACTTTGTTATCGTGAAGCTGTAATATTTCGCCCATATTACTTTTCCAGTTTACTGCTTAGTGGTTCTGTTATTTCAAAAATCAACTGCTCGATGGGAAAAGAGTTCTTTTAATATCTTGAGGAAGAAAAGTCCTCCGTAGCTACCGGCACCCTTTTCTCAGCCTACTTTGTGTGAAAATTCTTTGGAGGAAAGAACCGTTCGATGAGGGTGCAATGACCCTTTTTGTCATCTTTTACTTGACACAATGCAATGCTTTTGTATGATTTCCATGGTTTAAATAGTTCAAATTGAGCGTGATGAAAAATATTATTAATTTTATGGCAGTACCTCATTTTTTGCAATTTTTTTATTTTTCAAAATCAGCAGGTTTTTTATTATTAAAATATATATTCAAAAGTTAGCAATAAATTTTATTCGACTCATTCATAAAGAAGAGCAAAGTCCATTTTGTTGAAATACACATCGTTATAAATATATTTCTGATGCTAATGTTTTAAAAAAATTTGCGAATTTAGTAAAAATGGCTGGATTTATCAGTAGGGGTTTGAAATTAACGGCCAGCACTCAAACTGTTAGTAACTCCGTCGATCCATTTTATCCTCATCATTCTTCTGTCGCACCACATTTCGGAGGCCTCTATCCTTACTTTCTCTATGGTTGCCATCGTCAATTCCTCACTTCCGTAGAGGGGCATACTTCAAATATTTTTTCTAATACATTGTTTCTTTACTTTTAAGCGTAAATTTCTCGCTATAAGTAGATATTCCTTTCGGGAGAATGCTCTCTTCACCGGGGCTATTCTCCTCACAATTTCATTCTTGCTTCTTCAACGGCTAGTTTATTCTGCTCCTACTATTGAGGCTGGTATGAAGCAGGGATACCAACAGATACCAAACGAAAATCAAAACCAGTAAAATTTCAATAGATTCGTTCCCGGAAGCGAAATGTAGAAACGAAACGAAATGGATTTAAACCCGGGGAGCTAAACTCAGGGTCGAAACGAAATCGGAATCAAAACTACTACGGGTCGGAACTTAAGTAAGACTCTGGGGCGAAATGAAACGCAGATAGTGTTTCGATAGTGCACAACCATGTGAAAGAAATTTATCAACGGTACGACACTCACTGTGGAGTGCTAATCAATTGTAATCTTTCCTATTTCTTTTCAGAGATAGCAGCACAAATTATCCACTCTTTGATTACTTTGTCTCCTGAAATAAATGTTTGTTACTCACCTAGCCGCCTATTCTTGCGTTCTCAAATGTTGACAAATTTAAGAGCAGGTTCTGCCCGCAAAATATCTTCGGCCAAATGCCGAAATCTGTGAATATTTAAGAAAAATTATTTTCATCATTTACAAATAAATTATTTATTATACCAATTTTAATTATCGCACTGAGACCTCTGAGGTGATAAATCAAAAATGGCAATTTACCGATCTCTTTAAATGATAATCCCTAAAGATACCCAACCAGGGATATTCAATTAAGTCGCTCTGTAATAATGAAATTAATGCTGGTCACCAGATATAGGTACAGACAGCGTTACCCAGATGTTTTTTTTTTCAAGTTCCGATGGGCCATGGACAGAGGACGAAATGATTGATTAAAAATAACTGGGAGCCGCTGCAGACTCGGAGGCTGCGCACTTGGCTTAGATTGCTTGAACAATCGAGAATGGATATCTTTAAGAGCGGCACAGCGAACATATTATTATTAGAGTCACACTATATTTCAGGTCCGATAGAAGGAATGAATTAAGAGAGATGTTTTGCCGAACGGATTATGGTAATTCGTTTTCCCTCAAACCATAAAGGATTTTAATAAAGGCTAGTCGTAATTTCCTAGAAAAACAGAGCACTTCTTTTTTTTGTAATAACGGCTGGTGTCCTAGCCCCTCTGCCACACGCCTTTTAGGCGGCTTGCGGAGTATTGTGCAGATGTAGATATGATCAGGTCTGTATTCAATATCTTTGAAATGCTAACTTAAACATTCTCTCCGATAAAGTCCACTCTTTCTTCTTTGTACACACTTTTCTAAAATTGTTTCTTCTGCTTGTCTGTTTCATCGTGGAGTCCCGTAAGTGATTTTTGACCCACTTCCCATTGTCGGATTGGCTTGAAATTTTCAGTACAGTTCACGACCATATGGCAATGCATTTTTACAATATTTCTAGGTCTTTAGAGGCAGAACGGGCTGCAATGTAGACATTTAAAATTTTTATTAACCGCTCGGCTTCGGTGTATGTACAAGGGCCTTTTTTTCAAGCTCCGATGGGCCATGAACTGAAGACAAAATGACTGATTAAAAATTTTGCATTAGTAAATATTGAGCACACTTGTGGTATCCTTCATAAAATTTATTGTCCTACACGTACCAACTTTATCCAACGATTTGATCGCTGGTTTTTTTCTCTTTAATAGGAAAATCCTCCAAAATCGTTGGCACATTAATGGCTGACGCCTGGTTTCGCAAGTGTGTGGGCCCTTTTCGCTTTTATAGCGGTAAGGTGTTTTACCCCGTCCCATCCCTTCCAACCCTATCTATACCCCAGAAGCGTTGACGGGCTCCTATCACGGCGGCACCTCTTTCCTTGTTCCTTCCCATCCATTCCCCTCTCCGGGTGATCGGGCTTATAAGTCTCTGACTTGGTTCCCGGCCCCGGTGTGTTGTATCTCTGAAGGGTTCCCCTGAGAGCTCACATCTAGTCCTGTACGTACCAACTTTGGTTGCAATCCGTTTAGCCTTAAGGAAATGCATAACGGACAGACAAACAGACATCCTCTTTTATTTGTGAGGTTTCTCAGGGCTCCAGAATATATGAGATATTTTTTATTTCCACTTCTCGCAATCTTCGCAAGTAGTCGTGGAATGACACAAAACATTTAGCTAGCTACCCAAGTCTCTCAGTGAGAAGGAGTGGTTAAGTTTATTTAACAAACGGGGCGGAAGTTCATTCTTCGGTGAGGAGGTCATTATACCAAAGTATCCCGCTGACACGGGCGGCTGTAACCGCAGAGAGAGATCAGTCGCGTGGAGTCGCGTTACAACTCTAGTCTTTCGAGAGCCAGGTGCAGTGTGAACAAACATGACATTTGTACCCATTCAAAATATTCTCTTCCTGAGGTGTCTGAGCTCATCTAAGTGGAAGGCATCCCACACTTAACTCCGTGAAGATTCACAGCTTAAGAGGACGTATCACCTCATCTCAAGCCGTATTTAAGTCTTATTTTGTTAATTTTAACGATATATTTCTTGTTTTGAAACTACAACACTTCTGCTCTAATGCCGAAAATTTTAGATTGTACAGAGCACATAGTTAAGATTTTCTTATGAATCATATGAAAAAGCGGGACACTGCATTGGACAAAATACTGAGAAAATATTCAAATTTGAAATACAAGAAAATATTGATGTCTCTGATTCATACAGGAAAATTTTTCGTTTGACTTCATAAACCCTTAAAGTTTTAAGACTTAAGTTTAGGTATTGAAAAAGTAATATGTAGCGAAAAAAATCGTTATCGTATCTGATTGTTGCGTCTTCTTAAATTCAAAGGATGCCACCAAACAAATGGGACACTGAGGACAATGAACTTAATTATACGTATTTTTTATGCATACACCAGATATAAAAATTATTTTGGGGCATTGAATAGCTCTTAAATGTATGCTTAGCGATTTTTATGCATAAATTAGACTTTATTGTTCCTTCAATACGTTCATACATCTGCCTTTACTCCATAATATAATGGTACGGGTTTTGCAAGGGCCTCAGGCTTACATGTCATTTGGATTGGATTACTCTCACGTTGTATCGTCGAAGTACATCCGTCGAATTATCTAGATGAAAGATCGCCAAGACAAGTATGCAGTTAAACTCAGTGAAATGAAGTAAAATATTTGCAAAAGATATTCTCAACTAATCAATAATTTTTCCTACCTCAACAGAACAAGTTGGAACCTCCTTACATTTCTTTGACATTTTTTGGCCCTTTATATGACTCTTTGTTATATAAAGGTGCAGTGTTCTGAAAAGAACTAGATGACAATTGATTATATTGACAATTTTAGTCAATCCATTTTTTTACCACAATACGTCTTCTGAAAGAGTTTTTTTTCAATAAGGAGTAAATAGTCATTGGATCATTCATTGTAAACTTTTTATCTGCTGTTGCTGGGGTCCGGCTCCGTAAGAGTCTCAGTTATTTACATAACATTGACACGCAGAAATCACTCCTAACCTATATATTTGAGAGAAACAAAGTACATTTTACCATAGTGGTGAACCTAAAACATGGATAAATGCAAAGTCGGACTCTAAAAAAAACACAGTGATATTGAGGGGTTGTTTCCCTGTTTTTGACAAACTGGTGATCTATTCATGACACCATTCACCTCCAATCGCTTGATTTTCCTAGACGCTAGTGGTTAATAAGTTGACACCTATCCCAATGACAACCCGCTGCAATAATTACCCTGTTATAGACTACGTCCCTCGAAAAAAATAACAAAGGGAACCTGGGTCACTCTCCAGGTGTATAAATCCTCTCGGCACAGCTGCCGTACGATTCACACAAAATACTAGCAAAATTGGTACCCAACCAAACCGGAGACATTTAAATACTTCGATAAATATTTTCTGAATATAAGCAATAGTTAATTTAATCTCCAATAAAGCTTTTAAGTCTATTTTTAAGCTATGAAAAATGACATTTTAAGCAGGTCTTCCCTAAAAATCATTGCCATCAACTGAAGAATTTTAAGATGATAACGTTTAGAGTAACTAATTAGTAAATAAAAAAGACAATATTAGACTAGATAAAATGGAGTGACGCGTCCTCTTAAATATTTATAGCAATAAATTGGGGCTTCAAGCAGTATTTCATCGAATATGCTAAAGCACTGTTTCACCCTTTCCTATTTCCAAACAATTATGACGCATGAAGTAACTCCATTAGACAATTACTTTCATATTTTTTACCACGTTTTATGCTTCTTGTTTGCCTTTCCGGGAAATTTTGCAACTCAAATTTTGACTACTTTCTGATAGCCCTATTTCTGAAATTTACAAATATCTATATCTGAAATTTACTATATCTAAATTTCTATATCTGAAATTTACAGGATAGCTCAGAACTAGATGACAATGTAATTTCCTTACTCTTTTACCACGATCTGAACAGTATTTCGTGAAATATTTCGAAAGAAAATTAAATCTGGAGTTCCAAAAAAGGACACCAAAATGCAGGCGCTACAATCATTATAGCTGTATTTAACTGACTTTAGTAGGTAACTAACAACAACATCCGCCATAGTCTAGTTACTATAATCATAAAATAAAAATGCTTTGTTCTATTCCACACTTTATTTTAAATAGTATGACCTGGGATTCTGCATATCATGCTATCATCAGGAAATCATGCTATCTGCATATCATGCTATTACCTGATCATAGCATGATATGCAGAAACTAGGGATGGACGGATCCAGGATTTTTTCGGATCCTTGATGTTCGGATCCAAATGCATTTTCAAATTCCTGACGCTGAGATTCCTCCGGTGATTGTTCAATCTCTTGGGAAGAGTCACACTATGTGCCAGTCGTATTTTGCTATTTTTATTTTCCACGGTGGAAATTCTCCTACGTAACCTCTGCGAGAGCTTTCAAACAAAACGGTTCTTGAGTAGGACAAGAATCGCATGCGACGGCGCATTCGAAGATAGAATCGGAACTCTTTCCACCCTTATGTGGCGTTGAATTCATTGAAGCTATCATTCAAAATTTCGGATCCAGATCCGATGTCTTCCGCGACTTTGGATCCGATGTATCCGATGAAGGGCAATATCCGCGGATATTTGGATCCGAGGTATCCGATCCGACCATCCCTAGCAGAATCCCGGGTCGTACAATTTAAAATAAAGTGTGGAAAGAAGGAAGTATTTTTATTTTATGATGAAGTAGTTCCATAAAGTAACGCCGGAGACCGTGTCTAATAATAGTTTATATAACATTCGACGGCATGAGAGATTATAAAATAAATAATCTCTGGTCAATGTATATCAGATTTGTCTCCTAGGGAAAGCGAATGTAATCTTACATGGGCACCACGTTTTTTGTTTTAGATATCTGAAATGTTCTTCTAAAACTTATTTTACTTTCTCATCAATCATATTTGAAACTTTCAATAATTTAAGGGGCCGTAGGCAGTTATTTTAATCTTTTTCATTGTACGTGGTTTTTATAAAAATTTTACTTTTATACTTTAATATTTTCCCATGTGTTTCTTCTTTCAGTATGGTTCTTGGTACTTGAAGGAGGCGATCGACTGCTGAAGTCATTTGCCCTACTATAAGGGAATGGTAGGTAAGTAAGGGTGGAGAGAAACCCGGCGTCGGCATTAGCCTGCTTTTAACGAAAGGCGCCAAGGGGACCACGGCTTAACGTCCCATCCGACGGACGGAGTACTGCGCTTGTAATGTCCTCCATACAGAATTCAAGCAGAGATCGGGCAGTCTCTGAAAATTCTCTGCCACCGACGGGGTTTGAACCCGAGCCCACTCGGTGGGAAGCCAACACTCTAGCCACTACACCCGATCCCCCGCTTTCTCTTCTTCTAAAATAGATTTTCAGCAGAGATGAGTAGTTGCTTATACGACGATTCACCATATACCTATTATACACCGTTTTTCGATTCTACGGTACTCGTAATCTATGGTTTCCGTAAGAGCCCCGGTTGTTTACATATCAATGACACATGGAGATCATGGAAACCTAATATTCATGGAAACACAATAGATTCTCCGATTGTGGTGCACCAAAAACATGGGGAAGTGTAAAGTCCGGCCCCAAAATTGCCAGGATATCAAGTGGTATAACGAAATTGATTTTTTTATTCACATCTCATCGGCTGATTTTCCTCGACGCTTGCGGTAACCAAATCGACACCTATCTTCACCACACCCCGCTGGGATAACTACCCACTCCTGGACCGCGACCCTCGAAAAAATAACAAAGGGAACCTTGGATACTCTCAAGCTGCATCGTCGCAGCGCATCTGTCGTCTCTTAGCACCGAATGCATTATTGAGCACACGGGGTCTCCTGGCAGAACATGAATCGATTGTATGTCATCATGGAGCCATTTGAAAGGTCAATGGACCGAATATTGCCATCACACTAACCACTCTTTTCCCTCCCTTTATGCGTGAAGTTTGGCACGAAAAAAATCCTCTTAGATTGCGTGAGAACGCTATGAAAAACCACTAGGCAAAAAATGCCACAAATTCATGCTGGTTTTGAATTGACAACCGAGGCCAAGCTTATTACTCGCGTATCAGATGTGGGATGCGGATTGAATTTTAGTTACACGCATCGACGAAAGCATAAAATGGTAAATTTCAAATGTATTTCTCTCAAGTAATCACACCTCGGAAATTATTAATTAGTTGTTTCATAGAAATACTTAATAAAGCATTAAATATATGTATGAAAAATGTACATTGATGCAAGGGAGATACTGCCGTCAAAATGGAAACTCTCACTCACTTATTCTCTACCGTCCAAAATGGAAATAACAAGCGAAAACTGAAAGTTTAATGGCGCCAACAAGAGGTGAAGCTGCTCTATCTCAACAATTCATAGCAAAACCGAACATAATTCATATTTAAAATAAAAGATATTTTCTAAAATATTCCCTAAAATTGTATACTCTATGCATCTTGAAAATTTCAGCGTAATATCTTCATTTTTAAGCAGGTAATTCGTGCTTCATGCCTTTGGTGCGGTAGTATCTTCTTTTCAAAATAAATTATGATAAACAATGGCTCTAGTTTTTACACAACCGTCTTCGGCTGATCAGAACATGAAGAATCTATAAGGACGCATGAATAAATATGGTGTTTTAGGCTTTTCGTTCTCTCTCTAAAAATAGGGTCTCCGCAAATACTTTTGCAGTTATTTGTGACGCAAAATCCTATTATCTCATTTTGCCTAAATTTTGCCCTCTTCAAACATTAGTGAGTAATTGGGTTGGCACTTCTTAGATACGTTACATGCGTTCTTCAACTCCATTCTGTATGCTTATGCACCAAAGGACGAAAATAATTACGATAAACTCTTGGATAAATCTGATATGCAAGGAAGTTTCACACTCCTCTCATGGCTTGTCGATTGCACCACTCAGGATAAAGATGCTTCCATACCCATCCTGTAAGGAGAGGAGCGGAAAAGGAGGTAAAAAAAGGTAATACTCCATACCTATCCTTTGGGTTGGATGAAAAAAAAAGAAAATCCCTGTTTTCCCCTTTTAGGATCTTGCACCCCTAATTCTCACCGCAGGAGGCAAGGAGGCCTCAGCTTACCACTTCTCCAGGCGGCGACGATGGGCGGAGAATATGATGATGATGATGGCTGGGTAGGAATCGTTTTCCAAGTGTTCCTGCTGCGGTTTTCCCCCAGCCTCTTGTCCCCAATGTGTTCAAGCTGGAGTGCTTGTGTTGTGGCCCGTTTGACCCCCGCTGTTTGTGGCTTTCTTTCCGTAAGACCAGCCTAGTTCTGAAATGCAACCGGCCACAATGCTAGGTGCCTATGCACAGCGGGGGTTCTGCAGGGATGCAAGCCGCTAGACTAGCGTTTCCCCTCGTCGCCCTTCTCAAGATTTCCTCCAACTCCGCCTCCTTGATAGCCCACCACACCTTTTTCCATAGCAACCCTCTCTGCGGTATTGGGCAAATGTGTACTTCTTCCGAGGAGTGTACTAACTGTCAGTATTCGAGAGTCCAGTGGTGTAGAAACCAATAGGGTGGTTTCCTATTACTCTTTTATTACCTAAATGGAAATATTATTATACCTGGAGTACGTATTTCACGCTTTTAGATTTTTAAATGCCGATATCTATTTTCCGTGATTAATTAAAAAGTGAAAATTTTCAAAAGCGCGAAAACGCGACGGCTAAGTATAAATGCTGGGAAAAGCCCGTGTGACGTCATTCTGATGACGGCTGCCGCTATGTGAGGCCACCTTAGTGAGGGGCTATTTGCGCCGCTACGATGCAGGCTGCTATCAGGTAACGCTTAGCTTTGATGAGGATTATTAATACCCTATCAAACGAAGGAAACTTTCCCACCATATGCAATTTTAATAGACGAAGTAGATAGCATTTACTTGGTTGACGATATGATTGATCGATTTTCGATTCAAACTCGATTTCTCAACTTCAATCTTGGCCATTTGTATTGATCTCAGCGGCGTCACTACCGGTTTACGAACACGCCATCCGTCCTGAGTGAAATACCATTCTCTGAGGCCGGTAAAATTGGAAAGGCACGCCCTCTATCATCGAGAAAGCATCTCAATCTGTTCATCTTTCTTGAAAATTGTAGAAAAGCCGAATGTTTACAAGTGGCGATCCCAAAACTCTAATGTGCATGTAATTATAATTATTTACATCTTATAATTGAATCGTGTATTCTGGGTTGGTTTTTAAGGGATTTTTTCATTACTCCAATGTATATTTTGGGGGTTTTCAAATAATTATAAACGTGTCTTGTAAAAACTCTTTTATTTGAAGAACCTTCGAATTCTTCGATAAATCGATATTTTGGTTCAAATTTTGATTTTTTTGAAAAGTCAAGCTTTTCATTTCGATCGATTGTCCGAAAAATCGACTTCGACCGATATTTTTCCATCACTAACCGTGGCTTCTTTTGTGGCCGAATTTTTTATCACTTCCGAACGTGAAGTTTATACTTATGAATATAAAAATAATAATGAACAAATATCGATAGAGCCATGACACGAAGTTAAGTCACGTTGGCGTATACCACTCACCAACTATGGACAAATGCCACAGGCACTATGACGGCTCAGTCTTCTCGCTAAAATTTCGAGGTATTCTGCATAAAATTCAAAGGACATCTGACTCTGACTCACTAATTCTCTTCCATCCAAAATGAAAAGACAAACGCAAACTGAAATTTTAATGACACTACCACGAGGTGGCGCAGCTCAATCTAACAATTCAAAACAAGACCGAACATAATTCATATTTAAAATAAAAGATATTTTCGACAATATTCCCTAAAACTGTATACTCTATGCATGTTGAAAGTTTCAGCGTAATATCTTCATTTTTAAGCAAGTAATTTGTCACGGTAAAAAGACAAAATACGACCGGTCAAGCAGGAGCGATGCGCCCTCTTAAATAAATATTATCTGAAGCGTTTTGAGCTCGCAGTGGGCGAGGTGAAATCCACATATTTATGATAAACAGAAATACCTAAACACTAAAATTTAAAATATTTATCAATGCTGACTGAATCCTCGGCATAGTCAGGAATACCGTAATTGAAAAATCTTGAGAATATATTAGTATTGAGGAGTAAAGAAGGGCTTTGAAAAAATATCGGTTAGAACCTTATAACTAAAATATTTAGATTGCTTTCTTTCTCTAGAATAACATAAGCTATTATTTTCTTCAAATTTTTTTCTCATGTTGTTATGATTTCATATTTTCTCCACCATTTTGTTATATGTTCAGTTTAAAATACGTGAGTTTTATTTAATGGAATCAAAATCTGCTTGGCGTATATCTCCATTATTTTACGCACATACATTTGCTTTTATTATGAAATGGGAAGACATTATAAATAGAGAAATTTCAAAAAAAGTAAAAGTTTGTCTTTATGTCATTATTGATGTGCCTGAAAACTGTATTTTTTTGTCCTTATAGATTTTTTCCTGAACGATAAATATTTTCCTATCTATCTAAAGTGAAAGAGTGCCTATACCAGTTTAATGCGCCTTGTTATTCAGGATAGAGGACATAAGGTTAGGAAATAGGAAACGCATGTAAAATGAAGTCTACAGGATAAGAAGAGAGGAGGACATGTTTGGTGAGGTTGGGTGAGCTAAATGGAAAATAGAGGCAAGAAGGGATTACTTGATGGAGTAGGGGGATGTATTTAGGGGACTAAATAAGGGTAATGGGAGGGGTTTGGAGGGGTGCCTGGTGGTGGTAGGCGATAGGTGAAATGGCTTGTGACGACCGATTTGACAAAAGGGGATTATGCGGGACATGCTGGGGAAGGTGACGGGGTCAGGCACAAGGGCGTACCCAGGATCAAAACTAGGGGGGAAGGGGCAAGCCATGGTTTTCCAAGTTGTAGGTAAGATTTAAGTATGGAGAAGGTGAATGAAATCAACATTTTAAGGAAACTCTCTATTTAGCTCTTTATTAGTTTTTAAAATTATATAGTAATTTTTTTCCTTAAAGAAATTTGCGATCTTTGCTTTTAGGGGGGGGCGCTAAATTCTTAGCTACCGTCATAGTTTATACAAATTAAGTTGTATCTAAGGTTTCCGTGACGTTTGTTTCAGCTCACTTCTGATTTGAAGACGCCAGCAGAATGGCTGGAGAAACTGTTGTCACCTATGGACAGAAAAACGAGGAGGAACGTCCGAAAGCCGTGACTCATATTATGTATATAAAGTGTGTAGTCGAAAATGAAAAGGAGACTTCGTCGATTTCCACTGATTTATTTCGTCCGTACGCCATATTTCGAACCATAGAGGTCATTATCAAGTACAAAAAAATAGATCAAATAATAAAAGTAAAGACTTCTATGGCTCGAAACATGTATTAGAGACGAAATAAATCAGTGGAAATCAACGAAGTCTCCCTTTCATTTTCGAGTATTAACTTCCACATAGTTGAGCACACAACGTGCAAAAACATCCTGCACACAAAGCGGGAAACAAACTGTGGCAAGCCACAATTAATGCACCTTTGTATTGTACATATATGCTTTACATTGCATGTTTTTATATATTTTTACAACCAAAAATTGACCCAGTAGGTTTTTTTTGGATTATTTTTACTCCAATCTGTATTTTGAGGGTTTTTCAAATAATTATAGACATGTTTTGTACAATCTCTATTTTTTTAAAGAATAATCGATTTTTCAATTAATCGATATCTGTTCGGCTCTGTCCTTCCAAAGGGATGGAAAAAAATGATCGTGCGATTCAGTATTCGGGTATAACTTCATTTCACCGATCCTCCACACACTATTAGGTACCATCGCTAATCCCCTTAGACACGGAGTTGTCACTCATCCCCTACGATTTTAATCAAGACTCATTAGCGTATATCGCAAATATCTTTGTGAGGTTGCTTAGCCGAGCCGGGCTGAGCTGCATTTGAGGTGAGCGTTAATTCTTTATCTTCGGTTGCCTCCGAGTCCCACTTCGAAAGATTATTCGGTTCAAAGCATTGTAAAAAGTGCAACATATTGAAGAGAAACAAAACTCAAAGGTGAATAATTAAGCAGACAAAATCAATTAAAACAAAATATTCAGCAATATTTGCTTCTTACAGCATTATAGAAACATAGAAAAAAGTTGACGAAATATCTGAGGTTTCCGGCGTATGATAATGTTGAGGTGGTTTCGGGTTTCCCACCGGGTGAGGTTCTTTATCTCCGCCGAAGTTTCGATGGCCGTGTCGTCCATCGTTATCAGCCCTGAAACGTCGGCAGAGATGGAGAACCTCACCCGGTGGTAAACCCGAGACAACTTCAACATAGAAAAATGATTTCTCATGCATCGGGCGTCGATTGGTTCCCCTATGAGTCAAAAATCAAAACTGAAACCACATGGTTCACACTACTTACAAAATTGCCGAGAATTTTGCTCTGCTGTTTACGTGGCCGTAGTGTCGCATCCTTCCCGGCCGGAAGTCACGCCGTTAGCCGCATAGTACGACACAAATCCCCCGGTCACTATTGTCGTGAACAACACGTAGGAAGCTCTTCCTAGGCGGGAGTGCACCAGAAACGCGTATTCTGCGGTGAATGGTGAAAACACTCCCGCCTTTCTCATTGTGTCGGAAGAGTGAATAAGCCCTCTGGTAACGAAATACAACTCATGAGAAGTCCTCCAGTCCACAAACATGTATCAGGCTCCAATGGAACCGCCTCGTGGGTCAAAATCCTCGCTGAAACCACCAACTGTCCCTCCCGCAATAATAGCGGGAGGACGGTCCTCCTTGCGGTTTTCTTTACGAAATATAACCCTGTCCGCTCCTGCTTCTGTTCCATTTCCCTTGGCCGCCTCCGCCCCAGTATCTTCAGTCTACCACCCTTCATCCTCCCCGCTTCGTTCTTTCTTGGTGTCAATGGCGGCCCAGGTGATATATGGTTTAACATTTTATTGATTCAAGTATTCTATCGATTGAGGTAGGTTTCCATGGAGTATTTATCCCATTACACTGTTCTGCAAAAAAAGCTTTAAAAATTCTTGCCAACAATTTAGGGTGTTTCTGACTAATTTTGAGTCACTGAACCCGAAAATGACCTCCGATTTTTTTTATCACCCTCCATTTTTACGAGCAACCCCTAAATTGGGGAAACCAACCTCGTATGTAAGCTTATTGTTTTTTTCAAGGGACTTTTACTAATGTTATCGGCTTCGGTGCTCCTGATTAAAAAAATGACGTTTTGAGGCTATCAGGGTCATGAAAGAGACAAACTTGACTGGGGTTGAAAATATTTAGGGGGTGAGAATTAAAAAAAAAAAACTTAAAAAATCATTGAAACAACCATTTTTCTTCGCTTTTTATTGCATATGATATGGTAGCTAATGGAAAAGAATTTAAGGGATGAATACACCGTTCACCCGCTTTTGTATCATGATGTCTCCATGTTTCTGGGTTTCACCACGTGGATTTTCTTTGTGACGACTGTTTCTCCGGTATTCCAACCGGCGTCTTCAGGTCGATGTCGGGATTCAATTTTTGGTGACTTATATAGCTCATTTTTGGCGCCAATTTTTCATGCTGGATGCTGATTGGTCCACCTTCTTTTCTCTCGTATGACCCTCTTCCACGAGCTGTGGAGAGGGTAGCCGTCTTCTCTGTTCATGTTTTTCCGGTGTCTTGAATATTTCGATAGCCTCCTTTATTAGCCGAGGATAATATCTATTTTCTTTTGCAACAACTGTTGCTTCGTCAAACAGTATCTGGTGTCCGGGTTCGCTCCATGCATGCTCCGCAATGGCGGAGAGCTGAAATTGCTTATTTCTTGTGGCTCTTCTGTGTTCCTGGATGCGCACTTTCATTGATCTACACGTCTCTCCTATGTAGTCTTTGCCGCATGAACATGGCACCTTATAGACACCTTCTTGAATGTCATCGTAATTTGTAAAGGATTAACATTACATAAAATAAAAGAGGGCAAGAGGGATATTGGAGGAGGCATAAAGAGCTGCCATAAAAATCTGTATATAAACAATAAATGTGTTCATAGATTACGTACTTGTGACGTAAGAAAACAATTCAGTGATTTTTTCTAATAAAAATCCTTAAAGCAGTGTAAATAAAATAGTGAACCTGTACAATTTTACCTACTTAATGGGTTGTTCGTTTCCTTTTGTACTGCTCCTATAAAACTTCTCTGGTGATGCGTGCACAACAGAAATCTCACAACATACTCGGTGTCCATTCGCCAGAGTACCATTTTTCCATGCTCGCGATTTCTTGATGGAAACGTTCCCCCTGCTCGTCTGACACTTCACAAAGACTTCAATGACAACCACTGCAACAGAATTTAGGGGCCCACTATTTGTTTTGGTCACCAATTTTACATCCGGAATAAACTTTATGAGATTTCCGCACAATTGCAGTCATCGCTCTCCTTTGGTTTTTAAAAGTTGTAACAAAATGAATTGGCATGATATTTGCAAGATCGCGGCATGATCGCAAGAAAAGACTTTAAAGCTCGCAAAATAAATCGCTAAATCGAACACACCACTTGAAAAATAAAGAAAGGACTTGGAAGATTATAACCCGACACGCACAAAAGAGAGTGACTTACTGAATAGTGACTTACTGAATAGATCACTGGTTTATTTCATAAATTAAAATCAGCTAGTGCGACTGCCAAGACGCATGAAGACGTGTCAAAACATGAGGTGAGTAACTTTTACAATGTATTTCCCAATATATTAATTGAAAAGATCTCACCTCTTACTTTAAAAGAAAGTAGTACAACGAAGTCAAATCATGAGCCCCCAAGCGCTGTTACAGTAACATTTTGAAAAATTTTATTTACGTCCAGATTTTTGTGGCAGCTCTTTATACCACTTCCTATACCCCCCTACACTTCCTATATTTTATGAAATATTAATTCTTTACAAAAGGGGGGGTGAACAGTGTATTTATCCCTAAATACTTTTCTATTAGCTACCATATCATATGCAATAAAAAGCGAAGAAAACTTACTTAAGATGGTTACTTCAATGGTTTGTTAAGGTTTGTTTTTCGATTTTCACCCCCTAAATATTTTCAATCCCAGTCAAGTTTGTCTCTTTTATGACCGTGATAGCCTAAAAACGTCAGTTTTATTAAATCAGAAGCACATAAGCAGATAGCTTTAGTAGAAGTCCCTTGAAATATTTGTTTTATGAGATACAAAATATATTAATATGAAACTGTGCGTAATTAACTATAGTAATCATTGCATGATATATATCATCAAATTTCAAATTTTCACAGGAAATAGAACATTATGTCACCTGAATATTGCGGAATCGATGACAAAATAATGTACTGAAAAACTGAAAACCTCACTCTAAAGATCAAACTAGATTTAGATAGAGAAACTGAAATATCTTATCCATTATTTATATTGCATCTTATAGAAGTAAAATGAAATGATGCATGAAAAAAATTTTTCGCCACAGTGTTAGCAAACGTGTATCAAGCTCAAATGGTACCGCCTTCGAGGAAAAAAAACATGAAAACCGCCAATTGTCCCGGAGTGATAATAGTAGGAGGTATTCCTCGGGGCTCCCTTTACGAAATATAACTCCATCCGCCTCTAGCTCTCTTGCTTCTAAAGCCACCTTCCAAGACCCCACGTAAACTACCCTTCTCGTCTTCTTCTGGCGACAATAGCTGCCCAGGTGGCTTTCGCTTGGACGGAAACTCAAGAGATATCCAGGAAGGAAGGCAAAATTGTCATCCGCGGGTCTTTTTAGGGGGCGTGGACTTTTCACGTTTCGATGCCGACAAACGTTTCTCCTGCAACTGTATCACTCTACTCCGGCGCCGAAGCCTTCCCACACTTAAGGGAGTCGTTGAGTATTTCTCCGCCTCGTTGACAGAGGGGGTTGGGGTCGGCGTGCTCCTCAACAGCCTAACAAAAGTGGGCGTTGCTTTTGTTGCCTCCCACAATATAGTCGGACGTCCTGCGGTGGCTAAGTGGCCTTTATGTGCGGTTGGCGAATATGAGAGGGTTACTGTTACGAATGAGATATGGCGTGTACCCTTCCTAACAGTAGCTGCAGCGTACTCCTTTAAAATACAGTAAAACTCGCTTATATCGTTCACGCATGTGAATAAATCCCGCATACAACCATATATATCAATATAATTTATCCGCATGTTACTCTTTCGTGACATATCTAGGAGTTAAACTCAGTCATGATCTATCGTGGAATAAACATAAACGGGAAATAACAGGTCAAGCTAATCGTAAAATGGGTTTTGTTAAAAGAATATTAGGAAAGTGCGACGATAGAGTGAGAGAAATTAGCTACTTCTCCCACGTTAGACCCCATTTAGAATACGCTGTCAGCGTTAGGGACCCTCATGAAAAAGGCTTAAGAACAGAGTGAGAACGCGTGCAAAGAAGAGCTGCCAGGTGCGTGAAAGATTGTTACGATAGTCTTGTTAGTGTAACTCACCTCTTAAATGAACCCGGTCGGGAATATCAGTCAGACCGTAGATTGAAAAATAGACTTTTACATAGATTCAAAAGCAGTGTCTTTTCTAACGAAGTTAGCCATGTCTTACGGACGCCAACATATTACGGATTATCAGATTATATAAATAAAATAAGAGAGATAGACTGTAGAACAGACAGATTCCGA
Organism: Ischnura elegans; assembly: GCF_921293095.1. Taxonomy (NCBI): domain Eukaryota; kingdom Metazoa; phylum Arthropoda; class Insecta; order Odonata; family Coenagrionidae; genus Ischnura; species Ischnura elegans. The sequence continues at coordinate 24,635,843 of NC_060257.1, read as the reverse complement.
ATGTCTTTTTTTCCACGATCAATAAGAGATTATAACGGCAGCGTTGGAATTCACAAATGGATTAGATGACTTGTAGCGTAGCCTACTAAATTATGTGTAACTTAAAGCATATTTCTGAATTTTATTGTTATTTCCAACAGCATGTGGTAGTATAATTTGTCAGTAGGCGTAACGTTTTTTGGACCGTGTGGTGTGCATGTGGGAATCTAATTGCATGCTGCATGCTGGTGATTGATCACCCGCTGCCAAACACCCTAGAGGTGGCTCGTAGGGTATTATGTAGATGTAGTACGGGTGATACAAAATCCCCGCTATTGCGAACTATTCTTTCGTCCATTCGAGAAGTATTTCCTCTTTCGTAAAGTAAATACGGTCATGTTCGTTACTTAACCATTCCTTACCTTATCATCAGCTATGAAAAATGAAAAAGAAGAAACTTTTTGCTTTCACATGAAATATATATTCACACATTTACACATTGCGGATGAGAAATGGCGTGTACCCTTCCTAACAGTAGCTGGTGTTGCCATACCCTCCCTATGTGAGCCTCCTCCCCCTTTGCATCGTTGAGATTACGATTGTTCCAGCAATCGTTGGAACTAGCGTGCATTCACTCAACGATTGTTAAAACCTGTGCTGCCTTCTAGTGCTGACATCTTAAATGAACGATACATTGACGGCTAGCAAAGCTGTTGAGGTATGCAGGGTCAAGATATTACTGTGTTCACCGTGTATTTACCGAATAATTTTTCTTCCGCCCATATTCTTCCTTACTTGGGCAAATCCATGAATAAAAAATAGAGCGAGGGGAGCTTCACGAACTTTTCGTCTTTCTCTTGTCGCTTCCTCTTCCGGTCTCCCAACGCCTAACCATCGTAAAGTGGCAACGTTCGAAAATATAGTCAGGACTTGCATTCACACTGCTAGTTCGGACAACTATCGTTAGGACGATCGCTCGGACAGTCGTAATCTGAACGAGGCATAACTTTTTTCTATTGTATGATCAAGTTCTTTCCCCCTCTCTCATCTCTGTTAACCAATCCGTTCAACCTAGTTACCTTCCTCCCTCCCCCTCAAAGCCTGGTATAAATTGATGTGATAGATCTCTGTTGAGTTCACCTGATGATGACGTCTTACGTTGAAACCATCGTCGTGTAAATCTGTGAATAAATATTTCATGTGACAGCACACATTTTTTCTTTTTAATTTTATTATAATGAACCGCTTTCACAAAGTTACTACACACCTCAAAATATCAATTTTGTCATCACTTGTTATCACGCATGGTCATCAACACGTAGCTTTTCATAACTCGGTTTGCCCCCGAAAAATAAAGGCCTTAAATAAATGCTATTGTTGTAATTTCATTCGAGAATTTTCTTCCATGTGAAAAAATTAAATTATATTTTAACTGAATAAGTGTCGTAACAAATAAGAAAAAGTCAGAAAAAAATGAAGACGACAGAAAGAAATCTAGGCAATATGATTCAGTAAGTAGAGGTTGGGGTGTGATCCTTCTAGTGCTAACGTGGATACTGCTAACTTCTCTTTGAAAACCGCCCTTAATATCTGCACTGACTGCAGTCCTCTGGTCATCGCACGGTTACCATTCAACATTCGAGCTATGAAACTTCACCGCTCCAGTTGCTACAAAGGACTGCCAGAACGCATGCTTTCGTTAATCCCCTATTGAGCCACCACGAACACATTTCCGGCTTCGCTGCGGAAAGATTCTCTTCCCTATTTCCGCGGATGTCCACTCTGTTTTGCCATTCAACCTTTACGGTCGCTCCTGTTTTCTTCTGAGGACAAATTTCCGAGAACGATACCCGAAACACCTTTCATGATAGTTAAGAAATAGTACCGCACATCATCCATCACTTCCGTTCCTTTTTTATACAAATGCGTTCCTCCCTCATTATATCTCAAATAGATTCTGAAAAGTGTTAGAATCACTGACGTTCTTTATTGAAATTTATGCATCAAACAACTTTAAAATAACTACAAAAATCTTTACAATAAAGGCGTGGTCGAGAAGCAAGAAATTGTTTAGTGATTTGCTGTTGGAAATAAAGAGGACTTAATTGATATCCATTGGAACCATAGTAAGATTTGATACGAGAATAAGGCCTCAATGATTAGATTAGGAGAGAATGTTTCTGAAATCCCTATTTAAGCTGAGATGCATGAGCAGATTTTACACCACAAATGCCCACTCATGCAATTAAATAACAAAAGGCCAAGGTAAATAGGCCTTATGAAACTATATCAACATAAAGGCGCCGGTTTATATGGAAAATATATACTAGATTATCCACGTAGCGTACTGAAGGTGCCATCTTATCTTATAATGCCAGATGGCACCACCAAATGACTTAATGAATTTTACATTTATTCCTGCACGTTCGGGATCAGCGAAGTGATATTTCGACCCAATTAGATTTCCCAATAAGCTTCCATTATTATTTATTATCACACATTTCCTTTTAACTGTGCTTAAAATTTCATAACTCTCCATCGTAATCAAAACTGTGCACAAACTTGAATTATATGTTGGAGAGAATAGAGGTATTTGATAAAATACGTAATGACATTGGACATTATCACATACATATTTTGGCCTCATTAGGAAAGAGACATGCGATTACATGTACATGGTCCAACATCTACATTGCTTTCAATTTATCCCGAATGTAACGGTTTCACTCAACAATGCGTTGCTGAGATGATAATTATAAAAAAAAGCTTAAAATGATCACATTTTGCGGTGGAGCAATCATGCGTAGACTTTCATTGTGACTACAATTTATATTGCGTCTCTAGTAACAAAGAATGAAGGAAATCGATTAAAAATATGAAATTGATTAAAAATATTGTTTGTAAATATAGAATAAAATATGAAAACGCTTGTGAGTTGAAATTGTAGTGCCATCAAAAAATTTAGTGAAATTACATACAGTTTAATTACATGTAAAACCTTTCAAAGGTTGGCTTTAAAATTAATTATGATTTATTCCACTGATCGATAGGCTCCTTTTGCCAACACTTATATTCTTGGAAGACCATTCTGGCTATGAATTCACAACATCTTGATAGAAATGTGATGAAAAGTAAAATTTTTTTATTCCACATAAATTTGTTAAAGGTTTTGACGTGATAAGTCATCTTATGGAATATATAAATAGAAGGCAGGGAATAATTCTATTCAAATGTACCAGTAGATGACGTGATATTTCAAAATGCTATGATATCCTGCCAGGTCATCCATTAATAAATGCATGAGGTATTACAAAGATTTACCGTTTATTAAGTTGAGTCAATTCCATGAAGTCACGCCCTAAACAATGAATAATATCCTAATAAAAAGTTTAATTAAGAAAAAAGTGTTCGATGAGTTAAGATGGACGGTATAAACTTGCAGGAGTTATCTTGAGTCAAGAACGGCACGCTTCCTATATTTGACCATTCGGATGGGTTTGCACAGTGATCGAAATTCTGTGTGCCTTCGAGAACAGGAGGAAAAAGGGTCTCCCCAGACTCCAATAAATATCCTATTCCATTCTATTTCGCTCTCCGTTGTATCAGTCCACATATTCCTTTCCCATTTCCAACTTGGACCGCTCACCCCATACCCTTGAGCCCTGAGGCGGCATAAAACCCTCCCACCGAAACCCTTTACAAGCAAGCCGCACCCCCAACCCTGATCCCCTCCTCCCGTCTGTACCCTGTTTCCCTGACAAGTCACTCCGCTCCCAATATATCCATTGTTTGCCCTCGCATAACCCAGGACCCAGGGCCGTATTTGAACTGCTGCCTTGTTTGGACTCGATATGATACTACCCGTCGTCAAAGGGCAAAATCCTCACTCTGCCCCCTCCTTGTTCACTACCCCATTTCCACCCCTTGATAACCCCACCCGTTTTAACCACCCCGAGTCCCTTCAGGCATCGCTTAGACCGCTGAGCGATTCCTGGGAGATGACTCCGTCGCTAAAGCCGTACAAATACGTCTCGTAACCGTCCCTACCCTTCTGGCACCACTTTGCGCCCATTGACGAGTCCCTCGGTCCCGGTAAACTTCTTCATGGACCCAAGCACGAACTCTCTACACATCCCCACCTTGTGTCTCTCTCCCATCCTCCTACGCTAGGGCACACTCAGCCATACGTTCTATGAAGTCCCCCGCACACGTTTACCGTTTAAAGCTATCGGCGTAAGTAGTTTTTGTGGAGACTTTGACAAACTTGCCTCTGTTTGACTCTTGACTTTCGGCCAATGTGGAGAATTTCCTACCAGTTACCAATTCCTTACTCCCTCCCTGCCCGCTTTGAATCTCTAATCCACCCTCACCTTGCTCGTATATTGTTTTATCTTCTTGAAATTCCTTTCAATAATGGCATAAAAAACAATTTCCGATCGAGAACATGTTTTTCATTTTTTTAGCATTAGTTATTTTTTTAAGTTTAGATAATTGCTCCTTACATCGAAAAAATAAAATTTATTTGTGCCTGTTAAAATTACGTTGTGAATATTTAAATCGAAACTTGAAGCTTGTACGTTGTGGAAGGGCACAATATTAGCAATAAAAGACACTTTGTTACTTCCACAATATACTTATATTGTTTATACAATATACTTACAATATTATACTTATATTGTGGGAGTGAAAACGTATCTTTTATTGCTAATAATTGTAAATATTTGGTTGAAATTGACTATTTTACTTTATAAAAGCATTGTTTTCCTTCTTAAGTTAAAGTTCTAGGCAAATAGGCATCTATTGTGTTGAGAAATTATCGTATATCAATTTTCTAAATCCTAGTTTCTTGTTAATTTTCTGATATTAACAATCGCGAAGATTTACTAATTTACTATAATTGGGTACGTTACATTTGGTACATTTTTCTTCATATATAAAATAATATCTCATCCTCTCGTTCAATTTTTTTGTGTAGCCTTAAATTAACTTGCCTTTCTTTGACTCTCGATTTTCACCCACTGCGGAGATTTCCCTGCTAGTTACCGCTTCCTCAATGTTTACCAGCTTCGAAGCGCTGATCTGTCCTCATCTTTCTTGTCTGTTATTTCAATTTGATAAAAACCCTAAAAATGCTGGCAAATAGAAGATTTTTGCCCTCTGAAGACATGTTCTTCCATTTCATTGTTCAGAATTTTTATTTTTACAAAAATATTTGAATAATTATTTCCCTACCAAATTTTAACATATATTTATGATTTGTAAAACTGAATGAACTTCTCTCGGGTTTGCGCGCTGGTCAAAGAATTTAAGGCAGCCGACTTTTCGGGTTACGTCTCGCTACTTATTCTCGAGACTACTGATGTAAATGATTACTTTCTGTATTGATTACGTTCTTCCATTAAAAATATAGCGTGTTCATGCACAGTTCCCTTTTTCTTTCACCACTGTTTAAAACAAACTAAAAAATACATACTAGATTAGGTTGGTATTACTATAATGGACTTCAACACCGTGGCATACAAGGACCAAATAAATTTGAATGAATATTTATTGAGAATGGAAAACCCTGATCTTTCTGTTCTCGAAAACACAAAGAATTTGGAACGCTAAGCCAAATATCTTTCACCCTATTCGTCATACATGAACGAAGCGTGTCGTTCCTGACTCGGATAACTTCGTACACCTTATTTCGGCCGCCATGCGCCGTTGCATAATTATTAATCAGGAGAACACGAGCGTAGTGGTCAGAGAAATTGACTCCCGAACGTTGAATGAGTTAAATTCAATTTTTGCGGAAAACTCGAATTCACAACTTATTCCATTGATAAGTCATTCCATCAATTCGGAACTCAGAGTGCTAATATTCTCACTGACAATTATTCTCAGTAAGAATTTCAAGATGTTTGAGTTTTTTTAATTAAATTATCAAAATAGCATCTTATCATTCTGCTCTATTGACTTATGATTTATGGAATGACATGTCATTGTGATATTGCTAAGAAATTGAAGTGTAAATCAGCACTTATCTTAGAGAATGTAATGATTTTAGAGTAATTATTATTTCAGAAAATCGTCAGGAAATTATCCCGGTCGAGTGGCCATGCACAGTTAATCAGAATTTATCTCAGATAGTTTCTATATATTAACATACTCATCGTTTCAATCAAGAAAATAAACTGTTTGAGTGGTGCCATACTATAATAAATCATAACCTATCCTAAAGAATTTAAAGAAATTAGCTTCCTTATTATTTCAGTAAGGAAAATAGACTTTACAGCGTTGTAAATCAAAACTTATCTCAGATTATGTCGACATATCAGAGTAAATGTTATTTCAGCAAATCGTCAAGAAAATAGCCTGGTCAATTGGTAACCATGAGGCTTTGTAATGAAGAGCTTTTCTGAGAGAATTTTAAGATATTAGCGTAATTATTTATTAGAACAAATGGTCAGGAAAATAGACTGATAGTGTGGTAGAAATGAATTGTAAATCAGAACTTATTTCAGAGAATTTAAGAGATATTAACGCAATTATTTATTTGAACAGATGGTCAGGAAAATATACTGATCAAGTGGTAGCGATGCATTGTAAATCAGAACTTATCTCAGAAAATTTCGACATATTAGCTTAAATATTATTTAAACAAATCGTCAAGAAAATAGCCTGGTCATTTGGTAACCATGAGGCTTTGTAATCAAGAGCTTTTCTGAGAGAATTTTAAGATATTGACGCAATCATATATTTGAACAAATGGTCAAGAAAATATATTGATCAAGTGGTAGCAATTCATTGTAAATCATAACTTATTTCAGAGAATTTCGCTTGTTAGCGTAAATATATTTTTCCAGCAAATAGTCGGGAAAATAGCGTGGTCAATTGGTAACCATGAGGCTTTGTAATTAAGAGCTTTTCTGAAAGAACTTAAAGATATAAATGTGATTATTCATGTGAACAAATGGTCAGGAAAATAGACTGATCGAGTGGTAGAAATACATTGTAAATAAGAATTTTTTAAGAGAATAAAAATGTATTAGCGTAATTATTACTTCATTAAAGTATTATTCGTAAGGAAAATAGGCTGCTCTATAGATGCTTGCCATAAGACATTCTTTTCCCTCAAAATCAAATGAGAAAAAATGGTCGCGTTTGGAAGGGAGCACTTTTTTTAGGATGGGTGGTAGAAAGATGTAGATGTGGGCGAACAGCACCCCACGCAAGCACGGGATTGAAATGAGACGACGTATGTCACCTCATCCCACGATCGTCCAGGGGGAGGGAAGCGGTGCACCATGGGAAGGGGTGAGTGACTAATAGAGGGAGGAGCAAACGACTTCATTGGTGCAGAAATCGAGGCCATTAGATGCCTTCGGGGTGAGGAGAGAGAGGGAGACTGCACAGAGATTGATTGAGTGAGCACGGCGGACTTTATTGCTCTTGGAAGGGGGCATGACCAGACTCCGACTCCCTATTACCCTGTCAATAAATCGTCTAGGGTGACTCCCACCACCTTTGCAGCGTGTTGCATAAGGGACACAAGGGAATGGAATACTAAAAACATTGCTTACTCCTCAATGACGGTTGATGAATCATTTTCAGAATTTCAATAGCTTCTATGACTAAATTAACCAATTATTCTTCACTCTAGGTGATTAAGAATTTTCACGAATTGTTCTGGAAATGGAAAACTATGAGAGTTTTATGAGGACCCAGACATTTCTGAACGGAAGCTGCAATAACAGAAAAGGAGGACCTTGAATGAAATGCATGGAATAGGTAAAGAAGGATGTGAAAGACAAGAAATACGTAGGTCTGAAAAAATGAGCTGATAGGAGAAGTGAGTGGAGAGCTGCGTCAAACCAATCTTAGTATTGTTGACCAGTGATGATGATGATGATTGCATTACCATGGTCAAGCCACGCTTTTTTCATGGGAAATAGAATAAGAATAGAAATATTTTTCATTTTTTTAAATTACTATTGTAGTATTATACCGATTAAGGGAGGTTTCCATTGAGTAATAGGGTTGTTTCCTTCATCAAATAAAAAGGAAAGGCATTGATTGCGATTCGTTACCCACCATTAGTGTATTCATAATATACAAATTATTTGGTTCTAGGAATCCCAATTTAGGCGAATGGCAATGGCCAATTTGAACCGCATTTGAAAAAAGCCAGATTGGCGCCAATGCGATGCCACTCCAAGTGACGTCACAGGGACCTAGTTTCTATACGAGTAGATAAGGGTTTAACATCTTCTGAGATTACCAATGCATGCATGAGGCACAGAGCTCAGGGAAACATGTCTTAATAATCACCTATTAAAACTGCCTAAGGTCGGAAAGTTTCCTTCGTTTGATAGGGTATTAATAATCCTTATTCAAGCCAAGCGCTACCTGCTAGCAGCCAGCATCGTATAAGCACTCAAAGCCTCGACCCAAGGTCACCTCTCACGGTGACAGCGGGAACCAGAATGACGTCACACGGGGTTTTCCCATCATTCATACTCAGACGTCGTATTTTTCGCGCGCTTGAAATTTTCACTTTTCATTTGATCGCGAAAAATAGATATGATCATTTAAAAATCTAAAAGCGTGAAATGCGTGCTCCAGGAGTAGTAATCTTTCAATTTAGGCAATAAAAAATAATAGGAAACCACCCTATTAAGAAGAATTCCGGCAGCCTCTCCTTCTTTCTCTTCCATTCCCAATATAACAAGGCCTATTCCCTTTCATACTCTCTAAAAATTCCTAGTCTCTCCCTTCCTCACATTCGTTTACCCAAAATCACTGCACTCTTTTCTCTAGCACTGTTTTCAACATCACCTCCTCGTAATTATTCCCACCATCAATACTTTCTCTCTCCTCCAAATCTCATTTAAGTATAAGTTGCCTCTCCTCACCCACCATGTCCTGCACTTCGTCGCTCCCCCTCCTCCTCTAGTCCACTTCACCTTCTCCATTCTTCGCCACACCCACATCTCGAAAGCCTCCAGTCTTCTCTCGTCCTCCCACCAAAGTGTCCACGTTTTCGCACAGCAAAGCGCTATGCTCCGGATAAGATTCTTCACCAAACTTTGCTTTAAACTCTCACATTACACTCTCTCATAAGCTACTTCCTGTTCATGAACGCCTCCTTTGCAAACGCAATTCTCTTCCTCGTATCCTTACTTGTATCCGATTTTCTCTGATGTGCTGCCCAAATAGTTTCTACCTGTTCAAGTTTTTCCCCACCTTCTTTTATCTTTAGTCTCACATTCCCCGCTCGTGGCACTTTACAAAATCGCATAACCTTGGTCTTCTTGTGGTTAATCTTCTTTCCATACTCCGCACATCGCTTGTCTAACGTATCCACTAGAGCCTGTAGCAGTCCCCTCGGTGACAGGATAATCAACGCCTGATCATCCTCTCATAAGCTCCTTCCGGTTCACGAACGCCTCCTTTGTTAATGTAATTCTCTTCCTGACGCCCTTACTACTAATAATGAATATAAGTAATAATTTTAAAATAGAAACAAGAACAAAAATATTAGAGACATGGTTACAAGCATACAAATTTTAAAAAATTCAACGCTAATATATAAGTGGAAGAATGGGACCTTAGTTTTTTACTGTCACATAGGACAGAGTAAGGTTGATGAAAAAGTCCGATGAGGATCATTGTTATCTGGTAGAGAGAAAATAGTCAGATGACAACAGGAAAGGATCATGTTATCTAGTGGACAGTTAAGGTGTGAGGAGAAATGGAAGTATAGGGAACGTTAAGGAAGAGAAAGTCTGAAAAATTTATTTGGTATTTCATCTTTGTCTTGTTGACCTAAGGGTCGGAATAATTATGTATAATGGGATTGTATGTTGTTTAATGAAATTTTATTGGATGTTGAGTTTATTGTGGTATTTCATCTCTGTCTTGTTGATCCATCATTTTCTCCTATTTTCCTATCGATTGTAATCAATGTCTTCTTTAACACTTTGAGTGAGGGCCGCTAATTTTAAAGCCCTGCTGAAAAATACGGCCATTTTTACTAAATTCGCAATTTTTTTAAAACATTAGCATTAAAAATATATTTATATCGATGTGTACCTCAATAAAAAAGGAATTTTTTCTTCTTTATGAATGAGTTGAATAACATTTATTGCTAAATTTTAAATATATACTTTAGAAATGAAAACCTAATATTTTTTTAAATAAAAAGTTGCAACATATGATGTACCACCATAAAATGCAAAATATTTTCTATTAAGCTCAATTTGAGCTATTTAAACCATGGAAATCATAAAAAAGCATTGTTCCAAGCATAGCATTCAAAATCCTGGATGACAAAAAGGGTCACTGCACCATCAACGAACGGTTCTTTCCTCCAAAGAATTTTCACACAAAGTAGGCTGAGAAAAGGGTGCCGGTAGCTACGGAAGACTTTTCGTTCTCAAGACATTAAAAGAACTATTTTTCCATCAATCAGTTGATTTTTGAAATAACAAAACCACTAAGCAGTAAACTGGGAAAGTACCACGGGCGAAATATTACAGCTTCACGCAAACAAAGTCAATGAAATAGAAAGACGTAATATTACGTCCATGGCAATCTTCAGAAAGATTAACAGGACGTAATATTACGTCCATGGCGCGCAAAGTGTTAAAAAAAAAATTGTCCACTATGTGTCCAATTTTGTGAGGGCGATGTAATAGGTCGGATGCTGGCTCGTTATGTTCCAAAGCACCTACCTAAGCGCCCCACGCTCTCTCCGTTCTTTTCCTCTGATTGCACCTTACCTGCACACCCTACCTGCACACCCTACCTTAACGTCCCATCCGACGGACGGAGTGTTGCTCTTGAAATGTCCTCGACACAACATTAAAGCAGGGATCGGGCAGCTCCTGATATAATCTCTGCCTCCGCCGGGATTTGAACCCCATTCCGCCGGATGGGAAGCCAACTCTCTAGCCAGCATACCGATCCGATCCCCTAGGGACAGGGCCACAAACGAAGGAAAGGAATTCAGGAGAATCAATACTTGAATTAAGAATATTATAAATTAATTTCAAGTCATTTTCTGCTCTTTGTTTGGAATAATTCAGGATGCTAAGGAAAGAAAGGATGTCGGCATGTCACGGAAATGGGGAACTCTGTATTTTACGATCCTGGTAAACTGCGTTACGAAACCCGGATCGTGCCGTATTAAACCCGGGTCGGGGTGTATTAATATAATAGTGAACCTGACAATAAAAACACATAAAAAGAAATACTCACACGGGAAAAATTCTTTACATGTTCTTTTTATGTCTCCATGTTTTACTGATAGTTACTTGAACCATTTATATTATGTGCTACCTTCATCTCGTTTTTCCACAGCATTGTGTGTGTGTTTATGTATGTGTATATACATATATATGTATAACCCTCCCATCTCATGGTCCCATAATATCATTTTTTATCTCGTTCCATTCCCTCTCCCGTCCGTATCTTTCTATTCCTTTAAATTTCGAAAAAAAAGAGACGGAGACGAAATGATATATAGTAGGGAAGAGTGTGAGCAAGGAGTCGGAGATAGGAGGGAAAGGAGATAGGGTGAGAGGAAATGGATAAAGGAGGAAGAAAAAGAAAGAAGAAAGAAACTGAGAGAGAGATGTGTATCCCTCCTGTTTCCCCAGGGCCAAATACTCGAAATTTAATATCCGACATGTTCCACGGGCGAGCTACGAAGCATGCAGCTAAATAATGAAATTGAGAAGTAACTCAATTCCAAGGGCCGTGTGAACCAGTGAGACAGAATAAAAGGCACTTAATGGCAAAAAGGAGAGGGCGGAAGAGAGTGGAGAGGGTGAGGGGAGGAAAGTAGGGGAAGTGAAGAGGAAAAGGAGGGGAAGTAACAATGGAGTGGGAAGACGGAAGATCGAGGCTTGCTTATATTTCAATACGTGCGTAAAATATGCGATGTGAGCTCGTTCTCGATATTTGCGATAAATCGATTGATAAATTCGATATCTAAAGTACCTAGATTCAATCGCAATTGAACAATTCAAAACGATTATTATTTTGTCTGATTAGTTCTCCTTTCATTGAAACGTTTGATATTAAAATTACTTAATGAGGGTGATAACTCATACATATACATGGATACACGCGTAATTATACGAATCATATCGAAATTATATCGTAATTATATCGGAAATTGCATATATGATGATACATGTGCCTTGAGTTCATGCCTAACAATTTCAATGTATCGACTAAAGCATTCAATATTTATTTAAAGATGGAGGTGCAATTGGTTATACTAAACGCATTCTTAAATTTCGATACGTTCGTATTACTATGCGATTATAACCATGCGATGCGAGTAAGATTTCGATATTTGCGATGTATCCATTGAGGCATTCCATATCTAAATTATTCAAGTAGATTCAATTAAAACTGGATACATTATAGACATATTAGGCATAGGCAGCTAGACATATTTCTTCAGAATAATTCTCCTTTCACAGAAACGATCGATAATTTAATTACGTGATGAAGGTGTGTAGATCATGCGTATACATCGTAACAGGCGTAAACTACATATCGACACATTCATGCGTATTGATAAGTGCGCATTGATACACCCCCTTTTTAATTTAAACAGCGTTAATTTATTCAATTATATTCGGCACTTGTGAATGAATCATTATGCACGATATTTTTGGTGCTTCGACTGCAATATTAAATATTAATTCAAAGAAGAAAGTTTAATTGGTTATGCTAAACGCATTCCTATATTTCGATTCATGCGTAAAACTATACCATGCCAGCTCATTCTCGATATTTATGAGATATCGATAGATGCATTCGATATTTAAATTATTAAAGTTGATTCAACAGCAAATAAACAATAGAAAGTAAAAAATTCCCTCATCTTTTGTCACAAGAGTTCTCGATTATCGAAGCGTTCAATATGAAAATTACTAATCTCTATAGTCACAGGCTCAACTTTGTGGAAGTTCATTTCAATCAATAAAAACGAACAAACTTTGTATTAATCCACCAAAGCGGCGTCGAAACCAGTCGTATCGCGAAAATAAATTGGTGGATTAATACAAAGTTTGTTCGTTTTTATTTATTGATGAAAATTACTCGATGAGAGTACGGTTGAATAGCACATGCCCTTGATGCACACACAAAATTATCATAGTTATCAACCTAATGAGCGCACTTACTGCGTGAGTTTTTCATCGACTTTCGTTTCAATACAATAGCGAAAGCTTTAGTTAGAGAAAGGGTAGTTATTAACGTACTCTAGCGATTAATGTAGGTTTGCATGGAGTATTTTAAAAGTATTAGGCAATTTCTTCTCCTTTCAAAAACTTCCCACTTAAATTCAAAATAAGGCATTCCCCTTTTCATTCTATATATAAGAAATCCTATTGTATTCCTTCCTCTCCCTCGTTTACCCAACATTCTACCCCCCAACACGTTTTCAACATCCCCTCCCCGCTAAGCACTCCCTCCACCAATACCTTCTGTCTTTCAAGAGAAAGGGTTCACCCTGAAAATTGTTGGAATCGGTTCAAAAATCACAAGAAGCTAAAATTTAAATCTCCGTAGAGGAAAATTCAGGCGCAAAAAAATGCTTGTTTTAATAACTTCCGTGTAGCAGACATAAATTAATAAACCAATAAAACAGAGTTTCTTGCTTAATAAACGCTATCAAGTCTTTATTACTTTTAATATCAGCCAACCTTTGACGTCTATTCTTTTCAATTGCGTCATCTTCAGTTTAACGCTCTAATATTAGCACGGAAATTGAGCATAATTAAATCACTAACTTTTGCTCCCGGTCTGATGGTTTTCATAGACGAATTAATGAATGCTTTCCTTCAAACTTGCGCTTTAATACATAATGCCTCATTTTGCATGGAGAAAAGTAATGAAGAAATTGTATCACTGATGTAGTTTTTTCTGACAGTTCTAACATCACTAATCAGTCTTGGGAAGGTAGAACTTTTAATCAGCAATTTTGTGTAACTCGTTCAGATCAAGTCAATTTTAAAATAATTATGAAATATTTTTAATATAATTATGAACAACCAAAATATCTTACCATCGTAATTGAGACGGTATTTTCTTCTGCTTATATGAATTAAATGTAAACAACACAATTTATATGACGTTATTGAAAAGCTTTCAAAGGTGCTATTTAAAAATTGAATGCATATTTATGTTTCACTTGACTAATTATCGTTTGAGCATTTAAGGCTTCAGATTGATCAGAAATTCGCTAGCATAAATTAAATTGCAGACGCCCAAAAGGGATTAATTTAAAGTTATGGTGTCTTAAGAGAGATAGATTTCGGTAATCGATACTTTTGCAAAAAATGAATGAAATAGCAAGAAAATTTTATTCTCGTAGGAATTTCAGAGTGATTTTTCTTTACTGTGCATTTATACAACAAGAGATTTTCAATCTAGCATTTCATCAAAGTATGCTAAATTTTTCGTAATGTAAAGCCAAATCTTGTCAGGCATCGTATTAAATGGATAATAAAAAAAACTACGCATTCTGTTTGATGATAAGTATTTAAACGTTATTACGGCCCTTAGATTAATGAGAAGTTCGCTAACTAAATCAAAATTCCAGACAAAAGCCTTTAATGGGGGCAGGACAGGATACGATTTCGTAAAATATGAATTAATTATTAGGTCTTTATTCAGAGTTGGCATTCTTCCAATTAATGTTCCTTCTACATTCTCCTTCGTATCCGATTACTCAGCATCTATTTATTCCTAGTCATTTTAATATATGTACGATTTATTATAGCCACTTTCAAATACGTAATGGAAGTAGCATAAATAGAAAATATAAAATTAAATAAATTACAACCAGGTTTTTTCCTGTAAGATTAGAGGTTAAATTTTAATGAAATTTGATTATAATATTATAGGCTCTTTTTTATACTTATTATACTCTTTTTATGCTTTTCACTCTTTCATAAGACTATTCTATGTCCCATGTAACTGTAAATAACCAAGCCCCATCTTCTTCCCCTTCGATATTAACGTTGAATTTGTAAAAAAATCTGTACGTTTGATTCCTTGTCTCTCATTTTTTTGTGATTGTTTATGTTTAAGACTCTTTACTTATGTCCATTATTATCATGTTACTGTTTTACTTAAGATTGATAGAAATCCTGTATGCATATCTAGTTAAATAAATAAATATCGTTCATTCAAAGATGTCATCAAGCGAAATAATTAAGATTAAATTTACTTGATATGCTGGGCCCCTTTACAGGGCATTCTTACATGAGTAATTGAATCTCTTACTGAAAATGCATACCATCCGACGAGACTAATTGTCGAAGCAGCATTTATTCGGTTTAATGATATTTGTTCGTTATTAAGGGACTCGGATTGATGAGAATTTCTCTAAACTAGATCAAAATTCCGGACAAAAGCCTTTCAAGGGGCGTCAAACACTAGGTGATTTCGTAAAAGCAGAATGGAAAATTTGTCTGATCTCGAGAAAAATAATCACTGAATTGGCTTCGCTATGGTGCCGCCTTATTATTCCATTCCAATCTCCCCCCTTTCCTTATTATAAGGCCGCTCTCTCATGCCACCCGCTCGACCCATTCTCCACACCCCAGTCTACCTTTTTAGCGTCTACGAAACTCCCACCTCCAAGCCTTTAACGCCCATAGTCTCCATCCCATCCAACACGATACATTCCACAGTGGACCTTTGAGCCGTTCGTGAACGATTCGTTCAAAGAAAGATAAAGAAATGTTTATTGTTCTTTGACTCTTGGTCCTCTAAAAACATACAAACAAATGTATACATTAGTATCAGAGCTCGAGTACACAGAAAAATTGGGAGAATGCAAAAAATGATGTAATAATGGTAACAGAAAATAATATCATATTGGTAAAATTAATTTTTATCATTTAATAGCATTTTATTGAAAAGTATGTTTTTGAAAGACGTCAATGATTTAGAGTTTTTAATTAGTTTTTCCTGGATATACACAATTACTTATACCACTTATTTTTGATATCAGAGCGCGACCTTTAGCCAATGAATTATCATCATCTTCAGGCGCTAATTATGATGATGATAATTCATTGATGATATAATGAAACAGAAAATGTACCTAATATTCCCGGATTTCCCATCGGGTATGGTACTATTAATTGAAGCCGCTTTGTTCTAAGTGATTACCCGAAAGCTATTTCAATGAATTCTCATCATCTTCAGGCGCTAATTATGATGATGATGATAATTCATTGAAACCCGGGTCGTGCTCTGATAAAAAATAAGTGGTATAAGTAATTCTATATATCCGGGAAAAACTTATAATAGAATACCAAAAAGTAAACCAAGAGTTAGTGAATTTTTTTTGCTAGTTCCTGAGAACTATTCCAAATCCTTGCGCCAACAGCAGAAAAGGATGTTTCTCTGTGGATCTTTCGCACGATTGTGCATTGCGGGTGACTCCCGTATAAGTTATCACCGCGGCTAGTCCCGGTATACTTTAAACTGTATTGAGATAGTCACGAAATTTTATCATTGCTAATGTGCTAAAAACAAAATGATTTGGATATAATTTCGCCAAGAAAAAATGTTTCGGCTTCAGCCGGGATTTGAACCCGGCGATCGGGAGATCCGAATTCGAGTCTCTGCTCAGCCAAAGTTTTTTTTCATGGATAATGGAACCTTTTTAGAAAACAAATGGAGTGGTTCACCAAGACCACATGCACCAATTCAGTGAAAGAATTAGATTTTTTTCATTTTCACTATCCACATAATAATCACCTATTAATGCAAGACATAATGAAATAGAAAATGGTCCTATTCTCGTGTTTCCCACCGGGTATGGTACAATTTAGTGAAGTCGCATTGTTCTAAGTGGTTATCCGAAAGCTATTTTGACCGTGTAATTGTAAATTTTTACGACTTGTAACTCAAGTATGCTGTCTAAGTCGATTTCTTGGAACATTTTCTAACCAAATGTGTATTTAGAGTTTTTAAATGAATAAAAACATATATAAGCATAAGGGTGGTGTGATATAAGTGTATTTCTGTGTTTATGGTTCAGTAGATCCATGATTATTACTGTAGAGGATCCTCAAGTCGGCCTCTAAATGTATTGTCCCCGCGCATTTAATATGGTTACAGAAGTCACCACACGCGTCGCTGATGGACTAATTGATACCAGTTTCACGGCGAAACATGTTAAAATTGGGGGTGCTTGCCGAAATTTACATTCATCATGTGATTTATCAAACACGTAGCTTTTCAATGCTATTTCTCGCTATTACGAACATTTTACTTAAAAATATTGGAAAAATGTGGATCTCATTGCACTCATCATCGCGCCGCGGATATTTTTGAAAATCGATACATAGGCGACCGAAGTGACAACACAAATCAGCCTTCTATGTGATGGAATTGGGCCTCCTCTAAGCAGTCCCTTTGGTTCAACTATTGGACGATTTGGACTAGGATGATTACTATGCAGCACTGAAAGGCTTTGGAGGGAGATATTATATTAAATTATATTAGTTTGAGATGATTTATAATGATTTAGGATTGCCCAAATCATGATTAATGTTAGAGAATAATACTGTATCTGAAATGCAGTTTCCTTCTATAATTTTACAAGAACTGCTTTAGATATAAAACAAGTGATTGTCAAGAAATTTAAACCATGTATTTACTTTTACCGATTAAAATGCGACCGAAGTGGCAACAGAAATCAGCCTTCTATGGGATGGAATTGGGCCTCCTCTATGAAATCCACTTGAGTGGACCTGCTACACTTTCAATCGCTACGAACGATTCAAAAACCGAATCATTCAAACTGAATCATTGTCATGAACCATTTCGTATGAACCGAATCATCGGAATGAACCGAAATGTCAACCCCCTATTCCCCACCCTTTGGCACTTCCCCTCAAGAGTTCATCCCTTCTCCCCACCCCCAGTTACCCTTCCCACCTAGCTCCTGCATCATTGCCTCATTTCGACTTCCCTTTTATGCGAAATCACTTGGACTGGAATAACTCGTCCCTCATTGTTTTCGCTCGTCCAATTTAAACTTTTAACTCACGTCACTAAATGTGATCTTCTTCGTTTTTGTCCGCCTGAGAGTTGATTACATCTGCCGGAGGGAGGGGAAGAAACTTAACTCCTTCCCCGGTCTCGTCTCCAGCCCCCATTCCACCCTCCTTGATTTCTTACTCAATTTTTTTCAATTTATTCCCTCCCACCACTTCTGAGAAGAGGGAAGGGGTGGGAAATTCCAACGTTCCTCTACCTTTTCCCAGTATTCTCCTTTCGTCAGACATTTTGTTATGCATTATCCTCCTCCTTTTACCGCATATACTGCCATATTTCTTATCCAGGACTCCTGTCTTAATCCAAGCAACAATCAATGCCCCCCTCCCTGGAAGCAAAAATGGCAAATGTCTTTATGTAAAATAATATTTTTTAAGCAAGTAATATATAAAACTAATAAAGAGCTGTTACAGTTTCCTTTAAAAGTTTGTTTCATTCACCTTTTCCATGCTTAAATCTTACATACAACTTGAACAACCATGGTTTGCCCTCCCCTATTTTTAATCCAGAGTACGCCCTTGTTTCAGCAAACTGCGAAGTTGGTTTGGAACGGTTGGCGCGGCGGGTGGGAGGGGAAGGGTGAGTCATCAAACTCTACGCTGGCATGAATTTTGTCTAACACAAACCTTTTGACAATAGCGTTAGTAAAGCAAATTTTCCGGTGGATTCACAATTATTTTGAGTCGCAAATTATAATTTATACCATAATTTGACACCCAAAATTGGAATTATCCTAAATAAAATGCGAATTATCCGCGATTTTTTAGCATTGTTTGAACACAAAATGTCATAATCTATTCACTTTATGTCTACGGGTGAGCTTTCGTGAGAGCTCGGACACTCTAGGAAGGCATTAATGGGATAGGGGTAGTATCGAGAGAGATAGAGGAAGAGCGAACTTAACGTTGCCAAATGTACAGTGCCGCCCTGCTTTGACACTGAAAACGTCGGCGCCAAGACAATATACCTACTCATTTGAAAGGTATTGAGGATAATCCTTTCACAGAAGCCCATGACATTGCTAGATCACAAGCTGAATCAAGCATCGTTGGTGAAAAGCATACTTAAATACATACAAGAAAAGGTTTGGCAACACTGCTCCACGAGCAGATTCACGATGATGACTCGACGTAGGTATGAGAGCGACTGACTGAGGCAACGCCTGCTGTTTGCTGATTGGCAAAGGGAAAGTCACGTGTCGAGACTTTCCAGCCCCTCACCCACACTTGCTTTAGCCACACCAGCTCACTTACAAAGATAAAATGAACGGAGTTTAGGAACCAAGAGAAATATTCGAACTAAAGAATATTTCGAATTCAAGAAGTTCGAATTACCCAGGTTCCACTGTACCAACAATATCCACACAACATTTTTGTCGTTAACATGTGTTATTTGTTCACACTCCACATTAATCCAATTAGATTGCATTGCGACATTATGCGATATGATGTGACATGATGACATATGATGGGAAATGATATAGCACATTATTGTTCCATAAACAATTTTACAATAACATAGATACAAATGCAGATTGGAGCTCTTGGTGTTCCCAAACCTCTGTTGCTGTTGCCTGATGCTGAGATCTCCTCGTAATATGGATCTGGATCTCAAACTCACAGATATAACCATGAACGCAAAGCAGGCAATGTGATATTAAAATAATAACTGGATAACAGAGTCACAAGATTTCACTGCTACAACCCAAGCAGAAATCAATGTCCCGACAATATCCAGACAACGTTGTCGGCGTTAACATGTGGCATCCGTGCTATATCCACATACATACAGCAGCTGCAATTAGCAATGAAAAACATTTCTTCGCTTTAACAATAAATTAAAAAAATACTGCCTGTTTCGGCTGTAACGTCATTATCCAGTTGATAAATACATTTATGTTTTTTTATAATTTAATTGATTAAAAATTATTTAATTAGCTTAACTGGCTAAAACACTCGGCCGGAAATCGAGGGATCTGGGTTAGAATCCCGGTCAAGGCGAATGATTTTTTCTCTGGACAACTCGTCGTGGATGTTACAAATAGGATATCTATGTAATATTTTCAAAATATTCCTTGTGTAATAACAACTTATTTTGGATGTAACTACCTTATTTATATATCCTATGTATATCGTCTGCTGCTCGGGAACCCTCTTCGTGCTGAGTGCTTTTGCTTCCCTACCGAAAAGTGCCTCGAGCCGAAATGTCGACTTTGATACGAATGGTTGTTGAAATTAAAAATTTTGCAGCAAATTTACTCTTGAATAAAAAATTCAAGTTTAATTAAACTGATAGTAATCGATATCGCTAGAGGAAAATAAGTAATAGCATGTTTAAATAAGTAAAAATGAGGTATCAGAAAAATTTTTATGGTGACATATTTTCTTTAAATACTGTATAAATAAAAATTAAATTATGTTTAAATAAAAATTTTCTTTAAATACCATTTTACTCCAGCATCACCCCAAGTAGACGGCACTGAGAGGTTACAGGCCTGTTTACACGATATATTTACACGTACGAGTTAATATCTGATTACATGATTATAAAGCATTAAGATGCTGTAAATATTTATAAAATAAATTAATATCAAATATAATTAATTTCCTTAGAATCTTGGAAAAGTACCCAATTCCAATTAAACCTTAATTTAATAAGGCCTCAATGGAAATCCCATTTCTGCTCAGTGTGGGCTTAGGCACCATGAATTCCCCTAACTGCTTGGCCACCAGCTGGCAATAGAGAATGCATTGGAAATTTCATTATTATAAAATTTCATATTATTGAGAGTATGAAATATTTTTAAGGTAGAGCGAGAATTCTTCTGGCCAAAGTTTCTACCCTTGTCAGAACCGCTTTCAAATATCCAGTGGAATATTTCGTTGATGCTAATTAATCTCTCTATATTATTTTGATCACTATTTAAAACGAAAATATATAGGAAATCATTAGAGAGCTATCCAAGTATTAACTACGACACTAAATTCATTAATATGTTACTCCTCTGCCCATTTTAGACGAACTCGCTCCGTTTTTTCCAAGAGGACAGGGTAAACCTCCAATTACGAATCAAATCTCGGAATCGCGTAGCAAGCAATACGAGCAGAAATTCCGCGCCCTTAGCAAAAAAATAAAGAGCAAGAGAAATCAAAAATCAAATTCATTTGATCGGGATACGTAAAGAAATAAAAATATGAAACCCACGGCAGCACGGAACTCGGAAAAAAATTATAATAAATCATTCGTGAAAACGTGTATCAAATGACATTCATCCTAGTCCCCAGTAGGGAACGACTTTGTAACAACTACAGATAAAATCTCGGGAATATTCCCCGATAGCACCAAAAGATATATTCCTGTATTTCACCGAAAGGAGCCGGAAAAATTAATATCAATTTTATTTGGATGGGCCATTTATGGGAATAATATGAAAAAGATGTGATCGGGACGGTAGGATGATGAAAAAAAAGATTAATGGCGAAACTGTATAGCTGATGATATCCAAGTCTTGGCTAGTCTTTCAGCTCCATTGACCCGGCTGATTAAAAAAAGCGATTCGAGGAAATGAATGGTCCTTCAAAGGGTTATATTCGACGTTCTATAACGCTCAGGCCAATGGCTCAGGCAGTCGCTAATTGCTCCAATCAAGCCCCATCCAGGTATCGGCAGGAGGAAATATGGAAGAGTCGTTTTGGCCAGATTAAAGTTTCCTTTGTGCCCGATGTCCCTTAGGGGAAGTTGGGCGGGTGGGTGGCGGGGGTGATTCATGGAGTTCAAAAGGGAATTGAAAAAGGGCAGAGGGGATGGAAATCAGACCCATGCGCGGTTCATCGGTTGCGTCAATCGATATGAAAGAAATATCGCGATAAAATATCGATTTTTTAGAATCGATTGTTTTAAGGTTGACTTTTTCTTGAGAGACATCGTGATGCCAATGATATCAACATATCAAATGATAAATATAGATTTCGTTCTTCCCACTTAAATTTTTTTCACAGTTCCACAAAACGTGTCTTTTGGCATTCTATGAGCACCTGAGTAATTTTTTCTCATGGCAATCAATGTAAGTTTGACCGCCCTTCACGCGGCAGGCTTGAAATAAACTAAAAGATACTGGAAAGTAACGTAATTGAAAGACATTGCATGGAAATAGAAGAATCTTATCGAATATTGTGTGGATAAGTCTGTGTATATAAGAGGATATCTGTTTGTCTGTCCGCTATACATTTTCATACAACGGCACTGATTGCAACCAAAGTTAGTATGTAAAAGCATCTCATAATCCCAATGCCTAGAGTGCTACTTCTTATGTCCGAATCGATCCTCTCGTATTTTTCTCATTACAGATTTTTACATCATCATTAGGTGTGCGGTATATGGAAATCGTTTCTTTACATTGTTTTGCAGTTACATATGTATACCATCATCATACCAGCTTAGTTCCTGTACCTAAAAATCCTGCCATTTCACAAATTTTTCAGTTCTCTGGGTACTATCCTTCCCGGCCAACGTCTGGTGGCCTGCTAGTTTTTAATGAATGTAGACATAAATCAAATACAGACCATTAAAATTAAAAGATATATAACTGGCAGAGGAACGACTGCCTAAACAAAAGGAAGAGATGATAGAAGCAGTGAACAGGGGACTCAAAGAAGGGCGGATTTAGTTAAAATCGGGAAGATAGAAATAATACAAGAGATCCTGGATGTCCGCTTTTTGAATTCAAAACTTTTCTATCCTCATGCGGAAAAAAGATGATCGTGTAAGGGTGGAACGGGGAATCAGGGGCTGTGTGTAAAGGTTTGTGCATTCTCGACAGAGGGTAGCACTGGGATTGCGGGAGGGAAAGATTTCGTAAAGGCCTTTAAAACAGTATTCAACCACGTCAACTGCTAACGACCTTCCGTCAGGATTTAAAAACTAAAAATTAGGATTGGGATGAAAAATGGATTGCAAAAAGAAGGACAAACATAGAAGGAAGGATATGTGGAAAAGAATAGTGATCACATCGATGTAAAGGTTATGATTGTTTTGTTAAACTAAGTCGTCCTCGTGCTGGAGCTCACGTAAACGACACAACTTTTTGTTATAATAATCATTCCTTCCTCTGCGGTGATGAACGGAATGAAGAATTGAATGGAAGCGAACTGAGAAATATCGGATTAGAATTTGTGAAGTTACTACACTTACATTCAAGGAATCTGCTCTGAACGTAGCTCATAACAATTCGTTCTGATATTATTTTTTTTTAATATTATCGCTCGCATAATTTTTAAACCTAATTTAGTTACTGATGAGGCTTGAGGGAGATACAGGGTGAATAAGTAACAAAAATGGCATAGCGGAGGACTAAAAGAACGAATCCCATCAGAATAACCGGTAATTTACCAAGGAAAATGAGTCAATGAAATATGAATCCAAGAAATATTTCATCAAATTTATTTGACGGTGTATTTATTTGTTGCACGTGGATTAATATTTTTAGTGTACCATGCTGAACTATTCTTCACCACCTATTTAAATAATTTGGATTGAGCAATGGAGTATTGAAAAAAAGTCATTTCTAACCTTTCAACCAATTGTGCATCATCAGGAAATTGTAGAGAAAGGGATTGAAAAAAATTAAAACGCCGTAATGGTACCCATATTACAGATTGAAATGCCTCCCGAAATTTATATAAAAAGAAAAATATATTGTTTTAGAAAGTGGTAGTTTTCCTTGGCCAATAAATCAATAACTCATCCGAATTATCAATATTTAATGAATGAAATATGCTTGCACTGGGTAGGTTAGCATTTTTGGACGAAATTACTCCATATTACAGAAGTCTTTCTGCCTTCAAAATGAAGATATTTCCCACTTCATATTTGAAGTGTCATTGAAATATCATATAAATTATACAGTATTCTGCATTATCAAAAGAGGTGTTCAGGAATAAGGAAGAGCTGATGACAGGATCGTTAAGCAAAAGTTTATAGGAAAGACTAGCGAAGAGTCTTGATCTGGAGTGAGACATTTTACGATGCACTCCTGGGAAGAAGGACGAGAAAAGACTGGCGGCATTCGAGATGTGGGTTTTGAGAAGAATGGAGAATGTGGAGTGGACGATGAAGAGGAGGAACTATGAAGTGCTGGGCATGGTGGGTGAGGATAGGCAGATATTAGATGAGATGCGGAAGAGACAGAAAGTATGGATGGAGGGAGTAGGTATCTAGCGGGGAGGGGATGTTGAAAATTGTGTTGGAGGGTAGAATGTTATGTAAACGACATAGAGGAAGAAAGATAATAGTATATCTAGATAGGATAAAAGAGAGTAGGCCTTATTGTGAATGGAAGATGGAAGTCCAAGCTGGAACGGAAGAAAGGCCGGTGTGATCGGAAAAATGCTTTATGCACACCTACCTTGACCAGTGGAATATTTTAATAAAAGCAATAATAACAATAATTAAAAGGAGACGGAACTGTTTGCGTGAGGTACGCCTTTTTAAGCATAACAAGCAGGTTTTAGTGCAGGGAATAGGGCAGTTTAAACACATCACAGAATCGGTGTAGGCGATTAAAAAAATATTTCACGTCGTCAAACGATAACCCCTTCCGGCGAAAGATCGGAGAGAGTTAAAGGTGGTTACATGGACGAAAAAAATGGACTGCTTGAAAGGGAAGTGGAAATGAAAGAATGATAGGGATAGAAGTTCGGGACGCAGCTTTGGAGATGATTTTGAGGGAATTTATATTTTAATAGGGCAGAAATTAGAGGTATTTGAAGTAAGTAAAGCGAATACCTTACAAAAAAAATACAAAAACACAAACTTCTGCATAATCTATTTCAATTCGTTACCATCAGTCACATGATCACTCCTTTAAAAATTATTTAAGGACAATAGCCAATGAAATATACCTCGAAGTTTCTCAGGTTCACTGGTTCAGGTTAAAGATGCATTTTCGAACCTCCTGTTTACGAGCCTTTTGATGCAGGTCGCGACTATTTTCAATTTTTTTTGGAAACACTGAAGATTTTTTTGTCGGAGAGAGTTAAAGGTGGTTACATGGACGAAAAAAATGGACTGCTTGAAAGGGAAATCATAAGTTAAATTGTGATATCATATCTTTATTTCTGGCACTGATGCTAAAATCAACTATTATGGTGTTAAGGAATTCGTTTTGCCATCACTAATAATACTGGGACGGTTTCCTCTAAGTCAAAACTATTTCAAACCCTCAATCCTGTTGTTCAAAAGCTTGAACCATCACCGGTTCAGTTACCACATGTTATTCAGCAGATAGTTTCTGCTAAAGAACCTTGATGGCTGCAACAATGTGTGCATTCGGTGGAAAATGCTTAAATGAGGTCAGAGTGAGTGCTGTTAACATCAGGTATAATGGAAGCATGAAAGGTAGTTTCACCATCCCATAAGGATAATTTTCTAACCACATGGCGTACTGCTTGCATCCTCAATGAGCTCTTGCCAGACTCCAACTTATGCTTTGGTGAACATTTTGAAAAGATGAGTTTATAAGGTCGGGGTGGTTTTAAGGAAAGGGAATACTTGGCAAAACACAAACGAAGTTCACGAATGCTGAGAGAAAAGAGAAATTTAAGGCATGATGAGGTGGTTAGGAAAGATGATGCATTGTGAGATACTATTGGAAGTAGCACATTCTAACACATTTATACATATTTATTTTTTAGGAATAAGTGTGCATCCTAATTACATAGTGGTTTATTAGGGAGTGTTTGAAATGGGGTTAATTGAGTCAATGTTCATTTGTTAGTTGTATGATATTAACATTAATGTATTTTATGGAGTGTTTGAAATTGGGTTATTTGTGTCAATGTTCAATTGCTAGTTGTATGATATAAAAATTAATTAATGTATTATATTTTACTGCAGATGTATTTTCTATTTCTTACTTTGTCATTAAATAGGTAGAATTGTTATTCATGTATGTAAATCTAATGCTACCACTAGGCAATAGCCTACGTACAGCAATATATAATAATTTAAACCATTTGCACAAGATATTTCGGTGAAAAAAGGAACCAAAAAACTTATAACTCAGGAGGGTATCAACATTTCTTATCACTGCATCGAGCAAAGAGGCGGATGCATCAGTACTAAAAAGCATTACTCCCGTATGCAAAAGAAGCGACCGACAAGATAAGCAAAATAGCACGAAAATTTGGCAAAAGGACGAATTTTAAATTCAATTTTCAAGTACAGAAATTGGTAAAAAGAAACACAAAAACTTGGTTGCCATGGGTTACGAATGAGTGCTTGCTCTTCGCTGGCATCGAGTGGAAAATCAAATACACTACTAAATACCTTATTGATCTCGTTTGTTATCTTTACCTAATTTCTGTGTAGAAAAAATCACTGGTACCTCTTGACTTCTCAGCCCCTCAAATGTACTTTAAATCAAGGATGGCAAGTGAAATGAAACGACTCGGAGTGAAACAAAAATACGAGACCTAGGTTTATTTTCGTTCCCGCACGAAATTAAAATCAACAAGGAGATTAGCTTCGCTCAACCAACCCAACCCAACCCGGGACGAAACTTTACTCCCAGGAAAGGAACTAAATTAAACGAATCTCCGCTGCTCATAGTTAAGTTTCGATCCCAAAAGCCGAGTGGAGGGGATAAGGAACTAAATTATTTTAGACACAGGAATGCAGACTAACAGTCGATTCAGGCTCCAGCCAAAAAATCCTATCCAACGGTCCTTGCAAAATTGGAATATATCAATAAAACAAAGGAATAGATACCAGAATAAAAATTGAACTTTTGGAATCTGATATTGTCATGGCTAACGACAACAGCATCGAAAGAATATGAAAACTGAAATGATGTAGAAAAACAATGTTTTTTTCGTTCAAATAAATTTTTACCAAATAATTTGTTGGTATACTGATTTTTCTCCATGAAATGCCCTATAACATTCTGGTTTACCTTAAAAAAGAAACATGTCCTGGATGCAAAAAAATCTATAGCTAACTCTCTTAAAATATATTAGTTATTTTATTAGTAGTTACAAGTTCCAAATACCCAGTCATATAAAAAAAATATTTAAAACATTTTATATGTGGTCTATATGGATATACTAGATTTTTTTATCTCTCCTGTAAAGTCAAATCGGACATGATGCCTAATTGCCGTTAGCGGTTCATATATGACCATGAAATCCTAGTTCTAAGTGACGCGTCGCTTGTTTGAAAGAATGGAACACGTTGTTTTGCTGTAAAAGGTTCTCTTTTTCTTCAAAGCCGATCTTTTCTAGGGCATTTAGAGTACAAATTAGTGGTAAGCGTCTGTGAATGGAGATTTTAAGTTTCATCACGTGGCATCAAGTTACTTATAATGCCGCTGTCTTCCTTTTTATTCGCAGAAGTGAATAAAGGATGCTCCTCGTATGCTCCCTGTGGATACAGCTAGTAATATAATACCTATCGTCATGGGGGGTCCTCGCCGTTGAGACTATTTCTGAACTTATATGCTGCTTCATTCTTCGCCGCTTTTAGAAAAAACGGAGAGGAGTTACCCAAACAATATCTCAGCTAGAAAAACTCGAAGCGCGGTGAAACCAACTTTTTTTGCGACCACCCAGTATTTCTCTCTTTGTTAACTTCTTTAACAATGTCGTTCATTGGTGTAACCTTTACTGTTTCACACAAAGCCCTCTAGCCTATAATATTTAACTATCATTAATAATAAATTTATTGTCAGAGGATTTTCAAAGTCTCTGAAAAATTTTTTGCAAAATATACATTCTTGGCTTCTCACTGAAGAAAGTGTTGAACAAATATTGTTATAAAATATTGATGTAAATGAATTATAAATACTACTTTAGTTGTTTTTTTCATGTACGCACTTAAGCTTTCTTAGTATAAATTATCAAGGTAACACAAAATGAGCTACATTATACGTAAAGCATAATGTATTATTATTTTGGATAGTAGCCTCAAACAGGTTATCCTTCCCTGCTACCTAAAATTACTCAATTTTGTTATTGCCATGTAATTTGTGTGTGGAATAATAAAATTATTTATTATTATTATAATACCCTGTGGAACATATGAAATATACATGCATACCATTGGACTCAATAATACGAAAATATTACTCACTCTCACTCCTGTGGCCATTTGGAACCTAGAAGATCTTTGGCCTCACCGACTCGGCGCCTCCACATTCTACGGTCGCCTGCCATATCCAGCTGGGATCCCATCTTTCTCAATCCTTCTTATCTTCATCGCCCCAGCGTTCTTGGTCTTCCTACCGGTCTTTTGCCTTCGAGTTTCCCTTCCAGAACTTTTTTCAGCATTGTGTCCTCACGTCTTCTATGGAGGTGGCCCAGCCATCTTATTCTCTTGCTTTTAATTATTCCCACGATATCAGGTCCTTTGTATAGGTCTTTCAATTCTTTGTTCTTCCTAATTCTCCATTTTTCTCCTTCCTTCATTGGGCCGAATTTTCTTCTTAAAACGATATGAAAATATTGGGAAATATAAATATTAAAAATAAAAATCCCTTATTGAATAATTACAACAACAAAAGAGTACGCATAATATGAAACAAAAATCACCATATTGAAATTAAACTTAAAAGGCCTTGTTACACGATACATTAACACGTACGGGTCAAAGTCTAAATGCATGAATGCGAGAATGAACACCAAAATGCACCGTGTAACCAGTGGTTACTAACCACCCAACTTGTGCGAATCCATGCACGGAAAATAGAACATGTTCTAATTTGGTTCATACATTCGTTCATGTTCCGTTCCGGTCCACCAAAATCATTCACGCAAACGCACATTAACATGTACGTGTTAATGTACCGCGTAACCAGGCCTAAATAGTGGGTAATAAACAAAACTCGTCAATTCATAATTATCTTAAGGATATGAAAAGTAGAGTTTCAGTTTTGCACATACAACAGTAATGCTGTTCAATTGAAGAATTTAAATCACATAAACATCCAAATTAAGGGCTATGAATGATATTTTCAATGAATAAAATGCTTTAAATTTATGACCCTCGCTCACTTTTCTGGACCCATACGTCGACAGGAAATTAACACGGTAATAACAAATAGGAATATGGGTAATACTCACCACTGATATTTCATTAAACAATATCTCAATAACTCAGAAATAAGAAAAATCTAGAAATCTTAATTTTTTACGATTCAAAAGCGAAGAATAGAAAGATGCCGCAACAATATTCTATCAGCGCCAACAGTTTTCGTGAGGCTCTGCTATTGACTTATCTTTTGCAATCGCAATACTATAGGCGTGAATTAACATCTCCCTTTGACATGGAAGAGTTACTCCCTCAAAGGACATTGTAGCCCCCTTCACATCCTTGGTATTTAAAACAAACGACGATTATTTTAATCAATATTACTGTCATAAAAGCCATTTGTCAGCACTATTACTGATTTTCTGGCACATTCCATCAGAGAAGGCCCAAATAGTTTTTTCTTATTGGTCATGTCTACGTAATGATGAAGAAATACCTGCAGATTACACTCTTTCAGACTTAGAAGAAGGAGAACTGTTAAAAAATGTTTTTTAAAAAAATATAATAATTACATGAAAGCTTATGTGGTAAGAATTTCAGGATAAAATACTAATGACTTAATTTAAAAATTTTTGTTTAAAAACACTTCAAAAAAAGCCATAAATTCAGCAATAGATAGTCTCGTTTTCAATGAACGATATTGTTAGCATGTAAATAAATACACAAGAACTATTGACATGAAATATATTGCAGGACCACAAGTTGTAAACTTTGAGCTCGCAATGCAATTGATGATGTATGTAAATGATCTTTTATGCAAAAAAGCTTTTCGTAAAAGAAATTTGGTAAACTAAATCAAATATTTTCCTCTCCTGTGATCAAAATGTTGTTTTTTGCTATCTTATTATAATTTTGCCAATCAGCAGATAGACTGAAAATCATCTTTAGCGTTTATGAAAATTTTTATGGTCAAAAATGGGACAGTTACAAGTAGAAATCCCATATGGCCTTTATGATCTCAATATGCTGTCGTATAGAAGCTTGGCATAAGGTAGAATTTAGGACCTGCTGCCTGGTAGCCTGGTTGGTGTGTATTTAAGAAAGGTACTCCTCTAAACCTTCACTGTAGACCTTTTGGGATACTGAGTGTCGGAACACTTGAAAGATAATGGGACGTCAGGGTTCACCAGCCCAGAAAAATATCCAGGCGCCCAAACTCTAACCTTTTTCCAATGTCGGCCGACCCTAATAGACACGAGTGTTTCCCCACTCAGCACGCGGGCACAATAGAAAATGTCTCGTTTGCTTTTTTCGTCGGAAAAAAACAGTTGAAGGGAAGTGTATAAATATTGCGGGAGAGGGACAAACATGAGGTAGGACGAAGGGAAAGATGTTCAAACGACCATCGGTACTTGAAACGATAGAATGGGATCCAGGCTATTATTCACTTATCATCCCACTTGTATAGCTTCGTAACATCGCCCTGAACAAGGGCAACTGTGTATCCGAGTACGTCAACATCAAATGATAACGTTCCATCCTCCGATTCTTTCTTTCCTTCAAGTTTTTTTTTAACCTCCTCAGAATATACCCACAGTTCCTTGTGCGCATCGAAAGGTGAGGGTAAAGGTGCCGCGTATATATTTGGACAAAGGTTTCCAACGTTACGTTGGATGGATAAGATGAATCGAATTGAAGCCTTTCCGATATGGTTCTTGGGAGCAACATCTATAAGCAACGCAGGCCACTCGTGGTAGCAAAGAGTTCTTTATATGCGTTCGAGCATTTCTTCCGCTATGCTTCACAGATTTATCCACAACCTTTTCCTGAATAAGGCCTAATCCTTTACAGCCGTCGGCCAAGGATATAAGGATGGTAGTACACAATGTGAAATCTAAGAAGATAGAGAGCTCTCAGAATAGGGTTGAAAACGTAGAATGTCTTGAGAGTGAAGATCATGCCGACAAAGAACGAATAGAATATTTGCCTCCGAACTGCTGAATAAATGTGTACAGCATAGATGTTTAATCGTTGACCGAGGCTTCTGCGGTGTGGTTCAGTACGCGTTGCTACGCCTAGATATTTACTTGTTAAACTTTTCCACCCCTACATAAACGCGTGCGTTAAAAATACCGATAATTACATACTTGATGATGCTTCGAACATTTTTAGTTCAAGGTAGAAGTTTTTTCTAGCAGTCTTTTCCTCTAATGTCCTCACAGTACTTAAAATATGTATAGGTAATTGAACTATTTACGGCCGTTTAACAGTTGAAAGAAAATAAATTCCCCAAAGCCGTACTCTTTGCTGGGCAAAAAGATGGGGGGATGGAATTTGGAAGGATGATAGTGGGTTGATACACAAAAATAAAGCTGAAACACAATGAATCACGCAGCTCACTCACTCACCTAGCAGGTTTGCTCTAAGGAACAAATTTCCGCGTAGGTCTCAATCACGCACACGCTTAGGTTTGCGAAGCTTCCGCTTACGCCAGTGACCCTCTCACACCAAAGAATAGGACAAAAATTATAAAACCAGGAAAACCACTCTCACACTTTTCGGATCAGGGACCTTACAGTTTCTTTTGTTTTCCCGAGTTGGGTCGAATGCGGGTCGACTGTCGTACAACTGGAATTTATTTTCTTTCAACTTAAAATATATGTTTCATACAATAGAGAATGATAGTCACCACGAAAAAATCATCATAGATGTACATAGATGCATGAAGAAAAAGGCAGGTTGCTTATAAATCATAACATAAAACATGATAACTACAAATTTTGCTATTTTTAGCATAGAATGTACATGTAAATATTTAGCTACGAAATACAATTAAAGAAATTGATTTTTTCCATCCTGCATGGGAATGATGCAAGGCAATTTAGCCTCTCTTTCCAGACGCTACAGAAAAACTCATTTTATGCTAGACTCAAACTAATTCATCTCCATCGCTCTCCGCAAGAGCTACTGCATAGTCCAAGACTTATATAGTCCAAGCCACTGAATGACTGCATCAGCATTTAATTTGAGGGTCAAAAGATGGGAAAATACTCAATTTATAATGATAATTATAAATTTTACTATTTTTTAAGAATAGAATGTATACGTAAAGATATGACTAGCCAGTATAGTTAAAGAAAATGCCGTTTTCAATCTTGAATTGGAAGAGTGAAGGCCAATTTAGCCTATCTTACGTGATGGTTCACCTCTTGCCGAACAACTCTGTAGGTGGCTTTCAAAGTAATATGTAGTTTTAGCTGTAGATATTTGAAGGAAATGATACACTGCTGATTAATAGTGTTGCATAAACATATGTAAAGGCATAGATAGGAAGTACAATTAAATAAAGTGCTGTTTTCTTTCCTGCATGGGAATGATGTAAGCCAATTTAGCCTCTCTTTCTAGACACTAAACAAGCCAACATTTAATGCTATACTCAAAATAATTGATCTCCTTCAAGACCTTTACTCTAAGACAATGAATAAACATTATCCTATAGGTAAAGAGAGGGAACATAAACTCTACTCATAATTATAATTACAAATATAAGCATTTTTAAGTATAGAAAGTATATGTAAAGACCTAGCTAGGAAGTACACTGGAAGAAAATGTTGTTTTTTCTCCTGCATGTGAAAAATTCAAGACAACTTAGCCACTCTTAGGTGATGGTTCACTTCTGTACCCAGCTTGCAGAGTAATATATAGATGTAGACACATGAAGAAAAGTTATATTGCTGATAAATCATAATATATAACCTTAAAATTACAAATTTTAATATTTTCAAGCATAGAAATTACATGTAAAGACATAGCTAGGTAGTATAATTAAAGAAAATGCTGTTTTCCTTCCTGCATGGGAATGATGCAAGCCAATTTAGCCTCTCTTCCTAGACGCTACACAAGCAAACATTTAATGCTAGACTCAAACTAATTGATCTCCTTCGGTCTCGGCAAGCGCCCTTTGGGAGGCGTAATTAGCAGAGTATATTAGGTTCGTCCTTAACGCTCTGCAATCCGCTCACCCACAGCGAATGTACCCAACGAATTTGCTGCCGGGTAGACCTTTTTGCCAAGGCTTTCCTCAAATTCATTAAGCAGCAGGACCGCCGCTTTTCGGGATCTCGTTTCTGGAAGGATTTGAATTTACACGTGCTGCGGACGAGATGGAGGTCTAAGGGGGAGGTAAACGAATAAATAAATGAAATTAAAAAAAAGAAACAAAATGCGTGGGACGGAAGGAACAAATTGAGTTGCAGAGCACCGCCAATTAAAATCTGCTTTGGTTACGGGGATAAGGGAAATACACTAAAAAAGGGTCGCCCTCAGAGAAGGAGATTCTTGAGGAACCTCAATACGCAGCCGGCCGTATTATTTGGAGAGAACGCTTGGGAGGCAAAATACTGGCAAACCACACAGCGAAAAAGGAAAATTAGAATCTGTTCGTTTGCACGTGTGTGTGATGATCTTGAGGAAAGAGCTAATGTAGCTCGTTAATAATGACTTTAATGAATTCGAATCAAATAGAGGGCTTAAATGTGAATTTCCTCATGAGAAATAATTGGCGAGTCTCGCAACGAGGAAATTTGATATTATTTAGTTCTGAAATTAATTAGTAGCTATGAAACCACGGTGAAAGAATCGAGGATTTTTGTGCCGGAAATAGACATTTCTAATTAGCCTTATCATGTGCGTAAAAGCTAGTACAGGAATACTGGTGATTCTGATAGTATATCCTCATCCCAAAAGAGATTTTACGCGCGTTTGACGTGTATTGACGGTCTTGACATGTCGCGTAATAGGGCATTTCAATACATGGCAGAAGAATGACGTAGCTGGCTAGAGGTTTTGAGATTAAAAATATGCCAATATTAAAAATATGTGCGAATTGCCTTCCGTTTAAACATGGTTGAAAATCTAATTTTTCAAATATGACTTTACCAATTCAAAGATTACGATGCCTCCATTCATAATGAGTAGCGAACAACGACTAGAAACGTACCACCAAATACTTATTTTGCGCTTTAAAGTTGATTTTAGTTGACACATCAAATCTAGAATTCTTGCCATCCATTCTCAATAAGAAAAAGGAAGGGGTTTATTTATAATGACAAATAATGAATTCGCAACAGACAATGGACTTGCATGCGGGATATCTCATAAAGGGAAATTACTGGTTCTCTTTAAAAGGATATTCATGTAATATTACGTACTGACAAAGGCATTTGTAGTTCTCAACCTTGGTAAAAGAGTGAGGGCATTATTTGTGATAAATATGAAAAAATAATACGGTAAATTAAAACTTCACGGAAATATTCCACTAACAACTTTATTTTCTTCATATGGTCGGTTTCAATACATTTTGCATTATTCCCAGGGCAGTAAGAAACAAAATTCTTTCACAATGTAACAAAATGATTCAAAATTTACGTTTAAACGAAATTAAGGGGTTAGTGAAATATTTCCAGTGAGTTTTAATTACCGGTGAGTTAGAACTTCCTCGGATTAAGCCTGAATCAACTCTATGTATGACAAAATTTGAATTCAAATTGAACTTATTCGTGCAAAACCATGA
Source organism: Ischnura elegans (assembly GCF_921293095.1). NCBI lineage: Eukaryota > Metazoa > Arthropoda > Insecta > Odonata > Coenagrionidae > Ischnura > Ischnura elegans. The sequence goes on along the minus strand of NC_060257.1, from coordinate 24,601,183 downwards.
GAAAAAGTGATATCCCTGATTAAAATAAATTTCTATTTAATTTAAATTTAGAATTTTCGTGTATGCTCAGTGATTAGTTGCATGTCATAGTAAAAATTTCATGCACCCGGGCGTGAAGGATTACCACTGTGAGAGGTGATTGGTTCATTTCTTCACTGCTGATATTATTGCAAAAAGTGTTTACTTATTTTCCATTTAAACTTCATTATCATTAGTCGATAAATATTATGATCCGTTTCGTATAGCTCTTCTTTCAATTCCCCTTCAGCATTTATTTTTATGTTGATGGAGGCTTTCGCGGATTGAAGCAGTAGGTGAAGCTAGGTTTTCGGATTGTCGTCCGCGTCGAACCTCTACATGAGGACAGTTTCGCCGAAGTTGCGATATTCGCTATCCTTACAAGATATCCTCATTCCAAAAGATATTTTAACCAATACCGGGAAACCTTACAGGATATCATTATCCCAAAAGGTATTTTACGCGCGTTTGAGACGCAATGAAGGTCTTGAGAAAAGGACAAGAATTCATATACAATAAGGTGGTTTTCTATTATTTTTTATTGCCTAAATCGAAACAATATTACTCCTGGAGTACGTATGTCACGCTTTTAGATTATTAAATGACGATATCTATTTTTCGCGATTAAATGAAACGTGAAAATTTTTAAGCGCGCGAAAACGCGATGGCTAAGTATGAATGCTGGGATAAGCACGTGTGACGTCTGGATGCTGCTGTGTGAGGCCACCTGAGTGCGAGGCTATGAACGCCGCCATCAAACGAAGGAAACTTTCCGACCATAGGCAATTTTAATAGGTGGTTATTAAGAGATGTTTCCCTCAGCTCTGTGCCACAAGCATGCATTGGTAATCTCAGACCATGTAAACCTCCTATCTACTCGTATAGAAACTAGGTCCCTGTGACGTAACGTTGAGTGGCATCGCATGGGCGCCAATATGGCCTTTTTTAAATGAGGTTAAAATTGACCGTTAACAATCGTCTAAACTGGGATTTCTAAAACCAAATAATTTGTATATTATGAATACATTAATGGTGGGTAAGGAATCGCAATAAATGCCTTTCGTTTTCTTTGATTAAACTATCCTATTACTCAGTATAAATGCGAAACACGTAGTGGACATTTCACTGAAGTTGCAGCAGGCGCCTTAGGGTTAAAGAAGCCAGCAGCAAATTCACGCTACCGCGAAGATGAATCGACGTGGAGGACAACCAGGAAACCTATCTGCGCCTAATTATTTTCATGGTATGTACAAATATATGCAAATTTTAATGGATTTTTCGTCAACATTCGCACCCGAACTTGTTCTTACTTCTTTTCAAATCTCTTCTCAAAATCTTCCCTCACTCACTCGAAGGGAGTTCTTCAAAACCTTGTGGGAGTGTAGCACTTGATCAAAACATGAGGAAAGAATTGGAGGGGGAAAATCTTCTGAGGTGAGAAGGCACTCCAGATTATGAGGAGTTTTCTGGAGACTATAGGGAAGAATAAGGCAAGAATGAAAGGGTGCCTCAATTTTCCACTTCTATTCTCTTAATGAATTCCAAGGCCTCGAGGAAGTTTACAGAACGTATCGATGTTTGACACAGTAGATCTCCGCTCTAAGGCCAGTTTATAGAAATGGAAAATAATGATGAATAAATTATACGCAGAGAGCATTTAGCGTTATATTTCATCTATTTTCAGAGCATACTCTCATATATGGGAAAAAAGGCACTATTGGAATATATGCGGCATAGCCCTGAAGAAATTAGGATTCGTCAAGCGTATTGTGGGAAGATTTTCGGATGAGAAAGTGAAAGAAAGGTGCTATTTTGCACTCGTCCGACCGCACCTTGAATATGCAGCGAGCGTATGGTATCCGGTGCAGAAAGACTTAATCCGCGAAGTGAATCAAACACAAAGTAAGGCTGCGCGTTTCGTCAAAAACTGCTACGGGCGTACAGACTGTGTTTCCCAGATGTTAAGCGAATACGGTGGTTTCCTATAATTTTTTTATTGCCTAAATCGAAAGATTATTACTCCTGAAAGTAAGTATTTCACGCTTTTAGATTTTTAAATGGCGATATCTATTTTTCGCGATTAAATGAAAAGTGAAAATTTTCAAGCGCGCGAAAACGCGACGCGTAAGTATGAATGCCGGGAAATCTCTCCGTGTGACGTATTTCTGGTTCCTGCTGCCGCCCTTTGAGGTGACCTTTAGGCGAAGCTTAGCGCTGATACGACGCAGGCTTCTAGCGGGTAGCCTAGTACCCTGCTGGCTGGTAGCGCTTGGCTTAAATGAGGATTATTTATACCTTATCAAACGAAGAAAACTTTCCGACCTTAGCCAGTTTTAATAAGTGAATATTAAGACATGTTTCCCTGAGCTCTGCGCCTTATGCATGCATTGGTAATCTCAAACGATGTATAACTCCTATCTTCTCGTGTAGAAACTAGGTCCCTGTGACGTCACGTGGAGTGGCATCGCATGGGCGCCAATCTGGCCCTTTTCAAATGAGGATAAAAATGGACCATTGCCATTCGTCTAAACCGGTATTTCTAAAACCAAATAATTTGTATATTATGAATACAGTAATGGTGGGTAACGAATCGCAATCAATGCCTATCGTTTTCTTTGATGAAGGAAACTACCCTATTAGGCTGGGAGCCGCTGGAGGCTCGGAGGCTGCGCGCTAGGCTTAGATTGCTTGAACAATTGAGAATGGATATCTTTAAGAGCGACGGAGAACATGATATTGGAGCCACACTATATTTCCAGGTCCGATAGAAGCGATAAATTAAGAGAGATGTTTTTAAATACATGTGGGAATGTCAGAAAATTTTTCAACACAGAGTAAAAAGACGAGAGTGCTTGGGGATGCCCGTACATTGCCTAAAACCAGCAATAATGCTGTGAAAAATTAAAATAATAATAAGATTATAACAATAATTTAATGATAGTAATAATAATAATGATATATTAATAGTAATATTAATAAAAATAATATAATAATAGTAATAATAATAATTTATTGATCCACAAATTAAAGCAAAGAGCAAACATAGTCGATGCAGTAGTGCCACTAAATCATAATGTTGAGTCTACGGAAAGAGAGAAGACACAAAAATATCAGAATTTGGCCGGTGAAATAAAAAATATTTGGAAGTTGAAAGACGTCAGCATTCACCCACTGATAATATCTGCGGAGGGAGTCTTGTCTAAAAGATTCAAAAAAGAAGTCGAAGACCTGGGAATTAAAAAACAACTGATTAACCTCGGGCAAAAAGCTGTTTTACTATAGACCTTCCAGATCGTGAGAAGATTCCTGGGTCGGGCATGATCGGACAGTGTAGGATAGGGTGAATTCTCTTCCTTAACATCCGAGCCTAATCCTAATTTACCCTAAGGATAGGTGAATATTACCGTCTGGTATAACCAGCCGAGAAAGTGCATGAACTAATAAAAATAATAATATTGATGCTGGTAAGCAACGTTTGGCAATTCGCTTCAACGCATGGGTGATGAAACGAGGCACTCCACTGATAGCGTGGTATTTGAAGGGCTGGGGACGGATGTGTGCGGAGCGCCCTCTGGATGTGGGAATTCCCGGCCTTCGAGTGGGATTGTTGCCGCGAGGAATTAGGAGGCAGTTAGGGTGGAGTGATTGGCAGAAAGGATTTGAACGAGAGGGTGTCTCCCAGACGTCGCAGATTGGCTGAAGAGCGAGCGAAGATTGGCGCGAATGCAGCGGACAAAGGGTTGGAAAGAGGATTCATCGCGTGATAAAAAAAAGTGGAAAAGAGCTCACTTAACAGGCGTACGATGCCTTAGTCAGAGCTTACATCGATTCTCATTCATGAGCCAACTCCTAGTTTTTACTTCATTTTTCAGGGTCCTCACACAGACAGACGGCGGGTTCGTCAAAAACCGCAAGGGGCGTACAGACAGCGTTACTCAGATGTCAAGCGAATTAGGCTGGGAGCCGCTGAGACTCGGAGGCTGTACGCTAGGCTCAGATTGCTTGAAAAATGTAGAATGAATATCTTTAAGAGAGACACAGAGAACATAATATTACCTAGAGCCACACTATATTTCCAGGTCCGATAGAAGCGATAAATTGAAAGATATGTTTTGTAGACGGATAGATATGGGAATTCGTTTTTTCCCTGAACCATAAAGGACTTTAATAAACGCTAGTCCCAACTTCGTGAGAGCGCTTCATTTTTTAATGTTTATATGGCTGGTGTCCTAACACCCCCTGCCACACGCCTTTTATGCGGCTTGCGGGGTATTATGTAGATGTAGATGTAGATTAAGGCAGCAGTCCTCTGAGTAGTAATAATATCAATCGTACATTTATTTAACAAGCGGAATTATAACTATAAGGTCCGCTTTTACATTTAACCTCTATACCCTAATAGGCCGTAAAGAAAACGATGTCTTACTTCAGAGCCTGCATCGATTTTCATTCGTGAGCTAACTCCTAGTATTTTTTCTCCATTTTCTGGATCCTCACACAGGAAGGCAAGTAAGTAGTCGACTGAAGAGTGAAAATATTAATCGTGCATTAACTTAACTAGCGAAATTAACTAACTATAGGGTCCTCTCATACATTTAACTTCTATACCATAATTTTCTGTAAAGAAAACGATGTCTTACTCAGAGCCTGCATCGATTTTTATTCATGAGCTAACTCCTTTTACTTTACTCAATTTACTGGATCCTCCCTCAGGAAGGCAAGTAAGTAGTCAACTGAAGAGTAAAAATATTAATTGTACATTCACTTAACTAGCGAAATAAACCAACTATGGGGTCGACTCTTACATTTAACCTCTATACCCTAATTAGCCGTAAAGAGCATTCCTTTGTCGACGACGCTGTCATCTATTGCCAAATTAGTGATCAATCCCACTTTGAAGTTCTATCATCGGATCTAAACAAGTTTATGAGGGGGGCCAAGAGGGAGGACTAAAACTTGATCTGAGCAAATACACGGAGGTATGTCGATGGCTAAGTTCTAACAACACGTATCTCAAATTCGGCCGGTTTGAGACAGGTATCTAATGCGAAGTATAATAACAATAAAAAATAAAATACAAGCAAAAAATAATCTTTGTTTTCTAATGAATGCTTCTTTTTCAGTTTTACGAACTTTTGGTTTCTAATTTCAGGGTAAAAGTAAAAAAATTAATCGTTTCATTTTGTTCTCCTGAAAAGTTGCTATTTTTGAGATACGTGTTGTTAGAATCTATCCATCGATATTTCTTGTGTTGGTCGTCAAACTATTCCCAATATCGTGGAGGACATGCATAAGAAATATTTTTGGCCGAGCCCTGAAGAGCCAATCATTCGGGATGCGTGTTGTGGGATGGTCTTATAATTGAATAGCGAAAGAAATGTGCTATTTCACACTCGTCATGCCGCACTTTGAATCCGCAGTGAGCCCATGTGATCCACCGCAGAAGACTTGATCAGTGAGCTTAGTAAACTCCAAAGGAAACCAGCACGATTTTTCAAAAACGACAGCGAGTGAACAGAAAATGTCACTTAGCTTTTAAACGAATTAAGATGGGATTTGCTAGGCATTCAGAGGCTACGTGCTAGGTTCAGATGGTTGAATAGATATCTTTCAGAGCGACAAGGAGAACGTCATATTTGAACATCACTGTATATCTAGACCCAACACAAACGATAAATTGAGATATTTAGCCGTATGGATAAGTAAATAAATTCTTTTTTCCCCGGAATAATTAAGTATACCAATAAATGCTAGGTAGAACTAAATAAAGTCATTACCTTTCCTTTTTTGTGGATGGTTGGTGCCCTACCACCCTCAGCTACACGGCTATGTAGGCTACTTGCGGGGTATTATGTAGATGTAGATTAATCATACTATTCATATATTTATTGAAATAACGAAATTAGGGCTATGAAGTCCTTCTTCACATTTAACTCGTTGGACGTTAACATGAAACCGAGCCCTGTATGGTGAATAACACCCGCAGGCAGGTTTCAAACACGTGACCTAAGACTGGAGGAGAGGTTCAACTCCCGCGTCGGAAACTCCAAAAAAAATCCTCATAGTGCGTGCGATGTGTTAGGTACTGGGAAAGAAACTACCCTACTACCCTTGCTTTGTGTTATATACCTTTGGCTTACCGCGGGGCGAGCTCTACCCTCTAACTAACGTAAATCAACTTTGGGTTGAATCAGTGGACGACTGAGTGATTCAGTAAAGACAGACCTGGTACATCTACGAAAAGTGTATAACAATTCAGCATAAACTAATCTGAATTTCTTTGTCAATTCTAAAAATATTTTTGGCTCTTTAATTTCTACGTCAAATTTACATTTCCTTCCTGGATTGAAAAATTTGGAATCTTGAAGAATTTCTTACAGCTGATATAACTGCAGCTAGCTGTTTTAACGTAAAAATAATTTTTAATACGTTGGAAAAATATTTCTTTATCTAACCCATATAATTCTGTTTTATTATTCAATTTTCAAGCTTGAAAAACGTCATTCCGCGTAAAATTTGAATAAAATGAAAAATAAGTAGCAATAAGAGATAATTATTTTAGTTAAATTTTTTAATAGCTTGAGACATGAATTCATTTCGCTCTATTGGAAATTAAAATGTTCCCAACAACCAAAATCTTCATTTCTATTAAGGTGGTTATCAGGTAAAGGAATAAACTCTCAGCATGAAACTGTATACAGCTCTAGTATGCTTCAATCGTAAGTAGGTAATACCTAGTTTTCAATAACATCGTAAGAGTAAATTCATAATACTTAGTAAAAAAATTTGGGAGACACCAGTTCATTGAAGTTAATACCGGGATAACAAGATAGAGTTAAAATAATGGAGATCATTATAAATAGTTTGGGGAGAGAGGTTAGGTAGATAAATAAATTATCGGGTAAATCATTCAACTAACCTGATCTACTCGGCAAAGCCTTGGAACGTGATCTTGCAAATTCCCAATACGTCCTCCTCAAATTTTCCAGATTGCTAATGACGGTCCTCTGGTGTGCTTTCTTGGTTGCGAGGAAACAGCTCAAAATAAAAAGAACTAACACACACTTTTTAAGAGCATTAAAACTTTTACCTACAAGTTACGTGTTTACCATCGTTTTTTTACGGCGAATATTAAATGAAAATGCGTAAAACTTATAAATACTGATTGCGATTCCCAATTTCACAGTTTTAAGCGGATGATTTGTTTTTCAATTATTTCGTATTTCAATAAATTATTTACTTGAAAATAGCATCGTTGGAGAACCTATATTAGACATTGCACGTAATTTGGGAGACAGAACAATTTGTCAAGTAAGTGGGGCATTAAAATTGAATTAAAATATTAAATATAGGCGTTTACTTCAGGCTTCAGTGTATGGATCCTTTCCATTATGTAAAATAAAAGAATTAAAGTTTGTTAAGTACACTAGCATATTTAAAAAGGAACGACCATGGTTTTACAACATATATACATCTTCAGATGTACACCAGAAAGTACATAGTAAAACCTGAAGATGTAACTATGTGAAGATACCCGGGTAGAGCATTTATAAATATCCTAGTAGACCTAACAAATTGTAATTCTTTTATTTAATGAAAAACAATTAAGTTCATTGTAACTAGCTTTGCGTGAGAAGGAAGTTAGGTAAATAAATTATCGGGTAAATCATTCAACTAACATGATCCACTCACCAAAGCCTTGGAACGCGATCTTGGAAATTCCCAATACATCCTCCTCAAATTTCCCAGATTGCTAATGACGGTCCTCGGGTGCGCTTTCGTGGCTGCGAGCAAACGGCTCAAAACAAAAAGACAATGCACACATATAAGGGAGAGGGCTTGGTGAGAACTCTGTCGGAGTATCGGGGGTGGTGGGGTTTCTCGGCAAAGAGGTTGGACTTTGAAAAAGGCTGCGGACAACGCGACGCTCGACAGGGTTACTAATCGGAAAGGTGGCAATGCAAGGACGAGAAAAGGGCTGAGGCGACTCAAAGCTCGCGAGAGAAAAAAAAGGCAGAACACAAAGGAGTGGAGTAAGGAGGGAGAAGTGGGATAAAAAGAGAGGACTTGGAGACAATTGGGAATTATCGCGGCGGAAAAATGAGCCAATATCTCTTTTTTTTCCTTAATTCCCTCTTTCCTTTGTTCATTAACTCTTAAACTTGTGCCGGTGCATGCAAAAAGGTTCCGGAATTGATAAAGGAGCTGTCAATCTTTAATATTGTACGTGCGGGAATCAGGTTTCGAATTTTCATTTCCTTTTTTTCAAGCACTTAGGAAGTGACTAAACCCTTGCAAACTTATTTGCTCTCATTACTATGTATTGATCCTTTTTCCATGCAATAGGGTAGTTTCCTTCATAAAAAAAAAACTAAACGAATTGATTGCGATTCGTCACCCACCATTAGTGTATTCATAATATACAAATTATTTGGTTTTAGAAATACCGGTTTAGACGAATGGCAATGGTCAATTTTTATCCTCATTTGAAAAATACCAGATTGGCGCCCATTCGATGCCACTCCACGTGACGTCATAGGGACCTAGATGCTATACGAGCAGTCAGGAGTTTTACATCGTCTGAGATTACCAATGCATGCATGAGGCACAGAGCTGAGGGAAACATCTCTTAATAATCACCTATTAAAATTGCCTATGGTCAGAAAGTTTCCTTCGTTTGATAAAGTATTAATAATCCTTTTTTAAGACAAGCGCTACCTGCTAGCATACGCTACCGCCATGCTCGGCAGCAAGCAGCCTGCATTGTATCGGCGTTCATAGCCTCGCACCCTGATGGTCTCATACAGCAGCAACCTGACATTGCACGGGCTTTTCCCAGCATTCATACTTAGCCGTCGCGTTTTCGCGCTCTTTAAAAGTTTCACTTTTCATTTAATCGCAAAAAATAGATATCTTCATTTAAAAATCTAAAATCGTGAAATGTGTACTCCAGGAGTGATAATCTTTCGATTTAGGCAATAAGAAATAATTGGAAACCACCCTATTACATGGTGTTTGACCAAGTCTCACATTTATTCTAACTCTTTCTGTCATAATTCTTCCAAAAGACACAACCTTTTGTTGGTTTTCTCTGCCTATTAGGAAAATATCCCTATTATAATCGGCTAAAATATTAGTCTAGGCCCAAATGTTGGTACCCGTAAAATGGGCAATCTATTCATCGTGCGGGTTTATAAGGCAATGAATAATAGTAAAATAGTAATAATCGTTTCAAGTAACTCGGAAAGTAATGTAGGACTCTGAGGATTAATCAAAATATTAACTCTTCCTTTTCATTAATTATCTTCAGTAGTTTTGCCTAAGTAATCTCGTTAAAGATGAAAAATTGCACGCACAGTAAAACATACGCAGCAACAATTAGCAGTTCGACGGGCAAACGCTTGAAGTGAACCTCTGATTGACCTCCACTGCTTAAAACATTTATGGGTTTACCTATCTAAAAATTCTATTAAATATTATGAGAACTAGTGAATGTGATTCTAATAGCAGCAGAAAAAACAATACGCTACATAATGATTGCAATAATGCAGAAATTTTAGTCAAATTTAACCCGATATATTTTTTTGGAAAAATCTAAGTTGATAACTAAATAATTAAATTTGAAGAGAAAAACCATTGGCTGTTAACACACACAGACTATGTAACAGTCGACATTGCCCACATTAAAAGTAGTGGCTTAGCCAGGAATTTCGTTCGGGGGGTCCAAAACCAGGAGGGAAAATTTTTGAAAAATCGGGCACTAAGTAATGGGTTTTAAACTAATTTTAACACTTTTCATAATCGAAAAAATTTAATTTGTTAAAGAAACAATTTGTAATTTCCAGATTTTTCAATATTTTGTTTTCTTTCATGAGGGACAATAATTGTGTTTTTATATCTCGGGGGGGGGGGGGGTTCGGACCCCCCAATCCGCCCCCCTGGCTACGCCACTGATTAAAAGTGTTTCTTCGAACCTTAAGACGCATAATGCAACGTCGCAAACCCTGTTGTTCACCTTAAGACGAATCCACGCGAATTATATCCCCTAAGTAATAAATAGAATGCTGAAAATACATGATCAAAAAACCACACACGCTCGCTCACAAACCTCATAGATTTGTGTTGAATGAAAACTTTTGGGCTATGTCCAAAACTTTTCATTCATGTTAGCCCAAAAGTTTTTATTCAACATGACGAGTACCCGCGAAAGTTTTAACGAATAATCCCGAATTTTCTCTAAGGAACAAATTTCCAATTGGGTCTCAAGCACGCTAAATCTAATGTTTTGCGAAGTTTTCCCTAACGGGAGAGACTTACTCGTAAGCACAAAGAATGGTGAAAACACAGAATAAAAAAACCACACACACGATTCATCAACATCTACATGCTACCTCGCAAGACGCCTCCATAGACATGAGGTGGGGGATGTTAGGACACCAGCCGTTATGTCATAAGAAAATGCTCTGACAAAATTACGACTAGCATTTATTAAAATCCTTCATTTCGGAGGGAAAACGAATTCCCATAGCAATACGTTCTGCAAAATATCTCTCTTAATTTATCCCTTCTGCCGGACCTAGAAATATACTGGAGTTCTAATATGATGTTATCCGTGTCGCTCTAAATACAAGGCGAATGATTTTTTCTCTGTGGACCTTTCGCACGATTGTGCATTGCGGGTGACTCCTGTAAAAGTTATCACCGCGGCTAGTCCCGGTATACTTTGAACTGATATATGGGCAATTCCATTTGTGATGGGATTACTTTTAGAGAAAACTATGCAATAGGAAGTTTCGACAAAATTGTAAAATACAAATTAATTGCAAAAATGCCTACTGTGCATGATTAAAAACATTTATGAAGGTGATGTCCATATACAGAAACAAAATTAATTATAGAAATGCCTTCTAAATATGCCCAAAATTAACATATGACGGAATTACTACCAGATCAACCTCCAATTTGTAATGATATCAAACATCTTCAAAACTCTGTGAATCTAAGTGGAATTTCAAAACTTTTAATAAGGCTCTGAACAATTTTTGAGTCATCGCTTATGATGACATAATTTGTCAAAACTACAAATTAATAATATGTTTATCACAGTCATAAACAAACACGTGACGGAATAACCGTGACGAGATTACCAATTGCTTCTTATTTCAAACTCAAAAAGAATAAGGTCATTCTTTAAGATGTAAGAAAAAGTAAGTAAGAATTCTTTGTATTCTCGATTGCTCAAGCAATCAAAGCCCAGGGCGCGGCCTCCGAGTCTTTAGCGAACTCCAGGCTAATTCGTATAACATCTGTGCAAATCTTTTTGTTCACCCTTAGCAGTTCTTGACGAATCTCGTAATTCTCCTTCATATTTTATTTATTTCACGTGTTAATCAAGGTTACTTACATGCCTAGAAGATCTATTTATTTATATTTATCACCCCGAAAACAGCACTATTAGGCCTTTACATCGGGTAACTTTAATAAATAACAACGGGCAATCACAAACAACGATACCCTAGAAAAATACCCGGGCGGGACTCGAACCAATGACCTTCGACATTTACCACGCTAACACTTAGGCCTTTGCACTAAGAAACTACCCACGCGGAAATCGAAACCTTCGCGGAAATACGCAAATGCGAATCTTTCCCGCGAAGCGGAATAAACTTCACCTTTACCCACAGCCTAGCTATTGAATAATTCAATATCTTTAGTTGCGTTTAAGATCTATTCCACAGGCACCTGCCCTTGATAAGATGGACATATTATGTTTTAATCGAATGCAACTCAAGGCACATTCATTGCGGAGCATTGTACTCCATTTATTACGTCACCCCCATGGATTCTCTATTCTACCATCCGCTCAAAAAGAGCCCTAACAAAAAAAATCAACCCTACCCCTTCTTCCAGGACACAACCACGCACCCCTCTTCTGTCCCCTTCCCTCTTCCCAAAATTTCCCCCTGACGTCACTCCAAGCCGAGTATAATCGTCCTCAGTCGCCTTCAAAAGGGCACTCCTTCCGATCCGAGCGCCTCTGAAGAACAAAAGACGAATGATTGCGCCTCTATACCCACCCACTTAACCGCGCGAGGAGCGTGGGCGGCTATATTGGCGGCGGGAGGGGCTCCACGATACGCGGTATGGACGCATCGATTTTGATATCCGATACTTATGCAGTATCGTATCGTTTGTGAAATGTTGGAACCATCTTTGAAAACGAATAGATCCGTGTTGTAATAGTACACGTTAAGAATAATTTTCCAAGCACTGGAATATTAATAGCTGACATCAGTTACGAGTTTCCTATATGGACTCCGAGTACTCGAAATAGATACCCCAGAATACTAAGATATATTTTCTGGTTTCAACGGATGTTCTTCAGGATAAATGCAATCGTCTGTGTACTCAAATACTAAGACGAATTCATTGGTAAGTGTATTTTCTCCATGGCACCCCACACAAAAGAATATCGCCGAGTTAAATAAACCTTCAGCAGAATACATCTAACTATCCCGACCATTCTATCCTTGAAGGCAAGATGTTTTGAATATGGATGGCAATACGAACTAAACGAAAGTCAAAACCAGTAAACATTCAATAGTTTCATTCCCGGAAGCGAAATGTAGAAACGAAACGAAATGGATTTAGACCCTGGGAGCTATACTCAGGATCGAAACGAAATCGGAATCAAAACTACTACGGGTCGGAACTTAAGTAAGACTCTGGAACGAAACGAAACGCAGATAATGTGTCGCACCGGAGGGACCACGTGCTTTACCTTCGAACAGTTAAGTTTCGATCCACACACCGAGTACGAAGTATAATTGAATAAAGTGGAGGTTCGGTCTACCGCCATTAGATGCATGGGGTGCGCATATATTTTTACCACAGGAAGGGGAACGGTGAACACAAACTAGCCATTTGATTTTGAAACTCAATGTTTAAACTCTCTATCGTATGCCAAACGTAATGGGTCGAAACTATTTCCACTTATCCCCCTCCACTCAACTTTTGGGATCAAAAATTAACTATGAGCAGCGGAGTTTCGATTAATTTAGTATTGTTCTCGGTAGTGAAGTTTCGTTCCGGATCGAAACTAAATTCCTTGGTTATCTTAATTTCGTGCTGGAACGAAACTAAACCTATGCCTCGTATTTTAGTTTCCTTCCGGGTCGAAACGAAACATTTTCGTTTCGTTTCACTTGCCATCCCAGGTTTTGAATCGAGAAGGCGGCAAGATGCCTTGAAACTGCTTAAAATTCTAATATAGAAAAGAAGCACATATAATTGAAAAATGTAAACTATTTCCCTACGCAGTTGAACTTTGAACGGCAGAGCATGGAGCGAGCTTCGGAAAGAACTATAAGAGTAATCCCTCATCGGCTAAAGAGAAATGTGTACCAAAAATAACCTCTATTAGCTGCCTCTTAAGTATTGAATTGAACCAATTACCAGGTAAGTTTTTGTAATCCTTACCTTGTAACATGCATGCACTCACAAGAAATATGATAAATATAGGGAATCACGCTGATCTGCCCCCGTTTTTTTTGTTAAAACTAGGACGACACCCGAATCTGATCCCACATTCGGAAATAAGGAACAACTATCAGGTTTATGCAGCTTTTTGGATATTTATTTACTTAATATTTTGTTTTTCTTTCATGGTTGTGGTGAACCTGCAAAGAGCGGTGCATGATCTATGTGAGAGCTAACTCTGGAGTACATGTAATCTAGGCTAATAGCGACCCTGGGTGTGAATTGTGCTGCGAAAAGAATGCGTAAAGTAATGCCTCTACATAGTATGAATAAAATAGATAAATAGCATCTCGTGAAATTTTCATGTGAGTCAAATTTATATCAAGATTTTTGATCCATGATGCTGATGACTATGAGTTTCTGGCCTCGATGGAGGCTGGGTAATGCCTGCCATGCAGAAGGTCGCGGGTTCAAGTCCCGTTTGGAAGTGTTGCCATGGGTGTTTTTGATCTACCAACGTTGTTTTCCGTTATATTTCCACGCTATACATGCCTTAAATGCGCTGTTTTCGGGGCGGCGAAGATAATTTGTAATTAAATTAAAGAAACCAACCGATAACACGGGATTTGTCGATCACGTTGCGATATAATGCGATGCTATCATTTTTTTATTCCTTTCCCATTTCCCCGCAAACAGCACATTGCGGCATTTACAACGGATTTTTTAATATCAACAACGCACAACACAAACATCCATGCCCTGGTTAGGGATCACCTACCCAGGCGGGATTTGAACCCGCGACCTACGGATTGCCAGGCGAGGACTTTACCCCACCGCCACCGACGCCGGCAAATTTGCGTATGTATCGTTAAAACCCTGTTGTGGAGGTAACAGCGAGAGATGAAATGGAAAAGGTACCCCTCGTCAGATCAAGGGGGAAGTGGTAGGGGGGTAATGGAGAGATCCCCAAAGTCGAAGGGATCCCCAAAAGGATCTGCTGGCCAACTACCGGCCTCAAACCCTTCCTGAATTCACCCTATATCCTTCCATACTCATTCACCCACACCCTAGTCAGTCTAACCCTATCCCACATCAGTATCCTTCCCCATATGACACCGCCTTAAGCAAGTGTATCATTAGAATAAAAATATGCTTTGCATATAAGCTAAAACTACCTTATACATGGGACTGATTTGGTGAGAAAACGCAGACTTGGTGATATTTGGTGAATATTTTTTGTTGTTTTTGGGAGAATTTTATGACTATATCTGGCAAAGTTTTATACTTGATATAGTTATTATAGATTTCATTTTAAAAAACGCGGACTAATAGATTGTGATAAAATAAATTTAAATTCGTCAATACGCTCACAAAAAAGCGCTGATGTATCCACGTTCCGCAGTTTTTTACTGCCTAAATGACGTTTTTTTATAGTGACACCTATCAAACTGTTCCACAAAATAAACCAAATGTACTCAGGTAAAAAAACTTCAGAACGTAAGTAACTTCGGGATCAATTTAACGAAGACATGCATTCAACTCACTCATGAACTCAAACTCTTCAAGATTGGCTGTTGATGGATTACCCTATGAGAAAGAGAAACTGTCGTCAAGTGGTGTTATGAAAGATTTGAGAGAGCAATTTCTCCAATGAACACTGTGATGATCTTATTTTGTTCAGTGACGTGCTTTATGTGTAGCTTATGTTACTATTGTATGTGATTGTCACCTGATAGTTGTTTATTTACATCTCTGTGATAGTCGCTTGTTACCTTATATGCACATGTGATTCTCTGATGCAGGGATGCCGACTTACGAAAAATATTGGGGGTGCCCGAACCGGGGATCTAGCACCGGAGAATTGTATACGTAGAGAGTATTAAGTTTTTTGAGCACTTTAGAAGAGTCATATGATCAACATTAGAATCCTAATAACTCAAATCTCGATATCTAGACACTCCGGGGAAAATCGACAAGCCTGACATTTTTTTCTCACACCAATAAGGAATTTTTGAGGAGGCTCGGGCCCCCTCAAGCCCCATGGAGTCGGCTCTTGTGGTTTACATGATATCGTATAGTGAGTGCAATATAATAGATAAAAGCAATAGTTTGTCACATTCATTTCTACAACTGACCCTTAACAAGAGAAACCCTACGATTTTCCGTAGATTGCGTAATCGTAAAGCAAAACTACGAGGGAAAAGCCGGGCTTTTCGTGGATA
This sequence comes from Ischnura elegans, assembly GCF_921293095.1. Lineage (NCBI taxonomy): Eukaryota > Metazoa > Arthropoda > Insecta > Odonata > Coenagrionidae > Ischnura > Ischnura elegans. The sequence goes on along the minus strand of NC_060257.1, from coordinate 24,585,464 downwards.
GGGAATATAATGTGCTCCCTGCCCCTTAATCATGTTCGATTTCTTTGCCACTTTCCACTCCATTCCACCAATTATTGCTGATGATCAGCAAATAAAGCGTAACATGTAGTGTGAAATGTTAACAAAGGCGAATGGTGAGTTTACTATGTGTAAAAAAAGAATTAGCGAGAGGTAAAAAGTGAGACAGCCGTGAAGTCGAAGATGACGAACGCCAACCGATTAAAACGTGGAAACAGTGAGAGAAACGGTTATAAACATTTAATCTAATAATTATCTGATGGGAATGGGTGTTATAAAGCAACAATATAAATGTAGATACATAAATTTTTTTTTAATCTAAAATTCCCGATATTTTCCGAACGCACCTCGTACAAATAGATACACGCTGTGTATGACCCGCAAGAAAAGATGTTGCGCTTAAATCACCCTCCGAAAGCCTACTCGAGGTGTCCCATGTTTACTCAGCATAAACTTGCAGAGAATCAGGACACAAGGGGGGTCCTTAGAAGGTTACAACGTACCGGAGCCGGGACCCAGTAATTCAACTGATACGCCCGCGCACCCGGGAAGGGGAGTGAAGGGGAAGGAAAAAAGATGGAAGTTTGTTAATAAAAAGTTCGTTTCCCTACTTTAAGCACATGATTTAAGTCCATTCTCCGTAGTAGTATATGGAACGCACTCAAAGAAAGAAACCTTTCTCTGCACCTTTTGCAGTGCCTAGCGATTGCATAATAAGAGTCATTCGTAGCAATATTTCTTAATTTTACTTTATGGTGATTACTTTCTATCACTATTATATCAATTAACCACATATAAAAGTGAATGAGACCATATTGCATCCACACGCTTGGCGGAAGTCCGGGGTAATATCTACTTTTTCTCTATGTTTATGTAAAAAAAATGAGCTGAAAACACTATCCGCCATTTTGTTATATATCTATGGATATTGATGAAACAAAATCTTTAAAAACCCTTCAAATGGAATAAAAAGAAGTGTCAATTAAGATAGTATAACATTTTTGTCGATAAAAGTATTCATGAAACCACTGCACGAGGATAAAGTTGACAAATTTCAGAAAAAATCGACGGTCGTCGTTTTTCGCTAAATTTGTTCAACTTTAACCTCACATATATTGTTAACGTGAAAACACAGGAAAAAAATAATCTGGAAAGTTATGCACAATTTATATGAGAATATGTATGCGAAGTCTCAACTTTCTAGCTAAAAAAATCGTTTTTGAGGTTTTGCCCAGCTTTTTTCGATTCTAGTCCACTGTGCGCCGCCGCGATTGGAGCCCGACGACGCCTCTGGGGTTGGGAAAGGGTTGAAAGGGATCTACATCTACATAATACCCCGCAATCCAACTAAAAGGCGTGTGGCAGGGGGTGTTTGGACACCAGCCGTCTACGCATAAAAAATGAAGTGCTCTACGAAGTTGGGACTAGCATTTATTAAAGTCTTTATGGTTCGGGGGAAAACGAATTCCCATATCTATCCGTTCGGCAAAACATCTCTCTTAATTTATCGCTTCTATCGGACCTGGAAATATATTGTGGCTCTAATATTATGTTATCCTTGTCGCTCTTCAAGATATCCATTCTCAATTGTTCAAGCAATCTAAGCCTAGCGTGCAGCCTCCGAGTCTACAGCAGCTCCCAGCCTAATTCGCTTAACATCTGCGTAACGCTGTCTGTACGCCCGTAGCAGTTTTTGATGAAACGCGCAGCCTTCCTTTGTATTTGATTCACTTCACGGATTAAGTCTTTCTGCACCGGATACCATGCGCTCACTGCATATTCAAATTGCGGACGGACGAGTGCGAAATAGCACCTTCCTTTCACTTTCACATCCGAAAATCTTCCCACAATACGCTTGACGAATCCTAATTTCTTCAGGGCCATGCCGCAGATATTCCTTATATGTGTTCCCCACGAGAGTTTCGAGGTTATCATTACTCCCAGGTACTTCACTTCGTCTGTTGCCTTTATGTTAATACCATCCACAGAATAAACATGGTTATAGTTGGACGAATTCCGCAAGAAATGTACCGACATGCATTTGCTCAGATTAAGTTCGAGTCCCCACTCTTGGCTCCACAAATGAACGTTGTTTAAGTCCGATGATATAATTGGGACGGGGGAAAACACCTTAACGCTATAGAAGCAAGAAGGGCCCACTAGCGAGCGAAACTAGGCGAAGCCATTACTGTGCAAGATATTTTAGAGGATTCTCCTATGAGGAAGAATAATCCAACGATTAAATCGCTAGATACATAATATTACAGCAAAACTGCGAAGGAAACTCACCGTCATTCGTGGATAAGGATTATAATGTACTTCCTATCTCTCCATCAGGTTCCATTTCTTTGCCACCCTTCCACTCCATTCCACCAATTATTGCTATTACTCACCCTCACATCCACATTCCTTGCCCGCACCCTGGAACACCCATCATCCCCTTCAGTTCTCCTTAGCGCATGAAATGGGCAACCTTCCCCTAATACATTCCAACTCCCTTTTCACGGGCAGCAGACCAGGGTGACATTGATGCGGGGGATGACAATATCCCAGCCCGAAAAAGCGCTCCCGAGACTCCACTGTTGAAAATAAATACCTCCCAGTAATCGCCAAAGGTATCAGTAACTTTGCATAAAGGCTGCAGAGTTTACGGTGCTACACAGCTCGTTATTCGATTCCCTTACTAATCCTCCACATCTCTCAGCGAATCCTTAAAAATCTACTTTTTGCTGCTTCTCAGTTTAGTCTCTGATTTCCTTACAATACCTTGTAGCATATCTTCAAAAATAGAAAACAATACAATAATAACCATTTTGAAAGAACGCTAATGGTAATTTCTACACTTTTTAATTCCAAAACTCAAAAAAAAGCGTGGAAATTTGCATTTGCGTTCTTTCATCATGGGTGTATCGAATTTCCACCAAATCAAGCTGGAAACGATATTATAAAAACTGATAACGAATTTACATAAAAATAGGATAAATTGGTTCTATTTTTTCCACTTTCATTTCAAACAGCTTTATCAGCCACTTTAAGCGAATTATCGATGTGATTGGGAAGACATTTTGTTTTGTCAAATGTCCCAAATAAGGGGACGTGGGACCTAGGGGACGTGGTTCGGTGCGTGTACGATAATTTCGAACATAGTAATGGAGAATATTATTCTTGATATGCTGTGAAAAGGTTGAATTTATGCATGTATGTAAATAGGCTATGCATATAACTACGGCTAAGTACTAGCAACACGTACCTCAAATTCGGCCGGTTTCAGATAGGTATCTTAAACAAAGTGTAATAGTATTTTTTTTAATAAAATACAAGTAAAAGCCAACTCTTTGTTTGCAAATGAATGCTTCTTTTTCAGTTTTATGAACTTTTGGTTTTAAATTTCAGTGTACAAGTAAAAAAAATTAATCGTTCTTTTGCACTCCTGAAAAGTTGCTATTTTTGAGATACGTGTTGTTAGAACTTAGCCATCGACATGGAAAAATAGTTTTAAACTTTCTCGATAGATTATGTTAGTTATCACATTTGGCATACATTTCTTTAATACCCCTGGTATGCTCTATTCACTAGTAAAAGTTGAAAATAAAAATAAAATAAAGAATATGAAATTAACACGGTTTTCCTAAAACAGTATAAAATTCACCATACCAATATAAGGATTTATGCACTATGAATTGATGGCACTAAACTGGGAGTCAATAACAAAAAATCTCAAAACCTATAGCAAATGTATGTATGTATGTAATGTATCCTTGAGGATGTTACCCGGAATTCGAACCCGGATCACGCGATTACCGGTCAGGTATAGGTACTATCAAGCTAACTTCCTCGGGGTGACTTGCAGACTAAACAGATTTTTCAAACACGGTATGACTCAAGTTGGTTGGTATTGATTATCTCAAGTTTGCATTGTTGCTAACGTTACGGAAACTGTGGTTATTGAGGTACTGTCTAAAATTAAAACGTACTATGTCGTTATTCAGCGTCTAACGTCCTACAAAGTTCTCCAAGAAACAGGTCACTTTATACGTAGTTAAACGTAATTTGGAGGAAGATCTCAAATTCGGCCGGTTTCAGATAGGCATCGTAAACAAAGTGTAATAGCATTAAAAAATAAAATACAAGCAAAAACCAAGTCTTTGTTTGCAAATGAATGCTTCTTTTTAGTTTTATGAACTTTTGGTTTTTAAGTCTCAGTGTAAAAGAAATTAATCGTTTTTAGCTCTCCTGAAAAGTTGCTATTTTTGTGATACGTGTTCTTAGAACTAAGTCAGCGATAAATAGAAACTTAAAATCGTGAATCGCCTCTGCGTTTGGAAGAAATATTTGAAGATTTTGTCGAAACTTTGTATCAAATCCTAAAATAAAACATGTCCTTATACACCGTTATATATGATGTTAAACCATGACAGTATTAAAGGGTGACATTTTTAAACCTCCGATCGCCCAGCAAACACGCCATACAAGCAACAAGCGGGTACTGCGCGGAAAGGGCAAATGCGTGTTTTTCGCACCACAGGCTGAAGTCATTTCTTTGTCTTCAAGTCTTTCTTCATTGACTCGATGGAAAACACGAGAAACCTTCCAAGATGCTATTCACAAGGAAAACTATAGAGAGAACTTGCGTTCATTTATAGTGTTCGAACGGCGTTTTAAATTTTTTAATGAAAAGTAACAAAGTATAGTAAACTTTCGAATTTTAAATAACTGCCCGTCAAAAATAATTGAGGAAAAAAGTAGGAGCACAATTTTTCTAGCATTGCATTTTAACTCGCAGAAAAAGTTGTAAATTTGCTTGCTAATTCACACTCTGAGAAAAACCCCTCCACTTTTCTTTTCACTCGTTCGTTCACTCAGACGTTACTTCAGATATCAAACCTCGGATTCCAGCGCAACTGTCATGAACACGGTGTAAAACCCGAGTAGCCTTCCAAGGCGCTATAAGCTAGGAAACCGATAGAATACTTCGTTTTTAGGGTGCTTGAGCGACATTCAATTCTTTAATGAAAAAGGACAAGATATAGTGGTAAAAGTTCATATTTTATAGTTTATTTCGATAAAAAGTTGGCTTCCGATTTCACTAGAAATGCATTTTAACTTGCAAAGGAACATGCGAATTTAAATGCTAATCCGCTTACTGAGAAACCCCTCCACCTTTTCTTTTCACTCGTCCAACATCACTCATACCTTGCTTCCGATATCAAACCCCGCCCTCCAGACCTACGCTCTGTCCACTTTTGAGTCCCTTTCCTCAAAAACGCACCCCCTCCACTCCAGCTTCCTCCCCTCTTGTCTCTTAAGCCACCCCATTCCACCCCCGTATCATTAATCCCCTCGACTCGACTTCTCTTCGGCCTCTCATTTTTTCCTTTAAACACTTCCACCCTTAATTCAGTGCTGCCCTCTCCATTATCGAGGATTTGAATGTAATTGTCCACCACTACGCTTTTCGCCCTTCTTTTTTTTTTGTCTTCAACTCCCCTTTTCCCCGCTCCATTTTACCCTTTTTAAACCCTTAAAAAACTCTCTTCCCTCCCCCTGTCTTTTTTTCCCAGCTTGCCCCATTCTTCTTTCATCTGAATCTACCTCCTCTCGCCGTCCTATTCAACTCCAGCGCGACGGGGAAGTCGCGCGGCTGCCATCTTTAACAATCGTGCGCACCGCTGCTGCTCACTTTTTTTCGATTTTTTTTTGTTTCCCGTCTCATTCTTCCCTCTCTCTCCACCTCCCTCTTCCTTTTTCGTTTCATTTTCATGCCGTTCCACCCCCTGCTTTTCCCTGCAATTTTTTTTTCAGCCTTCCCCTTTCCACCAACTTTAATCATGTACCCCTCCCCATAGGAGCACCTCATTTTTCAAGCATCTTTATATGAATATCCGTCAAAGTTGTCGGTCGAAAGGGAATTATGGAACGGCCTGAGGAATTTAAATTAAAAAATGTGGAATTAGGTCCATTCTTTTTTTCTTTAAATATATGTATAATACATTTTCTTTATCCTTACTCCAACGCTGGAGGATAAAGAAGGCCAAGTTTTCCGTCCACGAGTAGGGTGAAAGGAGGTTGTCATGGCAACATTATATTCTTTTCTCCTGCTCCCTTAATTTTATTATTATTATCGTCGTTCCTTTGTTTTCCTGCATCTCGCTCGCCCACATTGAGTGGAAAATTCTCAGGTCATTAATGTCGGGTTCGTTTATTTGTTATAGGCCAACTAAAATTATACCCCCTTAATAATCTACATTAGAGGCTATTTCTGGACTGAATTGAGGGTAATTGGGACGTAATATACGTCGCAGAGTAATTAAAAAAAGGTTATTCACATATTGACGCAATGGAATAATTACACGGAACTTCTTATTCGTTATGTAGGTTATTTTTAACTACACTCACTCAATTAGGAGTATCATAGGGAATTAAAATCTCCTAACTACCTATAGTTAATAAAATGACGTAGTTGGTCATGAAATCATTATACTCTTTCAAATAAAAGATGTATATACAGCATGATTAAAAGGCTATTTTTGCCAAGCAAATGAATGTGGATTAAATGAACTTAATAAAGGCTTTCCAATCCTATGGTCGAACGCAACTATTCATTTATCACATTTTGCCAAGTAATATAATTTCAGCTATCAGCTACACCGATTGATGGTGAACTTGAAGAATTATGAGAACTGTACGATTACCTTGCAAATAAAATGCATCATCTCCATTCTGGCACTTTTATAACAAGGAATCAATGCAAAGATGAAGCAACAAAAATAATTAACCTGTGTAAAAAGCATGTAAAATAATAATCAACCAACAATAGCCTTAAATAAAAAATCGAAAACAGCTGGGAGCAACATTTTCAACAACAGCAACATTTTCAACAACAGCAGCACTTTCATCAACAGCAACTATTTTAACAACAGCAACATTTTCAACAAAAACAACAACAACAAAAGGAACATTTTCAACAGCAGCAACATTTTCAACAACAGCAACATTTTCAACAACAGCAACATTTTCAACAAAAGCAACATTTTCATCAACAGCAACATTTTCGTGAACAGCAACATTTTTATCAACAGCAACATTTTCATCAAAAGCAACATTTTCATCAACAGCATTATTTTCAACAAGAGTAACATTTTCAACAACATAAACATTTTCAACAACAGCAACATTTTCATTAAAAGCAACATTTTCATCAGCAGCAATATTTTCATCAACAGCAACAGTTTCATCAACAGCAACATTTTCAACAACAGCAACAATTTCAAAAACAACAAAATTTTCAACAACAGCAACATTTTCAACAACAGCAACATTTTCATCAACAGCAACATTTTCATCAACAGCAACATTTTCAACAACAGCAACATTTTCAAAAAAAGCAACATTTTCAACAACCACAATGTTTTCAACAACAGCAACATTTTCATCAACAGCAACACTTTCAATAAAAGCAACATTTTCATCAACAGCAACATTTTCGTGAACAGCAACATTTTTATCAACAGCAACATTTTCATCAAAAGCAACATTTTCATCAACAGCAACAATTTCATCAACAGCAACATTTTCAACAACAGCAACATTTTCAACAACAGCCACATTTTCAACAACAGCATTATTTTCAACAACAGTAACATTTTCAACAACATAAACATTTTCAACAACAGCAACATTTACATCAACAGCAACATTTTCATCAGCAGCAATATTTTCATCAACAGCAACAGTTTCATCAACAGCAACATTTTCAACAACAGCAACATTTTCAAAAACAGCAATATTCAACAACAGCAACATTTCCAACAACAGCAACATTTGCAACAACAGCTACATTTCCAAGTACTGCAACATTTTCAACAACCGCAACATTTTCAACAACCGACACATTTTCAACAACCGCAACATTTTCAACAACAGCAACATCTTCAACAACAGCAACATTTTCAACAACAGCAACATTTTCAATAACAGCAATATTTTCAACAACAGCAACATTAACAACAACAGCAACACTTTCATCAACAGCAACTATTTAAACAACAGTAACATTTTCAACAACAGCAACATTTTCAACAACAACAACAACAACAGCAACATTTTCAACAGCCGCAACATTTTCAACAACAGCAACATTTTCAACAACAGCAACAACAGCAACATTTTCAACAACTGCAACATTTTCAACAACAGCAACATTTTCAACAACAACAACAACAGCAACATTTTCAACAACAACAACAACAGCAACATTTTCAAAAACAGCAACATTTTCAACAGCAGCAACATTTTCAACAACAGCAACACTTTCATCAACAGCAACATTTTCAACAACTGAAACATTTTCATCAACAGCAACATTTTCATCAACAACAACATTTTCAACAACAGCAACATTTTCAACAACAGCAACATTTTCAACAATAGCAATATTTTCAACAACAGCAATATTTTCAACAACAGCATTATTTTCAACAACAGCAACATTTTCATCAACAGCAACATTTTCATCAACAGCAATATTTTCATCAACAGCAACATGTTCAACAACAGCAACATTTTCAAAAAAAGCAACATTTTCAACAACAGCAATGTTTTCAACCACAGCAACATTTTCATCAACAGCAACATTTTCAACAACAGCAACATTTTCAAAAAAAGCAACATTTTCAACAACAGCAACATTTTCAACAACAGCAACATTTTCATCAACAGCAACATTTTCATCAACAGCAACATTTTCAACAAAAGCAACATTTTCATCAACAGCAACATTTTCAACAGCAACATTTTTATCAACAGTGACATTTTCATCAACAGCAACATTTTCATTAACAGCAACAATTTCATCAACAGCAACATTTTCAACAACAGCAACATTTTCAACAACAGCCACATTTTCAATAACAGTATTATTTTCAACAACAGTAACATTTTCAACAACATAAACATTTTCAACAACAGAAACATTTTCATCAACAGCAACATTTTCAGAAACAGAATCATTTTCAACAATTGCAACATTTGCAACAACAGCTACATTTCCAACTACTGCAACATTTTCAACAACCGCAACATTTTCAACAACCGACACATTTTCAACAACCGTAACATTTTCAACAACAGCAACATCTTCAACAACAGCAACATTTTCAACAACAGCAACATTTTCAATAACAGCAACATTTTCAACAACAGCAACATTTTCAACAACAGCAACACTTTCATCAACAGCAACTATTTAAACAACAGCAACATTTTCAACAACAGCAACATTTTCAACAACAACAGCAACATTTTCAACAACAGCAACATTTTCAACAACTGCAACATTTTCAACAACAGCAACATTTTCAACAACAACAACAAAAACAACAGCAACATTTTCAACAACAACAACAACAACAGCAACATTATCAAAAACAGCAACATTTTCAACAGCAGCAACATTTTCAGCAACAGCAACATTTTCATCAACAGCAACATTTTCAACAAAAGCAACATTTTCATCAACAGAAACATTTTCGTGAACAGCAACATTTTTATCAACAGTGACATTTTCATCAACAGCAACATTTTCATTAACAGCAACAATTTCATCAACAGCAACATTTTCAACAACAGCAACATTTTCAACAACAGCCACATTTTCAACAACAGTATTATCTTCAACAACAGTAACATTTTCAACAACATAAACATTTTCAACAATTGCAACATTTTCATCAACAGCAACATTTTCAGCAACAGCAACATTTTCAACAACAGCAACATTTGCAACAACAGCTACATTTCCAACTACTGCAACATTTTCAACAACAGCAACATTTTCAATAACAGCAACATTTTCAACAACAGCAACATTTTCAACAACAGCAACACTTTCATCAACAGCAACTATTTAAACAACAGCAACATTTTCAACAACAGCAACATTTTCAACAACAACAACAACAGCAACATTTTCAACAACAGCCACATTTTCAACAACAGCATTATTTTCAACAACAGCATTATTTTCAACAACAGTAACATTTTCAACAACATAAACATTTTCAACAACAGCAACATTTACATCAACAGCAACATTTTCATCAGCAGCAATATTTTCATCAACAGCAACAGTTTCATCAACAGCAACATTTTCAACAACAGCAACATTTTCAAAAACAGCAATATTCAACAATAACAACATTATCCAACAACAGCAACATTTAAAACAACAGCTACATTTCCAAGTACTGCAACATTTTCAACAACCGCAACATTTTCAACAACCGACACATTTTCAACAACCGCAAAATTTTCAACAACAGCAACATCTTCAACAACAGCAACATTTTCAACAACAGCAACATTTTCAATAACAGCAATATTTTCAACAACAGCAACATAAACAACAACAGCAACACTATCATCAACAGCAACTATTTAAACAACAGCAACATTTTCAACAACATTAACATTTTCAACAACAACAACAACAACAGCAACATTTTCAACAGCCGCAACATTTTCAACAACAGCAACATTTTCAACAACAGTAACAACAGCAACATTTTCAACAACTGCAACATTTTCAACAGCAGCAACATTTTCAACAACAGCAACATTTTCATCAACAGCAACATTTTCAACAAAGGAAACATTTTCATCAACAGCAACATTTTCATCAACAACAACATTTTCATCAACAGCAACATTTTCCTCAACAGCAACATTTTCATCAATAACAACATTTTCAACAACAGCAACATTTTCAACAACAGCAACATTTTCAACAATAGCAATATTTTCAACAACAGCAATATTTTCAACAACAGCAACATTTTCATCAACAGCAACATTTTCATCAACAGCAATATTTTCATCAACAGCAACATTTTCAACAACTGCAACATTTTCAAAAAAAGCAACATTTTCAACAACAGCAATGTTTTCAACAACAGCAACATTTTCATCAACAGCAACATTTTCAACAACAGCAACATTTTCAAAAAAAGCAACATTTTCATCAACAGCAGTTTTTTCAACAACAGCAACATTTTCATCAACAGCAACATTTTCAACAAAAGCAACATTTTCATCAACAGCAACATTTTCGTGAACAGCAACATTTTTATCAACAGTAACATTTTCATCAACAGCAACATTTTCATCAACAGCAACAATTTCATCAACAGCAACATTTTCAACAACAGCAACATTTTCAACAACAGCCACATTTTCAACAACAGTATTTTTTTCAACAACAGTAACATTTTCAACAACATAAACATTTTCAACAACAGCAACATTTTCATCAACAGCAACATTTTCATCAACAGCAACATTTTCAACAACAGCAACATTTGCAACAACAGCTACATTTGCAACTACTGCAACATTTTCAACAACCGCAACATTTTCAACAACCGACACATTTTCAACAACCGCAACATTTTCAACAACCGCAACATTTTCAACAACAGCAACATTTTCAACAACAGCAACATTTTCAATAACAGCAACATTTTCAACAACAGCAACATTTTCAACAACAGCAACACTTTCATCAACAGCAACTATTTAAACAACAGCAACATTTTCAACAACAGCAACATTTTCAACAACAACAACAACAGCAACATTTTCAACAACAGCAACATTTTCAACAACAGCAACATTTTCAACAACTGCAACATTTTCAACAACAGCAACATTTTCAACAACAACAACAACAGCAACATTTTCAACAACAACAACAACAACAGCAACATTTTCAAAAACAGCAACATTTTCAACAGCAGCAACATTTTCATCAACAGCAACATTTTCAACAACAGCAACATTTTCAACAACGGAAACATTTTCATCAACAGCAACATTTTCATCAACAACAACATTTTCATCAACAGCAACATTTTCCTCAACAGCATCATTTTCATCAACAACAACATTTTCAACTATCAGTAATCTATGGTATGTGCCCCAAGTACTGGATATTTCAATAATGAATGATAAACTTTTTCTGTGAATGAATTGTTGAAGAAGAAAATAGAATCATTTTGAAGCTCACATATAGCAATTTTATCACTCCTAAAAATTAAATAGATTACTTAACACAATATTTATAAATATATATGGAATTTAATTGCTCTGAAATGCAAAAGGCCAGTTTATAAGGTACCATCAGGCCTATAAGGGCATAGGTCAAGTAACATTAAGGATATTTCATTATGCCAAAGGATAATGTAACAAAACACTAATAAACTTTGCACAACATACAACTTGACTTCGGCTACAAAATAAATATAAAAAATGAAAAAATATGGTAACAGATGAATAAGGATAACTTTTTCTTTCCTTTTAAACATGGAAATGGATTAAAAACTATAAATTATAGTAAGAATTTCATAAGAAATTAGAAATAATTGAGCAATAAAAAAGGAAAAGGTGGCTACCAATACCCTTATGGACAAAATGTATGCGTACAGCCCTTTTATAGCCTGAAACTAAAAAAAAAAACAGTAAGATGGGTTGCATGAGTATTCGCATAACCCACTACCTAAACCTCTATGTATAGAGCTTTACCATTACCCCTTAATGCCTTCTTTCTCTGATACTTATCCTGAATGGCCTTCAAGGAACACCAAGGAAGCATAATTATACAAAAAGAAAGGAATATTTTGAAATTTTAACGAAATTATCATTGAATTCTCTATCATATAATTCTTTGGCTATACTTCTGTGGAGAAATGGAAGCTTTGACCAGACATGAAAGGAGCCAATCCACAAGAATTCAAACCTACATTAGCCTAGAACACATAACCTAAGGGAAAAAAGAGTAATAAGATGAGAATTGATTATAGTAGTGCAGTTCAACAAGCTATTCTTTCCTCACTTTCCCTTAATCGATCATGAAAGTTGAGTAACTCCTGTGGAATTGATTAATTCTATAGATAACCCTATCAACAAGTAAGGAGTGTGAATTCCCTCTTGAAATGCCCTTGATTATACGAGTAAGTACCTAAGCGTTGTTCGTGAGGAGCAAGAAAAATTATAAAAATTGAAAAGTGTGGGAAATTTTAGGAATTTGAGGAAAAAGTTGAAATGTAAGAAATCAATACTAGAAAATTGCGGATATCAGCGTAAAAATATCAATATTAATCAGATGTAGAGCCATTCAACCCTACTCTATATCGAAATGAAAAATCTAATAAAGTATGGGTGCCATTAATCCTCCCATTTATATCCCAGTGCTCAAAAGTTCGCCAGGATGTACCCCTTTTCTCTTCTGACTTTGTGCTGGACAATGGCACAGTCAAAAGGTCATATCACTACCAGAATCTTACTATCAGGGGCGCAGCCAGGAATGAAGTCTAGGGGGGTTTTAGTCGCCACTGTGGGGTCTGGGGGATAGGGTATACTCGTCAGAGTAAGCGGGAGGTGCGAGGGCCTTCCCCCAGAAAATTTTTAAGATAAATGATTCAAAATGGTGAGTTCTACGGATTTTTGAATTGTTTGATGTTTTTGTTGGAGAGCCATCCGTGCCCCTCATATTAGTTTCAAAATTTTTCATGTGAAAATATCTTTATAAAAAAATTCTTTGAGCTCTGGGGGGTATCCCTCAAAAAACCCCACGCTGCGCCACTTCTTTCTATGACATTTTCATCATATCGGCATTAATTCCGATTTTCGATGGAACTTGGCTAATGCAGACAGAACACAGGAAACCAAATAATAAAATTATCGTGCATCACACCAATAAACTCTATACCTGTTATAAAAACGAATAAATATTTATCCTGATAGAGACAGGAGAATTGTAGTAAGTAAAATGGTTGCATAAAAGAGTGGCTCATGAACGTGAACACAAAATTTTGTGTGGATGATTGTTTCCTATAAAACAACTAAAAAATATGTGACATAGTAAATTCAATGACATTTCACTTTCACGATGAACGGAAAATAAAGGCTTAGAAGAAACAGCAAAAATACTGATGCACTACATGAAGGCAAACTGTATGAGGTTGTATTAAAGTACAAACACTCGACCAAACTATTTGAAAATTAAAGAAATGTCAACCAAAGACCCTCTCACCAGAATTGACTATTAACAAATATTTTTACAAAAAATTTAGATGAAATTATGAGAACTTGAGTAATTTGAAGAAACTTTCATGCAGATAATGAGTGTGGAAAAGCAGGTTAAATCTGCTAGTGAGGATAGGAATGCATAAATAAGGATGGATTTATTATTTATATCAAGGAAAGGGAAAAATTAAAGTCAGATAGACATGTACTTTTAGATAATGTTTCCCTGGAAAATATTGAAATTTCTCAAAGAATTGAACGTTAATACAGAAAAAGAGCAGCTTAAAATACTCTCGTACTACAAGATGAATACCTATAACAGTTCAATCGTACACTAGCATGAAATCATCGTTTCCCAGGAAAATATCGTAATGTCTCGAACAGTTAAGCTTCAATATAGAGCTGAAGCCGCTACAAATACTCACCAATAACAAGACGCATATCTACATCAGTTCAATTACATACTAGCATGAAATCCTCAACGTTTCCCTGGAAAATATTGTAATATCTCAAAGAGTTGAAAGTTAATACAGACAAGAAGCAGCTACAAATACTCACGTACTACAATACACATACCTACGACACATCAATTACACACTAGCTTGAAATCATAACCGTTTCCCTGGAAAATATCGTTATGTTTCGAAGAATTTAATACAGATAGGAAGTATCTACAAATAGTTACGTACTACTAGACGCATATCTACAACACCTCAATCACACTCTAGCTTGAAATTAAAACGAAGAAGCAGCTACAAATACTGGCATACTACAAGACTTATACCTAAAAACAGATCTATTACGCACAAGTTTAAAATTGAAGTGAAGAATCAGCTACAAATACTCACATAATATGAGAGGCATACCTCCAAAAATTTAATTACATACCAGCTTGAAATTAAAACCAAGAAGTGGCTACAAAAACTCAAGCACTAAAAGACTTATACCTACAAAAGTTCTATTAAACACGACCTTAAAATTTAAGTGAATAATCAGCTACAAATACTCGCATACTATAAGACGCATATCTCCAACAATTGATTCACACACTAGCTTGAAATTAAAGCGAATAAGCGGCTACAAATACTCTCGTACTACAAGATGCATACCTACAACAGTTCAATCACACACTAGTTTGAAATTAAAATTTTCAAGGGTGTAGTGAGGGCGATATAAGGACTCGTAATCCCCCCATTAGTGCCCCCACAATGCACCACGCTGTACCCCTTTCCTCCTACTGTGTTCCTGCCCTTCAGTCACCCCTACTACACTCTGCAAACCCTCACTCCGTTCCCTTATTCCCTTACCTTCCCCTCCGTCCTCCATCTAACCAGCCTGCTCTCCTTTTCAGCGCTGAGTGAATTCACCCCGACAATGGCAGAGTGCGGAAGTGATAATTACGGCTCAAATGCGAAACCCACTGCCACACACCCCCTGTCCGCTATTCTACCACTTCCTAAGTTCCAACCGAGAGGCGCACGATGTTCAAAACGCGTATCGCAGTGTGACATCACAACATATCGATCTGATCACAGCAATAATAAAAAATATTTACTATCGTTGACTCATTGGTCTTTCAGACATTGATGAATGAATATGAAAAAATAATACATTAAGGTAAACAATAAACAAATAATACGATGTCACCGCCGTATCGGCCCAGCCTTGAGATAATAGACGTAAAAACTAGTATGGCTGCCGTATCGACCTAATCATGGGATGCTGGTAGAGCATTAGCAATAGGAATAAACATATAGAAGACGTAAAGCATAACTCCTATATACATTAGATAAGATAACTCCTATATACAATTAAGATATACCACATTTGTCGAACAGGTAATGGAGCATAAGAAAGAAAAATACTTAGGTTTAGATAATTGCCATGTCACACTGGAAAATGATGAGTCATCTATGATTAAATATATCAATAGTGAATATTTTATAAAATATTTTGGACTAGTAGTACACTACGTGAAAAATCTATATCAGAGAATGCAGAAAAAGTTCTCAGGATTCCCACCGGGTGTGGTATTGGATTAATTCTCCCAACGTTTCAATGGCTAAGTCTGCCATCGTCTTCAGGGGTTCACTTGCAATGAACCATTACAAGTGAACCCCTGAAACGTTGGGAGAATTAACCCAATACCAAACCCGGTGGGAATCCCGAGAAATTTTTCTTCAATCTATGCGCCGGGAAAACCTAAAATTTTATATCAGAGAACTTTGATAAAAGATATGTTTTAAATATTTTACCGTGTAATACGTACCTAATAGAAGTGAGTGGAAAGCTTCATCGAACCAATCTTAGGATTGATGATTAAGAAATAAAGGCAGCTTCAAAGAATATTATACTGAAAACAATTATATCTTATTCGCATTAAAGAACTACTTTTTTAGTAATATTACAATTACTTTCCATGAAGTTATTTCCCAGTAGTTTTTTATACTTTGTCTTACTTTATGCGGGAAAATTAAAGATTAAGTGTAAAATTGAGTAAAGTTTTAAGGTTGCAGGAAACGCAATTAGTGCTCCTTCCCCACCTTGCACCTCAGGATTAAAGAGGACTCCACTTGCAAGCAAGCCGGGAAACGTGAAAAGTAAAAGTGGGCAGCATAAGTGGCTGGGGGCATTCTGGGGGAAGGGTCGCGACTCACTACTCAAGAGAAAAGAGAGAAAAAAGTGGCAGACCGAACTACGGGTGGATATTAACTTTCGTGAAAGATAATATCATAATCATAAACATAAGTTTCATACCTTATAGGACGGTTGATGATTGGGATAAACTCTCTGCAGAACATTTAGAGCCCTTTCCTAGTAACTTCAAGATTTTTAAGAATGGGTGACAAACATTTGCTTTCGAAAATTTCATTTCGAAACTAAACCAAAACTCTGGAACGAAACGAAACGCAGATAATTATAGATAACTAAGACACCCGTTCCAGGCAGTGATGGAAACAGAGACTAAAATAAAGTCAAAAGCAGTGAAATTTCAATAGTTTCGTTCCCAAAAGCGAAATGTAAAAACGAAACGAAATGGATTTCAACCTGGGGAGCTAAAATGAGGGTCGAAACTATATCGGAGTAAAAACTTATTCAAGTCGAAACTAAACTAAAACTCTGGGACGAAACACAGATAATATTTTGCACCGAAGGTATCACGTGTTTCATCTTCTAACAGTTTAGTTATGACCGAGACACCGAGTACGAAGTATGGTTGAATGAAGTAGAGGTTCGGCCTACCGCCGTTACATGCAAGGGGCACTCATACTCTTTTCCCCTCAACTCAGATTCAGGGATCGAAACTTGACTATGAGCAACGAAGTTTCGATTTTCACTTCGTGCGGGAACGAAACCAAACCTAGTCCTCGTATTTTCGTTTCCCTCCGCGTCGAAACGATACATTTTCGTTTCGTCTCACTTGCCATCCCTGGTTGTGAGAATGAGACGGTCAGAAACATTCACGAAAGGTTTGAAGAGGGTGTATAGAGATGATGATGTCGATCGCAGTGCAGTTAGTCATTGGGCACAACGAGCATCTGGTGAGAATGGGTACGCCAATATTGAAGATCGTGGACGCAGCGGTAGACCCAATACTGTACTAACACCCATCATTCTTTAGCACGCCGAGTCACAGTTTAACCGAGCAGGCATACACGCCTTTGTTCCAAGGTGGCGGCGTAAGGCTACTGAAAAGGACGGATATTATGTTTAAAAGTAAAAAGGTGATCCTAAGGGATGTGTTAATATATTGCAAACCTTAGAAGAAACTAAAATAAGGGGTGTTGTGTCATAAAAATTTGGTGCATTAGTTATGGAGTTACCCTCGCATAACTAGCTATAGACAATCACACACGTTCTTGCCCTGGATAGAGACAAACTTATCCAGGAGGAAGTCGAACATGCGACCTTCGGTATGGCAGGTTAGGACCAATCTCCGGTGCCACCGAAGTCGAGGAAAAGATGGGCGTAAATAGTGAGTGAGTGAGTGAACGATGAAAACATATAAACGAGCAGTGGCGGATGCAAGTACAAATATGGCTTAATGGAGGATCTGGATCTGAGGGTAACCTCCCAATAGTAATGGGGGTCCGGGAGGTTACGAAAATTACTGAGAACTTCGAAGCTTGTAAAAACACTTCAAGGTTGTGCGAAAAATCCACAGAGAAAAATTATTCGACTTGACCATGGTTCGAACCCGGATCTCCGTATTCCGGTCGAGTGCTTCAGCCAATTAAGCTACCGAGGATTGTCACAATAGTCAACAGCGAACACCTCTATGCATTCGAAGTCCGCGCTTGCTCTCCGGCTGTGGTGTATTGCGCATGATTTGGTCTGCTTGTCGAATTATATGTTCAGCAGTCCATATCACCTTGTCCGGTGTAGTCCACAAATATCCGGACTCGAATCCCGGTCAAGGCGAATTATTTTTTCTCTGTGGATTTTTCGCACTATTTGTGCATCGCGGATGTCTCCTGTAAAGTCACCACCGAGGCTAGTCCTGGTATACATAAACTTCAAGGTTGTTGTTTCAACGGTGTAACAGCCGAAACCGGTCGACATTTTTAAAAATACACTGTGGAAGTAACAAATTGTCTGCTTTTGATAATAGTTTAAATCGAATACCCTCGGTTCATCCACTTTGTAACGAGTATTTATTCGAAAATAAGCTAAATAAAACAGGTGAAGGTGCCCTTTATTCATAGTCATAGATTTGATGTGCTACGTACCGTAAAAACATGAAACCTACCCCGCCAGCACACACTGAAGGCTGCGCAAATATCAGAGACATTGGCCGTGCACCTTCATCACGCTGAACCAAGTGAACCACTACGACTCCCTTCTTCCCCTTTTAAATCCACCCCCGCTCCACGCCAACCCCTTCTGCCCAATCCACCCTATTATCCCGACAGAATCCTCATTGTTCTCATTCTTTGTTTTAATTTCCCACTCGAGTCGTGGAGCGTAATAGAGAGACACAGAGAGAGCGGGTGGTCGTGAGGACAAGTGGAAGAAAAAAAAGGAGTTGTGAATGAGAGAGAATGAGTCTTCACAGAGGGGAAATGAGGCATAAGTGACTAAGTGGCCGATAGTGTTGGAGGGTTGGGAGAGTGGGTTGGCGAAGGAAAAATGTCGGTCGAAATCGATTTTTCGAGCAATCGAACTTTTGTAGATAATCGTTTGTTTCGATAAATCGATTGTTTGAAAAATCGATTTTCGAGAAATCGATTTAATTTAGAAATAGATTTTAATAGAAATAAAAATCGGTCGAAATCGATTTTTCGAGCAATCGAACTCTTGTAGATAATCGTTTGTTTCGAGAAATCGATTGTTTGACAAATCAATTTTCGATCAATCGATTTATTTTATAAACCGATTTTTGTAGAAATAAAAAAATTCGACTGTTCAACAAAAATCAAAATTTGAAGCAATAATTGATTATACGAAAAAATGTAACGTATCTTAAAAAGGTTTAAACAAAAAAATGTTTGTTAATCCGTCAAAAACACTCAGCATTATCATTTGAGTGATAGAAAAACATCTTGCTTGACGTACTTAAGTATTATTTGAATAATAGAAGAAATCTATTATAATAAATGCTTGAATTATTAGTAGTTAAAACTTTATAAATGCTTGCACATTAAAGTTTTGACATCACCGCAAGGAATCTTTCAGCACAGTAGAATTTTAAGGAAGACCGATTGATTGAATTAGATACTTTTTTGGTGATTTTTTATGTAGTCTCCCTGGGTAGGACTTTAGAGCATTCATTTACTACAAGAGGAATGGAATACCCATTCATATTAAAAGTATAAAAACTTAGGCTAACTTCTTTAAATAATCAGAGAAATTCGTTCAAACCTTTGTCAATAATCATTATCAGTTACTCAAATGTGAAATTTATTCTCACCACCGGCTAATAGGTGAAATTTTTTGCTTTTGCGTGAGTGTGGACGTATAAGTTTATAAAATGCGTAATGTGTTAATGACCCTGTGGTGTGCATGTAGGAATACTCTTGCAGGTTGGTGATTGTGCCCCCTGACAAACACCCTCGTAGGGTAGTATGTAGATATTTTTCAGGCTCCGCAGAGTAAACTCTTTCAAGCATTTTCCTGCATCTCAATTATGAAAATTATACATCTGATATAAAAACACCCAGAAAAATTTTCAAATTTTATTTAAAAGAAAACGTGGACAATGGCCGCGCCACTGCCAAACACCTCTTTAGGAGGCTTGCTGGGTAATATGTAGATGTAGATGTAGAATGTATAAAATTCATGTACCTATGATATAGTCTGGACTGAGCTCTACCTTTACCTAATCAAACCAACCTTCGGGTTGAATCAAGAATCGTGTGACAAAGACCCGTGAAACACACCACAGAACAATCCACCAGGCACTGACAGTGTTTTGAAAAGAGATTGGCACTCACATTGGTATGAACCGTGGTTGGCTGCACTGCTATGGGAGTCTAGGTGACAAGGGGCCTTGGTGTGATGCGTTCTTCCTTTGTCTCAAATGGTACTGGTCTTCCAGAGAAGGAAAAGGACTCACGTTACTTTACTCCACGTGTCTACACCGATCGGCAGTTCGCGACTGAATAAGTCTTATATTCCGCCGACAACTGCAGCGTGCAATGTTTATGGGAAGGGAAGATATAGAGCAATTAGAATGATAAGGTACTCGAAAGCACCGAGGTTCAGCACTGGAGGAAGGAGGTAGATAAGGAACTCCAGAGACTTCAGGGCGTTTCACTGTGTGACGGTTGATTTCAGTGCGTTGAAATTTGAATTGGGCGTTACATTTGCGCCTCTGCGTACGGTGCCGTACGCTTAGTCTCCAAGCTGCATAGGCCCATCTTATTCAGACGGCCTACGAGAAATGGGCTTGGGCTTTGGGCTACGAGAAAGGTAATGGGCTTTTAATGGTATTTTTATGGGAGAGTTCAAGGAAGCTAATTTTTATATATTGTCATACACCTCATTTTATCCTCCAATTCAAAATATTTTGGAGGATGAACGACGGAGAGCTGGACACAGTAGGCGAGGATAGGCAACTTCTAGATTAGATACGGTGGAGACAGAAGGTATGGATGGAGCAAGTACTTCAATGGGAGGGGATTTGAAAATAGTGTTAGAGGGAAGGATGTTGGTTATACAAGGGAAAGGAAGTAAGAGAATAGGATTTTAAGATGGAATGTAAGGGATTAGGACTTATTATGAATTAAAGAGAGAAGTACTTGAAAAGAGTGAGACTGCCAGAATATTTCTGATAAACACCATGTTCACCTACCTTAATAGCTAGAATATTTTAATATTAATGAATACCAAAAACAATAAAAAGCTGCTTCGCTATCTACAGTGCCCTCATGGCAGAGTTAGAGAAATGAAAAAATATTGACAACCGCACAGCTTATTTCATGGACCAATGCCCTTCTATTTAAAACATGAATGCAATATTGTATTCCCAAAAAATAACTATATACATGGCAATTAAAATTATTACGATTGAATAGTATCTTAGAACGACGTGCTAACATATTGGACTTTAAACGCACCATGAGGCATAATAAGGAATTACTTAATAATTTTGATAGTTATTATACAGGAATCAACGATACTGACCAAATATTAGCCAAGCATTTAAGATTAACTTTTCCCTTTTGGCTGCATGACTAATGCTTTAAGAACACTTATTTTCCTCAAAACGTGCAGATTCTTAATCGTAACAACTTGAACGTACACTAATTTCTGTAGCAGATTTTATAGTGGTCAAGATTGGTAATTCAAGTTCTTTTATCAACGTGAAGGTAGGCTTAATGATAAATAACTGTTTGTGAGATTAACATCTGCTGTCCTTTACCCGAAATATCAACAGTATTCTACCTCATAAATACCAGAAGCAAATGGCCAAATAATATTTGTTGAGCTTCTTCAATTTACAAATTATAACATTAATTAATTCATCAAATTAAGTATTCATTGCAAATTATATCAAAAGTTACCTTCAAACTAGGCTAAAAAATGAACGTACTTACCTCTAATTCAATACATAAGGTCTATAAAAATAGAGCTGTAAAATGGACTTTAAAAATCAGGATCTCAACAATATAAGTCAATTAATTTCGTTTATTGTATGAAAATTTTCAAATAAACCAACAATGTGACTTAGGGGCTGGTAATGATAGGAAACAATAAGTAAAGCAATCAATCATATGGTTAAAAGTTTTAATGGAAGTATTGTCTATGTTCTCACGTTTTTGAAACTTCATTTACAACGACTATACACTGAATGAGACCAAATAAAACTCGTCTTCGTTGGTAAAACCAAGAACATCGAGATAACTTAGGTTTTTCCTTTTCATCCCGTATTCAAATTTCCTTCACAACAAATAAGATCAAAACAGTAATAAAATTATTCTCCATCAAAATTGAAATGTTTTCCACAGCTTTGATAACAATGAAAAATGCATTGTAAAGTTAGCCATTGTAAAGTTAGCTGCAACCATCATCACCACTTTGTCTGTCCGCTTAAGATAATCATAACTATAGGTACCTTTGGCAGAAGAATATTTAAATAATTTACGAAAACTACCGACACATTGTTCACTTACACATGCGGCTGCGAATCACTCAAATTAAAATTCGTCTTTCAAGTTTGATTACTCGATTGAGGTGATTCTCTTGACCACCAAAATCCATTATTGCCAGCTTGCGGATATTCACAAAAATGTCTGTGAAGGAATGAGGTAACTTAGGGGAATGCGAGACCAGAATAAGGTCAAATGTACCATTGCGGTGAAAATCATCACCTCGAGCTCAAACTCTTCACGAGTAATCACAGTTAGTAACACAGTCGGGAACATTTCCCTCACCATTGTCGGGATGACACTCATGAGCAAATGTAGGGCAGATTTTTTTACCAAAAAAATCCAGTAAATAATACTACTGGGCAAAAAATTGTGATCAAATTTCACTACAGTTCCACTAGTTTTTTTAATAGCGAACAATCAATGTCAATCACTTCAGTGACCTTTTCTTTCTTCCGTTAACCTTGAGAAACGCCCACTTTTTTATTCACAATCTTCAAGTATTCACCTCAGAGATACAAAGAGTCCAACACTGATTTTGACAGGGGAATTTCTGATGAGGTAACAAAAACTCATTAACTCCTCAAACTCATAAACACCTCAAATTGTGTCACAATAACATCCATCCATTCTATTACGCTAACTCTCGAAATAATAAAATGGATTCTCTATCCCAACTTCACATAGCCACATATATTGTAATTCCACAAAAACTAGGCGATACCCTGGAAGTCCTTAAATACAAAATCCAACAATTTTCTGCGAAATGTCATCACTTCGAGAGGGACAAACATGGCACCTTTAAATTAACCTCTAGCATAAGCATGTCCATTTCGTAAGTCCATTCTCCGAAGGCTGAACATAATGTCCTAAATGCTGTCCATCAGATTCGTTGATTTCAGATTGCAACTCAATTTTAGGGAGACGTCAATGTCTGCATTGGCACTCCACAGAGGCATATTTCACTTTTTGTTAGCCAATAGCAACGTATCAATTACCCCGTATTAATAATCGGGAGACCTCAACGCCTGAATTTTCTCAGATTCGTAGCTTTAACAGTAATTCAACTAATTACCGGGAGACCTCAACGGCTGCATGGCTCCAGGCTCTTTGATTTATTGGTAATTGATCTGATTACTAGGAGACTTCAATGACTGCATCATTTCATGCTACCCACTTATTGTACTCTACGACTTCGCAACTTGCACCTGCTGTGGCTGCTGTGCGGGCTGCTGTTCCCGAGGCATGGCGACCTTCACCGTCGTCATATACCTTTGTTCCAATTCCAGCAGCGCCTGATGCTCTTTCGCACGCAGCCTCAGCGCGTCTATACTGCTCCTCCGGCTTTCCGCAGCGGGCCCCTTGCTCGGAGGCTGCTGCATACCCGGCCCCACGGCTCCGGAATCAGGCGCGTCACCCGCCTGCGGACTCGGAGGTGCCGGACTTGCCCCGTGGGATGCCGGACTCGCCGGCCCAGCCGCATCCGGGAGCGTGGGTGCGACGTGGTGATGGTGGTGGGCCGGGGGGCCGGAGAGCAGCCTCTGGTGGTGCAGCAACGGGTGCGGGTGATGGTGCTGGTGGTGCGTTGGATGCGACGGTGGAGGTGAAGAGGAAGATGAAGCTGAGGATGGAGGAGGCTGTTGGTTGTGGTGGTTATGGTGATGGTGGTGGTGTAGGGCGGCCGCCAAAGCTCCGGGAGGCAAGAGACCAGCTAGAGCGTGCGGAGGCGGTCCTCCTGCAGATGGTGGGAAGCCTGCTAGGACGTAGTGGGACAGCAGGGTGTGCAGAGGCGCGGCAGCGGCGGCTGCTGCGGCGGCGGCAGCGGCGTGATGGTGGTGCGGCGTGGGTGAAGTTGGGGAGGCGGAGGTGGGTGGCGAAGCGGATAAGGCCTGGAATGGGAAGAAATGTATTAATGATCTAAAGTTAACGGTTGACGGTTTATAAAATTAACTATAAAATAATGAGTACTTAATGTTTATCCGTGAGGAATTCCAGTATAGTAATAAATTAAATTTACTGAAAATTTTCCTCCAATACTTCAGTAAGCCAGTTCAGAAAGCTAGAAGCATCATTAATTCAATAATATAGACATTCAAGTATGAATATTCTGCACATCAATAGTTGATTTTTTGACAATAGTCGTCATTCAAGAAAATACCACTTTCAGAATACCCTACCGAATAGGAACTGAGAAAGACTTAAAAATAAAAAGTTTTTGCATTTAACTAGAAGATAACCATTTTATTTTGAAACACTTTTCACTCAGATGCTATCAGTTGTTTAGTTCTGGTTGAGCCACTTTAATAATATATTTTTTTAGTTTACTTACGCTAAAATCAGTCACTTTTTTAGAAAAATTACTAGCTTTCAGACGTTTAAAGTCTCCAGTACTGGTGGTTATCTTGCACTTGGTCAATAACGGTGTTTTACTAACTGATACATCCTAGTAGAAAAATAATTTACTTACGGGTGGTGCACCGGAGGTCGGGGGTTGGTCTACGGAGCCCGGGTGCGGCGGGGGACCCCAGGGTCCGAGGCCGAGCGCGGCGGCTGCAGCGGCTGCGGCAGCGGCCGAGGGAGGGTGCAGGCCCATGATGGGCCCGAAGCCGAGAGCACCGGGCCAGAAGGGTGAGTCGTGGTGGGGCCCGCCTAGTGGTGGAAGGCCGCCCAAGTGCGCGTGGACGCCGAACTCAGCGGCAGAAAGACCTGCAATTGGAATAACCAAAGTTATGAGAAGGGATAGTAATGACACAAGTATACTGAACTGTATGTGGGATATACTGGCTGATAAATATTATCATCAACAGTCAACAATTTGAATAACCAAAGTTATAAGAAGATATAGCAGTGACCAATTTAAATAAAACTGTACGTGGGATACACTCGCTGATAATTGTCATCATCAAGCGCCAATCAATTGGAATAACCAAAGTTATGAGAAGAGATAGCAGTTAAAAAGCAAACTCAACTGTATGTGGGAATACTGGATGATAACTACCACCATCAAGTCAATCAATGTGAATAATAGGAGTTATGATAAGGGAGTTGAACTATATGTGAATATATGTTTTATCAGCAATGCTAGATTCTAGGAAATTTCACTTTTACAGACTTTCTATGGTTAATTAAATTTCATTCTCCAATAATTATTTCCAATAAATCATACAGCATTTAGCGTTACCAACATGTGTATGCATTTTCCTTCACAATAAAACTGCCTCGCGTCACCTTAGAACTATTCCCTGATATATACAATTATGAGTAGAGATACCAGTTATAGTCGAACTGTACAGGAATGTATGTTTAATCAGCAAGGCTATATTCTGGGAAATTTCACTGGAACTCAGTTTCTTCGGTTAATTAAATGAAGTTCTCTACTATTGTTTCAATGAAAACGTACAATATTTAGAAGTACAGATATGCACATTTTTTTTCTTCACAAAAACTGCCTCGTGCTATCAGTGCCCTCATAAATACAATTGTGAAAAGAGATACTAGTGGCCATCGAACTGTATGCAAATGTATGTTTAATCAGCAAGGTAATATGTTGCAAATTTTCACTTTAAAAAAGCTTCTACGGTTACTCAAATGTAATAATCTGCCATTTTTTCAAACAACGAGTACAATATTTAGAGTTACCAATATGTGCATGCATTTTCTTTCAAGATAAAACTGCCTTGTCCTATCCCTACACTGTTCCGTCGTATATTATGAGAAGAGACACCAGTGACTAGAGTAAATCGAAATGCTTATGGGATATACATGCGGATAACGAGGCCTTTCCATCGGGGGTTTCAACAACTAACAATAGACTACCATACATATCCATGCCCTGTGTCAGGGCAACCTATCGAAATCGAACCCGCGATCATCAGTATGATAGTAGGTAAGGACTTCAACCCTGAGGACGACTTTATAAAAAAGCTAAGCGGGACTTCGTTTGACCATTTCCCTTTTTATTTGTTATCGGCTTGTG
The DNA here is from genome assembly GCF_921293095.1 of Ischnura elegans. NCBI lineage: Eukaryota > Metazoa > Arthropoda > Insecta > Odonata > Coenagrionidae > Ischnura > Ischnura elegans. Next base: position 24,558,800 of record NC_060257.1, on the reverse strand, counting down.
TCCTAACCTAACACCCCCTGCCACACGCCTATTGAGGTGGCTTTCGGGGTAGCAAGTAGATGCATTGAATACACAGACAGTTTTTCACGGGAAAGCCGTGGATATCGATGGTAAGGTATATGCGATACTCACCACTGCCTTGGTGGTCGCCATGGATGAAACCAGGATTGTCACGGCCAAGAGCCTTCTCTCGCTTCCTCCACTTTGCCCGACGATTTTGAAACCACACCTGCAAGTAAACAACAAAATAGCATTTAGCAATTATAAAAACAAATACAACTGGGTATGTGAATATGTATATATTAATCAGCTAAGCAAGATTCTGGGGAATTTCACTTCGACAGAGCTTCTTTGGTTAATTCAATTCAATTCCCCACCATTTATTTCGAATAAATCATACAATATTTAATAAAATAATAGCAAGCAACAATAAACCAACGCAAAACCAACAATATTGGAATGAGAAATGGAGAAATACCTCCTTTCTTAGAGGCTACTGTTATCGTACAAACATCAATTTCTCTAATTGCTAGTGGCTTTGGTGGGTGATGGTAATTAAAATGGAAACGGTGTAGCTATTCAAAATGGATGATTAGATATGAGAACTATAATAATTCCCTCGAGGAACAAAAGATGTTGACCTATAAAAAATTACTTGATATCGAAACCTGATTGCATAAATTTCTCTCATGGCTGAATATTGTTTCGTATTTTTACACCTTTTTCTTCACAAAAGATTGCCTCGTGCTAGCTATACACAATACCCTCATTTACCAAGACTTTTTCAATCATAAGAGAGAGATTTTGCGAGGCTGACAGGAGATCCAAGCCCTACGTCAGCACAAAAGGTTTTATCATTTATTTTCAGAGACAAAAGCAGGAACAAGTATTATGTTTTTTCATAATTTCTAGTCATAAATAAAAACGATTCCGAAGTAATATGCTTCAACTAAACCATAATTCAAATTTTAAATGCATGTTAATGGTTTACAATACCACGTTGTCTCATAAAAACGTCAATTATTAGTATAAGGCCATTTAGAATTCGCTTTCATCATGACAACTTGAGAGCTAAGGAAAGAATAGGAACACAAAGAATAACTCGTGAGAAGGGAGATGGATGGAAAGGAAACGAGACTACAAGGAAATGAGAATTGGTCCACAGGGGGAGGAAGAAAAATACTTCCCACTGTTCGGCGCTGTATGTCAAAGGGAAGACGAGGAGGAAGGAACCGTTGCCGGCCCTGATTGAAGTGAAATCCGCGAAGGTACACGTGCCGGCCCTGGAAGGGTGGTTGAAGTCAATAGGGTGAGGGGGCCAAGGGGCGGAAACGTTAGTGGAAAGACGAGGAAGCCCTAATTGGGACCGATCGGGAAGAGGGTGAAGTTGCAATCGAATATCCATTGTGGGCCAATAGCGCTGCAGAATGGGTGATATTCGCGGGACAAGCATTGAGGACGCCTTTTATCAGAGATACTCACATCTCTTAAGAGTTCCAACTCAAACATGTCTTCACAAAACCTGCCACGTGTGTGTCACAATTGATTCGATTTCTAAATATTTTTCGAAGAGCTTGAAGGATGGAGACGCCACAAGCAGTCTACTTATTTTGATCTCACTTTTTCTATTAACGACGCGGCAAGGTAATTCACTTGATAGACTTCACGTTTTAGTACGTAAGAATTGATATTGATGGTATGAATTATAGATGAGGTATAATTGAGAATACGATTGTAGAAGTGACTTATATCTCGTAAGAGTTGCAACTCAAACATGTCTTGCCACATGAGTGTTGAAATTGATTCGATTTCTAAATATATGTTTTTGAACTTGAAGGTTGAAAATGCTACTAGCAGGCTACTTATGCTGTACGTACTTTTTCTCATAACGAAGAGGGTAGGAGATGCGCTTATTAGACATATTCTTAGTCGTTTTCAGATGCCGCTTCGAAACTTTTCATTTTTTCTTTTCCCCTAAAGAGTAAAGTATTTAGAGTGTTCAATATTTACATATTTTTTCGTTATAATACCTCGTTATCAAATAAAAACGTCAATAAATTTTATAAGACCATTTAGAGTTTGTTTCAGCCTTTGTGGGAGAGACTCACATCTCTTAATAGTTCCAAACTCAAACACGTCCCCAAACCTACCCCATGTGTGTCACATTTGATTCAATTTCTAAATATTATTCGAAGAACTTGAAGTTTGGAGACGCTACAAGCACGCTACTTATGCACTACGTAATTTCTCTTATAACGACGAGACAAGGTAATTCGCTTACTATACTTCACGTTTTCTTCCGCAACAATTCAATATTGATGGTGTCAATATTGAATGAGGTATAATTGAGAACATGATTGTGGAAGTGACTAATATCTCTAAATGATTCAAACTCAAACATGCCTACACAAAATGAGCCACACATGTACTATATGCAACTGAATCAACTATGAACTGTTCTTCCCAGATTAATAATTAGCAGAGGAATCTATAGACAGGTTAACTTGCTCTGTACTATGTTTTCAAAATTAAGGTGAATCAAGGTATATCGAATCAAGGTATCGCATACCCATGTGACCCATTATCAAATATAATAGCAAAACTTTTAATTTTACTCTCACGACTGAATATTCTTTGTTAATACTGCAATGATGACTAAGCACTTTAAATCGCGGAAAAAAGCGTAAGTCGTCGAGTCTAGTAAGACTACGGTTCATGGCTACGGCTCATGCTTTCCAATCTGTTCCTTGCTATTGTCGCAGAAACATCATCCCATGATCTTCCTCGTGCCCTCTCCCCACTATTACGGGAAACGGAGGACCATTGGCTGCAGGAAGAGACTCAGAAATCTGGTCACAATAGGCAGCTGCGGTCCATTGTCAGGGTGCCGCGTGGATGTATACGGAGTGAGGTTGGTGCGGGCGGCAAGAGGTGGAGAACTTGCCTTTATTTTCGCGATGTAGAGTTGGCACACGAGGTCTACGAAAAGCAAAAATAGCGTCGAAAGGGCAAGGGAGGAAAACCACCTTGTAATGGGGAGAGAGAGAGAAAATACGAGGGAAATTTTCTTCAAACTCCGAAGGGTCGTGAACAGAAGACGAAGTGAATGATTAAAAATTATTTCATTGTTAAATTTTGTGCACACTTTTGGTATCCTTTCGACATAATCGACTCATCAATTGAGGTATTGGTCGTGCCTGTGGACAAGTTTTACCATACCCTATTCAGAAGATCTTACCGCCAGTGACCTCCAATGAATTTTGCCTCAGTTCTGATGCTCAAAGCCTTTTTGAAAACCCTTCCCTACTAGCTACTTTTTCACTTCAGTGTTAAGATGGAAGTCACACGGCACTATGTCGACATTGCACGGCGGGTGATCGAAAATATCCCATTAAAATTGCTAAAGGAGCAGTTGGGCTGCATCAGCGTTGAGATGACGGTCGTTGTCATGGATCAGAACACTTCCTGAAGCCAGCATATCTCCTCTTCTGTTTTGAATGGGAATGGGTGTAATTTTTCACACTCTAGCCACATTGCATTAAGGGAAAATTCTCTTTTATCGCCATAAAGGTCAAGATATGTCAATGCTGAAGCCATTCGGCGAGTTTTCTAGCTGTCGCTCCGCAGAGCACACTTGGCGGGAGAATCAATTGAAGCAGTGTGGTTAATGAGATTGCTGATAACCTTAAACTAAAAACTTAAGTTCATAAATGACGATGGATCCAGGATTTTTTACGGATTCGGATCGGATCCTTGATTTTCGGAGCCGGATCTTTCGGATCGGATATTTTCTGATCCAAATGCATTTTCAAATTCCTGACGCTGCGATTCCCCCGATGATTGTTCAATCCCTTGGGAAGAGTCACACTATGTGCCAGTCGAATTTTGCCATTGACGGCTGAAATTCAACTACGTAACCTCTGCGATAGCTTTTAAACAAAACGGTTCATGAGTAGAACAAGAATCGCATGCGACGGCGCATTCGAAAAGAGAATCGGAACTCTTTCCACCCTTAATGGGGCTTCTACTTCGTTGCTTTCACTGAAGCTATTATTTAAAATTTCGGATCCAGATCCGATGTCTTCCGCGACTTTGGATCCGATGTATCCGATGAAGGGCAATATCCGCGGATATTTGGATCCGAGGTATCCGATCCGATCATCCGTATAAATAACTTGAGTGTGTGGTGCGGAGGACATGCAATCGCCCTATGCGCGCAGTACTCGCCTATCGCTTGTATGGTGTTTTTGCTGAGATATCGGAGTTTGCAAAAAAAAAAACGTCCTTCGTATAACTTTCTAGTCTCTTGCCGTTTCTCCCTATTAACACCACTCTTAACTTTCAAACTGGTATATTGTGACATGGAAATTTAGCCATGATAGTCACTATCACTGGTTCACTATTTTAACTCTTTATCAACAAACAGTACTCCCTCTATAATTCGTCACTTCACACGTCACAAGTGAGTAATTTCGAGTAATCTCCATCGCAGGAGAGCCTAGTCCAATTCATAAAATAGGCGTAGTAGAGTTACTGAGAGGGGAGCCTTCCAATTCAACAGCATAGCGTGGACTATTGATAAACAACAATACAATACTGTAATGTGAGTTTTATTTCTCTCTTTTGTAGTTTTACCATACGTTTACACTTTCATTGCATGTATGTCCCAATGTAGTCTATAATACAATATATTATCTACATGTATGTTCACAATAAAACATAACTTCTGCCATTTAATTGCGTCATTATTAGTTATTCCCAGTTACCTGGCGTATTCGTTATCTTCCCGTGCTCTAGACCAATATTTGCCGGATCTCAGAGAGACCACTCTATTTCATAACTTTAAATGAACTTAAAAAAAATCACATCAGACCTAATTTTATCCTTAAGAATGTGAGTGATCTTGAAATTACTGGTCGCCAGCACCGCATCCTAGATAAAATAAACATTTTCAAAATTAACTCTCTTATGCATCTTATTTGGGCAATTTACAACTAATTTCGATGCTGGTAATTGACCACCACGTTCACTCCAGCAGAATACACGATACCTATACGGGATAACAATCAGGGAAGCGAGCAACGAACTCAACATTGTCGACGTCCTTGAAATCAATCTGAAATAAAGTACACGAGGTGAAGATTCAGCACAATACTCGGGATTGAGGAGTAAGCAAAATTTTCCCATTGTAAAATCACATCACTAGCTACGCAATCTCTCTTGCAGAAGCATTAAAACGCCGTAAAATTCTTGCAAGAGAAGGTCTGAACATCTTTACAAGATTGACTAGAACGGAACCACTTGAGTTAAGTACACGCGGAAAGAAGAATGCACTCCAGGATAAAAAAAGGAAATAAAAACCCTTTCAAAGTAGTATTCTCTGCTTTACACTACAATTCTGATGCCTTTTCCTCATAGTACGATGAATAGAAACGAATACAACGTACACCCGTTGTAATTACAGTCTCCGTCCTATGAATGCAAATGTTTTCAAAGGAGGAAAAACTACAATGTGACTCCGCATTTGGGTTCTGTAAACTAATACAAATGAAATGGGAAATGATACGTAGGGGAGATGTAAGTATTGAAGGGACCTTCTGAATTGGAAGCATTACATTTGCTATATTGGTAAACTGCAAGTCTTTCATCACCGCCATTTTTATAAAAGAATTTTTCCTCTCACGGTTCGAAAGGCTTACCTTAATAGGCTTTTATTAGCTCAACAACATTCCATTTGTACTATGAATTTTATTCTGTACTTTTCAGAATAAGTTGCACTATATTATAAGCTGCTAATTAAGTGTCCAAAAATAAATGTTGTTACCCACTAGCAAGAAAAATCTCTTCACGGCTTTTCGGTCGCCTTTCTCCAACAATAGATAATAAATTCTGTTTTAAAAATAAAATTCTAGGTCACAGAAAATCACTCTATTTTGCGGATAACGAATAAATTTTGGTCATAATATTACATAAACTACCCAATTGGGAGAAAAATCTTTTCGCGGCTTTGTTCCTGACAATGATTGCCTTTCTCCTACAATAGATAGTAAATTCTGTTATAAAAATAAAGTTCTGGGTCACAGAAAATCACTCTATTTTGCGGATAACGAATAAATATTGGTCGCAAAATTACACATAATGTAACAAACAGAATTGATACAACATTTAAATTTGTTTATTCGAAAGAGTAAAGTTATTTTATAAATATATCAGGACACAATAAATAGTTAGCATTTCTTCTTCGGCAAATTGATGTTCCCCTCGTTTCGTCAGACGATAGGCTTACTCATTTGAGCAGTTTTCTCGATGACATACAGTGAACCAAACGATCCATTTTCAAGCTATTGATATGCAATACCTGAAAACCTTCAATTTCATCAGAGAGAATGAAAGAGGTCACAATAGACCCTCAACATCCATTCTGTACCGTGAGCGCGACCAGTAATGAATTCAAAGAGTCGCAACTGTATGAAAAGATATCACAATTGCAGATTCAACCCCAGGGGGAAAGAACGTTTTTCAAAAAAAATAGTAAAAAGAAGAAAGATGACAACTAATTCTTTTGCACGAAAATTGCCCCCTGCGACAATATTCCGATGGAATCATTAGGTATACGCTCGTCGACGCCGAGAACGATAATAGGAATATTTCAGCGGGAGCTATATAAATAAAAAAAGCGCGCAATTTGGTAAAGACATTTCCAGAATTCAGATTAGCGAATTTTTCAACAAAATGAAATCTGTAGGCGGCAGGATGACTCTCATCCCCCTGATGGATTATTTTTTTATATATATGGGGGGCAAGGGAACACTTCAATTCTCGGTGATACACTTTTTTCACGTGATAACTGAAAAATCCATTATATATATTACGCAATGCACCAATTCATTCTCCTCCCTCCATAGAGACGCTATGTGTATTCATAACTCCGCGTCTGAGCTCCCTTGAAATCAGCATGACAACCGAGAATGGTGAATCCAGTTATCACGCGAGTAATACCTTGACATTTTCGTGGGGTGGGAGAAGGAAGAGAAGGTAGACAAAAAAATTGAAAGAGGCACCGCGATATATGTATGAAAAATATCAAATTGCCATCTGTTATACTCGTGATGGAAAGGCGAGCGCATTTCAATATCCAAAATTGGAAAAAAGCGCAATTTTTTTCGTTATTCTTTTATTATTTTCATGCCCTAACCCTTCCAAAAGAATACAGCAGAGAGAGAGAGAAATAAAAAAGTAGACAACACGCTGAGCGTCATTTGCCTGAGCTCCTCTTTTATGAAAAGATCCTCTCGCAGATGAAAAAATTCCATTGCGCTTGGGAAAATAAACACGTTCACCGCAAAAGGTGAAATAAATAGTCCTACCTCGCTCTCTTTTCGTTCTCCGTTCGTCACTTTTTTTATCATCATCGTTCGCCCAGCGGTGCCCAGTTTTGATGCTCAGGAGAGTTGAGGTTCCCACACCAGGCAACCGTCGTGACAGCGTTCCGTGCAGAATGGAAAATGCATGATGGGGCAACAATGGCGAATCGAAATTCCACGACCTCGTGTGCACTCCGTGCAATATTCGCTTCCAACTTCCCTTTGTCAGACACGTGCCTCAAAAACACTGGGCCGTTTCGCGTTCTGTCCTTCGTAGTCCTCGTCCTTTACCACCTGCGTACTTCGCTACAATTTCAGTGCCCCTAGGGCCATACACATTTTCGCAAATGCATAAGAAAATATACTTAGAATTAGTAGTCGTCAAACTAGTCAAAGCAAGCGCTCTAAACCAGTGGCGTGGCCAGGAGGGGTTCCAGGAGGTCCGGACCCCCTCCCCGAAATATAAAAATACAATTATTTTCCTTTATTAAAGAAAAAAATATTGAAAAAGGCATGAATTAACAAAATGTTTCTTCAACGAATGAAGTATTTACGATTATGAAAAGTGTTAAAATTAGTTTAAAACCCTCTACTTAGTACCCTGTTTTTTAATATCCCCCCCTGTTATTGGATCCCCCCCGAACGAAATTCCTGGCTACGCCACTACCCTAAACGCCCCAACTCTAAATAATTACCTGATTTCAATAAACGAATTAGAAAAAAGTCACTGGTGCCCTTGGATTCTCAACCCTCAAATGTACTCTTAAAACCTCCTACAACATTTCATTACTTATAAGTTTACCTCCCACTTTCATTCCAATGCAATATGAAAGTTTATCCCCATTCTTAGACGGGTTAGACCCTTGAAAATGACAATGAATGTTTAAAAAATGACAATTGGACTCAGTACCTTTAGGCACTTCTTAAATGAGTGGGTCAGAAGCCAAGGGGTACAAGTAACTTTTTTTAACAGAGTTAGATATAGAAATTTATAGAAGAAATGTACAAAATCTTGGTGGCCGGGGGATTGGACTGAGTCTCTATTCCGTGTTCATAGCTAGTGGAATATTAAGGGCCGGTTTTATAATGCCTGGTTAAAATTTTGCAGAGCATGAAAGCTGGAGCTAACTCATCCTTTCGTTGAAAGTCATGAGTTTAACGAAACGTCATTTTGAACTACTTTTTCTAACTGTAGCTTACTAACATTCTCCAGCCATGGTTTTGGCTGTACCATGTTCCGGTTAAGGCTAACCAGACATTATAAACCGGCCCAAAATGTACTGATAAATATGCAGTTGATCTCGTTTGTTTTCTTTACCTGATTTCTGTACTTAACTCTGTTCATAAAAAAAAACAATTACGCCTCTTAACTTCTCATCCCCTCTAATTTATTTATTCCATACCCCCGAAACAGCACTAATCGGCCTTTGCATTGGGATTTTTGATGACATTTAACCCTCAAACGTGCACAAACATCCATGCCCTTCATAAAGGTAACATACCCAGGCGTCACTCGAACCCGCGACCTTAATTTTGGCAGGCAAACACTTTACCCCACCGCCACCGAGCAATGTAATTTAAACAGTATTCTAACATAACATAATGAGTGTTATTTTGCTTTTTAATTTAAAGCTTTAATGAAATGTTAGAATACCGTTGAAATTACATTACTAGCCTCAACCTTGCAACCTTATGTTTAACACCCACTTCCATTCCAATACACTGTGTAAGTTTACCCCTATTCTTAGACCTGTTAGACCCTTGAAAACGGCACTAAATTGTCGAAATCGGCCCTATTTCATAGACATGGTTACCACTTAATGAAAAGATACGGAGATTATCGCAAGCCAAAGCGAGTGCCTTATATCTGTCCCCACAAACTTCATAATTAAAAATATTATAATATTACTTCCCAGTTTTGGTACCTTCCTATGAGCGAGATTAGAAATCTAAATATGGGTGACAATAATTTTTATGAATTATCCTCAGCAAGGCAAGAGATCACCATCCTCTTGTAGGGTTCTAGAACATTCGCTTTCAACGCTCATTTGTCAAGCACATGGAACCAAAACTTTCAGCCCTACCTGCTTCGTTATAATTTCACCACCCTATCCCATGTGCTTTCCACGTTATCAGTCCTCCCATTCCACACGAAATGGCTGTGTCCTCTGATGACCTTCACCCCATAAGTACTAGCTGTCTTACACACATAATAACAGAAGCCCTTAACGGCCATACTCGAACAAATACTATCAGTAAACTTCATAAACCGCAAGCAACATGAATTTTTCTCTAATCTAACACTATCCGATCGTAAGATCATTTATGAATCAGTGTGTATCGAAATTAAAAAGCTTTCTAACTTTCAAATGCATACGTAATTTTATAATAACGACCAGTTTGGTAGCAGTGCAACATCTTCAGGCCTGATTTTGAAGGCATCTCATTTAATCTTGCCTCAAACTACTGATTGTACTCAATGTATATTTACTGATTTAATAAATCTCAAAATTACAGCATTGACGGCCTCGATAGCGGCGGGGTTAAGTCCTCGCCTGCCAAACAAAATGTCGCGGGTTCGAGACCCGCCTGGGTAGTTTGTCCCTATCTAGTTCATGGTTCTTCGTGCACGTGAAATTATTAACTTTAAAAATACCGATGTAAAAGGCTTCGATGATTAGGGCATAAATAAATAAATTTCGATCTAGACTGCAGCCATTGTCAGAGTCAAAATAAGTGAATCTATATATTTGTAGGTTTTCTGTATCTAATAAATAATATGAATTTTTAAATATTTACCAGTATATAGAAGGGAGAAAAAATACATTATATGATAACTTTCGTCATTTTCCATGTAAATATCCTGTCATTCTCGAACAAATCCCAGGGATCTATTTCAAATTAGTTTCGCACGACCGTTCATCGATGGAATTACAATTTCCTCCATTTTCAAATCGAAAATTCTCGCCCCCTTTCCATAGTCCCACACTTTATTCGATGAGCTGCCTATCAGTAGACATTCATTTTTTTCGAGAGGCAGCTAAACGCCATTTTTGATGCCGTGGACCCCCGTTGGAAAGCACGAAAATGATTATTTATCAATGCATGAACGATTTCCAGGAAATAAAAATTCCATTGGCAAGAATGAAGATTACGCCTCATCGAATTTCTTGTTTCCATAACACTATCTCCATACATCCGATCAGCGAAAAATTGAATATTTATCACTTCGCATTTGAAATATGAGCAGATAAACAACTTGAGCATCAACGCCACAGTCCATCGTGTGTAACGTAATCTAATATTTCATTTAAAGTATTATTTTCGAATAATTTCAACATAATTCCGTTAAATTGAACTAAATAAATACTTGATTAATAAAAATCAAGTGATACGCAAACATTAATCGACGTGAATCACTTGAAAATGTGAATATTTGTAAAAGGGCAAGAGAAATATTCGACAAGAAAGGAGAATATTTCCGAGTAATGTAAGGGAGCATAAATGAAATCAAATAAAAATGTATTTAATTGCATGGAAGAAATTAGACAATTATATGAATGGAAACCAATTGAAATCATTCAATAATTTGTATCTGACCGGTATTTTATGTATTAATACCGTACGTAATTTATATAAATAATTACATATTTGGCAAAAAGTTGGGTATATCAAATTTGTCCTACCCACAAAGTTAGGAGTTTTTTATAGGGACTAGTGTGTATCCTTATCAGCATCTGATTTCCTGCTGCTTAGGGATACTATTAGCTTTGCTCTAAATATATAGTCTCATCAATAGTCTTTTTCTAATATATCAAATTTTGAAAAATATATCTCACACATCTGAGTGGTGACTGGAAATATTTCAATTAATTTGATGTTACATCTCAAAAACATAAATACGACAGAACACAAATAAAACCAATCCTATACACCACGAGTATCTAGTATTCAGGGAAAAAAGAAAGTACCCATCTGTTTTTATGTGCAACTCTTAGGTTTTAGAGAACATTTTGCAGAGATAGAGCTCGAATAAAACCAAATCTATTCACCATGATTATCTATTGTTTTTGGGAATTAAAAAGTGCAACAAGGAAATCAGTTTTTATAAGCAATTCAGAGATTTCAGAGAGCATTTTATTGGTGTGCTATTTTTTTAAATCCGTTTAGTTTACCTCTATGCCAGCCACCTTCGATTACGCCAGCTTACTGAAGAATATATTTCAATCTCATTGTTGAGCTTCGCATGTGCTCCGAAATATGTTAGAGAACTGAAACAAATGAGTAGAATTCGCTCGGCGTGCCGCCATTTTGGGTCATCAGCGTAGAGGGAAAAGAAGGCGGAAGAAGAACTCCCATCGACAAAACGTGAAATCCTGAGGAAGGCACGACAATTTTTCCAGAGTTCCAAAACCCCTGAGGGACCTTCCCGAACAGGCAATGTTTTTGCAAAGAGTTATTAATTCAGTTTTTTCCACCAAAGCTCCCCCTGTAATCGTCAAAAAGAATGTTTTCCGGAACGTTTTTGTACCCCTGGAAAGTTTTTTTTTTACATTCCAATTCCAAATTATTTCGTGCTCATGCAAGCGTGCGGAACTTCATGGGTTCCGAAATCATTTTTTCTTCAAGTGTGACACTAGGTTCATTACGACGTATTACGCTCCCCAACCTCTCCCCTCACACCGCAACACGCAGTAATTGCGTTACCGGACGCGCGAGTGAGGGAAAAAAATAAATTTTAAAGAAACATTGGCGGGATTACCACTTCGCGAAAATAAACGCAGGTCCACAAATATTCACGCTCTTCGCTCAAAGCCTACAAAGAGCACACGTTCCTACCGACACTTGAGAGCGAGTATTTATTTAATTTTTTCCTCATGGTGTCCCTCAGGGATTCATCTTCGGCGCAGTAAATTTCACGAGACAATTTTAATGTACGCCATTTGTCATTTGGCCGCCTTTATTATAGAATACATCATACGGGTCTGATCAATGTATCGAAATATTGGAAAATATCTCAAGATAAAGTAAATTGATGCTTCGATTATTATTTTTGAACTCCGACGATTTATTGCTGTCCAATAAAAATCGAAATATCGAATTGCACGATAGCAAAAATTGAAAAAATTTTGTCGATGAAAATACCATGATAAAATATTGATACACAATATCAGATTTAGCCCACTGATAGGTGATAATTTATCGGGAGGCGACTTTTTATTGGTAGATATTTCGATATATATTTTTCGGACCCGATGAGATCATAATTATCGCTTTTAATTACAAGTTTTTTAGCTGCAGACTATACATATGAAAAGTAACCGTGTTCTGATATTGAATTTATCGAATTTAATATCAGCTTTCTCTCTTGTCTTAGGTTCAAAGTAAACTGCCCTACATTACTCGGATGAGAATGCAAGAATACACTTACGTAGTAGTCTTCACAAATTGTTTACGCTCATCTCCCAAACTACACCACGGTAAAAAAATAAGGAGAAAACGATTTCCTCTCTGCAATATTTCCATTGTAGGCGATGGACAGGAAATATCATAGACACAGGCAAATAATCGAAATTCATCGTGGCAAATACCTTCTTAATGGAATCATAATTTCTTATAGATATACCAACATCCAATGCCCAGCCAAGTTTCACTAATACCCTCTGATAATAATGCACGAGCGATGATGATACCATATAACTTTATTTACACTCTGAAAATCGTGAAGCTGAAGTTAGGAGAAACAATAATAAGTTTTATAAACCTTCTCCATTTTCTGCTAATCCTATTTGCTATGCCATGTTCTGGAACACCAAGTCTATAAGTGAACTAGTTGTGGATACCACAAATACTTTTATGTCTGCATTACATATACGTTTTTTTCCTCATTATTATTTTAATATTAATAAAACTATTTCTGGGGATATTGTAGAATAACGTTGAATTTTCATAACGAAGAAATAAAAAAGTACCCACACCAATGCATCACTGATATATACAACTATAAATGCATTGACACACCCCGAATCACAGGTGAAATCAGAGTTACCCAACTGAACATCCTGTACGTTAAGCGACTCTCAAAACAAAAATGAGAAAAGTATCAATACATGCGAAAATTGGTCTTGGGATATAGAAAAGGAAAATTTACATATCATGAAATGTATCAATCACTCGACATATCGAGTACAGTTATAAATGCATCGGACGTGGGAAGTGAACTCCAGGAAGTAATACGAAGGGATGGATGGTTGACGACTCAGGAATCGGTTAAAACTCGATGCATGATCGCTTATCGAATTAATTACGCAAATGAAGCGAAGTTGAACCGCTTGTGGAGCGGTGCGAATTCAGCGCCATGGTCGCGAAGCGGCGGAAACGGCGTGCGATGGAAACACACTCCAGAGTGCATTGTCGGGTGATTCCTATCGGACTGATCATGCAGATGAGTCCGGAGTAGGTATGTTGAGTGGGGACCTTACATTCCAGGAAATTTATCGTTCTCCAGGGAGCATGAACGACGCAAGTTTCCGAAGGAAACTTAGCGGAATCTGGGACACTCCATGCCAACGTTAAGATACGACTGAACCGGTCGTATGTTAATGACAAATCACTTGCTCACACTGATAAATTTATAATTATATTCCGTATTTAAATATCTATGATTTAACCCTTAAGCGGTGATGTGCGGTCTGAGAGACCTCTGTGTTTTTAAAATTATGAATATTTTCAAATTGGCTGTTTTTATCACTTAAAATCATCGTTAGCTTCAAATTTTTGTATGAGGATATAACACAATTAAAATTAAACGTTTTCATTATTTAATTCTGTAAATTTACAAATTGATTCGATTAGCGGTCTGAGAGACCTCACGTAACGCCTGCAGAATGCGTCAAGAAAAGGAATAAACGAGATAAATTCTATCGTTTCCTTTTAGGTAACCATCTTTCTTTGACAACCAAGACGTTATTTTTAATAGTGGCGAGATATGGACGCTTAAAAGCGAGAACAATAATTCAAGTGTGTTCGATATCAGCTTTTGGATCCTGTTTTAAATTACCTTTTTTTACCGAAAAATTTGATTCGTATTGGTGACGAATAATATTTTAGAAGATGAAGAAACATAAACTTAAGCAATAAAAATGGCGTCGCAACATTTTATGAATATTTGATTTATTGCGGTTTCCTATTTTTCTACTGGTAGTGTAATAAATAGTTCACGTCACTGGTTAAGGGTTAAATATGGAAATCAAAACGTTGGCTGCGTTTAACCCATAATGGGGAACATGCATGAAATTTGTTCATCATGCTAGTAAGTCTCGGTGAATAGACAATTTTCTCACGAGTCCAAATATATATACCAAATCTCACCTAGTATTCCATAAAGGCCATGAAATGCTAATTAAAATTACTCGAATATCGCTCGAAGTCACGTGACCTGAAACAGCTTCTGACGTCATCGGACGGTACACCATTCACTTCGCTAAGATAGTGGAGCGGTAGAGCCTTGAATGCAAGATATCGAAGTAAAAATAGCAATTATTTTTCGCCGAATTTTCGTTTGAGCCCCTGCATTGACCGATTTTCTATCCACTTCCTATGTCTGTTATCAGTGGATACCGTACCGTGACGTCACGCTCCGATGACGTCGTGTTTTCAAGCAGCCGACGAAGATTAATTTTTAAAGACTCATAACTCAGCTAAAAAGCATTATTCAGCCGCCAGATTTTCAGCGAGTACATTTGAGGTAGGGGCCTTCTTATTATAGTACTTTTAAAAATTGTGCATGTTCCCCATTTCCCAACCTGTATTCAGGGCATTTAACTTCGGTTGTTTCCCATTTTCAGATTTACTTTGGCCTAATTAAGATGAATTTTTGGAATAAAAATATTTTCATCATATGCTATGATTTTCATAATGCTGCGTGCACGGTAAATAAATACAAAAAAATTACGGTAAATAAATACGGAAAACTCCGGTAAATAATTACAAAAAAAGTAATTTCTAAAACTCAGGTTATATCTATTATTTTTTATCTTGATTTGCACACTCGACATCTTCGCCGGGAGTTATCAGTATTCCGTTGGAGGAAATTCCCCATTCCGCCTTGACGGACATGCTGGGGTGTGTCATTTTTCCTAGGGTATTTCGTATGTGTGCATCGATTTTTATGCCAAACGCCATCAGTCATAAAAATACAATGATGCAATAATGTTAATGTAGGTGAAAATGACAAAATTAGAACTGGAGATATAAAAAGTCAGTAAATCGAAGAAAAAATTATTCTGGGGTAGAAACTTGTTCTGAGAATTTGGATTCAATAATGTTGCGTTAACGCAACGCTGGGGATTAATGGGTTAATTTTTCTGAACGGCGCGCCAACCGAAGAGAAGCTTAGTTATTCTTTTAAATATGTTTTCGTAGCTGAAAATTTATTTGGTCTAAGAACAATATTATTCTACATTTTAAATTATTATGATTACCTTGAACCCTAACAATAACGCGGAACAACTCTGAGAACTTATCACACATAAATTTCGAAGACTGAAGCGTGATGGAGTGCAATTTTCCCATGTTGAAATAAATACTTGGGATTTTCCAAGTTTATTTAATAATCAAATACGACCTAATTTTCAATCTTACTACATCACTGTGAAGATGATTCAGTAGCATTGAAACCTAGGTCGTAATAAATTTTATAATCGTGAAAAATTACCAGTGTTTATTTCAATATGGAATGATATTTCAACGCAGCAGATGACCTTTGCATAAAATGGCGACCGTTGATAAGTCCTAACAGACTTAGTGGGGCTAAAATTTTGATGATTGTTGAAGTTGTTTCTGGTTTCCCACCGGATGAAGTTCTCCATCCCTGCCGACGTTTCGATGGCCGCGTCGTCCATCGTCATCAGAACTTTTCTACAAGTTGAGTGATCCGATTTATATAGTTTGGACTTCACTCAACTCGTAGATAAGCCCTGATAACGATGGACGACACGGCAGAAACGACGACTGCAGAGATGGAGAGCCTCACCCGTTGGGAAACCCGAAACAACTTCAACGTCATCATACGCCGGGAAAATCTCAGATCTTTCATTGTGATGATTATTTATCAAATATGCATAATTTATGCATTAAATAAATTGTTTTGTAAATGCATTAGCTTTGTAATATGCTATATTACATTGACCATGTATTGTTTATGTAAAATGTCAAGTTAGGAGGGGGGATCAGGTTGTTGTGGTGGCTAGTGTGTCAGCTTCCCACCCCGTGGGCTCGGGTTCAAATCCCGGCGGTGGCAGAGAATTTTCAGCGTGCGCCTGATCCCCGATTGAATGTTATGTGGCTAAAGGCTTGGCTAATAGGCTAATGCCGACGCCGGGTTTCTCTCCACCCTTCCTTCCATACCCTTCCCTTCTGGCGCAGATGACCTCAGCTGTCGGACGCCTCCTCCAAATACCGTACCGTCAAGTGTCGATAAATTTCATCATTATTGTTAATAAATTAACTTTGTAATATATTACACTGCAATAAAAATATGGAATTACACCCTATCACGCTTGAATCTTCGTAATTTATTCGTCACGCTAGCAGGAAATAGGGTAAAAATCCACGTATCCCAATCTAATGTGGTGATGGGGTAATTCGTCTCCCGTTGAGAATCTCAGTCCAACGTCGACCTACCCTTCCTCCTAAGCTTACCCCTACTACTACGGAATAGAACCCACCCCTCCCCGTACCTTACCCCCACCCTCATTCCCCTCCGTACCCCTGCCCGACAGCGTCTCATTCGGCTGTCGACAACAACCGTCTGAATTGCAACTTAATTGGGGACAATTTCTCCAATTAATCTACACAAATGGGGAAATTGCACGCGGCTTGAGAGGCGGAGTGGGTGGGAAGGAGGAGAAAATAAGGGTGGCGTGTGGGCGAAACGTAGTAGGAGGCGGGGGCTTAGGAGGAGTGTGGCAGGGGGTGTTAAGCAGGCTGGAAAGATAGGAGGGTAGGAGAAGGAATAACGATTCCCAGCAGAGAACGATAAAGTATCGACAATGAGTTACTAGGCCTCGTTACAGTTACATTTTTGAATTTGCGATCAGTTTCACGCTGCAGTCCAAATTTCGGATAGGTTTTTTTTATCCTGCTTATCCTACTGAAATAAACTGAGAATCCGTTGAATGGCACACTAATCATCATAGCAGTAAAAATTTGGAACCACAGGGGTTACCGAACATTCTTTTTTGCTAACGTTAGCGCGGGTAACTGGTGCCGTGATTTTTTATCGCGTCACTCGAGTTAAAACCCAGAGCTCTCATTTCTGTGATGCTTGCGATTTAAATTTTTTGGCGACAAAAAAAGTTATAAATTGCATTGTGATCAATTTTAGTTCAGAATTCACATCCTACTGTAAGGATTACAATTAATTATTAATAATCTGAAATAACTCGCTAATTAATGATCCACAAAACTTCATTATTCAGATTCTGGGCTTCAACTACTAGATAAAATTACTTTGAACCATTCCACACTTTATAGAACAAAGTAATTTTATTTTACTCTATGATGAAGCAATTCCACAAAGTGACGACTGAGACCGTGTCTTATATTCAACTACTAGATATTCATTATCAAGGTTAATAATGACTATGCACTGGTTGAAACCTAGGGTAATAAAGTTTTGTGGAACATTACCGAGTTATTTCGCACAGTAGATATGTGGTTTCACGAAGTGTACCCTGAGCACATGATATATATAAGTAATTATTATCTAAAATGTATCCGTTACTCAGTAACTCAGAAAACAGTTACTCAGTTACTTGGTTCTTGGTTTCCAGAGTGGGAGGGGTACGTGGCGCAGGGGGTGGGGATAAAGGGGGGGAACGGAGGGGGAGACGTGAGTCAGGGGATCATTTAGCGTTTTGTGTGGTAGATTGGCGACCATTGTGTTCCACCGCTCGCTAGAATGGAGCTGAGTCCACGGTCCAGGAAGGGGGGGAGGTCTTCGGGGGAAGGGGTAAATGTGGAGGGGGTGTTTTGGGTAAGGGGTAGGGGAGAAGTACCCCTTCCTACCCTGTCTCCGTTAACCATCCCGTGAGAGCTTGAGAAGGGATACGTTTTTGGGATAGGACAAATTTCATCCGGCTTCATTGGAAGAGATTCCAGTAACATTCAAATCGATGATTCGCGAGTTCATCTCGTGGTACTGTGACATGATTATTATTATTAAAAGCATTCTACCGATTAAGGTAGGTTTCCATGGAGTACTTTAGAACCATTCTAGCAGCACCACTGCCTTTATTCGGGCGAGGTTGAGACTATGAAGTAACCTCTACCACCTAACCCCTCGATAGCGTCAATGTAAACATATTAAAAAATGGTTTATAAACGTTTACCATACAAAATATATGCAATAGACTCTGTTTGTGAAATTTCAAGAAAGATAAACAAGTATGTGTGAAAATTTTGTGTAAAAAAGATTACTGTTTATGGGAACAAACGTGAGGATAAGGATGTAATAACCTTCAGCGAAAAAACCCACTGCAGGAAAACGCCCACACAAGAAGGGGGGCGTGAAAAACCTGCGAGAACCTACTGAGTGACTGAGTACTTGATCATGACCTGAAACCAGTATGAAATTTATTCCACACAGTATTTAATAAATATTGTGTGGAATTTAGCTAAGTTTATTTTTTATTCTACCCATTAACATTATCGCATTTAGAGAAAGACAGATCGAGGAAGACTCGTCCCGCAAACAAACATTTAGCCCTCCTGAAATTTGAAAACTTTACCTCAGTATTTATTCAAACCTAAGTTTTTCATCATTGCGGCACAAACAAAGGTTGACAAAGTTCTACTCTATTCACTCGAAAAACACCGTAGGAAAGAATATGCCTAATTAATTCAATTGGTAGGACATCCGGAATGAATCCCGGAGTTTCGAGTTCGAATAATGCCCAAAGAAAATAATTTTCCCTCCTACGAATTTTCTTCACCCCCTCAATTGCTTCACTGGAAGAACTTTTAACTTAAAACACTAAAAGATGAAAATTTCTATTCATAAAGCCATCCTCTGGGTACTCAATACCCCGATGAAACTAGACGGAAAACCGTTGGGGAATTGGTGGACCAGTTCCATATGATGCATGAATTCGACTACGTCACTTGAAGCTGGCGAAGTGCATTTTGGGAGAATGGAGAGCGCGTCATAATGCTTATGGTAGCGATTCGCTCCGGGCAGGAACGAAGAATCTTGCTCCGACCGCGGAGGCAGATATGCATTGTCGCCGGCAAAGCAGGCGATAAACACGCCAGGTTGACAGCGAACAGCTGGGGATCAAGAAGAGATTACGCCTGCATGGCAAATCCCATCCTACTGAAAGTGGTAGGCAGGGGCTGTGTTTTCGAAAAAAACACAACGAAATTGATTTTTTGAGACGGATTCATACTTTTTTCCATTGCAAATAGGTTCCATCCAGGTCCGATATGAGCAACAAAATCAGATAGATATTTTTCCGAGGGATAGGTACGATGTGTGTTCAGAAAATAAGTGGAATTTCAATTTTTTTTAACATTTATTTATTCGTCGACATAAATTTTGTCACCTTCCAAATAGTCCCCATTATATATCACGCACTTGTGCCAACGCTTTTTCCAATCCTCGGAAAACTTTTCAAACTCAATATTTGGGATTGCCTACAGCTCTGCCAGCGATTTCTTTTAACCCGGGAGAGGGCATGCGGTGAAATGTAACGTTTGAAGGCGCATAGGGTGTTATCAATACCCCAAAGAAAATATTTTTTTCTCTTTACGTGGAATGATAAAGTTATGTTGTGTTCTTTATTACATGGGCCATTAAATTAGACTGATACTAAATATTTACTTTTACACTATTACCATAAAATTGATAATGGGAGAAATGTATTCAACTGAAGTTTTCTACACCCTTTCTTTGACATTCGGCAGCATATTTGACGTTAACTTTACAACTTTGTGTTTCAAGGCATGAAATATCTTATTGAACATGCTGAATTTCAATCTACATGCTCTACTCTACATGAATTGCAGTTCTACGTGCTAAAAGAGAAAAAAAATATTAGCTCTCATGAAGAAAAAAGCTCAGGGGAAGTCCGATGGCTTGGAAGAGGAACGTGGATGGCGCGTGGGGTGTAGGTGACACCCCAGGACACTTTAACTCCTTCCGATCCTGAAGCGGAATGAAAATTTTATGGGATACTGGCAGTATTTTGTTAAAAAGTATGAGAATTGAAGGCATAAGATCTAGCAACACTGTAGATACCACGATGTACGTACAATGGGTCAAAGAAGAACCATGGGGTGTCATTAACACCCCGCGCGCCCTTTCCCGGTTTAATGTCAGCTATGCTTGTAAAACGACGGCCCTTTTAGGTTCTCGGCTGTCTATTTCTTTTATCTTCTTCTCGTGAACTCTTCTACCATAATACGACGGTAAGTGAAGTATACTTTTAATGCCATCTGCGAACACTTCCTCTCTGGTCACGCTACAGTATATTTGTAACATATCATATTCACGGGAAACATAAATTCGGTATGTACGGTCTGAATTCAATAGTCACGCTTCCAATGAAAAATCGACAGAAGGGGTATCAGATCAAGTGTATGCATTTGGACAGGGTATAGGGTAGGAGTGAGGTTGGAGGTGGAGACGTAATGGGTTCAGACAGGGGAAGGGGTTCGTGGCGTGATGCGAAAAGAACATCCGATTGCCCCTATTGTGTCGGTCAATTGAGTCGATTTCACTCGGTCAGACCCGAATGAATAAAAAAAAAAACGAACGGATCACCATCGCCTACCCCGCTTCCAAGTTTTAGAAATTGTCCAATTAAACGGCCACGGCACCGCGTGGAGGCGCTGGGGTCGTTTTTTGGAGGACGGGGCGAGACAACGTTCCCGGCAGCCTCTGCGGCCTTAAGGGAACTGTGTGACTCGACTGCTCACCGGTTGCTGCGATTCATCAGCACGTGTGGCGAATGAGAAGTCGCTCTGGCGTGGACGAGAGGTTTCTAGTTGAAAGATTTCACGAGAGGAAAAAAAACTCACGAAAGAAAAGACTTCAGACTCACGCGTCAAGTATTTTTTTAAAAATCCCTAACTGCAATGGTAGCAATGGCGATGATAATTGGCCTCCCACAACAATATTACCAATTCACTACTCTACCCAATTGACTACATACGACTAAAATTAACTACATACAATTACCCAATTACAACTACCCAATTAACTACTACCCCTCCCTACGTTATTCAGTACGTTAGATAAATAACTAAGGTACCTATAATCGAGGACCTATAATTCTCCTTTCTGCTATTATGCACATGGAGATGCATCGCAATATGCGGAATAGAGCAATAGTCTATGCATGAGGTGGGGTTTAAGCGTAAAGCGTGGATATTAATAGAGGAGTGAAGCTTTAACAGAGGGAGCGTGTCGAGTCTCGGTTGATGCGCGACGCGTGCACCTAATCAACCGGCCGATCATCCAGCCGCTCCCAGATATAATGCAATGAGACCCCCAATTGATTACGGCCGGCTGCTTAGGCTTAAGACTTCCAGTGTAACTAATCATGAACTGTACTATTTCAAACTACACTATAGCATAATTATATCTACATCTGCATAATACCCTGCGAACCACCTCTAGGGTGTTTGGCAGGGGGTGATCAATCATGAGAATGCAGCATGTTATTGTACTCCCACATGCACACCACACGGTCCAAAAAACGTCACGTATACTAACAAATTATACAACCATATGCTGTTAGAAATAATAACAAAATTAAGAAACATGCATTAAGTTTTACATAGGATAGTAGGCTACACTACAAGTCATGCAATCTATTTATGAGTTCTATCGCTGCCGTTATAATCTCTTATTGATCGTGGAAAAAAAGACATTCTGAATCTGTCTGTTCTACAAACTATCTCTCTTATTTTATTTATATGATTCGGTTCGGATATTTAATTCGGTTCACCCAATTAAAGACAGTTGAATCCGTGAAATGTCTACGAGTTAGACTCAATTATGATCTATCGTGGAATAAACATGTTAAGCTAATCGTAAAATGGGTTTTGTTAAAAGAATATTGGGAAAGTGCGACGACAAAGTGAGAGACATTAGCTACTTTTCCCTCGTTAGACCACATTTGGAGTACGCTGCCAGTGTTTGGGGCCCTAATGAAAAAGGAATAACAGAGTTATAACGCATGCCAAGAAGAGCTGCCACGTACGTGAAAGGTCGTTACGATAGTCTTGTTAGTGTAACTGACCTCTTAAATGAACTCGGATGGGAATCTCTGTCAGACCGTAGATTTAATAGTAGACTAAATTTTTTAGATAAAATCAAGAGTAGTGTCTTTTCTAACTTACGCCTAAGGAAGATCAGATAATATAAATAAAATAAGAGAGATAAATTGTAGAGCATAAACATGCAGAATGTCTTTTTTTCCACGATCAATAAGAGATTATAGCGGCAGCGTTTGAACTCGTAAATAGATAAGATGACTTGTAGTGTAGCCTACTAACATATGTATACCTTAATGTATGTTCCTTAATTTTATTATTATTTCTAACAGCGTATGGTAGTACAATTTGTTAGCATGCGTGCCGTTCTTGGACCGTGTGGTGTGCATGTGGGAGTCCGATTGCATGCTGCATGCTGGTAATTGATCACCCCCTACCAAACACCCTAGAGGTGGCTCGCAGGGTATTTTGTAGGTGTAGATGTAGATACACTCGCACGGTTTACTGCAATATTCCCTTTTCCAGTGCTGGTAAAGTACTGAGAAAAAGCAACCGGGCAATAATGTAGTTACTTCGTGCCAAGAGTTATCAATTACGAGAAAAAAATACTGATTTTTTTTAAAAGTAATATCCTGCCTAAAACCCTAGAGGTGGATCGCAGTGTATTATGCAGATGAACCCGAAGATGGGAACAGGAATGCGTCCGAAACTTTCGTGCACCAAAAAATGTGTCGACGCGGCATTAACCCGAAAAATAATTATCAACTTATCTTTAATGATTATGCGAAGATGTTTACTCTTTTCCGTTGATATACCCGGTTGCCTAAGCCAGGATCTAATGAACACTGGGATAAGGGAACATTGCTAGACTGCTGACAACCCCGATAGCCTGACAACCCTCCTCCCTTCATGGATAAACCCCCTTTAGAATACAATACTCCTCTGCCCCTCCGTCTGACATCGCCAACAATAGTGAGGCCCTGTTTGCAGTTCCCACGACAAGAGATCAAGGAGTATCCACTCCAACCCACCAGTTCTATTCAGTAGGCACACCCCACGCATTACAACCCAGTACACATTGCACATATATATATGTATGTATATATATATATTCCTCCAACATATCCCTACTTGCCTTCCAATGCTCCATCCCCACTACCAGCCTCATAATATGGGGAACGCATCACGCTAATCCTCTTCCCACTTCACCCTAACGCCAGTCAGTCCCTGCCATACACCCCCTGCCAAGCGCCTTGCGACTAAAGCAGTCCGCCACGCGCGCAGAGCCTCCGCCTCCCCCCCCCACTAGTGCCCTATTATTGCCCCCGTTTCCGCCTCCGGGGGGCACTCAAATTCTAATCGTCCGGTCAACTTGCTCGCGTCATAAAAGGGCTTATAAATGTACGAATCAGGAGAGGACTTAATCACCCTCGTCCTTTTTCTATACCTTCCGACAAAACTCTCTGCACGTCCCAAGTTCCAGACTATTCCGGCTAGAAGGGAACTCAACCTCCGATGTCTGATGCCGCACGCGTGATACTGCTACATAAAGTTGGTTGCTGTGCTGGTTGTGCTGAAATTATCTGTTTCCCTTAAATCCCTTGCGCGGAAATGATGAGTTTAGCTCGTCATGAACTCCCGATGCCAAATCCCTCAATCACGTGTGTAGCGTATCATCAGATTTTTATGATTTAGCACTATTTAAGGGAGCAATAAAAATATTTTTAAAGTTTGCAAATGCTTAAACATCCATAATGTACATAAAGAAAATATATTTCATGAAATATGATGCATTAGAAGAAATAACACTTTTTTATTCGAATAGCGAAAGCTGTATTCTCGATGTTCTTACGGGAAGAGCTTAAAAGAGGGCTTGTTCGTGATCAATATGAAATAATAATTACTTTTCATTTCGTTGCTGTACGCTGATTACAAACTACAAAATTTCACTTCATTGCCCACCATTTCGTTTTAAAAGAACCACGGGAAAAATATAGATACGGATACGAGCCATGAAATAAATATTATGAAATTTTAAAGAAAGCAATTTTAAAGCATCCATAATGAACATAAAGAACCCATATTTCATGAGATATGATACATTGAAAGTAACAATATGATTTTAAACTAGTAGCGATATATCAGTGTTCTCGATGTACTTAACTACATTATTTACAATAATAATCACTTTATATTTCACAGTTCTGCGTTGATTACAAACTAAAAAATATCTACCATTCCATTTATAAATACCCACTTACAAAAATATAAGAGGATATCAAAAAAATTAATTAGAGTGGAAGGGGTTACGGTTCTTCTACTAATCAATAAACAATTAATAAACCAAATATTTTTACTTCTATGAGATAATATCATTTTCACTCTATCCAAGAACTGAAAGGAAGTATGAAAGATGGATGCCTAAGTAAATTTTTTAGTAGAAAAAATATTTCAATGGTAAACATCACGAAGATAGCACAATTATTAAATTTTTTTAGATCTACTATAATGATTTATGGGGTAAACACGAACCAATGCGACTTTAATAGACCTTTGAAATATGTTTTGTTCATGAAATGAGCCTCCACTATTCACTTAGCCCCTTCATCTAAGTCAGCCTTCCCCCAATGCACGCCTTATTTCGTAGTCAACTTCAAACCCGTAATTGAGCGTTTCGCCAGGTGGACGCGGGTGAGCTTCGTCAGGGTTGTGAGCAGAGACCGAAACAGAGAAAAGGGGATAATTATGGGATGATAAAAACGTTCCCTGGAAAGGGGAAGGGCATTAGGAGTGCTCATAAAGCACGCAGAAGTGGACAGAAAATTCGATTCTAACAACATTTTGAGTATGTAAACCAATCCTGAGCGATAACATTTGCCCGTGCTTAATGCCAGGTATACGCGGGTTAGCTCGAGTATTCCTGGTATTCCAATATTCTATTACACGAGACATGATTTTGTTCTTCCCCTGCGAATGATGCTGGTGAAGTCTTATCGGGTCTTCCACCGGGTGAGCTGATTGTTGGCCGACGTTTCGTTGGCTCTCTCTCTGGCATCTTATTTAGGGCAATGAAGACTATTGAAGAGGTGGCCTTAAAAACGTAGGCCTTCAATCAACTCACCTGGTGATAAACGAGAGATGACTTCGCCAGCTGTTACGAGAGTTAGGATGAGAATCTTTACAGGAGCATAGAACGAATTATAGCCTTATTTTACTAAGCAAAGTCGGAGAAGATTTTCCTCAGACGACGTGAAACATATCTACATCTGCGTGAAACGTGAAACATATCTACAAAATACCCTGCGAGCCACCTCTAGGGTGTTTGGCTGGGGATGAGAATCACCAGCATGCAGCATACAATTGGACTCCCACATGCACACCACATGGTTCAAAAAACGTAACGCATACTAACAAATTATGCTACCATATGCTGTTAGAAATAACAATAAAATTCAGGAACATGCATTAAGTCTTACATAAGTTAGCAGGCTACACTAAAAGTCATGCAATCTATTTATGAGTTCTAACGCTGCCGTTATAATCTCTTTTTGATTTCCTTTGTTTACGGTCGCACTGTGGTAGACATGATCTTGAGAAGACAATAAAAGAAACGGACTGCAAAACAGAGACATTTAAAATGTCATTCTTTCCTCGTCTTATTGAGGATAGCAACGGTGTCTCGACTAATGAATGAAATCAATCCGTCACTCGCTACGACTCCTTGCATGTTTTTAAAAATGTTTTCACTGTTCTAGCCTTGCATGGATTTCCTATAGGAATTACTTTCCGTCGGCAAGGTTGCTTTGCACGAATATGCATAGACATTTTGCTTTTATGCGTAATGATTCTTTGACCGTGCGGTTTGCATGTGGCGACCTTCTTACATGCTGCATGTTGGTGATTGATCACCCCCAGCCAAACACCCTAGAGGTGTTTCTCAGGGTATTAAGTAGATGTAGATGTATTCTCTGCACGGTGTCCTTTGCAAAAACAGTTAATCAGGATACGGATATCTATAATTTCAACTACTTTCACTGCCACAATTACATCATTATTCTTAATTAATATTCATGGCGACAAATCATAAGGTTTCCGCACATTTCTAGAAGTTAAAGGAAAATTGATACAGCCATTCAATTCTAACAAATATCTTTAATAGGACAGAATATCATTTCGTCGTAATGATGATAAAATCATGTTTTATTTTCGTACAATGATTATTGATCAAAATTATCCCTTTATTTCCACCAGGATACTGCCAATTTTCTATAAGAAGCCATTATAATGACCTCATCGAGCATCTTACTTGAGGTTAATTTTCCGTAACTTTATTCGATACGTCAGAAGGCTTTATTTTCGCATATATAGAGTCTTTCAATAACTGTTTCTAGTGGTAGCAATAATGGGATACACCCCAATATCTCACCTCCTCCCAGCCACCCGTATTACTTCGCCCACCCGAACGTTTTCATCCCAATTATGAACGATGCAGCGGCCATGCCGGGGGTAATTCGACAAATGAAGTCTCAGCAGTGCTTTCACCCACGGACGCCGTCCGATTTGGCCAAGGAGGTAGCAGGAATACCAAGGGTGCGGAATCCTTTGGAAGTGTGACTCACTCCCGGCGTTTCGGGCGGGGAAGAAATACTTGGCTTCGGGCTGTCGCAATGCATTTTCTTCCAGCGATCCATTAGTGATGCCTCGAGTGATGATAATAACTCTACAACCTTAGCTTCCCGTTAGCATACAAAAAAAAGCGACGGCAAGTAAAATAATAGGGTCCATTCCTGGACCACAGGTTTATTAGCAGTATTCATGATGGGAATGATAAAGTTGAGCAACTAATTAGTTGGTCAACTAGTTGAGCAACTAATATTACATGATGTTTTAAGAGGGATTCATTACACAGGAGGAAACAATCGCATGGATAAGATTGGGGAAATAGACTGCAGGGCAAATAGACTTAAGATGTCGTTTTTCCACGCATAATAGGGAACGATAATACTCGCAATAGCTCAGGATAGTTTGACGCGGACTGAGTAAAATATGCGGAAATTTTTACGGAACGGACTGGGGCCTCCTTTACCTAGTGCACTTTCGGTTAGCTGGTCAACGAGAGCGCGTTTTTCAATGGTACGCCTGGTAATCCTGGCCGGAAGCTACGGAGGCCGCAGGCGGGGGAGACTTCCTCATCCGAACTCGCTAATTGGACAAGCAGAACTCTTCAGTCAGACAGCTGCAGTGACAGCATGGGACGGGAACCGCACACTCCAGGTAAGCCCAGGTGAAGGTACGACCCACAATGAGATTTAAGTCAGTTAATGCACGACAATCCGCCTGGATACGGCCTTCCTTTTGCATTCTAAGTTTCGCAATGGTTTCCACTATGGCAAAGAAACCAATTTGTAAGACCCACACTGTCAATGAACCTTTCCTACGACGGATTATGCAAGTTGGTTTTTTAGGCTCCCCGGCCAGTGAATCAAATGTGAATTAAACGGATTGTCGGAAGGCCGTCTGTACCCCAATTGTGTGTGATAGGTAGAATTCGCTAATGACTACCCACACTGTAAAATAAAATATAGGAGATATATGTGGGTAATTCCTGGGACATATATGACTCCAATAATTCTCACACATATGGAAACTGATTAGGATTTTTTGCGAAATGGCATAGTCTTGCATAAAGGTCATCTTTGTTGCCACTGCAGTTAAGTAAGCACAGTATATGAGGTATATGTATGAATAACATTTGGAAAAATATATATAGTAAAACCGGGACCACGTATGGCCCGGTTATATAGAAAACATAAGAAACACATACAAAAGATACAACATAAGGGCATAAATAGGAATTAAATCCAATAGACACAAGATATTTAAGTATCTTAAATTGGTAGTACAATGTACAAGTAGACATCAATGAGAAATAACACCAACTCATACGATAACAGCATATAAATACGTATAGCAGTACCTACAACCCCATAAAGATAGGAAAATTGTCTCCTACGTTTGTTTCTGCAATTATCGGTTAAATTTACTGCCAACAAAATAGCCTTTATCTAGTTGGCATGGTTTTATGTAGACGTAGAATATGCGGAATTATGTTACGCCGAAATTATGTATGGATGACAAGGTCACATCTTTATAGATTTATCAAACGGAATTTCTAAATGAAATTTTCAAAAATTAAATTTTTTGAGTATGCCTCGGTGTAATAATGGTATTTACTACTCGGCATTGAAAATACCATTTCGACTTTTAGAATGGTAGTCACTTAACCACGCCTATTCTATCTCTGCTCACTTGTGCACCACTTCAGCTCCAATTATTTTTTTCAAAGTATTTCTAGTTTTGACAATGTGGACAATGATTCTATGCCACAATGGTTCTCTTTTTGCATGAAATCTGAAAACTTAAAGTTGCATTTTAAAGGGAATTACCTCCTCCTGCTAGTGCCCTACTTACGTTGATCAATACTTTTTTCGCCAATGTAACACTTGAAATCCATTTCAAGGATTCCTTTAGTTAGACCCAGCTCAATGCATAAGAGCCAATAAATCTGAAGAAAGTTTTCCAATATGCTGAATACCAGTAAATCAATTCTAGATACAATTTCATTAAGAGTGAGTAATGAAATTATTTATAACAGATTAGGATTTTAGAAGTCTTTCGAAAACCCTAATGAGAACACGAGAAAATTTGATCGACTATATCATCACGCATGATGGCCTAATGCTAAAAATCGTCGACGGACACGTAAGGGCAAAATAAGACCCCGAATGATATGTAAAGGATTACCTATTGAGCATGTAAAAGAGATAAAAAATGCAAATATGAAAATGTTAGCTCGTATGAGAGCGGAGTGAATAGTTGCATTAAATAAATCTTCAGAATGATTGCTTATGACGATGATAAGTTGGAATAATACTGGTAAAAATGAATCGAATACACACAATCTTGTCAAAAATAGATTTATTCTTCAGGAGCAAGGCTGAAAACAGAAATGATTTTAAGAATAAACTTGGGGATAGAGATGCAATAAACTTGATATGACGTGCATGCATACTCATTCTAATTATGCACACAAAATACCACATAATAAATATGTATGCCAAAATTTCACACCCACAACTCATTGATAATTCTGGAACAAGACTGCAACCAGAGGTGACCACGAAACATTAGACTTAGATTAATATTCCAAGAGTAACTGCGCCCATCTCCCTAGTTGCTTGATTGGCACCTACCAACGAAGATATTGATGCGCATTATATCATCTCCTATACATGCACCAGCGATCCCTAACCTGATTTTTACAAACGACGGGACTACTTCTTGAGGCTGTAAGACAGAATAAATACGTACATACGACAATATAGGAGTATGGTGAAATGCTACGCCAAGCAAATCATCGGATTAATTGCTTATGATAATGATGACATCATAGAATACTCGTAACAATGAATGAGAATCACATATCTTGTCCACATTACACTTGTTATTCAGGTGTAAGACTGCAAACGGAACGGATTTTTAGCATAAAGCTGGGGATAGGGATGCAATAAAACATCACTGTATCATGTGTATGTATACAGATGATGTCGAGTAATACCACATACCTAGGTAAATATTATAGAATAAACATACATGCCCAAATGCCAAATCCAATAATTTATGACAATCATCAATAAATATTTCTCGATAATTGTGGTACAAGACTGCAAACCAGAAGTGATCGAGAAACATTAGACTTAAACATTCTACGATAACTGCGCCCATCTCCCTAGTTACTTGATTGGTACCTACCTACACAGATGTTGATGCCATTATATCCTCTCTTACACATGCAACCGTAGATCCCTTACCAACGGCCCACGGCACAGCATTAAGGTTTTGGGGCTATGGATTTTGAGCGGTGGGTGGGTAGGGGGTGAGAAGGGGATAGGGGGTATGGTAGGGGATTAAAATTGCGCTAATTCCCGGCTAATTCGCAGCGGTGGCCACGGCAATTACTGCGAATGTGGACTCCGATTCGAAGAGGGTGCGCAATTGGGAGCAGAAAGCGGATAATTCGAGGGGCGTCCGCACGACACCCCCCCCCCTGCACCCCTCTCGGGGGGTTGGGGGAGCCTGGAAACGGGAGGGGGGGGGTTGCAAGCTTGGGATGGGACGGAGAGGACAATGGGACGGTGGATACGAGGGGTGTAGGCAAGCGTGCGAGGGATGAGGTCACTTGGGGATGCACTAGATACTTAAAAACACGGCACGATCTATATGCTTACTTAAACCAAGGTGTTAGTGCATAATATTCACAACTGTCAATAAGATATATAACATTTTCATTAAGTATCCAGTAGCAAGATTTCAAACGGAGGAAATTTTAAGCATAAACTTTGGGATGGGGATGCAGTTATCTAGGCATGATGTATATGCATACTCATGCTAAGCAATTACCACATAATAAAAACGAACGCCACAATGCTGTATCCATTGTTCACTGATAGTTGTGGAGCAAAACTGCAGCCATAAGTGATTAAGATACATTAAATTAAAGACTGAAATGCTGTGGAATCGAGATGATCTACTTTATAATCAAATACCTCACTCATATATATGTGTACCAATGTGTAACATCAATTATTTATTGCATATTAAGGAGCAAGGCTGCAATTAATAAGAGCAGTACCTATGCTTTAGAGGCAAAATATGGTATTACTGGATAGTTAATTAGTTTCCTCGCCTCGCCAATCCAAACATCGCGGGTTCGAGTTCCACCTGGTCATGGGTGTTTTCAATGTTTCATTGAAATATAGAACCCAAATATATTGCAATGATTTGCAAATAATCATGAGCATTCGAGACGGCATGATATACAAGATGCCATATTCCAGGGTTGTTAGAACTCTTTCTATAATCCTTATCGCTTAATGAGAATTACAAAAAGTGACCGTCACAGCCAATTAAGGTTGTTTGTAAATTTTTGACCAACAGATTGCGATTTTGTCTATACAAAAGCGAAATTTCGATGGTTAGTATGCCTTTAAATTTACCAATATTGCTTAAATTAACTTTTATCCGTAAAATTGATCAATTTATTCCTAACAATAAAGGTATAGTTATAAATAAATTCGTCTTCTAAGATAAATTTATTCAAAACGAAGGGATCAAATATAAAATATCAAAAATACACTCAGTTTTAATGACGAAGCATCATATCACTCTTCCCCTATTACTTTCCCCTTTCATATTCTGTTTGAAAAAAATAATCTGTTACATTCGTTTTGACAACCGTTATGCCATGCTTCAACAATGAAACTTGTTTCATGAGTACATTTTTTTTATTCTGCAATTTTGTAATCTTTCTACCCACCATATTAGTTGTCCTAACATAAACGACAGCATGGGAGTGAAATTCTTCGGCTATCATTTTCATCTAACGGTGAACGGCTTGCTATTTCCTTTGGAAAATAACTCACGTCTCGGTCTGATGCCCCGTTACCGGGCCGAAACTGATTTGCCTCGAGGGGAAAGAGGTAGGTCAGGGAGAGTGTTTTGCAAAAGAGTTACTTGTTTTCGCATGGAGTGTTTAGGCGATATGTTTTCACACGTGGTGACTAGCACTATGTTTTCCCAATAGTTCATTTACCTCTGGAAGTATAACGGGATTGCTGTGGTAGGAAAGGGCTAAGAATTCCATTGGCAACCACATCAACACTTTTGGTATGGAATTCCATTTCCACATCCTCTATGACGTAGATACATAACCTAAATGTGAAAAATTAAAACTATTCATCTACATCTACATAATACCCTGCGAGCCACCTCTAAGGTTTTTGGCAGGGGGTGACAAATCACTAACATGCAGCATGCAAGAGGACCGCCACATGCACACCACACGGTCATAGAAATATTACGCATACTAGCAAAATACACATGCATATTCATAAAAAAAACTTTCTTATGTTAAGTAATACCTAAAGCAAATACATGCAAGGTTATAACTATGAAAAAAACATGCAATGAGTGATCCTAGCGAGCGACGCCATTAATCCTATCTATTGAGGCAACGTTGCTATCCTTAATAGTACCAGGGAAGAATGAAATTTTAAATCTCTCTGTTTTGCAGTCTATTTCTTTTATTTTATTCTCATGTTCACGTCTACTATAGTACGATGGTAAACGAAGGATGTGATTCACGTCGTCTGAGAACATATTATTATCCCTCATATATATTATATATTAACCCTCTGTCACTATTATTCCTTCCACCACATGTTTAGTAGCTAGGGCAGCTCAAACATCAACGTAAAAAAAACAGGCACAGGTGTTTTTATGTCTCAATGAATGAATATGAATCAGAGTATTTTTAGACTCCAGTCCAGAAACATTGCCGTACTCATGAGTACAGTGGAAACGAGACTCCGAAATGAATGAGAAGTATTTTAACACACCAAAAAATGTACTATAATTTTTGGTTTTTTTCCCGGCGAACAATTGCAGTGAAGTTTTCTCGGGTTTCGCACCGGGTCAGGTCCTCCATTTCTCCTTCCACGACGATGGGCGAGTTGTCCATCGAAACGTTGGAAGGAGGAATAGAGGACCTGACCCGGTGCGAAACCCGAGAAAACTTCACTGCAAAAAATGTACTAACTTAAGGACAAAGCAGGATTTCAAAAATAGCTTTTGCGATCGATAGAAAATGCGATCTTGAGAGACCCTCTGCCTTAATTGAGGGCTTCTTTCAGCGTACGGTGGTAAAATTGCGAGAAAAATACATCGGAAAAAATCCCATAAAGAAATTATTTCGAAAGCTCTTTCAATAGAATCGTCAGTGATAATTACCACATTAGACTGGCACATAAATTTTTCTCGCTCGATGAATGGAGACAGTACCTTTACATGAATTTTCCAATCATGTACTTCAATTTAATGAATTAAAAAAAATGTATGACAAGACGCACTTTTTCATTCATAAACAAGCAAAAATTAACTCCATCACCTTGACCAGAATGCTAGAATGTTACAAGTTGTGTACTCTTGCGCGAGCATAACGGTTGGAACCCTGGGATTTCCCTGATATTATGGATGGAATATCCCATGACAGAATTTCACTGCCCGTTCACGCTTATTCTCCCCATCTGTTTGGAAATCCCTACAAGCAATTCCTAGAGGGCACAAAAGGGGTGAGATGGTTGAAAGAATAATCTCGTTGCTGATCTGAAAAGTTTCCTTCACGGTTGCGCTCAGAATAACAAGGCTTGAGTCTTAGATTAAAGATAGGTATGTATGGAATTAAACGAGGCTGATAAGGCAGCTGGGTTACCAATTATACAAAGCTATATTGCGACAACATATTAAGACTGACAAGGATGTCATTCATACCGTATGTAAATAAGAAAACGCATTTATCTAATAGCTTCAGACTTAACTTGACATTAGATAGACTAAAGTACAGTAGATATTGACTAAACGCACTTTTTTCATATAGCTACATATAGATACAACCCTACAAGCTGCCCTTATAGTCATGTGGCGGGCGGTGTGAGGATATCAGCCGTTAGCAATTAAAAGATTTCTCTAATAATTTATTGAAGCCCTTTATTGTTCGGGAGAAAAAAGAATTGCAATACTTATCTATTAGGCAATGTCTCTCCCTTAATCTATTGTTCTTTTTCGGATCTGGAAATGTAGTTAAGTTCTCATATGATTTCCCCCTGTTGCTCAAAAACATTTCTCCTATTCTTAATTTCTCCAGCAACCTAAGCCTACCAGCGCATAGTCTCCGAATTCTAGAGGCTCTCAGCTTAATTCATGTAACGCTCGTATCATTTTTTTATAATAGCGCAGCTTTCCTTTGCATTTTATTGAATTCGCGCATTTATTCTTTCAGCGCAGGATCCCTTATGGTAACTGCATATTCCAATGCGTGGCCGGACGAGTGCGAAATAGCACTTCTCTTAAGAACGTTTGTCACGGCGCACGGAATTGCGCAGATTAGAACTGCACTAATTCTAAAATGGTGTGGAATTGCGCGAATGCATGAACAAAATTATAACAGGGACTATTTTTCCATCTCACGTCCACGCATTCTCGTATGTTATAGCAATTCACCGCTTTACACGACGCAATTTTGACTGCGCCTTCGTACACACGTCAGATTGTACAAGAACGTGCGCCGTGTAAAACGGCTTTCATAATTTATAGCGTCGGAAGTCTTTTACAAATATTACTAAAACTACTATTACTAAAATTTGCAACTTTAGCTGATCGCGGTATCCTCAATGACCGGAGACTCTTCTTAAATATCATTAATGGCAAAGTCAGATCATCCAGCCTTCTTTCTTTTTTTCCGCTTCGTGTTCCTTCGCGCACGACGAGGTCGAGTGACCTATTTCATTTTTTCACCCCCCGCCTTTCTGTCTCTAAACGTTCTTTTCTATTCAGACATCCTCCTTCCATTAACTCCTATCCCAAATGTGTTCCAAATTTTGATCCTTTTTTTCATCCCTCATCCATCTTGCACCTTCATTATCGTTATTTCCCCTTACTCCTCGCACCACCCGATGAAATTTAGTATTCTTTGCTATTTATTTGTAAATACTGTTGAATATTTTTTGTTCATTATTGGTTACGTTGCTTAATGTTATTAAATTGTTACTCCTGTTATTGTGAGTCCCCTGTAATTGGCCTCGTGCTGTTTTTGGACTGGATTAAATAAATAAATAAACAAATAATGTAACCAAGCACCGTGGTTATCCCTGTTAGTAAGAGGTTTTATAATAGGAGGAATAAAAATTCTATTTGGACTCAAAATCCTAATATTCATTTTGAAACATTTCGTATTTTTTTACTCCTCGCAAGGAATTTCGAATGCGCTTGGAGTCAAGGACTAGCTAAGCTAATCCCAAGAATTAACCTCAGAGAACGGATGGGAAAGGAAGTGCGGGGCCCAAGGAGCGATGCTATTGGCCACTAAGCCGTAAAGTGGCCGCGATGGGGCAATGGACGGACAGTTTGGGAAGGTTTCCGAGAATCCAGCGAAGACGGTCGGGGATTACCTCAAAACAGCGGAAAGCGAAGAGGACCACACAACGGCCAGGTATTCAGGACCCAACCGACGAAACCGCCCGCATTTTTAACGAGTGTCCTGTCGTCTTCCGTCACATTAGTTTTAGACATTCTAAACGATTCCTGTCAACTATTTACATGCAGCTAATTATTCGGGCTAAAAATTGCCACCCCATCCAAATCATGGACTTTCAAATTTGAACTTTGAAGGACAACCAAACGCCGGCTGTAAATACATCAACGTTAAACCTATTCACACGTTTAAGGTTTTTACAAAATTGACCATCATTAACGTTTTTAAAAATATTAGTCTATGTTTAATGGCTTATACATCTTCGAAACGGCGGTCTCCATTCCATTTCAATATAAAAATTCATTTTACTGAATGTTTCAAAGGAAAAATAAACATTACATGATGCCGAAGGATCGGGTACCAAATTCTTACCAAGGACAGAAAATCTTTCATAATGAATTGACGATAGATTGGAAGGTGCGATAAGAATAGGGCAACTTATTTCTATGCAAAAAAGTTTAAAACTCCTTGTTACAGCTTGCAAAGAATGGCACAAGAGCTAGGCACCGAGGTCTTGAATCTGACAATTAATTAAGCAGTGGGGTCCTGACCATTTTAAAGTTACTCCAAGCATTTATGCATTTTGTCATACCTAATGCATGCGTAAACAATTATGCTAAAAATAAATTCCCAAAAGTACTAACAGAATGATTCTGATGGAAAGATTAATTTTACTGTTATAACCTTACACTTTCCTATTCATATCCGATTCACGGTCCATTGTAAGAAGGAAAATTTGACGAACAAAATAAATAGTGCGCTATATGATTTATAACATTAATCCGCGTATGGATAGCCTTTAGGTGATGCATATGTTAATGCGTGCAGGTGGATGGTTTAAAAAAAATGAAAATGCATGCGCGAAACTTATTCTGCATAGCACGACATTATAGAGGTTGATATATTCGTATGGTTGCAATGGAAACTTTAACGGCACGTGCCTTTTCCTAATCAGCAAGAAGGAGCGGTCATTATCTAAATTATGATGAAAACTCACGACATAACCCAGGAGAAGAATATGGAGGAGAAGCTTTCAGTGACAATGAAATCAAACCCAGCCCGAGGAAGATAATGGCTGAGGTAGCACCAATAATTAACGACAAACGATAATCCTAATTGCCCAAACGGTCCCTCAATCAGGACCACCGCGAGGTTAGTAAAGGGATTACCTGAGAACTTTGAGGGTTGAACGGAGGGCATTATCCCTGAGAGGACTGCAGGAGCAAGGGTTTGAGGAAAGGGAGAACCCATATTGCCAGGGCCTGTGAAAGGCCCTTTATGCCTCCTACCAGGGTTGAACCCTAGGAGAGGGTACACTGTCCTCTGGGTCATACATAGGGTGAGGCAAATACAAGAGACTGGGCTATTGAAATTATCAGGGAAAAATAAATGCCCACAGTTACAAATATGTACTTTTTAAAAGCTGCAATGCATAACTACAATTTCATTAAATAATTAATAGCTGGTAACTGTAGAAGAATCGAACATTATTACGCATGGAACGTATTGAGCATTTTGTAAAAGTTAAATGCTAGAAAGTGATATATTTTGCTAGCATGCGTAATATTTCTATGACAGTGCGGTGTGCATGTGGCGGTCCTCTTACATGCTGCATGTTGGTGATTGGTCTCCCCCTGCTAAAGCCTGCTGGTGGCTCGCAGGGATGTAGATGTAGATGCATAATAATTCGGAATACTTGAACTTGCGTATAAAAGACTTATTTGCCTGAGGCTTGTATATGCAAGAGTTAAGAGGTTATTCGCTCTAAGAAATGAGTAAGTAACAACTAAGAAATAGATTTCTGAGAGAGAAAAAAATTTCATCATCGCCACCATACGTAAGCAATTATAAAATTGTTTGACAAGGCTTTCCACTAAATTCAACTATCAGTTGATATTTTAGATAAATTTAGATTTAAACTTTCCTACATAATGCATACCAAAAATTCCATCCACCCTCTTTACGCCTAATCGATCGTATTCTTCAAACCATCACGCCTCAAACTGTGACCGAATACTTACACCCGTTAGTTAAAAATCTCATGGAAAAAGTTCAGTCAAAAATGCCTACAATATAATTGAGAAGGTGAGAAGCCAAGGGGTACAAGTGATTTCTTTTTTCTATGTATTGTTGGGTACAGAAATTAGGTATAGAAAACAAACTAAATCGATTAGATATTTAGAAGTGCATTTAATTTTCCACTCGATGTCAGCACAAACATGAGACTCACTCGTATCCCATGACAACCAAGTTTTTGTGTAGTTCTTCTAACAATTAAATTCACCTTACTCTGTCGAGAAAATAATCACTTCTACCTTTTGGCTTCTCACCCTCGCAATTGTTCTTGGTAGCTCCCTAAATATCATTCCCAATCTCTTCTGGCGAGGAAAGTCAAATCGCAACAGTCACCCTTCGCCCTATCACTTCCTTTAAGCAGCCACCCAAGGCGTTGGAAAAACCCAAGACACGAGAGAGGTGTTCTTGAGGAGGTTCTTGGTGGAAGGGGTTTCCGTATAATGAGTCAAGTGTGGGAAACGGACTTTGGGACGGGTGGGGGAGAATAGAAAGGCTAAGGAGAAAGAATGGCTCCTCGTTTGTCAATTTCGTTGAGCATGAATGAACGGTGAAGGCGACCAAGGTAAGCTAATCCCAGGTCTTGCACAATGTGCGCATTATGCAGGTACGCATACATCTATTTAATACTCTGCGAGTCACCTCAGTCAAGCAGTGTTTTGCCTTTAAATGAATGTAGTTTGTTAGAATGCGCAATGTTTTTCGGAACGTGTGGAGTGCATGAGGGAATCCAATTGCATGCTGCATGCCATGCTGGTCATTGATCACCCCCTGCCAAACACCCTGAAGGTGGATCGCAGGGTATTATTTATAAATAGACGTAAGCCTGAAGAGGTCCCCGGCAGAGGGAAAGAAACGTCGACTTTTAAGACATCAGATACGCGTTAACTAAAACGTTTCATTATTTCACAACATATGGACCGCGGAAATTGTAACAATTACATCAATGATGATTCTGATGAGTAGAATTGCCTTTCCCTTGTCTTGACCTCTATTTTTTAACGATCATAACTATCTTGGAGCTAAGGTCAAAATGATGCAAAACTTTTATGCCGACGTTTCGGTTTATTTGTCAACCATCTTCAGGGCTTATTTTTGCACAGGGTTGTTTATTGATGGTAACAATAAACAACTATCAACAAACAACCCTGTGCAAAAATAAGCCCTGAATATGGTTAACAAATAAACCGAAACATCATAGTAACAATAAATAACTATCAATAAACAACCCTGAGCAAAAATAAGCCCTGAAGATGGTTAACAAATAAACCGAAACATCATAGTAACAATAAATAACTATCAATAAACAACCCTGAGCAAAAATAAGCCCTGAAGATGGTTTACAAATAATCCGAAACGTCGGCATAAAATTTTTGCATCATTTTGACCTAATAACCTGATATACTTATGATTTGGATTATGCTTGACGTACCTGTACTCTTGCCTCGCTGAGGTCTAGCCTCATGGCCAATTCCTCCCTCGTGAACACGTCCGGGTACTGCGTTTTCTCGAACGCCCTCTCCAGTTGGTGCAGCTGATAAGTGGTGAAGGTGGTCCGACTGCGACGGATCTTACGAGGCTTGTTCGATTCCTCGTCCTCCTCGCCCCCAGGACCCCCCTGGCCTACGTCACCGCAAAGGCCATCCGGGGAGGGGCCGAGGTTACCGCCTCCGCCGCCGCCCCCGGGCCTTGGGGACGGCCTCCCGTCCATGCAGTGACCCTCGCCGTCTTGGTTATCTTCGCCGGGAGAAGAGGGCGATGGGGAGGAGGAAGACTCATTGCGGGCCATAGAATCCACGCCATCTATTTGGGAGAGATAGAATAAGAAAAATATTAGCAGGAGATTATTTTTATCTCAAACACTTGCTAAATTGAAACTTGAAGCTTTCACGTGGTGGAGGGGCTCCATATTATCAATAACAGACACTTCGCTACTTCCACAAAATATTTATAAAAATTTTTATTGCCCGTTTCTGTTCACGATGACTGCTAATTCATTTTTTGCCGTCTTATCTCACTGGCCGATCTCCATCTGTGAGCTGATTGGTCAGCACTCTCTTCCACACGTTGCCGATTGGGTAGCCGAAAACTATTTACTAAAAGTAAATGAAAACTTGTCACCTTCGACCTGAAGACGAAAGCAGGATGGCTTTCGAAACTGTTGTCAACCATAAACGACAGACGCGGCTGGAGAACCCGAAAATTAACAGTCATCGTGAATAACGCCGCGGAAACCTACGCACGAATTTCAGCCCGTTTCTGTGGTTACACCATTATCAATTACACAAAATATAAAAAAATATAAAATATATGTTCTGTTCCCACCATATTCCACCATCCCCAACCATAGTCTACCACCATATATATGTAGTGTCATTTATATATTGTTCAATTTTCTGCATTTGATAATGGTCTAACATCCGAAACCGGTAATAGAAAAAGTTCTATAAATATTTTGTGGAAGTAACAAAATGTATATGTTATTGATAACCGACGACTGATATTAATCGTAGTATAATTGAAGCGTTGGCATGGGAAGGTAGTAAGTGACTAAATGTGGATTTTACACGGGACGAAAGAAAGAGGTTCGCCAAGATTGTGAAGCTCATATTAGTGTACAAATTTCGTCTATCGTAGCAGTGTCTAAATCTTTTCATAAGTGTCTAAATTCTCATAAGTCTTCACATACTACGGAAGATCAGATCATACATATAAAATAAGAGAGATAGACTGTAGAACAGACAGATTCAGAATGTCTTTTTTTCCACAGTCAATAAGAGATTACAAAGGCAGCGTTATAACTCACCAATAAATTAGATGACTAGTAGCGTAGCCTACTAACTAATGTATTCCTTAATGTATGCTTCAGAATTTTCTTAATATTTCTACCAGTATGTTTTGTGTGTGATAGATTTATTGGCAGATTACCTAAATGAGTAATTGGCAATTTTTGCCTTTAAATGAATGTGGCAGTATAATTTGTTAGTATGTGTAACATTTTTATGGCCGTGTGGTGTACAATTGGGAATCCTATTGCATGCTGGTGATTGATCACTCCCTGCCAAGCACCGTAGAGGTGGCTAGCAGGGTATTATCGTGGTATTATGTAGATGTATCCAGGACGTTCCAGCCCAATAATGATTAATACTCGCAGGCGACTGTTCAACTGTCGGCATGGAGTCATTGCAAAAAAAATGCAAAGGTGCAAGTCCACGCCCCTGAGGTACATCCCCCAGTCGACAGCGTGGGAGCTTGGTCACTTCCATACACCACCGGCAACGAGGCGGAACGGATGCAAAAATAACAGCATCATGGAAGACAAAAGATTGCCGTGCTGGGTAACGAGAGGAATGAAAGACGAAGTAGGTGGGGAGAAGAGGTTAAGAGGGGCGGTGGCCGCAATATGGCGGCGAGGGCGCGGCGAGCCAATGCGCCGGGCAAATATAAATATAAAAATAAAAATAAACGCCCATTTATGGAAAAAGGGAGGAGGGATGAGAAAAATCGAGCGGGGGAGAGAAAAAATTGGAGAGATGGCGGTGGTTCGTGTGTGTGGAGATATGTATATTAATGTGTGGGAGGATGGGAAGCAGGAAAGGGATAGGCTCCGTACGATGCCGCGTGGGAAGGGTGGCCATATTAGCTGGAAGGGGAGAGGACGAGGGGTCAGATAAGGTCCTTCGGGAGAGATGGATTTTTCCAAAACTCCATTGTGGCTGTGTCGCACTCGTTCATTCACTGTATTCTCTTTTACGCCACTACCCTGTTAACGGTGGTACCGATCAGTTAAATATCATTGCGGATCAGGGTATTACATATAAAAAATTATATGACAAATTTACAGAGATATTCAAAATATATTACAAAATTATATAATATATATGGTGACTTTAGGATGTAGTATATTATATAATTATAAATAATTGTAAAATATATTATCTATTACGTAATTTTATAATATTTTATAAATAGTTATACATGAATAATTAGGTATATAATATTTTATATATAGTTATTATGATATATTATTAATATATAATTCTGATGCTATACTTATTTTTACACTACTTTCTTGCCTTGCTTCATTCTTTTATATTTGTTTTAATTTCATATTGCAATTCATCACGCTATTTTTATTGATTAACTCATTTGCATTAGTAAGACTTAATTTGTTAAACCTGATGTTAAAGTACGGCGATTTTCGTTATTCACAATCCCAGTCGAGAAATTCATGCCATTGATTTCATATTTAGTAAAGGTTCATGCTTTTCTAGATCTGAAAATTCAGCAGTTCCTAGAGTCACAACAGCAGCACTTACATATGCTATTTCATTTGATGAACCCTTCATTTACGTCTAAAGACAAAGAAATATCTTAAAGGATAGTGACAAATGAATTTTAAAATTATGGTTGAATCCAACGCACAAGAACACCTATGTTTAATTAATTTTCTAACTATCAATTAAGGGAACTAAGGGTCCATTTAAGAGAACAAATACTCTGAATTTAACGGCATGCCTACGTAAAGCAGAGAGGTATTTCTTGAAGGTATAATGCAGATCTTATGACGTATATTTGAATTTCTACTTTGTTATTGCTCTTCGAACCAAGTTCGAAGATGGTTCTGGCAATCTGGACTAGACAAGTATAATAATAGAAGCACTTTAAGAGAGTAATGAGCGGATGCAGTGAATACGAACTTCGAAATAAGTCCATAACACTAATTTCTGCAGGCTATATCTTGTATCACGCTTGTACCTGAAACGCACGATTTCTGTGGACTCGGATTTTCTTAAAACGTGCCTAATCTGTTCTTGGAATCTACCTTCTCTACTAAACTCGAAAATATTAACGGGCACCTAAATTAACGGGAACATCGTCGCACCTTTTCTTGGAAATGCAAATAGCTGGTGAACTTGGAATAAATCATATTAAGCTCACCACTACCTAAAACCTTGGAAACAAGGACCGTTTAACAGTCAATTATAACAAGAAAATTCCATTACGCTGACATGAAAGTGTTACGTAAGCCTGAATACTTATGGGTTAACTCACATAGGGTCAACAAAACCCAAAATATTGCAAACACCGACCGTTTGACGGTCAATAAATACAAGCAAATTCCATTACGCTGACATGAAAATTCTACATAAGGCTAATAATTAAGGAAGAGATCCCAGTTACCTCAACAAATCCCATAAGCCTCGAAATGTTGAAAATTAACGGTTGATTCCAACAAGCTAATTCCATAACGCTGAAATTAATTTGCTGTGTATGGCTTGCCAATTCTTATATCATACTAATACTTTTAAAATTTGCGGGATGTCAGGTGAATCAATATTGGGCATATTTAGAATACAGAGAAAATTGAAAATTACCTACTTAAAAGTATTCATGGCTGTAAGCAACGAACATAGCAATGAATTGCATTGGTAACTACTAATTAATTCAGGAGAATTTCTTTTCTAATGATATGAATTATTAGAGTATTTTACTACAGAGAATATCACAATTTGTAAAATTTCATACCAGGTTTTTGTTTTCTAAATTAACTCAATAAACGAATAAAGATTTCAAAAATATTTTTGGACGCCAATTCCGAGGACATGACATCGAGCGCCAGCGCAGACTTATAATTTGTTTATATTTCTTGTAATCCCGCCAAATCCGAAGATGTTTTCAGCATGAATTATGGTTTTCTGGATTAAAAGAGATATTTAAGAGACACAATAACTTATTGAAATAATTTCATCAAAACTAAGGAAAATTATCTAAAAATTTTAGGCATCTAAACAATCGAACAAAGATGTATTACCATTGGCATAGATTTATCAGCAGCAATGTACTGTTTACTGGCGAAATTTGTTCCAATAACAGGTGATATTATTCCCGAAGTTTTTATTTAGCATTTCGCATTTGCTTAGAATCAAGCTTCAGTGTTTTGGCTACACAACAAGAAGGGTCGATATGTTTTTGAGAAATAATATAACGGTACGCGAAATATCACTCACAAATAAGTACGTGTTCGTCTTGTTAACTCCACACCTAATTCACTTTATACAATTGCCTACGGAGTTTGAACACAAACTTTCTCCATATCCACCACACCGTGTTTTCAAACTTAGATATTTTCTTCTTTAACACATGAGAATGATTCAGTGAGTCTGAGGTTCGTAACGGGATTTAGTTATTTGAAAACGCCTCAGAAGGGACAGCGACCTATTATAACGGATACAGGAGGACGTCTGATACGATCGTCAACAAAGTTCGTCACAAGCCAAACATCAGCGAATAGGAGATAGATTGTAGAACAGTCAGATTCCGAATGTCATTTTTTCCACGATCAATAAGAGATTATAACGGCAGCAATAGAACTCGTAAATAGATTGCATGACTTGTAGTGTAGCCTACTAACCTATGTAAAACTTAATGCCTGTTTCTTAATCCAATTATTATTTCTAACAGCATATAGTAGTATAGTTTGTTATTATACGGGACGTTTTTTGGACGGTGTGGTGTGCATGTGGGAGTCCAAATGCATGCTGCATGCTGGTGATTGATCACCCCCTGCCAAACACCCTAGAGGTGGCTCGCAGGGTATTTTGTAGATGTAGATGTAGATCAGCATTATAAACCGGAGAAAATCAGCAAGAATACGAAAATGGAAAGTTCCTGTTCCTCCATGAACATGAAATAAACTACGATGTGCCATACAATCCCTCGTCACAATCTAATAAGTA
Source organism: Ischnura elegans (assembly GCF_921293095.1). Lineage (NCBI taxonomy): Eukaryota > Metazoa > Arthropoda > Insecta > Odonata > Coenagrionidae > Ischnura > Ischnura elegans. The sequence goes on along the minus strand of NC_060257.1, from coordinate 24,514,194 downwards.
ATAAGTAGGCTAATCCAACCTGGATGACTAGTCGCCCGCAGTCAAAGAAAACTTCCCCGGCTTTTCTTTGAACTATGAATCGTGATCCACTGAACGATGGAGAAACGTTCTGTGATCCCATTCATAACCTTTAGGGTCCACTTAAGGTTTTTTATTCGATTGGTTTTAGGTGAGTATCCGAAAAAAATAACCACGTTACGATTATCATTATGAACATGACTCGAAAATAATTAAGGTTTGAGAAAATATGACTCAATAGAACAAATGGTGGTAAGCAATTAAGGATAGTAATTCATTTTTAAAACTAAAAGCATAATTTAACTCGACAAATTTTGCATTGATGAATTATCCAAAATGCTAATGCCTATACAAAAAAGATGTGAGATATTCATCAAAGTATAATAAAGAAAATATTTGACACAGCAGATAGTGTAACAAAAGCTATAAAATTTTACGAAGGATTTTTCTACACGTTGTTCATATTGCAACGCATTTTAGCGCATTGCAACTAATGCTGAGGAAATCTCATCTTAACATGAAAAACAAAGGTTTGGAAAGCAGGGAATCATATAGGTAAAAATATAATTTTCAGGTCTATCACCACTTTGCCATGAAAAAACACGTAATATTTTACGTAATTTTATAATATATTCATTGGATAAAAAGGTACAAAACGAGGTGAAACTGTAAAATTTTACTTAATCTATAGAAATAAGAACATTCACATTTAAAAATAGCATTTCTATAAATATGACACATTATCCTAAGCGAGCTAGATATTCAGCAGAATATTCATTTCGCGTAATTATATCTAAAATCCGGACAGAGATTTCTCATGGAATATATATAGAGTATATTACCCCACATGTCCACACAGAAAATCAATTTTTTTCTTTCCTCTAACGAAATTTTCTCTGAAAACACTCTTTTGCAAACGACCATGCATGTCTTTACTCGTGATCATTTTCATGAGTCCGGTTTAACTTTGGTCGCTTCCATCCTTTAAGTAAAAATATTTAATTTAAAAAAAACCGAAAAAGGGACGTTACCCATACCCTCTTCCACCAGCGAACGGCTTTGGGAGTTCAGCTTTGCTCTCATTTGCGATCAAAATGCGTTTTGCATACACAAAAAATGCCATTTGAGAAATGAATGAAGTTTGGGAGGAGGGGGGGGGGTGAAAAAATAAAAATTCATCTTTAGCAAAAATGAAAAGAGATAACATTGAATATAAAGAGCTTCCAAAAACTCCCCCCTTGACCAGTCTGAATGCCCAAAAGTTGAAATAATAAATATTTTCTCGAAAAAAATAAACATTCATCGGCCGAAAATCCACATAGGGGTGACTGAGGGAGTCTTTTTTTATCCTTTCCCTTCAAAACTTCACCCCATACCATACACGCATGTCCTACTGTATCCTCCCCCACCCCTACCCTATCCGATCTGTAATTCCCACCGCCCGCAAGAAAAAAATAAAGTGAATAAATAAATGAAACACCATGGGCGCCCAAGTCCCAAACCCAGCTTACACAATCTCCCATCCCACCTACCATTGAATCATTACGGACTCATTACCCGATTTATATTTTTCATACATCTATCTGCATGAAGTCATTGGCTGGACGGGGGTGGGAGGCGTTACCGGTAGATGGTGTTGGTAACAAATTCATCCCGGTCACAGTCGGGGAGGCAATTTTTCCCTCTCGCGATATACCTCCGAACTATATCTCAACCCACCCTTCCACGGTTCGATATACATATGTATATTTTCGTTATTATTTTATCCCACACCACCGATGAAATTTCGCTCGCTGCAACCGTAGATATTTCTTTCTCGGGGTTATACATTTTTTTCGGAAAATTGGATGGGCTTCGCGCGGTGTTCAGCGGCGACGAATTTGTGTGTGTTACGGAATTGGCTGCTTAAAAAAATCAAGCATAGAGGAGAATGGGAGTGCTTTGGGAGGGGTTGATGCATAGTGGTAAAGAAATAGATCCATTCGTACATTTGTATGAAATAAAAGTCGACTCGGCTCCACTGTGTGGGATTCCTTCATTGTTGTTTGGAAAAATATATAAAATATTTGAGGATGAAGAGTTATCACCGGCCAATTTTGTGTGATAATGTGAAAATGAAATAAATATACTGATTTCTCAACCACACAAAATAATAACGTGTAGGCTATTTAATGAAGTTGGATCCTCTCTCTCCCCCGTCAGAAAATAAGAATATGATATTTTTGGAAAGATTGTCAAGTCATTATATACGCCAGCAGTTTGATGGCGGGATCAAGTTTTTCTGATGCGTAGTTTTCCGCGGTGTTGTCTAGATGATGTCTCCATGTTCCTGGGTTTCACCGCGTGGATTTTCTTTGTGACGACAGTTTCGCCGGTATTCGCCGACATCATCAAGTTTTTCTGTTCGGCATCTACTTGTTTCCTAGACATGAGGAATTTACCTTGGTATTTTTTCACAGGCGGCATTTTTACAGTGGTAAATTCTGGCGAGGGTTCAATGGGTATACTTAGACAATTTCGAAATTGTCGCATAAGTTTTAAATGAGAAATACGTCACGAAAAAAGACTAACCTGGGTAATGGAGAACCAGGGGTGCCGACTTAACAAAATAATGGGGGAGCCCATACCGGGGGTCTTTCCCTGGGAAATTTTATAAATAGTGAGTTTTAAAGTTTTTAAAGCATTTTAGAAGTCATATGATCAACATTAGAACCCTGAAAACTTGACTCTTGATAACTGGAGACACTAGTGAAAATCGCCAAGCCTGACGCAGTTGTTCCCCACCCCCCATAATGAATTTTTGAGGGGGCCCGGGGCCCCCTCAAGCCCCATGGAGTCGGTGCCACTGTGGAGAACCTATTTTAGTAATTAGATACTGTTTGGGTATTCGAATACTTGTATGAAAGTACATTTGGGAAATGCCCTCGGGTAGAATTTCATTACCATACTCAAGTCTTGATCCTGGCTCAAACTCGTTTGTCACGTCGGTATTACGAGACCTTACCGGAGTCCCAAAGGTACTCTAGAAATGATAAGTTCGAAATCATAGAAAGCATGTAGGTTCCAAGCTTTATATCAGGGATAGCAATCGAAATTAAGGTAAAATCAAACCAGTAAAATTTAAAATAGTTTCGTTTCCAGGAGCGAAATATAGAAACGAAATGAAATGGATTTAAACCTGGGGAGCCAAACTCAGGGTCGAGACGAAATCGGAGTCAAACCTTCTTAGGGTCGAAACTTAAGTAAAACACAGGGACGAAACGAAACGCAGATAATGTTTCGCACCGGAGGGACCACGCTTCACCTCCAAGTAGTTTACTTTCGATCCACATACCGAGTACGAAGTATGGTTGAATGAAGTAGAGGTTCGGCCTACCGCCGTTAGCTGCGTGGGGCACTCATGTTTTTACCACAAACAAGAGAATGGTGAACGCAAACTGACCATTCGATTTTTAAGCTCAGGGTTTTAAACTCTCCATAATCTGTTATGAAATGAGTGGAAACTATCCTTCTTATCCCCTCTACTCAACTTCTGGGATCGAAACTTAACTATGAGCAGCGGAATTCCGTTTAATTTAGTTCCGTTCCTGGGAGTAAAGTTTCGTCTCGGTTCGAAACTTAACTCTTCGTTGATTTTAATTTCGTGCGGGTACGAAACTAAACCTGGGTCTCGCATTTGAGTTTCCCTCCGAGGTTAAAGGAATCATTTTCGTTTCGCTTCCCTTGCTATCCCTGCTTTATACCCGCCGCCATCATCACTCGTTTTTGAAATTAAATGTCGTATACATACTTCCACGTGATAGATTTGAATGCGGCGTGAACGCCGGTGAAATGCATATAAATTGTCATGAGAAAAAATTCCCCTGGACCGGGAATCGAACCACGGGCCATTATCCTTTCATGCCACTGCGAAGACCAGGATCTGTAATTTCCATGTTAACACACAATGTGGACTTTGGAAATGCAAAAATCATCGCTAGAGAAAAGCATTACTTTCCCTGAGTCATACGAGAGGCTATCGAAATAGCTAAAATATCCACATTCAACAGGGAGGACAGCTGTTCGCTCTCAAACGCCTGTAGGAGACTCTTACCCAAACGGACAAATCAGAACGCACCTAGCCAAAACCAAGGCCTATGTATATATGACGGGGAAAAAACCTGCAGGCGGAGAATTCAGCATTGAGGACCATCCTGCAACTAGGGTGGAACTACGCCAGGGAGATCCTGTACACCCTCACAGCCATCGAGCATCATTTCAAGATGATTGCAAAAGACCGCTTCGGAAAAGCCGAACAATCTTCTATCAAGGGCATTCGCCGCATTGCTACCGAAACATGACCGCTACAAGAGTCCATGCTCTTCCACAGGCAGAGAGGAGGACCTACGTCCAAAGAAGAGACGGAGGTGAAGGACCCTCAATAAAAACCGGACGGGCGAACCTCTCCGCAAACTCAGCGGCTTAAGGACGAAATGTTGGGGAGCTGATAGACCCAGGCAATAAGGACTCCCCTACCAAAGCACCACCCCTTTCAAACACTTCGAACCTGAGGACGCCGGATGCAACGCCGGTGACACTCGTCATGAAGATGAATCGACGCGGAGGTCAACCCGAATACCTTGCTACGCATACATATGTATCTCAGACCCACCCTTCAACGCCCTTTAATTCATGAATCACTGCCCCCGACGCCCGGAACCACCCCCAACTGCCTAATTCAGCCCCCCGCGCCCTTGGAAGCCACCCCAAGTCGTACACTCTTGCCCCGCAACGCTTACCGGTCTCCCGATACCTCAGCCGACGCCGCTAGCTAATTACACGGAATTGTGAAAAACCTTTGGCAGGGAAGAATCGAACGGGCTGTGGATAAGGGAGACCTATCCTGCAATTGCCTCACTACACAAACACAATGCAGAAGGCCTTAAAGGCTTAGGGGATGGAAGGGACAGGGTTTATACGGGAGGGAGGAGAATGGGGTGGTTAGCATGATAGGGTGGAGGTTGGTATTGAATAGCAGGGTAGGTATAGGCCGGTTGGGGATAGGAATAGATAATAGGAGATGAAATGTGGAGAGATACGAAATTGCATCGCCTTTCATTGCGAAACAATATGCATTAAAACTTATCGTGCTTAATTTTAGTACAGTAGATCGGTATCACAGTCCTGGCAATTTCAATATGTACTTTTGTGTTATTTCTTAGCATGCAACCTTTGATGCGAGGAATAGGTGTTTAGTATCATATTAATCCTGTGAGTGACAACCGATTTTCAAGGCACTATGCTAAAAGTGCCGCGGCATTTTTGCTGATTTTGCAGACTATTAGGAAAAAAATTAGTTCTTAAAAACAACTATAGGTATACAATAATATATGTATATTCAAAAACTTAAGGATGTCTTTAGTATATGTGGTTTAACCTTTTAAATGTATTATTTGACGAATTTTTTGTAATATGAGTTAATTTTTATAATTGAAAGAAAATAGTTGATGCTAAAATAAAATAAATATTGACTATTGAATAATTAGTGAACTATAAGCATATGGCATAGCAGGAGGATCGCTATCGCTCTACCCAGCACTCTAAGGGTTCAAGAATAAATTTGAATTTTTTTCCCTCGTCTGTTTAATTAACAGCGAAAACCGATGGATTTCACGTGACATAATATTACACCCATAGCATACAAAGTGTTAATATACATACATGTATTAAATTAAAACAACGGTAATATTTCCACTCCAAATATAATATGCACTCAAAAGATCATGGATCTGACAATTTGAGATGCCGTTTTCAAAGTGAAACAGGCATGTTCATAAGTCGAAGTCATTGTGCGTTGAGTACAAAATACATTAAGTGAGGAAATTTCACCAATCTTATTTTATTTGGTTATCGAGTGATCCCGCAAAATTCAGCTTGATACTGTTTTTATATTAACATTGCTAAAAAAAAGTTTGTGAGGTAAACATTCTTTATTGAGAGCCTTTGACACAACCTGGTTGCAGTATTCTCTTCTTCCAGATGCATACATAATAAATTTGTTTCAATAAAATTTCTACACAGTCTTAAAAATCTCATATCCCAGCTGTAAACCTGTGATATATAAATCCTTTAGAGAATACATGTACAGGATAAAGGCAGGTAACCTCTATCTTCCGCTAAGCGTCTAATTGCGTGGTTGTATATTGACGTAAATCTAGGAGTCTTGTCTAGCTGGCAGATACCATTGTTGACGGTACTTACACTATATATTTTTCAACCTGACTTCCCAGGTGTTCAAATCGACATTCTCTTACGGGCGCGCTTTTTGATTCGGGGATGAAACGAGGCCGTACCCAGGATCAAAACTGGGGAGGGGGGGCAAGCCATGGTTGTTCAAGTTGCAGATAAGATATAAGAACGGAAAAGGTGAATGAAATAAACATTTTAAGGAAATTGCAACATATCTTTATTAGTTTTAAAAATCATTTTCTTGAAAATTATTATTTTCCTTAAAGACATTTGCAATTTTTGCTTCTAGGGGGGGCAGTTGCCCCCTCCTGCCGCTCGCTGGGTATGCCCATGGGACGAAAGAGCCTCGAGATACGTTGATCACAGTTTTCACGAACGCGCGACCTATGAGTGGTGCTGCATGGTTGAATTGAGTCAAGTTCCGACCGTATATTTGAGTGTGCGCTGTTGAAATGAGCCTTACGGAGGTCCTATTACATTCGGGATGGATTAAATTTGAGTGCACACCTGCGCTGGGCAGCTCGTGCCAAAGCGAGTCCCTTATCTTCCCCTCATATCGAGTCCGAGGACCCATTAACGGTGCCCAAACTCACCTGAGGACAGAACAGTCATCAAGAATGGACAATTCCTGGGGATTTCCAGCTCAAGAGCACTTCTTATCGCATTTCTTAAATATCGTCACTCAAGATTCCTTTAATCTTTTCACCAGGGATGGCAAGTGAAGCGAAACGAAGATGTTTCGTTTCGACCCGGAGGGAAACTAAAATACGAGGCCTGGGTTAAGTTTCGTTCCGCACGAAATTAAAATCACCAAGGAGTTTAGTTTCGACCCGGGACGAAACTTTACTCCCGGGAACGAAACTAAATTAATCGAAACTCCGCTGCGCATAGTTGAGTTTCGATCCCAGAAGTTGAGTTGAGGGGGATAAGAGGGAATAGTTTCGACCCATTACGTTTGACATACGTGTAAAGAGGTAAAAGCATTGAGCTTAAACATCGAATAACCAATTTGCGTTCACCGTTCTCCTGTTAATGGTAAAAATATGAGTGCACCATGCTTTTAAATGCAGTAGGCCGAACCTCTAACCATACTTCGTACTCGATGTGTGGGGCGAAACTAAACTGTTCGAAGGTGAAGAACGTGGTCCCTTCGATGAGAAAAATTATGTTTCGCTTCGTCCCAGAATTTTAGTTTCAACCCGAAGTAGTTTTGACTCCGATTTCGTTTCGACCCTGAGTTTATCACGCCGTTTTGTTTCGTTTCTACATTTCGCTCTCGGGAACGAAAGTATTGAAATTTCAGCGGTTTTTTACTTTCATTTAGTTTCTATTACTATCCCTGCCTTATCTCAATACTCCTAACACTGCAAAGATCAGAGGAGCTGAAAACCCTAGACTGCGTTAAATAACAGAATTAGACTACACTAACAATCTCCCGCGGGGCATATAAATCAACTTTTTCATCCATGTCTTTAAATCTTCAGTTTTTTGCATAAAATTCCTATTATTTATCTTAGCAATCCTACCTGGGTAGCCGGGAAACCAATGATGGACGAAGAAAAAAGGAAATGGTCAATATAATATCCCATACAAAGACTGCTACCTTCCATAAAAGATAAATCTAATCACAGCTGGGAACATAAACCCCGAAATACGGAAGAAATTCATTAAAAATTACATTTGGGACATACCGTCTCTTTGTGGCAAAAAGGCAGCTATTTAAAGAAGCTGCAAAAAAGTCTGGAGGTGTTCAAAATGTGATCTGAAGAAAGAATGATGAATATCGAATGTATTAAACGAATGAGTATGTGAAATATCTTATGAACAGTAGGAAATTTGAATAAACTTGAGAAGAAGACAGGATAATTCAATCGGCCACATCATAAAAAATGACGTACTAGGTGATGTTAAAAAAAAATTATGGAAATGTTTATTAGTAGATGATAAAAGAATTAAGAGAGATGTGTCAAAAAAATCTCTGGATTGTTCAATTTTTGAGATGACGGGAAAAGTACAATCATGCCTCAAGAAAAACGAATAATTCTTTCAAATCCGTACCAGGAAAAAAAAATTTACATGTAATTATGATGGAAGAGGTTAGAATTTGGAAAAACTAGATTACTCCAGAGAAACCCGTAAGTTAAATGACAATACAGGTATAATATCATATTCTTGGGCAATATGTGAGAGTGGTAATGTGGTGAAATGGAATAAGTCGCAAAAACGAATAATTGTGAGCGACTGTATGGAGTTTTTCATTAAATGTTTATTTGATTCTTTATAAATAATACAGATATTTCACAATATATTCTAAGTATTTCATCAAATAAGGGGCAGGACTTTTTATATTTTCATATGTATATTTAAATTATGAAAATTGATAAATGGAACTTGGAAAAAGTACCTATTTTGGCGAGACACGTAAGTTTACGATAATATAGTTTCAATATCTTGTTCAATTGCATAAGGTCAGAATAAAATAGGGGTACAGCATTCGGAAAATTGTGCACATAAGGAAGATGGCCTGAAGTACTTGAGCTCAAAGGACGTTGCGAAGAAATACCATTTTTTCCGATGGGTGAAGTGTCATTACTTTTTTATGCCCTCGCAGATTACGACTTCAAAGGGAATTTTGGTATTGATATAGATATTTATAAATATATACGAATTATGTCATCAAATTAAGTGCAATTATATTTTCAAGTGCATTAGCTATGAAACATGAGAGTTGTAACTCGTAAAATCGACTATTATAGCCGAGGCACTTAAGTTTACGACTATACAGTAACTATATCTTATAGTAAAATACAATGTCGTAAACTCAATGGCATACGTTTAGAGTACAAAAAGGGTCCAACCTTCAGAGAATCGTGCATATAAGAGCGATAGTCTGAAGTACTTGAGCTCAAAGGACGTAATGAAGGAATACCATTTTTTTCCGAAGGGTCATTATTTTTTTGCGGCCCCGCAGATTAAGACTTCATTCGGAGATATTAACTGCACACGGGAGATGAAAAGCTTCCACTCAACCCCTTCCTGAACCTCCCATCCCCGCTGAAGACGCCCTCTAGAACACTTCCTCCATCCCCCCATCTCCATTTCGGCTTCATTCCCCCAATTTCCTCACCGGATCTCCGCTGTTAAGGGCGCTCGCCACGGCCGGCGAGTGCAGGGCGCAAATTAAGTCTTCACTTGGCGGACTCCACCCCTAACTATACGCTGTCCATATAGAGGCAGGAGTAGTATAAAAGGGGGAGGGGAGGAGGAAAACCCCCCTCTACCCCACCCACTCTTCACGTCCTCTCGTGAATTCCAATTAAGCGAATTGATCTTGTTCAATTTCGCGCGCTCGTAAGCTGTTTTTTCGAGTGGCCCCTTCTCCCCGACGTCCCTGACGCCCTATTAGGTTTTCATATGAGATCAAGAGGCCCGCAATCAAACGGTGTAAGGGACTACGGTGGAGGAAGAGGGTCTTTCGAGAGTGCCCTGTGAGATGATATCATGCGAGACATTTGTGGGTGCAATATTAATTGTTTGCGATCTTCCAATACTGCGTTCACGAATATTGCAAAAGAGGATCCTCAAGTCGGCCTCAAAATGTGTTGTCATCCTTCGCGCACTTAAATGAGTTTACAAAAGTCGCCAATCGTGTCGCTAACGGACAAATTGATCCGAGTTTCACGAGGAAATAAGGCATAATTAGGGGTATTAACCGAAAAATAATGCAAATTATGATGTGATCTATCAAATTACTTTTCAATGCTATTCCTCGCATGACAATATGCCTCGCAATGACTTAAATGTCTCGGAAATAAAGGTAGTTTTTCCAAGTTCCAACTATCAAGTTTCCAGGTAAATGGATGCAAAAATATAAATATTGCACTTAATTACATGAAATGATTCGTAAACATTAAAAAATGTCTGTCATTATACTGAAAAATATTGGGGGAAAATCAAGGAGGTTGTAAATACAGTGGAGGCGCTGTATTCGAGTTTTAATCGTGTTTAGAATTCCGCCATCTTGGTTTGACCAAACTTGGTCGTCTCAAACAGTGTAGGTATATATTCAAGTATTCTATTCCTTAATTCGCCTCTGATTTATAAAATGAAAATGCAAAAATTACTTCTTGATTGTCGTAGGAGTTTTTCGATCGTTCGTCATACTACCGTGTGTATTATACTGTCCGTATAGATGTTATATCGTCCGTGGTGATAATATGGTGGTCTGCCACACAATATTGCTTCAATTGCATTTTTGAAAACCAATTAAAATGCGACCATAGGGGCGACAGAAATCAGCCTTCTATGGGATGGAATTGATCCTTCTCCATTTCGATCCCCTTGACTGCGTTTTTCACGTACATTCGCGTGGAGAAGATGTGGTAATTAAAATTATAATATTTAGGCTTTAGGTGAACACGCGACACTAACGAACTCTTCTCGAGTTCTACGCCGAGTTAGTTTATAATAATGTTTATGATTATTACTCCACACAAATTACTTTTCAATGACACATGTAGAGTAATTTTAGGTAGCCTCGTAGAAGAACCTGTTTAAGTCTAACATCATTTAACAATACACTATGCTTTCACAGAAAGAAACATTATAGCTCGTGTAGTGATACGATGAAAATCTCTTAACAATGTAAGTGCAAACCTTAAAGCTACTTACAAACAGTGTATTTATAAGTCATTTACATTAATTATTTACAGAAAATAGTCAAAATAATAATAGATAAAAAGAAACGAATAAAATAACAAAATGTAAAAAAGTGCTACTTCCAACTGAAAAAATAATAATAATATTTATTATAATGACTGTAAATAATATTCTGTTCAGATTGCAATATTTTCAAATGTCATCAACTCAGTAATTAACTTTTTGCCAGCACAAACAACACACTACACTCACAACACAAACATATGCTCAAAATAATAATTGTTATTGTAACCTGACTGGTAGTGGTGAACTTGGTTCATTGGGACGGCTGAAATGCGCCTCCAGCGCGTCCAATAATGTGAGATCAATTTATTTAAAACAATATTTGCTCAACACTCTCTTTGATGAGAAGCCTAGAATGTGCATTTTCCAAAAATTTGATCTCACACTTTGAAATAGTACATGGCTGGGATAACACATTGTATAACTTTGGTCCCACAACCTAAAAGCGCACGGTCACAATGTACTATCACCGCATTATAAATACCATTCGAACTGAATCCACCATTCGTATCTAACGCATCATCTCGCTTGCTTCGTGAAAATTCAAGTTTAAAATATGGTTCACTTCTAATACACAAAATTTTTATCCAACAAGCGAACGAGAGATAGCAGGACGAGTATGTATTGACGTTTCCCGGGCTTAGCGAATCGATTTATTTAAAAAGTTAATAAACTTTTTTGAAATTCCAAAGCGCTTAATCACGACCAACACCGACGGGCAAACCAAATTAAAATTCGGTGAATTATTCGGCGAACAACAATGGGAAAAAATCTCATCTTTATGTTCGGAGGTCAATTAATGGCGATCTCATTATGTTTTGAAAAATTACCAAAACATTCTTTTGTTCGATGCTTAATTACTCAAACGCGTGCTCTCTTTTGTAGCCGAGATTTGATTTTGTATTCCAGAGCGAAAAAAATATGCTAATTTCAAAGAATAGTAATTGGATCAATCGTTCCGTTTCATCATGCATTTTTCATAATTTGGGCGCCAGGTGGTAAAATTTTCCCATACCCTTTTCACGTTATGCAGAAAAATTGAAACTTAATTAGAGATACACTCGGTTGAAAATAGATTCTTTTTACATCGAATAATGCAAATCATATTATTAGGGGAATCGATAATCAGATTTTTTTACAACAGCGTGACAGCAGTAAAGTAATTACGCCCTTTGTTTATAAGTAATAAGTCGTAGACACAAATTTTAGCCCTTTCAAAATTACGAAAAAATCACGTACACGAACTACATTCGTATATAGTAACAAGAGTAGAGAAAATATATTATTCATTAGTAAGGAAAACAATTTTTACCTCTATGGTACCGTGATTAAGCTATTTTCGTGATTATGGAAGGAAATAGCATGCACAAATTGAATTTGGACCTTTCGCAGTTAATGTTAACAATTGGACAAAACACAGTAAAAAAATCTTTCAAATATGGCACTTTCCAGATGAAGCCTCATTAAAAATACTTAAGCGAATTGTGTTAAAAATTAATGACACATATATTCGATAATTGATAGAGTATACAGCTGAGATATTCTAAAATTCATTTCTTACCCAAGCGAGTTGAGGATAATCTGTGTGAAATTTATTCAGAAAAATTTACCGATAAGTATATTCTTTCCATTTTTTCCTTATTGAATCACCTTTCAAGCAATCGTTGGGACAGACAGGATCTCATGGAATCATGAAATAATTCTATGCCTGTGGTCACTCAAATGATTCAGGATATAAAGTTTAATGACTTGTATGGAGAAATAAGTATCTATGCAAACATTGCCCACAAGCAGGTCGGCCGGTGTACCTCTATACGCTAATGAATTTTAAAAAATCAGATTTTTTCTGGACTATCCTCTAATCAACAAACCTAGGCCTCGTTTGACGCAGCTCTCCACTCAATTCTCCCATCAACTATTCTATTCATACCTGCGTATTTCTTCTCTTCCACACTCTCCTTTACCTGCTCCATATATTTTGTTCGAGGTCTTCCTTTACCGTTCTTGCCTTCCACTTGTCCTTCGAAAATCATCGCCACCAGGCTATCATGTCTAAAGGTATGACCAATAAGGTTGTTCCGTCTTCTTGTTAAGTTTTTCATGAGGCTTCACTCTTCTCCTACTCTTTTTTAGACTTCCTCATTACTAACTCTGTCAATCCACTGGATCATCATCATTCTCCCGACCCTTCTTTCCTCCGCTGATGTCATTGCCCATGCCTCAGTTGCGTAGAGAAACATATTTCAAATATATATTTTGATGGATTATTTCCTTACTTCTTTGTTCAAATTTCCCGATGTAAGTAGATCTTTCTTTCAGAGGAATGCTCTCTTCCTGTGGGCGCATTAGGTTGTTCCGTCTTATCAAAGTTTTCGTTAGGCGTCTCTTCTCTCGTATTCTTCTTGGAACTAACAATTTACTACCTAAATTATTCCATTTTACTCTTATCATTCTCCTCTAACACCACATTTCGAAGGCCTCTACCCTTGGTTTTTCCGCTGCTATCATTATCCATGCTTCACTTCCGTAGAGAAAAATATTCCAAATTTAAGTTCTAATAAACTGTTTTCTCATTTCTGTGTTTAAATTAGATCGTTCTTTTGATGGAATTCTCTCCTCTCATGGGCTATCCTCCTTGGCCTATTAAGTTGTTCCGTTTTATCAAATTTTTCATTCGGTTCCTCTTCTCTCCTATACTTCGTAGGCTGCCCTCAATAGTAACCAGATCGATCCATTTGATCGTCATCATTCTTCTGTAGCACCGCATTTCGAAGGTCTCTACCCTTGTTTTCTCCGCTGCTGTCATTGTCCATGCCTCAATTCCGCAGAGATAACGAGGCAAATGAAACTAGGGATCTGCTTGGGATTAATATAAAAAGGGGCACTCGATTCGTGTACCTTTTTATTTTCATTTACGTTTATTCGCCCGGGAGAGGATCCTACTAAAGGGACGACTTTATTTTTAAGCCGGGGGTGGAAGCTGGTGGGTGCTGGGCGGTTGTCTTCATTCACCTGAAGATGGCCGCGTGCGCAACCAAACGGATTATCTCTCATTTGCCAATAGAATCCCACGGAGGGGGCAAAAGGTAAGAGAGGGGGAAGCATTGTAGAGGGGGTAAAAGTTTTAAGGGGGAGAGGGAGACACAACGGCCAAAACCTCCTCTTCTACTGCAGAGCCCTCTTATGCTATCAAGGCAACACACTAGCAGTGTATTTTAGCTGTGATTATCAACATAAATAAACATAAACATGTCTTTTAAACCACCTAATTCTTTGATTATAGAAACACATAATTGTTACATCAATTTAGTTTTTGCTTGCTGAGTTCAGCTTTTTACTTATTTTTTGTGTTCTTTTTAAAGTTAATGCATATATTTTTCATTTTTTTAGTTTTTCTTATACTAGTATGTTGTTTTGTGAATGGTGAATCCGATGACAATATATACATAAACTCTTATTGTCAGAGTATTTTCTCCATAATAATTACATACTATGATTATTTTTTCTTGATATCTATTATTCATGCAAGTAGATATTTTGAGAGTCAAGAACGAAAGCGGGTAGATGATATCCTTTCAAACTAAGGTTAATGTGAACTCATATACTTAACTTATATAAATAAAAAATAATTTACTCCTCATAATAAAAACAACAAGTATTTGAGGTAATTAAACCTCATCCTCGAATCTATTTGTTACGCGTTCCTTCTCTTTTTTAGGCCAATACTTATTTTAAACTTTGAAGACATACATGAGAACATGAAGGAACATGAGCGTGAACAATCTCATCCTGAAACAAGTAATATTGCCAATATAATTAATCGATCCCTCACTCACTCAATGTTCCAACCTTAAGATTAGTGTGGATAAGTGAAGGTAGAGCTCACACTACGATGCCGCAGGCTGTAAAAATTCTACACATTTCGGGAAAGAGGCACGATTTATTTCCCAGGCGCTAACGTTAGGATTTTAAGAAAACACCTCATTAAACGGGGCGCAAGACTCAATGCCGGAATAAAAGGAATGGAAATATCCTTATGGATAACGAAAACAAATTGATGGCTTGGAATTAATATCTGGAAGTACTAGACTGAGGTAACAGTTGCATTCAGTCTTACCCTTTTTTCATATTCCTCCAGTTTCAGTTAGTCAAAATCATCAAGACCACATCGTATTGTTATTAATATGGTTTTTACCACCAGTTAAAATAGATTTCTGATAATTAAGTTGATCCTGAAGCTCAATGAGGATGTTTAAATATCGGAAATTCGAAAAGGCCTACATTTCCTCGTGCATTCAATAATTCTCAACATCATCTTTTTCTCGAATATTTCTCATCAATTAGAACGAATCGTAATGGGGAATATGAACTACAACAATCTGCCACTACTTATTGGCCGACATTTCGATGGCTACTTCGGCCTACTTCGACATGCTCCTGAGGACAATGGCAGAGGCTGCCGTCGAAACGTAGGCCAACAAGCAACTCACCCGGTGAAAAACCCAAGAATATTTCACGTGTCATACGGCGGGAAAAAACAAAATCATACACCATAACCTAATTGGTGAACCTGTAGCAAATATTCATTTTTCTTCAATTTAAAAAGTTATAGGTACTTAGATATAATTACCATTTTCATATTATTTTGTGCATGAATAATGACAGGTGTTCTTCGCTGATCAAAAGTTTAAGAGGTATTTAGAAATATATGAGTATACTTCAGGGAAAATAAATTACATAGCGTACAAATGCGAATACTTCCCAAGCATATGTATCCTAGGTTATTTAAATCCACTACAAAACAAGAAAACGCATAAGCACATCATACATAGGGATTGAGTACCATTGGTAGAAAAAAACACTTCAATTAAAAAAGAGGACGAGTCTGAAATAAATTTTAAAGGCATGCATGTAAAATTCGCCCCTCTAACCCTTCATCAGAATTACCTACCGCCATCTGGTTGCTAAAGCGGATATATATTTATCTTCAATGCAAAAATTATAATTTATATAATTAAAATTCATATCCTTAAATTATAATAATTATATAAGGATATGAATGCTATTTTCATCTTATTTTGAGTATGAATAAAGATAGTTGCTCCACATTCATCAAAATTGTAAGCGTTATTTTGGAATATTTAATTGCGCAAAAGTGTGTACCTACCCTCCAATACTATAGATCCTAGGTTATTTCAATCCACTTCAGGGAAAAGAAATTACATAATGAACAAGTGCTAATACCTCCAAAGAATATGCACCATAGGATAATGCAATCCACTCTAAAGACAAGAAAGCATACAAGCACATAAAACATAAGGGTTGAGTACCATTGGTAGAAAAAAAACGCTTCACTTCAATTCAAAAAGAGGACGAGTCTGAAAAAATTTAACGGTTGGTGGGCATGCATGTAAAATTCGCCCCGCCCATCCTTCATCAGCATTACCAACCCCTCCCAAAATCCCATCACCCTTTTTTTCTCTCGTTCCCAAAAACATCCCCGCTATTCAGCCAGGATTCCGGAATTAATTCATTCCTTTTCATACATAAATGCTCAAGCACTCACACATCCACACGCGTTTTAATATGGGGAAAAAATGAAAGAGGATCGTAAGCTCTTTTTGCCGTCTATCTGCAAACAAATGTAAGCTACCTAAAACCCCCGGACAGGCAAGTTATATCGTACTTAAATACGGGCATTATATATCTCCACCTTTTTTTCCACTCATTCCCTTTTTAGGAGATACGATTTCTCCTTAGTCTAATCGTCTTTCTCTGATTGTGAGTAGTGGGTTGTTCGAAGGCAGATTCGGATAGGAAAAAAGTCATTTTTCGGTTCATCGTCAATTCGTTATCCAGGGCTTTTATAACTCTTCCCATATCGTAAACTACCTCCAGAACTTCCGATTACTATTAAATTATGATAATATGTTTTACTGCTCTTGGGCATTGTTCATTAAGAACATATTGTGGTTATTACATACAAAAGAGTTCATTATACAGGAATTACAAATTTTATAATTGGAAATATATAGGCATAGACGAATACATTACCGTGATAAATGACATAAGAATATAAGAAGTATCAAAAGTATTTACACACGTGCAAGGGTTTGAATGTATTGAAAAAATCTCTTGAATAGAGACAAGGAGACAGAATCTTTAAAATCCGTCGGATAACTGTTCCATAATCGTGCTCCGACATCAGAGACGGACTTTTCATAAGTGTTAGTTCTGTGTTGGGGATACTGAGAAAATCAGGAGTCATTCTAGTCTAAATGTCAGACTTGTTATTTCTGACAGAAAAAATCTTCACGTTGCTAGACTTTAATGTACGTACTTCATTCGGCTACTTCACCCCATAGTTACCCCTAAAAAAACTAATATTTAAACATAAATATGAAGTTGTTGATAGAAAGGTTTGAGTCAAATCCGGCATACCGGTGAGAGTTTAACGTACCTATTTTAATTTAAAAATAATATAATCACGCAGGGTTATACTAATGCAAAATTTTGTCTCTGTCAAACTAATGTGAGTGTTGATAAAAATTAGAATACTTTCATCATCATTTTTTTAAAGTGGCGTTGATTTTGTAGCATTCTAATTACATCCCATTTTATCAGTAAGGCCTCACTAGTTATTGTAGCAAGAAGCGAATAACTAGCACACATTTTAAAGCCCGCTCCATTTTTTTAACAACGGCTTATAAATTTTGGACTTTTATAATAAAGTTTACTATCTATACTCATGTTATTTCTTCAAGATTTTTCTTGGTAGCTATAAAAGGCCGTTATAGAAGACTAAAAGAATTACAAAAATAATTGTTATCATTTTATGATGAGCTATAATTGATCTTCGGTTTAGAGCATTAAAACAGATCTCCCTGCCCAATAATGGTCATTTATCTTATAAAACAACATTTGTTACTTTCATACCACCATAAACAGGACCAATTGGCCATAAGCATCGGTTTTTTTTGACAAGTTAAAAATACACGTGCATGAACAACCATTACCAGGCGGGACTCGAACCCGCGACCACTTTTTGGCAGGCGAGGACCTAACACTCCGCCAACGAAGCCAGCAAACTACATTACATAATAAAACATGTTTCTATCAATCTTAATTATATATATAAAATAATCTTAACTAAATAATGGTTCATTCTACTAATCTTCGCCAAACTCCAATCAACCCTTGATTACAAGGGGTGGTGAAGTTCGCCGAAAGCCTAGCATAAAAATATGCACTTCGTTTCTCATATGATGCTCATTTATATGAAGAGAAATTGGCGTTGAAATTCGAATATTATCCAAACTCACTTCACCGAGCAGGTATGGGAAATGAAAAGCTCTCTTCTACGGTGGAGAGCGCAGTCCCTCAACGGGAAGTCCGGCTAAATAAGAGGTATAAAAAAAAGGCTTCAGCTAATGACTGCTCTGTGCAAGAGGCTCAAAACGGCGCAAATGAGAGATTCCCGGAGAATGAATGAATGAATGAGGGATTAAGAGGTAGAGTGGGCATTAAAAATTGATCCGAGAAAGAATGCCCGTATGGGAAAGAAACAAAAAACTGCCTATTAATAAAGGAGTACATGCATAAGAAAAACCATTCTCTCCATCGCCCACATATTGCCAAGGATTAATAATAAATCTACATATACATCTACGAGATATTGTACAATCCACCACTGGGGTGTGTGGCAAGTGCTGATTCCACACCAGGCATCCAGAACTCATTCTAGCCTTAATCAGACGCGCGCTCGCTTGCTGGACACAGGCCAAGCACACCCGACAACGACATTCGGTCAGGCCAGGAACTAGGAGAGTGCTAAGGACATGAAAATCCTACAATACACATTAAAGTGCTAGTTTTTGATACAAAAAATGAAAAGTTTGCGAAGTAATTAATTCATGCATGAGTTATAA
Source organism: Ischnura elegans (assembly GCF_921293095.1). Lineage (NCBI taxonomy): Eukaryota > Metazoa > Arthropoda > Insecta > Odonata > Coenagrionidae > Ischnura > Ischnura elegans. Next base: position 24,495,298 of record NC_060257.1, on the reverse strand, counting down.
CATAGTTGCGATATGCCAAAAATTCATTCATGGTTATTATTAGTAATTCGTCCTTTTTACGCCTGTTTCATGAAGATCTAAGGAAATGATTTACTTCACTTATGTTGTGGTTTCGATTACGTGAAGTCCTTGTGGGTGGTTGGATTAACATCTACATCTACGAGGTATCGTGCAAGGGACCAAAAGGGTGTTTGGCACGGGGTGATACCACGACAGCCATGCAGCACTCATCTTAGCCTTAACTCATTATGATCGAACGTTGCTTTTAAGTATCATCAAAAATAAATATTTTCAGCTTCACTCAGGAAAATTTAAAACTACGTTTTCTTTTGCTCTGTAAAGTTAAATGGTGAAATATGTAGCTGCCACAATAATTGTGATCGAGAGGAAAATTTTCACTTTTTTAAATTGACAAGTGTTGAAATTTTATTTCTCCCAGAAGCAGCTCTGAGTTAGAAAGGGTTTCTTATATACGCGCTCGCTTGCCGAACACATGCAAAGCACACAGGACAACGACACGCGGTCAGACCAGAAACTGGGAAAGTGTTATGGCCACGAAAATGATGCCATTGAAATGAAACTACAAGTTAGTCATAGATAAACGAAAAGTTAGTTTATTAACTGATTTTATGATTGAGTTATAACATGAAAATAAATGCATGCAGATAGAAAATTACACATTAGACATATACAACATACAGTAAGTTATTCACTATACATGTAGAGCCTATTTACCTAGTAACTCCATCTATCCTAGAGCCAAACTATCGTTTTATGGTCCCTTGGTGTACGCGAATCTATGGTATTAGCCAAGACTATAAATCCTTCATTCAAATCAGCTCAGCTCTGATTTCATATCAGAGTTGGCATAAAAAATTGATCCTTAAAAAAACATAGAGCAATAGAAAAAATTAAACTGCATTTTCATGAAGGTCTACGCATATTAGGAAAGTCATAATTTGTTATTTGAAAGTCATTACACAGCGATCACTGAGTATTCATAAAACTAAGACGAACGCCAACCCTATTCAAAAAAGCTAATAAATACGGGAGAACATGGTCATTCAAAAGACATATAGAGCATATAACTTGTTTTATGTTTGTTAAAAAAATGTATTACTTTTTGTCACAATTTACATAGTCTCTTTAATCCCAAGCGAAAATTAAACCGGTAAAAACATCCGGGAACTAGAAAAACAAGCGATGCAATGTAGGAATTCGCAACTTCGTCCACAACATCCTTCACAAACCCACAGGAGATAATGCATTTAGACAGACGTGCACCCAGAGCGCCAAATTTTTAAACAGGTTTACGAACGGAGCGATTTTAACTCGTCCACAATCGAACACCTCGTAGGAGGCACCCGAGTGTGCACCGTGAACGGACTCAACTGAGGATAATCCCATATGAGTTTCGGCCCGACACCCATTCGAACTGAGCTTGCGGAGAGAAGAGGCATCGAAGCCAGAAAGAAGCGCTTGCAGACTCGCTACAGAAGCGGAAGATTCGCTCGAAGGCAAAGACTCTCTCCAGGACATTGGTTTGAGGCCAGCTAGTCGGATGGGCGTTGAAGTCTCCAGCACAATACCTTAATAGCATCCTTAGCTTGTGATGGAGCCACATCGATCTCACTGCATTTCAATGGGCAAATAGCACTAAACTATAAAAAAAGGAATTCTGATATTCATTAAAGTTTTGGGACTTATAAATAGGTAATTTTATCGGTGGTGTAGCTTACATACTTCAGTAAATTCATATTAACCGAGTAAACCTGAGAGTAATCATTTATACCATTAATTTTTGTAACAGTTGTTACTCTGATTCTTCTCTAGTTACACAACGAATTGTGTCCTTAGATTTCCATTATTATTATTACCACATGTTAATTTTAATCTCTGACTTTTACGATGCTGCTCACCTACCGATTATTAGTAGTGGTTTGATATTCGAGGTGGGACGTACTAATTCATTGAAATTTAAATCCAGATATATTTTAATTTTCAACTGCCCCTGTACCTGGTAAAAATCTGTAAGTACTCCATTGTTTTGATTTCCGTGGCAAGAAAGCATTTATTCTAATTGTCAATAGAGTTAGAAAAATAAAGAAGCCCTCATTTTTCCGTTTTCCTACCCTTCGTCTACTCCTCGCGCTATCCGTAAAATAATCCAGGAACTAATTGACCCTTTCGCAGATTTGATGATGAGGTTACGAACTCGTACGTCGTCTTTACTACTGCTCGGTCTTGTGCGTGGGCAATGTGTTTCAATATTATTTTCACTCTTGCAACCGATGCCCTTCCCTCATCACCACTATCGGTTAGGAGAAATAAAGTGATAATGATTGCGAAAGATCTCGGACACGTAAGCTCACTGCATGGATTATGAAGTAAAGAGTTAAATCAGATTGAACAATTTAAACGCGTCAAATACGGGGCATTTAACATTCTAGACAGTTGGAAATCACTATAAAAATCAATGGCGTACATCTACATCTACATAATACCCTGCGAGCCACCTCTCGGGTGTTTGGCGGGAGGTGATCAATTACCAGCATGTAGTATGCAATTGGATTCCCACATGCACACCACACGGTCCAAAAAACGTTAAGCATACTTAAAAATTATACTACCACATACTGTTAGACATAATAATAAAATTCGGAAACAAGCATTAAAGTATACATAAGTTAGTAGGCTAAACTACAAAGTGATCTAATTTATTTCCGAGTTTCAAAGCTGCCATTATAATCTCTTATTTATCGTGGAAATAAAAACATTCTGAATCTGTCTGTTCTACAGTCTATCTCTCTCATTATTAAAAGCGCTAAATAATGAATGGCATAAATAATGATTATTGGAATAGAGAATAATGTCAAAACGATTGGCTAAGGTAATAATCTATGTCTGGAGTACACAATAAAAATTGTCAAAATCCTGGACAGAATAATTAGCATCGATTTTTAGAGCTGACTGATTTTAGCCCGGATATTTCATTACAAGCATTTCCTTGCAAGCCGAAAACACGGCAAGTCCAGGCAGTGTGGTACGGCCCTTTCATACGGACATGAATAGCAGAAAGAGGAGACCCTTTGAAATGCGTTCAAAATGACACCAAACAAGGATTCAAAAGGGGAATAGAAGGGACTTACGTGTCACCAGTCGGAGAAGAGTCGTAGAGCAGGCAATATAAGGTAGGATGCAGTGAGACCGAATAAAGCACGTTTTGTTGTGGGTGAAACGTCAGATGTGCCGAAAACTAGGTGTGATCAAGACACGCAAAGGTGCCGAAGAGGAAGAAAAAATACCCGGATAGCGAGACTAGGCCGGAATAGAAAGGAAACTAAAGGTGAGGACTGGAAACATGGAATATAACAGACGAGAGCGTCGGAAGGGGCAAGTCTTGTGATCCTATCCCTATCTTTCAAAGGTGGGAGGATTCTAACACTCGGTTGGACAGGAGAAAAAGGGTTTTACAGCGCTGAAGAATGAATGGGGACCTCCTACGGCGTGGTTCCAGGGGCGAAACGAAGCCTCAGACAAGGGGAGAAGTCCAAAAAGGAATGCAGACGCAAATGGGACCATGTCTCGCATTGCGTGCGACTAATTCCTAATTTACGTCCAAGTCCGCACGCGGGTTCGCACTTCGTAATAGGCACGACAGTAACAACACATACATATCAACAGATAAATCATACCAAATCAAACACGGCTAGGGAAAGCCGAGTCTAACTTTGAAATTACTCGATATCGTAAAAAATAAAATTCCAACTTCATTGGGAAAACTGAAAAAATTAAATACATTAAATTTTTCTTATCAGTGTCTTCATTGCCAAATATGAGTCTCTCAACAAAAATCACCGTAGTACAGCGTGGCTTAGGGACTCAGCTCCCAACCCGAAATAAAAGATTTCTACGTACCTCTTCCTTAGTTCGGGTTGAGCTCTACCCTCCACATTGAAGCATTAAGCGAAATACATATCCCCGCGTTGTTCTGTGTTCCGGGGAAAGTAACTTGCCTGCCTTTATGGAGCTTGCCTCAATTTGTTAAAACCATAAACCTGTGATTTAGTCTGGGATGGGTCTACCCTAATTTATCCGGACTAATCTTCGGATTGCAGCAATGGAAATAAGAGAACGCATTATGCGTCTGCCAACGAATGTAGGAAAATAAGTGAGGCGAAGAATGAGGGATTATGGGATGCAAAATGAGAGAGACCAGACGTCTGTGGTTTAGTCTGGTATGAGCTCTGCCGTAACCTATCCGGAGCAAAGTTCGGATTATAATACTAGTCAAGTGAAATGAGGCGACGGCAGGGCATGTAGGAAAATATTTTAGGTGAAGGATATGGTATTGTGAGATGTGGAATGAGTGAGATCACAAGCATACAGTTTAGTCTGGGATGAGCCCTACCTTAAAATATGCGGAGGAAAGTTCGGGTTACAGCACAGAGCAAGTGATATGAGACTACGCCACGCCAAACATGTAGCAAAATAAGTAAGGCGAAGGATATGGGGTTATGAGATTTGCCAAGGCATTTAGTAAGAATATTACAAAATACGATCGATCAAGTCGGGCTCTGAATGTGTTGCTAAGGCCGCTATAGACGGCGAATGATCATTCAGCATGATCATGCACATCATCATTCACCGTGTATGACGGAACAATTCGCGAATGAACCTTCAAGCGCATAATCATTCAGTGAAAATTAGAACATGTTCTATTTTGCTCGCATGATCCTGTGAATGATCATTCAGCGTGTATAGCGGCCTTCACGCACCGCGCATTGAAATGGGTTTACAAAAGTCGCCACTCGCGTCGCTGACGGGCATAGTGACCCGAATTTCACGGGGAAATCAGGTTTAAGTAGGGATATCAACTGAAATTAATGAACATGATTATATGATCTATTAACTTCATTACTTTTCAATGTTATCCCTAGAAAAGACAAATATCATACTGCAAAATATTGGAAAAAAGTGAATCGCATTGCACTCATCACCGCTTCGCGGACATTTTTGAAAACCGATTAAAACGCGACCGAAGTGGCAACAGAAATCAGCCTTCGATGGGATGGAATTGGGCCTCCTCTAAGCAGTTTCCCTTGGCATTTAGGAAAACAAGTGATGCGAAGGATGTGGGATCCTGAGACATGGAATGAGTGCGATCGTCCCATCCTTTTGATTTTGTTCCTTCAACGGCGTGCATTGTGCCACCTGCCCCTCTTCCCAACAACCCCTTCAAGGCGCGCCGATCACCCGCGGCTAAGCTTCTTTCACGCCACGGGTGGATTGACGGGACGAAGAGTCACGAGCCGACGGGGGCCGGACGGCTAGCCAGGGGGAGCTTAAGGCGGGGAGGGGAAAAAATAAGGGGAGCTAAAGTGCGAGTCTCAATTACAATTCATCAACGGATGAGGCAAGTTATGTGAATAGGCTTGTTCAATGATTACATTATTAATAAATATCACTGATGGGTTTATGCAACGGAGATAACTCAGTCAGCGATTCAACCCAAGGGTTAACAGATGAGTTTAGAGCTCATGGTTTCGTCCCACGATCATCTTCCAAGAAATAAAGTGTTTAGCGTCGCAACCAGAACCCTAAGCGTGGTATTATCACGGACAGCCTGCTACCTGGCCCATTGCGTTTGCACGCTTATAGTTCTGAGTACCCATGGTCACGAAGGATTCACGCTAATTTTAGAAGTGTTATCGTGGAATAAATTTTCAATCGTATATCCGGGAACTCTTTTTAAATATAATACTCTCCAATGAAAATTTTCCACCAGACATCGCTATCAGAGTAAATAAAACTACAAAAAAATTGAATATCCCTATTACTATAACAATAAGCTTTAGTTCAACCGTAATTCACCTCGGCTCCTTAGGTTTTAAGCAGAAAATTAGACCGCAGTTTGAACCAGCGCGCGGGTACTTAATTTCCGTTACTCATTATCATTAGGGTAAAAAAAATCAGCGAAAAAATGGAATAGGTCCATTTCTATAGCAATGGAATTTGGTTAAGCCAAAATTAACCGCGGTAAAAGCAGTGGTAAGCTGAAAATTAGACCCGAACTTCAACCAGCGCGCGGGGATTTCAATCCATAATGTGGTAAACGATGGGTACCCTTTATCATTCTTCTTGGTCTTCAACCCTTCGGCATTTACCATAGAAAAAAACCCTATGCCTCAGTTAATCCTATGATTGGAGAATTCCGTTAGTAATACGATTCTTAAAAGGCTTCAGAAATTCCGCGCGTAATAGGAGACCCATGATGAACCGTTGCAGGTTCTCATAAAATGGATTCCTCCACCTTGCACCGATAATTCGACAGCCGACGCACCTGGGCTGCACATGTAAGGGCATTCGAGGAAGGTGGACCGTTCATGCGCAAGTTAATTCGACTATCCCCGCGGGGAAAGAGCCTCCAACCCTTTCGCCGACAGCTAATTGGTCTCCGCTAGAGGGGATGGTGTGAAGACAGCTTCTGAAGCTCAGCTGGAAGGTTTTTAAACCACCATGAATGAGGCCAGTGGCTATCGGAATTTTCCTTACCTGCGAGCTAAAAATCGTTAGCATCACCCTTTACCTTAAATGGTACTTCAACGACGTTAACCTACGATAAGCTTAATGCTAAAGCTGTGTAATAAGATGCCTTCCCATTTTATTAGCGATGCATTGGCAGAAATTGAAAGGATTTGACTATACTAAGGCATGCATTGAGAAGATTCACATGCCTATATCCCTATAATGTACAAAAGTATAATTTATTTTCATTTCCCAGATGTTTACAGAGCTGGTTCAATTAAGAGATATTATTTCTTCAATAGTTTAGTGCCATGGAAAATTTTATGCATCGAGATTTAAATTTCAATTAATTGGTATGCCAACCTCGGTGCTAAAACAACAACTAATAATCAATAGGTAAGCAGCAATATAAAATCAGAAGTATCTATTAACGCAAGATGATAATAATAATGAGAATTTAAGAGGAAAATTCAGCGTCCAACAAGAGAAGTATAAGGATAGCAATTGCTTTTAAAACAAAGTGATGGAATAAATTTTTACTCGATGAATAATAGTCCTCTCAAAACTCATTCATATACCGGTGCGTGGCGCCATAAGAGATTATAAAGGAAACGTTAGAACTCATAAATAGATTAAGTAGATGACTTGTAGGGTAGCCTACTAACTTATGTAAAACTTAATGCATGTTACTGAATTTTATTATTATTTCTATCAGCATTTGGAAGCATGATTTGTTAGTGTGCGTGACGTTTTTGGACCGTGTGGTGTGCATGTGGGAGTCCAATAGCATGCAGGTGATTGATCACCCCTTGCCAAAAACCCTAGAGATGGCTCGCAGGGTATTTAGTAGACGTAGATGAACACCTCATTTTCACCTAAACTCAGCTGAAAATGATACTTTTTTTGTTCAAATTATCGCAAGAAATATTTTGGCATGGTAGTCCAAATTGGTCTCCGGCGATTTAATTTCTCAGCTAAATTTGCATAAACCGCGTCTCTGTCCGCGGAAGAGCTTTGAAAATACCCTAATTCAGTTTGGAAGCATTCCCATCTCTTTGTTTGTCGCTAGTGAGAACCGCGCCTGGTGGTGTTTAAAAGACGGTGGTGGCGGGAACAGCCTCGCTCTTCACGACGCGAAGGCATAGGGGGCGTGAGAGTTGAGGTAATGAGGCGAGGGGTTTTTTGCCGCTCGGCCGGCCGTCTCCATTGGTGCGAGTCTAATGCGATCACCACCCCAGCGCCCACAGTCGAATGCTCCATTATGCCGACGCGACGATCAGGAGTCCCCGGGAAGGGCTGGCCCTCCGCCCCGCCAGACCTTGGATGCATCATCGGTTCTCGAACGGTGTCTTGTACAAGTTTCCCACGCAAGACGAATGCGGCCCGATTAGGAGCTATTCCGCGTAAGAATACAAAGCGCATTGGCGAAAGCTTCGACCTGGAAGATGATCGTGAAATCAAAAGGAATCGGATTAATCTGGTGGTTGGTTGGCAAGCTTCCGCTTCGCAAGGCCAAGGGTTCGAGACTTGAGGGGAGTTTGAGAAAATGTATTCAGAACTCATCCCAAATCAATCACGAAACATCATGTGGTTCTAAAATCAGACCATCCTCCTCTATATTTCGATGAGAGCTCAGGATAATTAACACAATAAGACGAATACCTTGTGCTTTGGACGGCGTCTTATGAGTTTCCCACGGTAGAGGAAAAAATATGATAAACCTACGATTAAATCGACCATTTTACCACACATTGTGCTTCGAAAGACAGAAATAATGCACACGATGGTGGATGCCAATCTTCGATGAATTAGAGGTCACATGAAGTTGAATTTAATCGTGAAATCAATTGCGGATGGAGATTGCAAAGCTATTATTCTTCCATAATGTCAGTAGGTACGGCTAAGGAAAGGAAAGACGTAAAAAAATATTTAATTCGCGCGTGATAGTGCCAGGTGGCGTTGAAATACCTCAATAGAGTGAATATTTCCACCTTCTCAGGCAGATATGAGAACAGTCTGTGGGAACAAGGGAATCAGGTATATTCCAGAAGTAATGGTGCAGCATTCCCAAACCAGGCAGCGATGTCTATTCATCCAACCTACCTTGTGTTTTAATGCTTGATTGCATCTTCTACTATGAGGCTATTCTATAGCAACGGAATTCATTTCAACTGCCTTGAACCGTTCAGGTGCACAGAAGCCTTGGCATTGCTAGTCTGAAACCCATTTAAATGAAAGGCTTTGTCGTACAAGAGATTTTGCAGGCTTGAGTGGTATATGATTGACCTTTAATCGCCTATACACAACAGTAAAAGGATATCTTTGGAGACCCAACTCATAACGGTGGCTTGGTTATAAAGAACTACATTACGAGATTTTTCAAAACACAAAGCTTCATAAACTCATATTTATCCACAATTCAAATTCATATCAGGCATCCGTGATGTGTTCTTGCTACCCAGCAAATATTTCAGCTGTTTACTTTGTCATTTATATAGAGATTATCAACTATTATAACCCCAAGTGCTCACATATGCATTTTTTTAAATCTAACGTATGAAGCGTCTAAAGCTTCCAGAGCTTATGTATCAATGCCTTAGTGAAATTAATTCTGAAAAAAAACTTAACCTACACTTTAATGAAGCATGGATAAAACTTATGGTAAAGTAACCTGAAATGGTTCTTCATAGATTTCTATTCGTTATAACCGGAAAGTTGACTTTTCTAAGCATTGCTTAGTAACAATATATTAAAATTATTTGCAGAAAAAGAAACATTCTGCTTGTAATAAATTGCAATAAAGAATCTAATTCGTTTTCGTCAAGTATGATGAACCTTACTAAAGAACTTATAAAATCGTTTGTGGCTGGATTTTGTGAAAGTTCTATAAATCCATGATAAAAGAACACAAACAGTAATTTCCGCCCCTATTTGTGGTTTTTAGGGTAATTTGTAGATGTAAAAGAAATAAAGTACTGAAAAACAGTCGACTGACTTAAGTAATACCATAGATAAGTATATTCTTACTCTATGGTAATACATAGTGAGATTTGTCATACTTTTTTGCAGAGTACATATTACGTGGTGTATGATCGTGAAAGTAATTTTTAACCCTCTGGTGCTGAAAGTTAGTGATAGTTCCCCCCTGCCAAACACCTCTATTAACGGTTTGAAGGGTAATATATAGTTATAAAAGAAAAATGTACTGAAAAACAGCAGACTGACTTAAGTAATACATAGTGAGATAAACATGAGGAACCAATTACAATTAATAATGGAGAAAATGTGGCATAGAGCATCATCAAAGTACAATGTTTATCTTGTCAGTTCCGTATTAAAAAAAGAGACTTTCAAGTTATATCAAACTTCAATGTTATTATTATCGCGTTAAGAGAAGACGCTAAGGCTAACAAATCAGAGTTATTGTGAAGCACGAGGATATTATGATTCATGAGGGGAAAAGAGGATTTAGTCTTTTCAAGAGAGTGAAAGAAAACAGAAAATCCTTTCCGCTCGAGTTTTCTAAAGATGGGAAAGAAAATATTAAGGCGTATTACTGAAATTCATCGAATAAGGATCATCGATTACGAGGAAATTTATAAAGAGAGAGATACCTAAAGGTGCTCGGGCTATTTAAAAAGAGGGATAAATTCAAAGATTCGCATACAATCGGCGAGACTCGAGATTACGATGCATGACGTCTTCTATGGAGTCAGATTGAAAAGACCAAATTTAATAAGAGAATTTCATTAAATTGGCTGCAAATAAGATCTAAAGAGGAAGATTCCCCAATCCAGGATAATCTCTAAGCACACAATTCCTCCATTAATAATGATCTTATGCGAGAAGCTAATTCAAAAAGTTGATAGTCATTAGTTTGAATTTGTCGAGAAAATTTCCGATAGGCAAGCCGTTCAGTGAAAATATAAGGAATATAAAATCCCATTGCAATGACTTGAAGTTTGTAGTTAAATTTCAAAATAATGGTACTGCTGCAAATTTGTTTTGAGAGCTATCAGAACGGGATGTGAAATACAGGATTAGGTAATTAACGTGCCACAAATTTACTGATATCATCATATGCAAATAATGAGGCATGGCTCAAAAGACCAGATGAGAAGAAACGAAGTATTTTTAATTCAACAAGGTTATTTGTTTACTATTTAATAAGGTTGGTCACAAACTGATTGAAAGACATTTAGCAGGCGTTTTGCGAATATATTTTCACAGCCCTAAGCCATTTAAAAGCAAATATATTGTTCATATGATACCCACATTTAGCGAGCTCTCTTACTACCAGTTAAGTAAGACTCAACATAGTTTTTAAAATTAGTTCCACGGAACAAAATCAAACATTGCAGACGAGTTGAACCCTGAAATGTTATTGAATTCCATATATAAACTTTACCCGTATGCAACTATACCATCACTGCTTTTTTAATAAATATGATCAATGCAAGCAGAAATTGACTAGGAAGTTGTAGTTTAAGTAGGTACAAATCAATCAACAATGATTCTAATGCTAGTATTATGGGAACTAATGCTGAAACATTAAAAAAAAAACTCGACATTTATATTGCGCCTAAATTTCTTAGTTAGTTAGCAACAGAAATGAATTCTGGAAGAAGTGAAGGAATGTTTCGAACCTTGATAAGAACATGATTGTTTGACCGAAAAGGCATAGAAAATATCCTTAATAATTATGTTCTATCATCAAATTATGAACTCACACACTTTCCTGCATGTATAAGTAACAATGTCATTTATCCCTTGTTTGTTTGTCCTTGCCATGCTACTCTATTATAATTGATCAATGTGGCAATTTCTTCATAGTTTAAGTAAATCCTTCTCTGTAAAAGTGCACCATAAAATGGGAAATTGTTACGATTACACTTGTCACGTGTTTTTTATAAGCCTTAGTCATCCATGCCCGAACTTTTTTCATGCACAATATATGATAAACTCTTCGAATAATTACGGACAATACTAGCGTAACCACAAGTATGTATGGGTTGATACCCATTTACCTGTTCTGGTACTCAAGTACCTACTAGGGCACTCTAGTGCGTATCTAGCAATTCGAGTGCTATCTGCATAGTGGTACACACCTACGCAGTCTTCCAATCATACTTTTGTAATAAAAGTCCTTAATTTTTAAGAAGATACCCTATTATTTTACCCCTTTCACATTATAATAATGGACCGTATGTCTCCACCTGCCGACCCTGATCTTAACTAAAACCACCCCATCCTAACACCCCACACCTTCCCATAATACTTAGCGGCTTTCCTCTTCTCAGACCGTCTCATGGATTCAACAGATTGAGTTACACCCCCAATTTCGGCACCTCAACCCTCTCCGTAATACCCCACAGATCTTTTCTTTTTTGGCATCACCTGGGCTTAAGAAGGGTTGAAAACAGGCTGGTTTCTCATCCTTCCTCTTGTCTCAACATACTTTTTTCTTGTGTAGATCCCAAGAAGGACCTTCTTGGGATTGAGACGAGAGAAAGGATTTTTTACAAATTTCATGTCGTAAGATATAAATGAATTGCTTGCATTGCATTTTGCTATCCCGTCAACAGAAAAAAAGGAAACTAAAAATCATACGATTTTTCAATATGCTACAGTCGATTGTCTATTGAAACTCATCATCATCACTCAACAATCCTAGGACTGGTCTGACGTAGTTCTCCTATCCGCTAGTCTTTTTATTTAGTAACGTATTTCTTCTCTTTTACATCCTTTATAACCTGACCTATGCAACTCATTCGGATTCGTCCTTTGCCCTTCTTCCCTAACAACTTCAAACCATGTAAATAAAATGTTTTTTTGTCCAATAGAGCGTAGAAAATATCCAGAATAATTGCGTTACATTAATTATGAAATAACACGCTATTCTGAATGTTTAGGTATTAATGTTTCATCAATTATTGTGTCATAATTGTGAAATTATTTTGAAAATATTATCGCGGAAAGCTGAAGGATTCTAGGCTTGCTCATTTTTTAGCTTAAAGGAAAATCCAGCAATAAATAAGGACAACAGCCATTAACTTGTATGCGAGAACTACGAATATTTTGATATGTTATAAGATTTTTGAATGCATGACTTTATTAGCTATAAAATACATTTTTTGCGGGGTATATACGGATTACTAATCCTTTCTGTCCGCTATATATACCCAAATATCTATAAAATTTAATCTTTTTTACCGTATTAAGTGCCTAATCAAATCACCTATTACATGAATACAACTAACAGACCTGATGCTCATTCAAAATTCAAATGACTCGCGTTCCACAGGTATCCGAAAGCCCTCGTTTAAACACATTTAAGTTCCCTACCCCACCGAACGAAGTCAACAGGGGTGAAAGGCACACGAAGATTCAACATAAAATCCACATCTTAAGAGGTTACTTTGGTCGCTGTCGGAAAAGACGTGATCAAGAACTGTTGTGGTATCTCCAGGTCGGCGGTTCGAATTTCCTCCGCGACGCGTCGCTGCCCATGTGTCGCTTTCCCTGTCCCATGCTAGGGATCTCGTGTGTCTCAAAGGATTGGCGAAGGAATTCCTGGGTTATAAAAATAATCCCTGACAACACGGGCTCACTTAGGGCACAATAACTGGTAGGTCAGGTGACAAAAGGAGACCACGGGCCAGGGTAGGAGGATTAGGATTGGCCGATGAAGAGGGGGTGAAAGGCTAAAGAGATTGTTGTTGTCGCGCGCACGATCTTCATCACGGAAACAAAACGTGTGGCGGAGTAAAACACAACCAGGCCGACATCTGGCGGCGGAGCGTGAAGTCGCAGAAGGATTGTCGTCGGCGTAAACTCCACCCGTACCTCCCGCTAGATCCGGCTTTCTTGGTGACTTCAGTCACGATATTTATTCACCACCCTTTTTTTACAATTTTTGTTGAACCCTAAGACGCAACTTCGTATCACCGTCCGTTTCTGAGATGATAATTTACGAAAAAAATAAAATGCAACGTTTGGCAATAACTTACATTGCTTTAATCAGTCTGAAAATTTGTTCTCCTCTTTATCTCGTGGTGTAGATTCGAAAAATGATATTTTTGAAAAATCGATTTTCCTGATATGTGCCTCCAAAAAGTAAAGGAATAGTTGGTAACACTGCAATTGATCGAAAATTTAGTCTTCTGAAAATTTTTCCTGGTGTTTCAAATGATTTTAGAGGGGGCCGATTGCATGACGTTTTGTTTTATCTCGCGTCGCTCACCCCAAACATTTGTATGAATCTATCAGTAAGTCAGTTAATGGTCGGAAATAGATTTTATTGTATGTAGATACCCAAAATGTAGCCCGGTAAAAGGCGTGAAATTAATTTTTTTAGAGAGACCCTACTTCCTAGAGTAGACTGCACAACGATTAAAATTATTTTAGATAACAGAAGGGAGAAGTCCACAAATTTATTTTTGCAACAAAAGATAAGAGACCCACAAAATTCATCACAGCTCAAAACTTGGTCTTCCATCAGCCTCTATAGCAATTTATTTCATTTTTATAAATCAAAGTTACTGGAAAATATGCCCAGAAATACTGGAATGACGATAATTGCTCCATGTATTCAGTTTCAGATGTGATGATGTACTTTTGCAACTGAATAAATGGTACATCCTTTAAGAGAGACAACCCCAGCCATATATAATGCATCTTTCTGATCGTACCAAAACTTCACCAAAATTAAAAACCAAAAACAGAACCATAATTAAAAACCGTAACATCTATACCTATATAATACCCTCTAGGGTGTTTGGCAGGGGGCGATCAATCACCCACATGCAGAATGCAATTCCCACATGCACATAACATGGTACAAAAACGTTACGCATGCTAACAAATTATACTACCACATCCATTCAAAGGACCAACTTGCCAACTACTCATTAGGGTTTTCTGCGAAAAAGCTGAATACACAAAACATGCTGTTAATAATAATAAGAAAATTTAGAAACATGCATTAAGGTATACTTAAGTTAGTAGGATACACTACAAGTCTTCTAATCTATTTATGAGTCCTAACGCTGCCGTTATAATCTCTTATTTATCGTGGAAAAAAAACATTCTGAATCTGTCTGTTCTACAATCTATCTCTCTTATTTTATTTATTTAATCTGATCTACCGTAGAGCGATGGCGTTTGTAAGATATGGCTAACTTCATCATAAACTACACTGCTACTGAATTTATCTAATACGTTTAGTCTATTTTTCAGTCTACGGCTACAGTAACCTGTGGCTTACAGCATGGTAGGTCGAAATTGGAACCCCTTTCAAACACTCCTCAGGAGGTCCGTTGGGAAATATGAATATGTAGATGTAAATACACGTAGGTCGAAATTGGAACCCCTTTCAAACACTCTTCAGGAGGTCCGTTGGGAAATATGAATATGTAGCTGTAAATACACGTTTACAACCTTTCCTACGATAGGCGATCGGCACAAAAAGGATAGATTGACTTCCGTTTCAACATCATACGCTATTCTTCCACGACATCTTTTCTAAGTGACAAAGGAGATCGTCTTTTCAACCGCTATTTCTTCCCTTCAACATTTTATGTGGGCGAAATGATAACTGAAAGAATTTCTTCCAAGCGGCTGTCTTCTTCTTCTTCTTCTTCTCCTTCGACCTAATGCTTATTTTCAAAGCTCAAAAAAAAAGAAAACGCCGGCACTATTCGCGTCAACCTCCCCCTAAACACGTGGCCCGTTATTGAAAATATAAAAACTTGGCCCACGTGAGTCAAGCCGCTATTCTCTGATTTGAGGGCTGCTGTCAAACATTGATTGATTGTCCCCGAATTCATATGAAAAGCATCCTCAAAAACTTCGTACCATTAGCATGAATTCAAAATGGTGGTGGGAACCAGTGGCTTAGGCAGGGCGAGGGTTCGAACCCCCCCAGCCCCCCGAAATATAAAAACACAATTATTTTCCTTCATAAAAGAAAACAAAAAATTATTAATTTACAAAATATTTCTTTAAAAAATCAAGTTTTTTTCAATTATGAAAAGTGTTAAAATTAGTTTAAAACCTTTACGTAGAACCCTATTTTTTTAAAATTTCCCCCCCTACTTTTGGACCCCCCCCCCCGAACGAAATTCCTTGCTACGGCAATGGTGGGAGCCTTGTCAACAACCAGTTCCTCTAAAAAAAAATCTTTATGAGAATGTTTACTCTTTTTTACAAGATATTTTAGGAAGAATCGGCTATACTTCAGGAGATGGTAAGTGAGACAATATTAAGGATTTTTAGTCCATAAGCATTGGGTCACAACTTAAGTTACTGCCATATGGCAACGCCAACATTTCATTAAATGCACTTGTAGTACTTTTATTCTTGAATATTCAGCATTTTCGGTATTTTATTGAATATCTTGGATTTTTAAGCCCGTCGAATAATCAAGGTTGAACGAAATTGTGCGATTATAATTGTTTGAAACTATTAATCTCAAAATGGGTGAGATAGCGCAATCGTATCAAAAGGCTCAAAAGTCTCGTTTTATTAAGCTCAAGGACTACTTGTATTCCTGTAGCATTGCAAATTTCTCCTAAAATACCCCGTATATGAAAAATCAATCCATATTATAGAAAAGAGTCATAAAGGAATTACAACCAAGACACGTTTCCCAGGAACCAGGAATGACTAAAGACTTTATTTATAGGAGTTGATTTCAGCGGTAAAAAAGACTGTATAAAATGATGACTAAAGATTTTAATTTAGAGTAATTATAGTGACATGTGAAAATAATAAGGAAAGAGCTGACGCCAAGTCATGCATAAGTTAACAACAGGCAGGCAGGCAGATTTCAGTCATGCAGGAAGAAAAAAGTCCACTTTTTTCGATTGCTTCGTACATTAACTGCGAGCATCACATGTAATTATTATGAAAACGAATTAGTATATCTTTTTTTGTTTTCTCAGCCAATAAAATTTCATTGAGTCCAACATTGGTCTCCTTCTCGTAGGGTGTCCTGGGGTACCCGCACTTCAAGAGCGACTGTTTATCGCCAAAAAGTTTTTTTGCTAACCTTCTCAGACCTTAACTCAAGCCTTGTGTGGGGTCACCCTCAACCCTGAACTACCCCTTTCTACGCCCATGGTCTTGATTCTATTTCGTGAACTAGTCTTTTAGACTTTGGAAAAATTGCATTTCCAAAGATGACGAAATGTTTCAGATGTTAGGTTATTCTCTAACTAACCAGCAATTTTGTACCGGTTCAATGAAAATATGTGTTCTCAACTTCGAAGTGGTAACTGGTATTTCCGCTGACTCAATCCTTCATATAATATCGGAAAAACCAGTTGAAATGCCTAAGGCAAATGGACACCTGGGGCTAAGGGAAGAATTTGCAAACCCATTAGGTTATCCTAATCTGTAGATGAAAGATAAGTTGAGTTCACTAATTTATTTTGCCTCGAAGGGTGTAATGAGCGTTACACTGATAACATCCCGTTCCATCTGGAATGGAAATCGAATTTGAAGTAATGTGAGAGCTAATTTAAAACTGGTCAATGGAAATAATCTACTACTTCCGATCTATCACAACGGAACCAAAGACCCTATGTCTCCTGGCACGTGCGACAGAAATTGTTTCAGTCATTATGGAGAACATGTGTTAGATTGAGATCTTTCAGTGCAGGAGCAGGCAATCAGCAACTTGCATGTAGCCAGAAGAAGAGTACTAGTAGCCGTATATAGCATGAGAACATCTGATTACTATATTTCTTATTTAATAATCCACTGCTTAATACAAGAAACCCCCACATCAGCCTAAGTACTGTTTCTCCTTTTTAATTCGCGGCAAACATTTTTGTTTGATTCTAACCATGCACGAAATGAGTGAGATACTTCCAATACTAGCAGCTTTTAGCTTATTGTAAATGTAGTTGTGTTGTAATCTTGCTTGGAGCGTATCATGCTTGATGGGAGCTCACTCCGCCTCCAAAAATGATTACGTTTGTAGGTATAGCAGTTGATTATTTTAGTAATTTTAGACACTTTAATTACACCATAATTTTCGCTGATTAATAATTAATGTTAGACAGTTAGGAAATTTATGGTTTCAGTGACCAATATTATCTATTAGGTATTAACCAACCACTATACGATAGATAAAAATTTGGCCAAGCTCGGCTTCATTGAAAGTGTCAAAACACCCATAAGCCCCTTGTCACTGGGCGGACACTTAGTATGTCATCAAATCCCAAGGAATGTCCTTCAATAGGATCTCATAGGCAGGAAATTCAATGATTATGTATGCAATTATATTTTCAAGATAATACTATTTCCATCAATTTTAGCCGACCGAAGAGCCATTTCAAGCAACTCACGTGATTAAATCCCAACGACAGCATTCATTTGAAAATATCACACTCATAGCGCGGCACTGCGAACTGCCACAATTTTATTTTAGAATGTGTCTATCTAAAACTAATGCACTACACTTCAAGATAATATTTTAACATGAAATTAACACATTTCAAGAACATATCGCAGTTGATTTTTACTATGATTCTTGAAATATAGCGAACATCATATACTGGCACGCAGCTGGGCATTAAGGCTAGGAATTAGGCGCAAATAATACTGGACGTGCGGGTGCCCTCCCCCAGAAATGTTTTAAGATAAATGGTTCAAAATTGTGAGTCCTACGGCTTTCTGATGGATATTACACTTCCTTACACTATTCTATAAGTAATATTTATCCAGTTAAGTAAAAGGGATTTAATTTCAAAATTCCTCTGAGTTCTGTGGCATGTTTTATCCCCCAAACTCCCTTCCCCTCGCTGCGGCACTGCTCATGCAAATTTTTGCCAAAACCTTTCATATATTCTAGTATTGATTGACATCTATCGTAAGTACCACTAAATAAATACTTCCTAAATAGCTTCAGGAAAATAATGATTTCAAACACATGTTCTGAAATTGTACCAAGGAGAGCCATTTTCTGCGAGCATGGGGTTAAGTAAGTGATTAGTAAAGTAAAAATCAAGTGGTTCTAAGGTAGCGGAGATAACTCGCTATTGCGCACATTAAACGCGTTGCCTTCATTTATTCGATCTCTCCGTAATGCGAACGCACACAATAGGCAGCTTATTTGGCATACACTAAACGAGCGTAGGAGCACCACGGTCGGATAGTAAAACGATACGAAATGGAGGGTGCGTAAACATAGACAGAGGATAGCAAAAATATTTAGCTCTGGACCTATCCCTATCCTTAGGTAATTCAACTAGTCCCTGTGCTGCGATTTCGTAACGGGCAAATCCCTGAACATTTCACAGGCGGATGTTTCCAATTGAACCCACATCATTCTCTGCTCTTTGCGATAGTCAACAATGTTACCCGTCCATTAAAATCAATTCCCGCCAAAAACAAAGGCGCGCACGGCCAAATCGCGTGACGCCGCCGCCGGTAGATAAATTTTAACGCCGCGGCGGGACGCGTGTCGGCTCTGTAACGTTTTATTCGCCGGTTTCGGAGTTTAATCCAAGCGTTTAATGACCAGCAGCCCAAACGAAGCAACAGTTAACGCAGACGTGGCGCCAAACACGTCCGAGCACAATAATGACGTTGCCGATAATCGCGCCTCCTGGTGGATGCAAATATAAGCGCGTGAAAAAACGCACCTCGAGGCTTGGGCATAAAATGCATGGCTTCCCCAAGCTGGCCCGTCCCCAAATAGTGCCGGAAAATCTCTAAATTACGACAAGGCTAATCCCGAACGAAATGCGCGGGAAACTTGATGTACTACGCCTTTCCCGGCCCCAAACTCTGTGAGGTCTAGTCCTATTGAAAATACATAATTAAATAAAAATAGAATATTATTAAATTGGTAGCAGATGCGATCCACCGATTTTCTCCTCTGAAATTTTCTCCTTGCAGGAAAATATACATTTCATCCATTTACAGTGAAACAATGCATGAGGAGAGCTGATTTGTGCCAGTAAATTTATGTTGATTTTAATATATTCATGGCAACCGACTCCAAAATTGTATAAATGCCTAGAAATACAATGGTACAAGTCATAGTTAAACTAGGGACCGCCAAATAGCAGCATATATTGGGAGGCCTCAGCACAGCTCCAACTTCTTTGCAAATTATTACTTAATTATTGAAAAACTTTGATTTTTTGACCAACACCAATATGTTTCTAAGCCCTCCATTAATGAATAGCATCCATTAACAGTGAAATTAAAGGCAGACGCTCGTTCTGAAAAGATAATACGGCAATTTCCTTGAATTCGTGGAGATATTTTCGAAATTGCAGTATTTGTTGCAGGAATAAGAAGGAAAACGAAATTCCGAGATGATTATTTGAAGCAATCAGTAACATTGAAAAATTGACATGAAAATTCTATGGGTATGAATACTAGACCGCGATTTGATTTTCAGGCTTTGATACTTCGTTAGTAGCCATTAGGTATATTTCTGATATATCTTCGCATGGAAATAACGATATTTTTCTCAAAACGAGATAAGAGTAACTGTATTTCCAGCGAAACCCGAACTGCTGGGCGGGAGTCGGGTCTGAGGTATTTTACTTGCCGGTTTCGAGATAAATCCAAGTGTTTAATGATCGATAGCCGGAACGAAGCAACAGTTCACACAGGCGTGGCGATAAACACGTCCGAGCACGATAATGAGCACCCGGTAATCGCGCCACCTGGTTGATGGAAAATCAAGCGAATAAAACAAAGGACAGAACCAACGTAGTTCGAAATTGTGGCGATACAACGTCTCGATTGGCCAAGCTGGCTCGTGCCCAAATGGTGCGGTAGAATTTCCACATTACGACAGAATGAACGATAAGCTCAATCCAAATCCGTGATTAACTCGAGGGCTATTGGCTTTGCCGTCCACGACAGTGGCTAGGAATAGGCTTTACGACTAGGAATATGCTTTGGGGGGATGGAATAGCGTGGGATGGCGACACCCCCCCCCCCCCGGGGAAACGGGGGGTCCGGAAAAATTGTTGAAAAAGGACATGCCTGGATATACATTTTACATAATTTTGGCACTAAAAAATGAACTAAAAACAGATGCAGTTATTAAATTTCAAAACTGGAAAATAGTGTTAAATATCTTTTTTTTACTTTTGCGAGGCTTTGGGGGTATATATCCCCTCATAGTGACGCCAGTGATCCACCGAAAAACCTTTGTGAGCATTCTTATCCTCTCAGTCTGGCAAGCAAATCGTCCATCCTATCGACGAACGCCTAGCGTTAACACTTGTTCCGTACTAGCAGAGTAAGGATATTCCGCAATAAAATTGCATAAATTATATAAATCGATTTCTTTTTTCTTTGTCCTGACCTCAATTTTTTTATGTTGATTAACGTCCCTTAGTATTGGTCTAGAAATGATGTACAAGCTTATTTGCCTGTTATATCGGGTGAGCATAAAGTCTTACCCTGATTACAAAACTTTATTACAGAATATACGTTTAGCATAATAACTTTTTCTGGGGCTATATCAAGGACAGAGTATTCACCACATCAGTTGCTCACGTCGACGAACTGAAGACTAGGATACAAGCTGCTGTTGGTACTGTTACAGAACACATGTTACAAAACACCTGGCTGGACCTGGAATACCGCTTCGACATTCTCCAAGAAACCAAGGGGGCACACCTTGAATTTTAATAACATAATTGATCTTAAAAAAAACTAGTAACACTGATCTATGTAACAGTATTAAATTTAAATTATTATATCAAGCAGTTGTACTGCAATAAACTTTTTATAATAAGGGCAAGACTTTATGCTAAACCGGTATTTTAATTATTGATGGTAACTATGATACTGTACTAGATTAGTTACAATCAGTAAACAAATCTTTGCAAAAAAGCCATGAAGAAGATCCATATCTACATAATACGCTGCGAGCCACACCCCCTAGGGTGTGTGGCAGCGTTTTGGCAATTAATGAGCGTACAATCACCAACATGCAGCATGCAAAAGGATTGCAGCATGCACACCGCACGGTCATAGAAATATTAATCATACTAGCGAAAGACAAATAAATATCTCGAAAGGTTGGCAAAAAATTTAGCATATCATTCTTGGATCTTTACTCAACATAATCAACATAAATCACATAGCGTTGCTGTCATAAACTCGACGCCCAATGGCTTCGGCGTCCACGAAATCCGTGCAAGAGGAAAATAGTAGGGCGTTCACTTAGTCCTTTCAATGTGGCGAGGAATTCGCTAATCCTGTCGATGAGAGTATTCAACACGAAATCATAAAGACGTTTTCGTACGAGCATAATTAGAATATTCGAGAAGAAACTTGCATTAAGCTTTATTTCATCGTTTCCATAACTACTGACCTGGGAGAAGTAATTCAGTTTCTGAGCACATTACTTTCTTAGCACAATAAATGGTAAATGCTGGGTAAGTGCTAAATCCTGACACATATTTCAGACTGCTAAGTAATTCGCTAATCCTGTCGATGAGAGTATTCAACACGAAATCATAAAGACGTTTTCGTACGAGCATAATTAGAATATTCGAGAAGAAACTTGCATTAAGCTTTATTTCATCGTTTCCATAACTACTGACCTGGGAGAAGTAATTCAGTTTCTGAGCACATTACTTTCTTAGCACAATAAATGGTAAATGCTGGGTAAGTGCTAAATCCTGACACATATTTCAGACTGCTAAGTAATTCGCTAATCCTGTCGATGAGAGTATTCAACACGAAATCATAAAGACGTTTTCGTACGAGCATAATTAGAATATTCGAGAAGAAACTTGCATTAAGCTTTATTTCATCGTTTCCATAACTACTGACCTGGGAGAAGTAATTCAGTTTCTGAGCACATTACTTTCTTAGCACAATAAATGGTAAATGCTGGGTAAGTGCTAAATCCTGACACATATTTCAGACTGCTAAGTAATTCGCTAATCCTGTCGATGAGAGTATTCAACACGAAATCATAAAGACGTTTTCGTACGAGCATAATTAGAATATTCGAGAAGAAACTTGCATTAAGCTTTATTTCATCGTTTCCATAACTACTGACCTGGGAGAAGTAATTCAGTTTCTGAGCACATTACTTTCTTAGCACAATAAATGGTAAATGCTGGGTAAGTGCTAAATCCTGACACATATTTCAGACTGCTAAGTAATTCGCTAATCCTGTCGATGAGAGTATTCAACACGAAATCATAAAGACGTTTTCGTACGAGCATAATTAGAATATTCGAGAAGAAACTTGCATTAAGCTTTATTTCATCGTTTCCATAACTACTGACCTGGGAGAAGTAATTCAGTTTCTGAGCACATTACTTTCTTAGCACAATAAATGGTAAATGCTGGGTAAGTGCTAAATCCTGACACATATTTCAGACTGCTAAGTAATTCGCTAATCCTGTCGCTGTGAGCATTGGGCACGAGGACTGTTACATGCGAGCATAATTAGAATATTAATCTATACGTTAAGCTTTATTTTAAGCGTTGCCATAACTGCTCATGTGGGAGAAGCGATTCAATTTGTGAATACAATGGCCTACATTATTGCTTAAGTACAATGAATGATGAATGCTTGGAAAGAGACTCCTGTCACATGCTTCAGTCTGGTGAAGAATTCTCTAATGCTGTCGACGAGAGCATTGAGCACGATTCTTAAAGGTTGTTTCGTACTAACATAATTAGAACATTTGAGAAGAAAATTGCATCAATTTCTATTTCATCGGCGACATCACTACTCATGTGGAAGAAGCATATTCAATTTATGAATATAAGGACCTATCTTACTCTCTCGCAATTGCACAATAAATGATGAATGGTTAGTAAAAGCTAAATCCTGCCAAATAATTCAGACTGGCAAGGAATTCGCTAATCCTGTCGAAGAGAGTACTGAGCACGAACTCATAAAGACCGACTCGTGCGACAAGATTATAAGTAATACAAGACAAGAAAATTGCATGAATAATTTCTGTATTGCCTCTGCGAATACTAATAGGGAAAGAGCGATTCAGCTGAATAGACGGAAAGGAGAAGGAACGACGAATTGCTGGACATGGTTGGTGAGGAGTGGCACCTTCTACATCTACATAATACCCTGCGAGCCACCTCTAAGGTGTTTGGCAGGGGATGATCAATCACCAGCATGCAGCATGCAAATGGACCCCCACATGCACACCACACGGTCCAAAAAGCATCACGCTTACTAACAAATTATACTACCTATCTAGACGAGATACGGAGGAGACAAGTTATGGATGGAGCGAGTATTGAGCGGGGAGGGGATGTTAAAAACAATGCTGGAAGATATAATGTCAGGTAAACGAAGAAAAGGACGGAAGAGAATAGGTTTTTTTAGATAGACTGAAAGAGAGGATGCCTTATAGTGAAATGAAGATGGAAGTTCATGAAGGGAGAAGAGACCGCCAGAATACAAATTTTAATACTCCTTGAAATAGGTGCTGCCTTAATCTTTAGGATTCTTCAATAATGGCAATAATTTTTGATATTGTAAACGAGGGAGGGTAAGGAAGACAATGGGATTTTAGATAGAATGAAAGATGGTAGGTCTTACTGTGAATTGAAGAGGGCAATGTTTGAAGGAAGCGGAAGCTCCGTGATTGCTTCTAAAGTAATCCATGGAAACCTACCTTAATCGGTAGAATACTTTTATCATAATAACAATTATGCGTCTAAAATCTCTTTAAAAAGTCTTATACGTTTTACTATTATTTAAGTAGCCTACCAATTAGGATAGGTTTTCATCGAGTATTTTAATTGCATCTACTCGTGGCAGTTTTCCCTTAGTTCATGAACTTCCCTCTCTTAAATTCACAACTAGGCCTACTCCCTTTCATTCTCTCTCAAAATCCTAATGTATAATTTTAATTATAATATTAATTATACGTCTCAAAAGATATTCTTCATGTTAGACAGCAAAAAGTGTAACATGTTGCTAAGGTCAGTGGCACAGCGAGGGGGTGGGGGGGTTTGGGGGATAAAACCCCCCCAGAGCTCAGTGAAATTTTTAAGTTTAATCCATTTTACTTAATGGGATTGATATAACTAATATAATAGTGTAAGGATTAATAAAATATCCCTCAGAAAACCGTAAAACTCACCATTTTGAACCATTTATCATAAAATTCCGCAATTTATTAATCTCGCAAATACCGCTTATCCTGGTGGGTATTCCATACCCCCACACACACCGGTATTAGTTGTAACTAACCCCCTCCCCCCCCCCCCCAACCTTAACACTTTGAGTGCCGGCTGCTAAATTTAAAGCCCTATTGAAAAATCCAGCCATTTTTACTAAATTCGTACATTTTTTAAAACATAAGCATAAAAAATATATTTATATCGATGTGCATTTCAATAAAAATGGGCTTTGCTCTACTTTATGAATGAGTTGAATAACATTTATTGATAATTTTTAAATATATAATTTAACAATGAAAACCTACTGTTTTTTAAAAATAAAAAAGTTGCAACATATGATGTACCGCCATAAAATGCATAATAATTTTTTTTATACGCTCAATTTGAACTATTTAAAGCATGGAAATCATAAAAAAGCATTGTTCCAAGCAAAGCATTATAAATCCTGGATGACAAAAAGGGTCAATGCACCCTCAACGAACGGTCCATTGGCCCAAAGAATTTTCACACTAAGTGGCCTAAGATGAGGATGCCGGTAGCTACAGAGGACTTTTCGTCCTAAAGACATAAAGTGAACTCTTTTTCCATCCAGCAGTTGATTTTTGAAAAAACAGAACCCTTAAGCAGTAAACTGGAAAAGTACCACGGGCGATATATTACGGATTCACGCATACAAAGCCAATTAAATGGAAAGACGTAATATTACATCCATGGCACGCTAAGTGTTAATTCCTAGCTGCGCTCCTGGCTTAGGTCCCAATGAGCAAAAATGGTAAACCACTGCCAAACACCCTTGAAATGGCTCGTCCTGAGAAGGAATTTTCCGGCGTGATATCCCACCTCCTTCCCTCATTCACCCCCCAACTCCTCCACCGCGGAGTTTTCCCCAACCCTCCGGCCATAGCGCGTGGGAAGGTAAACCACGCGGATATTGAATAAGAGGAGACCAAGGCAATCTCCGAGAGGGGTGAAAGGGGTCTTTGGAAGAAGGAAAACCCCGACAATGGAGTAGGGGAGAGGACAGGGGGAGTGGGGCGGTGATTTCGGAGGGGGGGGGACAGACCCCCGGAAAGAAGGGACATGGAGGTGAGTGGGGAAAGTGCTGAGATGACGAGGGTTTGCGTAAGTCACTTTTTGTCGCGGATATTCCACAGACACCACGAGTAATTTTCCCGCAAGATTTTAAGAGGGGTTAACAAGCTTATTTCTATGTTTACGAAGAGGACATTATTCAGCGGGTTTCTCCGCACATGCGCTAATGACGTGGTTTAAAACAAGTACTTATTGCATGTAAAATTATAATGATCAGTGGCGAATCAATGGGTATCCAATTTACACTAGATAGAATGGTAATTTTTCCGACCCCTACTACCGCTGGGATTTTACCCCTCTATCCTGGATCCGCCACTGATAATGAATATTATTATTATTATAGATGGGAAATTAGAAAAAATGAAACGCCTCAAAATATTTGGAATCATTTTTCATCCGGCGCGATAAGAACGTGAAAAAAAACGTTTTTTCAATAATTTCCAAAATAAGAAGTTGTTTCTTTATTCATTCACCTGATGCCCTAGTAAGTAGTTATTACTTCATTCATTCATCTGATGCCTTGATAAGTAGTAAACAGGAGAACTAACCATATCCACTAACAGGAGAACGGTGAACGAAAACTGGCCATTCGATTTTTAAGCTCAATGTTTTAACCTCCCTACGCGTATGTCAAACGTAACGGGTCGAAACTATTCTCTCTTATCCCCCTCCACTGAACTTAAAGGATCGAAACTTAACTCTGAGCATCGGAGTTTCGATTAATTAATTTACTTTTTATTTATTTATTATCTTTTATCGTACCTATCAATTTATTTTCGTACCCAGGAGTAAAGCTTCGTCTCGGGTCGAAACTAAACTTCTTGGTGATTTTAATTCCGTGCGGGAACGAAACTAAACCTTGGCCCTGTATTTTCGTTTACCTCCGGGTCGAAACGAAATATTTTCTTTTCGTATCACTTGCCATCCCTGGGAAAACTAAGGCCCTACTTCCCAATATTTTCTAAGCACACTTCGTACACAGAGGTAAGAGGACAAGGCCTTGGAAGGGAATAAACATGATTTGAATATAATGAGAGCTTTGATACATTCCCAATGCTTTGCTATCAATTATGATGTTTGCGAACATTGACACGGATTTTGCCTTGGGTGCACGAGTGTGGAAACAGGGGATTCCCAACTTAAATCTTTTTCCCCACTCCAGTGCCTCGGGAACGGTTTATCGTCGAGGTATAGCTCTTGCGAGTGGCTGTGCAAACGGGAAGGAGCATTTCGCTATTCTACTTTGGTCGACTCAGTTATTTGGGATGGAATTACACGGCGGCATGTTTGCACCTGTCAAATGGGTTGCGAGATTCCTCATATTTGCCTACAGGAGTCATGCAAAGATACTCATATGTTCAAACGGTATCTATTTTATGCCCATTGTCGTGCGACAAATTTCGACATAGATGAAACCTTAAACATAAGATATAATCTAGGCAATAATTCAGCATCTCTTTAGAAAAAAATATCGGATACATTGTCGGGATACAATAAGTAGGAAACAGAAAAATATAAAGCCACAGTACCTAATGCCCTAGCTAGTAAAAAAGTCATTTGTTTGGGAAAAAATTAATTCCGTGAAAACAAACTGTTTATTAAACAAGAAATAAAAATCTTTATGATTTAGGACATAAGGTAAGTCTTCAATCTTTGAGTAAGCTATTACGATCAATTTACATGATATTTGATACATATATTTTCAATAATGCTTTTTCTGATCACTGAAGAATGAAATCCTGTTTAATTTATAACATGTTCAAAAGTGCCAGGAAAATATATTGCATGATCAAAAATTTGCATTCGACACAACGATAAAAACCAATCTTTGGGTTAATCACTGGATGAATGAGGTCTTTAGAGATTAAGACTTCGCGGTTTCATATTCAGAATAGGCTGCATGAGATACTGTTTTCTTCTGTGCTGCATATAATTTGTCTTTCGAAACGGCGATGTTTGTCCACTTCGATGAAAACATGTGAGGTGATATGTCTGGCTAAAGTGCGAATTTGCCCCACGGGATAAACAGGTAGAACAACCTTCTACAGCCAATCTGTGTCATAATTCCGAATTAATAATGTTGCTGAGGCACATAAAAATATGTTCTACAAATCTACATTTCAAACTCAACTTTTAAATGCCGCTTTACCGCACATTCGTCAAACTGAGATGTTATCTGATTCGTTACCTAAAGCTGTGGGGCATAAAAGTTACTAAATAAAAAATTCTACCTTGAAACAAAATGAAGATTAGTAAGACCTGAGTCACTTAAGTTTAGTGATAAATATATTACACAACTTGTATACATTAACGAATATCTATTCATGATTTTAAGTCATTTAAACTCGCAATACATTACGGACGACCATTTGTGGTCCAGAAGCTAATAGGCTGTATCTCTCCACTCAGGAATCTCCACTAAGGCCACTCATCTTAATATTATTTAAGTGCGACGTGTGATATAACAGAACACGAAGAAAAGATTATGCCCACCACAAACGTGACAGTTCACAACGGAACAAGAAGATTATTAGATTACTGCTGTGATGTTTTGACGCCTACCGTTAGAGACCTTGATGACCATCTTACCAACACCACACTAGTCATTAGAACGACATACCTATGTTTAAAAAAAAACAGTCAGTAGTCATTTTTAGCTGTTTCCACTAAAATTTGTAAGAAATAAAATATTTAAATTCAAAAATTTAAATTACGTTATTTTAATTTGTATTCCAAGAAAAATGATAAACCGAAGAGTTTTTCTTGATCTAACGCTATTCTTATGCTAGCCAACTTTAGGGTGCTTTGTCGGTAGTGAATTCAAAAAACGGCACACACTTCCTGAAGTTTAAAATATACGAACGCATTACCAAATCCTGAGTGTTATTAGCGTCTCAGATATTCACAATGTTATTCTGAATATGGTAATGGTTCATATTCATTGATTCAAGATGTCGTTTTTTCGCGAACGATAAGAGACTATAACGGTACCTTTAGGACTTACTAATAGGTTACTTGACTTGTATTGAAGCCTACTAGCATAGGTATACCTTAATACACGTTTCTAAATATCCCTATTATTTCTAACAGCATGTTTGCATGCTCTAGCTTCGTAGACATTTGCAGTTCTACCTCCACGAGTAGTTAGCAAGTGTTGTCTTTGAATGATGCGGACGTATAATTTGTAAGTATGCGAAACATATTAATGACCGAGTGGTGTGCATGTGGGAATCCTGTACATGCCACATGCTGGTGATTGATCATCCCTGCCAAACACCCCAGTTGACCGTTTCTTAACTTCCCATCATCCAGTGACATACCTCTATTACAGATATGCATGGAAAATCATTTTTGTTCATTTTCCAAGCGTATACAAATATATTTTTAACGTCAACGTATGTTTTCCCAATATTTTTTTACTTGGTATTAATCTCTCGCATCAGAATTTTAACATGTTTGACGGGCCCCCATTGATATTTCTTAATTTACTCCCTATCAACATGGTGGAAGACATACTATTGAAAAAAAATAAACAGATGTGGCTCGCAGGGTATCATGTAGATGTAGTTACATGTAAACTCGGTTGGGAATCTCTCTCAGACCGTAGATTGAAAAATAGATTAAACCATTTAGATAAATTCATGATCAGTGTCTTTTCTAACGAAGTTAGCCATACCTTACGAACGCCAACATACTACGGTTGATCAGATCATATAAATAAAATAAGAGAGATAGACTGTAGAACAGGCATATCCAGAATGTCTTATTTTCCACGATCATTAAGAGATAACTATTTATGAGATTAAGATAACGGCAGCGTTAGAACTCACAGAAAGATTAGATGACTTGTGGTGTATCCTACTAACTTATGTAAAACATAACGCATTTCAGAATGTTATTATTATTTCTAACAGCATGTAGTAGTACAATTTGTTAGTGTGCATGACGTTTTTTGGACCGTGTGGCGTGCATGTGGGAGTCAAATTGCGTTCTGCATGCTGGCGATTGATCACCCCCTGCCAAACACCCTGAAGGTGGCTCGAAGGGTATTATGTAGATGTTAAGTTCGCTCTAAACTTGGTGGTCCCAGCGCGGGTGTCGGTTTTACATGAACGAACGAATCACGGGGCTTCGGCGCCGTTTTCAGCGGCACTCGGCCACGTTTTAAAAGGAGTGCCTACCGAGCAGTGCGAAAGACAAAATGCCGTAGGCACATAGCCAGGAGGACAGATGCAGAGGCAATGCTTCCGCATTCATTTTTACGGGTCACTAACCGCTGGTCCGCAGCATGTTTTTCGTTGGCTAAGTTTCTAGCATCGTTCAGCATGCTTTTTAGCGATTATTTTTACGTAGAAATAGAAGGAATAATAACTTTTCTATTTCCACATGGTAATTAATTGAGACCGATCATGGTTACGTTACACTATCAAGGTGATAATGGTGGTACATCTTGATAATGTTACGCTGTAACGAAACCGTGGTCGGTCTCAATAAATTGCCATGTGGAAATAGCAAAGTTGTTGATCCTTTTATCCCTACTATTATGGATTTCCTCCAAGAATTACGCCCGCTACTATTAATTAGATTATTTTTACATTTACTTACCAATTTACTTCCAATTATTTAATTGATGAACGCGTGTCACAACCTAGGTCAATTCAGGACAAGGGTTTGACCAACTTTACCAATCAGTATTACTCGTCAAATTACTAGTGAGACGCCTTTTCCAACAATCTAGCAGTTTGCATTAATGGTCACGCTTGAACTAGGAATTTTAAATGTTGTCTCCTAAGTTATTTACATATTTAAAAACATGAGCTAATATAACAAACTTCCATACTTTGCTCTGGAGAAAAACCTATGGAGAACGCTTCCGCATTCAACTAAGGGGGTCAATAACCGATTTTCCGACAAATGCTATCCGTGAGAAAACAATTTATTTCACATTATTTTTTCCGCCCTCCAGCTGATTATCTCACTGCAACAAAACTGTTTTCTTGAGTTTTTGAAATTCTTGTGCTCTATCCTTTTAGCCATCTACCCTCAGGAGGAAAGCCATAATCTTTTGCTAACTGCCTGGCAGATTTGGCCAAGAAAACTCTCCTTCATGTCACCTGTGTTGACATGAATTGAACATAATCTTCATGTTTAGCAGACGTCTTGGGCTAACATTTTGGCGTTTAAGATGGGGAGGATATATAATATAAAAATGAATGAATGAATTGTTATGTCTATGCTCTGGGAAAACTAAAAGAGCAAAAAAAACATAAGTACAGACACATTCCACTCATAATACAGTAATTATGAAATAAGCTTGACATAAACAGAGGAGTTATTGAACATAAATGTTTAAAAAATCAAGTTAATCAGCACAAAGATTCTTATATTTCAAAACAACAGTGCTATTTTTTTAAATACTGAAGTGAGGATAGATAGAAATAGTGAATAGATCGTAGAGGTATTCAGGAATATGACTATAGTCTGAGGTTTCAGGCGAGATGGAGTGGAAACGTGACATAATGAAAATGAAAAAGCAGGAGCAATTTCCACAATTTTACATTTATTAATACTACCGGTTTCGATTTTCAGCATCATCAGGTACAAATGTTACATACAAATCAGGTACAAATGTTAATACATACAAATGTTACAATTTCAGGTACAATTGTACCTGATGATGCTGAAAAGCGAAACCGGTAGTATTAATAAATGTAAAATAGTGGAAATTGCTCCTGCTTTTTCATTTTCATCACGAATATGACTTTTAAAGAGGAAGTACAGAAAAGACCCATTGAAGTTGTTCCTATGAAAGACAAGAGGCAGCCACTGTAAGACAACTAAGTACTCAGAAACATGATCATCTCTGTAAATCTTAAAAGGCTATTATGAATAATTCAGAAGATTGAATTATGAGTCAGGGCTTTCGGGCGTTCCTTCGCGTTGTGTTGTCCTTAGATGAGGACAGATTCTCCAGCCATCCTGCTGGCTTCTTCAGGTCAGAAGTGGCGATGCATAAATTTGGCCGTCTTACATAGGTACTTTCGGGATCCGAGGTCGGTTCTGATTGACTGGTTCTCATGATTTAAGATCCAAGAAGATTAATTTGTCACGGATTATGATGGAGACATTTACAACTAAAATGCTACCCTGTCAAGAATCATTTGGAATACGGTGCTAACGAATAAAAATTAGGATAAAATGGATATAATGAGTAAGCAATAAGATGAGTTAACATTAGTGGGAGAGAATAGAGATCTTCCAAAATCCCGTATAAGAAGATACATCTTAATATGGGAATGATATTGGAATGAAATATACGGACAAATTGTTAGGGATGTGAAAGAGAGAAAAATCATGTCACTATGAAAAGGCTAGCAGATAGGGAAGCGGAAAGCGGCATCAATCCTATCTTAAGGCCGTTTTACATGGGCCACGTATTTACGTAGGTTAGAACTGCATTGTTTTCGATCTGGCGAGCAATTTCACGAACGCTTGAACGAAATTAGAACTGGGGCTATTCTGTCATCTTGTATCCATGCATTATTGCATGCGTTCTAGCAATTCGCTGCTTTACATGACGCAATTTTGACTGCGCCTTGGTACGAACGTCATATTTTGCGTGTAAAACAGCTCTTTTGATTGATAACTTATGATGATGAATGAATTTACAAAAACCGCCTGCTTTTGGCAACCCAGCGTTACTTTATACACTAGCTATATGTGCAATTGGTTCTAATATCCTCCTCCAGTGGACGTAATAGTATTGCTGTTTATATGAAGATGATACCTAATCACACGACGTTTTACCTTGAAAATAGCACTGAATTACCGGCACCCGGGTCGGCTCGTACTACATTAATTCCCATATATGCTTGTCACACTAAATGTGTCAGAACCAACTACATAGTTCCGTCTGAAAATATTTCCTGTACTGCGACAGGTATAAATCAATAACAAAATATAATATGCTTACAGAGGTTTTTCAATTCCCAATTATTCTGACCAAGAAAAATACTTTACCTCAAAACTCATCCAAAACCGAAAGCTGGATCGCATAGGAGAGGCTAGAGCTCTCCCCAGACAGCCAAAGGTGTGTAATACCACGTATCCAAGGTAATGGAGCCAGTTCATAAGAGTTCATGAGATAATTTAACAAAACTTTCGGCTTTTGGCGACCCAAAGTCACTTTCTACACTGCCTATATGCGCAATTGGTCCTAATACCATCCACCGGTGGACGTAATAGTATTGCTGTTTATATGAACATGGTACCTACTCATGAGACGCTTTACCTTGAAAATAACACTGAATTACCGGCACCCTGGTCGTCTTGTATCACATTAGATGAATTATTTCTATAATTGAGCATTATAGAAAATAAAAAAAAAGGATTCGGTATATTTATGCACCTTCATGAGGGCTATAATTGAATATATAAACTTCTTTTTATTTTATTATAGTAAAATCCTTGTTATAATCTTTTATCCCTTAAATTTATCAAAATATGTACTAATATACAATCATAATGAGTAGATAAAGTTTAATAAATATACGGAAGCGTTGGAAAAACTTTGCATTTTAAATTCTACAAGCCCATTACTCCAAGACGATGGATCGACACACAACCTAAGTATTACTTCTGGCAAAACTTTAGTCACACAACGCCGCAGAACTTGTGAGAATTATCGTTGAATTCAACCCTACAAACCCGTGTCCAGTTAATACATGCATCATCGGGGGTGGATACCCCGTCTAAAAACACAGGTTTCGTTCGTTACGCCTCGCTTACCCTGACCCTCCAATGCAAATGCCACAGCTGCCCATATATTCCCCTTTTAATTTCCCCCCCCCCCACTCTTAATTCCCTCAGCAGTTAGGCAGGTGCTTTACCAGAAACTGTCCAACGGCATTAAAATCCCACTGAACAACTAAGTTAGAAAAGAGATATACATCCGAAAGTCGTCTGACTCGGTTGAAAGTTCCTAGTATTCCAAAAACTAAGGCCTCGGTGGCGGCTGGATAAAGACCTCGCCTTCCAAACAAGAGGTCGCGGGTTCTAGTCCCGCCTGAGTAGGTCACCCCTATCCATGGCATGGTTGCTCGTGTACTGTAGCGTAGCCAACGAAGGAGACCAGGGGGTCCGGACCCCCCCAATAATAAAATAAAAACAAAGTTACTTTACTTCGTGAAAGAGAGAAATATTGAAAAATCATGAATTTATAAAATATTTAATATAAGACGGTCTCAGGCGTTATATTGTGGAATTGCTCCATTATAGAATAAAAAAATAACTTTGTTTTATTCCACACTTTATTTTAAATAGCACGACCCGGGTTTCAACTAGTAGTGTTATCATCAGGGTGTTATCACCTGATAATAATAGTAGTTGTTGAAACCCGGGTCGTGCTATTTAAAATAAAGTGTGGAATAAAATAAAGTTATTTTATTTTATTCTATTGCAAAAGATTTCTTTGACAATTGAAGTTTTTTTCGATTATAAAAAGTCTTAAAAGTAGTTGAAAACCCTCAACTTAGTTCTCTGTGTTTCAAAAAAATTCCCCTCTGGTTTTGGACCCCCTCCCCCCCCCCCCGGAACAAAATTCCTGGCTACGCCACTGCTCGTGTATGTTTAATTGTTAAATTTGTTGAATACCACGATATCAAATGACCAATATGACCTGTGTTCGGTGGTTTGGGAACAAAATAAGTGAAATAAAAAATAAATCCGGTGTTCAGCACAGTTTCACGACTCGACTATACTTAAGTATATTTCATTAGATAGATCATGAGAGAGTTAATTGTTCTGCTTATTAAAACAACTTGTCTGTTTCCACACTATTTTATTTTCACCGACCATGGCTTCGGCCACTTGTGCCATTGTCAAGGCACAAGTTGCCGAAACCATGGTCGGTGAAAATAAAAGAGTGTGTAAACAGACAAGTTGTTTTAATAAGCTGAATATCAAAGATTTCCACCGCATCACGCCGGACACTGTATCTTTTATTGAGAGTTAATTGACTCATATTTTACTAAAAAATACAAATAACATTAAAACGGATGGACCGTGTAAGTAATGAGGAAGTGCTAAGAAGTCTTTTAAAACCCTTAATGAGAAGACGACACAACTTAGTTGTCCACATCATGAGACATGACGGCCTGATGAAGACGATCGTGGAAGGACAGGTGGAAGGGAAGAGAGGATTAGGTAGGCATCGAATGAGTTACATAGGACAGGTTATAAAGGATGTAAAAGAGAAGAAATACGTTTCTACGAAGAGGCTAGCGGATAGGAGAGAGAAATGGAGATCTTCATCAAACCAATCTTAGGATTGTTGACTTACGATGATGCTCATTTAAATACCCTGTTAGGTTTTGTAATTGCATAATACTACCGCATTTGAAAAAATCATTTTTAAGGAATGTGTCAAAGCATTCATATCAACTATTGGAATCACCAAACTTAATTAAAAAATTGATAAAAATCAAGTATCATCTGTTAAATTAGAAATAAAAAGCCAAGCCTTCCCGGTTAATATATTTTAGTGCATTTTACCAAAGCAGTTTGAAGTAATTGGAGACGAAAAATTCTTATTTTTGAGATAAAAGTGATTCCTAAATTTGTTCCTAAAATAAGCATCGAAAAGTGATATATTTTTTACGTATGGTGATATCAAAAAGATATCACTATGTTTACTCTTGACACCGCTCTTTATGAAAAAGTGATACCAATAAAGTATTATCAGTTAAATCAGTTGTATGAAAGAATGTGTAAAAGAGAAGAAATACGTCTCTATGAAAAGGCTAGCGGATAGGAGGGAAGAATGGAGAGCTGCGTCAAACCAATCTTAGTATTGTTGACTAATGATCATGACAAAAACACAAGTAAATAATTTACTTTGTTAATGAGGAAGGCCACGGATAAATTGGTATAAAAAATGCGATATTCAGTGACATTTCCCTTTTTTTAAATAGAATTCTAAACATTGTTTTGCTTGCAGCTGGTTAACTTATCCATAGCGTGTCAACCATACGTGAAGCCTAATAGGATGCCATTAGGGTGAGCACTATATTATCGAAAACACGAAACAAAATTTGTATTCGTCGTTTTTTAGAGTCGTGAAGAGATGAGAACATTTCCTTATCTAAAATTGGTGGAGCCTTGATTCAACTATCACTTAACTTCCTATCATCCAGTGACGTACCTCTATTCCAGAAATATCTGGTAAATCTTTTTTTTCTACTCACTCATTACGTGGCCCACAGCAGGTGCGTTAATGCTGTCCCGGTGAAGCAAGTTCACCCTAACCAGCCAATTAACAATACATTTATTATTGCGCGCATTTGTTTGTGATTTCGGAGTAGTGTTGTGTTTGTGTGAACACAAGCTCAAAACTAATAATTTCATTGAACTTTATGAGAAAAAAAACATTGATCATTTTGAAAATAGAATTTTTCCCGAGCGTATATAAATAAATATATTTCCAACGTCCACTTACGTTTTCCTGTGGTAATACTTGACATTCTCCTCTAGCCTCAGAATTTCTACATGTCTGACGTACCCTCATTGGATTTTCTTATTTTTTTACCCTATTCAGCATGGTTGAAGGCATGATTTTAAAACGAATACGCAGAACGAGCGTCTAACAAAATGATAGAGCCTTTTTTGACAACATTTACATCGTAGAGAAGGCCCTGCTTAGCACTGGAGCGCTTATTAAATTCAGGGAAATACAAATGTCTATTTGAAACTCGTAAATCGTCAAGAAAAGTAATTTCTATCTACAAATAATAGCATTAATTGGCTAAAGTTTTTGCGGATCAGGTCTATAAATGCTTCCTAGCGACCATTCCGGACCGCTACAGGAGTAAAATGATGAAGATTACCTTTGTCCTTTCTAAAACGCAGTAATAATTTTTTAATGTGAAAAAATGCAAAATATGTTGATGCAGTGAGACAACCAATACCACGTGTGTACAAAGTTGCGTTTACTCTGGCATTTTTGCGCAAGATACAGTCTGCAAGTGACATGAATTTGGCATACTTTTAAGATCTCTGCGTGAATCTTCCGGTAGCGTATTGTTGGCAATAAACAGAAACTAATGATCCACTAGAAATATACGAAACCTTTTCCGTTACCATTATACTCTTCTGCGCGTTTTCGAGAAAATAATTTACACACAATGTTTGCAGGTGTAAATACTGCCTTGAGTGCAGATGTGATAATTTTGGAGCGGTATAAATATATTACGCTGTTTTTGCACGTTGGTGAATCAATACGCATTTGAAAAATAGCGATACCTGTCGCCTTAATAAACCTCAAATTGTCACCAGCATGTTCCCAATTTAAATCTTTTTCGAATTCTTCCACTTAGGTCAAAAAATGAAATGATATGTCAATACCACAAGGCTAATTTACATGCGACCCTACTTTTCATAGGAGTTCGCATTACCATCAGCAGATCAATTATGTAAATATCGAAGGCGCCACATATATTGTTGTCATTGATGCGACCGTCAAATAACTTGACAAATGACGCTAATGAAACCAATCAAATGAACATGATTGTCACGCACGTTAATAAGATGATGTGAATCTAGATTGCAACCTCGGTGAGAAAATAAATCCATCGCCGTCAATCATCTTCAGTTCGTCACTTTATTCGCATTTTCTAAGAATAGAATGATAGCCGATGAATTGAAGCAATATTTAATAGATGCTAATATTTTGAAGATGTGTGCCATGTTTAAAATCTTCTGCACATTCTTACGAAAGCAGGCATATTGTACAAAAAATTACCAACGAAATTCCGCCTTGAATGCAGTTGCTGAATAAAGAATACAGTTAGCAACTTTCATGCAATATCAAAACGTTTAGCTGTTTTTGCACGCTTGTGAACACGCTCGCGTGTTTAATTCTTAGGGAACCGTGTCGTGCTAACAAACATAATAAGTCCTGTCACCACACTATCAAAAGTTGTTTATCCATTTATATGAGTCGGAGCTGCGAATAAGAAATAATTGACATCCTGATATCATTAGGTGTAATTACACACGAACCTAGTTTCGTTATAGTATAGTAAAATTAATTGATTGTGGAAATTCACACCTAATCTAAAGTCGTTAGTCAACAAATCTAGCACTATCGGTAAGAATTTTTCTTTTCCATTCCCTAAGTCTTCATATAAAAGCCGATAGATTGCATAAAAATATGAAAATATGCTGAAATTTTGTGAAATTGAATA
Organism: Ischnura elegans; assembly: GCF_921293095.1. Lineage (NCBI taxonomy): Eukaryota > Metazoa > Arthropoda > Insecta > Odonata > Coenagrionidae > Ischnura > Ischnura elegans. The sequence goes on along the minus strand of NC_060257.1, from coordinate 24,457,277 downwards.
AACTTTTATGGAAAAGTCCTCATAGGATAATTATTTAGGGCAGATCAAGAAGGGCACGGAGGAAAAGATCCTTAGGGAGATGAAAAAACTGACGTGGGAGAGGGGAAATATAGAGCTGCAATATACCAATCTTAGCATTGTAGTAGGTACTGTAATGAATGTGTGAAATTATGAAAATGTGGAAAGTTAAAAAAGCAATTCTTACGTGCACGGACGCAACGGATTTCTTTATCTTATTCATTCTCAAATAACAGCATTACAGCTGTTCAATGAGGGTTACTTCAAATGTTGGTTGCTGTCAGGTCAAAACAGTATAGCCATGGCACAGTTTCTATTAAGGGAATTAAGGGGATGGGATGTGGAAGGTGTTAAGGGCAATTTTTGGAGTTTTATGCTTACGGTTCGGTTTAGGGTCACAGTCCCAGAGAGATGTAAGTATTAGGCTCTCTGTTAATCAAAGGATTCAGCAAATTTATGTAGACCGACTTTGAGATGATGCAGGAGTGGAATTTAAGTCTCGTCTGATATGCTTGTTGCTTATAAACCTTAGAGCTACAATCATTTTCCTGAAGGTTACATTACCGTATACAATTAGAAGCTTTGAGTATCATTCAAACTCACCGTCTGCGAATCCTCGGCAGCCCATGGGGATGGCCCCGGACGCCGAGTGGTGATGTGGCGGCGAGGAGGAAGGCGGCCGGCCGAGGATCTGGTCAATGCTGTAGACGACCCTGGAGGACCTCGGTGGGGCGGCCGTCAGGAGGGCTGCGGAAGACGAGGCCGCCGCGGCCGCCGCCTCTGCAGCCGCCCGGGCGTGGACCGCTGTCGCCCTGTCCATCATCCCGAAGGACCCCGAGAAGAGGGCCTCCGACGACGTCTTGAACACCGGGAGACGAATCTGCAGATTCCGCCAAAACCGTTGCCCCCCGGCGCCGACCACAACAAACGTCTATGACTTCTCCTGAACTTTACAAGTTTTCAGCTCCCTACTTACGGGAGAAAGTACACAAAACTTTTCCCAAACCGTGTTGTAGCACCGGGCGCCACTTGTGTGGATGATATCCTGTCATCCACGGGAAATAGAGCTATCTTGTTTTCATCCGCGGTGATTGTTGGGCGCTATCCTGTCGGTCTAATTGGTAACACAGTCCTCAGCGCCGCGGTGTCGATTTCTCTCGTCCACGAAGGGGAACTATCTCTGTCTTCACACCGAAACAAACTAGCCGAGTCGAAGCGGGCAATACCCCGTACCACAACCAGGCACCAGCTGAGATGTCCTTCTGGTCCCGTCTACCGAAGCCGGACGATAACAGCGAAACGATTGGGTCCACAGCCAGCGTCTAATCTGTTCGACGGCGTGCTGGCAAGTGTGGAAGGCATCGCCGGACGAGCAGGCACCGGTGGTAGGGGAAGTTGGGAGTAGGAGGAGGCAAAACTCCCCTCCAGAGCGTATAATCCCCTACCCACACCACCGAACTAAGCGAACTCCACGCCGGGAGGGTGGGGTAGGCACAGAAAGCCGGCAGTTTTCCCCTTCCCTCACAGCGGCAAGACTAACCCGGATATAATGAACCCCTCCAAATAGATATACTTCCAAGGGAGAACTCTTCTGATGGTTTGGGGAGGGACAGGGTGCAGTGCATAAAAGGAAAGGTTCCTCATCCCTACTCCCTCGTACCCTCAACTAGTCTCCTCACCCTTACAGGCATATATCCTTTCATAACCCCTTTTTTAACCAACCTGGAATCAAGCAGGCCTCACTCTCAACCCATTCCCGCCTTCATATAATACTCGCAACTCCCCCAACCATTCTATAGGATAGGATATATAGAGTAATGTGCATTCATATAGGTGCATATATAATGCATGTAGGTGAAGGGAGTATATCCTTTCGCGGCATCTTCCATACTCGACCCCCTCCGCCAATGGTAGTATCGGTTACGGCACCCTTCGTCCAATGGCGCGGCGCGAGACAAGCCAAAGGAGCTGGGCGGGAAGTTTCGGTGGAGGTGGGGTGTGTAGGCGCGGGTCCCACTGCCGGTACGGTTGGCTGACTCGTTAGGCTGGTAATGGGGTGTTGTCGGAGGCCGCGGCGAAAGCCGGCTTCCCATTGGACGGCGAGGATCGATGGCTCGAGTAGTTGCATTGGACGAAAGGCAAGCGGCTTCCCCTTCCTCCCCATACTCCGTGTGACTTCCCCTCCCAATATGTATATATATCTTTCCTTCGCCCTCCCTCGCTTAGTGACTCGTCCTGTTGCAGCAGTCGCCTAACAGATGGCACTGAGTGCATCCGAGACGTCTCGTCTCTGAAAGCGGTGAAGGTTTGATGAATACGACGACGCCTGAAGCCTGTCTGTCATTCAGAAAGGCTCTGGTCGAGATAGGCGCCCGTCTACCCGCACTTTGAGACGGTTTGAGGTGGTTGAAACGTATTTATGATAATGTATACATGAGCGCAGATTCGTGAAATGTGTCTAAATTGGCGTATGTGTGTATATAGGGAAAATGACATATTTAAGTCACTGTGAAGAATAAGGTATCGAAATTACGGCTCACAGGCGGCTGCCATCAATGATTTAAACTTTTTCCTCGGTCGGAAATAATGTCTATTCAACATTCAACACCCAGATGTTGAGCGAATTAGGCTGGGAGCCGTTAGAGACTCGGAGGCTGCGCGCAAGGCTTAGATTGCTTGAACAATTGAGAATGGATATCTTTAGGAGCGACACGGAGAACATAATATCAGAGCCCCACTACATTTCCAGGTCCGACAGAAGCGATAAATTAAGAGAGATGTTTTGCCGAACGGATAGATATGGGAATTCGTTTTTCCCCCGAACCGTAAAGGATTTCAATAAATGCTAGTCGTAATTTCCTTAGAGCACTTCCTTTTTATTTGTAAACGGCTGGTTTCCTAACGCCCCCTGCCACACGACTTTCAGGCGGCTTGCGGGGTATTACGTAGATGTATATGCAGATGAAACATACGCTTCGAATTCGAATTCGCTTTTCCTTCGGGCACTCCCAATCAAATGATCCAAAATCTACGAAATGCGATGCAGATCAAGGAAAATAATCGGTCCCCATGCCCTTGATGCGTGATATTTTAAGGCACTTGTGCATAAAAAGTTTTTCCCAACGTAAAATACTTGCGGAGACAATATATTTCAGAATTATATCAATTTCATTTCATTTTCATTAATTAACGTAATATTTCTAACAGCATGTAGCATAGGTACTTCGGCATATTCAGTATCAAATTTTAAGGGGGGTCATGACCTGGGGCCGGGGAGTATGGAATACCCCCCGAGGGAGAGGGGCGTTTTTACAATAGGGAATGCTACGCTCCACGATTGACACAACTCAAACTTCTCCCACGCTTGGAACTTGTAGCATTTGCGTATACATTCCCTTCATTCCTTTACTTCTCCATATAAGGGAAGCTTAGACGTTGGCAGCAGCAGAGACGTCAAGAGTGGAAGCATTCGAAATGTGGTGCTACCGAAGAATGATGAAGATAAAATGGATCCGCCGACTAAGTAATATGTAAGGCAATGAAGAGAAGGTGAACAGAGAAATCTTCTAAAAATCTTAGGGAAAAGATGGAATTCATCAGATGCAACATATGGCGCGTGTTTGGCTATGGGAGCAAGGCTTGGACGTTGATAAGTGCAGTGAAGTCAAGATTGGAAGCATTCGAAATGTGGCGCTACCGAAAAATGATGAAAATAAAATGGGTCGACCAAGTAAGTAATGAGAAAGTACTAAGAGAAGTTGGAGAAAAGAGTTCTTTTAAAAATCTTAAGTAACCTCTCAAACCAACATCTTCATATTCCCGTTGTCCTTTAGTTTTTGTAAATTTAATTATTGTTTTCCACTAATTATATTGCTTTTTCGTCCTCTAATTTATGTATTGTTACCTGGCCACTATAAAATGGTAAATATATGCTGTACTTATGTTGTTCTCTTTCTTTGAAATATGCTTTATGCTCAGGGGTGGATTTGAGGCAGTGGTGGTTTGCAGGTAACAATACATAAATTAGAGGACGAAGAAGCAATATTACAAGTAGAAAACAATTAAATTTACAAAAACTAAAGGACAACAAGAATCTGCAGGTACAGCCTACTTCGGTGACAGATAAGATAAGGAAAGGCTTATGAAGGATTTCAATGGAAGTGCAAAGGGGTCGATGTGTGGAGAGAGTGAGTTCAACACAGAAGTAATGCGGTAGAAAAACGAACGTTTAGTGAGTGAAAGTCTAGTAATGGGCTTGTGGGTTAGGGGATGAGAACGGGTAGGGCGGGGTGGAACTTTAAAATTGATAAAAGAGAGCAATTCATGGCAGTCGATGGTGGAATTGAGTATCTTATAAGTAAGTTTTAAATCAGCTTTGAGCCTATGGGTAGTGAGATTAGGGATGGAGAGAGAGGAGATGATAGCATTAGTGGACATGCTGCGTAAATGCGGTTATCTATTTTTTACTATTTTGGCAAAAAAAATTGCTGACACAGTCGAGGGATGAGAGGTTGGTTTGTGAAGAGATAGACCAGATGGGACAAGAGTAGGCAATTAAATTAAATCCAAAAAATATGAAAATATCTTCTTCTGAAGGAGAAAAACACTCCTGATTAATGATAAAATTTCCTTGTGCTAGGTCTGCGGTAATACGGGACACGTTTGGCGGTAGGACGTACCCAGACTCTCCATGTGAAAGCTAGCAGGTTCAGTATTTCCTCCCACTGATATTTTACGACTGCGCTAAATGCATTGGAATAACGATCTCTTCTTCCCAAAGATAAATTCATATTTAAATGACCAATCACTGGCATTCTTAAAGGCAAATTAAGGACCTTCAAAATCAATAAAAATTCATTCAAATTTTCCCTATTTCCTCTTTATCCGTAGGCCATATCAGGAAGCCCTTATCTAGCCTCAGCTAATCCTGTGAGCAAGGTAAGAGAATCGCCTTTCTGCAGTATTGAGTTCACTTTATCCAATCCCTAATATTCCCAATATTCGATTATCAATGTCCAATACCACACAAAGCTTCTTGATGGAACGGAACTTTGATAATCGGATACCACGAAGATAAAAAGAGGATTAAGTCGAGCCCAAGTTCTAAGAGAGATTGATAGAGGAGATTGATCCGATACATTATCCCCCTTTTATAATCTCGGAATAAATAGCTAGCCATTCGGTAGATGGGTTAAATCCAATATGATCTCAACGGATAGAATTTTATTGGCTCCAGATAGGAAGATATACTTAATAAGTATACCTAAATTTCCTATAGTAGTGATCTTGTCGGCAATCATGGGTTTTTCCTTAAAATAAATGTCTAGCTCCTCTACTGCCACCATTTTTCCACAACGTTCACAATGAATAAAAATTTTAAATATTTGAAAACTTACAATTTTTTACATGGAATCTCAAATCTCACTGACAAGAGTGATACAGATTTTACGAAAAAAAAAACAATTGAAATTTTCTATTTAATAATTCGTCTATAAAGTGATTTCTAAGAATTATTTCTATCTTATAGCTATTAATTAAATAAAGACACTCAGAATTAGGCTGATAACTAATTTAGCATTGACATTTTGCATTATGCGAAGAAATTGGGCGCTCGTTAAATATCTTACCCGCGTGGAAACCTGAGAAAAGTTTAAATATTCTGTTCACCGGGAAAGTGTAAAATCATTTATGGTTCATAATAATTCATTACGTTTTAGATGAACCTATGCCATGAGTTTGTGTTTTTAAGGCCATATTGATAATTTATGCACATCTATGGAGCATTGGTTCTGAATCCCGTTGCATTCTTCTCGCTAAAGCTTCACGACAGCTTTGGTGAGCATCATTACGGCAATAAATGTAATGTAATCCCATTAATTAAGATTATTCACCATGAAATTTGGAATGTAGCCAAGATATCCACGTAAAGTAAGATAAAATGTTAAAGCTTCTTAAAATAAGTAAAGATAACAAGTGTCAAAAGATGTGGAAATGAGTTTAAAAAAGTTAAACAAATCATACCTGGCGAGTAATGCTATCTTGGGAACGTGATATGAGTAGATAAAATACTTATATTTCAAGGTATTAGTAGAATACCTACTATTGACAATGAAGGCATACGAACGAAATTTAAATTTTTTCTTTTGTTTTCTGAAATTTTTAAATACTCTGTCTGGCATATCATTTAATAGTTTAAATCCTAGGTAAACAAAATATGTCTTAAACAATGTTAAGTTTGGTTTAGGAGTCATTGTACATCGCTTCCTTCTTAAATAGTATTCATCTCTACCGGTACGAGCGGAAATATTGTCTTTCATTAAATAAAATAATTTTCGTCCTCTATAAATGACTAGCTGCAATGAGTTTTATTAAATTATTACATGTATAACATTTTTTGGTGGAGCCAACATCACTGTAAGGTAGGGTTGAGTAATTTTGAATGCGCATAGTGAGTTTTTTTAAAATGCTAATCATTAATTGCTTTGCACGACCCATGATATTTCACATAGAAAGAAAATGCATTCAATAAAATATAACAGTAATGGTAGGTGGATAATAAGTACTAAGAAGACGGCGACGGGTTCAGAGCTTACGCGTGAATTGAATATACACTCAATAAAATATAACAGTAATGGTAGGTGGATAATAAGTACTAAGAAGACGGCGACGGGTTCAGAGCTTACGCGTGAAAATTTTGTCAATTTCCACCAGTCCCAGGAGCTTCCTCAGACACGGACGTCCCTACCTTTCGTATTGGGCAAGCACTACACTCTCTGAATAGCCTTGGAAGGCGATTTTTGTAGGCCCAAAAAAAAAAGTCTCTTACAAATTAGCGAGGGAAGAGATACGGTTTTGCCTAGCTTCGGAGTCGACCACAGCCTTTTCCTGGAAAAGAAATGTCTTTTGGCTTGAGGTCAGCTGGATTAACTCTCGAACATCCTCAGTAATCTCCACTCGGCTTCCCTTTACTCCTTTAACGCTAATGAGGGACTAAAAATATGGCATTGGCGGCTAGCCTTAAGAAGAGAGGTAGAGATGTATTGGGATATAGCTTCAGGCTTTAAGGCCGGCATCCTCTCCCGCAAGGTGAACGAACTTCCATGGGTGACTTTCTCTTTCCGGTTGAGGTAATGTGTCCCATTGCAAATCGTTTCCACGTACCTCACCGGCCGTTCATTCATGAGTTCGGCCGTTGAGAGGCGCAAAAAAAAAGAATGGACTTCGGCGGGGATGTGTTAAAAATGCGCTGAAAATCACCGACAGGACTAAAATCTTCTTCTTTCGACTCTTAAGTCACATAGTCTCACAGAGGGCTTCCTACAAAATCATAATACACACTGGATGAATTTTCATCTGAGGTTTCCACGGCGTTTCTTCGTAAGAGTCTCGGCTTCCGGGCGTTCCTCCGGGTTGAGTTATCCATCCAACTCAACGCGGTGGAACGCCCGGAAGCCGAGACTCTTATAAGGATGAATTTGTCATGAAAAAATCATTTTGCTTAGCCACCCGACTTCGTGTGGTATTGTATGTTGATAACTGAATATTGGGAATATTAGGGATTGGATAAAGTGAACTCAATACTGCAGAAAGGCGATATTCTTGCTCTGCTCACCGGATTAGCTGACGCGCATAGTGTGTATTTTAATTTTGTAGCTTGATATGGACTGCCGTGGAAAAACTGGGAAAATTTAAATGAAATTTTAGTGATTTGAAGGTCTTTAAATTGCCTTTAAGAATGTCAGTGATTGGTCATTCAAATATGAATTTATCTTTGGGAAGAAGAGATCCTTATTCCAATGCATTTAGCCCAGTCGTAAAATATCAGTGGGAGCAAATACTGAACCTGCTAGCTTTCACATGGAGAGTCTGGGTACGTCCTACCGCCAAACGTGTCCCGTATTACCGCAGACCTTACAAGAGGAAATTTTACCATTTTTTTAGGAATGCTTTTTTCCCTCCGAATGAGAAATTTCCATATTTGTTGATTTAATTCAAATATGATTAATTTTCAGTGGCGGATTTGAGGCAGTGGCGAATACATATGGGGTCGCAGGGGGCGCGCGCTCCCCCATTACGGGGCTGCCCGCATTGCCCAACATTGCAGAACCACAACTGTGACTTTTTACATCGTAAGATAGCATTGTCTCCTATATGCGTATAATCAGTTCACATAAAAATATATTTAACTTTGCATTTAATTTGATTAATTTTCATTGCGATAAAAGTATACTTAGGTATCTCAAAATATCTTTTGGGTCCCCCCCTTGAGTTTTTTTCTGTATCCATTACCGTTTAGAGGGTGAGGCACCATAGGGGTCTGAGGATCGGCCTACCGTCAGACTTGTCCCGTGTTACCGCAGGACTTACAAGAAAAGATCATTTTATCATTTTTTTAGGAGTGCTTTTTTCCTTCAGGATGAGAAATTTCCATATTTGTTGTTTTAATTCAAACCCGGATATCCCGATCGCCGGTCAGCTATGATAATAGATAGTTTCTTCTCTATGCGATCCTACTCCAAGGTGAATCTCAAACTGGGTAAACTGAACAACTCGTAAGATTCGCCTTGGAAGTAGATGGCTTGGTGGAATAACTGGTCGTATACCTGACCGGCAATCGGTTGCTCCGGGTTCGATTCCCGGCAAAGTAAAATGATTTTTTTTGAAGGCGAATTTCATCTTTAGTGCATGCCTGTGTAACTTTGCACCCGTGGGCGTGATTACTTGATGCAGTGCTTTACAAAATTAGACGTTTGTGTTTAGCATATTAATAGATTTTGGTTTTGTAAATTAAGAATAAGTTATCCAGAAGACAAATTTCCCATGACTTCAGCATTAAGTAAGTGTATTCCTTTATTAATCCTAACAGTAACTGAGTGTGATCGTAAATAACGGTGAGAAACTATTCATAATTACTTGAGACGAGATATGTTAGGAATTTAATTATATTATCCTAACTAATATACTATATATACAAGGTCCATTTTTGGCAACATTTTTGAAAGATCAAAATTACACTAAAATATCGAATTTTTTCACTAAACAGTAACATGGTGCTTCGTTCCAATTCTCGTTCCGTTTGAGATACTAATGCCTCTCATTTGAAGTCGTTTCCAAGAATCACTGGTCGTTGATTCATGGGTTTGGGTGGTGAATGGCAGAAGAAAAAATTAATTGAGACGGCAGTATCTTAAAATACGCTGAACACCTCCGAGTTAACTGAAACCTCTTTCTTTCAAATCCTATTATGCCCTCACAATGAAAAATAAAATCTGCAGGTGCCCATTGAAATAGGCTTTGGTTTCGAAAATAGATTAAAGTTATGCGAGAGATAAATCCCCAACTAATTCCTCATCAAGCAGGCTTATTCCTTTCTAAAGACTGAGTAGTGAATAAGAACGCGAAAAACGGTGAGCAAATATAAATGAAAATTAACAAATTTCGCGAGCGACATATACACAACATAAATACTTAAAAACAATACGCATAAGACTTACTAAGCATGATATGGAACAATTTTTGATGTCCATTAATTATTTAATTTTGTTTAGCCAAATTTGTTTGTAATAACAAGGATTTTTATAACAACAATAACGGTTATTATCAATCAAAAAACCTCACGACATAGGTAGGGGTACCTTGAACAGCATTGTCTCAACTTATTGTTTCGATTTTTACGTCTTTTTTCACTTTTTTAACCGTTATAAATTTTCCGTGGTAACTCATTTGGTGCCGCGCTTTGATTTCTTCTCATTCACTTGTCCTTCCGCGATTTTCTTTATCAGGCCATCAAATTATTATAAAAGCTTCAATATTTTCTCAGAGGCAAGCTCTATAGTAATAATAATCATGCCTTTATTCACCCCAGCAAAATTAGGTCCTTAAAGTTCTCCTACTCCATTTAACTAGCTTGCGTATCCGCAACACCCAAACCATACACAAGGCTGCTAGCCAGGTATATAACCGTATCAATTGTAACTTCGTGAAAAATAAATTACCCATGTCGAAGCTAAAAACCAATATTAACTTTCCAAACTAACTTTATCATTCATCGACTAAGTTTTCGGCATCTTGTGCCATTATCATGTATCTTTCTCCAACCTCAATAATCGCCCTGATAGCGAAACCTAGGTCGGACAAGAAATTTGTGATTAATGCTACAGTTAGTTTTTCGTTTTAAAATGGTTAGGTACCCATTAATTTAGTCCCTATACCTTCCACCATATTTGCTTCATATTAAGCTCAATACCGTGGCTATCCATCATTTACCAACATCTTTCAAGCGCTTCGGAGATAACAGAAAGCCAATGCGAATGCACGATTACCTTATCACTGGATCAGAGGTAACTAGGTACACCCCACCACACCTTTTCTCTCCCTCCACAAGTCATTTTTATACGCCTCAGCTCATTTTCTCTGCGTAGATATTAATCCCTATGCGGCGTCGGACACCAAATCGCGAATCAATAACAGAAGCGATGACGTTAAGTGGAGATACTAACTCAAAAGTGTACCAGTTTTTATTCTTAATTCTTATGCGAGTGATGTGAGACTTAAGATAAATGTGGGTGGTGAAAAACTTGAGCAGGTTGAGCAGTTCAACTATTTAGGCAGTGCGTCAGAGGAAAACGGATACATTAGTAAGGATATCAGGAAGAGAATTGCATTGGCAAAGGAGGCGTTTATGAACAGGGAGGAGCTTCTGGGAGGTTCGCTATGCAAGAATTTAAAGAAAAAGTTAGTGAATAGTCTAATCTGGAGTGTAGCGCTTTACGGTGCAGAAACGTGGACACTTAGGAGGGAGGACGAGAGAAGATTGGAGGCATTCGAGATGTGGGTGTGGCGAAGAATGGAGCAGGTGAAGTGGACGAAGAGGAGGAGGAACGACGAAGTGCTGTACATGGTGGGTGTTAGGAGAGGCAGCTTTTAGATGAGATACGGAGGAGACAGAAAGTATGGATAGTGGGAATACTTGCGGGGAGGGAATGTTGAAAACAGTGTTAGAGGGTAGAATATTAGGTAAACGAGGGAGAGGAAGGAAAAGAATAGGATTTTTAGACAGAATAAAAGAGAGCACATTGTGAATTGAAGTGGGAAGTGCAGGATGGAAGGGGAGGCTCCAGGAATTCTCCTTAAGTACCTACTCCATGGAAACCTACCTTAATCGGTAGAATACTTTAATTAAAAAAACAATACCAGCTTACTTGTACAACATATTTTAGACTCAGCATGTGTAACTATTTGACTCTTTGACTCAAATTAGTTTTGGAGCTACTAGAGACTTATGGCTTATGACGTATTAGGCTTATGAGCAATTAAAAGCGGTTATCTTCAGAGCGAAACGGAGAACATCATCTTTGAACGACTCTGTATTTCCAAGTCCCACAGATATGATAATTTAATATACTATAAGACAGTTAAAGAGGTGATAGACAGATAATTACTGCCTTCACATGTCTATTCTTTTAAGTCAACGAGGAGGAATAAGGAAAATCTATGAACGATTTATGAACCATCTTGAATGGATAACGATATTTTTTATTCTCTGATGCATAATTCCATTTTTATATTTCTACCTTTCATTATATTTTTGGGTGACCCTGCGTTTGTTTCCATTGCTATGCTTGCAAATATCTTCACTCAATTTATTTGGCGCATCAGCATTTTACTATCACAAATTTCAAAATTATTTAGCATTCTCTAGCGGCTTCATTTTCGCAATAGTAATAAGTCTTAAAAGTAATCTTATATTTTATTAAAAAAATATGAGAGATTTTGAGCAATAAAATTAATATTACGCGGAAAAAGCCTTCATCTACTTATTCCTTCATTATTTTTTCCCTGCATGCTTAGACGGTTTCTTAGTGACACTTCATCACGGCGTTCACTATTATTTGCTTTTAAACTGTCTGATTAATTCAAACCTTTATGTGCAGATAAGACTAAACTGCAAAAATTAAAAAAAACTATTACTATTGTCATTGCTGGGAGAAATGTATATAAGCAGAACCATCATGTTAACATTTAAGCTTTTTAAAACACAAATATATCCATTAAAATATATGAATATCATATACAATATTAATTTATCAGTATTGTAAGCAAGATAAGCATACCCGCAGGCACGAAGAAAATAACTCATTCCCTTATGACCACACTGACAAAAACATTTCCCAACGTCATGACATTGCTGATTTACGATAAGTGTGCCACATTTATGAATTTACTATGACACAATATTGCATCAATTTTAGACTTGATGAACCACTGGGTGTCCCCGATGCGATACCCGTTATAGATATCACCATTAATAACGAGATCATAAATTACACACTGATCGGTAATAACAGCTCTGAAGACGTCGTACCTTGACACACAACATTTGCCTCCAGTTGATTAAACCCTGATTTACGAGAGTTGACCGTAATCTTAATCGGGCTATCAATAGCAGATACCATTAATAAAGGGAATCATGAAGCAGAACAAGTATACTTTTTTATCATAAAATAAAATCACTTCGTACTTTCCACACAATGTTTAATGTTTTGCGACCGGTTTCCGCGTCATTTTCAAGCTAGACTGCCATCTACGAACAAGCCAAAGTTCATTTTATACTGCAAGGTGTGGGAGGGGGAACTAAGTAATGTAGAAAGGAGGTAGAAGCTGCGGTAGATCTCGTAGTGATGCTGACGTATTTTGGAGTCACCCCTCTTGTTAAGCACGTGGAATTGATGAAAATGTTGAGGCTTGCAGATCGGAACTTCATGGAGAGTTTCATAAACAATTTCACCCTTTTCTCTATACTGGCGTTTCTAATGAATTTGATGGTTGCTGAATGAACTTTGTGGAAGTTATACATGTTAAAATAAGATCACTTTGTACTTTTCACACTATTTTTAATGTTTTACGACCGGTTTCACGTATTCTACATCGTTTTCATATCAGCACACTAAAATTGTATTACCTGAAAATATGTCTAACTCTATATTGTCCCCCGTTTTCATTAAAGGCCTCCGTGGCGCAATCGGCTAGCGCGTTCGGCTGTTAACCGAAAGGTTGGTGGTTCGAGCCCACCCGGGGGCGGAAACTTTTTCCCCCGCCAAACACTTTTTGTTGCGTCCTGCAGGATAGTATGCTGATATACATTATTTGGCTTCTTTATTATCTGCGTTCGTCTACGTCAACCTAACTCATAATTAAATCTCGAATCATGGACTTTTAAACATTTTCTCGCGGGTGAGAACGAATGGTGCCACCAGAGACTCGTTTAAAATTCCCAGGATTCTAGCGATACGAAGTGGAATTTCGCCATCCCGAAATAATAATGAGCACTTTTCCGCAAGATAAAATATATTTTTGGAAAATCATGCATCAATATTTCAGCCAGTGCTGATTGTCTCTCGTAGCAGCAGTGGCGTAGCCAGGATGGGGGATCCGGAACCCCCCCCCCCCCCCCGAAATATAAAAACACAATTAATTTCCTTCATGAAAGAGAACAAAATATTAAAAATTCATGAATTTACAAAATATTTTATAAATTGTTATTAAAATATTACATTGTATTGAAAAGTTTTAAAATTAGTGTAAAACCCATTACTCAGTACCCTGTCTTTCAAAAATTTTCCCCCTGGTTTTGGACCCCCCCCCCCCCCCCCCGAACAAAATTTCTGGCTACGCCACTGGCTTAAAGCACTATAACTACAATATAAAAGGCTTTGCATGAGTCAAAAACATAAGATGTAAGCTAACTACACTAGAAATTTTTGTATAAAAACTCTAGGAAATGAACTATAGCACGAAAAGGTTAATCACTCACCGCCATTTGTGCTTGATTACGCTTTGCAATGAGCGATGAACTCTGCTGTGCATGCACTATGCTTTGAATGGAGCAATGTACAAGCTCATGAAAGCTCACACCGTCCACGCGCATGTTACCGTGCATGTAATGGAATAATTATTTTCTCATATCTATTACGCAATCAGGTGAAAAAAATCATCCCACGTTTCACCTCCCCCGCCGAACAGCCCTCGGCTGGCAAGAGTAGTATCATAGAGTAAGTATATACTTACTCTATGGTAGTATTCTGCATACTTTAAGATTATTCGAAAAGTGAGAAACAGAAGAATGATGAAGATCACATGCATAATATAAATGATCTTTTTTGATGTTTGTGAATTATATACATATTATTATATATTATTTTTATATTTTTGTGAAAGGAGGAAAAAGAAATTTATTTTGTTCTGTCCATATATTATACTTTGTTCTTGTTTATTGTAAGTTATTGTCACATATATGTTTCATAGTGATAATGTTTCAAAAAATTATATATACTTTCTTTTTGTTTTCTGGTCTGCCTTGAAATTAATTTTTAAGATGGTAGCTCCCATGCTGGTTTTTTTAACCATTGAAGCTACCTAAAGCTCCATTAATTTTGTGCTGTTAAAAAAAGTGTACATTCAAGGTTGGAGTAATAAATTCCTTCATTCATTCATTCATAAATGGAATGAGAGTTTTGGACTTCTTAAGGCCGTTTTACACGGGGCACGGAATTGCGCAGATTCGAACTGCATTAATTTCTATAATGACATGGAATTGCGCGAATGCATGAACGAAATTAGAACAGGGGCTATTTTTCCATCTCACGTCCACGCATTCCCGCGTGTGTTCTAGCATTTCACCGCTTTAGACGGCGAAATGTTGACTGCGCCTTCGTACACACGTCAGATTGTGCAAGTACGTGCCCCGTGTAAAACGGCTTTCAGGAACGGGTGGAGACCATAAATTTCATCCTAAAATCTTTAAAAAAAAACTTGGCACATTTGCGGCCAAATTATGAGATTTGATGATCTGATTAAGATAATCAATGAAGGACAAAAGAAAGGCAGGAAAAGTTAAGGATGATCCCGAGTAAAATATGCATAGAATTGGTGATAAAGAATGCAAAACTAAAAATCAACATGTATACATATTACCCTGAAATCCGCTAAACACTTTTAGTGCCGGTCGCTAATATAAAAGCCTCTCTGAATAATCTGGCCATTTTGACTAAAGTCATGTAATTTTTTCAGACAGTAGCAGAAAATTTATACTAATTACGAAGAGTACTTCAATTAAAATGAGCTTTGTTCTCATTTATGAATGAGATCTATAAAACTTTTGCTGATTTTTAAATATATCATGTTTCTATGAAAAGATACTGTTTTTGAAAAATAAAAAAGTTTTAAAAAATTGTTCAGCAGCCATTAAATGCATTATATTTTTTACTATTTTCGATATGTTTTATATACGTAATATATATGTACGTAATATTACATGTAAAACAACATAAAAATTTTATTTTACATGTAATATTACGTAATAGGCAATCTTCTGAGATATTACTAAGACGTAATATTAAGTCCATGGCACGCAAAGGGTTAAATAAGCGTATGGCGGGAATGCTAGGAAACCAGCTGTCACCCTACATAAGTATATAATATCTCCCTTGCTTTATCGTTCATGTGGAACGAGGAAATATAGTGCGGTCCTAAAATATGTTCTCTGTAAGGCATCTGTTCTCCATTGATCAAGCAATATAAGCCTATGAAGTAGCCTCCGATTTAAAAGCGGTTTACAACCTGATTTGTCTAAAAGTTAAATTCTTCTAAAAGCTCTCAGTTCGCACCGTAGTTTTTGACAATTTTTTTGCATATTTTGTGGTTCACAAATGATGTCTTTCAGCGCTGGATCCCACTCGCGTTCAGCATATTTAAAGTGCGGCCTGATGAGCGCGAAGTCATACCTTAGTTTCACTTTTTCGTCCTAGGACCTTAAAACTACAAGCTTCACGAACTCCAAGATCTCAGCCTCAAATAATACTAATGTGCTCGCTACGACGCGTATGACGTAACCATATGAATTGACTTCGTATGGCACCCAACACCAAAAAAACTAAAAGAAATGCTGGGCTGAGAAGAAAAGCATTATTGTTGAATTAAAGCGATAATTATAATTAAATAAATCTGGGCATTAAGGTAGGTTGCGATGAGTATTGAAGAAGTATTCTGTCGGCCTCCCCTACCTACACGAGCTTCCCTCTTCAAATCATAGTAAGGTCCTCTCCCTTTCATTCTATCTAAAAATCCTATTCTCTTCCTTCCTTTCCTCGTCTACCCAACATTCTACTCTCAAACGCTGTTTTTAAAATCCCCTACCCGCTCAGAAATAGCTCCATCTATACCTTGTCTCCTCCGTATCTCATCTAAAAGTTGCCTTTCCTCACCCACCAATGCCATCACTTCGTCGCTCCTCTTCCTTTCCGTCCACTTCAAGTTCTCCATTCTTCTCCATACCCACATCTCGAATGCCTCCAATCTTCTCTCGTCTTCTTTCCTCATTGTCCACGTTTCCGCACCGTAAAGCGCTACCCTCCAGATCAGACTCTTCACAAACCTTTTCTTTAAAATCTCACATAGCTATCCTCCCATAAGCTCCTTCCTGTTCATGAACGCCACCTTAACTTGCACAATTCTCTTCCCGATGTCCTAACTTCTGTATCCGTTTTCCTCTAATATGCTGCCCATTCTTCTTCAGGCCCTTATCTCAAGCATAACGATAATGATGAGGCATAAAATAACTATCTCGAATATAGCGTAGAACAGACCAGGTATTTGATCATGCATATTTTCTCTCGGGTAGATATTTAAAATCCCACACTGATCACTGCAACCATTTTGAGATTTTCCCTACTACCACGTGCCATTCTTTGACATAAAATTGACATCGCAGGGATGATCGGTCCAAAGATCAAGTCAGTCCCTTTGATTCCAATATTTGCCAACTCCGCCGCGTAGATTCCCCGTCTCAGCAATGTCACTGGGAGATGTCCTCAAGGCACTGGGATGTATCGACCGCAGAAGGAGTGGGCAAAATTCGATGAAGGGAACCACGGAAATTCAAATATGCCTTTGGGAGCAAGACAAACGTGGGATTGCTACCGATAGCACTCCCGGTACGGCAGAAAGGTGGTTCCAAAAGAGCGAGGATATTGATTTTGGAGAAGTGAAATAAGTTGCGCTCCTCCAGCTCACATATCCTGTCGCTCCAAACCTTTATCTCACCATTATTTGAAGGTGGAAGCGAATACAAGCAGATAGTATAAGACACGGTCTTAGGCGTTACTTAGTGGAAGTGCTTCATCATAAAATAAATTACTTGGTTCATATCATCAGGTATCAGATATCAAATATCATCAGGTGATAGCATGAGATGCTGAAACCCGGGTCGTGCTTTTTAAAATAAAGAGTGTAATAGAAGCAAGTAATTTATTTTATTTATTTTATGACAAGCAGATGGAGCTAATATAAAAGTTACTCCCAAGGATTTCGGTCTGTTGTCTTTCCAGGGGAGAGGATAGATTTCGGTCTCATTAACAGGAGTGCGCATTGAAAGCATGGGAGATATATTGAACGTTTAGTTTCACCACCACGTAACTAGCGAAATCATTTTTTCAACAAATATGGGTAATGGAAATAATTTCGCGACGATCCAAACCATTATATCACCATTATTTGAATGTGGAAGCGAATACAGGCAGATAGAGCTAATAAAAAAGTTACCCCGAAGGATTTCGTTCTGTTGTCTTTCAGAGAATAGATTTTGGTCGAATTAACAGGAGTGTGTATTGAAAGCATAGGAAATAGATAGGACATTTAGCTTCATCACCAAGTCGTTAGTGATAAAAAAAATGTTTGTCAAAAGAATATGGGGGTATTTAAGTAATTTCCAGTCTCTTCAAACCAGTGGCGTAACTAGGACTATGCTTTGGGTGGGCGAACCCCCTCTCCCGGCAGGGGATCCGAGAAAAGTTCTGAAAAATGGCATGCCAGGAATACATTTTACAATACTCTGGCACCTAGCAATGTTATATGTCAAAACTAGAAAATAGTTTTAAATATTTATTTATTTCTCTGAGGTTTAGGGGGGCAGACCTACCCCTTCCCCCCTATAGTTACGCCACTGCTAGAAACCATTCATCCGCTTTATCTTGCGCCTGATAAATAACAAAAACTGTCATATATCAGAAGGTGCTTAACTCAAGAGATTAAACCCGAATGTGTAGGTGCCGTGGTACGTTTACGCAATACGCTTCCAAATGCTGCTCCCTTGGGACTATTTTCACGATATTTTGAGCCTCAGTCAATTATCGGTATAGTGGGGCGTAAACTTGCCCCAAGAACGGGTTTGACTTTATTAATTGCTTTATAAGACCACAGTGTCTTAAATTTCCTAAGTTAAAAAATAAAAATTAGAAAATTCATTGAAAAAATCCGCATGTACATGCCTTGGTCTACTTCCCCGGTGTAGTTTGAATAAAGAAAACATATTTATAACAAGACATTGTTATGCTTATTTTTTTTATTTTATTACCGTAAACTAAATATTATTAAAATCAGTACAGCTGCTCTTGATTAATAAATGGTGTAACTAAACTGTTCAGTGATTAATAGGCGGTACGAAGTTCGCCGGGTCAGCTAGTCTCACTATAATTTGTAGATGAGAAGGAAAACAGACAGAACTTACAAATCAGTTACTCGATATAATTGCAATTAATTGTCTTTGCGAGGAAGGAGATGTATTTCAGTCGAATTTGCAGCTTATTGAGGAGTAATTGTTGTTATAAAAACATCAAAAAATTTTAGAAATGAGGGGGAAAGAGCTGTACAATTAGTAACAAAATTTCTCGAAGGAAATTATTTGACTAGTGATCAAAAGCAACGTCAAATGCTCCTATAACAGTTGCTATTGGTAAGAATGTAATCTAAATATGATCTTGTTTTTGTAGTGAAATACTAGCGGACAGTTTTTGCCCTTACAAAATAGACAATATATTTTTATGCCCTTTTTTCCTACATTGTTATTATGCTTTGAAATGCGAGCATCGTTTTATTTTTCTCTCTTTAAATATACCATTTTTCACATAGTCTTTTCCTTGAATTTTTTGTTTGATAGATATTTCGACCCCTGACAGCGCAGAATAGCTCGTATTTCTACGATAAACTAGATTAAACATTCAATCGCCGTGCGGTACCATTTCCTACGGTTTGATTGCATCGAACTGTGTAAGAAATTTCTTTACTATCGTGGGAGCACCGAATAACACCTATCCACCTCAAAAATGCTGACTTTTGATTTTTTGGACTCTCCAGCGTACCGACATGGTGAAATTTATTTCGGCGAACGCCGAACGTTCAGTCTTCGCTAATTAACATCTGCATTTGTTTCGGACAATGTGTATAACTGGCGCAGAACTTTCAAGACTAAATTAATTACCTAAGGCACAAGAATGGTGAAATTTTGCCACGAAATAATTATAGCTACTCAGTGGCATGTATAGCGATAAACACCATAAGTACGATAAATAAGTATGTATGTATGATGGTGATACATACTCGATA
The DNA here is from genome assembly GCF_921293095.1 of Ischnura elegans. Classification (NCBI taxonomy): domain Eukaryota; kingdom Metazoa; phylum Arthropoda; class Insecta; order Odonata; family Coenagrionidae; genus Ischnura; species Ischnura elegans. The sequence goes on along the minus strand of NC_060257.1, from coordinate 24,437,822 downwards.
AAAATGTGTAAAGCCCTACAATTACCCCTAGGATTTCAATTCCAATTAAACAATTGTAATCAACCGACTACCTTTCACGCCTAAAATCATAACGCTGCTGTGGTGTTTCGTTGAAATATTTTTATCAATTACTTGGATTGTATATTTAAATTTAATGCAGAATTCATCACAAAAAGGTTGCTACTTTTCTAAGTCTAATAATCAAAGAAACAGTATAATGGAAAAAAAATTCGCGTGGGCAGACACATCCTGCGTATCAGAAACGTGGACAGTTGGAAAACCATATCAGAATTAAAAAAAACAGCCCTTCTTAGGTTCCCAGAAATAAGGATTTTTATTCCAGAATTAGCATTTGCAATGGAAGGGTGAATTCTTGTTGGGGATAGGTGACTTTTTCAAAAGTTCAAAAAATATTCTTGTGTAGGAGGAAAAGACTTTAAGTTTAAACTATTTGCTTGGCCGTAGAATTTTGAACATAATTTTTGAACTGAGTCCGCAATTAGAATTGGCTGGTTTGAATTTTCAGATAAACCTTTAAGACGCGTACTATTGATACAAAATCGTAGAAAACATTGATAGATAACTAGTAACAATTCAAATGTTTATAAAAAGTAGTTTATGGAAATAGTAGTGCATGGAAAACTTTAGTGGACAACACTAAATCCAATAGCGAATGGAAAATATTGAAGCCTGAACAAAAATCCTGCCAAATTTCCAATCCACACTGCGATATCAGCAGTCCTGGGTGATGATAATACATCACCAATACAGAAAAAGGTAATAGGCTCACGACATTCGTTCTTCGCATGGTTAGCCAACCATTCACTCCGCCACGACCCTGACTTCCCAACTGGTGCAGAAGCTACCTCTGAACTCCGACTCCAAAACAAGTCAAAATGTAAGCCATTTATTTATCAATTGAATTTTACAACCGGCTAAGGTATCTCTGGGGAGGTAAGCCTGGATAACAATAGTATTTGGTGGTACTCCATGTTTACAATCACATAATGCTACTACCCAGGCTCAATATTAATATATCTATCTATTAAGAATCAATATGAAAATAGCTGCGGTGTACAACGTATAGTGAACAGTAATGTATGCTGACAGCAAAAATCATATGCGGTGCCTTCTACGCGCTTTTGCTAGGTGTCGATAAGCACGCTTGGTTCCAAGCTACCGTTTCTTACAAATGTTAGTATAGAAATATTCTTACGTCAGAACCAGCGCATTGATTTGAAATTAAAATATCAACCCTAAATAGCACAATTCTGAGGGATTAAGAGTGTTCTATGGACGCTAATCATGAACGAAGATCAAACGACTAATTATGAATGCCCTAATTTTAAAGCTAATTTCATATTATTTGACATTTTTTTTGCAAGAGATAGTTGTTCCTACCATGACTGAAGTCATTATTCATCGTATGCAGCGTCATTAATTATCCACTTCTACATCTAAATTACGCTTTTAATTACATGCTGGAACTCTGTTACGGCTAAAGTTAGATACATTGATGAATTTCCTTCGCTATAAACGATAATCACAATGCATGAAGACAATCATCATGGGACAAGTAGATGGTAAAAACGGAAAAGGAAGACCTTGAACAAAATATATGGAACAGGTAAAGAAGGATGTGAAAGAGAAGAAATACGTAATTGTGGAAAGATTAGCTGATAGAGGAATTGAGTGGAGAGCTGTTTCAAACCAATCTTAGGATTGTTGACCAGTGATGATGATAGGCGATAAATGAAATCTAAAAGCTTGCTTTGAGTGTGATGTCAGAGGCTCGGGTTGATTTTGATACCAATCACCACAATGATGAAGTAGAACGAAGAGGAATATCAATTTTTGTATTTACACGGCATAGCATCACCCCATCGATACATTTGCGATTGCGAACTAGGCACTCCTCTCACGACGACATTCATTCTTGGCGCAGTTGGCCAAATGTCCACCCTCACTCCCCAACTTGTACAGAGCGCTGCCTCGCCACGCGGACTCCCTTTCACGCCCAAATGATCCTAATCGGGCGGTGTCACGTAGCAGAGTGGGCAGGAAGAGGATTTAGAGGAGAGAGGGCAGACTGGGAGACGTGGGCCGCTCATCTCCGAAGCGACCGAAGCGCCAATTAGACGCCATTTGTTTCCCTTCCATGCAGCAGCAGCACCCTCCACGATCCCAACCCCATCTTCCGCCTCAACTCCATACTACGTATCCTACCCTCGGTCCCCTTAACCACTCTCTCACCCCACTTTAGATGATGTCGTTCATGAATGAATGGTTCAAACGAACGATTCACGGGCATGTGCCGGATGTAAATTATCGGAATTTTCAATTCAAATCTTTCAAAAACGTAAACAATTCAAAAATAAACAAGTTGCATGTAGAAACATTTGCCTGGAGAATTTTCAATTACAATCTAATGATTCAACACTAACAAACAGGCAGTTTTCTTGTATTCATGATTTACCATCAGAAGACTGCATTGATGTATGTAATATAACGCTTTGTGTAAAAGATAGTGGAGTAGTTGCAAAAAACAATGTTTTTTCATTAATTGAACAGTCATTATTTGCCACCTGTTAAATTTGTGTTGAATGCTAGAATAATTAAGCAAAGCAATAACTTTCCCTAGACGTCTGTCAATAAAAAATATACGCATATTAATTCAAAATCCATGAGGGATAACTATACTTATGAAGCCAATGAAATAATGTTATATCATTAAAACGATTTGTAGTTCCATCATGCATGATGAATCATTTCATAAGTGAGATATCCGTAATGATTCGGGAAACATATGTACCTACACTATTGCAGAAAAATACATGTAAAATGTACTTCAAATATTAAAAATAAATGAGATCCAGACCTTGCATTTTTAAATCTCCACATAAAAATAAAAGAAGGCAACTATATGTTTTACTATATTTATTGCTTTACTATTATGCTTTATTATAAACTGCTGACAGTTTCGGTTGTTATACCATCATCATGATTCTCCACTATTCGATTTCACATATCATTAAATTCTTATTGTAAATATTTCTGATGACGGTGTACCGAAACCGATAGCATTTAACAGTAATCTACCATAAAAATAAAATCATGACCTAGTTTTCATGCTTTAAAAATTCGTTCGCATACGTGTACTTGTCCCAATCCGCTGAATCGCAATTTTTTACGCCATCTACTTCAATTATTTGAACGATTCAAAGAACCTTATAGTTAGCCATGAACCACATCCAAAGACCGAATCATCAATTGAACTGACTTATCAAATGAACCGAATGACTAAATGATCCGAATCGTCAAATGAACCGTAATCCCCACCTCCACAATCCCCCCCCCTTTTCCTCTCCTAACCCGTGCCGTGACAACAACACTGGCCATTAGCGTTCTCAACCCCTTCCCATTTTGACCCCAACCCAACCGAAAACCTGCCTCGTAACTCCCACCCACACTGGCTCTGACGAACCCCGGGCCACGAGTCCCACTCTCCGCGGAGGGAACACATTCACTTCCAAATCATCTCCATTCTGACACTGCTCCATCATCCGATTATGGACCCTCCCCCACCACCACACCTCTCTTCACGCCCGCTTCAATGCCCTCACTGGAATACTAATCATCTCCCGCCACGTTGCAACGCTCGTCCGCAACCTTTTTACCTCAGTTACATTGCCTGCTCCATTGCCCCCGGCTTATGAAGGAGTGATGATTCCACTTTAAGGAGATTATATCACAGCTACAAGGGAGTGCACAGTCACCATTTAATGCGTGCACCTATTTCTTTCGCATTGCAGGGAAAAATGGGCAGGTTCGCAAATTTATTTTTATCGCTGATTTGGATGGATTAACAAAAATGATATATTCGCATTTCTTTCTATTTCCGATCCATAGCCTAATTATAGAGATTTTTGTGGAAAAACATCGGTGACCCTTTTGCAGATAAGTTCGTGACGACAACGATTCTTGTCCTGCACGTCTTATTACCTCGGTTACAGCCCGCACCATCTCCTCCAGCTTATAAATGAGTGATGATTCCACTTTAAGGAGATTATATCACAGCTACAAGGGAGTGCTCAGTCACCATTTAATATGTGCACCTATTTCTTTCGCATTGCAGGAAAAGATGGGCGTACTCGCAATTTTTTTTACTGTCGAGTTGGATTGATTTATAAAAATAATGATACTAGTATTATTATCCATTTTCCGATGTTTTGCCTAAATTAAGAGCTTTTTGTGGAAAAAATCGGTGACCCTTTCGCAGATAAGTTCGTGACGTCACCGATTATTGTCCTGCACGCCTTGTTACCTCGGTCACACCCCGCTCCATTGCCCCCAGCTTATAAAGGAGTAATATTTCCACTTTAAGGAGATTACATCACAACCACCATTTATGTGAGTACGAATGTTTTTAGTACGGCATAAAAATTGGGCTTGCCCATCAATTTATTTTTATTGCTGATTTGGATTGATTAAACAAAAATAAAGATACTAGTATTATTATCCATATTCCGCCTATTTCTTCAGCTTTTCGGGACGAAAAATCTGTGACCCTTTTGCAGATTAGTTCGCGACGTCACCGATTCTTGCCTTGCAGGTCTTATTACCTCGGGTACAGCCCGCTCCATTGCCCTCAGCTTATAGAAGAGTGATGATTCCACTTTAAGGAGATTATATCACAGCTTCGAGGGAGTGCACTGCACCGTAACCATTTAATGTGAGCACCTAATTCTCTCGTAGTGCATTGAAAATGGGTGTGCTCGCAAACTTATTTTTATTGTCGATTTAGATGGATTATAAACATTAATATGCTCGCATTTCTTTCTATTTCCGATCCGTTGCCTACTTTTTGAGATTTTTGCGGGAAAAAACGGTGACCCTTTCGCAGATCAGTTCGTGACGTCACAGATATCAATGGGCCTCTTGCATCGACCTCGCGGAAATTCCTCCTTATCACTGGACAGGTTTATGAGTCGAAACAAAATGACGTCAACAACTAACGGAAAGTGGGCAGGATCTCTATCGGTTTCCATTTAAAAATTATGAGGGAATGGCTGGACGAGGAGGCCTTTGTTTTCGTCATAACTTTTCTTCCTCTTGCATCTCCCGTATTCTTGTGATGAATTTTAACTTTATGTTAGAGAGAACGACCCCGTTAAAAAAGCAGTGACACTATCTTTATCTGCAAATTACTTAAGCAACAAAACTCTTCATGAGGATTATTATGGGTTTTAAACTCGGGAGGATTAATTTCATTGAACTGAAAGATATTGGATAGATGCATTTACCTCATCGGCAACATTTTTTCCTCACTTTTAGACTTACTATAGCCAGCTTCATTACTCCCAGATAATGAAGGTTTGATGATTACACTTCCAAGGAAGTTATACTACAATTACAACAAAGGTCACTGCGATCATTTGTGCACGCGCAAACAATGACGTTAGCAGTGACTTGAGCTCTATCTAGAAATTACCCAAAGAAGCAAACTTTAAATAAACTTTTCATTAAACTAGAGGTCAGCGTTGGTTTTTCGATCAGGAAGAAAAACAAAAGAAGCAATTTTAGCGATTCAATTGTTTTTGGAGAAAAGCATAGAGGGAGAACCGTAAGATACAATGCAGATTTTAACTATAATCAAACAACTGAAATAAATCTAGGAGAAAGCAAGTACAAGAGGAATTGTAAAACGAGGTTGTCTCTCTTCATCAAAATACTGAAACACATTCAAAGCGATTACATATTTTGGATGGAAGCATAGAAGTAAACAGAAAAATCAGAGCAACCTCTGCAGACCAAGAACAAGCATTAAATCGGGAAATAATTTTTCAAACAATGAGCACATTTAGGGTTAAATGATTGAACGAAAGGCTGTTTTTAGGTCTAAAGAAAGACGAAACCACTGAATAAATTAGAAAAAGCCTGATCAAGTATATGAAGAATCTACGGCAAGGTTGCTTCAAGTCATAATGTATTATTCAACATGGTGTGCGTGATAGCAATCATAGGATGGAAGGAAAAACCAGGGAAATCGAAATATGTAGTTAGTTTACATTGTTCTTGTTTTTAGGTACTCATGGTAATTCTAGCCGATCCATAAAATAAATAAAATGGCTAAAAAACTGTCGAATGACCTGTAAAAATAAGAAAAACAAATATGTGTAATCGCAAGGTCCATATAAATAAATGTGTTAAGATAACTAGTCTTGGAAAATGCGACGAGTAATGAATACGACGTGAGCTATTAAACTTCATAGACAAGTACGCTGTTCTTTAATATTTCTGTTACCTTGAATGTTGTTTAACGATTATTTATAAGCTAACAACTAGTAGAAAGAAGTGCAACCATTGTGGTTATATACGGAGCTATTTGACCATTCATTCGCATTATATCAACATGATGGAGCACCATTGAAACTCGAACTTAAGGGACTGTGTTTAGCCAACTAGCTGAAATTGGGGGCATATTCAAAGCGCTACGCCATAATTTGTCTCCAGAACTTGTTGCGGTGTTGGTTGGCCACGGTTTATCACTGCCTGATTCAGCTCTTTTGTGAACCTAACAACACAGTGTCGTACATTGTTAAGCTCCTTGGACACTGAGGTGTTTCTTAAGGAGATTCGGTTCGATACGAGACTGGAATTTTGAAGTGCTGAGTATGGTGAAGACGAGAGGAAACTTGGTCCTTTGACAGATGAATAAGTTGGAATGAAAAGGGATTTGTCAAACAGCCCTTGTTGAGCAGTGACCCCACGTGTGACAAAGTAGCCACCTATAGAATTTCTAGATAAGGAATGAAGTTAACTCCAACAAATATCGTACAAAATCAATACAAAGCAAAATATTTTGGTCTACTTGGCGGAACTGCTCCAATAAAAATTGTCTTTTCATTACTTACTTCATTACTATTTGGCATTCGATTTTTTATAAATAGAAATTTAACAGGATTTGCAAAAAATTCCTATTCGAATAGTGCACCGAAGTTCGAATAAACTGAAATGAAAATGTAATTTCTAAACAAGAATGAAATAAACTCCATAATTGTAAATAAAACATATTTTTAGCGTGCTGTCCTTATGTGAGTTTCCAATACATTATCCTGTCATCAAAAATGCAATTTTCATTCAATTTCAATTCAAGCTGAGATTTTTAAGGGATATGTCAAATAACCCTTATCGATCCGTGAACCAAAGCGTAAAGAAGTAGCCATAAATGGAATTTCTCATCATGGAATGAATTTAACTCCAAAATTAATCGAAAAGTAACAAAGTATTGTGGTCCAAGTGTTTTAATCGTTCCACTGCACCGTAAAAAAATACTTTCTTAAATCAAGAGGCGCCCACCTCAGGTAAGAGCCCCTCTTAAATAGGTGCCCAGAATATTTTCTTCATTTTAGAGGGAATCCGACTAGAATGGTAGTCTTAATAACATATTCTTAGGTTAAAAGTTCTCTTTTAGAATTAAATAGTGTCCTGCATACTTAAATTTAAAGTACCCCCTTGGCGCAAATGTTTTTTTTAATGTATTTTATTTTAACAAAAAGAATTTTTCTTAAAATCAGAAAGTTCAAGGAAGTATTCAACTAGGTGGTATTAGTTATAACTCCGTCGGATTAAGATACCTCCCCAACTCTAGCATTACCGTTTAGGAAAAAAATCATTTTCCTTTTACTCAAAGAAAACTATTTTTTCTCTAGGCATAAATTGCTTGTTAGTTGCTGAAGAATAATTTTTTCGAAATTTAACTTTTTTTGCAAGGAAACAATAGAATTTAGATAGGGAATTAATTGGGAAATGGTGATAAAATTAGTCTGCTTGCCAACGTCAAACAATGAAAAAACTGGTTGTCTCTCCACACCTAGGCCTGCATTTTTACCATTCATTCATTGGTAACCAAATACATGAATGTAAACCTAAACAAAGTCGAATTAGTCCCAAGCCAAGCGAGGTTAAAAATGAAAAACGATGACTGATAGGCGATCGAAGATGCGAAAGAAACTATTAAAATAGCCAGCATTCCAATTAAACGGCCTTCCTACCAGAGTAATGCTTCAAAAGAATGCTATCTCCCGGAGTTATGACTTCGTCAGATTAGGATATGCCCTAACTCTAGAATCACCACTTAGAAAAAATATTTACCTCCTAATTAAGGAGAATTTTTTATATGTATATCGTGGATATAAATTTCCCAAGGATTATTTTTCCGAGATACACGAATCTTAATTTTAAGGTGTAAAGAAAAAATATAATTTAGGTAGAGGAATCGTGGTGGAAAAGGTGATAAAATTAGTATAAGTCAACAACAACAAAAACTGGTAGATTCCCCACAACAAAGTTTGTGTTTTACCAATTAGTCTTGGGTAAACAAATGGATGAAGATATACTTACAGTAATTCGATATTGTCATACACCAAACGAGAATTTAGAGGTTCAAAATGAAATTGTAGAATGATAGGCGATCTCAGATGTGATAGAAGATTTTGAAATAGTTCAGCGTTCCAATGAAACGGTCTTTCAATTGGACTAATGCTTCAAATGAATGCTATCTCACGGATTATATTCGCCGGAGTAATTCGATATTGTCATACACCAAACAAGAATTTAGAGGTTCAAAATGAAATTGTAAAATGATAGGAGATCTCGGATGAGATAGAAGATTTTAAAATAGTGCAGCGTTCCAATGAAACGGTCTTTCAATCAGACTAATGCTTCAAATGAATGCTTTCTCACGGATTATATTCGCCTTCAAAGTCTTCGTACAAAGACATTCTGGAATCAATAAACCTACCAACGGTAATCTTCCGTTTGTCACCAGCATCGTGAGCATTACTTCTAGGTAGGTTTATTACTGCTCGAGAGACGCTGATTCTCGCAAATCCTCGCTAACCAGTGAATGATGCAGATTCTCATTATGAAATGATTTCGAACGCGTGAGGATTTGGAAAAAGGCGATGTGTCAGCGGAATCTAATTTCATTCAAACGGACAGACAATCCGGTTTACCATCCAATAGGGATTTCAGGAAGGTGTAACTGCCTTAGTGGCTCCAGGAACGTGACGGATGGAATTTTAATTCCAACGTCGAAATCAATTCCTGCCGTAAAATGGAGCCCCAGCTGCATTGATGAAAAAGTTCTTTTGAGAGAAAATATGAGGATTCCACATCAGATGAATATGCGGTCGTGGCAAAGTTGGAGACGCGGGAAAGAACTATGTTAATCTGATAATACCTAGGGATTACCATTCTATTAATCTTTCAGATGCGTTTGGAAAGTACATTGATTCGTTAATTTCACAAATGATACTGATATTAAACGGTAGTCTTATAATAATATGAAGCCCAGTTTTTCAAATTTTAGGTATTTTGCTGTAAACAGAAAGAAGAGCTATTCTAACCGAAAAATTCTAACTACGCGGTGCGTGATTCTTTTTTAGATTTTTTCCAGTTTTACTACACTATAAACACACCAAAGGATGAAGTTCGCCATGAAAAAATATTTGACTTAGCCGGGATTCGAAGCCGGATATCCCGATTGCCGGTCAGAAGTGTTAACCAATTCCACCAACAAGCCATTTTCTCAGAGCGAACTTTGGTATGGGTTTTACCGAACAATTTACTACACTATGCTCAAATTTTTATCAAAATTCTAGACATACCTGCTAGAATTTTTACCCGCGCATTTTTTTTTATTCAAGTGCATATATTAAGTTCAGATTTTGCGTGAAAAAATTCATCGGGGTTGAAATTTTTTCAATATAGAATCTAAAGCACATTCCATGACCAGGGCGTGGGTCTATATCAGTACTTCGACGGACTTTTTTTTTCGATACTTCTATTTGCTCTCTTTGAGTTCTTATTTGCCCGGCGCTTGCCCTCAATGGCGCAGGAAGGTTTTTGTAATATGCTCAGCTCTCCTGGGGTTCACGAAATTATTGCGAACCGCGCTTAATTGCTTCAGAACGAGATATGGAGGAGAAGGGGTGGCTTCTTCGGCAATGCGTGCCTGGAAGTGAAACGCCAACGACTTAGATTAAGGAGTTGGGCCCCGGCGTCATTAAACTCGCGGCAAAATGGGCTTCGCTTTATTGCCCAGACCTCGGATGACGTTACTGAGTGACCAGGAAAGCAGTGGGATAGCTTTGCAGAGCAATTCTCTTACCCAGCATGGGGTCACTGCTCATATTCCAGGGACGATTAATGAACCACTAGCGGGGCAGTTGGAGAAGTGTCGCGTGAGGTTCAAATGAGAATACGGAGATGAGAAGTAGTATTCTCAATATTCCAGTGAATTCTCATTGATATTAACCGAGTGTCTATCCTATTTTCTTTATTGCATATGCCGTACCGAAAATCTTAAGGAAATTATCGTAAAAAAAGTGATGGGAAATGAGAATTAATGTACTTACCTAATAAAATAGGTGTTCCTCAAGGATGTGTCATAGCACCACCTCTACTGAAAATGAAAATATTGTGTTTTATTGATCGCATTTATCCTTTAAAAAGAAGATTTCATCGCTATATTAATTAAACCGTATTATTATATAACAATAGAGCCATAAGAAATAAGCAAATGCTCATAATAATCATGGCGTTGATTTAAGTATTCCATGCCAATAGTAGGTACTATTAATATAATGTACGTGGCTAAAATAATGCTGGACCATCCATCTTCCAGTTACAACATTCATAGTGAGATCAATGCCACAAAATCAGCGTACTAGGTTCACAAAGCAACTCTCTTACCCCGCGGGGGTCACAGCTCATACTCGTGGGAAAAATTCATTAACCGCTAAAAAGGCGGTCGAAAAAGAGTCGCGTGAGGTTCAAATCATAAGTAAGAGATGGTGAGAGAATACGAATGAGAAATGGTATTCAAACGCGACGCAAAGGAGAAATGAGACTAATGTACCCTGAAATTATTTATCCCCATACGCATAAATGTACTCTTATTTTAGCACTCCGATGATTTAAAAACTTTTTCTCATCATTCATGAAATATTTAATTTATTTCATATTCATATTTAATTTTTAATGTGCGTAAATCATTCTCACAATAGGGTGGTTTCCTATTATTTTTTTATTGCCTAAATCGAAAGATTATTACTCCTGGAGTACGTATTTCAAGCTTTCAGATTTGTAAATGACGATATCTATTTTTCGCGATTAAATTAAAAGTGAAAATTTTCAAGCGCGCGAAAACGCGACGGCTAAGTATGAATGATGGGAAAACACCGTGTGACGTCATTCTGGTTCCCGCTGCCGCAAGTGAAGTGACCTTGGGGCGAAGCTTGAGCGCAGGCTGCTAGCAGGTAGCTGAGTACCCTGCTAGCAGGTAGCGCTTGCCTTAAATAAGGATTATTATTCCCCTATCAAACGAAGGAAACTTTCAGAACTCAGGTATTTTTAATGTGAGATGTTTCCCTGAGCTCTGTTCCTCATGCATGCATTGGTAATCTCAGGCGATGTAAAACTCCTATCTACTCGCATAGAAACTAGGTCCCTATGACGTCACATGGAGTGGAATCGCATGGGCGCCAATCTGGCCTTTTTCAAATGAGGTTAAAATTGATCATTTCCATTCGTCTAAACTGGGATTTCTAAAACTAAATAATTTGTATATTAAGAATACACTAATGGTGGGTAAGGAATCGCAATCAATGCATTTCGTTTTCTTTGATAAAGGAAACTACCCTATTATTTATCCTCATACACACAAATGTATTCTTGTTTTAGCACTCCGATAGTTTAAAAACTTTTTCTCATCAATTAATGAAATAGGGGCACGTTCGTATTTAATTTTGAATGCGCGTAAAACATTCTCACAATTCCTCAACCACACAGTATTTCATAGATATCTTCGGTATGAATAAGTCCAACCCTATGAATTTACTGTCTGTTTGAAATGCTAATTTCATATGAAATGGGGAAAACCTACGCCTTTATCATTGACAGATTCATGTTACATTACAGGATGAGTGCGATTTAATATCCAAGTATAAAGTACGAGTAATTTCCCCTGGTTCCAATATCTAAGAACTTCTGGCGCACTGTTAAGGAAAGAAAGGCGATGAATGATATACTTCCTGCTCGTGTGTACCCTGCTAGTTCGAAATGTATTTTATTATTTGCGTTCAAATCATTTTGACTTCGAATTCCTAAAGCAAAGTTAATATTCCTTCTATTCCTACAATATATTTCCTGCTAGTACGTAGTCTGCTAGGTCAAAACGTATTCAATTTCTTTCATTATGATCATTTTGACCCAGCTTTTCTCGTTTAGATCATGAAATTAGGGTCAATTCGTCTTTTATTTCGCCGCAGATTATGCTCACAACTGCTTCATCTCTCTCACCGCAGAAATTCATAGATTATCATGGAACGAATAAGTCAAAATCTTCATAACTAACATGTATTAGAAATACGGATTTGATTTGAAATGGGAAAAAGATCTTCGCGCTTTCATCGAAGACAGATTCAAAGCACACGATCAGTGTACGATCACGAGTGTATGATTTAATTCCCAAACATCCAGAAATTTTCTGTAGTACCAGTATCTCCCCATTTTTACAAGGCATAAGGAGAGAAAACAGGATCAATACACCTTGAATGTATGTACCCTCCTACTTTAAAATGTATCAAATTTACTGATCATTTTGACCCGGCTTTTTCTCATTATCCCATGGAATAAGGGTCTATCCGTCTTCTATATCGCCAAAGATTAACCTCACAGCTTCTTTATCTCCCTCACCGCAGAAATTCATAGGTTATCATGGTATGAATTAGTCAAAATCGTCAAAAGGAACGAATATTTAAATAACACACGATGGGAAGTGTATGATTTAATACCCAAACATCCAATAATTTTCTCTAGTTATCTCCCCATTTTTACAAGCCACAAGGAGATGAAACAGGATCAATATACCCTGAGTGTATGTACCCTCCTACGTTTAAATGTATCAAATTTACTGATCATTTTGACCCGGCTTTTTCTCATTGTCCCATGGATTAAGGATATATACGTCTTCTATATCGCCGAAGATTAAGCTCACAACTTCTTTATCTCCCTCACCGCAGAAATACATGGATTATCATGGAATGAATAAGTCAAAATCGTCAAAAGGAACGAATATTTAAATAACACACGATGGGAAGTGTATGATTTAATACCCAAATATCCAATAATTTTCTCTAGTAACAGTATCTCCCCATTTTTACAAGCCATAAGGCGATAAGACAGGATCAATATACCCTGAGTGTATGTACCCTCCTACGTTAAAATGTATCAAATTTACTGATCATTTCGACCCGGCTTTTTCCCATTATCCCATGAAATAAGGGTCTATACGTCTTCTATATCGCCGAAGATTAAGTTCACAACTTCTTTATCCCCCTCACCGCAGAAATACATGGATTATCATGGAATGAATAAGTCAAAACCTTCAAAAGTAACGTCTATTTGAAATACGGATTTGATTTGAAATTGGTATATCTTCGCTCTTTCATCGAAGACGGATTTATGGCACACTATCGGAAGTGTATGATTTAATATCCTAACATCCAGTAATTTTCTCTGATTCCAATATCCTTACCTCCTTCTTTTGCACCCAACAAAGGAAAGGAAGAGGATCTTTTATTACTGTCGGATTTCCATCTTCCCTCACTTACCAAATTTCAAATTCAAATGAAATGCTCCGTTTGATATCAAAAGCTACCTTTCTACTCCAGCCTTCTTTAGCATAACGTAACCGAACTGCCTCGTGAGGTCTCTCATTTCTTCCTTTTTTTTAAACAGTCATCAAAATATAAGGAATGTTTAATAAAGGCAATCATTAGTTCACAGTGAAAACGTCAAACCTTTATGGAAATCGGTTTCGGAGAAATAAAATCAAAAAGATATGGTAGCGTCAGTCCCAGTTGGAGAGAGAAAGAGAGGGCTTTTTTGCGACGAATATTAATTTGAAGGGTTTTAGGGATTGACAAAGCAGCTGGAAGGAATTGAATGAACGCGAACGGTTTTTCGGGAGATTTATCTCCTCGATTGGTCGGGAGATTTTTAGGTTGGAGAGAGAGAATAGGGAAAAGATTATCGGGAGACATATTGGAAGAATGGACGGGGATGTTCATAAGGGAGAGAGAGGCGAGGAAATAATCCCTTTGAAGGATGATGTGAGAATCAGTAGGGAGTTTCAGAGAGATTGGATGGAGTATTAAAAATTGGAGGGCCTCTCCGGTGCTCCGAACCGATCCGATATTCGCGAATGTGATCCGACGCGTTATTCACAGTATAGTCCAACATTAAGAGAAGAAATGCGTCGCTATGGAAAGGTTAGCGGATAGGAGAGAGAAATGGAGAGCTGCGTCAAACCAATCTTAGGATTTCTGACTAATGATTATGATGATTCCAACATTAGTTTCGTCAGATACTTGACATGGAGCACATGAGTGTACCCAGGGGGGGCAGGAGGGGGCAGCTGCCCCCCCCCCTAGAAGCAGGCCTAGAGGCAAGCACCCCCTAGAAGTAAATGTAGTTCTAAGCGAAAATTTTGAAAGATTTTCTTTAAATCTAAAAAGGTGATACTGGTATAAAGGATGTAATTAAAAACAAAAATATTTTATTTTTGAGCAAAACATTTTAAAAACTAATGAAGCACTGTTATTATTTTTTATTTTAGTTTCCTTAAACTTTTCTGTGTTATAACTTGACCGAGCACGGCTTGCCCCCTCTAGTTTTGAACCGGGTTACGCCCTTAATGGAGCTCTAATACGGAGTATTTCAATCACGGAGCAATCCGACCCCAGGATTGGCTCGGATATGTGAAGATAGAGTTATTATCATTAAGTTAAAAGTATACCGGGACTAGTCACGGTGATAACTAGAGGCAAAGTTTATCGGTGAATAAAACTGTGAATTTCGTAATTAAAATCTGTCAATTTCGGTTTCATATTTCGTCATAAAATTGCAATTTTTTCATATAAAATACAGTTTCGTCATAAAGATTCACTCATAACAAATATTCATTTTTATCCAAGAACAATAATTTCACCAATAAAAATGCTTATTAGTATATTAAACATTTTTTATGGTAAAAACCTTGATAAAGAAGGGTCAAAGCAAATTCTAAAGGAATAAGCTAAGCATTTGTTAGATACACGTACCATAAACACTCTTTGCTATGTATGTATTTCAACCTCATAACGCGAGAATAGAGAAATGCGGGAGTTGTACAAATGGGGAATATTTTTGATTGGTGTAAATTTCACTGTCTCATTGGCCTGCATGAGGTAAATAACTTATAGTTTTCACTTAACACATTGACAACAAAAGTCTTTAAGGTCTTACACAAAAATATAATATCAACACATGCAAATATGTATTTATCTACTGATACGAGCTCTGTAAAAAAACTTAAGATCGTCTCCATAATTTTATTTGACCGGGATCAGAGTTCGAATCCCGGTCTAGGCGGATGATTTTTTCCCTATTATCATTAAATTGTTCATATTAGTAAAGTGAATATGATGAATAATTTGGTGCTTTCCCGGCGAATCTTGCTAATGAACTCTTCCCGGTAATTCATCCGGGTCAGGATGGAAATTGCTGCCAACGTTTCGATGGCCTTCTCTGCCATCGTCATCAGGACGTATGTTGGACCTACGTTGCAGTGTAGAGGTGATATGTTCCCCTCTTCTTAACGTCTTCCCGGTTTTACCACTAAGACGTCTTTGTGTCTGCAGCGATGTTTCTCATGGGCGTGGTATCGCCCGCCGATTAGCTGGCGGTCAGTCTTCTTCTCTACTGGCGATCGGCCGCTTGTATTTATCGCACGGGCCGCCCGCGACGTCCGCGAGTCACCGGATTTCTGTGAACGGCGAATCCTTTGCGATGTCAGAGAAACTTTTCGCCCGTTCGGGCAGAAGAACCGTTCCCTAATTGTCAGCGCCGAAGGCGCGCATACTTATGCTGTACCGGTGAGAACAAAACTCACCTCACCAGCCAGTTTACAATGTTCGTAAATAGAGAGCAGCGTAGAATTTTAAAAAAATAGACTAATAGAGGAGTTACTCATCATGCGATAAAATATTGAAATGAGATTTTGTAAATTTCACACATGCACCTCCATGAGTATTCACACAGATAATAATCGAATGAACGTGAAAGGCTTTTTTTAGGACAGTGATCTCTTTGATTAGTTGGGAGATTTTAAGTTAGAAAGAGAATAGGGAAAAGATTATCGGGATGCATATTGGAAGAATGGACCGGAATTCTCATAAGGTAAAGAGGCGAGGAAAAAATCCCTTTGAAGAATGATGTGAGAATCAGTGGGGAGTTTCAGAGAGTCTTGCTGGTGTAATAAAAATTGGAGGGCCTCCCCGATTCTTAAACCGATTCGATATTTGCGATCACTATTCGGGTACTATTCAAAGTATTGTCCGATAATCTTTTCGAACTGATCAGCTTTTGATGCAAATTTTGACATGAAAAACTTTGCAAATTTCACATAGGTAACTTATTCGTCGTTGAGCGATATCATCATCATTCAAGAAAAGTTATTTTTTTTTAGTTAATCTACCGACATAAGGTTTGCGGACGATCAGGCGCTGATTAGCCAGTCAGCGAGGGGACTGCAGGCATTAGTGGATGCGTTAAACGATCGGTGCGAGGAGTATGGGATCAGGTTAACTCACAAGATGACAAAAGGTAATGCGGTTTTGTAAAGCATCGCGAGCGAGAAAAGTGAGACTCAAGATAAAAGTAGGTGGGGAAAATCTTGAGCAGGTAGAGCATTTCAACTATTTGGGCAGTACATTAGAGGAAAACGGACACAGAAGCAAGGAAATCAGGAAGCGAATTGCACTAGCAAAGGAGGCGTTCATGAACAGGAAGGAGCTTCTGAGAGGATCGTTATGTAAGAGTTTAAAGAAAAGTTTAGTAAAGAGTTTGATATGGAGTGTAGCTCTCTACGGTGCGGAAACGTGGACACTGAGGAAAGAAGACGAGAGAAGATTGGAGGCATTCGAGATGTGGGTATGGAGAAGAATGGAGAGGGTGAAATGGAAAGGTGAAAAATTCTGGCAGCCTCTCCTCCTTTCTCCTTTCTCTTCCATTCACAATAAGACCTACTCTTTTTCATTTTGTCTAAAAATCCTGTTCTCTTCCTTCCTCTCCCTCGTTAACCTAACATTCTACCCTCTAACATCGTTTTCAACATCCCCTCCCCGCTAAGTACCCACTCCATCCATACCTTCTGTATCCTCCGTATATTATCTAGAAGCAGCCTCACTTCACCCACCATGACCAGCACTTCTTCGTTCCTCCTCCTCTCCGTCTACTTCACCATCTTCATTCTTCTACAATTACACATCTCGAAAGCCACCAGTCTTCCCTCGTCCTCCTTCCTTAGTGTCCATCTACATTGAATTTTTTTCACAAACTGAATCGACTGTGTCTATGAGGAGGTCCTCAGAAGAATGGGAGGAAAAAAAGTATCGTAAACAACCCTAAGAAGGGACTGGACAACCTTATTGGCTACATCCTCTGACATGATAATCTTCAAATAATTATATGATTGGGGGATCGGGTTGGTATGCTGGCTAGAGTATTGGCTTCCCACCCGGCAGGCCTGGGTGCAAATCCTAGAGGTAGCAGAGAATTTTTAGAGACTGCCCAATCTCTGCTGGAATGTTGTGTGGAGGACATTTCAAGCGTAACACTCCGTCCGTCGGATGGGACATTATGCCGTGGTCCCCTTGGCGCCTTTCGTTAAGAGCAGGCTAATGCCGACGCCGGGTTTCTCTCCACCCTTCCTTACCTACCCCTTTTGCTCATGGCGCAAATGACCTCAGCTGTCGGTCGCCTCCTCCAAATACCATACCTTACCAGCATATGAAAACAATGATAAAGGAAGGAAATGAATGAGTAACACAGAGCCGAGAAACATAAAGAGAATTTAAATGCGCAGAAATTGACAGATATACATGACAAAATACAGCAACATACATGTACGAGCAACATACACCCTCGTATATTCAGTAATAGTTGTAAAGGGAATTCAAAGCCAAATGCATTGACACCTAACGATTTTCGCGTCTTAAGTGACAAAATTTGAGTGCGATTTAATGGGCCGGGACATAATGACTGCTACTGCTACCTAGCAGAGACTCCTAAAATAATATGAAGTCTATGGAATTCCCGGTAGAGGGAAGGAGTATTGAAATGCGGTGGAAATCGTGACCAATGGCAGTATAATAAAACAATAGAAGATCAAGAGGAAACTTGAGGATGATAGGAGATGGTGGAATGGGGAAATCTCAGTGAAATAAGGCGCGAATATGCCAGGAGCGGTGAGTCTCGTGGTCTTGTTTGCACCTGGGCAATGAGCACGTGAGTGGGCGGTGGTTTTCCGAGTCTCTGCGAGGCTGGATTCGGTGGATCATAATCTGAAGAGGAGGGAAGTAGTAGCAATGGGAGGAGTAGACGGAGAGAGAGGAAATAATAAGGAAAGTTTTGGAGCGCGAATCGGAATTCGGCGGGAGGAATGAGTCGAAAGTGGTTCCATCTGGTGGGAAAGAGGGGGAGATAGGGCCTGGGGCGAGACTGAATGAGATTTATGGCAATGCATAGCTAAGGGCGCAACTAAATTGCTTAATACCTATCCATAAATTCAAATTTAATATCCATCAATGTCACAATATATTCGCATGTTATTGTTGAATTAAGGGGACTACTCCTTAACGTCCTAGATAATTGTAGTATTCAGCTTAATAAAACCACTCGTCTGTTTCCCCTCACTCTTATTTAAACCGACCATGCTTTCAACAACTCGTGCCATTATCAAGGTATCTGTGCGGAAACAGACAAGTGGTTTTACAAAGCTGAATATCAAAGGTTTCCACCGTATCATGCCGGACCCTGTATTTATTCAAATTGTAGTATATTAAGGCAGGGTTGCCGACTCATAAAAAATAATGGGGGCGGCCATACTGGGGGTGTTGCCCCGGGAAATGCGATAACTAGTGAATTTTAAATTTTTTAGAAGCGTTTTAGAAGAGTCATATGATCAACATTAAAACCCTGAAAACTCGACTCTCGATAACTCGACACTCCGGTTAAATCGACAATCCTGACATCTTTTCAACCCTCAATAACAACTTTTCGGAGGGGCTCGGTCCTTCTCAGGCCCAATGGAGTCGGCGCCACTGTATTAGGAGGTATTCAAAAGTGTTCCATTAGCAATAATAAACATCGATCGTCATGAAAGGTGCCATGTAAGAGCTGCCTAGGCGACAAAGTCTAACTAAATATAAGTTTTGGAGCGCGAATCGAAATTCGCCTGACGTAATGAGGCGAAAATGGCTCCATCTGTTGGGAAAGAGAGGGAGATAGGGCCTAGGGCGAGACTGGACGAGATTTACTGCATAGCATGGCTGACGGCGCAACTAAGTTGCGTTATACCTTTCCATGAATTGAAATCTACTATCCAACAATGTTAAATATATTTGCATATTATAATTGAATTTTCGGGACTGTCTAATTCCATATAATTGTATACTCGGAGGATTTTAATTGTTTTCTATAAGCAATGATCAACAGTTTTTGTCATGCAAGTTGTCACGTAAGAGTTACCATGGCGGCAAAGGCAAACAAAACTTTATTCAAAAAGTACTTTGGGCGTGCAGAGTGGACAAAAAACGAACTATCCTAAAGCCAAGAGATTAATTTACTCTCACCAAATGCTAAAGGTTACCAAAAAAAGAATTCATGAAAGCATCCAAAAAATATTTAGTACTAAAATATTACCCATAAATAATAAATTAGTAATAAAAATAAAAAAAAATAATAAATTAAAATTACTCTTAATAATTTAAATACCAAGGTAACACAAGTGTGGAATGCACAATTGCAGGAGATTCAAGGGTATTGTATTTGTATATCGATATCTATCTATGATGAGGAGGCCAATGTGATTTTGCTGTTTAGGTCCATAAAGTTGCGAAAATACTCCTTTCTCCAACTATTACCACGCAAAAAGTGAGTTTCGACACTTTTAAATAGGTCAAAATTACCAATGCACAGCTTCTTGTACTAAAAATAGTTCCATTAAGTTCATGACATCAAACGGCCTTTTTTATTATGCTCGAGAATCCTAATTGTTTTGATAATACGGGAAATGGAGGATTACCGACTCAAACCAATGGTTAGCGGGTTCACTTCGTGGAATGGTGTAATGATAGATTTTAAAAATAAACGTCGTAATATTCCACACTATTTTTTAAGACTATACCGGTTTCAATAAATACATAGGGTCAAATCATTGGTTCGCGAGCTTATTGAATTGGTGTCATGATAGATCCCAATATATCAACGTTTATTTTTGAATCTATCAAAATTATCGACACTCCACATGATTAAATGTATCTTTCCGCGATCAATTCTGGCAAAATAAATGCAAAGAACAAAAATAAGGCCATCACGAAACGTTAAGTATTTGAAGATAATTCGGGGTTAGATCCAGCGATGATCGAATAAAAGAAAAAAAACTTCCCTATCAGTTTCCTCGGGGAGGCAAAATATCACGGGACTGAAAAAAAAGATACACCTACATTCGAGGATTTTTCATGAAGAAGAGCCGGGAAGGTTAAAACTTGGATGAAAATAATTTCCCTCGAGCAGTCTCGATGGGAAGAAGTTTCAAAGTAAACTCCTCCTTGCCTTGTAGCCACGGATCATAAGACGATGTTCCCAGTCTCTTGAAAAGGCCTCATCTCGATTGCGGAGAAGATCCTTCGTCTTCGTTGGGGAATGAGCAAAGATTGATTCCACTTATTTGGGACGTATATTGGAGGCTTATGAAACTTTATTTTCGAGGGACAGATTTCAATTACGGGATTGTGACAACTATCGTCAGTTTCATAATTACTCAGTGTCCTCAGCCGGAAGAAGGTTAACTCCTCAGAGGTATGTCATGAAAAAAAACATAATTTACCAATCTACTTATTGCTGGCCTGGTAAACTCAATTTGTAAGGTGATGTAATAAAAATCCAAGAAGTCTAATTTTATGAAATTCGGTCACGTATATTAATGTATCAAAACGATTATATAAAATAAAACTTCAATATCATTTGAATATATTCTATCTTTCTTGTTCCCTAATATATCAACAATGTTTGTTTCACAACAATCCCTTGTATTTCTCTCTGTAGCCAAGCCATCAACTCAACAAAAACGCTAAAAAATCAAAAATCAAATGAACTTCAGGAAAAGAAACACATGAAAAGAATGGACACGTGGATAAAAACATATAAAAGTGATGACGCTCGTTCAAAGTATATGAATTAATGTGAGGAAATTACACGCATGCGAGCAGTTTTACAGCAGTTAACCCATCATAGCCCAGGAATGCTTCTGAGAGAGATCAAATTTCAAGATTTTTCACTTTGAAAACTTGTAAATTTTGCACTCAATCATAATTACTGTGGAAGCTATATATTTCATAATTGAAATTTACTTCACAACATAATGCATAGTTTAGATATTTCCTAAATAGAGCTGAAAAGCTATACATTTTTGATGTTGCTTAGAAGCAACACTGGGTTATAATGGGTTAATTCAATTTAGACCATTAATAACGTATGAAAATTGAATAATTATCAATGTTCCCATTAATTATTTCTCAACATGATATCATCTGTTTCCTAGAGGAGATTTTCGTAATAAATACATGTGAAATCTGACTTCGCAGACGAGAAAAAGCCGACTACAACGCCAGCATTTGGTCTCCTATAAAAATGGTTAAACGTGGACTAAAAAAACTAAAACAAATAAATCTAATACACCTAATAACCGATCCATGCACTACAAACTTCTAAAATGAGAATTCAAGTTATACGATATAGGTACGTATTTATAATACGTAACGGTACAAACCACAAAGAAAAAACGCGAAAGGTATTGTATTCATCCGTATTATTTATTTATTCCTGCACCACCGAGAACAGCACCATTGGACTTTTACACCTGGGTTTTTACCACAGCAATTAAACGTACACAATGTGTAACAACTATACATACAGCCATGTCCTGGATGGGAGCAACCTACTCAGGCTGGACTCAAACCCCAGACCTCTTATGTGGCAGCAAGGACTTTCCCCCACCGCCACCTATACCAGATAATTAGCCAATCTATGAGGAAATTTCAACTTAATTTGGTAATGTGAATCGATAGAAATATTAATCGATATATAGAGTCATTTATCAGTTTCAATTAATGGGAATAATTACAGAATCTCTCATCGTATAGCCGAAAATAGTATTCGCGAGCATTAACTAACTACATGTTTTAACTTGCTATATTAGGCTCATAAGCTATATCAAATAAGTATTAAGTAGGGATGGACGGATCCAGGGTTTTTTTTGGATCTGGATTCGGATCACACCACACTAGAATGGGTAACCATGACTACTAATGAAAAAACTGAGATATCGCCAATTTTAAAGCCTTCTCTCCTGATCCATACAAACATTCCAAACCTGCGAAATTTAAAAGTTCCCATCATTTTCTGAACACACCCCGTAAGCCCTAGAGGTGGCTCGCGGGGTATTAGGAAAATGAAATGGGTCGAGACTAGCTCGTGGTCCTCCCAAATTCTCACTGCCAATGGAGAGGAGACTCCCAGGAGGAAGCCAGCAGTCAAAGTTAGACCACCACTTCAAAAACCAAGGCACTCGCGTGGAATCTTTTTTTTTTGCGGCAATCTGGGAATGAGGTGTTCGAGGACTTTTTCAGTCATGGCGAACTGTTCTCAAAGCTTTGCTGAATTCTTTCTTCCATCTCCATTTAAAGCGAGGGTAACGTTCGAGTACCCGCGTCCCGATGCTCGACAAGGGTAGCATTTCCACAGTTTATGAGTGCATGGTAAGCACTGGCATGAAAGAAATGTGAGATGATAGCACGTGTTAAAAGAGCTTTCGTTAAGAGTACGACGCAGAAAGAGGTAAGACATTTATAACATGTCCACGATAAAATTTAAAACACAAATAGTAGTTCCCACCCCGTGAGCTCGGGTTCAAATCCCGGCGGCGACAGAGATTTTTCAGAGACTGCGAGATTCCTGCTTGAATTTTGTGTGGATAACATTTCAAGGTCAACACTACGTCCGTCGGATGGGTCGTTAAGCCGTGGTCCCCTTGGCGCCTTTCGTGAAGAGCAGGCTTATGCCGACGCCGGGTTTCTCTCCACCCTTCATTACCTAGCCTTCCCTCATGGAGCAAATGACCTAAGCTGTCGGTCGCCTCCTTCAAATACCAAATAGTAGTTGCCAAACTTGAATATACAACTCCACTACCTACCATTGTTCCGACACTCTCATGTCGCTCTCTCATGTGAGATAAATAAGCTACTTTTCCCTCGTAAGACCAAAATTAGAATATGCTGCCAGTGTTTGGGACACTCATGAAAAAGGCTTAATAACAGTGTTGGAACGGGTGCAAAGAAGAGCTGCCAGGTATGTGAAAGGTCGTTACGATAGTCTTGTTAGTGTAACTCACCTCTCACTCTGTTAACTTGTTCGTCTAACTGTCAGACAAACTCGGATGGAAATCTCAGTCGGACCGTAGATTGAAAATTAAACTAAACCTTAAATATAAATTCAAGAGCAGTGTCTTTTCTAACGAAGTTAACCATATCTTACGGACGCCAGCATACTACGGAAGATCAGATCACATAAATAAAATAAGAGAGATAGATTGTAGAACAGACAGATTCAGAATGCCTTTTTTCCACAATCAATGAGAGGTTATAAAGGCAGCGATAGAACTCATAAATAGATTGCATGACTTGTAGAGTAGCCTACTAACCTATGTAAAACTTAATGCATGTTTCTTAATTTTATTATTATTTCTAAAAGCATATGGTAGTATAATTTGTTAGTATACGTGACGTTTTTTGGACCGTGTGGTGTGCATGTGGGAGTCCAAATGCATGCTGCATGCTGGTGATTGATCACCCCCTGCCAGAACACCCTAGAGGTGGCTCGCAGGGTATTATGTTGATGTTGATGTCATTGATTGTCACTCCGGAAGTTTTCTGGGACTCCGTGATATATATCGGAAACAAAGACATCAGAAAAGATCTGAAAATTACCCCTATCCTCACTGAACTAAAGGCACAATTAATACAGTTTGAAAAATCTCTGGCTGCTACGAACAATGGCTCGATAATTAATCTCAGGAAATACACCTCTTATCCCACTGACAAGCATAAAACCTCCAAATATGTTCCCTCCCCCGTTATATCCCTTTCCCATAAGTCTATTATCTGCCACGACGACTTAGCCATGACGACAAATACTGAAACGGAAATTTTATAAACCCGCTATAGACAGCCAAATAGCTGGGAATAGCGAAGGAATCAAAAAGGAAATTTCGGCGTGGCGTTGCGTCTTTCTTTAGGGGAACATTCTGACCTTGATAATGGTATAAGAGTGTCGAAATCATGGTCCGTAGTGCAGTTGAATATTTAAGAGTGGAAATTAGTATTGGTGTTTTAAATTTATCGTGGATATACCGCCATTCCACCATTTCAAATCTAAAACGTTTTTATAAATTAGAAACACGGTTTCTTTTGGATGAAACCGTTTGCTAAGTGTAGCTTGGGAATTTTATTTTACCCTGCCGCAGTCATAGTTCAAAAAATTAAACAGATCATCATATCTTCATAACTATACTAAAAATATTGGTCGACCGCTTACTACAAATTTCATCAAATGTGGTGGCCACATCACTTATTAGACTACTGCCCCGAAGATCCTGGGCTCAAAGCCCGGGTGAATCACATGAACATCCCCCTTCAACAATCATAACTAAACGAGGTAGCGCAAGGAACGGAACCTACTCTAAAATTCACGCGCTAGTGGCTTAGTCATGGTTGAGCCCTAGCCTCACTTATCCATTCTCTATCCACAGCTCTAGCCTCACCTAACATCGGGTTGAATCACTGAATACTTGAATTAGATGTAGCGATGAACTCTATGAGATTATTGGATTCTTTAAATGGATTCTAATTAAATCTTTGGATGAGCTAGTTCCGACGCTTAATCTTCATGTTTAATATGGATCCTCCCTATGAAATTATCCATGTGAGATTTATTAACAGCCAATTGCACTGCCTTCATGAAAGGAGTGATGAAAATTTCCACTATCTATAAAATCCAAATAGTTATGCAGCAACAGTCAAAAATAAAATTTGTTGGCAAATCTTCCGATTTCAGATTAAAATTTTTATCAAAAGATGAGAAAATATCCTGATATTAGTTCCTAATTTAATTGTTTTGTAGTACCAGTATATTTTTGCACTATCAAGGTCTACAATATCGTTAATGGCTGTCTAACTGGCTGTCTATCTGACCACATATATTCATCCATCGAGAAACCGCTTTTAGATACCCCATTCTTCGACACCAAGTTTTTATTGGAAAATTCAACTCTCACAGATTTAATATCCAGCAATTGTGAGAAACTCGCCTTTTACCGAAAAAAATTCCAGGTGGGGAGAAAAATTAGAGTATAACGCTGTACTCTGCGGAAATGTGAATGCTTTTAAAGGAGGACGAAAGAAGGCTGGAGGCGTTTGACATGTGGGTGTGGCGAAGAATGGAGAAAGTGAGATGGACAGAGAGGAGGAAAACGACGAAGTGGTGGACAGGTGGGTTAGGAGGGGCAGCTTTTATGTAAGATACGGAGGAGACGTAAGGTATGGATGGAGGGAATACTGAGCGGGTAGGGGATGTTGAAAACGGTGCTAGAGGGTAGAATGTTAGGTAAACGAGGGATGGGAAGGAAAGGAATAGGATTTTTAGTTTGAATGAAAGGGAGTAGGATGTGAATTGTAGAGGAAGTGCTTGAAGGAAGGGAAGGCTCCCAGAATGCTTCTAAAGTACTCATGGAAACCTACCTTAATCGGTAGAATACTGTTAATAATAATAATAATATATTGCTGTATCACTGCCGCATAACATCGAAAAGACAATAGCCGGAAAGATAATTAAGTACCAAGAATTGGCAATAGAAATAAAAAAGTAAATATGAAACAGGTTTTCATAGCTCCAATTTTCATCTCTGGTACCAGTATGATCCCAAAACATACACAAAATATTTTCAAAATACTCAACCTTCATACAAATACATTCATCAAATTGCAAAAGGCTGTAATAATTTCAACCTGCCATATCACGAGAAAATTTCTTAACGCAATAGAACAGTAAAGAGTTACCTTGTATGTTCGAAGATTTCCGCGGCGTTGATCAGATGGTCTTCACATTCTCTTCAGCTTTTCATTGCATACGTTAGCTTTTGGTGACAACAGTATCGCTAATATTGCGGTCAGCGTCTTCAGTAAGTCACTTTCGACCTGAAGATGCTGACTGCGATGTTAGCGAAACTGTTGTCGCCAAAAGTCAACGGACGCGGTGAAAACCCGAAGAGAATGCAGAGATCAAGAGTTACCTTGGTAAAAACCCGTGCTCTTTACAATAAAACAACTCAGTGAAAACTGAAGAAATTTTGAGGAAAAAGATAATAATAATATTCTAGGAAAAGTTGGGGGTTGAGGGTAATTCTTGGTGGGGTCTTACAAATGAAGTTCCAGCGTAGGCCCCCCTGTCAATTGTCGCTCAAAGCAGTTCTGAGGTATTACTTCTCTACCAGATTTTTCTTCGAATTGCAAGCGGCTGAAATCGGTTAATATTTCACGCCCCGTTACCTGTTTAATATCGCTAAACCGACGCTCCGTGGATGTGGTCAGGTTTACGGGAATACTAATCCCGGACGCTTGAAGCAATAGCCGTCTCTGAAAGGACTCCCTCAGAAGGAGGTAGCGTGGAGACTAAACTGAAAGATAAATAGGAGGGCCAATAAACTGGGTTGTCATTTTCCCGACGTCTCGATCCGAGGGCTTTCATCAAACACTCGTAAGCAGCTGAGGACATCTAACTAATGGCTCCCTCCTGCGTAGCGGTTCAAGTTATGAAGCATTCATGTGCACAGATTGCAGAGTTTTGGTGGCGAAATTCAGTGTGGTTAGACCCTGAGGGAAATAGACCATGCTGATCCCCACTCCAACCCTTAGCAAGAGCGATGGGAGATGAAATGGGAGTCAGCACGGTCTGTTATTAGTTCTTAAAATACAATTCCGCGTCTGTATCAAGATAGTAATTAACTTCTCGTTATTAAATTCTTAACACTAGGGGGGCCAGACGCGTCATTTTGACGGGTAACCCCTACTTACCTAATCATATTGCCTTGAATTTTTATTTATCGCCTTCATTTTTTCTGACTTTAATTTATTTTTGATATTATTATATTATGTAAACAATTCAAATTTTTAAGTACAGTGAAATTTCTTTGTAACGAAATCCTACGGACCGCCGAAATACGTTCGTTAAACTAAAATTTCGTTACACGGGAAATACGTTATACGGGACGGAAAATAATTTCGTTACACTGGCGTTCGTTATAAAGACATGTCAGTGTGCATGTATAGAGTTGATCAAATATTTTTTTTTTTTCGAATTAATGTAACAAGCATTCATTACATTGCATAGTTCGAAACAATATTCTAGCAATAAGAAAGGATGACGTTCACGTATTGTAACGGAGGATTTTGAACGAAGTGAACCTCAGTGACGAATACATATGGGGGCGCAGGGGAACTTGCGGAACTGCCCGCATTGCCGAACATTGCAGAACCACAGTGGTAACTTTTTTATATCATAAGATAGTATTGTCTTGTATATGCGTATAATCAGTTTTTTAAATTACCATAAATTTTGCATGTATCTTGATAATTTTTCATCACGATAAAAGATTAAGAAGCTCAAATTATCTTTTGCGCCCCCCTCCCCCTTTTGAGTTTTTTTTATATCCGTTACTGGTGAAGATTTACAGTATTTTTATTTTATAAACTTAGGAAATATGATGACAAAAGAACTGAGAATTCTGAGGAAACCGATGACAAATACTCATTAGCAAAGACATCTCCAAAATAGCAACTTTCAGGAGAGCAAAAAAAATGTTTATTTTTTTAATTGTATATAATTTTAATTGAAATTAAAAACCAAAAATACGTATAACTGAAAAAGAAGCATACATTTGCAAACAAATAGTTTTTTTGGTTGAACTTTATTTTTTATTAGCAGTATTAGCAGTACTTCAGACCAGCCAAATTTTGAGATACGTGTTGTTAGAACTTATCCGTCATTAGACAGAATGAAAGAAAACGACCTTTCTATAATAATATATATGATTACAATAAGAAAAGATTCTTCTCCACATCAACATTTCTAATGCTTCTATCCTCTTTCCGTCCTCCTTCCTCAATATCCAAGTTTAAGATATACGCTAATAAAAAAACCTCAGACGAATGTTTCCTCAGTTGCTTAAGGGAGTTTGATGAAATACCAGGAAGGGAGAGGTCGATGAAATGACAACCAAGTTTATTGGGCCTCCTATTTATCTTTCAGTTTAGTCTCATCTCTTCCATCTTCTAGGGGAGTCCTTTCAGAAACGTACTGTATTATCATGCCCCGAGAGCCTGACCACATACACGAAGCGTCGGTTACGCGATATTAGACAAGTAC
Organism: Ischnura elegans; assembly: GCF_921293095.1. Lineage (NCBI taxonomy): Eukaryota > Metazoa > Arthropoda > Insecta > Odonata > Coenagrionidae > Ischnura > Ischnura elegans. The sequence continues at coordinate 24,409,175 of NC_060257.1, read as the reverse complement.
CGGGGCGTGAATTATTAACGGATTTCAAGCCCTTTCGAAATTCGGAGCGAAATCTGCCGGGGTATCTATCTACGCTGGAACAGTTTCGGAGGGGGGGGGGGGAGGAGCAGTTTCGGGGAGTTGGTTATGGGAGGCTAAGATATGAATCACGCTTCAGTTGCTAACTCTTGGATGTCGCCTAATTCCATGCTTTCAGGTCGTCGACTGTTGCTCCCACGCAATAACGTTCATCCCAAGTTTGTTCCCCAATAGCTTGTCTTGTATTACGGTCGAGCTTTTGATGATCAAAATATCTCCCGTAGGTGAGTTTACATCACCTTGTTACCTTTGGTGTTCACACGGTTTTAGCCTCGGAGGGAAGAAGTCTCGTCATAATTTACCAGTCTTTCCCTTTCGACCCAGAAGATAAAATTTTTGTACGAGAAAGAGAGACCGCGATAATTTGCGGCGTGGAATGTATCAAATAATGTGGCTGAACTCGTATAAGAGAAGACACCAGAAGGAATTTCTACCAGATTTTTACCAATTTCAGTGCAAATAAAAATTTGAAGTGGTTTATATTCAATTAAAATTTTACAAATATTGTCAAAGATAACCGAGTTATTTCCGTAAAAACTTCAGTATTAATTGTTCATCTGGAATGCTCGTCTAATTATAAATTTATATAGTATTATGATTGGTGAAATAATAATTTAAATGGTTTTCTCGTGACCATCGCCCATATGTTTTAAAAAAATTGCAGAATTTTATTTAAAACTTGACAAAATAAAAGGCGATAAATTCACTATGATAATTTGTGGCGTGGAATGTATCAAATAACTTGGCTAAAGTCACAAGAGGGAGTATATGTTATAGGCATGAGTAATTTCAACCAGCTTTTCACCAATTCCTTGACAAAATAAAATCAAAATTATTTAAAATAAGAGCGATAATAACAACAAGACCATAAAATAATTTTTAACTAACGATTATACAAAGTAAATATCTGATTTGACGAACAATCCATATAAACATTTAATTATGAGGAATTTACGAAAGTAACCCAGAGTAGAATCTTTCACAATATTTAGAAGAAGGTCATAAAAAATAACCCGACTCAAATTTTTCATGATATTAGGTATTAGGGACGAGCTTTTTAAGGGAATACTAAAATATGAAATTAATATTTCCCCGTAATATGAGGAAAAATAAATGCCACAGCGGAACATCATCTTCGTTTCAGGAAAATAAATTTAAATTGTTATTCGAGGCTGACATTGTCAACGAGGAGTGCTAATCAATCAACAAGTAATATTAAGAGTGAATTATTTCATAATTTACTCCTCACTGAAAAGCTTTATCGAAACCCTGCTCTTACGAGAACCCTTTAACATTCTTCTTGTTTTTTAAAAGTAGTATTTTACTTTAAATTCCATTGCAAAAACTTTACCTCGCACCACCTTAACTTAGCTCTCAATATCACCAGGAAATACAAATGTTTCTACAAGGAATATATATAGAAAGGATAACGACCATATGCTCTCTTCAGTTTTTATAAGTTATATGTTATACCTTTTCCCCATTGAAATGAAATGCTGCTAGATAATGAATTAAAACTATGTTATCTAACACAATAATCTATCATGGTTTTCTAAACCCAAATTTTTCTGATAAGGTGTGAATCAGCAGTCAAGAACCCTGAACAAACTATATGTTCACGGCAAGCGTCACTAAAAAGACTTAAATACTAGTTGAAACAATGTCAATTTTTTATTTTAAATTATTAGACACGAGCCAAAAAACCTAGATGAATAGTGGAATTATGATAGAAGTGACAACACTGTAGTTATCATCAAATTTTGTAATTTTCCGTTTGAGGCTTTTTCGGCGCTAGATTGCAATTATCTCCATGGTTTCCAGGCTAGCTGCGTCAAGTTGTTCTCCAGGTGCCGTTTCGTGGCCTATGCTGGCCACATCTTCAGATCAGGTCTGAGTGCCGGCAGATGGAAATGGCCCTCTATATATACTATCCTAAGGTTGGCCGATCAGTGGCCCGTGGCCGCAGTTACAGGTAATCTCATAAACTCCTCTATATTGAAAATCCCCGAATTGTAAGTCAAAGAAGAAGTCTCGCCATAATTTACCAGTCTTTCCCTTTCGACCCAGAAGATAAAATTTTGAGCGAGAAAGAGAGACCGCGATAATTTGTGGCATGGAATTTATCAAATAATGTGGCTGAACTCATAAAAGAGAAGACACATAAAATGTACGAGGAATTTCTACCAGATTTTTACCAATTCCAGGGCATATAAAAATTTAAAGTGGTTTGTATTTGATTAAATTTTTCCAAATATTCTGAAAGATAACTGTTAATTATTGTCGTTGATTCTGCAATATTAAATGTTCATATGGAATTTCTTTAGGCAAGGAAAAGGAAAATCGTCCCATAGGAAAATAGATGAAAACATGCGTCAGGCGTTCAAAATGTGGACGAAGAGGATAACGAACGAGGAAGTCCTCAACTTTGTTGGCAGTGAGAGGAAACTTCTAGAAAGTGTTTGGAGAACGTATCGAAGGGATATGGAAGAGGAAGTTCGAGGTAGAGGGATGAACTTACACAAGGAAGGAAGGGAAAGAGCCGATGACGGTGAAGCCCTTTGTAGGGTTGAAGAGCGGCTGGAGATACGCAAAGCTGAAGAACGAACTCTATTGACGAGACAAGATGACAATCTCTCGATTAGATATAATTTTTTTAATCAGTTAGCTCGCACTTACGAGTAATACATTTTACTGAGTCAATTTTATATTGCAGTACAACAAAAAACTAAGTATATTGCACTGCCCTGAATTTTATAGACTATACAATTCATTCATGCATATTAAAATGCAATAAGCATAATGTAAAATTTAAATCTACATAATAACCCGCAAACCACCTCATTAGGCGTGTGACGGGAGGTATTATTGCATCAGCCGTTAGCAAATAAAAAGGAAATGATACAACGATGTTCCACCTAGCATTTATTATTCTAATTTTTATCTTGATTCCTCCATCCTGAGTCATTCATTATTTTGAGACCTTAATTATTCGGGGAAAAATAAATTCTCACACCTATCCGTTCGGCATAACTAGTCAGGATCAAAATTCACCAACTCATTATTAACTTTGTGGTATTCCATTATAAGTTTTCTTGGATATTACACTATAACTTATTCCACTTCTTTTTTACAAACCGCGACCCCGGTTTCAATGAATTATCATCATTTTCAGGCGCAAATTATTCATCAAGTAGCTAGGTAACAATAATAACATAAACAGATTATATTTTGCGCCGGAAGATGATGATAATTCATCGAAAGCTGGGTCGCGCTCTGTAAAAAAGATGTGGTATAAGTAATAGTTAATGCCCAAGAAAACTTATAACTAGACAGGGCCATGGTCGGATCAAAGAGGGGACCCGGGCCCTGGGACACCCGCCAAGCATGAGCCTTCCGTCAATATAGAGAATTAAATCTCACAAAATCGGAGAAACAGGAAAAAACCATCATGTATGAGATGATTCGAAGTGAAGCTGTTTTTGGTTAACATTTAGTCGTTAACATTGACTTAAATTTATTGTTAACGCTGCTGATAAACAAAACACTTAATCCGTTGGTGTTTTTAATGTAGCTCTGAACGCAATCAGATGCACGGCAAGCGGCGGCATCGGAAACACGAACAAAATAAATTACCTTATTACTAACATAGTGGTATTCCGTTATAAGTTTTCTTGGATATTAATTATAACTTATACCATTTCTTTTTTGAACAGCGCGACCCGGGTTTCGATGAAACATCATCATATTGAGGCGCAAATTATGATCTAATTAATCTTAATTTAAACTCGATTGTTTCAGACTTAACTTTGTGAAAATCCATTGTAAACAATAAAAAGTTATGGTACTTGTTCACACAATTTATTTAAGGCGACCGGTTTCGTCGTAGAGGCGACATCTTCAGGTATAGAAATCGTTATTTTTTCAATATAACTATAAAAATAACGATTTCTGTACCTGAAGATGTCGCCTCTGCGACGAAACCGGTCGTCTTAAATAAATTGTGTGAAAAAGTACCTTTTTATTGCTTAATCTTAATTTATAACATAATTTGCGCCTGAAGATGATGATAATTTATCGAAACCCGGGTCGCGCTATTAAAAAAGAAGTGGTATAAGTAATAATTGTTATCCAAGACAACTTATCGGAAATACGATTTCCAACACACTGAAACAATGGGCCTCCCACTAATAAGGGCCCAGGGCCCACCCAAATCTTCCACTCGGCCCTGGTCAGGGCAATGCAATTATCAGCCGATAATCATTTAATTCGAACACCAATAGACAAATATATGAGCTCTGCTTCCTGCACTTCACGAATGGAATATACGAAGGCACTACCCTCGTGATATTTCGACCATTAGGTCCGGAGGGGTTTCATTTCATCCCCAGGGTTTTCTACTTGAAAGGTGGCTCTAGATTCACGTACATAGATGCTAACGTAACCGTCCACATACTCCCTACCCCAACCTCAATTCAGCCTTTTACCCCCTTATTTCTCCACCACCCTCGCCCTCACACGCAGACCCCTTCTCTCCTTTCCCCGGCTATCCACTACACCCCCTCCAGGATCGTACCAGCCCCCTCTTACCCCTCCCCCCCCCCCCAGAAACCCCGTCCCGAAACCAATAACGTTAGCTCGGATTAAAGCCGCAGATTGAGGCAAACCTTTATTTGTTTAAACTTGATTCGGGGAGCGAGCGAACTGCTGGATGGGCTATGCCTCCATCTCTTCCTATATCTTCCCCATTCCTCTTTTCGCCTCCATTTTTCCTTCCATTTCCTCCACAGCCACCCAAACATCTAATCCCGGGCCTTCCAAGAGCGGGGCTATATATTCGCTCTCTTCCTCCGAACCCATATATAAGCCCAACTTTCTTCCACACCAACGAGTTTAGCGTGCCTCTCCCGATTCACCCAAAAGCTTCAAGTTTCATATATTTAAAAGCTCGGTTTCCCTTTGATTGTCTCCTTTCAAAGGACCCCACCATGTTTACCTCCCTTTTGGATAAACATTAATTACGACGAGTGTATAAAAGCGTTATGTTCGTCAAATGTCTTTTTCTCCCTTCGAACTTACCTACGTACGTCGGTCCTCAAAATGGTATTCCGTCTCTATAGAAGGTAGCCACCTTATCGGCAGGTACCAGTGTCACCGTGAGTTGTCACAGACCGCGCATTTAAAAGGGTTTACAAAAGTCGCCACTCGCGTCGCTGGCGGACAAATTGATCCGAGTTTCACGGCGAAATATGGTAAAGTTAAGGGTGTTCACCGAAATTTATAGACATGATGATGTGAACTGTCAATTATAACTTTTCAATGCTATTCATCGCAATTAAAAACATTATTACGCAAAACATTGAAAGAAAGTGGATCGCACTGCACTCATCACCGCGCCGCGGACATTTTTGGAAACCGATTAAAATGCGACCGAAGTGGCAACAGAAATCAGCCTTCTATGAGATGGAATTGGGTCTCCTCTACGCAGTCCCCTACGGCGCGCTGAACAGCAAACAATGGAAAAACTATTTCCGTATAACGCGCGCGGGATAAGGCTACATCCCACCCCACAACATTGTTCGTCATGAGTGCGTACGCGCGTAGATCATAAACGTCGTGTGAACAAATACCCCATCAAAAGGATTTGCACCGAAAAGATTAATACACGAGAGTGGTATCCTTTTATATTTTCCCATTGGCAGAGTCATTTGTGGTGCAAACCTGGCAGGATGTTCAATCGCACAAATTGTAAGATGTGACGTAACAAATGATAATGAGAAAACGACGCAAAGGACGCGTTGGACGCAACCAAAAGTAGCACTGCGTGAATTGGGAGCATGAGATTCACCTATCTACCAACTTTGGTAGCAATCCGAGCAGCCGTATGGAAACGCATAGAGGACAAACAAACAGGCAGCCTCTTTTATATGCATTCTCATCCCACGAGTTCTCGTCCTATTTTTTCCTCTCTTCCAAATAAGTTTCATTCTTGATCATTCGGCGTGCCGATGCTCTAAAATGGTACGTTAGGTGTCCCCTCTTTTTTTTCTTTCAAAGACCCACCCAGCGATTTCCACGAGTCAAACAAGCATTTTCCCTCCAAACCTCTTCCATATAAAGCAATCTCTGTTTCCAGAGACTCCCGCGGTTATAACGGTGACGGAAAATCACATGTAATTTCTCGCTAAAATGTCCGCTCGCTTTTTTTTATCTCTCGCGGTCAAAGAACGTTCATTTCCAAGTTTACCCCCTTGATGTGCACATATTAGATCCCTTTTTCATCTGGACCACTTCGTGAGTTCGCACATGACGTCCATCTGCCGAAAAAAGGACGAATAATTTCTAATTACATCGCCTTTCGCAAACGATATGGCACCGATTCACTCAGCATCCAGTTTTCTCCAATATTTCCTTACACAAGATCAAAGGGCTTAACCGTAATACACGTCCCGCATATAGATGTCTCCTGATATTGCGAAGTAATTCCGGGCAAACACGGCATTCCGATCGGCGGTAGCACCGCTAATTGCGCGATGCATCGAAAGTCCAATTATTTCGAAATTGAATGCATTAATTTGGATTCCATAACTGTGCCCTGCCTATCAATAAATCGTAAGTGATTAAGGTGTCAATATATTGTATCCTATCTCATCATAAAATTATGGGAAACATGCAACTAACCATTAACCGTACACGAATCACAAAAATATAACTCATGCACACCATACTTAACAAAATATATGAAGCATAAATATATCCGATAATTTTTTGTTGGGTACGACGGACTATAAATTTGCTATCTTATCATAAAATAAGAAAATATCAATACACTAAAATCGCACTATAAGCATCTCAATATCACTTCTTGTATTCTTTTCAACCAATTGTATTTATTTACACATTCATACTTCCCCGCAGCTTGCCTCAATATGCGTGCCGTAAGGAAACTAGTCTTTAACTAATAAAAAAATTAAAATCATTTTTAAATAATAAATTAATTTAAATTTATTAAATCATACTTAAATAATCTATTAATTAAAAGATAAATATGCAATCCTTTTGCCAAAACGTATAAAGGGTACACCACAATATCACATTGCCTTACAAATCGCGTTTTCATATTGCTCATTTTATTTTGGATATATGTGTTAGATACCCTATCGTAAAAAAAACTCAAAATTTTTACATAAGGTGGAAAATGCGAAGCGAAAACGAAAATAAATAATAATGGAAATTATAAAACTTCTCCCAAGCCTCGAGAATGGCACAGTTACAGAATTCTAGAAAAATGAATAAAAATGTCATTCAAATATAATACTTCTCCAATATATTCCCACTAATAGGATATATAAGCAGGTGATATAAATTGTGGAGTCACAAGTTTCGCTATTCATTTGTTACAACATTAAATTTATTTATCTTTAACTTTCCTCCCTTCCACATTTTTATTGCATGATCTAAATCGATTTTAACGATTCACGTTAATTCAAAAACTATCTTATGAGATTAATTTAAAAAGATTGAAATCGGCGACGAACGTGCTATATGATAATCAAAGCGATAGTAAAAAAAGGCTCATTTTTGCCAGCTCCAAACTATCATCATCACAAATTTGGGCTACGAAGCATTTTCGATATTTCAATTAATCGAAGAAATCCTGACTTTCGAGAAATCGAAGCATTGGATTAAACAAATTACCGCTTGATAATACAATTTCATGATGACATTTGATTCCAATTACAACCATTGATAAAATAAGAATTATAAAGAATAAAGATAATGTAAAATGTGTGTAAGAGTAAAAAGTTAATAATTGATATGGTTCATTCCCCATTAGATATATCGCAGCAAATCGTTCAGAGAAAATTACCGCGAATCGCAACCAACGTCATATCCCAACCGATGCGTTAAAATATCACCTTAAGTGTGGAGGAGTAAAATGCTAATTTTTGCTGCGATTAATTACCCATTAGATACATCCCAACAAACCGTTCGGAGAAAATTACCGTGATACGCTTCTAGGCTCACATGCCAGCCGATACGTTAAAATATCACCTTAAGAGTGGAGGAGTACAAATCTAATTACTGATATTGGTAATTTCTCATTAAGTATATCGCAATTGATAATTCATCTGATAAAATTGCCGCGATTCGCTAGTAACCGCACCTCCAAGCCGATGCTTTATAATATCACCTTCTCACTCTACCGAACGTGCGACGTAGCAAGCTGGATAAAAAGTGATGAGTATAAAGTGGGATACGACGCGAGATCCTGAGGGTGATTTTTTTCAACGGGGATTGAAGAAAAGAGGGTGAGAAAAGAGGGCTGTGTAAGGGTGTGTGGCAGTTGGACGAGGAAGGGATAAGGTTTGACTTTAGAGAGTATTCGTGCCTGCTCCCTCTTTCATTCAGCCTATTTTATATATATATATATATATATATATATATATATATATCCCACGCGAGAGAGAAGGCCTGCGGGCGATGCGCCAATCCACAGACTATATATTCCCACCCTCAATATCTGCTCATCCTACTCCCCACTGCCCGCTTGAATCCCAGCCTCTCGTACAGTTCAGGATACGCCCCTTTTCGCGGGTACACGACCCCTACCATTCAGTGGAGTAGCCAGGAATTTCGTTCGGGGGGGGTCCAAAAGCAGGGGGGAAATTTTTAGAAAAACAGGGTACTAAGTAGAGGGTTTTAAACTAATTTTAATGCTTTTCATTACCGAAAAAACTTCATTTGTTAAAGAAATAATTGGTAAATTCATGATTTTTCAATATTTTGTTTTCTTTTATGAAGGAAAATAATTGTTATTTTATATTTCGGGGGGTTCGGACCGCCCGGACCCCCCCCCCTGGCTACGCCACTGCTACCATCGCGTTTCCTCATAGTTACGTCGTCAACCCCACACTTCACGAACCCTATGCCTATTCATTCACCTTTTGCACTAAAAATTTCAACGACATAGATATATCAATATATCTATTCGATATATTTGATATATCGACATGCCTATATTAAAATAATGATCGATTCTATTCATCGATCTATAATCGATTTTTACACACAACGATTCGATTTTCGATTCATCGATCCTATATATAGATTCGATATATCGATTCGATGTCTCGATGTATTGATGTATCTAATGCCTCGTTCAGATTACGATTGTTCCAGCAATCGTTGGAACTATCGTGCATTCATACGACGATGGTTAAAACCTGTACTGGTCTCTGGTGCTGACATCGAAAGTGAACGAGAAACGGTTAGCAAATCTGTTGAGGTATGCAGGGTATTACTGTGTTCAACGTGTAAAAAATACAGCGAAGGGAGCTTTACGAACTTTTCGTCTTTCTCTTGTCTCTTCCTCTTCCGGTCTACCAGCGCCTAACCATCGTAAAGTGGCAACGTTAGGAATTACGTGAACTAGTATCCTGACATGCATTCATACAGATAGTCTGCCAACTATCGTCAGGACAATCGTCGTCTGAACGGGGCATAACTCTATATATCTTATACAACGATATATCGATTACTCGAAGCAATATACTATTGCAATCAATCGAACCATTAAATTGCATTCGTTACTCCTGTCAGCCATTGAAGAAGCAATAGAAGTATACACATGATTCCGTTGGCAATATAGTCGACTGATATTCTATTAATTTTTATAGCCTTTGACAATTATCGATTGTTAAACTTTCATGCTTCACTGTACTCAGCAAAAAGAATTGGCGATCCACTCGAAAATTATAGAAGGTCATATTAGAAGACGAGATTGCTGATGCTGCGAGATTGAAATGAACGTTTTCCATGACATGTCCATTTTCCAATTAAACATGCCGTTGAATTAATTAACCAGTGGGAAGCCCGAGAATAATTTGCGTCGATGATTTACCGAAGAGTTTCCGCGGATGAATCTATAGGATATTCCCACCTTCAATATCCTCTCGTCCTACTCCCCCACTGCCTCCTATCTAACAGCTCAGGACACGCCCCTTTTCGACATTACCCTACCCATTCCATTTTCTCATATCTCTTGCGCTATACAAAGCTTTACCCGCCAAAAACTATATTCATCCCACAAATTTCGACTAAAAAGGATTTTCAATATTTCGATTAATCGAACAAATCGTCAATTCCGATTGATTGGAGCATTCAATTAAACAAATTACCCATTGATTACAATTTTTATTGAGTCATTTGATTCCAATGACGACCATTGAATAATATCATATTGATTTTTTATAATCACTGATAATTTTCAATGGTTAATATGATAAGTTTTTTATGATAAGATTGAGGGATTTGATTCTAGTGAGAACCATGCAATGATTTCACATTGATTTTTTTATAATCACTGACAACTTTCGGTGGTTAATATGATAAAACTTCTATATTTCAGAGAGATTAATTCATTGATATTACAATATCCATTCCACAAGGAAACCAAAAAACAGTTTTAGCAATATTCAATGTCAATGACACAGAAGAACTGCTTTCTTTAGTTTTCTATAAACTTCACTCATCATTTTTGAATATTCGATACTGCTTTAACACTATTCTATTAAGGTAGTTTACTGCGGAGTTAATAAGAAGCATTCTGACAGCCTCCCCTCCTATCATTTACTTCCATCTTCAGTTCACAGTAAGATGTACTCCTTTTCATTCTATCTAAAAAAAATCTTAATCTTTTCCTTCCTCTAACCTCGTTTTCATAGCATTCTAACCTCTAACGCTGTTTTCAACATCCCCTCCCATCCCTCCATCCATACCTTGTGGCTCCTTCGTATTACATCTAGAAGAACTCTCCATGCTCACCATCTCCAGCACTTCTTCGTTCCTCCTCCTCCTCCTCTCCGTTCACATCACCTTCTCCATTCTTCGCCACACCCACATCTCGAACGCCTCCAGTCTTCTCTCGTCCCTCATTACTAATTTTGTTTCCATTTGTTTCCGGTAAATATATTTGACGAATTTGCAATATACGTGAATCCGTCGAGATAGCAAAAAGGCCAAACAATTTCAATAGGGAGGATGGATATAAACTCAGCCGCATATGGAGAGGGTTCCTGGCCCAATATAATGACCAACGGCTATCGCCTTCCGCGGAAATTCAAAATCGGGTCAACAATGGTTTAACGAAACCTATATATACTTGGAACGAGAACGGTTTCCCTCCCATTCTCTTGAAAACGCTCCCAGTAGGAGGAGTGAAACGTCGAGAAAGAAAATGTTACCTACGTAGCAATTCCCGAAAACCACCACCAACATCCCCTTATTCTTCAAAAGGGTCTAACCGAACATACATTGTGTACCAAATTCACAATTTTTATGGAAATCATGCTCTATTATGGCTTCTAAGAGGAGCGTGGTAGCATAGCGGGTGGAGCGCGAGGCTGCTGAACAAAAGGTCCGTGGTTCAAATTCAGTGTGAAGCCATCGTGTACCCACAAATAATATATTTCAAGCGCGAGGTGCCTCCTCTCATCCTCCTCCTTGAGTTTCCATTCACTCGATATAATTGCTGTTAATCGATATTTTATACTTAATCGATCATGGAAGTTCATATTACAACTACACTCTTTATCTGCGAATAATCGTCTGTCACCTAGTAAGAAATCAAAGGCAATCCACATACTATATACCGCCATTCTTAAAATCCTCCCATTCTACCCCCAATGCCCATTTAACCTTAAACCTCACTCACAGTTCAGGGTACGCCCATTCTCTCTGGCACCAGACCCCTGCCTTCACATTTCACCTTTTGCACAAATAGTACACGCAAATACTTGATATTCCTGAAAATCGATAATATACAATTCTCCATAAAACAAAATTGAATTATATACAAAGTTCAATAAAAACCCAATTCCGGTTAATACACGTTTTACCCATGATCTTATGAAAGCTTATTGTTTAGCCCCAACCATTTCAAGCCCCTTTCTCAACTTAACTTCTTGCCAGAAGTAAGGTAAACAATGGGGGTTGAAGTCAGAATCTTATATATTGTTTAATCGAGGGAAAGCTAAATCTAAGACCTTGAAAATGATACAATGTGTTGAAACCGTGGTCGGTTGTTGAGTTTTGGAATTAAAAAGTGTGGAAATAAACATTTTTGTTCTTTCATCATGGATATATCGAACTTCCACCAAATCATGCCAGAAACGATTTTATACGTTTCACGTCAGAGCCATCTTCGGTCTGACGATGAAACTTTCGATACATAACAGGCTACGGTTTCCGGGTTGAGAGGTCGAATAAGGAAATAGGGTCCCTGGTTCAGATACGACTTTATGCGATCGAAATTGAGGGCTATCGGGTATTTCCCTTCCGACGTTCCATCAGTGTCCACCGCATAACATCCCTCGCGAGTTTACCATACGTGCCCGGAGGCATCCGGCGAGACCATTTTGTCCGTATCGCTCAAGAGGAAAAAGTAATTGAGTCGCTCTCTTGCTGCAGAAGTACGGTTTGGTGCGTTCTCCAGTTATTTTTTCATTTCGCGAGGGGGAAAAAAACGAGTAGGTAGCTTTTGAACGTTTACGAATACAAATTGGTGCGGATAAGTTCAAGCTTTTAACGAGCGATGTATATAGGATATATTCATGAATATAAATTTCGAGTGAAATGTCATTCAAATAATTCTTTTCGTTTCGATGATGACGGATCTTTTGGGGTGAGTAAACTCTTGCCATCTGAAAAATTGACGGTCGAACCATATGTCTCTTGGAGTGGATCTTCTAAAAATTATTTGCAACCTCCGTTTCCATTCATGTGGCCTTTGACTGATTAGCTCGAGCTGATGGGAGCTGCGGAGGTTGGACGTCAAGACCAAATTTTCTCTTCTGTACAAGACTTTTGTAGAAAATCCCATCTCTAACATTTCCCCATTTAAATTTTGAAAGGGTAGGGGAGGGTGGGGTACCTAGGAACAATCTCTGCGTTTCTTCAGGGTTTTCCTCCGCGTCGGCTTGTTTGTGGACAACAGTTTCTCTTCTATATAAATCAGGGAAGCAATAGAGATTCAAAAAACAACCTTGAATTTCAATAGAGAAGATGGATACATCCTTCACAGCGCCTGGAAAAGTCATCAAAGAGAGAGCCAATCAGAGAGAAGCGCCCAGTCAGACAGCCAATCACAGTGCAGCTCTCATCCAGCCTATGGTATATAAGCGAGGCAGACCAACAGCCGACACCTTCGACCTGAAGACGCTGGCAAGATAGCCAGCGAAACTGTTGTCCACAAACAAGCTGACGGGGAAGGAAACCCTGAAGAAATGCAGAGATCAAACCATCGCCGCGGAAACCTATGTTCTAACATTATGTACCTAGGAAAGCTTGAAACTACCCGCAAGTTCTGCGATCTATCGACTTTTAATGTAAGCCATTATGTGAAAGATGTCCTATTGTGTAGCATGTGGGAATTTGAGTGCAGTAGGGTTATGCTTACAAGGAAGACGCTAGTTTGTCGCTGGAAAGTAAATATTTTTAGTTATATATCGAAGTCTTTCACCAAAAATCGATCACTCCAACAGTGGTTATCGTAGCACGGTGAAATCTACATATAATGGTGATTAGTATTAGCTACTCATTTGGTATTTTAGACGTAATGTAAACCAGACAAATCAGCCGACATTAAAAATGCCACCTTTTGTACCAAGGGACACAATTCCATTATGTATGTAGCTTGGAACATATTTCTATGTTTGTGAATTTTGAAGTCAGCCGTAATTTATGGTCCAATATTCTATAACTTGCTTTTTTGTATCAAATTAATTACATAATTGGACAATAGAGAATGCTATTAATTTAGTAGGGTTTAAACTAAGTTTATTTTTACTTAAAAGAAGTTGTATTCTAAAATTGATTTTTTACCCAAGCTAAATTAATTTTCTTTATGTAACACTTTAATGTACTTTCAAATTAAAAAAAAACAAATCATATTTATTTCCATTTTTCACGTTTTTCATTACAGTTCCATCCAAACTAACTTGTGTTCCTTGATATAATAGGTAATTTTCCTGGGTATAAGAACGTGATGTAGCCTAGAAACAATTATAAACATTTTTAGATCTTTTTAGACTTCAATAGTGAAGGTACAAGTCTTAAACTTAAAACTTATGTTAAGTAATGCGGATGGATTGAATTGTAGCTATTAGGCAAAATCTCTAGTAAATATATTTTGCTATAAATAAAGAAATTGAAAAAGTGTTCCGTAGTACAATACTCTCCCCTACATATCAATCGTTCTCAATATAAAAAAATGCCTTCTGGTTGATCTATGTTACGAATTTTGCTTGCAGAAGGAAGTTTTTATGATGAAATATTTTCAATTAAGTAGGTATTTGTAAGAAGTTACAATTCGCAAGTGGAAAAACATGGCATGCGTGAAAAAGGCTCTTTCTTCGACTTCAAGTGCATCATCATGGAGTCAACTTTTTCGAAAGTTATATCGTTGAACAGTATAGTGAAAAGTTGCACAAAGATTCGTACTGTCCACTTCTTTTCATTTTTTGTCGTCAAAAGCATATTATGTCTCATATCTCGGGATATGAGGAAGATAAAAAAGCATTCAATGACATAGTTTAAAAAAATTATAACTAGTAGATCTTTGCATTGATAGATTGACCCAGTGAGAAGAGCGTTAGGCTATTCTTTGGAGGGTCCCCGATTCATATTTCGCAAAAAAAGTCTCCGGAAACCCCCAAACAAGATAGTGGGAGATGCCCCAGGGAAGAAACTGGCTCCCTCTCTCAGTGAATGTAAATTTCAAAAGCCTGTGGCCAACTAAAATCATGCACAAAAAAGAGAAACTTAAAAAGAGCACAAATGTTTTCATTGGATATCTGGGTACTACGAAAAAGCATAATAAGTTCATCTGTTATCATATAATTAGATGTTATGATTATATCTAAGAGATATTGTAATATGGTCCTCGATATCCACGGTTGGACATCTCTGCAACGTTATTTGGCGATTTATACAACGTTAAATGGATTAACAGGGATATTGCACGGATGTCATATTTTAGCGCCGAAAATGTTGTCTGGATTTTGTTGGGATATGGAATGCTGCTTTGAACTCCATATCAGGTCTGATTGCTGACAGATAGAAAGGTGGAAGGTGGATTTTTGGTAAAAGACTTCGATATATAACTAAAACTATTTACTTTCCAGCGACAAAAACTTCAAACTAGCGTCTTCTTTGTGAGCATAACCCTACTGGACTCAAAAGTTCACATGCCACTCTAGCGTATCTATTGTTGAGCGTTTTTGCAGTGGAGGTATCGAAATAGATTAGATGGCTTGCAGGTATTATTTATACGTAGATGTAAAATTCAGTTGCAAGATTCGACAAGATGATAAACAAAAAAAATGAGTTACTAAAAACTTTATAAAATGGCCAACATCACACTATATTCTGTTCTAAGTTAAGGACGTACACTTCACGACGTTGACGATATCGTTTTATGGCAGTAAGGTTTAGTTATCGCAACTTCCATCCGGCTGAGTTTCTCGCAATATTCTACTTGTCACAACTCCATCATCCTTCGCCACAGGGATATTTATATTCACCTCGTGAAACACCTGGCATTCCTTCCGGATTTTCCGATGAAATGAAATATTTTCCGACCACTTTGTGAATGTTCTTTTATTGACACACCCGCTGAAGTTGTTATTTTTTTGGAATCCGTAGTGTTGACCGACTACCCCTTTAATTTCAGCTGTCGGTATTGAATGGCAAAGAGGACACTGGGAGGAACAGAAATACATCAGCATACATATGAAAAATGTATCGCTATGTTTACTCCCTTATCGCCAATTTCGCGAGCACGTGTGGTCAATCCATTAAAAACTCGATTTTTTTGTCATTTGCTCTTTCTTCAAACAACACGCCGCCATTTCAAATTATTTTACAGCGTTCTGTCTGGATCAGTTTTTTTCCTATCCATATAAATGTTAATTCCAAGCGAATGGGCATTCTAAAATTTTTAGCGGTAATTTTTTTTATCTTGGAGCTCTAAAATATTTTCGATACAACAAATTACTAATAAAAAAATTAATTTTAAATAAGAGGAAACGATTCCGCTTTCTTTAAAATAAAATAACCGGCGAAAAATCTCTTAATTCGAGATGTAAGTATTACAATCTACGTCGTTATTTTCCAGGAAATATGAAGGGAGCCAACCTTCAATCCGATTTTATCATGAATGAAAATTGTACTTTGTTTTTCCACATATATATTATAAAGTTTATTGGGGCAATTTACAATCTCAAACTGTTCTAAAAAGTTTCTCCCCTTGTCATTACAATGTAAAATCCTGGGTTCAAAATTACACCAATGGTTTTCGTCACATAAATGTTTTGCTATTCCAGAGGATTCGTCGTTATTTAAAAAAACATCGTCGATGTTCTTTCATTCTTACGTTAAAGTTTCTCTCAGCTTGTCCAATATATTTAATATCACCGGATTCACATTTCAACTGATAAACACTACTTTTCTGTAGATCGTCATACTTGTCCTTTGCATTTAAAAGGATTTTACCCACTGTTACAGGATTATAAAATGACACTTTGACATTATGAATTATATTACACAATTTTTATGATACGTGCTGTTTGATTGTACGTGCTATTTAAAATAAAGTGTGGAATAAAACAAGGTAATTTTATTTTATTCTATAATGAAGCAATTCCACAAAATAACGCCTGAGACCGTGTCGTATATTATAAGTTATGCACTTTGGTGGATTAAGGGGGAACTTGGTTCTGTTTTGCGCGTTACGGAGCCTGAATTAAGCCTTGAGCCAAAGTCAAGACGATAGATTTGCCGGTCATTGGTCATTCGCCAGTCAGTGCTCGAAAAAAGCGTCGTCTAAGTGGGAAGGAGTTGAAAACTATCGTTATTGTACATATAACTTATTAATGTTTTCATATGAATGACTTTCATATTAAATTAAAGAGAATATGTCGTACTGTAATTTTTGTACGTTGTTTTTAATCTCAAATATGAGAAAATCGTCTGTCTGTCAGACCCTTGTGCCCCGAGAAAAGATCCTGGATCCGTTCTTGTTTATGCATCAATTAATAGTCAGTTCTGCAACTAATTATTTTAATGTTGCGGTAGAAATGTTTTGAATTGATACTGAGAAGTTTTCGAGAGAGGTACCTAGCTGCAGTGTTAAAACTTGTAAGGTTCATTTATGAATTGTTAGTCATATATGGGTAGTATTAAAACTATTACTAAAGTAAAATAATCGCACCATCACAAAATAATTTATATACATTAAAAATCAATAATTTCATTACTTGTGTAGGCTTATGCATAAATAAATTATCAATCCCCTCTCATGAGAATACACTTGGATATTTCTCAAAGATAATCCATAAAAGAAACCTCTTTGTTAAAATATATAACGTCACCTTCCAGGAATCTGAAAAGCTCTCGCAACAATCAAGAACGGCATCAAATCTGAATTCCTTTTGCGATGTGATCCATGAAGTCTCATTCCCAACTAAATGGCACGCAGCGTTCTCCAGATTCCCTTTAACAATGCTCAAAAGGAAGTCGAGTGGACTTCCACCTCGGATCTTAGCTACGCAACCCATAAATTCACAATTGCTTCAAACTCGACGTGATGCGCGATTGTTTCCGCATAGATGACCCGGAGGTAGTTCTCCAAAGTGGCACAAAGGTATCTCACCAAAACATGGTATTTGTCTTCATTAACGATCAAATATAAATCTAAAAGGGACTTCAAGCCATATAATCTCTGGCTACATCTTTATTAAAATTATCATTTTTCGCTTCACTGAACTCATTAACAACGGATAGGCAATACCATCTCGTAAACGGGAGCCAAAAAATGTTAACTGTGAAGTTTGATGGAACTCATCCACTAGATTTGGCTATGAATTCCAATGAAAACCATCGACCACTTTCACTACAATTTTTATGGTCTCCAATTATTATCCATGGATACTCGATATACCTTTGCTTGAATAATTGTGAATCGATTACCGATGTGTTATGATATAGCTCTATTATTTCTCTGCGAATAGTTTGCTCTTCGATATCATCTTCTTAAAACTATATCCGGCTCGCCATCAAGTAAAAAAATCAAAGGCTAGTGACGTTTCGGCTTCCTTTGAATTTCTTATTTGGCCGAAACAGTCCAATGTATAGGGATCAAATCCCCAAGACTAGACATCAAGCCGGCACGGACGGCTGCGTATCTGTAGAAGTATGGTTTCTAAGTATATAAAATAGGTATTTTTCGTAGAAAACACACACATATGTCTCATTCGTGTCATAAAGGCACCCGCCTGTGCCAAGATTACCGCCATAGGTGACATCAGCCGTCAATTCATTTATGTTCATAGGCATATTTACGAGGAGGGTACGGGGGCAGCTCCCCCACCCCCCTTGCTCCAGACGCTTAAAAAATAGATAAGATTTTAATACGGTTATCATTACGTTCGTTTTATTTTGTGTATCACGGAGCCTCAATCATAATTTAACATAGTTAACTTTCATATCAAAATAGAGAGAATATTTTCTACAGTAATTTTTGTACTTTATTTTTAATCTCAAATATGAGGAGACCTGTTAAACACCTTCCCCCCCCCCCCCCCCCCCGCCAGATAGAAAGCCTGGATATGATCCTGTTTATGTTACCACGTAAATTTACAAGTAGGTAAATGGATCCATCATAGATTTCCATGAAATTTTCAGCAAGCAATGGTACATATTTCACTTGATAATAGGTAAAAAGATTACGCTCACTTATGCTGTACTTACTTGGATGCAATCATTTGTTTTACTCTGTATCGCGGCCTGTTACAGCGTGAATCGGTATTTATGGTAACTTTGAGACATTGCTTCCCCGCAAATATTTGAATAAGACATATTAAACACCACTCTGACGCACAATTTTTGCTGCTCCATTGATCGAAACAAAAATGTATTATCAAAGCCGTTTAGATGATTTCTACGAAAAATGGCCACAAAAACGAACGCAAAGAAAATATTTCAGGTTTGGATGCATGTATTTCAGGAAGTAACCTTTTTATAGTCGTTACGTTTTCGTATGGTAGCATATTCTTTAAATACAGTGCTGTATAATATACAAAATACCTGGCTTTGCGTTACCTTACAAATTGAACTTAAAAACTCCAGTTTTTGTAAAAGCACCGAAAAAGAGAGAATTTCTGTCCGTTTTTACTTTTAAAGAGTTGCCAAACTAATTATTAGTTTATTGAATAATTTAACAGGTGCACAAACACTAGAAATAAATCTTTCAAATTAGTTCACAATTCTAGTTCCTTCCATCAAATTTAGGAGATAAAATTGGCTTAATATAACACGTTGTCTTGCTGGTTTTTCTGCACTCTACGAAGGAAAAGAGGAGCAGTCTGGGAAGAACATACAAGGTAAAATCCTAAAGAACTAATTAATCGCCGGATACTCTAATATGGTTCACGTGGGTAAGTCCAAAGGTACCCTGTTAGATATCAGGACACGGGTAATTAACTTCGGCGTATGGTAAAGTTCAAAGAAACAAAAAAAGGTTATGGGCTATAAACGCTCAAATTGGACCTTTATGAAGTCACTCTCACATAAATGACGCAAGTCATTGCAATAACGTCCATTTTAGAGTCGGCGGCTTCATTTTCTTCCCACGACACAGGGGAACCAAAATTGTATTTTGCGACAGCCAATAATAATCTGATGAGACCATGCTATCCATGTCAAAGGAGCCTATCACAAGTTTCCACCTGATGGACGTCATTAAGTTTCGCGTTCACTGATCTCTCCAATAAGGCGGGAGATTTATGGTAAAGGCAATAACCGGCCGAGTCAACCCTTGCGTCCACGGTGGAGGTGGGTACCTACTCTTCAAACTGGCTACGTTCGAAGGACACAAGATACGGACCATATCAACGGAGAAAATTTACGTCTGGCTCAAAATCAGTCGACCGAAAGTGAATAATAACATATTATGCCACCAAAAGCGTGACGCACATGCCTGAATTAGGACGACGAACAAAGGAAAAACATACGACAAACATCACAATATTTAAAAAACAGGATTTCACATCAAAGATGCACACAAAAATCATAGCACTCTAAACAAGCTTCTATACTCAAAAATAAAATCAGAAACCTCTAAAAATCTGAAAAGTAATATAATATATAAAATTTCATGCCTCGATTGTAACACTTGCTCTATAGAACAAAAATCACATTTAAAAAAATAGGAATTCAGGACACAAGTCATCAATAAAATGTGGTATAACAAGGTGTACCCTTGCTAGCCATAGCATTAACAGTGGCCATGTTTTTGATTTTGACAACGCCGAAATTTTAGATCATGAGAATAATTTGAGAGAAAGACTATTCAAAGAAATGGTTCACATATCTAAATAAATTAACAGCTGTAATAAAAATCAGACATTGAAAACTTTAGCAAAATTTACTTTTATTTGTAATAAATCAGCATTAATTAATCGAAATTAATGGTAACTAGGTTAGATAATAGCTTAGTTACCTACTATCAATAAACAAATATGTGCTAAACTAAGGTATGTCAAAATTTTTTATGAAGATTTTCACAGATTCTTTTATCAATGTCGTAGGTAACATCATCGGCTCGACATTTCACTCCTACTGGGATCGTTTTCAAGAGAAAACAGCATTTCAGCAGAATTTCCCAAAAGCAACCACCAACATTGTATGTCAAAATTCTTGTGTATTCCCTTCTCATTTTTTATTGTATTATTATAAAACAAGTGTTGTGTAACCTTTAATTATGTATCAATATTGTATATCCTTGTAATTTATTGCACTCTCATTTTTTCATTCATAGCCCTGAATAAGGTTTGAAAATAAACCGAAACGTTGGTAAATAACTTTTTACATTATATGACCTATACTCCAAGAATAATTTAATCATTAAACACAAGACAAACTAATTTCTTCAAATGCAGTCAAAAAAATTCCGTGAAATTTCACATTACCTTATTGCTATAGCATTTCACATTAATGTAAAATTTCACGGAATAATATAATATCTTAGGATTTCAAATTTAAGGAAGAAGGAAGACCGCAACCACTTCAAAAGTAATTTAGGCGCAACTAATCGCCTTCAGATTTGGCAGAAGATTAATCAAATTTGTGTGTTTATCACAGTCTAGGACTTCAACGAAACTACTCACATTCTTACTATTGCTAGCGTGACGGTTCATAGGTAACACATTGAGGGTGTGTTCAGCTGATTTTGAAGAAATTAGTTCTTTCTTTTTATGTCGTTATAGCACAGACATTCGTCCTTATGTGCTACGCATGAAAAGGTTTTAAGAGGAATTCACAACTTCAAACTCGCAACCCGTCACA
Source organism: Ischnura elegans (assembly GCF_921293095.1). Classification (NCBI taxonomy): domain Eukaryota; kingdom Metazoa; phylum Arthropoda; class Insecta; order Odonata; family Coenagrionidae; genus Ischnura; species Ischnura elegans. The sequence continues at coordinate 24,387,695 of NC_060257.1, read as the reverse complement.
TGTTTTTTTCATAAGGCATCACTAGCTAAAAAGATAAGCTATCAACTTGAAATTTTCATAGCATATTGAGAACTTAAGTCAAAACCTACCCTGTAACTAAAATATGATAATTTTACCTCGTAATGTCTATCACCGATACAGGTTAGCTTGTTGGTTGACCAGCTACAGTTGTGACGGCTATTGCAACATTCGAGCGAATAAAAACAAGAGCCTTTAATGTGACCTCACAGAAACCAGGGCTATGCTTTGGATTGGGCCAACATTGAACCCCAAACATGAGCATTATTACTGAAAACGGATATTGCAAATTACGAGCTTATGAATAGAAATTTTAAAAATCATGAAACATCTTCTTATACCTGAGAAATGAATTAAAATCGAAATAACATGAAAACAAACTCTATCACCGTCTAAACCAATTAGACTCATCACGTGATACCGGATTTTGCTATTTCTATTTCAGTTACATGTGCAGAAGCTGAATATCGTTCTTATTCATATTTACTCTTTAATCAAAATTCCCATCAAGACTAAATATGGCAAACAGAGTACAGACCGCCACAAAATGAATAAGAAGATGTTTACAACTTAATTCAATGTATCGGAAATGCTCGATGCATCGATGTAGAAGGCAAATGTATTGCCTCGTTCATTGCATTACGATTATTTCAGTGATCGTTGGAATTATCGTGCATTCACACTACGATGGTTGAATCCAGTGCTGCCCTCCAGTGCTGAAATTTAAGTGAACGAGAAATTGACGGTTGGCAAAGCTGGTGAGGTATGCATGGTCAAGATATTACTGTGTTCAATGTGTATTTAAAGAATAATTTTTCTTTCGCCCATATTCTACCTTGCTTGGACAAATTCATGAGAAAAAATAGAGCGATCTGAATTTCACAAACTTTTCTTCTTTCTCTTGACGCTTCCTCTTCCGGTGCCGCAGCGCCTAACCATCGTAAAGTGGCATGTAATCACACGGCTATTTCTGCCAACTATCGTTAGGACGATCGCTGGGACAATCCTAATCTGAACGGGGCATATGTTGACAGTTAAGGACTAAATATATTTCAAAGATGTCAATAGTCGTGTAATCGATGAAATATGCCCATATCACAGGCACATGTATATATAAACTTCGATACTCATCATGACTAATGCACTTTTTCAAAGAAAGATGGCCGTTCTGAGGAAAAAAAATGGTAATTCACTCAATTTTGCTATACTTAAAACACGTACAAGACAATTACTACATATTTTGTCGAAATTTCGTGACTTTTTCATTCAAAATTCACGATTGCACAGACAAACGAAGTTAGGTAAGCATTAGCGTGTGCAAAGAGGGACTCTTTCGCCTACTTCTCAAAAAAAAAAAGTTGTTTTAGATGCATCGGCAGATTAATATCGAGAACTCCGATACATAGATATGTAGATGGCACAAGTGATGACATGGTGCCGAAACGCCGTTCCGACACTGGTTAACAAAAGACATAATAAGTTAAAATACCGACGTGTGGTAGGGGGTGTTAGGACACCAGCTCTAGCTCAAGTGCTCTAGCGAAATTACGACTATCATTCATTAAAGTCCTTTATGGTTCGGGGTAAAAACGATTTCCCATATATATCCGTTCGGCAAAACATCACTCTTAATTTATCGCTTTTGTCGGACCTGGAAATGTAGTGGGGCTCTAATATTATGTTCTCCGTGTCGCTCTTAAAAATGAAATGATGTCACTAGATGGCACAACTAGTTTGGTGGGGAATACGGGTTACTGGAGCGTTATAAGAAGAATGGGGAGGAAGCAAAGGTGTGAATGGAGCGAAGCGAGACTGGTGGTGGTGTTGGAGAAATGGATTCAATACGACCTAAGCAGACAGCCATTCAATCTGTGAACTGCACTCTCGCGAGCCGCTTCACATATGTATAGAGTACCACATATATGCAAGGGGCTCGTCGGGACGTTTGGATCCACATATAGGAAGATATGAAGATGCGATCCGTCAAATGGCGCACAGTTCGGCTGGAAGATTAGAAGCATGCACCAGGACGTGCGGTGAATGTGGAGTTGCTCGAAGCCGGCGAATCTACATTAGTAGCACCAAAATGATTATATCTAGATTTAATATGTATCATAGTATACACTGTATACATATATTATCTGTATAAAATACATGCAAATGCCCTCTACCACACAGATAATATCAAGATATTATACATTGTTGGAAAATATGAATACATAAATTTGGTAATGTATATATTACATATGTATTTGTGATACTGGGTGTATCGATACTATCGATTGTTAATTGTCGGAATAGTTTGGTTGGTAACCGAAAATAAATAAGTTGGTGTTCTCGAAGTTTGACTGTCTCTATTTTCCGCTTGTGTCACGTCGATGAACGCAAAGTCACGCAGTCTATATAAAAAATCATTCAACATACGTATTATATCTGTTGCCATAATATGGATTTTACATAGATTACATACGTATAACTCGTCATAGATCTGTATATTATACATATGTTATACATGTCTGATGATCCCTGGTTACGCCGTAAGGATATTATTTATATATTTTCAAGCTTCTGGTATAATCAAGGACCATGGATCATCAGGCATGCATAAAATATGTATAATATACAGATTTCTAAATGTGTTCACCGATATATTTGGAAATCTTTAAAATATACTGATATAATCCTTTTGGTACTACTAGTGTAGCTACCAAATAGGAATAGAGAGAGGACGAGGGGGGGGGGGGGGGATTATACGGTAGTTTCCTTTATCGAAGAAAACGAAAGGCATTAATTTCGATTCGTTACCCAACATTAGTATATCCTTAATATACTTATTATTTGGTTTTAGAAATCCCAGTTTAGACGAATGGCAATGGTCTATTTTTACCTCATTTTAAAAAGGCCAGATTGGCGGCCAAGCGATGCCACTCCACGTGACGTCACAGGGACCTAGATGCTACACGAGTAGTCAGGAGTTTAAAACGAGTTTTACAGTCTGAGATTACCAATGCATGCATGTGGCACAGTGCTCAGGGAAACATCTCTTAATAATCACCTATTAAAATTGCCTATGGTCAGAAAGTTTCCTTCGTTTGATAAGGTATTAATAATCCTTATTTAAGCCAAGTGATACCTGCCAGCAGGGTACTCTGCTACCTGCCAGCAGCATGCATCGTAGCGGCGTTCATAGCTTCGCACGGCGGCAGCCAGAACCAGAATGACGTCACACGGGCTTTTCCCAGGATTCATACTTAGCTGTCACGTTTTCGCGCGCATGAAATTTCTCACTTTTCATAAAATCGCGAAAAATAGATATTGTCATTTAAAAATCTAAAAGCGTGAAATAAGTACTCCTGGAGAAATAATCTTTTGATTTAGGCAAATAAAATAATAGAAAACCACCCTATCAGTTCGTGTCCTGTTGGAGTGAGTTTATCTCAGCTCAGGAAATGGGTGTGCGAAAAATTCTGCTACTCTTCTACCAGGATAACCTAAATACAGTCTTAACCTTTTTAGATTTCAGGGTAAAAACGGGCTAGTAGCAGAATCTTAAGATTTATTATAATAATAATTTAATTTATAGGTGCCTAAAATTGGAGTATAAAAATACTACGTGTTTATAAAATTATTACAACGTAATAAGTCATTCTGGTCATCACAATGAACATTATAAATGTTTTAGAATATGATCAAGGCCAATATTGATGCCCCAAGGACAAGATGAAAGTGCAGTAATAGATTAAATGAAATTACGGGGTAATTCAATGATTTTATGCTCTATTTTTCAGCAAATACTACTACATGAATACTAGCCTTTCACAATCACGGCAAAATGCTACACCTGCGAGGTGGAATCGAAAAAACAATCCATTCTTAAGGTCACACATCTGCTAGAAATTCAGTGGACCGCTCAGAGTACTGGGTTTCACCTAAAGAAACAGATTAGAGAACATTTATATTCAGGATAGTAAGTTAAAGGGTTGAGTAAATATAGTAAGCCAATATGGATATAACTTCCTAAAAATTATTGAATTACTTCTTTTATTATCATACGATTAGTGCATATTTACTTTGGCTGCTGTAGCAGTTATGATACTTTAAAACAATGAATATTCGTGATCTGTGATTAATATGAAAAACATGACTTCGTTTTAAAGAAATACCCAGCAAATTGTATGGAAAACTCAAGAGCAACAATACGGTGGTATAAATAGATACCGCAAGTTAACGCAACTTTATCATTTTCCAATTTTACCCTATTTAATCGTACTTTCCATTAAATTGGTGTCTATCTTTCAAAGCACTTGCTGGATATTCAATTTTCACTTTGGGAGAGAGAAAAGGCATCTCTTGGTATTACGTTTGCAAACACATATGTACTTCTAGAGAGAGAGGTAATATGACGAGAACATGGGATACCAGAGTAAGGTGAGGAAGAGGAATGAGAGTCAAACGGGGTTGATAAGGTACGCCGGTGAAATGGGGCAGATGGGCAGGTGGCGCCGCGCGGTGGATATATGAGGAACGTATTTGAATGGCGACCGTCATATTAGCCGTTAAAAGCCGCTGCTTCCCTTCCCACATGAGCTCCCTTGCTCACTCAAATCTCTTTGGTCGAAAGAGGTGGGGTTGGGTGGGACCCGTTCCAAGGAAGTTATGATGTGTGCTCTCGTGAGAGGCACCATGTGAAATGTGTGGCGGGAGATGGAAGGGGATATAACCATGTCACCCCTTCATCATATACCTACCCTCTCTCTTGCTCCATTCTGGAAAAGCGAATTGGAGGAAACAGTTTTCAGATTAAACGCTGCCGAACACCGAAGCGGCAGAACTATCTACGCTTATTGCGATTGAATTGCTTAATATATTAGATAATACATTTGAAGGGGGGGAGAATGAAATATAAGTATTCTTTTAAACAGAATTAGGTAAAGAAATTCGTAAAAGACGTATACAAAACTTGGTGGTCAGGGGATACGACTGAGTTTCTGTTCTGTGCTGATATCGATTGGAAAATCAAATGCGCTGTTAAATGATATCGAGTTGATCTAGTTTGTTTTCCACATCAAATTTCTTTTAGTAAGCCTCTTTAAAAATAAAAATCACTCGGCCAGTGGCGTAGCAAGGGGGGATACAGGGGGTCCGGACCCTCCTCCTGAAATATTCGAACAGAATTACTTTGCTTCGTAAAAGAAAAAATATTTAAATATCATGAATTAAAATATTTCTTCGTAAAATGAAGTTTTTTCGATTATGAAAAGTATCGAAAATAGTTTAAAACTCTCTACTAACAATTGGTACCCCGTTTTTTTTATTTCCACCCCAGGTTTTGGATTCCTGGCTACGCCACTGCTCATGGGTTCTCACCTTCTTGTTTATTAATGATTGGGTATGGTTATAAAACCTTAAAAGCTCAAAGTATATCAGCCCCGTGTCAACCCCATGTAAAAATGTTTTTATATTACCTATTTGAGTTCGTTTAGCTTTCTTACGAGAGAATATACAGGGCATTTCAGAATGAATCTGCATAAAATTAAGAGGTAGTAGGGGATTAAATTTTAAGATAATTTAAGCATTTCTTCTTCTTCATCATGGGATCGTAACGCCTTAGTTACTAAGCTATGGCAATGCAAACATTTTTGGACGCTCCTTGCAGTTACCATGAAAACAGTTTTTCTTACGTATTCAAACATTTAGATAAAACGATAATTTAATACTCTGGGTTTTTAAAGATATCTTTGAGTATAATTAAAGGAAAACTTTGAGCGAGTATCAGAAGTACGGTTTTGCAATCTCATTTTCGTCCAACCTTAATTATTTGATGTCCTTAAAGATCCAGAGTATTAAACATAATGTCGAAAAGGCGGGATACCAAGAAAAAACGTTTTCATGGTATCTGCAAAGTGGATTAAAAAATGTGTTTGCATTCCCGTGGCCCAATAACTATGGAGTTGAGACCCCATGTGCATTGGACAAAAAAAATGCTTAAAATTGTTTCTCCTACCACCTCCTGAATTATTGCAGATTCCCTATAAAACCTCTATAAATGATTATCACCCCTGATTAATTGGCATTTCTTCTTCAGCATTCAGTGCTGTACAAACAAAAACCATTGAATCAAAACTTTAAGCTTATATGTGGAGGAAGGGCTCCATACTATCAATAACAAACACTTTCTAACTTATTATAAAAAATATTTATAAAAATTTCTATTTTCTGACCGGTTTCGGCTGTTTCACCACTATCAAATTAAATAAAATATTTTCTATATTTGATAATGGTGTAACAGCCGAAAGTGGTGATAAAAGAGAATTTTTTTATAAATACTTCGTGGGAGTAACAAAGTGTCTGTTATTGACAATACAAAAGATTTGTTTAAATAGATACCAATTTATAAAACGCCTAATGTTTTCTGGAATCGGGTTTGAGCTTTCTGGGAGAGAAAACGAAAATTACCGTGATAGCGAAAGAGTTAATAAGCATTATCGTTATATCGGGTTTTGTTAAGTTTATAATTGTAAATGTTGGTGGTAGTTTTCGGGAATAGGGTGGTTTCCTATTATTTTTTATTGCCTAAATCGAACGATTATTACTCCTGGAGTACGTATTTCACGATTTTAGATTTTTAAATGACGATATCTATTTTTCGCGATTAAATGAAAACTGAAAATTTTCAAGCGCGCGAAAACGCGACGCTTAAGTATGAATGTCGGGAAGTCTCTCCGCGTGACGTATTTCTGGTTCCCCCTCCCGCCCTGCGAGGTGACCTTGAGGCGAGGCTTAGCGCTGATACGACGCAGGCTGCTAGCGGCTAGCCTAGTACCCTGCTGGCTGGTAGCGCTTGGCTTAAATAAGGATTATTAATAACTTATCAAACGAGGAAAACTTTCCGACCTTAGCCAGTTTTAATAAGTGATTGTTAAGACATGTTTCCCTGAGCTCTGCGCCTCATGCATGCAATGGTAACCTCAGACGACGTATAACTTCTATCTTCTCGTATAGAAACTAGGTCCCTGTGACGTCACGTGGAGTGGCACCGCATGGGCGCCAATCTGGCCCTTTTCAAATGAGGATAAAAATGGACCCTTGCCATTCGTCTAAACCGGTATTTCAAAAACCAAATAATTTGTGTATTATGAATACACTAATGGTGGGTAACGAATCGCAATCAATGCCTTTCGTTTTCTTTGATGAAGGAAACTACCCTATTGCTGCATAGGTAACATTTTCACACTCAACGTTTCACTCCTCCTACTAGGAGCGTTATCAAGAGAATCCCGGAAAACCACCACCAACGTTGATAAAAGAAGCTGTGAAAATCTTCATGCAAAAATTTATAATTGAAAATTATTCATTTGTCCTATCGCATAAAAAAGGTTTACATGGATCATATTGCGAATCACGATGGACTGTTCTCCCTGCCATATTGAATTCCGTCATCAGTGAATAATAACGTCTATTCCCATCCGTCCTACATGTAAATCTTATTCTCCTCCTCAGGGGCGCAGCTAATAACTAAGGATGTGGGTGTTTTAGGCGCAACTAATACTGGGCGGTCTGGAATACCCGCCAGGGTAAGTGGGAGGTACTGCCCTCCCCAGAAAAAAATTAAGATAAATGGTTCAAAATGATGAGTTTTACGGTATACGGGCATAATTTATCAATCCTTACACTATTCTATAAATAATATTAATCCAATTAAGTAAAATGAATTAAAATTTAAAATTTCTACGAGCTCTGGGGGGGTTTATCCCCCTATCGTTGCGCCACTGCTCCTCCTTCCATGTTTACCTAACATTCTTCCCTCTAACACGGTATTCAGCATCCCCTCCACGCTTTATACTCGTCCCATCCAAACCCTCTGTCTCCTCCGTATCTCCAACAGAGGTCTCCCCTCTTCACCCATCATGTCGCTCAGTTCGCTGTTACTTACCCTCTGCACCCATTCGACTTCTACATTCTCTTCACAACTTATACATGTGCTGCCTTTTAACAGCAAAAATAATTTCTGGACGGTGATAAGGAAAAGAAAAGTTTTGGAGAAACAATAATTTCAAAACAATAGACACTTATCAGTTACCTATTGGCAACGTAGATATAGAGATAACGACTAATTTTTTTCTTAAACTTTTATTCCATACGTGCTTTTGAATGAACGTGAAGGTTGTGCTACGGTAGAGTAAAAGAAATTAATCTTGAACTGACATAAATTTGGAAACTGAAAAAAATGGAATGGAGGGGACAGGTAAATAAGAAATTCTACAAAACTTGAAATAAAAAACAACTACCTTAAGATTACTAGGAAAAGAAGAGATAAAAGGTTTGAAATTGTTCTGAGACGTGGCCATTATATAACCACAGTATTTTTTACAACCATCTTTTCTTACTAGACCAGATTACTAGTAACATTTAACTTAAACAATCTAAATAAAAACCTTCATCAATAATTATTTGAACAAGTTTTCTTAAGTGATCAATGGAATCAGAGACGAGGCAATGAAAAAACACCCACACGTATAGTTCAAGACTAAGACCTACAGTTCACTGCTCAATAATTCTATATAAACCAAGTACATTGTCTTCATAAATGTATAATCTCCAATGCCATAGTTGTGTACTACGTATTATTTTTGTGTGTACCTATGATTCAATAAAATTTATTAACATAGAAGTAAAAGATCGTAAACATGGAAGTAAGGAAACAATTTATTGTAACTTAGATTTGGAGTATGATATCGGAAGTGAAGCATGGACAATGACAGATGCGGAGAAAATAATGGTGGAGGCATTTGAACTGTGGGGCTGCAGGAGAAAGACGATAAATAAATGAATCGACAGATTAAGCACTAATGAATTCCTAAAAAGAGTAATAGATAGGAGAAGCCTTATGAAAAACCTAAATAGAAGGTGATTAAAGCTGATCGACCATATTTAGAGGCATTAAAAAGAAAGTCTTCGAAAGACAGTGCACGAATTAAATATATCTAATCTGGTAAAGAAGGATGTGAAAGAGGAAAATAACGTAGTTGTGAGTAGATTATCTGATCGGAGAACTGGAAAGCAGAGTTAAACAAATCTTAGGATATGATAGTGATAAAAAGTAATTAATTTTATTATTTCCGATGCTCGGCTAGTGAAAGGACGTGCCAGAGAGTGTTAGAGACGAGAAGGATATGTTAGTTACAGCAAAGATAGAAAGATAGAGGCATGCATATGGGCTTTTGGAAGTTGATGCGACAAAGTGAAAGGAGATGAAGATGATAACAATAATAATGTCGTCTTTATGTATCAAAAACCGAATTTAGGTTAAGTATACCGGAACTAGCCACGGTGATAACTGCAGTCCATACCACCTTGTCGCAGATAAAGCAGTCGACTAGAAATAGAGGGATCCGAGTTCGAATCCCGGTCAAGGCGAATGATTTTTTCTCCGTGGATTTTTCGCACAACTGAATTTAGGACTATATAGAGCTCTGTCACGATTAAGTAGATAGATACGAAAATAATTCCAAGCCCTTGATGGGAGAAAACCCACCCCAGCAGGATTCGAACCCGCATCCCCTAGAATAGCAGGCAAGGACTTTAACCCGCCGCCGCCGAGGCCGGCAAAAAATAAGATCGACCGCGACAGGACTCGAACCTGCAATCTTCGGATCCGAAGTCCGACGCCTTATCCATTAGGCCACGCGGTCTTACTCACATCTAGCAAAAGTAGAGATCAAAATAGGGAGAAAAAGATAACATTTGATTTCCCAAATTTTCTTATATGACTCATTAACAATTGATAAACAAATCCATACATAGATGAGGAAATAGGCTCTATTAAGAAAAAGAAAACATCATTACTCATTCAGTTACTAAGGCGTAAATAGTAATTAAATTTGAGGCAGTACATATCTTCCAACACCACCTAGACTAGGTGGTGTTGTATCTTCCCACTAAAAATGTCTGTGGCATCGTTAGAAACTTGTCGAAAAGAGAAGAAATGTGAAGGGCGAGATCCTAACTCTACACCCTCTCGTCAACGAAATGATTCGCCTAACTTCACGAGAAGAAATATCTCAAAGATTTCACCGCCCATTACTGGCGATGTAGTTCAAATTCATATTTTAAACTTTTCCGCATTCTCCAATAAAGTTACTTTGTTGATCTATTCCATACATTGTTAGCTATTGGACAAGGACCGCACAATTTCTCCTATCTTGAATTTAATGCGTAGCTTAAAGTTATATTTGTGCATATATGCACGCTATTGGAGAGATTCCACTAATATTGCGAGGTTCTCTAGCTAAGGGTCACTTTGAGTTATAACCCGAGGGTGCAGATGTGATTTGATCCTAGGACACTTTGTTCCGAAGCCCAAGGCTAGACCAAATACGTTACCGTACTCCTCCAGCTTTGGGATAACGGGTGCTAACAATACGGTGTTATCATAAAAGAATGGTACGGTTTTGAATATAGTTTAAATGAAAACAGAATTACTTACAGTACATTTTTTTATTTTACGAATTAGTTGCCTTAAACAGTGTTTTAGGTAATTGATAAGCTTCAATATGTGCGCCCTTATTCGCTCGAAAAAATTTTCAAAAGATATTCAACTTCTGACCAAATCTAAGGTAGCTTTACTTCGTTGCTTGATTAATCCCGTTCAATCCCGTTCAATCAAGCAACGAAACAACGAATTCAATGATGGCGAATTTTTGTCTATAAATGCTGCTTTTGATACCTGGTACCTTCCTTTGCATATCTGAAATCGCACTCTTTTATGAAAAGCCTGTAGAAGGCTAAAGTACAACTGTCATTGCTATCCAGGCGAGCGATGATCGGGAACTGTGCTCAGGCTTAAAAATATCGGTCAGAACCTCACCCTTGACACTTTTTGAAGTGAAAACTTCGTATGGCGCGTTGAGCACTATTGTAGATGGGGGGAAAGACATTGGGCTCGCGACATCGTCACCGTCACCGCTACTATACAGTTTACATTCCTAATCCAGTTAGTAGCATAGGCTTCTTGTACATTTTTTAACATCAATCATTTCCCAAAATTTTTAAAATAAAAAGTTTTTACTTCCAACGGCAGTCCCACGAATGCCATGTTTTTTTTTTCCTTATGACGCTCATTTCCCTAGAGAAGGTGTGGCGCCGCGATACGAATCTCTCGCCACTATAACGAGCGCCGGCCGGTCGTCACATGTTTTGCTGCCTCACGGACGCCACCGCTAGGTGTATTATTAGTTATTTATTATTTTTCGCTGTAGTGTATGAACCAATAAATAGTTATTGTTTTCCAAATACTGCGTTTGTGTGTGGAAATAACCGAATCCTTCTCAAAGGTGTCCGAGTCGGATGCCGAAATGTTTGAGTCATCGACGCGGGCGGAAACCGGGGAGCATTTCAGAACAGAAGGATGGGATTTCATAGGTACCCACATGGGGAAGTTGCCTTTGTACAGTCTGAGGAGAATTTGGCTTGAGATAGGTGGATGAAATTGCTTTCGCCATAGTTCTAGCGAAGGGAGTGTGCTAAAAAAGGCGGGCGGTTATCTCACCATGGCATGAAGAGCTGTCGCTATGGCAACATTTTCCTCCTTGTCTCCCTTGTATTGCAGCTCTTATTCCCACTCCAACTCTGTCTTATATATGGCGCTGCCTTAAGTGATTAGAGATATCCTTCTAATGCCATTAAAACTGAAAATTATATTCACATTGGAGAGTTTCAACAATGCTGTTCATGGTGCAGGTTGCAAGTGTTGTCAGTTTCGGTAATTTCACTTTATATCGGGGTTGTAAATCGACCTGTATCCGAATTTACTATCACTGCCTTCTACCTGAGGGTGAGGCTGAGGATGTATGGCGTTTTCAGTGCATCTCGAATTCAAATCTTTTTATCAAATTGCATGGATAGATTTTATGCCCCTGGAGAGTTTTTGAAATGGCTCCTGCCTAGCTTTTACTTCCCGTTACTGTCGTTTATTTGGAAGTTCTTTTATCGGATCGAAGAGAAAATATTCAGCGGGAGTGAGATATTTCCTCCTCCTGTGTCAATGGCAGAGTGAATTTCGATGGAAATCATCCCTCATGGCGAAGCAATTTTCAATTTCCACCAATGTAAGGATATATCGAATGCAGTACATAATACTTTCGTTGGCGCATGGCATCCATGGGAGAAAACTGAAACATCGTCTTCGTATGAAATGTAAAAATTGACTTTAAACAACAGAGAAAACTCTATTGAAAAGATAGAATGCCTAAGTAGCCATAATGGTGAATTGTATTGCCACTTTTCCTGTCAACGAGTAGCAATACAATGCAGTGGCGCAGGGAGGGGGGGTTTAGGGGGTTAACCCCCCCCCCCCCCCCCCCCCCCCCAGAGCTCAGAGAAATTTTAAAGTTTCATCTATTTTACTTAATTGGATTGATATTACTAATAGAATGGTGTAAGTATTTATAAAATATTCCTCAGAAAGCCGTAGAACTCACCATTTTGAACCATATATCTTAAAATTCCGCAATTTATTAATCTCGCACCTACCGCTTATCCTGGTGGGTATTCGATACCCCCACACTCCCCGGTATAAGTTGCACCTAAACCCCCCTCCCCCCAGCCTTAATTCGTAGCTGCGCCGACGGAGCTAAGGATAGTCCGTTCCGGCTATGCTAATTTTGCCTTGACGTCACTGCTATATAGAATAAAACCCACTTTCGACCAATGACTGACAGATTTTTTCATATATTTGGAGCAAACGAGACGAGATACGACATAAAGTCGTCCCTGTCTAAAATCGCCATAAACCCGTGTAAAAATTGTCAAATAACTGTCGAACAATAGTGGAAAATTGTCGAATTGTATAACAGTGTTGCCCTATACCTCCTTGCCCCTGCTGTGTGGGGGCGTGACAATCACCATGTGAACATCGCAGGGAAGCTTTTCATAGGCACCAAAGTCATTGCGGTAGCCCTGGGTCCAACCTGGTAACAGTCAGAAAGCCTGTAAGGTATGAACACCAAGAACTGCTTGGTATTCATAGGATGCATTTTAAGTAGATTAGATACCAACGAACAAAACGATCCATAAGGAACAATCGGCAGAAACAAATCGTAAGAATGTCAGAGAGACCAGAATATGCTAAAGGCCTTTTCCGCTGGGATCTGAGGAGGCAGAGCTATATACACGCCCGTGTAACATATGACTCACTGAATTTGAGCCATTAAAAATGCGAATACCATACATTCCATAAATCTGTACGTGTACATATTCCTTTTTGAAAATAAAAATTCCTTATCAAGGTATTCTTTTACCCATTGAAATTATTGCCTTTTATCAATTTCGAACGTGAAATTGTGGACGTGAAACACATGCTAGGACGGAGTACAGCGGATCAGATTCTTTTTCTTTTAAGTCCCTAAATATGAGCAGCGAGGAAATACTGATCGCCTCATCTATTTATTCGCTTCGTCTTGAATCAATACCGCTCGCCGAATTAAACGCTGGGACAGCACTTCGAATACTCCCGACAGACTAGGGCGATTTGGCCATGTTTGAGGAATTATCGAGGCAAATAGCACACTTGGGCATGGCTGCGGAAAATGCAGACGCAGTCGGAAATGATAGCTCAACGCATCCACTTATTGTGTGCTTATGTGCCATCTCGACGGAACGCGAATCCATTATTAATAAACAATGGACTGCAAAAGAGCGCGCGCGTCGTGGTACATACATGCTTCAAGGACGACGACATCATCCTGGGATACTATCACGAGAGATACATGAGACAAAAGAAGGGAGATGAGCGCGATCGCTACTGATCGAGTCGCTACTGTTTAAGAGTACCTTCGTGTGTTTCGTTGGGTGTTAGTTTGCATCTTCCTTTTTTCGTACGTCTTTTGTTTTATTCCCTCTCTCTACATCCCCCACTTTCGAGGAATTGAATCGCGCGGCAATCCATCTCGTAATGCCCGATACTGCTCTCGATATCTGCAGTCACCAGCAGATTTACTTCGACTAGGATTCATTACGGGCGCAGCCGCTCTCGTCTTCCCATCCTCTTGTGATGCGGTTTGGGGCTCCCATGATGCATCGCTCCTGTAGTAGGCCCATTGAAAAAGACGGGGAAGAAACGCACCAGTTGTTGGGGGTGCAAAAGTGCTGGGGATGCGGAAATCTTCCTTCGAACATCACCCTAACCGCGCCCAGCCCCTAACCATTACAGGGTGGGATTGCTTCTTTGGATCGTCACGGGGGTTGAAGGAAACATCTCACCATTTATTACTTTTTTATGCCTGTGATTTGATCGGAGTTTTGCTCGAAATGGAAGATAATTTTTCGCGACTCACTGGAAGGGAATTGCACAGGTTTCTTTTCAAGGAGATAATTTTTTTCTTTCGTTTCAACCATCACATGAGCGTTTTCCATGATGGAACGCTTCCATCATCAGCCAATAGCTGGTCTTAATCGCAAAGCTTGGTAACAAATAACGTACAACATACTTATCCAAAAATTATCGATAAAAGAGTATCTTTTTGGAAATTTTATGCCGGAGTTCTAAAACTGAACACAAGTTAAAAATATCCATGGACGTAAAATTTGTTTAAATAGGCTTAAAAATACTTAACTTATTTCAAGTAATACATAGAAAATGTATGCTTTGGATTGGATATAAATTAGCATCGGATAATATTTGGTTTTTAGTGGCGGAAATCAGCACTGATCGGTTCATTTCTGTGATGGTCTGTCGATAAAGTACAAATGGCATATTTTCACATGTTCGCGGATATTACATGCAATTTATTTCTCTGAACGCCTTTAGCAGTAACAGTTGCGCTACGCGACAAATCCTATATCCATAATTTTATCACCATCTACTACTACAAGTACTGCGATCATCGTTAGAATATAATACATTGTTTTCGATGCATGAACACTAAAATAAAAATTTTCCTAGATTTTTGAACCGAAAACATTTCCAGGCTCAAGAAAATGGTGAAGGGGTCTGATTGTTGGGTTCATTTATTTGGTAAAGGTTCCACAGAGTGGCGCCTCAGGTCATCGATTGTAATTGGCTCTGTTAATATATTCACAACGTTTCAAATTAACGATGGAGATCGTCTTTGATTGCAGAGCTAGCATCAAAATAAGCAAAGCATAAAAAAGGTTGTAAAACTTAGTTCGCTCGAGCCAAAGCCATCTATGGTTCCAATTATATTGGAAGCAAGCGTTTCCGTGGATACCATCCAAATAATGCTGCAGATTGAGAAAAGGTTATCGTGGGAATCGTACATCACAGAAATAACTTTGCAAGCATAGTTTGCCCACCTGCCTAACAAGAAAATTCATTCGGCATGAATTTTCACAAAGTTGAAGCCGAATCTATAGATTTTTTTTACATTTTATAATTGGTTTAATACTAACCTGAAGGTAATACAAAATCCATGGATGCTGGTCGTCGAAGGAAAATTTAAATGAACGTGAAAAATTGCAAGTAGCATTGTATTAAAGTATTAAAAAATATTTACCAGTATTTTCTATGATGTAATTGTTTTAATATTAGGGATATGTATTATAGTATTCTACTGATTAAGGTAGGTTTCCATGGAGTATCCAAGAAGTGATCTAGGAGCCTCCCTTTCCTTCCAGCACTGCCATCTTTAATTCACTGTAAGGCCTACTCCCTTTCAATCTATGTTAAAATCCTTTTCTTTTATATTTCTTCTCCTTCCCCTTCCTTGTTTCTCTAACATTCTACCCTCTAACACCATTTTCAACATCCCCTCCCCACTAAGCACGAACTCCATCCATACCTTCTGTCTCCTCCGTATCTCCTCACCCACCATGTCCAGCACTTCGTCGTTCCTTTTCCTCTCCGTCCATTTCACTTTCTCCATTCTTCTCTATACCCACATCTCGAATGCCTCCAATCTTTTCTCGTCTTCTTTCCTCAGTGTCCACGTTTTCGCCCCGCAGAGAGCTACACTCCCAATAAGCACACACTCCAGGTAAGCACATATGGTGTTAAAAATGCAGCAAGCAGAGTAATACAAGAATCAATGCATCACTAGGAAAATGGTTGAAGTTGGGTCATGAATGATGCCAATCAGCAATATGCTCCTGGTTGGCACCAAGAAAGGCAAGAATTAAGAGGGAAATCACCAACAAGTTTTGCGCTCCCGAATCAGACGAATTATAAACTAGCTTAATATCTACATCTTTACCCTGAACTTTTCATGATTACCCTAATTTTAAACGGCATGTACGACACAAAGAAATAACTAAGGACTACCGAGGCAGAGGGAGTGATGAGTCATCTTAAACTTAGTACGTAGAGAGTTTCTGTTGGGTCAAATCTAGGACAGAATGGTTCGAAACTTTCACTTCCACGACGTTCACTAGATTGAGAGGGAAACTGTCCGAAATATTTCGTCAAGTTAAGCGGTGGGCGTGAACGACACAAAAGGGTCTCGTTATGGGTTGAAATTATTGTTTCCAAAAGTGGTTGACGCATTGACACATACACAGGCCATTGAGAAAGTTTTTGAATGCGCCGGCGACAAGGCGTGGGGGTGAAAAGGGCGAGCTGGGGCGTGGTTGGGAGGGGACCAGAAGTTGTGGGCCGAGGACTGGGTTGGGATAGGCGCCAGCAAAGGCACAGCGAGGGGGGGTTTAAGGGATAACCCCTCTCCCCCAGAACTCGAAGATAATATAAATTTTAATCCATTTAAATTAAATGGATAAATATCACCTATATAATAGTGTAAAGATTAATAAAATAACCTTCAAAAAGTCGTAAAACTCAACATTTTTAACCATTTATCTTAAAAATGATCTGGGGAAGGACACCCGCACCTCCCGTTTTCCATACCCCCAGTATTAGTTGCTCCTAAACCCCCCATAGCCTTAATTCCTAGCTGCGCGTCTGGGCGCCAGTGAGATAAAGGGTATAGCTACCTTTGATGTGATGTAAGGATGTAAAAGCATTCGAATCACTGTTTATCTGAGGAAATACCCCGCAAGCCGCCTAAAAGGCATGTGGCAGGGGGTGTTAGGACACCAGCCGTTTACAGCTAATAAAAAAAAGAAGTATTCTAACGAGGTTGGTACTAGCGTTTATTAAAGTCCTTAATGGTTCGGGGGAAAAACTAATTACCATATCTATACGTTTGGTAAAAAAATCTCTCTTAATTTATCACTTCTATCGGACTTGGGAATATAGGGTGGCTCTAATATCATGTTCTCCGCGTCGCTTTTAAAGATATCCATTCTCAATTGTTCAAGCAATCTAAGCCTAGAGCGCAGCCTCCGAGTCTCCAGCGGCTTTAGTTACATAAGTTTGTTTGCTGAAGACGCTGTCATCTATCGCGAAATTAGACATCGATCTGGCTTTGAAATTCTAACATAACATAATTCTTAACTTAGTCTGAGCAAATGCGCGGTGGTACATTTTTTACTGAGTTCGTCCAACTATAACAACGTATATGCTGCAAATGGTGTTAACGTATAGGCGACAGATGAAGAGAAATATCTGGTAGTTACGATAACTTCGAATCTATCGTGGGGAACACTTGTAATGAATATCTGTGGCAGGGATCTGAAGAAGCTAGGATTCGTCTTGCGCATTGTGGAAAGATTTTTGAAGGATTATAAAAATTGTGGATGGATTCCAAAAAAAACAAATGGATTAATAAAATATTTATAAACATAAGTATTTGGAAGTTAGGTGCCCCACTGGGCAAAAGGCCTGTTTTTAGGGCACCAACAGATTTTTTGAAATGCATTGCTCAAATAATGCGCGGATATTTCATTATATTTAAGAAATTTAACGGCTTTAGAG
Organism: Ischnura elegans; assembly: GCF_921293095.1. Lineage (NCBI taxonomy): Eukaryota > Metazoa > Arthropoda > Insecta > Odonata > Coenagrionidae > Ischnura > Ischnura elegans. The sequence goes on along the minus strand of NC_060257.1, from coordinate 24,369,853 downwards.
GGTAAAATGCTAGTATATCTAGGGAGAGGATGGGTGAGAATAACATTTTTAGATGGAGTGAAGGGGAGAAGGCCTTATTGTTAAATGAAGAGAAGGAATGAAGAAAAAAGAGATTGCTAAAATTCGTCCCCATGTAAGTACTCCATGGAAACCTACCTTAATAGGTAGAATACTCTACTAATAAGAATATTTTGACAGAAAATCAAATAAACATTGTATAACATACAATTTGGCTCTGTAACAAAACGAAATGCAAAATGATCTTAAAGAAGCACTTTTTCGATGATTATGCAAGAAATAAACCATTTTTTAGCTAATCTAAGAGAGGTTACACAAATTGTCTCCTCTAATTTTGTTTGGTACTTTATTATATAATTTACTTTCCATAAATACTAGGGATCTTTTGAAAAGTGTGAGGCACGCTTCAGGCATACGGTCCCAGTAGACTCCAAGTCGATTATACATAATATGCCTGTCCATTTATTTACGCACATTTCCTCATATTTTGGAATTCCTGGCTATAAGACGCCATGCCTATAATGATCGATTATACAACAAAGTTGGTGAATGATTCCATTTAGTTGTTAAGTCATATCAATAAAATATAAGCCGGATAATAAGGAATTCCCGAAAACGGATATAAGTGGACATTCAGGGGCTTGAAAAAGTGCTGAAGGTGTGAATAGGTAAACAAAAGACATTTCCAAAATAGAAAAGAAAGATATTGGAGGCATTTTTTTAGGATTCTCGAAAATATTTCGCGTTGTGTGGCACCCTCTGCCGCTATCCCTTCAAAATTCCCCCGCTCCCATACGTAAGAGTTGACATGGAATGAAATGAATTTTCCATTCCCTCTCCCCCCATTTTCAATACCCTTTTTCTCCACTATATCGCCAATCCAGGGTTCCGTCACGGCTGGATTTCGAAGGAGTTATAGCACGAGGAAAAAGAACCCCGAATTTTTTCCAAAAAAAAAGAGGAACAACGCACAGCGCAACCTACCAATTTTATCCCTTCGCATTCGGGAGGATGTTGGGAAGGGAAAAATAAATGAATAAAAAAAAGAAGAAGAACGAAATCCATCCATTCCAAATTCCCTTCCTCCGGATCAATCTCCTTCACGAACACACACACAAAAAAATAGTTCCACCTTCCCCCGCTGAATTTTCAATTTCGACGCAGTTTCGCCAAAATTCTTTCTCTCCGCCTTTAATTCGCGGGCTTATGCATTGTGTTCTGCGTTTGAGGGAGAGAGAAAAAAAAGAAATGGAGGAGGCGAGTCAGGTACACACACACATCTATATGTTTCATCAGACTGGTCGAAGAATATATGCGATATCAGAAGCAATGCAAGAAAATTCAAGCAAAGTAATAGAAAATATAATCTACTCGTGTTATTTCCCAAGGTGCTCATTCATGCAGTGCGATTTTACATTGCTCTATTGCAGTACTTTTTTAAATTACATTACAAAGTGTCGAGGTAATAAAAATGCTAAATGACTGATTGTCATTGCTTTTGTAATATCCTAATAGAACACAATGTTACGTGAGTTATCTATGACATCTGTAACAGCAGACTGATCGAAGAATACAGGCGATATTAGAAGCAATTTGAAGAAAATTCAATCAAAGTATTAGGGAATATGATTTACTCGTGTTATTTTTCAAGGCTTTCATAATGCAGTGCTATTTAGCGTCGCTCTTTTAAGGTAAAAAAGCATTACATATTCAAGTGTTGAGATGGTAAAAATATTGATTAATTAATCATGTCATTGCTTTTCAAATATTTTGTGAAAACATTGTTTAACGCCGATTATCTATGATATTTGTGACAGCAGACAAACAGAAACAGTTTAAGAAAATTCAAGCAAAGAATTGGAAATATGCTCGACTCATTTCATTTTTCAATTAATAAACTGAAATTTAATATGTCTCCAATGAAGTACTTTTATTGGGTAAAATATCACATCAAAAAGTGATGGGGTGGTAACAATTATGAATCATTAATTATTTCATTGAATTTGTAATATCTAATGATAACACAATGCTATATTGTAATTATATTGGGATTATCTACGACAATTTTAACGATGAATGGATGTTCCTTCGTTATTAACACATAAGGGTTTTGTATTCAAAGCTCTTTTGTAATTGATGCAAAGGCATAATCTGATGGTGTTTAGGTAAAACTATCCCCTGCCTCACACTTCAAATTTTTTTATGAGTGCGACATAACGGTCAGAATATTAAAACAATAAATTCGAACCCTTTGGCGTACCTTCATTCTGCATTTCATGCTCTAGCGGAGACTCATACGTTAGCCAAACAACAAAACCCATATTTCGCCGCCGAAGGTGTCGTCACGAAGACGAATCGACGCGAAGGACAACCCAGAAACCTATCAGCGACTGCCAAACCCTAATAGATTTCACCGATTCTACAAAAGAGTTTGCAGATGATAGACAGTTTTCAGACAGCGATAATTTCTTGTATCATAACTTGAGTAAGACGTTAACTATTTCGCTAATTTCGGTCCAAGCAATTAATATAAGGAAAATTATAATCATATTTGAATCTCTATTGTTTCACGTTCAACCTCGTCGAAGTTCAGTATAACTTAAATGAAATTAAAAAAAAACTTATACCATCAATTTATTTTACGGGATGACCAGTTTCGACACAGCGCCGTCATTATCAGATACCAAATATTAAAAAAAAATAAAAGATAGTAGCACTTTTCCACAAAATTTTTTACTGTGTACAACGCGTTTCAGCTCACAGAGCCATTATCTCGTACAAGACACTGCAACACATTTGAAAATCACCTTTATACCTGAGAAAGGGGGGAGGATTTGACGTGATTGAAGAAGGGAGTGCGAACAGCCGTACAGAATGGAGACAGAGGAAAAAGATACAACTAAGGAAAAGATAAGATGTGGGGAACCCACGATGGAAGGAGGACTCTATTCGTAACTGTAGAATAACGACACGTGGGAAGAACAATAGAAAACGGGGGGGGGGGGTCTGAGAAGAGTAAAAAAGGGGGTAGGGTCAAAAGAGAGGTCGCATGTCTTTAGAAAAAAACTTAAATGCTCTCATGATAATACGGGAACTTGCTCTAAGTACATGCGAAATTGCTATCATTTTACGCATAATAATAGTATTGCTAGCCTCAAATCTTCTTTTTTGTTTATATATTAATCAATCCATTGCTTTGCAATGGCCAAAAGCATCACTCGTCATTGGGTCACGATAGCCGGCCAACTGAAGTAATTTATCTCGTCTTCTTAAAAGAATGACAATAGTTAAGCTAGATCATTAATTAAGTGTGGAGCTAGTGGAAATGAGTTTTTTTTTAAGCAATACGGTTTTAGACGTAATGTTTGCCGTCATAGGTTATCGGGCGATTGACTTCCAGGTAGAGGGTCTATGCTAAAGCCTTAAAGGTCATCCGTATTCACTGGGGAGAAATTGAGTGGTGGCCGAGTTGCGTATGAATAGCATCAACACATAAAAAAGGCCCGCTATAGAGTCTCGAACACAATGGCTTCATTCCCTCCCAGCAGTCATAGGCCCTCTGCGTCTCAGGAATACAGTGCAGCAGTAGAAGGTGATTTCGATGGAGCCATACAGCGTAAAAACCAAGAGAACAATGGCAAAAAATAGGAATGCAGGTAGAAAAATCAAGAAGTCATCAAGAAAAACCATAAACCTGGAATAGAATTTGAAAGAGGTCAATTGCTTTAGGCAGGAGTAAGTAACGAAGCAGGAAAAGAGGGTTGGTCCCAGTGAGGTGAGGAGTACCTTTAGGATAGCTGAGAAGGAGTGAGAACTAGCAGGGGTACCGTGTAGGGATTGCCATCACAAGAAAAGGTCGACACAATACGGAGAGAGGGTGGGCGGACGGAAAAAACCCAGTGGATATTGGGGTCGGTTGAGGCGTGGGTGAAGAAATAATTTGACCATTTGTTTTCGGGAAGACAAGAAAGGAAAAAAAAATTGTGTAAGAGTGCTACCATCTTTTATTTATTTAAATATGTCTAACTTCCGCCAATTGAAGCCTGAATCTGTTGAACTGATACCGAATATGATGGGGTGAGAAACCAAGGGGTAACAGTGATTTCTTTTTTCTAAACAGAATTAGGTATAGATTAGGGATGTGCGAATAGTACTTTTTGATCTCGAGTCGAGTATCGAGTTGAGAACTACTCGCGAGTATCGAGTCGAGTTGAAAACTACTCGCGAGTATCGAGTCTAGTTGAAAACTACTCGCGAGTATCGAGTCGAGTTGAAACGTAGCCTACGTTATATACATATGAATAACGTAGGCTACGGTTGAAAACTACTCGCGAGTATCGAGTCGAGTCAGGTCATTTCTGGATCTGGAAATATGATAATATACATGCCATAACATTTTCTCATTTTCAAATCCCTTTGTGAATTTTCTTTTCTGAATGATTAGCTTGATGTAAAAAGGAAAAGATAATGAGGAATGTTGATGGTAACCGAGTCATAAGTAAGAGATGAATGAAAATTAAAGTGTCTTGTTAAAGTTCCATAAGCACAATTGAAATGAATTAACCTCTGGTAATATGTGGTCAATTTAATTAATATATACGTACCCAAACTGCCAGAAACATCCCTGAGTAAAATCATTTGCACCATAGTAATAATGCTTCACGATAGCGCTTCCCGTCGGCAGATTTCTGAACTCGCTGGCCTCGACAACTCTGTAACCGAAACTACTCGACTCGACATTCGTAATGCTACTCGAATCACTTGAATTTTCGAATACTCGCACATCCCTAGGATAGATAGCAAACGAGATGAGCTAGATATATAGTGGTGCACTTGACTTTCCAATCGATGTCAGAACAGAACAGAGACTCACTCGTATCCCTTGGCAACCAAGTTATTGTGTATTTTTTCTAACAATTAAGTTTACCTAATTATGCTGAGAAAAATATCACTTGTGCCCCTTGGCTTCTCATCCCCTAATACATTATGATGACGCCGCTGCACCGATACTAGTCATACCTTGACCGCTTCCACTTCAATTTTTTTTCCCCCGAATATCATGCTCCTATCCTCCATTGATATTTTTCTGTGCTTCTTTTTAATGGTATAGTAGGTAATATAATGATATCTTTTCGCTTTTAATCAACGTAGAACAGTGAAATAAAAAGTTGTTCTTATTTCGTATTGTTAAGTATCCAGTTAATTACGTCGATAACACACCTATCGGTACTCGTATAAAATCATTTTATTCCTTCCAACGCATCATATTTCATGAAATATGATATCTTTATGTGCATTATGGAAGTTCTAAAATTGTTAAACATTCAAAATACCTATATTTTCCCCCTAATTAGTGCTAAAATTATGAAAATCTGATGACGAGCTACACTCATCATTACGCGATTCGGTATCGGAAGCTCAAGACAAGCTACTGTCTGTAAAAAAAAAGTAAGATGCCCAAGTTTGAGGAGCCCTAGCGTCTAAACGAAGGTACCAATTTCAATGTAACAAAAAGCATACGAAAGAAAATTTATTTTTTCGTTGTATCATGTACTTTAAAAAATCTTCGGCTGAATAGTATTTCCTGTACTTTATTTTTTCTCAAAAACGTACCCGTTTTTTTGCGCGTAAAATTAAGTTTCCCAAATTTGAGTGCTTGGTATTCCCGTAGTTTTCGTTCCTTTAACTTGAAATTTTGATATAAAGAAGCCACATCTATTATTAGCAGTTCGCCGAAAACAAATTGTTTATACCACTAACATTGATGGAGTTATTATAATCAACGCAAACCTCAGCTAACTTGGAAACCAGTGGGTCAATTGAAAATTGATTAGCAGTGTTGTCGATTGGTAGTAGAATCGTCAATTCAGCGCAATGCGTTAAAATTAATTGGTAGAATAAAACAAAGTTATTTCATTTCATTAACATAAGAAGTGAAAATAATTAGCATAAACACTAAACGTGACAGAAATTTTTCGACACTTGGGAGTCCATGAGATTTCCCTCACCTAAGAAAGTCAAAAAAGATTGCAATTAATAAATCTATATATGAATACTTTTTATCCCTCCGCTGGTGAGACGTGCCTATTGATTTTCCAGCGTTAAAAAAGAATGCATTTTATTGCCGTCGCTGGGTAAAAAAAAATATGAGCAGATATACACTCGATGTGCATTCATATCCTCCAATATTCTCGATGTGGATCTTGTTTCCTCCTTCGTATGTATCTATATGTACGTACCGAGCACATAGGTCTTTTCCAATGCTTGAAGGAACAAACCTAATGCGGAGCCGATACCGCCCCAGTTTGTGAGATATACTCAATATTGATTTTCATATCAACCCCGAAATATTCTGGACCGTGTAGCAGTAGCTCCCACCAGACGAAGTAATTACTCCCGGATCTCTGTTTGCCAGTCTTTTAGCCTCGAGGGAAATGATAAAAAAAGAAGGAGCTATCTTCCATTCTGACCCGAAAATACACGAAATATGACAACCATAACCTCAATATGGGGAGAATCTTCATACTATCACCACCCTCTATCAACTTATCTATTACTTTACTCCTAAAACTAAGAAAAACTGTCCGTGGGCGTTATTTTTTAGTAATTCATAAATTTATCTGACAAACGGAAAATTGTTGACTTAAATATTATTTAAATTCCATTGCTATTAATTTAAATGGTTGAACCATTAATGGTAGAGGAAAATGTCATGTTTCACATATTGGAAGTTTTTTCATCAGTTTCATTTCAAATATCAACGAATACTGCTGTAAAATTTATATCTACAAAATAATGGAAACTTAAAAATATATAACTGAAAACTACCAATTTAGGTAAAGAGTTTTTGAATGTAGCAGGATACTTTACGGCACCGATAATTTCTTGAATTATAACTTGAGTAATTTCATTAATAGGTAAATTGTACTAGCGACCGGCCATGATGTATTGGATAAATATGACAACACTAAGATGAGATATGAATCACAGAAATGCTTACACCCTACATTTATACAAACCTATCTTTTTAATTCACTCTCTAAAAATAATAAAAATTAGTTGTGCTTCAAAATGACGACAATCCTGAATTTTAGAAGCAAATGGGCGATAGTTTGCGTGATAATTAAATGAGAAATAGTGAGCCCTTTGCCTCTTAGGTAAAATGAAAGAGAAATACCTACTTCCATGGCTATAACAATTTTCCACTGTGTGAATGAACTGTGCCTAGAAATTGGGCACGGAGCACAAATACTCGACGCGATGAAATCCGTTCACGGTAGAATGCCCAATTTTTTCAGATATCACGAACTTCACCCAACAATAACAAAACCTATCGGTAGTACATGGATGCCGACTTACAAAAAATATTGATGGGCCCAAACCGGGGATCTTGCCCGGGGATATTTTATAAGTAGTGAGTTCTAAGCTTTTTAAAGCATTTTAGAAGACTCATATGATCAACATTAGAACCCCGATAATTCGAACCTCGATATCTGGACACTCCGGGGAAAATCGACAAGCCTGACACATTTTTTCCTCACACCCATAACGAATTTTTGAGGGGGCTCGGGCCCCCTCAGGCCCAATGGAGTCGGCACCACTGCGGTAGTACTCTTCCAGGAACCTGGGGCCCCTGAGAAGAATACGAACTGGGGCCTGATTCTGGTTCTTTCTGGCTATAGCCAACGCGATTTGTCGAAAATATTGGCGAACGCCGTATGCATTCGTATTCTCATTTTCATTCGCTAGCTATTTCTCCAGAAATGCTTCGCTTCGTGTCTCTGGCGACGAAAAAAATTATTCTCGTTCTGACTGGCGAGCATATAGCAAACGTTAACATTCGCGAAGTGCGAATTTCGCTAGCGACGACGATGAAATCGCTGTAAGCGGCTTAGCGAAAGAATTGATTAGAGACTGACTCGTGATTTTACTACCGCTTTACATAATTATTATGTTGTATTTTTGATCATAATGAGTTTAATTGTTATTAAGATGCTTAGCATACAACCTGTGTGTTGTTTTACTCGTCTGGTCGTTCCACGTAATGAAATAAATGGGATTAAAAGTGGGTTTGTATTTGAAGGAACCGCGAAGCTTTTCTTCGATAAGCACTTTGTATTATCGTAGGAGTGCTGTTATTCTGAGCATATAGTTGTGTTGCAAAGCTTTAAAAAACATGTTGTTTCGGTTCTTATGCCCGTGAAAGTTTCATCGGAAACAATAAGAAAGAGATTGATCGGACTTTTGTCATATAAGAGCATGTCATGTGGTATACTCGATAGCATGACTATCTACCAACCTTGCGGTTATAAGGTCGATTCCTACGATAAACACTTTTTTTCTCTCCACCGCATGAAAAAGGTTCGCATACTATGCTTTTCATTTTCTGCAGTGTGTTGATCGCTGAAATTTTCTTGTGCCCATTGACCTATGGGTAATACGTCATTGTTTACGTCACACTTTTTCACCAAGAGAAAGAAGTTACTGAACTGAAGCCATATGCGAGGCGAAAAGAACGAAAATAATAGCGGAGAACATTTTCGCTTCGAGTTGCCGTGGCGATGCAAAGACCCGAACGAAAGGAGAACGAGAATCACCGCCCTGGTAGGCCGACCTTATGCGATTAAGAAATGACTGTCTTCATAGAAATTTGTTCTTCATATCTGTCGCTATACTCTCTCACACATCCAAATACTCCGACCGACAGACAACCAAGGAATGTGAACACTTAGATAAGTAGCCAAAAATTTGCTTTGGGGTTGTAAGGGTGGTATCCAAGTTGCTCATACTGAAAACCTGTTGTCAATTCGCACGCATTGGGAAACCTAATATTTCATAAAACCAGCTTCATATTTCGTTTCCATTGTACTAAAAATGAACGTAAACATTGATGACTCAACAGAAGAGAGGCATGGATAGCAGAGAAGAAATCAAGGGTAGAGTCCTTCGAAATGTGGTGCAATAGAAGAATGATGAGGATCAAAAGGATCGATCGAGTTAGTAAGAGGATTTGGTTTAAGTATTTAAGAAGAGTATGAGAGAAGAGAAGCCTCGTGGAATCCTTGATAAGAAGGAGGATCAACTTTTACAGGCCATATAACTTGAGACATGATAGCCTGATGACGACAATCGTCGAGGGACAAGTAGATGGTAAGAACAGTAAAGGAAAACTTCGAATAAAAAATATGGAACAGGTAAAGAAGGATGTGAAAGAGAAGAAACACGTAGGTGAAAAGATTAGCTGATAGGAGAAAAGGGTAGTTTCCTTCATCAAAGAAAACGAAAGGCATTGATTGAGATTCGTTAGTCTTTACCCACCATTAGTTTATTCATAATATACAAATTATTTTATTTTAGAAATCCCAGTTTAGACGAATGTTAATGGTCAATTTTAGCTTCATTTTAAAAAGGCTAGATTGGCGCCAATGCAATGCCACTCCACGTGACGTCACAGGGACCTAGATTCCATACAAGTATATAGGAGTTTTACATCGCCCGAGATTAGCAATGCATGCATGAGGCACAGAGCTCAGGGAAACATTTCCTAATAATTAAATTTGCCTACGGTCGGAAAGTTTCCTTCGTTTGATAGGGTAGGTTTAATAATCCTTATTTAAGACAAGTGCTTCCCGCTAGCAGGGTACTCTACGCTACCGCCGTGCTCGGCAGCAAGCAGCCTGTATCGTAGCGGCGTTCATAGCCTCGCACCCAGGTGGCCTCACACAGCGGCAGCCAGACGTCACATGGGTTTTTCCCAGCATTCAAACTTAGCCGTCGTGTTTTCGCGCGCTTTGAAATTTTTCACTATTCATTTAATCGCGAAAAATAGATATCGTCATTTAAAAATCTCAAAGCGTGAAATATATACCCCAGGAGTAATAATATTTCGATTTTTTGGAATAATAGGAAACCACCCTATTGAATGGAGAGCTGCGTCAAATCAATCTTGGGATTGTTGACCAGTGAATATGATAATCGAAAATAGAGTGTCAGAGGATAGTTGTCCCTGGGTGCGTGGTCTTCTTAGCAGATGTATCTGGGGTAGCCTCCACAAGGGAAAAATACCGGGGGGGCTGAGACCCCAAAGCCCCCACCCCCTGGCTACGTGCCCGTACCAGCTGTACCCTCTACAGTACCAAACGCCTCCGTAAAGGGTACTAAAAACACACAGGAAGAGAGATTGCTATATCTCCAGACAAAGGCGTACCCAGGATCAAAACTGGAGGGGCAAGCCATGGTTGTTCAAGTTGTAGGTAAGATTCAAGCATGGAAAAGGTGAATGAAATCAACATTTTAAGGAAACTGTAATAGCTCTTTATTATTTTTTAAATTACGTGCTTAAGCAAATATTATTTTCATTAAAGACATTTGCCAAATTTTTTTCTAGGGGGGGCAGCTTCCCCCTTCTGCCCCTCTCTGGGTACGCCCATGTCTCCAGAGAGCAAAATCTCACCAACACGCACACACTCGAAAGAATTATGCACTTTTTGGAAAAAACACTATCACCCACATATAACGGCCTCGGTAATGGCGGAGTAAATTCCTAGCCTGAAAAACCTTAGGTCGCGGGTTCGAGTCCCGCCTTAGTAGGTTTCCCCTACTCGGGGTATGGCTGTTAGCAGTGGCGGATCTATGGGGGGGCTAAATGGGCCCCCCCTTGGACATCCAATTTACACTAGATAGAATAGTCATTTTTGTTCGGACCCGCAATACTTCTGGGAGTTTACCCCATGCTTAGCCCCCCCCCCCTTGTCCAAATCCTGGATCCGCTACTGGGTGCTATTGATCTTCTTAAGTTGTCATTTTTTAGATGCCCCGCTGTAAAGGTCTTAAATACGCTATTTTCGAATCTACGTGGATAAATAAAATATGCTTGAGTTAATGACACAAAATCTACATATGGGGGGAGAGTTTTTTGGAAACCGCTATTTCGTTTCAGAAAATGGCCCTCCTAAGCAAACTGCAGGTTACCACTCACTGGCAAAACAGGTTTGTCAGTAGGTGTAGGCTACATGATTACTTTCCAGCATCGAATAATGATCCTGGTACACTTTAATATAAAATACTGACAACGTGAGAAGTAATAAATCGTGAGTAGCGTTTCCTGGCTGGATCCGCTGCTATAGACAATTCCTTGAGTTCGCATTTACTTTTTATTCTATATCTTAATTTTGAAGTTTCTGGACAAATCTGAAAAAGCTAATACAGATTACCTTGGTAGCGATTATTGATACCACAAAGCATCACTGGTTTTCGCGGAATTATTGATATATTCAACTTATCGTCCCTTCTCATTTTGTCGAGTCATGTATATCAATGGATAATAATAATCACAAAATGATTGGAAATTTCTATTTGTATCCACTGCTCCAGACGATTATTTGAGCTCACGAGTAATTTGTGCACTATACCCTTGTTTTGAAATATCTATGTATCACCGAAGAAGCGAATACCGATTCCTTTGGGGAGATTACTGATACTTAGAATATAACTGGTTTTTACGGAATCATTGATATAATAAATTAATTCATTACTATGCTATAATCTTAATCACCCTGCGGCCTTAAATTCACAAAAAATCTGAACTCCCATTTCTTATTTCCAGAACGAAAGAGTATTCCGCCATTGATCACTAATTCTCATGTCTTAGTCTCAATTTCGCCGAAACAAAAGAACTCCCAAAGCAATCCTCAAGCAATATCCACGCCCTGTTAGCGATAAACTGCGGCCTTGGAAAGAAAGAAACAGCAAGATTTTCAATCTATCTTGACTCGAACAATTATCGTTTTCAAGATACGCCCGCGATTCATGAGTACTCGCTAAAAGCTTCCACTGTTTCCGTAGCGTATTCATCGGGTAGCAGTGCTTTTAATACGTCAGTAATTTCGAGAATCATTACTTCAGGCAGATAAAATTGAAAATCATTTCTTGCGGGAAACGGTTCGACCGCGACCCAAACTGCGACTGATAAATCAATAGTTTTAATAAATTAATATTTTCCGCGTATTTTGTTTGTTCTATCTAAAAATAAATCACCCAAGTATGTATGATTTGTTCCTTGGTTATACGTCTACCCCTGCAAAGTCCACTAGGTCTAATTCTAATCTATTGTATTTACCAAGGCATCGCACCATTGATTATTATAGTTAATCATTTGTTGTAACAGCTTGCCACATATGGAATAATATGGCAACGGGAGTTATGAATTGCAAATCTGTTAAAACATTCCTTTAAACCAAAATATTATGAATATTTAATTTCTCGAGAATAGCATAGGCTACTCTCATTTTTTTCAAATGTATGTTCTTGATAATATGGTTTCTTTTTTGCTGTAATATTTTATTTGCCAAGAATGTATGAGTTTTTGTTCCTTATCAAATCCGGCTTGACTTAAAATTCCATTTGCCTTTCTTACTTAGAAACATACATTTCTCATTTTTTATGCTATGAAATGGGAGGACGTTATGCATAAAAATTTCAAAAACTTAAGTTTGTCTGTTTTTTGTAATTATTGATGTGCCTGTAAACTTTGTTACGTAATATTTTTTCTTATGGATTTTTTACTGAACAATAAATATTTTTCTATCTATCTATCAAAAAATGGTACAAATAAAAACCACACCACATAAGTTCAACAATGTGATGACGTATTGAAACAAGCGGACGCTTATCGGATGCAGGAGTACTTAGATTTTACGCCATTCAATATTAAAGTTGTTTGGCTTCACTGTCAAATTAGTCGGGTATTATAAATCCTTCATACATATTCTCATTCTTTTACGAATAAAATGAAATTATTTTGGATGATAAATCGTATGATCTCGGAAGTAGTAATTACGTGGAAGCTTAATCAGCGTCATTGGAAAATAACTCGAGTATAATTTCGCTCTTTACGAGATAAAAATTGTAGTTATTTTTTATCAGAAAACCGACGCTCATATAAACAGTGATTGCGTTGCTAGGGCAAAATATGGATAGTGACATAACAAAACTATTGTATTAAAAGTTTGCCCAGGATAAATTGCGTAACACGGCTCAAGTATAGAGCTGAATATGCACACTTCAAAATATATAGCTCAAAATCATGTTATGGATGGGTTTCGAAGATGGCATTCAAAAAGTATTACGCCGGTGGTATGGGTTGATTTTGAACCAACTGCATCGATGCTGAAGTAGTAATTTCCTAAACATTTCATTAACTTTATTTATGTTGAAACTTACATGTCATTTCATGCCATTGACTAAATTTCTTGCCTAGTAATGGGACGTTTCTAAATTTAACTTGTTTTGACGATAATAAAACGCTTATCCGTTTTTATCATGCTCATATGAGCATACCTTATGTCTACACTTAAGCCAATGGGGAATCTAGTATTTTGTTTGGGCAAAACGATTTTGTTGTACAACTAATTAATCCGATATATAAACGAATTAACTGCAAATTTAAGTCTAGCGTAGCAACGAGGCAACAACTTACAATTAATTACACTAGTCAACAGCCATTTTTCATCTGGGATGTGATACATCAATTTGTATGTACTTTGGTGTGTAGAATCCGAATATACCTTTCAAAATGTTCTAGCACGTACCATTTTTGAGTTTTATAGCTTTTTTATTTTTCGTATTTAGTATTTCGCTTTTTGCTGGACTTCTGTTTTGATGTATAATTGTTTGTTGTTAATTGTTTTTATTTGCGTAGGAAAGCTGAAAGATCTACAAATCGTCAGTAAATGGTTGGTTTGGTATTCCAGTGGTGTGAAAGAGATCCTCAGTGAGTATTTCGTGTGAAAGATAGTGGAAATTTTTGTGTATAAAACTTATACTAAGAAAAATGGCAACTAGTAAATCCCGTTGCAGTGTAAACCATCCCGACAACTTTTGCTTTGTGTGTGGGAAATTCATTCCAAAAACCCAAAGAAAACTAATCACTTATTTGGTTAAGAAGGCGTATAAAACTTATTTTGATTGCACTCTTGGCGCAAAAAATTTTGCACCTCATATTGCCTGCATAACTTGTACTACAACCTTAACCGAGTGGTTGAAAGGAAAACGCCGAAAATTCGCTGTCCCGGTGGTGTGGTGTGAGCCTAAAGACCATTATTCAGACTGTTACTTCTGTCTTCCAAATATTTCGGGACATTCAAGCAAAACTAGACATAAAATAAAGAATCCATGTATCTTCAGTGCATTTGCCTGTGCCCCATGATGAGGGGTTGCCTATTCCTGTCTGTAACTTGGAAGCCACGGAACCAGACTGTGATTTGCTGTGATTTAAAAGTTGTAGCACTCCTTACAGGTTTACAGGCTGGATTCACGAAATACGGCTGCTTTTTGTGACTTAAGGACAGCCGTGACACCAATAACCACTATAGCATCAAGGAATGGCGTATAAGGAAATCATATATTCCTGGAAACGTAAATATGAACAATAACCCATTGGTTGAGCCCGATAAAATCATTTTGCCTCCCCTTCATACCAAGTTGGGCCTAATCAAGAACTTTGTAAAAGCTCTGGATAAAGATGGTGAGGCCTTCATTCACTTAAAAGAAAAGTTTCCCAAATTAAGTGAGGCAAAGCTGAAAGAGGGTATATTTGTTGGACCACAAAAAAGAAAATCGCTGAAAGATCCAACCTTTGATACCAAACTCACAGATATCCAATTAGCTGCTTGGCCTTCTTTTAAAGCCATCGTGAAGGACTTTTTGGGTAACAGAAAAGACATAAACTATGTTTCTACTGTGAATGATCTGTTGGACAATAGTAAGTTTAAATTTGTTAACTAGTGTTATTTTTATAGCCCTTTGATGGGTTACTGTTTGCTACCGTCTCCTGCAGCGCATGTTGTACTTGAAATGCTGAAGTGCATACGGGGGCGTAGGTGTTCACGCAAATAAATTGAGACAATAAACAAAAGCTTCACCAAAAACGTTAAACCACCTGATGACGACAAGAGTGGGACAGTTTTCGTACGTAGGTGTACTTTGCATTTTCATGTGATGTAACGGCCAAGGATTTTGATTTTATATTTGCTCTATATACTACATTTACTGTCTCTTTTGTATTTTTGAAGACGAAAGAATGGGTCCCAAATTATCTTTTTTGGCGAAAATTCATTTTATCCTGAAAAGTTGATCACGCAAGTTATTTCAGACGAATATTTCTCGGGTTTGCAGCCAGGTTAATGCTTTTACACAAGCCGACGTTTCGGGAGACGACTTATCTCCCGAAACGTCGCCTTGTATAAAAGCATTAACCTGGCTGCAAACCCGAGAAATATTCGTCAGAAATATTCACCAGGAAAAATTTAAATCGTTTATACAAGTTATTATTTATCATATTTATCTTCTATACTCTAATAATTTTCACAACACAGTGAGCGTCATTACGGCGGATTAATTTAAAAAATCAATCTTGTATGCCTTTTTCAGTACAACCTAAAACTGGCAAATAATCTGTATGATAAACCAACATTGCAGAATAAAATGAATTTTTACCAAATAGAATAATTTGGGACCCATTTTTAGCTTTCAAAAGTAAATAAAGGTTGTAAACACAGAACATATATAAAATCTCAATCCATAGCCTTTTCATCAAACAAGAAAGCAAAGAGGTGCCCGATCAAGAACGAAACTCTTGAGATTTCTTGGGAAATGGAAGTGAATTCCTCAACGAGGGATCAATTTAAAAGGGTTATTTTCTCCCGGAAACAAAAGGCTTCGCTATTCGCTCCACATTTATGCCACGAATGCTTTTCTCACCCTTTCTCGACGAAAAACAAAAGAGCCTTAATGCAGCGCGAATATGAATCAAATCCACTTTAGAAAAAGGAAGGGTGTGTCTTTCAGGGGTTGATGGCAATACGTGAATGGTGCATTCTCCTTATTTCGAACGATAAAAAAAAGAATTTAAGAATGTAATTATTACTTAAGGGCATATTGTTACTTTAGAATACGAATTTTCACGAAAAAGCTTAATCGATAATTTCACGCTAAAGAAACAAGTGAATTTTTACTCAAGACTAAATCACGCGATCATTATTTCCGCCCCTCAGAATGATAGCTCCAACGATAGCTTTTCAGGGACCAAAGGAATAACTGCTCAACCCATAATTTTCTGTATCACACGATCATTCCCACTTTATCAATCGCTTATTCGGTTACTTTCCGCATTTACAACTGACATTCAGTTAAAATACAAGCGCGACATTACAACCGCTGTTAGCGGCCGTACGTTCTGATTGGTCGAAGGACGGTGCTAGCCATGGTTTCATCGACGGAAAAAGGGAAGTTCCAAGTGATAGGAATAGGGATGGGATTGCCATCCCTGAAGCCATCGCGGAAAATGATCGCGAGAAACTCTCATTTTTTCGGCCATCGGTGAATCGATCGCTATAGCCGTCACTAACTAATTTAACAATGATCTAGCAATGGAATAAATAAATCGCACCAAAAAATATAAACAGAAATACATACTACCAACTGGCACCGCCATTTCAGAATTATATGATATTACGACACCCGAAAAATAAGTATTACAAAGCTGTTAATACGGTGAGCTCACGTGAGTTAAAGAAGCTCATACGAAGAGGAAAACTTTGGTAGAAAATCAAGAATGTGAGTATAATAAATACGCAGAATACTACCAACTGATACTATTCTTGCATATTTACATATTACTGTGACGTTCGAAAATAAGTTAAATTGAGAATGTGTGATTTAATTAATAGGTTGAACTCACGTGAGTTTAGGAAGCTTACATTAAGAGTAACACGCTGGAAGAAAATCAAGAATACGAGTCAAACATATACGCGAAATATTACCAATTACCAGTTCATACCATCCTTGTATATTTACATATTACTGTGGCAACCGAAAATAAGTTAATCCATCATAACCCAACGTTTCTTCTAAGTAACATCAGAGAGGAGAAGAGAGGGCCAGCCTTTATGGGGAAAAGGATATACATTTGTTGTTGTGAATTGCTGTCGAGAGAGGGCAGTGGCGTACTCTCGCACGGGTAAGCTGACCTTGGGTCCTCTCCCTCCCTTCTTTCCCCTCACTGTTTGACGGGGGGACACTCGTGACATTCGACACCTCAGTCCGACGGGAGACGAAATCAGATCGGGCTGTGAGAGGGAGAGAGCTGTTGGGACAAAAGAAGCATGGATAGGAGGGATTTTTTTTATCGCCTGGCGAGCTGCGTCTTCCACAAATCCTTCCCTCATCTCTCTGCTTGGCTCTTCCAGTTACTACTGAAAACAATTTGACAACATGCAGCTGTGAATAACTGTTGAAACAGTCTCATACAGTTCAAAGAATGCGGTCCGAAGGCAAGAGAGAAAAAATTTCAGGGCACCGGGACCCCCGGTTTGATGGTTATAAGTGAAAAATGAAGCATCCTTCATTATTGAAAACTCAAAATTATGTAATCTAACCTTGAATTAATCATCGCTTCCGCAAAAATATTATCCATCAGTCCAAAAGAACAGATTCTTAAATTCTGAATGCATCTCCATTCCGGGTCATATTCCTTTAGGGTATTTTGTTCCATATTGATAAACTAAACGAATAAGCTATCAGTGAGAAAACTTCCGGGAAGTATCCACTCGACCTCCAGGGATTTTTATGAAATTTTGAGAGGAGGTATGCACGAATATCGAATGGACGTTCAGAGGATTTCAATATAAGACAAGGTCTCAGGCGTTATTTTATGGAATTGCTTCATGTTCAATGAAATAAAACATAGTTATTTTATTTCATTTAACAGAGGATTTTATATTCAGCAATTTGAGACTCAATGAGTCCTTTGACGAAGTTCTGCAGCCTTCCGCAATACGGTACAAGCACCAAGGCAAATTTGAAAGATAATAACGTTTATAGTATTTTGTCGGAAGAGATAAGCCACTTTGTGAAACTTATTGGGCTCCATTAAATGAGGCAATTAAATATTATCCGCTGATAAGTTGACGCAAAAGTGGAGACAAATTTATGAAAGTAGGAATCTTTCGTTCGGAGTTTCTTATTTCAGGAATGAAGAGCATATAAAACGTAAAAGTTGGCGCACAACAACATGCGAAAAGAATTACACAAAATAGTTCACTATCTCAATCCTTTTGATTGACTCAAACATTCTCCTGCGAGCAGATGTTTTTTATATACGCTGAAAATAGGGTATTTTCGGACAAATTCTAAATTAAACGATCACACACACACTCCTACAAAATATTTTCCCTCTGTTGGAAGTATTTTTTAACGTCTGAAAACATTTTACTAGTTTTTAATCGTAGGGAAAATAGTCCCTAACAATGGAGGAAATTGAGGGCTTTACTTCGGGAAAATTATTTATAGCTACATGCTGGACATACAGAATGAGGAATGGATTAGATCCATGGAGCCATGCTCTTCAATTTTGCCTACCGATATGGAAGAAGGTGAAGAAGACACTTCAACAAACTCCTCCGAGGAGCATGTTGACGTCAACTCTGATATCGGAACGGATGTGATCACCCTCCAGGATTGCTCCGACGTATACTTCTCAGGGTACTTGGTAAGAAGAAAGATTTTCCTGTCCCAAGTGCAAGGAAATGTTTGTACACAAGGAGGACATGAGCGATAAGTCTCAACTCCTAATTTTATATAAGACCTTTCCTGGCCTGAAGAATACATCTTCTGGTCTTCATTACCCATCCAGTGACTTTTTTGTTTTTATTAAAGCTGCCTTGAAAGTTTCCAAAAGAATTTTCAAAAAAATTCACATAAACAAAATGTAAGAAAAAATTTAATTTCTAAGTTGAAAAGAAATCTGAAATAGAAACTAGAGGGCCACACCGACGCGAGCATTCCATTTGAATGCAAATTGCATCTATTCTATGCATTTGACCTGCTTTTTACGTGCCCAATTTAAAAAATTGTAAATGGATGTCAGTCAGTAAACGCAATAGCAGAGATAAGATAAGAATTTTGTCTCATAAATAAAAAAAGTGGTAAATATGTGTTTGTAGTAAAAAACTGAAGTTAGTACACTCTTCTTTACACAAATCATGCTATTTTATTCTCTCCATCAAAAGACTCATTTTTTATAAAATTACTCTTTACTGAAAATATTCTCTGGAAATCTCTTGAACGACTATAAAAACGATATCGAAGGTCATCGGATTTATTTATACCGAAATAGAAAGTAATTTTCAATGATTACAAGCTTGAACGTTTTGAGATAAGTTAGAAGACAAATTTCCTTAACATGGCAATTAATTATATTAAATAAATACTATATTAATTTCTTAATTAGTAAATCACGGCTCCAAAATACTTGGAATCAATCATAAGCTGAAACAGTAAAGTTAACGGTTCACTTTCTAGGATATTTGTCTTCGAATGAGGTAAAAATTCTTTGGCGCCGATAAAATTCATGAATTAAGAATTGAGTTCGACTTATTACGTGATAGACGGATAGATTCAGGGTGTAACTTGATGTAACTGTATTGAACTACACAAAAAACTACAGTAGCAGAGAAAAAGCTTCAAATGGTAACTCAGGTGAATAGTGGCAACAGCTCTCTGAAATATTATATACTATCAAAATATGTATGGACTGTCTTGAAATATTTAATGCCCACATTGCACTAAAGAATTTTATAAAGATGTTTTAAACGGCCTACGTAAAATTGACAAAATTCAATGCGGTCAAGTAATTTTAATGTTGTTTTGAAAAAATGCAGACTAATCGAAAATGATGGGAAGTATATGTGAGCGTGTATATGGAGTTTCTATGGGGAAAATAGAAACCTAGTCGCAAAAATGGTTTCCTCATCTATGAAATATTAATTTTCGGATTTTTGTAGAAGTGAATGTTGTGAAAACTTATAAAGCATCCCACACTGGTGTTATTAAAAAAACAATACGATTTAATTACTTACCACAATAGGGATACCAGAAGATCTTCTCCATACAAAGACAGAAATTCAAGATTCTTGACGCGGTAAACGCAGAAGTAAAATGATAGTAAATGGAGCCTAGAACCTTGAACACTGAAAATTGTGTTATAAATTATGATACAGCAACCGATGTTTTTTAGAGTATATGTATACAAGGGCCGACAAGCCCTTCTACAGCAGACAAGTCTTCCTACAACCAAAATTGGTAAACCTTCTTAAAAATGAAAAATAAACCTTTGCTATTCTCTCGAGAAACCCACTACTCATCCTCCGAAAACATTGTCTTTGGTCAGAATAACTCCCCAAATTAGTGAAAATAAACTTTATGTTGGGTAGCAAGGCCCCAGAATTCGAAACCACCTCATTATAAAGATCCAAGGCGAAATTCGTCGTTCCAAGCCGTCAAAATTTGCTTTATTTCCTGAATAAGTAAGTATTGAAGTTACAGCGAATCAGTATTCTCCTTTAGGGATATGTAACGAAGGAGTACATATTTCCTAGTAAGCGTTGACAAAAATATCCTTTCCCGCTCGAGAATTTTCTCTCCGCGCGCATGGAGGTTGCGAGAAGCTCGGCTCAGTGGCGCCGTAATATTTTTTCGTAATATCAAAACCTTGTAACTCCCTTCCAAATTGAGATAGGTAAATAATTTTTTCACTAAAAATAGCTATATAGTTTTCTTCAAATTTGATTTACAGCATATAGGGACCTATGATGTAAGAAACGGAAGTTAGTAGGCGACTACTTTTTACCTTACAAAAATCCCAATTTTCTTGTCCTGGTGGGTGTAACATCGGTATAACAATTTTTTTCCCAATAACTTTAAAAAAAGGTGAAAACCTTCAAAGAGAAAATAGTATGAAGAAATGTATGCAGAAGATTCAATTCAATACACTCAACGGTTAGGCGGCAATTGCGAGAAGAAGACAAAGTAAAAAAATACACGTTTCTAACGGAAAGTTAAGGAAATGTTTTTTATAGCTTTTGTTATAACTTTTATTGAAAAACTATTGGTACCAATGAATGAAGCGTCTTATTCTACATTAGAATGCATTTTTTAACTAATGCAGGGCGCAGTCTTAATTTTCATGCTGTAATTGACGACTTGGAACCGCGCTCCCAGCCTTATGGAGAATAACATGGCAAACGAATCTCCATAAGAAACCATACTGTCAACTGAATGTGGAGCGCTTTATACGACTAGAGTCAAATAGCCCGCGCGATTGGAGCTGTGAGCCTTAGAGCCATCTGAGCCACAGCTCCAGAACTACGTCAAAAACGCATACGCTCTGATAACATGGGCTTGGTCCTCCTCTCCTCGGTAACATCAAAAATGTATACATTTTCAGCTCTGTTCATGAAATATTTAATATATGTGTTCTTATATGCCGTAAAGTTTAATGGTGAAATATGTAGATGCCACATACTTATGATCGAGTAGAAAATATTCACTGTTTTACCATGGGAAGTCTTGAAATTTAATTTCTCCGAGAAGCAGCTCTAGGTTAGAAAGGATTAATTTAAGCATGTGCGATTAATACACTGAACTCATGTAAGTTAAGGAAGCTCATATAAAGGGAAACAAGTTGGAAGAAAATCAAGACAAGGAGTCGAATAAATACGCAGAGAAGCATGAGGTAAAACGATTTAAAAGTTAAACAAATCCCCACTTTTTCACAGAGTTCTCCAATCTGATATCTTCCGCCACCCCTGGAATATTATTCGCGCTGGATTCCAGGGCCCACAACCACTTATACACCCCTGATTCTCCAACCCACCTCCTCACGTCTCGCAGAATGAATAGGAATTAGCCAATTTGCGTCAAATTAAATGTGCATTAGGGCTAAGTGGTACGGCGGCGACGGAGGCTGTAGGCTCCGGGAACTAGAAGGGGCGGAAGGCCTTGGGTGGGGGGAAGGAGGAGAACACAGAAAGGGAAGGAAGGGGTTTATAAGTGTTCTTCGGAGGAGGGGTGTATGGCAGGCGTTGAGAAGGGGTGGTGGTGACGTAATTTTGCTGGATTGGTGGGAATAATTACGGGGAGCATGCGTAAAATATAACTGAGTAGATGGCAGTCAATGCTCTTCTGAATTCGATCGCCCAAAATTCTTCCAAACGCTAAGACGCGAAAATTCGAACAATTCGGCTTAGAAAAATTAATTAAAATACATGTCGATCAAATAAGTTGTCATACTATACATGTAATGTTAAACTAAATTCAAAAATTCGCAATTGACTAAATTATGTACCCTTATTTAATTATATCACCCCCATCTTATTTACTAAATTAATTATATCATCCAGACAATATTAAATAGTTTTATATCCACCAGAAATAAGTTCCGGAAGTAAGTAAATATGGTGATGCAGAGGAATAATGAGGATCAAATGGATCGACCGAGTTAGTAATGAGGAAGTCCTAAGAATAATACGAGAGAAGAGAAGCCTTATGAAAACCTTAATAAGAAAACGGAACAACCATATCTTAAGACATGATGATCTGATGAAGACAACCGTCGAGGGACAAGTAAGTGGCAAAAATGGAAAATGCGGACCTAAAATGATATATATGGAAAAGGAAAGAAGGACGTGGAAGAGAAGGTACACGTAGGTGTGAAATATTATCTGATAGGAGAATTGAGTGGAGAGCGTCAAACCAATCCTAGGAGTTTCGACTAGTGTTGATGTTGATAATGACGTGATTATAAATAAAGGGGAAGAAGCCACTTACATACGCTAAAATTCCACACATCTCCGGGGTCACCGATAGAATCGCCAGAATCCTCCATAAAGACTCGTTTCTGCAAAGTGAACAAGATTCAGAATATCCTACCTTCACCGAAGGATAGCCATCCTCCCCTTCAATCTATGGGAGTGTATGAGGTTCCCTGCTGCTGCGGCAGAAGCTACGTGGGACAGACCAAGCGTTCAATCTCCCAAAGGCTTAAGGAGCACGAAAGGGCGTTAAAATTACATCAGTGGGACGCATCAGCTGTTGCTGAACATTTTGCCTCTAGCCCCGGGCATAGAATAATGTTTGACGCTACACGGGTATTAGCGAAGACGGAAGAATACCATCCGCGTCTTATACGTGAATCCATCGAGATTGCGAAAAGACCTAATAACTTTAATAGGGAGGATGGGTATAACCTCAGCCGTATATGGAGAGGGTTCCTAGCACAATATAATGGCCAACGGCTATCGGCTAAAATTCAAATCCGGTACAACAATGGGTAGCGAAAAAAACATATATAAGCTCGGGACGAGTATAAATTCCTTCCATTCTCTTGATAACGCTCCAAGTAGGAGGAGTGAAACGTCGAGTTAAAATGTTTTCTACACAGCAATACCCGAAAACCACCAGCAACATAAATAAATTATCCACCACCGCTCTTATAAAGGGAAACAAGTTGGAGGAAAATCAAGACAAGGAGTCGAATAAATACGCAGAGAAGCATGAGGTAAAACGATTTAAAAGTTTTAAAAAAAAATCCCTTCTCTTGTCTTTTCTCTCTCTCTCAATTCGACTTTTCAATAAATAATTCATAAATAGGCCTCTCTTTCTATCAATTTATTATATTCCTTCCCTTCATATCCCCGCGATTTTTAACGCGTGTTATTTCAGAAAAAATGTCGACACAAATTTCAAGCGCTGATTGAATTAATCATTAATAATGATAAAAAGTGTATTTTCTGTGGTTCATAGGAAAATTTTTATTTGAATAATTAAATTTAATGTTAAGCTACTTACTTTTTATAGCCTACTATTATTTTCAATTAAATATTCCATCTCTACTGATGCGGCCCGAATAGTCGATTTTTTGTTTTGTTCAGTCACCGCGAACCCTTAAACTACCCGGGTCAATTTTTCGGCAAAATACCATTAGATTCATGTTATATAGCCTAAACAAAAACAGTTGGAAAGATTTCACGGAGATACTCATAAAAATATGGAAGATATGATTTTTGGCTAGCTTTTTATTCAGCCCACTTTGCCCCTTGTTCCCATATATATAGTTTTTCCAATTCTGCAGGTGCAATCGAAACTACAGATTATTTAAAAAGAAGAGAGGAGGAAGAAATTTAGGAACAGGTGTGAAAAATATTTTATATAAGAAACTGGTTTCTGGTGATATGTGATGAAACCGATCCATTATAAACGAAAGAAACACTGCAATTTTCGCCCGAAAATTCTCAGTATTTTTCAGAGGAAGTTGTAATGTATCTTAAATCTATGATTGAACAGCAGGATTTTTAACTTAAAACGATAATGGTATGCCATGACAAAATCTAGGTCTTACAGTATTAAATTCATGGGGAATTATTAAGTTTTTTGTATTTCATTACATTAATTACGGATATATATTGTTTATTCCAATGCCTTTTTTTTCGTTAAACACGGCATTTTCTTTGGCAGGGTGAGGATAGAGTGCTTTGAAGGAAGGTAACACTTATTCACCGTGGGTGTCGAGCTGAGAGTTCGTCGGGGAAAAAGAGCAGAGAACAGGTTTTTGGAGTGATTTTTAGGGCTTTTGGGCGAACATTTGCATACGAGGGTTGGGGGAGGTTGAGTCGGTCGAGTGGACAGGGGAGTGGGACGGACACAAATGCGAAAAAAAAATGAAGGAAGAGAAGCGGTTGTCAGGGATACGAGAGTGTAAGTAAAACAATAGTGAAACTCGTGTGAAGAGCTTTTTTTTCTGCCGCGAGTTGGTTCCATGATGAAGAGGGTGGCTGGTGGAAATAATGGAAATGGATGAATGAATACAGGAGGGAAAAAAAGCAGTGCATCAATGTGCAAGCGAGCAAAGCGTTATTATTCCGTTATTACCAATCCAGGGAGGCACTGACGGATACATTAGATGAGTAAAGCGAGAATAAAATGTAATGAATATTAATCATAAGATAGCTGAAGTAGTGAGTAGACTTTATGGTAGCAAGCGTACTTTCTTAATCCCAATCTCTAAGCGTACTTTCTTAGTTAAATAAATTAACTAATTGAAGGTCAGTACATGGAAAATGCTAACGATAAATTAATAGCTAGCCTAACGATAAGTTAATTTCACAGCTCTACAGCATTTACAATTGTACAAAATAATAATTTAACGCGAACTTAATGTCATTAATTACTGTCCTACAGGCCGTTTTACACAAGGCACGTTCTTGCACAATCTGACGTGTGTACGAAGGAGCAGTCAAAATTGCGTCGTGTAAAGCGGTGAATTGCTAGAACACCCGCGAGAATGCTTGGACATGAGACGGCAAAATAGTCCCTGTTATAATTTCGCTCATGCATTCGCGCAATTCCACGCCATTTTATAAATTAATGCAGTTCTAGCATGCACAATTCCGAGCCGCGTGAAAAACGGCCTTTAGAAGTAAAAACACAACTGCAAGGACACATGTTTACGGATTATGAATTATAAGAGAAACAAGCGGAAATGTTTAGATTACCTTTAAAAACAACGTAGAAGTAACTCTAACGGCGTGATGTGATGTAAGTAAATGAAATGGAAAGGTATTCGGTACTTTAAAGTTCATAACCGGTTATCACAATTATTAAATATCTTCTATCGGTTTGCATGAAGCATTTTACGAATCATACTTGACTTTCTTCCTGAAAAACTTGAACGAAACAAATTGAACTTATTGCTTCATGCACTGAATGATTGAGGCCTCAATGTTGTACAAATCCATTATAAGGTAAGGAAATATAACAACTTGGCTTTTCCACAAATACGGTTACATTGTCGTCGAAACTAGTTGACGACAATATGATTTTGTTTGTAGACAAGCAAAGCTGTTATTTTTCCTAACCTATTCTCGCTTCAATTTATAATAGTACCCATTCGCTTTCGTTCTGTCCATAGATTTTATTCTCATCCTCCACAATCCTCGCTTGCCTAACATTCTTCCTTCTTACACAGTTTCAAGTATTTCTCCCAACTCAGTAGTCTCTCCATCAAAACCCTCTTACGCCTCTGTATCTAAGCTAGAAGTGCCCTCCTCGCCTATCATTTCTAGCTGTTTGTATCTCTATTTCCCCTCCGTCTATTCCACCTTTTAATTTATCCTCCATAACCACATTTCCAATTTCCTCAGTTATTTCTCGTCTTTCCTCAGATTCCACGTTTCCGCGCCGTAAGGTGCTACAATATTTTAATAAGGCGCTACAATACTACGTATTCTCCATTAGCCTGATCCTAAAAATGTTATACAACGATATACATCACACTCTTTCTTCATTAGCCTTATCCTAAAACTAACAACTTACAACTTACTTACAACAAACTTACAACTTTGCTTACGTAATCCGAAGCCTAATACCATTCCTACTGTGACCACTTTCCCCCTGCGTGCAACCCCGACCAGAGAAAGCAGCTATTTAATCACCAATTATTTTTTTATTTTATTTCCAAACCATCGAATACAGCTTTCAAGGGCCATTTTATATCGGGGTATTCAACATATTCAACGATTGCGCGTAACGACCATGCCCTGGATAGGAGAAACTTACCCAGACGGGACACGAACCCGCGACCTCTTGTTTTGCTGGCGAGGACTTAACCCCGCCACCACCGAGTAGTATTATAAGGGATAATATAGTAAGTTTATTATATTATTTCAAGTGTTTTTGGTTATCGGTGTTTATCATTTTGCTATATACCGAATTTTTTTATGCATGTGTGGAAACCTCTGACAAATCATGTCGCGTACAGGGATCTTGTTAGCTAAATGTATTTTTTTTAAATACCGTTACATAAAGAAGAGAACCGAAGATGATCATTCCTCACTCTCTGACCATGACATCACTTTGAAACGATTACTGCATGAATTGATAGTAAAAAAAAGTAAACTGTACTCACATTTCTGAAATTGCTGAACATGTGCTTTCCGCAGGGAAAGCAAAATGCCCCGTACTTTTCACAATGACTACAGAAGATGCCACATCCGGGACGGTCCGCCTACTGAGAGAATAAATAAAACCTGAATCACACCTGAAAATGAACTATTTCAATCGAGGGAAAGGTAGGATGGCTACCTTCTAATTAAATGGCTAAAATTACCTTCTAACTTTTCATCCTAAATTGGAATTTAGTATACGAGTATATTTATTATGTAGTTGAAGGATATCAAATCAGTCAAAATTTAGTTATTTTTCATTTTATTTTCATGAGACTTTTGATTTGAAAGAATTTCCTATTTACGTGCGAGCATGTTTATCCAACTAATTTCGATTTCTGTACGATTATTATATGATTTTGTAATGTATGATTGTAGATTGATATTGTGCTGACGAAATTTGGAAGTACTGATTATTAGATGATTTAAGAGATCTTAAATAAGGTTTTTTTTCCTTTGTTTTTGGTGAAATATTATATTTGAATAAAAAATCTTATAATTGAAGCAAAAGCACACGTTATCTTCGTTTTCCTGTTTATAAATGTATTCCAGGTGTTTTATTATCATTCATGTAGTAACTTTATAGTGCATGTATTTATACAAGCTCCTAAGAAGTTTACCAGAGCCAATAAAATTTATTTATTTATTTACATCGGAATTTTGATGGATCCAAACAAGTCAGCGTGAGAAAAAGATGTAAAAAGTAATTAGCCTCTTAATGAATAATCACCAGACAAAAACCATTCCTGTATATGAATATTTCAATGATAATTTTATATAACGCTAATTACAAAATATTATGACCATTTGTAAATAAAACTACACCCTTCCACCCACGACAATTTGGTTATGAAAAATCGAATTTGCAGCCCCAAAGTCGTCTTCTGCGCAATTCCATATGCTTTCTCCAGAAGTCTATGCAACACTTGGTTGATTTGTGGCTGACACTTAAGCAACGGCTCGCACGGAATTGCATGACACGCGTCCAAACGCCAAACGTAATCGGAAATAGCCCAAAGTTAAATTTACATGGATAAAAAATATCAATAATAAATAAAAAATTAGGACAAGATACTACAAATATAAATGATATCTGAAAATTTAATTCTGATTGATGAGTAACAAGTATGGTCACTGTTAAGGTAGGTAGTCAATGTGCAAACATAGCAATATTAATTTGGGTCATAATCATAGCAATAGCAATCAGATAGCAGTATTTATTTTGGTCTAACTGTGTAGATTAGGAACGTATAGCGTCACCACCGTTTATAAAATGATAATTTTAAAGAAAAGTACTACAAATATTGTCCATAATATATATTAGTAAAATAAATGTTGGCAAGAATTTTACGATTTCGGATAACGACATTCGATTTGGGACCAGCATCGCGACCTGCTTTACAGTGAGGGATGATGGGGTAAGAGATAGAAGAAAGGAGAGTGCCTCCTTATTCCATCGACGTCATTCTCATTATTATTGTTATAATCGAGCTAAAACGGAGACACGGAGGGGAGCGAAGCATTGTTGGAGGAGGGGGAGGATGCAATTAAGGATCGTAGTGGGGTGGGAAATTGCTCTCTTAGTGCTAGGCTAACGGCAGGGGGTGTAAGGATTAGGGGAAAAGCCGTATTGCAGGCGGAAACGTTGAGGGGTGGGGTAAGAATTTCATGGAGGGAGGGTGATGAGGGGTGTAAGGGAGGATTGGTGGGGATGTATCGGTAAAAAGGGTTTGGGAAAAGTAAAGGGTTGAAAGATTCTCTCGAAATTTTTCCATCTTTTTAATTTTATTCTCTCCGAGGCGAGAGAGAAAGAAGGTATAACTCACAAATGGAATCTTAAAAATGTCCAACCCAGCGGATTAAAAAATAACAAGCGGCCGAATGGATAAATTATTTTCTCGTTTCGATGCTCATCTTTTTTTTACGAAATCCCCTCTCCGTCTATATCCGAATGCTCGTGTTGCTCGCGAAAGCATAGTCTCACGAGGTGATGGCCTGAGCGAATCGCAAATGCGTTTCCTGGAACGCGCGCAAAGTTATTAAGCAAGTGATGCGGTCGGTCGCGCAAGGATTTTAATTCATCCATCTCTGTCCGCGAGGTTTCTCATACTTATGAAATTACTTAGTCCGCTCTCATTGAGGCTTTATATCCAGCCAAATGGAATACGTTGAACCGGTTAAATGCATTTGCTAACCGCGCAGAGTAAAATGCGATGCTATCTCGCATTCAGAATATATTTTTTTCAGTTTATTCTTTAATTTTCTGAGCTACCTTTCATCAGAACAAAACTGACTATTCCAACGGTATTTAACCGTTATATATTTTAAAACTTACTTGCAAAAAAAACAACAATGCTCTTTTGGTGTAATGGGCTTCAATGCATTTATATTTCATTCGAATACTTTTCAGTAGATAATGAAAATATCTATGTTTCTGTATAAGTTACTCCAGAACTTTGTAATTTTATTTTCCTAAGCCATCTATTTAATCGATAATTAATTTCTCAGGGGCTTAAGGTCAGTCTATGATTGGACTTGATATTTCTAAATTCCAATAACTGAACATGACCCCTATTTTGGTCGATTAACTTAGGGCAGCGGTTCCCAAACTTTTTCTTTCCGCGACCCATTTTAGCTCATTCTTTTTAGCCGCGACCCCCTAAAAATGGTCGTCCAAGTTTAAGTACGTTGTTCACCATATTATTAGTATCTCGCGACCCCTTTCCGAACGGCCTACGACCCCCTTGGGGGTCGCGACCCCCACTTTGGGAACCGCTGACTTAGGGAATCATCAATCATGCTCAATTCTTGAGTTTGTCCGTTACTCTATTTTCAGTATCACGATTTTTGCCGCGAATTTATTCAACCCGAAAATTTAAGCCCGTGCCTTGCTTTGAAACAAACTATCTCTCTTATATTAAGACATTTTCCAGTGTTCTGCGCAACATATAGTATTCGATTGCCTTCAGATACGCATTTTCACATCTTAACTAGAGGTTCTTTTACCAATGCACCATCGGATGAAAGCGTTTTTAAAAAAGCAACAAATCGAACTCAATTCGTTGTCCCAGATTGCCTAAGTGACATTCACGTGCAGCCATGATTAGTTTACTATTTATCGTTCGATATCTCTTGATGAAGGTTTTCCTGCTGGCGAATCGAAATATTGGCTTGAGACACAAAATAGCAATTTAATTCCGTTAATCACTACGATTATTATTGCTTGTGGGGTTATATATCCATCAAATTATATGCAAGTCAGAGTTAAGCACATCAGAAAGGAAAATCTAGAAGGCAAAACACCCATGGCCTGCTAAACCACTAAGTATATAACGTTACTGAAGGGATCTTTCAAATAGACATATAATCATCTTTTTTTTATTCTGAATGAATATCTTTTCATGACAACGAATACTAAAGTTATGTCATAGCAATCTTAATCATTTAAATGTTTCACACTGTCCGAGAGTTATCACATGATACTATTTCAACACAATCATTTTGGCCCATAAGGATCTAGTTTAATACACTTCTAACAGCTTTCCCAAGAATTTCTCGGTGTAAGTTAACTTTTACATCAGACACACTGGTTTAAGCCACGACCCATGATATTGAAATAATGATAGGAAAGAATGAAAGCGTTAAAAGTCAGAAAAATAAAAATGCGCCATAGAATCTTCTCATACGAAGGCATTCAGGGAAAGAGGAAAACTTGTTCGATGCAGATTGCAGATAGCGTTCCATCAAAAAAAAATTAAAATGGATACTTGGTAAATGCACAAAATATTATGTGCATGATGGAAGTCCATCTGTACCTCCATTTAAAACACAAAGAATGAATCTGTCTCCATACACAAGATCACCCGAGCGTAATGCTGTTCGATTGCAATCTTCGATAGACCTGTGAAGGAATTGTCTTCAGCAATCACACGTCACTTATTTTAGCTTACAAACTGATTCTTAGTCTTACTCTAAAATAGATCGTCGAAAAATGTCCTCAATACAAATCAATGTTCCTTTCCCTGAATGTTATTATGACATTTTGGAAGAGGAAAAAATTAACGGTTTATTAATAAACGGAATAGATACATAGGCACTTCTCATCTAAAATAATAATTAACGAAATTGCCAACAATCAATGTCAAGGTATTTATTTTCAATGTTTTATGTAAGGCGATAATTTTTCCCTCCAAATTCATGAAAACATTTATTTTTAGGTACCTACGACTAGTTTCGACGCAGCGGCGTCCTCCTCAGGTACAAAGACTCAAGTCAAGCATGGTTCTCACATTTGATCCAGGTAAGGGGAGAGGAAGAAGACCTTTTTTTGCTTAATTTTGGCTAAATAATTTTCATCCGAGAAACACTATTTATCCTCAGTTACAACAACACTTTCATTTCTACTACATTACATGAAAACCGAGTGTAAATTTTATATATAATAAAGGAGTACCTCGTAAAACTACGTAGAGGTGGTTGTAATGGCATCATGTAGATGATAACATCGCTCTTACCGAACAAGATAGTAATATTAGTTCGCTACTTTCAATCTCCGCTGATTATCATAAAAGATCTTCTTGTTTCCTATGATTTTCTTAAAGATAGAAACTAAAGCTGTCGTTTTCTGACTCCAGAAATTATAATGCGATCTGAATACGATATACCTTCCGGAAGAGTGGCACAGCTCAATTACGCGACCAGATTCACAAGAGAAAGGCCTAACGTTGCCAGGAATCGTGAAGAAAGAGTAGGGGAGAATATTTTTAAAGGAGTAGCCTAGGATAATAACTGTTGGCCCCCCAATCAAGAATAGGGCCGAGGAAGACGAATAAATGTGAGTTCATGAATTTAAAAAATACACGAAAAACGAATGTAAGTTTTATAGATAATATAGGATTAGCTCGTTAAAGTATATTGAGGTAGTTCTAATGGCATCACATAGTTCAACTTAAATGGACAAAAAAACACTACATCCCAAGCAACAGACGATAAGCATCGGATATCAAAATAAGGTTGATATATCCAAAAACGCGTTGTTATTACAAAATGGATATTTTGATAATGTAACGTAACTATCCTATTAGTAACAACCACAACGAGTTGGAAAAAATAACGTAACATAGGGTGATATCAGCGATGGGTTGTAAATAGCTTTACCTAGATATCCAAGTTCTTGTGCCCGAGATATTCCTAAATTCAGGGTCCCATGGTCAAGTTTGTGTCCAAATTTTTGGGCCAAAACTTTTTTATTTTTATTCCAAACAGTATCCATAGGTAGCATATGTTCTGTAGAGAATTGAAGAGCACAATTGTGTTATCTGTATGTCTGGGGATTACCAAAAACCATAATAAGCGTACCAATTTTATCTACTCATTAGATGTTGTGAAATTCTCTAAGAGATGCAGTAAAATGGACCTCGATTTCCAATTTTTGATATCGCTGAGACGTTGTTTGTCGAGTCCTTTGAATATTCGACAGATATCCATGAGTTTAGATAAACAAATCATAATTTGCGCCTGAAGATGATAATAATTCATTGAAGCCCGGGTCGCGGTCTGTAAAAAAGAAGTGGTAAGTATAATAAATTGTGTGATATCCAGGAAAACTTATAATAGAATACCAAAAAGTTAATCAAGAGTTAGTGAGGATATCCATGAAACATTCATTGGATTAACATGGATATTGTACGTATGTCCAATGTTGTCTGGATGTTGTTGGGATATTGATTGCTGCTTGGGAATGAGTCGCATACTTATGGTCAAGGTCCCACCTCCTGCCGCAGAGCCGCTCGAAACATTCCGAACTTGCACGGTCGTAAAGATATTTGAAAATTATCATAGTCATGCGCACTCATAGTCTCACTAAAATTTTAGCATTTCTTTTCTCTGACATCCGCCTCTCCCCGTCGCTCCACCAAGCTCTTAGCGGGAGCTAGAGGAACTAAAAAAGTCGCTTCTTTAACGTAATTAATGCGTCAGGAAATATGACTATTACCTCTTCATTTTATGTTTGCGGGTGAGTGGGTGTGGCTAAAGCAAGTGGAGGAGGGTGGCTTTCGTAAGAGCCTGGACACTCTTGGAGGTCTTCGCTGATGGAGCAGGGGTAGTACCGAGAGATAGAGAACAGACGCGAACTTAATGTTGCCAAATGTACATAGACGCCCTTTTTTGTCCCTGAAAGTGTGCGAGTCATGGGTGGTGAGATATATTTTGGGCCTGGCTCCGAAACAATATTCCCACTCATTTGGAAGGTATTCCCTTATATATTATTCCCTTATATATATTCCCAAATAATCCCTTCACATAGTGGCGCAGCGAGGGGGGGTTTTGGGGGATAACCCCCCCCCCCCCCGAAACTCAGAGAAATTTTTAAGTTTAATCCATTTTATTTAATTTAATTGATATTACAAATAGAATAGTGTAAGGATTAATAAAATATCCCTCACAAAGCCGTAAAACTCACCATTTTGAACCATTTATCTTGAAACTCCGCAAGTTATTAATCTCGCACCTACCGCTTATTACGGTGGGTATTCCATACCCCCACATACCCCGGTATTAGTTACATCTAAACCCCCCGGCCTTAATTCCTAGTTGCGCCCCTGCCTTCACGGATGATCATAGCATTATCAGCTACCACGCTGAATGCCGTTGGTCAAAGGCATACTTAAAGACATACAAGGAGAACGTGTGAGGTTTGGCAACACTGTTCCACGAGAAGATTCATGATGTTTACACGACGGAGGTCTGAGAGAGACTAGATTTCCGAAGCGCTAGGCCACGCCTGGTGTCTTCTGATTGGCAAAGGGAAAGTCACGTGTCGAGAAACTTTCCCTCCGCTCAACCCCACTTGCCACACCGGCTCACCCGCAAACATGAATTGAATAGTGTGTAGGCTCTTAGCGGCAGTTAGGGGAACTAAATATTACTCCCCTATATTATTAAATAAAAGAGGACGTCCGTTTGTTTGTCCGCTATGCATTTATGTACGACAGCACGAATTGCAACCAAAGTTAGTACATAAGTACATTACATACTTCCAGAGCCCGTAGTGCTACTTCTGGGGATGTCCGACGCGTCCTTTGCGTCGTTTTCTCAATACCGTTTGTTACCTCACGTCATGCAACTTCTATAGTTGGACATCCTGCCGGGTAGACACACCTCTTGACACACTCAAACGAAAAAAATTAACTCAAAACATTATACACTTAGCTATTAATCCTCTTGGTGCAAACCTTTTCGTTGGTTTATGCTTTCACACGGCGTTTTTTGGTTTACGCTCTTACGGACACTCAACGATTAATGCTGTGGAGCGGTGTATACAGTCCAGCCGGCAAGAGTTGTCCGATGACAGTTCTAAAGGAGAGCCAGAACGGTTTGCGGCCAATCGCTGTCCCCCAAATGCACCTCACACCCTCGCCTAGTCATACAACGTTGTCACATGCATATGAAGCACCGAAACAATCCTGAACCACAAAATCAAGCCCTTCCTACGAATTATCAAAAAAAGGGATTCTTCCTTTGGATCCTTCACGCTCGTCGTCCCTTCTGGCTTCTTTCTTCACGAAAGCCTTTTGTTTACATGTGAGGCGGGCGTTTCCCTTTTTACCTGGCAACCTTGCCCCCTACCCCTTCTAGCTGTCATCGGACAACTCTCGGCGGCCGGACTGTAAGCTGGTCCCGTACGCTTTATAGGGAAATAGTTTTTTTCCATTGTTTGCTGCTACAGATGTATAGGTATATCTTCACCATACCTGCTTTGTTCCTTTACTTAAAAGTCCTGCTATGTGGCCATGAATTCCAAGCTCCAAGTTTCCCTCTTTATCGGGTACTATCCTTACCGAGTAACGCCGGGTGGCCTGCTAGTAACGTAATAAATTCGTCAGGAAATATGACAAGTCGATCGAGAGTGATGCGTCCCCTTAAGGTTTCGGCATTACAATCTTCCTGATCCTGCAATTCTGTGCCAGCAATATGTGCAGATGAAAATGTACATCCACGCCACCGCTTCAATACGTCTTTCTTTCCCCTTACCCACCAATACAACTTACGCCCGCCAGGCGTACTCAGCGACTCCAACCAATCCGGCTTCTCCATTCCTTCGCATTCACAGCCTCGCGCTGCTTCTCGGCACTTTAATTGCCGACGTTCGAAACAAATCGATTTGGAGTGGGGAGAATATTTAGAGACAAAAGAGAAAGTAAAAAAAATTCAAGGGAAGAAGATCGAAAATTAAAAAAAAGAACATCAGTTGAAGAAGAGAACGATATCAATCCGCCATTATTCGCTCAGGAAAAGGATTTCGTTTGGGAGGGGGTAAAGCAAGGACTTCAGGGTATCATTTTATACCTCCCTGTACCCCTATACCGTTCCCTGACAGCTCCGAACCCTTCCACATATTGATTTCCATCCATATATACCCTCCTTTTCTTCTCCGATCGCATAACTTATTGTCTTTCTCTTCGGTATTGCCAGGCATTCATTGCATTTAATGACAATGTGGATCGCAATAACGTAATGTGCGATCGAGATGCATCTCATCATTCTTTTCCTTCGGGCGCAATAATCTCCATCCATTTTCGTTTTTTTTTTATTCCCACGATGTTTTTTTTCGACAAGGTGGGTATTCACGGTAAGTGCTACAGGGTGATACCGTATGATATTGTGGTGCATCGATTATTTCGGGCTTTGCAACAGAAATAAGAACGCGAATATTTTCAATGGGCGATAAAGAAAGTGTAATTTTGTTTTCCATTATTTTGATGTAGAAATACAAGTTTCGGATAAGTCAGCCATTTTTTTTATTTCAGGCATATTATACGACTGGAAAATGGATTTAGAGACTATACTTTCAGGATAGGCTATACTTTCACCTCATCATTCTTTTCCTTCGGGCGCAATAATCCCCATCCATTCTTGTTTTTTTTTATTCCCACGATGTTTTTTTTCGACAAGGTGGGTATTCACGGTAAGTGCTACAGGGTGATACCGTATGGTATTGTGGTGCATCGATTATTTCGGGCTTTGCAATAGCAATCAGAACGTGAATATTTTCCATGGGCGATAAAGAAAGTGTAATTTTGTTTTCCATTATTTTGATGCAGAAATACAAGTTTCGGATAAGCCAGCCATTTTTATGACGGGTATATTATACGACTGGAAAATAGATTTAGAGGCTATACTTTCAGGTCAGGCTATACTTTCACCTCATCATTCTTTTCCTTCGGGCGCAATAATCCCCATCCATTCTTTTTTTTTTAATTCCCACGATATTTTTATTCGACTAGGTCGTTATTCACGGTAATTGCTACAGGGTAATACCGTATGATATTGTGGTGCATCGATTATTTAGGGCTTTAAAATGGCAATCAGAATCCGAATATTTTCTATGGGCAAAAAGAGGGAGAGTAATTTTCTTGCCATTATTTTGATGCAGAAATACAAGTTTCGTATTTGTCATCCATCTTTTGGCACAAACAAATTATAATTTTATGGTAGGGAGAAAGAAACATAGAAGCTATAATCCCAAAAAAAATTATAAAATTGTAGCTTAAATAGGAAACATTCTGTCTTTGCAATGGCAGTCATACCGTGAGTTTTTTCTATCTAAAATAAAGAGAGAGTAATTCTTTCAATGAGAATTTAATCTTCTCAGATGGAGAAATGGTTGTAGGGGCTGTGCTTTCAAGTAAAAATTTTGAAATTGATACTTAAACAGAAAATATTCTGGGATTTGTAGTTGTAATCAGAACGTCAATTTTTCCTACGGGCAATGAAAAGACAGCAATTTTTTTACGATTGTTTTTATGCTGTAGTAAACGTTTCTCATCAGCTATTGATCCTTCAGTATAGGCGTTTTATGATCATGTCAGAAAGAGAAAGCTATTTAGCACTATTTAGCAATATTAATCAGAATGCGATCTTTTCTATGGACAATAAACTATTATAATATATGGATCTACCTTTTTTATGAAAAATAAGAGAGTAATTTGTCTACGAGCATATTGATGCAGTAACAGATGTTTCGGACCCGTCAGCCATATTTTGTGCAGGCATATTATAATTTTATCATTTGGAGAAGGAAACTTAGAGCCTGTACCTTCAACAGCAAAAATAATAACATTTTAGTCTAAATAGAAAAAAGTTTGCGATGGTAAGGAGAACATGAATCTTTTCTTTTAACAATGCACAAATAATAATTCGTTCAACGAGTTTTTTCACGCAGCCATACAAGCTTCAGAAATGTCAGCCATCTTTTGGCACAGATATATCATGTCAATATTGAACGGGGCATAAGATTAAGGAGATATAACCTCAAGCATTTTAAATGTAAAATTTTGAGTTAATGGAAACAATTCTTCGCACATCCTTCAACATATGGATAGTAAATTACCAAATTTATTCCATATCTCTTTGTTACATTTCGAAGCTTAAGGCAGTGGGTAATATAAACAAAATGTTTATTTATGCTACATGCGATAACACTTTTGCTCAAAATCTACACACACGATTTGAATTGGTGGAATCTTGATAACAACAATCTGATCCAGTTTTATAACGCATTAGCAAGACTCTCCCTAGCTTAGTAGATCAAATGAGAGTGTGAATATGAATTAAGATTGTGAGATAGACGGGGACGCAGAGGAAAGAATTATTTCTGGACATAGGGAGCAATAAGTAATTTCTATGCGAGATACATTGAAGACGGAGTGTCTGATTGGAGCGAGTGCTTAGCGAGGTGGGGATATTGAAAACAGTATTAGAGGGTCGAATGTTAGTTAAGCGTGGGAGAAGACGGAAGAGAATAGAATGTTTAAGATAGACTGTGAGAGAGAGTAGGTCTTATTGCGAATTAAATAAGGAATTCTATAAATGAAGGGGAGACGGCCAGAATATTACTTAAATATTCCATGGAAACCTACCTTACTTAATTGGTAGAATACTTAAATAGAGAATGACTTTGACATGAGTATACAATTTATTATGCCCTAAAATTTTCAAGATGATAGCCCAACTTGTGAGCAGGTATTACATCAAGAAATCGGAACAAAAAACATCCGGGCGAGTTGGAGTATGGAGATGGGAGTGTTCAAACCTCATTAGAAGGAAGAATTTTACGTAAGCGAGGGAGGGGGAGGAAACTATACGATTCATAGATAGACTGAATGAGAATTGGTTCGTTGTGGGAAGTCCTACTTTTAGGGGGAGACAAGCCGGGTTAGCTCGCAAAATACTCCATGCAAAACCATCTTAACCAGTGGCATAACTAAAATGAAAACTTTATTACTAGTCCTTTAGTGTACTAGTCCTGGATTAGAAATGAATCAATGGAAAGGATAGAAAAATAGAGGATAGAAAGAAGGCCATTATGTCGAATAAACAATTTAGAAACTCCTTCATGATTAACGGTTAACTTAATTTCATTCCGCTTAAGTTTCGTGGAAAAGGAGAATCCTTAAAGAATGCAGTAGTAAAAGTGACATACGCGTAGAGAGGTTAAAACATTGAGCTTAAAAATCGAATTGCCGGTTTGCGTTCACCGCTCTCCTGCTAAAGGTCAAAAATAATCTACTTAATTCAACCATACTCGGTGCGTAAGTCGAAACTAAACTGTACGAAGGTGAAGCACGTGGTCCCTCCGGTGCGAAACATTATTTTCGTTTCGTTTCGTCCCAAAGTTTTAGTTTAGTTTCGACCTGAAGTAGTTTGGACTCTGATTTCGTTTATACCCTGAGTTTAGCTCCCCGGGTTTAAACCCATTTCGTTTCCGACGAATATTTCTCGGGTTCTCAGCCAGGATAATGCTTGTATATACGCCGACGTTTCGGGAGACGAATTGTCTCCCATCCTCAAGGCTGTGTTACTTTATGGAAGTCCAATTTCACACTGAGCTGGATCGACCGTTTACCGAGGACAACAATACGGCTCAGGTGTCGTCCGATTTGCTGTAGGTCTTTTGAAATTCTTCACGTTCAACCCTTATTTTTTTATACAGCTGATTACAGGTCTCCATGTATTGCTAAGATGAAAGCCGGTGTCCCTATTGAAATTTCAAGGATTGAGGCGGATCTATATTGCTTCCTTAATTATGCGGTCCCATCTAATAGCATGGCCTTCATTAATGCTGTCGGCTTATACAAACGCATTAACCTGGCTGACAACCCGAGAAATATTCGTCAGAAGTATTCACCAGGAAAAATTTAAATCGTTTACCATTTCGTTTCGTTTCCACATTTCGCTCCCGGGAACGAAACTATTGAAATTTGAACTCCTGGGAACGAAACTACAGGTTTTCACTTTCGTTTAGTTTCGATATCCATCCCTGCTTCTTTTAAATTTGTTTATTCCCACTCTGCGCACCTTATATGGTGAATGCGAGAGAGATGATTTCACCTGGATCAAAAGATTACATTTTTTGACGCCATGTCATATGATAAAAAGGGAAACATGACAAAAGGCTTGTCATTATTACTGCGTTCAACGCGGACCTCTCGTCGGCATATACCGTCCACTGGACTTGGCGGAATCAAATATACATAAATGCCCGCTTGGCATGGAAGCGAAACTGCACGTTCATTTCGCCGTCATTTCAGGTTGTTTCACGGAGGCGGGAAGCGTTCAAAAAAAATAAAGAGTTCTTTCAACCGCAACGGCGTGCAATATTTCGTGTACAAATTTACATTGACTAGATAACATTCGAGTGTTGAATTTGCTTGTGGTTTCTATATTATGATGAATTTTATCCCCGCGGATTTCGTGTCAGATGATATCTCGTTGAAAAAAAACACCGAAATCCATATTACAGACTTGAAAGCTTTTAACAACCTTGTTCAATCAAAAAAATAAAGGCCGATATTTTCATTTTATCATTCAATTCCGATATTTCGATGGTGTTCTAATACTGCCATTTATAATTCACATCTTGTGAAGCGGAACAATGGGGATGTAAAAAAAAAGTATCAAACGAATCTGATTTTTTCCAATACCGTTTCCAAGCACGTTCGTATCCTGAGGTATTCTGGCGCATAAAATGCATTAAGCAAGGAAATTTCCCGATAACGATCAAATGCACGGGTATTATGAACATGAGGCGATCTAACTGCCTGAGCTCATTACACATAACTACATTTACCATAGGGATTCGATGAATTGAAATGACAGGCATAAAATGGCAGAGTATAAAATGGCAAACAAGATGAGGAAAGGAGTTCATGATTCGCGTACCAAGGCAATACATACCACGATTAGAGCAAAGTAAATATAAGTATTTGAATTCTAACAAAAGGTATATAATCACCATCATCACTGGTGAACAGGGGCGGATCCAGGATTTTCTCCTGGGGAGGGCACAAGGGTCTGATAGGCAAACAATCTTCTTATACTTGGGATTAAAAACTAGTTACACTATTTACTTTACAAAATGTTCTATTTATTTTACATGAATGTTATTAATATGAAATTAAATTATTGAGGCTCCGTAATACAAAAAACAAAACGAACGTAATGATAACTGTATAAAAAGTTTTATCTATGTTTTAAGCGTCTGTAGGGGGCGCATACCCCCGTGACCCCCCGCTATATCCGCCTATGGTGGTCAACAATCCACAACAACGATAATCAACAAGATGGATTTGACGCAGCTCTCCACTCAATTCTCCTAACAGTTAATCTTTTCACACCTACCTATTTCTTCTCTTCCACATCCCTCTTTACTTTTTCCATATATTTTGTTCGAGGTCTTATATAGTAGCAATGTAATAAATCCATTGTCTTTCCACGAAGTGGAATTGCAAAATATAAAGACAACGGCGTTAATACATGGAAGAGATTTCTTCAAAGCTTACATATGAAGTTTGATTGAGAAACATTGACTCTAAGATATGAGGCCCCAATGGTACTACAGAATGACGTCACATCTGTTAATCACTCCAAAGTGCTTGAAATTGTCTTCATAAACTTTCCCAATCGTTTATGAAGACGAGACAATCCAGTGCTGAAGGCAAAGCAAACCCTGAAAAATTACTGAATTCCTCTTTTAGGAACGTCTATGGAAGACCGCAGATATGTGTGTATCTTATCGCTATTTCCACAATTTCCATTCGTATTATTCAACCAGAACTATGGAGCGACGAGCTTTGATATGATGGGTGAGGAGAGACAGCAATTTAGATGAGAACATGGAGCGAGTACAATGCGGAGAGGAGATGTTTGAAACCGTGTTAGAGGGTAGAATGTTAGGTAAACGAAGGAGAGGAAGGAAGAGATAGGATTTTATGGTAGAATGAAAGAGAGTCGGCCTTATTATGAACTGACTAGGGAAGTCCATGAGGGGCCTGCCAGAATGCTTCGTGAATGCTCCATGCAAACCCACTTTAATCGGCAGAATACTTTAATAATAAGTATCATTATTATTATTTAACAATACAAGTGATAAAAAATAAAGAAGCATCTACAAAGGCGCTAAATAGAAAAAATATCCAAGGCCGTACTCTTTAGAGAGCACGTTTAAGGACAAATTACAGTAAAAAGGAAGGCAGCAAATTATACCACTGTGTAAAAAACAATAGTCATACCTAACACACAAAAGATAGGAATGAAGGCGTTAATTTCACTTTTTCCTACAAGATTCGAGTCAAATCCGTGACGAATTTGGCGGAAAAAAAAATAACTTCAATAATTTTTCCAAGAACATCGAATTAAAGTTCAGGAAAATTTTGTAAGTCCCTTTCCACATTTCATGAACTGACCCTGCACCACGTAGGTATATTGGGTTACTTTCCAGAATCAAGAAAGCGACTCAGTACACTAAACAATAATGCGACAAATGAATGCTTCAAACCATTCCCCAGGTTGAAGCTCTACCACCAAGATTGAATCTGAAGAACGAGCTTAAAAACTTATTTTTTTCACGAAAGAGTGAAAAAATTGGTTAAATTCTGCCTCTATCCCATGATTTAATTACACTTGCAAAGCGGCAGATAATCTTTCGACGACACTCGTCGCATGACGCTACGTTTCCACCGGTTATTTACGGCGCTGCTGACAATTACATCCAATTGTTACAGTAATTGCACCCTAAATTACCCGCTGGAGGATTAAATTTGTGAAATGTGGCATAATAACCAAGGAATGAGCGCCAACCTCCTCCATAAAAGGCAATTTGAACTCGAGAGGTATTTCTCTCAAACATCATTAGGCTGATACGCATATTACGACATAACTGGCAGAGAGCTTTAAAAACGAATTGAGGAACGAAAATAAGACTTTTTTATCCTCTGTAAGAAAGAAAAATTATAATACGTACTCTATTTTTCAATTACTCTGCTCTAATCTAACGGGACGAACTTCAATTTTTACTCCTACACCAATGATCACAGCCAGCTCTTTTGAGATGAAAAATACACAAATAGCAAGAATAATGGAAAATTCCTCCTAGCTAACTCGTACATTTAAGAAAAAACGTTCATACTTGAAATAAACATAAATGTTGAATGGTTTCACCCTGAACAGCCTGAATATTTTAAGCTGATGGTGTAATCTTCAAATAAGTAATCAGATAGGTCGAGCAGGAGTGAGGCGTACACAAGGATATGAATATTTGTAGCATATTAAATAAATTGCCAATAACTCTAAGTAGCCCAGTGCATTCATCGTAAGGTGTGGTAATCGTGAAGGATACAAGTTTTCCTATGCAACCATTTTGTTAACGTTAAAGTATTTTTGCTATTAAAAGTAGTATAGGCCTTTAGAATATCCTGAAAAGCATCTTCATTGCCACGGCACCAAGCAGCCCCGCCCCAAAAAGCATTACTCCGAAACGCACAACGATAATAAGTTTAATACTCAGATGTTCCTCCATCAAAAATATGGGCAGTCATGCCATAGGTATAACTAAGCTCTAGGCAAGCTGCAAATAAAATTCCATAACGTATGTATCATATGGATCACTATCTAACATCTATAATCGCTATCTACCGATTTGATCGATAGATTTTTCTTCCTCATAGGAAAATCTACTAAAATTGGTAGCATATTAATTGCGTAAGCTTGGTTTCGCTGATGGTAGGACCTGCCCGCCTTGTGACGGTGCAGGATTCCTCGTCCCCCCCCTTTCTTCCCCGTCCTTCCCCTGGAGGCGTCGTCGGGCTCTCATCGCGGCGGCGCCTCCTTTCCTTGTTCCTTCCCGTCCTTCCCCTTCTGGTGGCAGAGGAAAAAAGCTGATCGCTTATAGTTACTGCTCCAGGAGTGTATCCTGCGAACCCGACCCAAGGGTTTCGTTCCTATCTATAATCGCTAGGTTTTTCTATGTCACCTCTTGCAAAATATGGAATCAATTGTTATACGATTTAAAAAAATCTAAAAATGCAAGTCAATTCAAAAAGAAATACTATGAAATATTGCTACATGTGAATTGAATATTGTGAGCTAACTGAATATTGTGCTAAGGTTAATAAAATCAGATGTGTTTATGAGTTCATACGTTTGTCTTGCTGATAATTTATATGCCTCTGTATTTTTCTTCTATCTTAACATATATTAAGTCGCATTCTGAGACATCGATGTTATATATAAATCTAGATAGTTTTTGGCAATATTTCTAACCCTATTATATTTATAATCATGTATGCTCCTAAGGGGCACACTTGTCCCGGAATAATTATTTTCATTTTCTATTCTATTCTATTTCTATGGCTGTAACAAATGTCACACACGGAAACGACACAGTCATTGGGACCTCTTCATCAATTCTCTGCGAACCTCACACTTTGTTACTAGCCTTAAACTATGCATTGAGAGTGGACAAAAAAATAAAACAATTTTTAATAAGTGTTTTGGCTTCTACATAAATGCGATGATGCAATTGGCATCGTTTTTTGGAAAAAAAACTACATAAAAGGGCATTTTCATAATTTCTCCAAGTAAAATTCACGAATAATTAATTACATAGTAAAATTGGTAAAGTAAAATTAATTACATAGTGAA
Source organism: Ischnura elegans (assembly GCF_921293095.1). NCBI lineage: Eukaryota > Metazoa > Arthropoda > Insecta > Odonata > Coenagrionidae > Ischnura > Ischnura elegans. The sequence goes on along the minus strand of NC_060257.1, from coordinate 24,326,015 downwards.
GTACATGCCGGCCTCGGTGGCGGTGGGGTAAAGTCCTCGCCTGCCAACCCGTAGGTCATGGGTTCGAATCCCACCTGGGTAGGTGGTCCCTATCCAGAGTATGGATGTTTGTGTTATTTATTGTTTATCCTCCGTTGTAAAGGCCTTAAAGTGCTGTTTACGGGGTAGTTGGAAATTAAAAAAAAATTATGAGCGGATCGAATTAGCTTTTAAGAGTTTTAAAATCTTTTTGACTCCTCTTACAGAACCCAGCTACCTACTATCACGTTACCCAATGAATGGCTATCAAATGGTTATTAGAGAAAGAATAGAAGTTGAAAATGATAAAGCCGATAATAAATAACTTTTTGCACCGAAAACACCTGTAAATGAATACTACCACTACGAACCTTTATGGCCACGATACCGTATTATAAGTGTCATTTAAGTCGTCTTCCACCATCCGTCTTTCACATAAGGCTTCCAAATTCCTGTTACCTGTTACATCAAATGCCATTAAATTTCATACAAGCGGGGGAAGATTTGAAAGGAGAATTATTTTTTCTTCTCCAGGAGGCAACATTTTTAAACGCTTCCCGATTCCGCACGAGAGCATATTATTCGTGACAGGGGAACCAACACACACAAAAAAAATGTAATCACTTATGACGTACCGAATGAATGAATGGAGTGCTATGCGTCTCGCTTCGCCGAAAAAAAATATGGACGCGCACGCGAGAGAGAGAGAAAAAAAGATGACTGTCGACGGGCGAAAAGTGCTCAAGACGGGGGATTTTAATGGCGTTCCGCGTGCTTTATATGGCGAGTAGGAAGCGTATTTTTAACGCCCTCCTTCGAAGGGGAAAGATGATGGGGCCCTTCAGAGAGGAAGAGGCGAAGGAGAAATAGGCGGAGGAAACATTATCTCGCGCGCGCCGAGTGATGAGCACAAGATGGACGCCGTTGCGATAGCGAAGGATTCCATCCGCCAGATGTCTCGAGTGTCTTACCTCACGACGCGAACGAGAGGCAAACGTATGAAAAGATTCGCGACGGATTTCCTGAAAGAGCGAACAATAAAGAATAAGATTGATGCATTTTTAAGTCAGCCAACATCTTGAGAGAAAATGACGGACTTCCAGCTTGCGTCTTAAGATGAATAAACAACGTCACGTTAGTTGAGGTGGACGCAACCGAGCTGTCGTCGTCAACTATACCTATAACACGCCATACAGTGCCTAAACCAGATCGTGAAAATAGGGACAAAAAGTCAGATTTTAGTCGGATTACTTTTAAAAAATTGTACACTATTTGTTTTTGGGCGGGCTATTTTCAATTCTGCAGTTTAATATTAATTATTCTACTGATTACCCTCCTCGGTCCAGGCTTTTTTACACAATACTTCGACATTTGAATGTTTTCACCGCTTGGCTTAGTAAAATGTTGCTCAAACGCTCCATACAAATATAGACTAAAACTTTTCAGAGCTTCTGGATGCATACTTGTGTTTCGATTGGACTGAAGGCCCCAGGAGTATACCAGACCCTCGTGTAAATGTGGAGAGAAAGACATCAAAAATCCAGGAGACCAGTGGCGTAGCCAGGGGGGAGGTTCGAGGAACCCGACTCCCCCGAAAAATAAAAACGCAATTACTTTGCCTCAGAAATATAATAAAGTATAGAAAAATCATGAATTTACAGAAGATTTCTTTGAAAAATGAACTTTTTTCGATTGTGAAAAGTGTTTAAATTAGTTTATAACCCTCTATTTAGTACCCTGTCTTTCAAAAATTTCCCCCTACAAAACAAAATTCTTGGCTACCCCACTGCAGGAGGCTGATCGGAAGGGCCGCTAGAGGCGCTGAAAATACTCCGGAATTCCATGAAGGATAAAACCAGCACAAATAAAGCTGGACATAAACATTTTGTAGGCTTTCCCGTCGTGGTGAAGATCCAGCGGGCAGTTTTACGGGATATGAACCGAGTGTGCCCATCTTTGTAGACGACCGTTTCGCTGGAATTTCAACCGCTTCTTCTGGTGAATTAAGTTCAGAGAGATAATTTTGTTTTCGTTTCAATCAACCAACCAACCACTGATAACTACAGAGGACGTTTCAATTTTTCATGTGACCAAATCAAGCCATACTTAACGGCTATCGGCGTGGAAGCCGGGTTGCACCACAAAAATATTGCTGGACTCCTCTGCAATCGAATTTTTAATGCCGGCTTACACGTCCACATGTTCCTAAATGGCATGCAAGAAAGAACAACATAATATTCACAAACACAGCATAGGCTTTCTCTACTTTTTCACGGGTACTATTATTGCTCAACATAGACTTTCACTATGAAAACGTAGCTCATTTGAGAATAACCGCAATCTATTACCAGGCTTTATAGGCCGTGCATATGTGCATATAATCAACACGATTTTTAAAAATATCTTATTATTGCAGACTCGTTTTGAGTTTAACTGAATGTTAAATACACTATACAATATGGCCGCTATCAATGTAGCCGCGATTGCATTCAGCCCCACAGATTTTTCAATGAATAATGCAAGAAATACAATTCTGTCATTTCCTGTGTACAACAATGGTAGGTATACAATTTTGGCATACAACTTTGGAAATACGTGAAAGGACATCATGTTTCACAGCGCAATTATTTTCAGCCAACACGGAAGAAATATTACTGTCCTATTCCATGAGACGAATCCACTGATGAAGGTTTGACTGAGATTTGAAATACATGCATGCACGACAACCTTGTAGTTCCCTGGCCTACATTTTGATAAGCAAGCCGGAGTGGTTCTTTTGGAAGATTTCTGACCACTGGATCGGATGTAAAGACAACTCACCACTAACGTGAATTCTCGAATAATTACAGTCGTATGCATTTCAGACGCATTTACCAGATACCGTCTCATGTAGAAGTGTTATAAGAAAAGATCTCCGAGATTTCGAAGAGAGAGGAAGGTAAACATTGTCGCCGAGATGGAGTTGCAACGCAACGCCGATTTTTCATTGTTGGTATTTAGACTCAAGCTCCCAGCTGTGAAGCTGTCTACTGAGGGGTTCATTTCAGTTAGTAGGTTCCGGAATAATTACATCGCTGGCTGATCATGGCATTTCGTTACTTTACTTTTTTTTTTATATTTAGGTAGGGGTGGGGATATGGGAAGGGATAAGGGCGGTTTTTGGGACATTATGTTTAGCCAGAACTGAAGGGGTGTAGTCCCAAAGGTTTTTTAGTATGTCATTTTGAGTGGCAGCAAAAGATCTTTCGAATTTTGCCAAATAAGCCTTCAAGGTTGTGAGAAGGGGAGAAATCTTCAGATCTTTTCTTATGTTTCTGTTGGCGATAAACCAGGGAGCCCCGATAATTTTCCTCAGTATGGCATTTTCGGCGGATTGAATCCTCTTGAGATGCGTTGGTGCTGCATGAAGCCAGGCTGGAGATGCATAGGATAATAATGGTTTAATGCAGATATTGTACAAAAGTAGTTTAGTTTTTAAGCGCAAAGGCGAGGTTGATTTCAATAAGGGATATAACGCCGTTTGCGCTCCTTTTGCTTTATTAATAGAGGAAGCGATGTGTGACTTCCAGGTGAGTTTCTTGTCCAAAAGAACTCCAAGAAATTTTGTGGATAGCTGTTTAGGTATCCGCTGGTTTCCGTAGTGAAGCCGCTGGCCGTCACCTGTCCTGGTTCGCCGGGAGAACACAACATGCGTGCACTTGGACGCGTTAACGCTGAGCTTCCACTCACTAGCCCAGTCCTCATACTCGTCAAGGTGACTTTGCGCCAAGTCAGCCGTTCGTTCCGGATCCGAACCCTGGGCAAGGATGGTGGTATCGTCTGCGTAGAGGAATAGTTGGGTGTTTGGAAGGGAAGGGGTGTCATTTACATAAAGGTTAAAGAGTATGGGGGATAAGATGGCGCCTTGCGGGACGCCAGAGGATATGGGATAGCGGGAAGAGATGTTGGAATTGAGGGTTACAAAGAAGGAGCGGTCTGATATAAATGATTGAATTAGTTTGAGAAGGTGGGAGGGAATGTTTAAGGAGGAAAGCTTATGGATGAGGCCCAGGGTCCAAACCCGGTCGAAGGCTGCTTCGAGGTCCAAAAACACAGCATGTGTGATTAATCGTTGGTTGAAGCCAGAAGTTATGGTTTCAGCGAGGCGAACAATCTGGTGGACTGTGGAGGTTTTCCTGCGGAATCCTGTTTGTTCCGGTCTAATTATGTCTTCAGTCAGAAGAACTTGGCTGAGCCTGCGGTGGATGAGTTTTTCAAAAAGTTTGGATAACGTACAGAGCAGACTGATGGGCCGGTAAGATGAAGGAAGGGTGGGAGGTTTACCGGGTTTGGGAATCATTATAATTTTGGCTATTTTCCATGAAGATGGGAAATAGCAGGTGGATAGAAGGAAGTTGTAGAGTTGTTGCAGAAGAAGAATGGTAGGTTGAGGAAGGTTTTTGAGGAGCCTGTTGGGGATGTTGTCCGGTCCGGGAGCAGATTTGGGTTTAAGGATGCGGATAGTGGCCTCGATTTCATGGAGAGTAATGAAGTCTGGTTCACTGGTTGGGCAGCGCTGCAGACTCAGCCAAGTGTCTTCACAGGATTGATCATGAGGAGAATGCAGGTCATTAATAAATCTCTTTTCGAGCATGGAAGCGAAGACTTCGGCTTTTTCCACATTCGTGGTAGCTCTTCCATTCTGAGAGATTAATGACGGGTAGTCGCGCCTTGGATTCTTAAGGGCCTTAGTGATCGGCCAAATGGAGCCGTCAGAGCCTTGCAACGATGACACTTTTGAGTCCCAGGATTTCTGGCGAAGTTCCTTAATTAGTCTTTGCACCCTGTTGCGGAGTGCGTTGAACTTCATTCTATCTTCTCGGAGCCGGGTATGTTGCCAAATCTTTCTGGCAGCGTTACGATGTCTGATTGTCGTAAGTATATGCGGAGGAATGGGTTCGGAGAACGAAGAAGGTGGCGGTAAAAAGGATGCCTCTTTGGCGGCATCTTGAATCAGAGACGTAAGTTTCTCAATGAAGAGATCAGCATCAGCTCTGGTGGTGAGCGGGAGGTTGGACAATTCATGCGAGTTGTCACCTGTAATTCGACGAAATTTTGGGTAATTCGTCTTCGTTTTTAGGTTTTGAACCCTCTGCTCGGGGGAACAAGGAATGGAATAGATAATTGGGAAATGGTCGGAGGCTGTGGAATCAAGAGTGGTTGGGGGAGCGGAGGAAGGCAAGTTATTGGTTAGGGCTATATCAAGGATGTCGAAGGTGCCATGAGAGGAGAGGTGAGTAGGGGAGGAAGGAGCAAGCAGGGCAAAATTTAAATTCCTCTGGCAAGTCAGTAACATGGAGCCGGCCAGGTTATTACGGTTGCAGCCCCAAGAGATATGCTTGGAATTTAAGTCTCCTCCTACTATGGAACGGCCTTGAAGGAGTTCTCCAATTTGCTTGAATTCCTCCCTAGTTGGTTTCCTCGGGGGCCGATAGGTTGACCAAAGGTTGACGTTGCCGAGTCTGGTACGGATGGAGGCGCCGACAGCTTCTACGGAGGATTTTTGATTATAGGGGAGTTGAGTGGCCGATAAGGAGTTTTTAATTAACAATAGAACTCCGCCACCAGCATTGTCAAGGCGGTCCATTCTGAATTTTTGATAGCCAGGAAAATAAATGGTTTTGTCAGGCTTGAGAAGAGTCTCTTGTATCAGAGCAGCGTCAATAGAATGTTGGACTAAAAGGTGGCGAACTTCTTCCTGTTTTAGGTGCAGGCCGTGAACATTCCACTGTAGGATCTTCAATTGTGAGGCTGGTTGTCTAGCCATCGCTAAGCAGTGATAGTGCCATATGAATAATCTCGTTAAAGATAATTTCTGATTTAGGGGTAGAGGAAGGGGTAAGGAGTTTTTTGACGAGGTTGGTTAGAAAGGAAGAAAGTTTCTGTTTAATGGATGGGGTGAGTAGCGAGGAAAGGATAGAACGGATGTCGAAATCAGGAGGAGGTGAAGGAGAGGCGGAGGGAGTAGCAGCAGAGGAAGATTGGTTCGGAAACGAGGGAAAATCAGCAGCAGTGGGGACAGGAGTTGCTCTGAGATTTCGGCTACTTTTTAGTTTCTCTGCATAGGATTTATAAGCTGGGCAACCTTTGTAGCTGGCAGGGTGAGGGCCTTCACAATTTGCGCACTTGGCTGGCGCAGGTCTGAAAACTTCACAGGTTGAGTGCGAGTGGTTACCGCCACATCTGACGCAGCGCGTTTGAAGCCCGCATGATTTATACGTGTGGCCAAAGTTCTGACAGCGGGTGCACTGAGGGGGGCCAGGAGACGGTTTGTAATTGTCAATTGTGACTTTTAAGCCACATAGGTGCGAGATTTTCATAAATCTGTCCTTGTCATCAGCATTAGATAGTTTCAGCTGGAATAACGGCAAAGGACGGGGTTGCAGAGGTGGAAGAGTTTGCTCCGGATTGGCAGCAAGTTCACGTTCGCGTTGCTGACGAATTGCATTAGTGGGCCTGGTGGTGCGAAGCTGCACAATATCATCGACTGAAACTCCTATCTCGTCTAGGCTATCACGAATTTCGTCGATCGCAGTGTCTCTCATCAGGCCACGCACAATAAGGTAACATTTTCTATCCTCCGGGAGCTGGTACGTATAGTATTCCCATTTATTTTCAGAAAATAATTTGACTAATTTCCTGTAGTCATCAGGAGAATGGCATTGCACCCGGACTTGGGTCCCAGTGGTGTTGCAGACAGGAGGGCTGGAGGTGGCTCCTACCATTCTTCGGTATTTTATCGACCAGTTTGACTGATCCTTTAAGAATATTGGAGGAATTTTTCTAGTGGAGGTGGTAGGGGTTCCGGAAGATGGAGTTGACAAGATTTTCTCGGTATTTACCGTGGGAACGTCTACATGCTTTGCTCAGTCTCCCGCAATTAAGTCCGAGGGAAATTTTTCTTCACGCAATTTGATCGTTTTCAACGAGAAGACGTCCCACTGTGTGTTTTAATGCGATCACCGTTCCATTAGCAAAACTTTTTGCTCAAACTCTTCGCTTCATTCTTCGGGACGGTGTGGTGCACTACCTATAGAAAAGGAGTGCCTAGAAACATAATGCTCACCAGGAGAACAAAGAAATATGAACTCCAAGAAGGAAACATTTCGCATGTCATTTTTCCTGCGATCCTCACGAAATCAGTACTTTTTTACCAGACGCTGTATCGAATATCAGGTTTGAAAATGATGCATCAAAAATAGTACTCATTAATTTCTTAATGCCAGTGAAAAATTGTAAAATCATTCTGCTGTGCAGAACACAGTATCATTACACTCAATAGATCACCCCAATCAAAATTATCCCCAATAACAAGTAAGAGCCCCATAAATTTTCCTAATAATTACTTCGCAACCATAGAGGGTGAATCATACAACATAGCTGAAATATCTTGACAACATAAGTCGCGGAAGAGATTTTATGCAAAGTGAGTAATGAGGAAATCCTGAGAAGAGAGGTGAATATACAGGGTGAAGGAAAATTGTGACACGAAATCTTAACCCTTGATAGCAGATGACAGTGGAAACGAGACTCCAGGGCGGGCCCGCGGGGTTACACTCCCGGGGCAGGGTCTATAAGCCTTCTCTTTTCACTCTCACCACGGAAGGGGGAGGACAGGAAGGAAAAAGGAAGGAGGCGCCGCCGCGATAGGAGTCCGACGACGCTTCTTGTGATAGGATAGGAGTGGGAGGGTAGAGATGAGGAATCCGGTCACAGAGGCGGGCGGGTCCAACTACCAGCGAAATCATAATTTAGAGATTTTACAGAAAGGAAAAAATTTCCTATTAGGAAGGAAATTTCTACGATTTTCCGTAGATGATAGAAGATGACAGTAGGAACTAAAATTACTAATGATGTTTGGGTCGGAACACAAACCATTTTTAAATCACAGAAACTTTGAGTCAAGCGCTCCGAGTGGCCGCGAGTTTGCCCTGTTGTCGGATGCTCTGGACAACTCATGACTTCTAATAAAATTTACACAAATATTTGTACAATATTTACAAAAAAATACCACAATAAAATCACTATCTCTTAGAAAATTGGCATTTCTTCCGTTTTGCCGGATCATGAATAACAAAATGGTCGAAAGTTAAAACAAAACACAGTATAAGGGCTAAAAAATAATTTTCGACAATTTCGTTATTCATGATCGGAGCACTTCGTGTTTTCTTAGTTTTCTTAGCTTAGCATATCATTCTTCTTAGCTTTTTTAGTAATTTACAAATATGCTATTTAGATGGAGGTATTATGAGAAAGTAAAAAAAGTTAATAATTCTATTAGAGGTGCTGGTTGCCTTTGCCGGGGGGAGGAAAGGGACGGGCGAACGGACCCGCCAGCTACCTGTGCCGGTCCCATACAGTTTTTTTGTCGGTCATTTCCTCCCCTCCTTTGCTCGCGGCTCAGATACTTCGCGGGCCCGTGCGCCAACTTACGGTATACACACTCTAAGAGACGGGTTGAAAACGTGGATATCATCGGAATGATGAAGTAAAGCCTAGGGTAGTAGGATAGAGCCAACGCAATTAACGATACCTAAGGCTATAGCTAGAAAATATTTTTCGGGAGGTTTTACGTGGAGTGTAAATTAATATCAGGGGGTTTATTTACAGGGAGTATACTTTAAACTATATATACCAAATGTTTCGGGGATGTTTGAACCCCTCGCACTATTGATGTGATGAATTATATATATTGCTATACGAGGGGAGTTCAATAATAACTCAACGCATTTTTTTCTGAAATAGGGTTTGTTTTATTCAGAATTCAAATATACCATGTTATTCCCCCAACATTTTAGCTACACAGCACTTTTTTTCAATGCAATTTTCATTCAATGTTACGGCTTGACGCCTTTTTGAAGGGTGGGACTGCATGCCTACACGGTACTATAGATCCAGTGGTCGATGTCGGAGCTAAAGTCGTACTGCATCAATAACTTCTTCAGCATACCCGTTGCGGCGAAGATGAAACACGCATTGCCCAACGACTCATTGTGCTTTTTCCACTGCCAGTCACTGTAGACATGCTGCAAGTGCTTATTAATATCTCAAATACCCTGATTTTCCGCTAAAAGAAACATGCCCGTTGCTAGGAACGCACCTCGGTTACAAACGCCATTTTAACAGCTCTGCACAGCACGGTCATCAATTGGAAGTCAATGCAACTTAATGAGACGAAGCTGGAATGTTTGAAAATGTTCCACAAGAAATTCTAAGTCTTTTCAACCAAAATTGGCCGTGAACAAAAATGTGCTGATATACTTATTGAACTATCCTCTTGAATAATCAAAATAGTGATGCAGAAAATGTGCGCATATCAAGCTTACATTCTTCACGATTTACGATCCAATACTAAAATTTGCCAATTTCTGAACTTAGCATTTACGCTTCCGTCACTGATCCTCATTCCCTACATTTTAATGTAATTTCATCATAGGATCATAGCTTATGCTCCTTGGTGTATCTGTCGTAAGCACTACTACCTTACTACGGCCAAACAACTTTAAGTCCTCTTTTATCTCCAAATGTACTATGAGCCAGGACTAAAAAAAATTATTAATAATAATTCTCATTTTTATTATATCATATCATCATTTTATTAGCATGCAAAACTTCTGTAATATTGGAAGGGACAAAATCCCAGGATAAACAACTTCCTCAGAGTTCGATCCCTTTTCTCATGATATATTCTTTTTTTCTCTCTAGGCATCTTTCAACAACCAAGCCGTCTTTTGGCTCTTTTCCTGTGCTCTGCATACAAGTCTCTTTGGGAAGCTTTTTAGGCGGTTAGAGTGATATGGGAGAGGCTTTATATTCCAATTCTTTCAGATCAAGCGTTTACTTCTTTCAGGATTTTCGTGTTCCCTCCATATTATATTCTGCTCGTATCAACACATATGGTGCTCTAACTTTGCGATGATTTGTTTGACATTCCGAGAATAGACGGGATGATAAATTTAATATTCGTGGATGAAAACCCTTGTGCGCATAAATAAAAATTGAATATAATAAAATATCACTATATGAATCATGAGAGCCATTTCAGACTCGATCTTTTGGAATGTAGACACGATTGAAAATTGGCATTCCTTGATTTCATTAAATTTAATTTCTACAAGTCCCGTTGCACTACCACTTGCGGACAAAATATAAAAATGTGTATTTTACCTAAGTGCTTTTTTTTAAATTAATTTATATTCAAACTATTTTTCACGGTACTTCAGAAAAGAAGCTTTGAATACAGCTGTAATGGACAGCGAAAGCTTTAAATAAGAAGTATTTTATTATTTTTTTAAATGTATTTTATCTTTAAGAAGTATTTTATCAATTTATGATATGGCCATTTTTGGATACATATACCTACCTATACTAGTTCATGCATTCAAACTTCGCCACAAGTGAAAACACACAGAAAAATTAATTTCGTAGAGGCGTTCCTTAATTGATCTTTTGGAATATGGACACGACTGAAATTTGTCATTTCTTGACTTCATTAAATTTAATTTCCACAATTTCCACATTACGCCACCACTTGCGGGTAAAGTAATTGTGTGCATTGCACTTAAGTTCTTGTGCTAAAAATGAGTATATATTCTAAAATATTTTCAGAGTGCACCAGAATATTGTAAATAGAACTATTATGACCCGCGATAGCATTGACCAAGAGATATTTTATTATTGAACTCTTACATATAAATATTATACTTCTGATTTGAACGTATTATTTTAATCTATTTACATCTATCTTTTGTTTAATATTTGTACCACCTTTAATTTTTTTAACATTTTTTCTCAATTAATATAAATTATTTTAAATCGGCGGTGGATTTGATTTTAATGTAGCTGTTTACATTTCGTTGAACATTTATTTACTATATTTAATATTCTTAATTTTTTTCTATTTACATAAATTATTTTAAATTAGCGACGGAGCTCGTTGGCTGATATCGGTGGAAACTCCTTAAATCTCACTTGATGGGGGAACACTCGAATCTGCCCCTGTCCTTGTTTTTCATCTTGCCTCTCCGGCAGCCGCCGTCTATAAAGATTGGCTCCGTTAAGGAGAGAGGCGACGGGAATGATAACAAGGAGGCGGAGGGGGGGGCTAAAGGTTGGGGTGGGGCAATGAATCGAGGCCTTGGGGGCGGCGGAGGCGGTCTCGCGCGTTTAGGGGTTTTTATTGGGGGAGATGTTATTGGGTAGAGGCGAGGGGTAGGGGGTGCGAGAAAAGCCGACTCCATACCTACCCCCATCCCTGAGAAGTCTTAACGTGCGCTAGTCTGCGAGGAGTTTTCACGAGCTCTCCTCCGAATGAAGAAAGATCCCGAGGATGAGATGGAAGTTCCGTTGAGTCAACAGCGAGGGAATGTTTCTTGGCGGATCGAGGAAAAAGAGGAGTCAGATTGATTTCACCCCTATCCAGCGCCTCATCAATAGTCTTCCCCTAGTGAAGCCGTGTCCCCATCCTCAAGCCCTTTCCATCGCCTCACTGACTCCCCCAACGTCCCCGTAACCTCTGTAATATCTGGTGGAAATGTTTTATATCCATGAGAATAAAATAAAATGGTAAATTTCCTTGATAATGACACTACGTGTCGAAACCGGGTCGGTATTTTGTAAATAAAATTGTGTGGAAATTTACCATTTTTCTTTATTCTCATAAGTATTTAGTTATTTTTTTAAATGTATTACATTTAATGATTTGGCCATTTTTGATACATATGCCTATACTACTTCATGCATTCACACTTCGCCACAAGTGAAAACACACAAAAAAATTAATTTCGTAGAGGCATTTCATAATTGATCTTTTGGAATATGGACACGATTGAAAATTGTCATTCCTTGACTTTCTCCAACCAACCATTCTCCAACCTTACACCGCTTCACTTGAAACCTCCCTTCTCAGGGATGCCGACTTACAAAAAATATTGGGGGGGCCCAAACCTGGGATCGTGCCCCGGGAAATTTTATGAGTAGTGAATTTTAAGTTTTTTTAAGGATTTTATAAGAGTCTTATGATCAACATTAGAACCCTGATAACTCGAATCTCGATATCTGAACACTCCGAGGAAAATCGACAAGCCTGACACGTTTTTTCCTCAAACCCATAACGAATGGGCTCTGGCCCCCTCAGACCCCATGGAGTAGGCGCCACTGTCCCTTCTATCTTCTTATAAACTTCCCTCAACCTCATTCCAGCGTTAAATCATTCTACTCAAAAATACAGCCTAAAAAATCATACTTTTTAATGCATAGTCTTTCACTTATCATTTTGAAATAAATAAATTTCGAAATGCTTAGTTATAAATGCATGTCAAACTTATTAATAAAGATTGTGACAGTTACTAATCTTTTTATAAGAATTCATCTAATGCCTGTGGTATATTTTTTATATCTTAATTTCACCTGGAACAGAGTGGTACTTGATCTCTGATGACTATTGCTAATATAATAAGATAGATATTTTATTGGCCCTAACAGTCTACAATCCTATTTCTTTGTTTACTTACGATTTGTTTTATCGTCGATCAATGACCTCCTCGACCGTATTGACCTACTCGAAAATACAGGCGATCATTATAATGACTGGTCTAAGGTCATGAGATTCGTTTGACGCAGCTCTCCACTCAATTCTCATGTCGACTATTCGTTTCACACTTACGTATTTCTTCTCTTTCACATCCTTTTTTACCTGTGCCATATACTTCATTCTAGGTCTTCCTTTTCCGTTCTTGCCATCTACAACCTTCCAAGCTAATACTATCCTCCCTTACCACCTCTATATATTTTCCCACCAACGTCTACGTAACCTCCCAGCAACGTCCATTCAACCTCCCTCCAACGTTTTCTAAACCTCCACCCTACTTCCCTCTCTCCTGGCCGTCCACTGCTTTCTTTTTTCTCCTCCCAACCTCCCTTTGACCCCTCCTAGCCGTCTCCTGCTCATTTTCCCCACCATTTCCTCCTTATTTCTTTTCCTCCTATTTATTTTCCGCCTCCGTCGGTGGTGGGAGTGAGCTGAAGATTAAGGTGTGCAAACTTTCCAGATTCCCAATCAGTGTTTGTTACGTGAAGAGAGTTTCCGATTTCTTTTTCGGATTCTTGAGGAATCTCAGCTTGGATTTGTTCCTTCATGATGAAGGGAGTGAAGTTATAAAAGGAACGATATCTTACTGCGAGACAAAGAAGAAGCGAACCTTTTTGGGGAGCCTTTTTATTTCCTTTATTTACCTCTAAGAATGAGTTTTTGGAATATTTAATTTTGTTAGAGAATATTTCAGTCGCATATTTTAGCTATTGCTGTGAGGGCTAACATTTATTGGATAATTTTTTCATTGATGTTATTGTATTTTTATATGCTCCCATCAAAATGTATTATTTCCAGCATTTTAATTTAGCTAAAGTCACTATTTAAATTCTTCACTTATTAAAGAATTCGGTTAACATATTTTTTTACCAGATAATCAAACCTACAATTCATCCTTGCTCCTCCAGCGTAAATCCCTGAAAAATTCATATTCGGTGCTGTAGAGTCTTTCAATTATCATTTTCAAGTCAACCATTTTCGAAATACTAAGTTATGAATGAATGTCACTGAAAATTGGATTAATAAAGATTTTGATGGTGACTAATCTTTTCATAAGATATCATCTAGTTTATATGGCAAATTTCGTTTTTATATTATCTACATTTCACGTGAGATAGAGTAGTACTTGATCTCTGATAGGCACTGCTATTACAATGCATATATGTGAATATAAAAAGTGTTAATAACTTCAATTTGGGAAAACTGCTGCTAGGTTAGGCCATCGGCATTTTTTTCAGCTAGGTGATTGTTTTCGATTAAGATTGGTTAGACGCAGCTCTCCACTCAATTCTCCAATCAGGTAATCTTTTCAGACCTACGAATTTCTTCTCTTTCACATCCTTCTTTACCTGTCCCATACGTTTTGTCCAAGATCTTCCTTTTCCGTTCATGCCATCTACTTGTCCCTTGACGATCGTCTTGAACAGGCTATCATGATTCCTCTTCTTATCAAAGTTTTTACAAGGGTTCTCTTACTAGGTTCTCTTGCTTCTCTTACTCTCTCCTACTCAGTGGGGTACCCAGGAATTTCGATCGGAGGGTCCAAAACCAGGGGAGAAAATTTCTGAACAACAGGGTACTAATTAGAGGGCTTTAAACTATTGTTAACACATTTAATGATAGAAAAACTTCATTTTTGAAAGAAAGTTTTTGTAAATTCATGATTTTTCAATTTTTTTCCTATGAAGCAATTTAATCGTGTTTTTATACTTCGGTGGGTTCGGATCCCCCGAATCTCCCCCCATCGCTACGCCACTGCTCCTACTCTTCTCAGGACTTTCTTATTACTTAATCGATCGATCTATTTGATCCTCATCATTATTATGTTGCACCACATTTCGAAGGCCTCTACACTTGATTTCTCCGTCAGCTGTCATTGTCCATGCCTCACATCCCTAAAGAAGCATAGCTACTCTAAATGCATGGGTTGATAAATTATTTCCTTACTTCTATGTTTAAATTCCAATATGAAACTAGATTAATACCAAAATTCACTAACTCCTGATTTACTTTGTGGTATTACATTATAAGTTTAACTGGATATCACACAATTACTTACACCACTTATTTTTTATCAGAGCGCGACCCGGGTTTCAATGAATTATCATCATCTGCAGGCGCTAATTAAAAAATCCTAAAACTAATTCAATTCTTTTGCGCCTGATGATGATGATAATTTATTGAAACCCGGGTCGCGCTCTGATGAAAAAATAAGTGGTATAAGTAATTGTGCGATATCCACGAAAACTTAGATTAATACCCCTTCGTCATTGCTATATGTCGACATTTATTTTGAAAATAGTTGCAGAAAAGTATGTATCTATGGAGATTTCTAATTTCCTTGCCCCCACTTGCAGATTCCAGTGACTTGAAATTAAACGTCACATTAAATTTGAAACTTCGTAGACCAAAACATCAAAATTCACAGTAAGAACAAAAAAAACTCTTTTATTTTTCTTGTCACACAATATTAAAATAACTTTTTTGGTTTTGAAATTATAAAATTGAATTTTTTTTTAACAACATTATACTAAATACGAGGTTTTAAAACTAATGGGATAAAAACCTAATCTTTTTAGAGGTTTTACATTTAAGGAGACGTAAAGTGCAATAAAATAGGTTATGTAATAATTATTTGAAATATCGTTAATCTAGGTGGTGATAACGTACAACCCTAGGCCCTTACACCATTCTCCCCAACGGTGTCCACATCTTCATCCAGTCTATTGCTCGGTCCGATCCCCTCAGGGGGGTACCCGAACCCCTACCCCACCCTTGCCGAACCCCCCACTACCCCGAATACCCCCCTCGCTTTGGCTGGCCGTTGAGAGGACCTGAGCAGAATGGAAGTCACGACCATATCATCCTCCTACACACACCCTCCGTATTTACTTTCTCCTTGGGCGAGTCCAATTTTCTACCGAATAAAAGATGAAGAAGTTAATAAACGTGGCAGATGAAAAATACACGCCGTCGAGTGAGCTTTGATTAAAGTAGTTACAAACACTGGAGAAGAAGTAAAGCAAACAGCGGGCTGCGGACTCAATAAGTGACGATACGATGGGGTATGGCGGCGAAGGAAAGGCTGGTGCTGGGATGGGGAGTGTCTGTCTATATATCCCCCTCCTCTCAGCGTCTCACCCCTGATTCAGCTCTTCAGACTGTTCACCTACCTCGCCTATTCTTTGGGTAACCTCAGATTTACTTCTTCAAACATTTCGTCTTCAAGTTGTAAGGAAAGCAAGGAAAGTATCTATGGGAAATGTGTAGCGAGGATAGGGAAGAGATCAACCCATTAAAACCCAATGTTGCTTCTAAGTAACATCAAAAATGTACATTTTCAGCTCCATTCAGGAAAGATTTAAATGTATGTTTTTTGCTGTAAAGTTTGATAGGAATATGTAGATGCCACAATAATTATGAATGAGTTGAAAAATTTTACATTTTTAAAATGAAAAGTCTTGAAATTTAATTTCTCCAGAAGTAGCTGAGAGTTAGAAATGGTTAAGGTTATGGTAGGATATAATAACTTCGCTATTTTATGCCTCATGCCTAGCAAACGCCAGATTAGGGGAGTAAAGTAGATTTAGATTGTATTCACTTAGCATACTAATTCCTGTCCATAATTCAATATATTAAAATGATTTAATGAAGCCAAGTGACTGGTACCGTATTAAAGAACGCATTGTGGAATATCAGCTAGTGCTTTTTTTCAAATGCGACTAAATGGAAATCCACAAAATTACGGCCACGGCAGTGCTTACGAGACGAGCACGAACTGATAAGTTTCAATTAGGCGTGGGTTGGATTAGGTGTAGATATTAGCGAAGAAAAGGCTGATTCTGGGGTGGAAAGTACCTGTCTATACATATAGTCTATTAATTGCCTAAATCGAAATATTATTACTCCTGGAGTACGTATTTCACGCTTTATGATTTTTTAATGGCAAAATCTATTTTTTGCGATTTAATGAAACGTGAAAATTTTCAAGCGCGCGAAAAAGCGACGGCTAAGTATGAATGCTGGGAAAAGCCCGTGTGATATCTTGCTGCAGCTGTGTGAGACCACCTGGGTGCGAGGCTATGAGTGCCACTACGATGCAGGCTGCTTGCTTCCGAGCATGGCGGTAGCGTAGAGTACCCTGGTAGCAGGTAGCTCTTGGCTTAAATAAGGATTATTGATACCCTATCATACGAAGATAACTTTCCGACCTTAGGCAATTTTAATAGGTGATTATTAAGAAAATTTTCCCTGAGCTCTGTGCATCATGCATGCATTGGTAATCGCAGACGATGTAAAACTCCTGACTACTCGGTACATCTAGGTCCCTGTGACGTCACGTGGAGTGGCATCGCATGGGCGCCAATCTGGCCTTTTCAAATGAGGTTAAAATTTACCATAAACATTCCTCGAAAATGGGATTTCTAAAACCGAATTAATATGGAATAAATTAAGAAAAGCGTGTATTTTCTGTGGGAAAAGTTACGGTTACACTACGGTCCAACTATTGCAAATCCCATTCATCAGATTTGTCCTTCTGTTCTTTGTTTCTTATTTTCCAACTTGAATTAAAGTTTGGTGGAAAAAGGTTCACATCTAACGATGAGGTCACCGCCCAAAAAATTCTCACCTTAAGGAGATTCCGAAATTCTACAACTTGGATTTGGCGGTTCATTTTGAACGAGTCGGATTCGGCGGTTCATTTCGAACGATTTGAATTGAAATCGTAGATGCAATTCATTCGGTTCATGCCCTTGAATCGTTCATTTTGAACGGCTCGTTCATGAACGACTTAGCTCTAAATTCTGGAGAGTCGCGCAACTCAGTTTCCACCACTGTATATGACATTCTCTTAGTTTCTCTCGGCAGAATCTGCAGGGGGACGGGCCGCACATATTGGACATGCAGATGAGGATGGCGAAATGGTTGGATGAGTGTGGTGCACGGTGAAGGGACATGTATTGCTTGTCTCTGGATTGCGGGGAGCTTTGAGTGGACGGGTAGAATATTGGATGGAAGGATTTCATTGGCGGTACACACATCATTATTATGCTTCGGACCCATCTGTCGACTTCCCAACCCATAGGAGAGAAAAGAGAAGAGCCCTACTTGAGAGAAAAACCTAAGAACATTGGGGGAAAGCGATAAGGTGTTTGCCATGCGATGGATGGGGGAATCGAGTCAGGGTTTATTGCAGTTCGATTGGAGGGAGAGGACTGAGTTAGGGGGTAAAACGGTCCCAAATGGGGGAGCAATTAAGTTGAACCCTAATCCAACGGTTGCATACGAGATCGTCTTCATTCGAGTAAGCCGCACCTCAAGTAGGTACCCCCACGAATAGAAATTTATGGGCTAGATCAGGGGTCTCTAAACTTTTCAATGTAAGGGCCACATTAATAAAGGATTTTAATTTTTCCTCGTGAATCCTTCTGACGAATATTTCTCGGGTTTGCAGCCAGGTTAATGCTTTTATACAAGCCGATCATATCCAAAGAAAATGACATGAACTTCAATGAAAGGTGCACTTACCTCGGCTGAAAAACCTCCAACGTCTTCACCATAGACCATTTGAGAATCGGTGTCTTGAAGCAAAACATAAAAACGGTGAATGCTGAGCGTTAAAACCCATAAAGCTTCAATAACCTTACCGCGTCGCGGCTAATCCAACTCCCGACGCGCGGAGACGAACGCTGCCGCGCGATCGAAAAATCGATGTAATTTCCGGCGACGCAAATTTATTTCAAAGATATCTGCATAAGCACCTCAAGAAATCTTCAAAGAACGCTCTCATATAAGTTACTCCGCGTGACTTTGCCGAAAACCCATTTGAAACTCTACCTAAATGTAAAACTTTGTCTAAAAACAGTGTCCGCCATTTTGTAACTGCACGGTAACAATTTATCGATGATATTCTTAAAGATTACGGTAAATTAAAGAAAACACCCTATGCCAATAGATTTTGTGGTTTTTTATTCCGTAAGAATCCACCCATAACTTCACCATCTACTTACTTTGGAAGATTTTCAGAGAAAATTGAAGACGGGCGTTTTTATGGAAATTTGCTCACGTTTGAGCCTCTGTATCTCAGTAACGGGTGGGATCTATGTCAAATGAAATACATATTCATAAATTTCAATCATTTTTAAGTATAATTGCAAAGTTTCAAGTTTATAACTCAAAAAAAGCCATTTTGTAATTTTGTCCGGCTTTTTTCCGATTTCCGCCCACTGTGCGACGGTTCGGGAGACGACTTGTCTCTCATCCTCAAGGCTGTGTTACTTTATGGAAGTCCAATTTCACACAATTATAATTTATATGTATGGTTTTGAGACTTCTGGGCTAGATATAGGAGAGAAAAGGGTGTTTATGGTGACTAGAGTCACGAATATTACAAAAGAGAATTCTCTGATGTGGTAATAAATGAGTTGTCTTCCTACGCGATTGTAAATAAATTATGAACCGTCACCTCTCATGCCGCTGACGGTACAGAGATTCGAATTTTGCGGGGAAATAAGCTATAATCAAGAGAGTTCAAGAGAAAAATTAATTTTAATCGTACTTGTAATACGAGAAATTACTTTTTCAATTTGTAATTGTAACTTATTAAACAATTTCATAGTGTAATTTTAATGGATCCCGATTGGATAATCTCAATACTCTTCCCATCACTTGAAATTACCTGGTAATACCTCACAATGGCTAAAACCTCATTTCACTGGCTAATGCCTCATAAATTGAAGACAAAAATCGACTTCATGCCTCCGGAAAAGATATACTCTCAACTTTGGTATCTTTGACTCGTACATGCCTGGCTCTAGGCACATATACCTGTTAGCTAAAAACAAAAATACCTATGAGATTTGAGAACTGAGCATGCCGGGAGATAAATTTCCACTCTCATACCATGCTATCTTCTGATGAGGAAATACTTTTATTTATTTATTTATTTATTACGTGATTGGTTGTCCATCAGATATTAATAAATGATGTGGAGGATTTCTAAAAGTTTTCACTTGAGATCAGACAAAAAAATGAGAAAAAGTGAAAAAAATATCCAATATGGTTAAATTGTTATTTTATAGCACACAATAACAGCACAATAAATTATAAAGCATCTTACACGAGTTATTTTGTGGAATGACAGAGCCTTTACATACTGTCATCTTTTCATACTCACATATAAACAGCGTAATAAGAGCCGACATTTTTTTCAATGTGCATTTTCCAGTTAATATATATGGAGGGACCCAATTTATGTCATCACAATCGGTAGAGTGTAATAAGATGGGAGACTTTTGAAGTTTCCACGGCACTTAAATTTACTTAGTTCCTTGATAAAACCCCAGAAGTAACCTGAATTTCCACAAGATTGAAGAAGAGAATATCCGAAGGGAGTCAAATTAAAGCCTCAGGGTGGAAGCAGCAAGCAAGGGAACGCTTCAGAATTTCCCCGATATTGGAAGGCAATGGGCCTAAACGAAAAGACTTGGGTGAAAGAGGTTAAGATACCCGCCACAATCGCGGAAGGAATGGGCCTGAGATAGCTGTTTGCAAAAGGAATACAAATCCTTACTTGAAATGAACTTCGAATTCCGCAGATCGGAAAAATTCGCACGATTGAGGATGTTAAGATCACAAAGGAGGTTCAGCCTTCGATTGAAAAGGACTTCTTTCTTGCTTTTCGGAATTTAAAAAAATACAGCTTTTACATCCATAAGATCAATCGATGTTAAAATACAATTAGGATACATAGTCATTCAGATGATTCGAAAAATACATCATTTTGAGTCAACAGTCCTCTAAAAGTTTTAGTACATTTTGGAGTTATTTCTACTATTTATATTACCGCATAAGTTAATTATTAATTCAAAGTGAAGAATGGTCTACTCTACATTTCATAATTAAGCTCATGTTTAGACGCACCTTATACTTTTTTGTCGATTAAGCACTTACTCTCTAGCTTAAAACTAATTTTTCCAACATAAAAATACTAAAAAAAAACTCCATCAGGTATACATGTTTCGATTTCGAAATGCAGCTTCGAATAAATACAGTTTGGAGGGTGCAGTTAAGTTAATACCAAACGGTAGATCAACATAATATGGTCAATTTTTGAAGCATTCACGACGCTGAAATGAACTTCATTTCTCCTGCAGAAATAATCTGAAATTTATATTTGAATGAAAAGCAGAATATCCCAACTGAGTCAAATTTAAGCCTCGTGGTTGAATGAATCAAACTAGGGTCCGCTCTGGCAGGGTGAAATTGGAACACATTCTCTACAATCAACGCGGGAATGGACTTTGACAAAAGGAATACTACATTCCTTACAAGAACTTGATGGTGAATATATTACCACGATTGTGGATACTGGGAACCAAGAATCTGAAATTAAAAAGTAAGAGCCTACTTTTATCCAAACTTTTCGATGAAGGAGGTACTTCAAAGGAATAGTGTTATTAGATCTGAAATCCGTTAAAAAAATAACAATGTTGAGCCATGGAGTTATCCAGATAATTCAATTAAAAATATAACACATTTAGCAATTTTCTAGGATTATACGTAAATGTTGGCACAATTTCTATAATATTTATAAGACCATTAGTTTATCGTAAACTCATACAGAGGGATGGCTAGGAATCTACGTATCATTCCAGCACGATTATCGTGGTATGACGCACACTTTATAAGTTTTTCCCGAAACGTCCATTAAATACCCCATCTATAATCTAAATGTTTTACTAACACAAACAAATATTGCAATAAAATCTTACAGATACATATGATCCGATGTTCCGATTTTAAAATAAAGCAAGAAAACTTATATTGGATGGTGCAATTATTTTAATGCCAAACGGGAGACAAAAGCTATACAGCCAACCTTTGAAGCATTCGCGACACTGAAATTTACATCGTTTCTCTGGGAAATAACCTGAAGTTTCCACTAGGCTGAAAAGCAGAATACCCGAAGTGAAGTCAAATATAAGCCTCGGGTTTGGAAGTAGCAAGCAAGGGTGGGCTTCGGAACTCCCTCAATATTGGAAGGCAATGGACCTAAACGAAAATACCACGGGGAAAAGGATAAGATTCTCTACAATCACTGAGGGGATGGGTTCGAAATAGCTATTTGCAAAAGGAATACCAATCCTTACTCGAAATGAACGATGAATTCCGCAGATCAGAAACAGATTCGCGAGTTAGAGGATGTCGAGACCATTAAGGTCAAATGCTAATCAGAGGATAAGTCAAACATTTGGGATGGTATTGGCAATAAGAAACGCGGCGAAAGTTTAAGATCCTTTGATCGCCAGAGCGAATACAGCTTCCTTTTATCCCATCCAACCCAGACAGAAGAAGATTTGAGATTCGGAGCTAACGATAGCACAAATTCCAATATCGAGGGACCCACAGAAGATTGAACGAGCCTAAACTGAAATAGCTCAACCCAAGTAGTTTCATTCTCCCCATAAACGTGTTTGAAGTCAGTCGACCTTGGCGCCATTAAGAGACTTGATTGATGGCAAAGCAAATGCACTTAAACCCTAAACGATACACGGAATACTGAAATCACAATCAAAAGGAATGGAAAGATTTACGGTCCACACTGAATTTTCCGAGCACTTTGAAGCTACCATTCGAGTTGATTCTCCCCAATAAATTGAAATCCTCAAATGGGTATGATGAGAGGCAAAACTATTACATACCTTAATTACCATTGGAATCACGATTCCGAGATACTTGATTATTTCAATGACTACCAGTGTAAATAACAGATAAATTTTTAATTCCAACTAATCTTAGTGATGTATTGATATCATTTTCTTTAAAATAACAGTTTTTTTCTCATAACCAATCGTTTTTTTTTTAATCGATCTCATTTCTTTTCATCTCCACTTAAAACTCTAAAACAATGCTCCACATTAATCAATAACAACCTCTTGGCAACCTAACACGATAACAATTTAAAGTTTATCCAAAAAAATCCAAGGACGTAATAAAATAATGTAATAAATGTAATTATTTACGTTTCCTCATAAAAATAATGGTAATGCCATTTTGGTAATGCCAATAATGGTAATGCCAATAATGGTAACAATTTCCAATAAAATTTAAATAATATATTTTGAAATAATTAATAGCAAAAAATTTAAGATACAATAACAAAAAATCAAACACATGAATAAAATGTTAAATAAATCTTTTAATAAGGCAAGACGCTATACTTTCAGATGAAGAGTCTTTCATCTTTGAGGTTAAAAAACTGTGACATACCTACGTGGTACAGGCCAACAGGCTCATGTCATGAGTACCGAGTAAATTACTCCTATTTCAAATAGTCATTTAGATGATGAATGATAACATATATTAGTAAATATAGGAGTACCGAGTGTATTACTCATTCTTGTTAAAGCCATTCTCGCAAATGAAAGAGAATGCGCTATGATTGGAGATTGTTAATTGCGGAGAAATAATGGATCTTCCTACTTTTTTCTCATGTTCCACAATCAGCTCAAATTCTTATTACCACTGCCAGTCTACATGGAATTCCTTCGTGCCAATATATATTCGAGCGCGCCTGCCTTTTTATTTTTTGTGCGACTCCCGAAAACATTCTCCGTTCATATGTTACGCACCTTCATTTTTTTTCCTCTCCATCAACTCGCTTTATTTCACCGACTCGCGATATTTCCAGGACTTCGTTAAGATGGTCAAATTTGGTAGAATAGCAGCTGCACTTACTTAGGTGTAATAAATTTTAATATTTTATCAATATTATTTTGATGTTATGAATGAGAAAGATATTTTTAATTACTATTTGTTGAATCCCATAAGTAAAGATAGGAAAACCTAATGTATTACTCGCTCTTTAGATAGCCATTTATGGAAATGAACGGCATTGCGCAGTGATAAGAAAGTGATAAGTTATTGCAGAAATATTGGATTTTTTCTACTATTTCCTCATTTTCTACCATCTACCACTAGCCCGTATTCTCATTTTTACTTCTTATTTCTATTGCTAGTCCATAAGGAATACCTTTTGGCCTATTCGAGAACGCCTGCCTTTCTTATTTTTTTACGGTGACTCCAAAAATTATTCAAACAGTGACTTAATTTTTTATTTCTCTCTACCAACTCCCTATATTTCACCGGCTGTACCCCCATTAAAATCACCCCAAGTCTTCGTTACGTTGTCCAAGCTTTGTAGAGGAACATCCGAAATTACTTACATGTTATACGTACATGCTTTTTAATATTGTGAGGGTTAAATAATTTTTTAATCAATTACTATTTGTTGAATCTCTTAAGTAATAATAGGGGTACCGAGTACATTACTCGTTCTTCTAATAGCTTTTGTTGAAAATGAACGTGATTGCGAAATAATTAGAGATTGTTCATGGAGAAATAATTTATTTTCTTCGTTCAACTTTTTTCTCATTTTGTACCATCAATCCTTATACTTATTTCCCGTTTTCATTCTTCACCGATTCCTTCGTGCCAATATATATTCGAGCACGCCTGACTTTTTTTCAGTGACTCCCAAAAAACCTCATTCCCGTTTCATATATTACGCCATTTCATATTTTTTCTCTCCGCCAACTCGCTTTATTTCACTGGCAGCACCCCCATTAAAATCGCCCCAGGGCTTCGTTAAGTTGGTCAAGCTCTCTAGAGGAGCAGCCGCACTTACTTAGATATTACCAACCTGCACAACCTGGCGAAACCCCTTCCTCCTCTCCATCTCACGCCTCCCCCGCCTCTTTCGTCTCCCCCGAAGGGATCGGCTCTTTCTAATAACCCAACTTCGCGGTCCGAAGCTTCCTCTTTATTTTTGTTGGGGATATATTGGCACGGGGTGTGTGTTCCGCCGTTTCTTCGGACGTGACCGGCCGCCCAAACTCCCGCAGCGGCCCTTGGGCTAAGAGGGCGCTGTGGAGCCCCGAAGTGGATTATGCGGGAGAAAGGAGAGTACAAGATCTATTTCGGTCCGAATTTCGGAGAAGTTGCTCGTTTGCCTTTCGGCCCCGTCTCATTGGAAGATGAACGCCGCCGGCGGGGCATATCAAACCGAAAAGGGTTGGCTGTAAGACGGTTACCGCCTCTCCAGCCTCGTAGAATTAATATTGTATGGGGAATTTCCCTCAAATAGGGCGTATCTTGAGGCTCGAAATCTTCTAAAGTGCTTCATTATTGTTAATACAGGTGATCTATCGGATATAGTAGGTTAAAATTGAAGACAACGTACCAATTTTGCTAAAGGAGTTGTCCTCAGACTCAGTATTTCTTTCATTAGTTAGGCACAGGACAAATTAACTTTAAATGTATTAATAAACCCTCTTTTCCTGATGATATCCTTCTAGGGCGTATCTTTAGGCTCTAAATCTTATAAAGTGCTTCATTATTATTAATACAGATCTATCAGATAGCTACATATCTATCGGATAGATTAGGTTTAAATTGAAGACGACGCACCAATGTTGCTAAAGGAGTTTTCCTCAGACTCATTATTGCTTATATTACTTAGGCACAGGACAAATTACCTTTATTGTCATCATTAATAAAGGTGATCTATTGGATATCGGTTTCATTAATGTTAATACAGGTGATCTATCTAAGAGAGTAGGTTAAAATTGAAGCCGACGCACCGATTTTGCTAAAAGAGCTGTCCTCAGACTTAGTATTGCGCTCTCTTCAATCAGACACAAGACAAATAACCTTAACGTTTAATTCTATTAATATACCCTATTTCCCTCATGACATCCTCCTAGGGCGTATCTTGAGGCTCGACATTTTCTAAAGTGTTTCATTATTGTTGATACAGGTGATCTATCGGATAGAGTAGGTTTTTCATTGAAGACTACACACCGATTTTGCAAAATCAAATGTCCCCAGACGCAGTATTACCCTCTATAGTTTGGCAATGGACGAAGTACATTCAATTGTATTAATCCTTCCGTGACTGTGCGGAGTAACTCAGTTACCCCAAATTATTCTAATTTTGGATAATTTTTTTACATTTTAATTTGTCCCTTTGATGTTTTTTAGTATTTGAGCTCAACCACTTTGTCGTTACTAGGGAGACAAATGATTTTTTTTACATTTAAATTGCTTTTGAAAACTTTTTTCGGTGGGGTAACTGAGTTACCCCGCACAGCTTTTGGTGGGAAGAAAAAAAACATGCTTTTAATATGAATGCAGGGATAAAAGTTGAATGCAATAGATTTTATTATATTATAACTTCAATAACGCCAATATTTTACATGATAGCACCTTTTGTACTTGCTTTTTCACAGCATGTTAGTCAATGCGCAGTTACAACAGCAAAATATGAACTATTCCTGCCATTTAGCACAAAATCATTGTAAAAACCTAAATGTAGCCTTATTTAAGAATTACAGGAAAGACTAAAATACAACATATAATTTATGAATTACAAATAGGGTGCCTGAGATACCCCATCAGCGTAGGTTTTCTAGGCACAGTCACGGAAGGGTAAATGAACCTTCTTTTCCTAATGAGGTCCTTCTGAAAATTCTCACTCATTCAAAAAGAATCAAAAATTATTATCACATTCAAATTCAGTTATTTGAGAAACAGCGGAAACTGAATCATTTTTTTAATTCCATTTTGTTGCACCCGGAAACACCCTGTTTGGGGCTTTTACACCAATCTCTTGTAACATTAGCTAACGAAAAATACTATCAATCATACATTCTCTGCGCATTAAATTCTAATCCAGACGGCACAGGATCCAGGGAACTTCGACATGCGTTAACTTTCCCCTGATGCCGGAGGTAATGTCGACAATATTATGATACATTATAAACTAACGAATTTACTCTAGAAAAAATCCATTTTTTGTTATACTGCTGCGTGAAATGAACATTTACTTCTCAACGTTTCGTTCACCCTGCTGGGAACGTCGTCAGGGTCTCCTGCTGGGAATTTTTCTGATAAAAGTTCATTCCACTCAGCAATGAACCCAAAAAAACAGATTGCACTAGTGCAACTAAACGCTGCGGAAATCCAAAAACCTAAACCATGCATGGAGTTGGTGCAGTTATTTTTATTTTAACGTGCACTCCATGGAGAGTCAATTTAAATGCACTTGATAAAATTAGCCTTGATCGTGAGAATTTTCCGTAAGATCGTAAGATCGCGAGAATTTTCCGTAAGCAATAGCGATGCTGCACGAATTTAGGTACTGATGTGTTTTTTTTTTGTATTCTTGTTCCATCCGGGGACTCAGGAACCTGCCTGTATAATTGATTATCATCTAGGTACTCTTATGCCAGGAATCGCACATATTTGGCATATTACTTCCATAGAACAGTGGTTTCCAACCCGTTGAAGTATGCGAATCACTAAGCCTAAAATTATTCATACTCAATAGATCACATCGTCGTGAAAATATATTCCGGTAAACAGCTCGATTTATAGCTTCTTTCCCCGAGAATTTAGATCACTTTGCCGTAAACGATTGAGGAGGCGACTTTGGTAAACCCATTTAAATGCGCGGTGGGTATAACAATAATAATCCAACGGCGGACCGTAGGATTCTCTGTTGTGATATTCGCGGCCAAAGTTTCGACCATATGATATGCGTATATTTTCTGCATAGGTTTTGTATAGGCCAACATCGTTCACAGAATCTTCCTCTTTCAGTCATATACCACATCCCCAAACACTTAAAGCCGGGACACAATGAACGCTAACGTGAGACGCGAGCCGTTAACGGGAATCGGTAAAAATATGGCGGAAAGGAAAGCTTATGGAAGGGACACAACCACCGTTAATGAAGAGTACGTGAACGCGAGAGATGGGCAACTTTCATCTCTTCCCGTGTCCCGTACACGGAAAGCCAATCACAGCGATACAGCATTGTTGGTGTCCATTGCTGAATATAGCAGTTGTTGTTGTCGTGCAACGTGAGCTGAAGAGAAGTCAGTTAAGGTAAGCCATTACTTAATTTAAATTACGTGCATACTATCCTCGTCGATTTCGAACATTCTTCAAAACTCTTCCTACACACAAACGAAAAGACTGAAGACCACAAACAAAAGCACTGCGCGGGCGTTAGTCAATTTTCTTTCCGGCCACGGGAACGTCAATTGCGACCGCACGGCGGCGTTCTCCGTCTCACGTTCTCCCGGATCCCTTATACCGTCTCATGTTAGCGTTGATTGTGTCCCAGCCTTTACAACAGTTTAGTTATTTTTTATTTGACCACCAAAATATTTACTAGAAATAATTTATAAGTTAAAGCAACGTTTTCCGGATCAGCTAGTACAAAATAAAAATACACTTAATAAAACAATGTTTTTATCAAGAACGAAAAAGAATACACAGTTTTTTAAGTGTACCTGGACAAGACACGGTGATACCTTTTACGGGAGTCACCCGCATTGCACAATTGATAAAATTCCTCGACCGGAAATCGGAGGATCCGAGTTCGAATCCGGGTCAAGGCGAATGATTTTTTCTTTTCTCGACCGGAAATCGGAGGATCCGGGTTCTAATACTGGTCAAGGCTAATGCATTTTTCCTCTGTGGATTTTTCGCACAAACAATGCGATTAAAATTTTGTTCAATAAAATTTTCTATGAAGTTTTATGTGAACAAATTTCTTGTTTTTGACTATCATTCTCGTTCCTTTTAATGATCGCAGAATCGCCATCGGATTTTTGTGGTCATTTTATTCTAACCTCAGTACTTAATTTTAAATTCCAAATAATAATCAATATATAGTTTAAATCACGATTAAAGTGTTATAATATTTTATTTTCATCTGGTTCTAAGTTATCCTTAAAATTTCAGCGTGATAGCTAATAGGAAAGTGGGTTAAAATTGAGTTGCAAGATTTGAACGAGACAAGATGACAAACAATCAAGCGAGTTTACAAATTCGTCATAAAAAGGAAATGACCGTGTGAGTCAGAAAAATGATGGGTCGAATGATCATTCTTTTGGTCCCTAAAAACTTATCGCTGGAGCTATCATTTTGAGGTACGGAAAAACTATCGTGTGATTGAGACTTAACGTTCTGTAATACGGGCCCAAGTGTAACTTATATATTACGGACGCCAACATACTATGTAAGATCAGATCATATAAATAAAATAAGAGAGATAGACTGTAGGACAGACAGATTCAGAATGTCTTTTTTCCACGGTCAATAAGAGATTATAACGGTAGCGATAGAACTCATAAATAGATTGCATGATTTGGAGTGTGGCCTACTACCCTATGTAAAACTTAATTCATGAATCTGAATTTTATTATTATTTCTAACAGCATTTGGTGGTATAATTTCTTAGTATACGTGACGCTTTTTGGACCGTGTGGTGTGCATGTGGGAGTCCAATTGCATGCTGCATGCTGGTGATTGATCACCCCCTGCCAAACACCCTAGAGGTGGCTCGCAGGGTATTATGCAGATGTGAATGATGGAATAGTTCAACGTAGTATAGGAGACGATTGCAAAGAAGGAGGAGGGACTGAGACTCAAGTATTGAGCTGCGTTCGTTAAGTGATCGTTATAGCTAAGGTTATGTAGTGGGGGTTTAAGCTGCCGGGTATGAGTTGGAAAAGGCACATTGCATTCCATTTAAAAAAAGCTGCACGAGGAGGTGAGGAGCCAAGGGGCACAAATTATTTTTTCTCGAAATATATTTGGGTAAAGGAATGAATTAAATGAAATATACAAAAACTTGGTGGCCAAGAGATAGCAGTGAGTCTCTCTAATCTGTGCTGACGTCAGTGGCGGATAGAGGTTGGGGACAAGGGGAGGGCTAAGTGGGGGGTAACCTCCCAACAGTAGTGGGTTCCGAACTAAATTAGCATTTTATCTAGTGTACATTGGATACCCAATCGATCCACCACTGGATTGTAACATACCAAAAGCGTGTAAAATAAGCCCTAAGTTTAGAGATAATTTGTATTCCAATACGTTAAGTAGGTAAATATATCGGAAAACATAAACAGTGGCAACCTCCAAAATTTTCGATTTTATCTAGTGTGTGTTTCGACCCGATGGGGGAGGGCTATAGTCCCCTTAACCCCTCCACCCCACCCCCCTTAGATCTGCAACTGGTTGACATCGAGAGGAAAATCCAAGGAGGTTGTAAATATACTGGAGGGGGCACCACTGGTTCCGAGCGTTGAGCGCAGTGTGGCAGGAATGGGGGTGCTTGGGTAGGATAGCCACGCCTACTTTGACCAAAACATTGATATAGAATCCCATAAGAGTCAATGCTAACTATTTGGTGAAATATTCGGTCACGATTGTTGTTAAGTTAAAATAAACTATCGCAAACGAGCAAAGTAAACATTTTTTTCTATCATTATGGGAGGATTCGGGAAAATATGCCTCGAATATCTTTTCTCAAGGAAATATAATCGTCAATCAGCTCGATTCCACTGTGCAACTAGCTTAGCCGAAAATAAAATTTTACCAGTGTAAAATTTTCCATTCCCCTGCACTTCTACTGGTAATTAATAAGATAACAGCCAATGGAAATCTTACAATAGGGGACCGGTCGCATTAACAGTACGAAAGTATGTTCACGACGATATATTATCACCACGATATCACTATATGGACAGTTTAATATACACAGTAGTATGACGAACGATCGGAAAACTCTTACGACTATCAAGAAGTAAGTGATGTATTCTCATTTTATAAATCAGAGGCGATATAAGGAATAGAATACCTGATTATATACGTGCACTGTTTGAGACTAAGTCCGAAAATCAGTCAGAAAAAAAGTCAAACCAAGGTGGCGGAGTTCTGACCACGCTTTAAACTCGAATACAGCGCCTCCAATGTATTTAATACTTCCTTAGGAAAATCAAATGAATTACTAAATAATGCCGTGATGTAATTTGTTTTCATTGCGTAATTTCTGGACCACACTCTGTTTAGAAAAATTATCTTCTA
This sequence comes from Ischnura elegans, assembly GCF_921293095.1. Lineage (NCBI taxonomy): Eukaryota > Metazoa > Arthropoda > Insecta > Odonata > Coenagrionidae > Ischnura > Ischnura elegans. The sequence goes on along the minus strand of NC_060257.1, from coordinate 24,295,429 downwards.
CCCCTTACCTTTCTATGCCCTCATATAACACTGTTATATAACAGTTTTATGCTATATAGTGTAAATGCGGCTTAACGTACTGTCTGTAAAAAAAAAAGCAAGATACCTGAGTTTGAGGAGCTCTAGCGTCTAAACGAAGCAATCAATTTCAATGCAACAAAAAGCATACGAAAGAAAATTCATTTCTACGTTGTATTATGTACTTAAACAAATCTTCGGCTGAATAGTATTTCCTGTACTCAATTTTTTCTCAAAAAAAGTACCCGTTTTTTGCGCGTAAAATCAACTTTCCCAGCTTTGAGCGCTTGGTATTCCCGTAGTTTTTGTTCATGTAACTTGCAATTTTTATATAATAAAGCCAAATCTATTATTAGCAGTTTGCGGAAAACAAATTGTTTATACCACTAAAATTAACGGAGTTGTTGTAAACAACGCAAACCTCTGCTAACTTCGAAACCAGTGGGTCAATTGAAAATTTATTGGTACTGTCTATCGTAGAATGTTAGCAATGCATGTACGTAGATCGTACACGTTAAATGTCAGCGGTATATTCAATATCTTTTGAGTGAGTGCGGATGATGGAGTAGTGCTAGGAAGTATAATAATAATAAATTTATTAACCTTCAATTTTACAAGGCAAGTCACTAGTAATGATCAAGTACATAAAAGGTAATAGTCAAGTACATAAAGTCAGTAAAAAATATATACAAGTCAGTACACTATGGTGTACACCAAGGCACAATATACATTACAATCAAAATACAATATTACATTATAAAATTGACATCCTACAAATATTTGGATTCGAAATCCTGTGGTTTATAGTAATACCTATAATGTGAAGGCATTTTTGTCATTTATAAATTCATTTAGTGAATAAAAAGCCTTTTTACAAAGAATTTGTTTAATCACAGAAGAGATTTTCTTATTATCTTTCATTGTTTTCATTGTGTCTGGTACCTTATTGAAATACTGAATTCCTGTGTAAAGTACACTTTTTTCATAAGATGCTTTTTTGTGGAATATACTATTAAAATTATTAGGATGTCTGGTTTGGTATTTGTGACAACTCAAATGTGGTGTGTACAGATGAGGGTTATTTTTAACAAATATAATTATGTTAAGTATGTAAATGTAGGGAAGAGTTAGAATTCTATCTTTGATGAAATAATTTTTGCAAGATTCACATGACTTCAGGTCATTTAGGACCCGTATAGCTCTTTTCTGGATCCTGAATAATCTCTCTATATACACCACTAAGGCTTGTCCCCAGTATATAATGCCAAATTGTAGTCGGCTGTACATGTTAGTATAGACATTTAGTATAGACTGTAAAGGAGGAGGAGAGTCAAGTACCAAGCAGCGTTTGTTAAGTGGGCGTTGGCCGAGTCTCTCATGATATGGGCGGGGGTGAGTTGGAAAAGGCACACGAAACCCTGAGTGAGAAGAAGACCCTTAAGGGTAAAAGGGGGGGTGGTGTATCGTTGAAACTTCCGTGTTATTAGCGCCTGCCTACCTCTCTGCCTTGCGTTTCGCCCTTCCACTCGGCGGTCGCTTTAGAGGCTTCCAATGGCGGACGAACTCAGCCAACTCCGCCTCATCATACGCTCCAACTCTCCTCCATTCTCTCCAAGGGAAATAATAAATCGCTGCTTTCGGAAAGTCTGCGGTTCGAGGGTTTTGAGCACGATTGGGAGCAGTCATAGGGAAATGGAGAAATCTCGTTGAGGTATACCTATATGGTGACGACGGTGATAGCTGAGAATCTCGATAGAAATAAGAATAATGCCTCATTCACATTACGATTGTTCCAGCGATTGTCGCAACTAACGTGCATTCACACGACGATGGTTAAAACCTGTGCTGCCCTCTAGTGCTGACATCTAAAGTGAACGGGAAATTGACGGTTAGCAAAGCTGTTGAGGTAAGCAGGGACAAGATATTACTGTGTTCAACGTGTATTTACCGAATAATTTTTCTTCCGCCCACATTCTTCCTTCCTAAAACAAATCCATGAAAAAATAGAGCTTCACGAGCTTTTCGTCTTTCTCTTGTCGCTTCCTTTTCGGTCTCCCAGCGCCTTACAATCGTAAAGTGGCAACGTTCGGAACTACGTCAACTATTGCCAGGACATACATTCACACGGCTAGTTCGGCAAACTATCGTTAAGACGATCGCTCGGACAATCGTAATGTGAACGAGGCATTAGCGGTGTGTTCAGGACGTAAATTTTCTATGAACATGACAGATGTCGAGGCCAGTCAGGCCGCATTTTTACCCTCTGATTTCTGGCTTTTTCCATCTCCTTTTACCTCATCTAATTAATAATAAAATAATTCCTGGAGTATAGGTCATATATATAATGCAAAAAAAATGTTTGCCAACGTTTCAGTTTACTTAAAACCTTCATCAGGGCTATGAATGAGAACACAATAAAATACAATGATATACAATATTGTCACATAAATAAATGTTACAAAAGAGTTTTTTTTACAATAATATAATTTTAAAAAATAAGAAGAGAATGCACAAAAATTTTGACGCACCTTATTTTTGCACATATTTGTTTATTGAGAGTAGGTAGCTAAGCTATTACCAAGCCTAGTTACCATTAATTTTGATTAATTAAATAAAAACAAATTTTTCCAAGGTTTTCAATGTCTGTTTATTTATTACAGCTGTGAATTGTTTTAGATTTGTGAACCATCTCTTTGAAAAGTCTTTTTCTCAAATTTCCATCTACCACAGCACCGTTGTCCTCGTCCTTTTTCTATTACATGTTCCTATCCCTTTCTTTCCTTACTTGTGAATTTATTTGTACATTCATACATTTGTTGCGCGTCAGTCTGTCTGCATTTAGCGCAGTCACACTTAATGGTCTATCTCAATCGTATCAAATGCTCCAGAGATGGGCTTTGATGCGTTCGACGCATAATCTCTGTACGTACATACATTTTAGTCTTGATTCTAGCGCAGTAGCTCGACATTGCATACAGTTGCGGGCAAAAAAATGTCAAAAAACGGACCAAAAACAGCCTGCCCACTAGTGGCAAGTGACAGTGGCAAGCCACAATTTAACTCTAAAACACTCTCAACTCTAGAAATCAGCAACAAGTGTAACACTATGACGGGCAACGGCGCCATAACGATAGGCGACAAGGCAACGACGGTAGCGCAGCAGAGTCAACCTAGCTGTGGAACAGGCAGGGTAGCAGTCTCAAAATATACTCTCTCTCTCAGACGTCTAGTCTCTAAATAAATTCAGTCTCTCTCTAAGACTGCTGGTCTCTAAATAAATTGTCTCATAAACAAAGAAAAAACGTTGGGCGCATTTTTCATCGTGACACTCAATTTATACTTAACATCGATTAAAATCAAATAATTGCAGTTCATTGTATTTCGTTGTTTCATGATGTCATGACTATCTATTATTCTCGTTCCTTTAAATGATCGCAGCGTTGCCATCGGATTTTAGTGGCTGTTGCACCTTCGGCTTGTCAACATAAATAAAACTTTGTGATTTGATATGGACTTTATTTTAGTTTTCTACAAATCGTTGTTACAGCTGTTTAAGAATCGTTCTTATTGTCGTAGAATAATCGCCCTAGAGCGAACGTCGATCTGTTGTGACTGTTGCTTCTGTCCCTTCCTGCCCCTCTTCTATTCATTGTCTCATCTCCCTTCCCCTTCCGAGGCACCCTAGACCAGGGGTCTCCAATCTACTAGGCCACGAGGGCCGCATTCCAAGTTCCGAATCGCCCCGCGGGCCGGATAGCAAATGCCGATTACTGAAGTATTCGATACCAACGTCTACTGAGGAATCCGGTGGCGTATTTCTTATTTACGAACAGTTGAAGGCGACTTTGACGTGCAGTACAGCGCTGCAATGCTCCTAGCTTTGTCTCACAGAGTTAAACGAGCGAGAATCGCGTGCTACTTGAAACGAGTGCGCGGGCCGGTTGAAAGCCCTTCGAGGGCCGGATCCCGCCCGCGGGCCGTATTTTGGAGACCCCAGCCCTAGACAGTGGCACCTTCCGGGGCACCTTCGGCGGTCCATCCCATTCCGAGGCACGGCATCTGCATTCCATCTTTTGCCCCAAAAAGCAACTGTTTCACTGCCGCAACAGTGCCCATTGTTTTACATATTTTTTTAATAATTAAATTTTTTAACAATTTAGGGAGTTCGTCTTTTCTTTGAGGACATATAGGTTCATTAGGGAGTGTTTGAAATTGAATTAATCGGGTCAATGTTCATTTGTTAGTTGTACGATAAAGGAATTAATGTATTATATTTTACAATACGTGTCTTTTCTGTTCCTTAATTTGTTGTTAGATAGATAGACTTTTTATTCATGTGTGAAAATCTAATGCTACCACTAGGCAATAGTCTAATTGCATCAATATGTAATAATAATAATAAACACGAACCATGCATTAGGTTTCTGAGAGACAGTGACAAAATAAAAGTTGGCAAACATGCTCGAATACAGGTATTGGAACGATGGTGGTTTCCTGAAATGCCAATGCAATGAAAGACAATTAAAATAGAAGAAAAAAGGCTTGAATGACTACTTGAGCAAATCTAGGGTTAAGGTCCAACAACAGAGGCTAAACGGGATATAATTTTGTTTTACATACAACATTAGGGCATTCAATTCAACGATTTAATAGTTACTCATCGTAGGAATTTAACCGCAGCCTTTTTCCAAAAAATTAATCACTAACCTCAAAACAACCAAATCATATAATATTCATTATGGAAATGGAATTATAACAAAAGTAAAGGTAATCCCCAAATATTTTTTTAGGGTTTCCAAAAATTATCGTAAATGAATGCAAATTTCCATTTGGTATAAAATCAACAGCCCAACATTTTTTTCAACTTTACAAGCAGGAATCAAAACTTAATAAATATATGTACGATTGCAGCAGTTAAATGGTGAAATGAAAAACATTTTTTTATTTTAGCCGGAAAAAAATTTACTGCAAAGTCAACCTTCCGCTCTCAAATAATTAATCATTCCTTCTGCTATTGCAGCTTAAACTATCATAACATCAACAACTCAACATTTCTGCAACTTTTCAAGAAGGAATCAAGACTTTAAAAATATAACTAAGATTGCAGCAATAAAATACCATACAAAGAGAGACAATTTTTTTATTTGGCCGAAAAAAGTTGTTAAAATTCCAATATATTCCGCTCCCAAATAATTAATCATTCATTGAACCACGAAATATGACTAACCCAGGACTTCGGTCACAGTAAAGTACTCTGGTGAATTAATTAGGTCAGTGATCAAAATCCTGTAATTACCCTAGCGAAGACGCGATCCCTTTATAATGGGAATAATTCTTCCGTCACTCCGATATTGATGATAATGCTCTAACGAAGTTTTAAGAAGTCGGGAAGAGATTTTTGTCAAAGGACAACTTTCGTGCGAAAGTTTCCCCAGCAAGAATTTCTCATCAACCCATCATTACAAAAAGTTCATTATGAGGATTAGTTTGAGTCCTTACACTCACCATTACGTGACAAACATGCCATTACGATCCCACTTAAGTCTCGATTCTAATTAAAGTGGAAGAATAAATTGAACGTTAGACCTTATGGAGGAGATCTTGCAAGGGTAATTCAAAGAAAGATTTTCACTTCATTTTAGTGGATTGAGAATATTCTTGAATAACGAGGAAAGATCAAACTCCATGATTATGGGTGTCAAATTTTAAAAAATTGCATGAGACTGATATTCACGAAACCTAGAAATAATTCCATGATAGTGTACGTCCGTAAATACCTCCACCATAAATTTGACATAACGGGTGATAGAATAAGGTATATATTAGAATATTGGTGGAATTTAAATTAAAATATAATAATTTAACGTTATTCCTCTCATATGCAAGTACGTTATACCCTTTACCAAAGCAGTGGAATATATAGGTACGTTTTCTGGCTACGCTACAGATTTTATGGAGGAATAAATGTCGTAAGACCTTAAAATAATAGTCATTAATATCCAGTGGCGCCGACTCCATGGGGCCTGAGGGGTCCCGAGCCCCCTCAAAAATTCGTTATGAATGTGAGGAAAAAATGAGTCAGGATTGTCGATTTTCCTCGGTGTGTCCATATATCGAGATTCGAGTTACCAGGGTTTTAATGTTGATCATATATGACTCTTCTAAAATCCTTTTTAAAAAAACTTAAAACTCACTACTTATAAAATTTCCCGGGGCAGGATTCCCGGTTTGGGCCCCCCAATTATTTTTCGTAAGTCGGCATCCCTGCTAATATCCAAAATGCTTTAACTGACGGAATCAAATGTATTTTTTTGGAATTCTCGTGGTATAGACGTGACTCCAAACCTTTCCTAAGTCCCACGAAATTTTTAATACTGTCTACCACTCTCAACGTCCATTGTATCCCTATATCTTTCGTTCCATTACTTCTTCAGTTTGGTCTCTAAAATGAGAGCCTTACTTTAGACATTGAAACAGTTGGACAGCATTATTTTTTTGTGGAACTTATAGAAGATTTTTTTTAGGTTTAATGTTTGATCGCCAATTTTATTTTTTATAGCTTGCATAAATAGCAATCTCGGACATGGATGAGAAATGATTCATGGTGTGGGTACTTGAAGAGCCATTCACCTAATCCAGTAGTCCGAGGTAAACTTGTCATCAGTGGGATGCGATAGGTAATTATTGGAATTATTCCGATCGTATTTATCACGAGTAACAATTGCGTTGTCAACGCAATCGGAGTTTTCATTCGGGCGAATAACCGAGGCCAATTCGCGATTATATATTTTCTGTTTCAGGTACATTGCTTAATACGATATAATAGGTTAGTATCCATTTATTTCTGGGACACAAGTAGCGCTTTACGGAGTGGAAACATGAACGCTTACGAAAGAGGACGATAGATGTATGGAGGCGTTCATGATATGGATCTAGAGAAGAATGAAGAAGGTGAAGTGGACGGAGAGGAGGAGGAACGGTGAAGCGCTGGACATGGTGGGTGAGGAGAGGCAGCTTCTACATGAGATCAGGAGACAGAAGGTATGGATGGAGCGAGTACTTTGCGGGGTAGGGATATTCAAAAAAAGTGTTAAAGGGTATAATATTGGGTAAACGAAGAAGCGTAAGGTCAAGGAAAAAGTCATTTTTTCTTAAATGGCAATACAAAGAGAGACAATTAAAAATTAATAAATAATAATATTTGAGTTACTATATAGAGCAAATCAAAAGTCAAGGTCCGATAACATAGGCCAATGAAAATAATTATTTTTACATTTAACATGAGGGTGATACAATTTTATAGTTACTCATGAATGAAATCGTAGTTACATTATAAAAATTTATTTCCGAAAATATTATTTATACAAAATTATATTTCAGGATCAATCTTGAACCTGAAAACAACCTTCTCAATAGTCAAAAAAACTTCTCAATAATCAATAGCAAACTTTAAAAAAATAAAATCGGGGATCAAGCATTAAACCAAAAAATACTTAGGAAAGCTCAACAAAAAAAATTATGCTTTCTATCCAGTAATTTGATTTGATTGTTTTCAGGCTCAGGGTTAATCCTAAAATATATTTTTTATTAATAATAATTTTGTAAATTTAACCTTGATCCTGAAAAAAATAAATAAAATTAGTAGGTAAAAGTATTAATTTTTTCGTGGGACTAATATAAGAATTTTTTAGGCTTCATGTTTATCCGCAATTTCATTTTTTAAAGCTCTCTAATGGCTATTGAGAAGTTCAGTAAAACAAATTTGTCGTCGGATAGACGTAAGGTTCTGCCGAATGACTAGGGTTGAAGATTATCCAGTTCGAAGCGAGAGGAAGACATAAGCGATTTCCCTTTGCACAGGGGTTAATTTCGACTTGTTATACATCCAGTGCGGAAGAGAAATGCGAAAGAAAGAGTTGATGGAGCTGATGTGCGGATGAAGGAGGTATTCAAAAGAAGATTGGTGACTGTAAAAAAAAATATGATGAAAATGTCAGGGTAAGCGGGAAGGAATTAGCCCTAGGGTGCACAGGATGAGAGAGAGGGGAATAAGGGTAATATCACCGTCAAAAGGAAAGGGTATGGAAGGGGTTGATTCCGTCACGTGACCTCAACCTCTTTTTCTTTTTTTATTCTCATCCGAGCCAATGGCGTGGGGATAATGCCTCAGGAAATGAACCTATTGAAGATGCCTGGTTATTTTCGGGATTTTTATGGAGCAAAGTTGCAATTGTATGAATCTCTTTTTCGATCACCCCTCTCTTGCCATGGAGACTCCCTTCCACCCTCGTACCCAAAATCCCTCGTCCCTCGCCACCCTATATTTCCACATTCCCCCACGTTAAATGCCACCCTCTTTTCGGCACTCCTCCGACCGCACTTCCTATCGCCCGCTACCCCATTCAACCCCCTGAACCCACTCACTACCCTCTTCACCCCTCCCCACGAGGTAACCTTTTCCACTTCCATAAAAGGTCGATTAAAATTAGTCAGTTTACTGTGCGTGAGCCGGCGAGTTTAGAAGCTATAGTGTTCGCTAGTTTGAGAGTGATGATGGCGATAAACATTTTACAATCTAACAAGGAAAGTCCCTCAAACGTCACCACCCGATCTCGTTCAACTTTTGCTAGATTATCTTAAATTGAGACCGAGGAGGTCTAGTTTTTCAGCCGTCAACAATCAATTCTTTTCGAGGTATTAGTGGCGGATAGCACCAGGGAAACGCCTAAATTGATGAAAACAAACATACAGCAATAGACTCTTACTTCCCGTTTTTAGGACGAAGAGCACGGACGGTGTACTGTAGTGCTGTTGGTTGCATAAATTTATGAGTAGTACTGGTACTTTCCGTTTCTAATATCTCGAGAAGTATTGAGCGTTATCCATTGAAACAATAACTACATCTCATTGGTTCCATTTCCTATCACCTGGCAAAGTTTGAACGAGATCTGGACTGAAAATCTTGACATATAAAGGATATGCGTACTAAAATGTCAGTGATTTACCCTAAAATAATGATATATAGACGAGACGTGTGTACTTTAAGTGGTTAGATTCTCAATAAGGCATTTTGATACAACATATAAAACCAATTTTATCTCAGCGAGCTCTGTAGCCAACTCTAAGGTATCTCTCTACTATAAGCCAGCAAAACTCGAAGAAGAAATGGCAAAGCAACTGGAGGAATCGCCAACAAACCCGTGGTCTAATGTAATGGCTATGCATAGCCAAGGGGAAAGCCTAAATAGGCCCCAAAAAATTAATCCCATAGAAATTTGATTTATGTCGCAATTTTGAGCGAATTTTATCGGTTTTGAGAATGTTCGAAGCATGGCGATGAGTTTCGAGTGATCAATTTATTCTTAATATTTACATTTAATATTTTTAATCGCGAGAAATATTATTGAAAATTTCATCTAAATCGACATCTCTATCAAACACTTTGACACTATTGCTAAAAGAGCTAATAGAATGCTAGGGTTCATAACCAGAGTCACCAGAGATATTTTTATGTAACCTGCATAAAATCACTATTTACCATGCTTGTGGTACTTATTTTGGAAGATGGCAGCATTGTGTGGCCACCATTTTATGAGTGCCATATAAACAGGCTTGCAAAAGTTCAAAGACGTTTTATTGGGCTATGCATGCGCAAAGTCGGTGCTGATATCAATAATATATCTTACCCTGATGCTTACAAGGACTTAGGAATTTCAACTCTATCTTCACGGCGCATCATGGCAGATATGATGTTCTTACACAAGTTATTAAATAATAGTGTTTCTAGTTCCGAACTTTTGAAATTATTTTCCCCACAAACACCATCTCATGCTACCAGAAGCAAGTCTTTACTCTTTAGAGAATTTTATGGACGCAATCATATGCACCACAGCCCTATTGCCAGGATTCTGAGGTAAGAAAATGAACTTCCACCTGAAATCGATATTTTTGCCATGTAGGCTACGAAGTTGTTTGAGAAACAATCTTATTCTGAAATGCAATGTTTTCCTTTTATTTTTTGTCCTGTTCATCGTTGTCGTGTGATGCATAGATATTTAATTTTTATTTTTAACTTGGTTCTCTTGATGTTGTACACATTTGGTTTGTTAATAATTAATGGGTAATTGCCCGTGTACATGCAATACATATGTTAATGTTTTTTGTGCAATAAATAAACATACTACCCCGCAAACTGCCTTACTAGGCGTTGTCGGGGAGTGTTAACACTCCAGCCATTTACAAATAAGAAGGAAGTACACGAAGGAAATTACGAATAGCAATCATTAAAGTTCTTCATTGTTCGGGGAAAAATGAATTCCCTCACCTATCCGTTCGGAAAAATATCTCTCTTAATTTATCGTTTCTCATGGACCTGGAAATGTAGTGGGGTACTGATATTATGTTCTCCGTGTCCCTCTTAAAGGTTTGAATTCTACATTGCTCAAGCAATCCAAGCCTATCGCGCAGCTTCCCGAGTCTCTAGCGGCTCCCAGCCTAATTTGAATAACATCTGTTTAACCCTTTCTGTACGCCCGTAGCAGTTTTTGACGAATGAAGAAAGTTATGAAGACGATACATAATGATGCACAAAGGTTAAGAAAACACTTAGCTGTTTCACAAAATAAAATATATTGCGACCGGTTTCGATACAGCGTATCATCATCTGGTATCATCATCTCGTATCATTCACCATGTTACGCCAACCACCATCGCATTTACGATATATAATATAAATTTCAGTGAAGAGCATTAATTGTAGCTTACTTCTCCGTGAAATTCGGATCGCTTTACCCTTCAGCGACGCGAATGGCTACTCTGGTAAATCCATTTAAATTCGCGATGGGTGACAACACTCTTTGAGGCTGTTCGGAGTCTCCTCGTGTAGTATTCGAGCGAGTTGAATTGAGAATGATTAACGAGTCGGAGACCGAAGCGCTGGCGACAGCCTATAATTCTCTAACCCGGAGACGACCCCGAAAGAAATTTGCACATAAAAATAAAGAAATGTTTAATGCTTTTGTTCCCTTGGTATACAAATAACACACAAAGATATACATTAGTATTAGAGCTCGAGTACACAGAAAAAAATGGATACGTGCAATAAATGCTATAATAATGGTAACAGAAAATACGAGCATATTGGTAAAATTAAAGTTTTTTTTGTAATAGCATTTTATTGAACTGAATATTTTTGAAAGACATCAACGTCAAGACACCATTGGAGTTTTTTATTATTTCAAGAGTACTAATCCAAATCCTTGTCCCAACAACAGAAAAGGATTTATTAAATATAGTGGTTCAATTTTGAGAGACAATATAAAAAATCTGGTGACATTCGAGTTGCAACATTTCGATTTTTCTCTTTCTACTGAAAAAATTGCATGATATATTCTTACTGTTTACAATTGAAAAGTTTATATAAAAAGGAGGTAAGCAAATCACCAACTCATCGCGAAAAGGGTAGGGGCGTCAATATTTCGTCACGAATAGCTAATCGCGGATCGTAAACAGGAAAATACGTCCTTCTTTATTTTTTCAAACTTCTGTGTCAATAAGGAAATTACGGAACATGCCCCTGTAAAACACTTAGTACTATAGATCTGCGCCTCATCGCTGTAAATTTTCAATACTTTTGTCATTTGTAAATAACCAAACTTTGATGCGAGAAATGGGTGTTTGGTATCATTTCAAAAGTTGAATTTTGCTTTTTTTCATTTGTCTGTGTAGAGGTTAATACCGATTTGTTTTTAAAAAATCGCAAACTATGATTTTTCAAAATACGGATGGTGTAATATTACGCCAGTAGCAAAAATCGTTGGATTTCACGTAGAATAATAGCACGCCATGGCCTATAGCACGCCATGTGTTAAGAACACCAAATTACTTATTTAAATCGATAATAGTAAACTTAATAACTTCAATGGGTGCATTGGTCAAGTTACGTAGGGTAATTACCAGATAGTGATCAAATCTGAGTCTTGCTCCGATCATACTTGACGCGTTAGGTTAGTTCGTAGACGGTAGTGGGGGAAGGAGGATCACGGGAAGGGGGAGAGGATGATGTAAGGGGTGGGAAATAAAAGGTGGCCGGGGGGAGAGGCGCGTGTTGGCAGGGCCGGCTGGCGCGCTTAATAAGCGTCCTCAGTGACAACCGTATTCCAATCACACGTGCTATTCAGTGGAGGATGGTCATACCAGTTGAATTGCCCGGGGGATCGGTATGGTATGGAGAGGGGGCCGTATATGTATAGATGGGGCAGCCAGCGAGCGTGGACTGAGAGAGGCATAGGGAGTTAGATATTGGAAGGGGAAGACGGATACAACTCTCTCGGATACTACGAGCAGTCCACAGAAATTGGTCGAATTTTTTTCCTAAACATATTCCTCCTCATTCTATATATCTCCAAATGGCTTGAACTAATTTTTCTCTCCTATCTCTCTGACCTATCTACAACACATTATATTATCCCTGAAAATAAAATACTAAGTTCCTCAAGGTTCAGGCCTTGGACCTCTCTTATTTTTTTATAATCAACATTGACTAATCAACTTATTTCACATATAAAAACGTAATTTTTGCTGATGACACTACTCTCACTCACAAAAATAATAACCTGTATGACACAGTCACTCCCACTTTCCGATAAAAATCACTTTTTCCAACTTTAAACAGTAATATGAATACTATCATTAAAGGTTTTCTGCCGGTAAAGGTAGGCTAACATGGAATACTTTATGAATCAATCCGTGACTGTCCGACTTCCCATATTGAACTTTCGTACAAATTTCACGAAAATACCTGTTCAATTTGATTTTATCTAAAAATCCTATCCTTTCCCTCAATCTTCCCAGCTGCCTACCAAGCATTCTTCCCACGAGCAGGGTTATTAATATCCCTTACCCGATCAGTACCTGCGCCTTCCGAACCGTCTGTATTCTCTTGATCTCATCATAAGGCTTCCTCTCTCTGTCCACCGCGTCTATCAGTTCTTCGTATCTCCTCCTCTCTGTCCACCTCCCCTTATACAATCTTCTCCACACCCACATCTCCAACGTCTCCAGCCTTTTCGATCATCGTCATCGATCCTGAGCGTACACGTTTCCGCGCAAAGCTCCATAACAGACTCTTCACAAGCATTTTTAGACTCCTACACAACGATTCTAAAATTAAATATTTTTTATTCAAAATCGATTCCTACTTAGTACTTTTGCCTGTTATGCTTCCTGCCAGTAGCGGATACAAAAAAAACTCAAGGGGGGGGGGCGCAAAAGATAACTTGAGCTACCTTTACTTTTATCGTAATCAAAAATTAATCAAGCCACGAGCAAAGTTGAAGAAAGTTTTATTTACACTCATTATACACATATATAAGACAATATAATTCAGCAAGAATAATAAGAATAATAATTCCTGTTGGGTATGAAATAAACGCTTCACTCACCTTTAAAAGAGTCGGTAAAACTGTATGCTTGACTGCTCTGCGGCAGTGAATATGGAGTTCAGAAAGTGGTAAAAACATTGCGCACAATGCGAAGGGGGTGGGTGAGAATCAGGGACCAATGCTAATCCCTCCCCCAGCCCGCCCCCTCAGTGAACAGTGCATTGCTTCGACCGGCGATGCCGCCGATGGTGGAATGTCATTTTGAGCCGAGGCCGCCGATTCGTGCCGGGGAACGCGGAAAAGCATATATAGACAAACTTACGATATAAAAAGTAATTGTGGCTCTAAAATGTTCGGCAATGCAGGCGGCCCCGCAATGGGGGCTCGCCCCCTGCCACCGCCCCTCCCCCCCCATCTGTATTCACCACTGCTTCCAGCTATTCCCGTGCTGGAGATGAGGACATTACCCTTTCACTCTTTCCACGAAACCTTTTCGCTACCTCCCTCATCTCGGCTTACAACTTATCACTCTGTCTTTTAGTGCGGTTTTCAGGCATCTCCTTCTCACTCAAGTTAGTGCTAGTTTCATCCACAGATCCACATCCTGTCTCCTCCTTATCCCGAATAGAAGTTTCCCCTGATTCTCTGAAGATAAATTGCCATATCTGTGTTGCGCGAACATGTAAACAAGGATCGATTTTATATACGCCAAAAACTTTAAGACTGCACTCTGAATTTTACTAAAGTACTCCGATAAGTAAGCAGACCAGGAGAACAAGAGCGAGAGATACATACATACGTCATCACATACAGTATTTCGGCATCTTCTCATCCCAGACAAGATTTTTGGGACGCACTACCTCCGAGCGCTTACAATACGCGTCTTAGAGAGAGGCTTCACTGATTGATGCCTTCGGAGAAATACTTTGCATTGACAGCCAGTGAGACTACTACCACCAAAGTTTCTAATAGTAGGCAAGGCATTCGACGTCCAGAAACTATATATAGGTACTTATGAGAGCTCAATGCACTTGCTCAAGTCGCTGAGTCGAGGTGGAAGTGATTAGGAGAATACACGAATGAAATCTACCTGCAACAATTGCTTAAGTGACTCTGAAGCGATAGTACGACTACCTACTGAGACACAAAGGTCACTGACATTATGAGCTGTCATCACTCTAGGTTTTGGGGTCATACACCTAGAACGTATATTGCATTCCATTAAAATATTTGGTACATCGAAGTAAAATATAAGTTACAGATTTAAAAAATCTTCCCCATTCAGCCATTCTCTCCTGAGTTCAGAAACAAGAGAACGCTTAAGTTGCCACTCTCTTTACCTGAGTTGGTGGCGATATTTAGAGTTTCAGCTCATTATTTTGTTCGTAGGCGTACGCTCATTGCAGTAAGGAATAGCTCGCGAGAATATAAACGACAAATAACCACGCGAGACCCATGGAAAAGGCTAAAGAGTAGCCGAGAAGTGTTGGCACGCTTGGCTTGTGAAATCATCAACCTATCGGTGATAGGGTTCAATTGCAGTCGAATATTCGTCACGAGCCCGTTAATTTCATGAATTTTCGAGTTGAGATAAATAGTTTTTACACATATTTTTGAGACAATGAGTGGTAATGCTTGTTTTTTTTTTCTTTCAACATATTAGACATAGCGACAGAGGCGTACTCGGGGGGTTGGGGTCCAGAACGCCCTCCCCCCCTAAATATAAAAACACAATTACTTTTTTTCGTTAAAGTAAACAAAATATTGTAAAATCATGAATTTACAAAAGACAATATTTGACAATTGAAGTGTTTTTGATTTTAAGATTTTCCCCCTGACTTTGGATTTTCCCCTGACTTTGGACCCCCCGGAACGAAATTTCTGGCTAACCCACTGCATAGTTGCCCATGTATTAATGGGGTACGGTCGAAATAATGGCTTTTTTTAGCTTTGAAGATACACACATAAAGTGCCTTTTTTCAAAATTTTACCAAATGGACTATTTTGTTTTGTAATTCACAGATTCAATTTTTCCTATATTTCGGATGGCACCATAACAAGAAATATTAACAGCAGATGCCCTATGAAGACGGGACACTTTGATCGGCTATTATCTCATCAATTACGATTTTGTTCCCTGCTAATTGCCATCATGTAAGGTCACACACGTTCAATTTCCCAAGGTGGAGACACAGCTTCACATATAAGAAGATCCAGTCCCTTTATGACTCCATAAAATGTTATCTCTAACGGCTGCTTCCCTGGATGGTGGATAAAGACATTTTCCAATATTCGCGAATTTTATCGATTCAGCATACCGTAACGCCTGATTCATATTTAAAAGCCATCCCTACCTCTCTCTCCATTGGCAACGGGATAAAATGGGAAATTACCGTGAAAACAAACACATTTAATTCCATAAATAATGATAATCAAATTCAGAAAAATAGCTAAATTAAATAGGGTATTTATATCGGAATGTTAGGTTACTGTAATGTAATGTTATCGAATTTTTAGGGCCCTCTAAACAACTAAACATTTTTTACAAAAAGTCATGCGAACGAACCCTTGAGAAAAATTTTAAGCGTTGATCAAATATAGTATCGGAATGATGACGAATTTACGTAGCTTCAAATGAAAATAGCGTATGATCTATCTTTAATTTTCTTCTCTAACTCCTATCTAAGAAATTACTATTTCCCCTTTGGTATTCCCTAAAATCCATCACTTAAGAACACGTACTCAACTCACTAAGATGGAGACAAAGCGTATCACAGAAGAATATCTAGTCCCTTTATGTGACTACGTAACTGCTTCCCCCAGATAATGGATAAAGGCATTTTCCAATACCTCCGACTTTATAGAGATTCAGCGTTGCGCGACGCCTAATTCATATTTAAGTGCCTGCCTCTATTGGAAAATGAGACGAAATCGTCTGGATGAGGGGAAAGGGAATTCTATCTCTCGCGCCGAACTATGGCAGGAGCATTAACCAATCAATCGACGAACCGATTCGCCAATTTCCCCGCTTCCGGCCTCGTCATCCTCCCCATCTTAAGCGCCCCCTACCACCTCACCCCAACCACCTACCTCTTAGCAACCTCGCGCACTCCTTCCCCAATTTTACTCCCTTCCAAATCCCCATTCAACCATACCTTTTCAATACGGGCCCTCCTATTCTCCTCAGCCGACACCAGATGGCGACACAGTCGCGTGGATTTTGGCGCTGACGACATTAACCAGGCTAGCCAACACCAGGGCATGCCACCGCATATTTTCGTGAAATTACAGTATCATTGGCAGTAAATTCTTCTCGGGATTTCATTCGGGTAATTTCCTCAATCTCCATAGCGGCCGATGTTTCGATGAAATTCTTTTCCATCGTCATCAGGGCCGAGAAATTCATGGAAACGTCGCGTCGCACAGTGGGCTAGAATCGAAAAAAAAGCTGGCCAAAACCTCAAAAACGACTTTTTGAGCTAGGAAGTTGAGACTTCGCGTACTTATATATTTTCAAATAAATTGTGCATAACTTGCCAGATTATTTATTACGTGTGCCATCATGTTAACAATATATTTGAGGTCAAAGCTGAACAAATTTGGCGAAAAACCTCGATTTTTGTGAAAATAGCCAAATTCATCCTCGTGCAGTGGTTTGATGTATTATTTTATTGACAAAACTGTTGCACCATCGTTATTACCACTTCTTTTTCTTCCATTTGGAGGGTTTTCAAATATTTTTTTCATCACTAACCATAGGTATATAACAAAATGGCGGAGCCTGTTTTCAGTCGATTATTTACATAAACGTAGATAAAAAGTAGATAATTCCGCCGGATTACGCCGAGTGACTTTTACCACGTCGTTCTCTGAAGCATCTTCATTGTAAATCTAAAGTAAAATCTTGCACCAGGTTGCAATCTCGAGTTTTACATCGTCTTTTCGTGCGTGCCGTCGACTCCAGTTCTGCCCGGAGCGGCGGCGACTGTGAGTACGGCGACGCGTCGGCTCGGTCGAAGAAATTCATCGAAACGTTGATAACCTGGTCTGGTTCGGGTAACAATTGATCCATATAAGCGAGGCTTTACTGCAGGTGAGCTAATAGAAGGTATCCCTTCAAAAGTTATTACATACCTTTCCAGGCACGCAGACAGGGGAGGCTCTGTGGGCTTCAGCACCCCTCTGCCCCGCCCCTTCGAAATTTGTTGGACCCTAGTAGCAACTTCCCGCAATACATCGATTAAGGAGACCGCCAGCCTAACGGCACCTCAAATCTGACGCTCCGTTTTCCTAAGCTCATATATTTTATATATGTATTCATATTCAGCCTCAAAATAATTTTGAAAAGAAAATATCGAAAATTCTGGCTCTAGAGTTAAACTTTTTTGCGAAATGTCAGGCCGATTTCGGAAACAAACGCCGAAAGAAATCAAGCCATAAAAACTACATCCGTTTTATATTCACCATGAATGACATTCACGATGAAAATATCATTTGGCTCACCCGGTATTCGAACCCGGATCTCCCAATCGCCAGTTTGTGGTGCTACTTGTAGCATACCTGACCGGCAATCGGAAGATCCGGGTTCGAATCCCGGCTAAACCAAATGATATTGCTATGGCAATTTTCATAATTGGTGTATTTAACTTAGCACCTGTGCGCGTAAGTGTGTACTAAGTCACTTATTCTATACAGTACTTTGTATTACGTTAGTTTTTGTAAAAAAACCGCAATGACTATAATCTTAAGCACTGTACAAACGAAATTCACCGCTTATTTAACAATATACATGGTTTTTCGATGTGAGCGAATTCAGAAAAATTACCAGTGTAGGATAACTGTACACCACCAAAGATCCTCCCCCCTCCCCCCCCCCCTCCCGAAGAAAATTTGTCACTACGTGTCTGAACGTTTTGACTGTCATATTCCAAACCATCTCTCTTCTTTTTTTTATATTCCCATCCTTCCACCACGAAATTTATAACTCTCTTCTCTCTCCTTCCTCCTCCACTTAGTGCTTCCTGTAGCTCTTTTGTCTACCCTCCCTGACTTCCCCACACCCCTCCTTTTCCGCGAATATTCATCCAACCCCCCTCTCCCACTTCCTATCATCCACGAAGCGCATCCATTCCTCCTTTTCATAGTCTTCCTCCTCCATCTCTCTCTCTCACTATGCCTTTCCCTCATCCGGTCGTGCGTTCCAAGCAATTTGCCCGACTCGTTGAGAGTGCCTTTCATGCTCGCGCTATTGACAACACTTAAGATCAAATTAGGCGTATTCGCGGGCATTAAGCTTGTCTGTCGACACATAAAAGGGGAGGGGGGAGGGTAAGTGTAGGGGAAAGGGGGAGGATGAGAGAACTGTGGGGTAGGATTTTTAAGGGGAAAGGAAGGAAGTGTGAGAGTTAAGGGGTGGGTTAGAATGGGGCGGTTTCTAAAGAGGCGGTAGATAGTGAGGAAGGGTGCAGGCAAGCGGGGGGGGGGGTGGAGCATAGAGGGGTTAAAAGGGACCCGCGCTGCGGTGACGAACGGTGGAACAAGAAGAGAGGATGGTCACTTGCCGTCGCAATACTGTGATCCCTTAAGCCCGTACGACACTTTCCAATTAATTGGCCAATAAATCGGCGCGAAATATTGTTTAAAATATTGGGCGTTACGTACCTTACGACACGTATCAATATTTACACCAATATTGGCCGAAACAGTGTTCTAATGTCCCGCTAGAGAGCGCCATTGTATTTCTATGATTTTACTTTGTATAAACATTCGCTTGATTTGTATGCTTAAATCAACAGCGAAACGACTTCTTTCGCTCTCATTTCAGCATTTTCAAGCGAATTTTCGAAACAAAACCAGTGTTTTTACTGCCAAACCGGATGTTTTGCAAAGAGCTTCTTGTTTCGGCCACTAGGAGTCAGCATAACTGACTTCTGATTGGAGATTGTCCGCGAGATAATAGAATCTGTTCTAAATTCCAAATTGGGCGAGAAATTGTGTTCAATCATGTGAAAATGATATTGGACTAGAAATTGGTATGTGTCAGTGGGACCACAATCCAATATCTACTGGATTGGACAATAACTTGGGAAGTGTCATACGGGCTTTAGGCATCTATTATCCGAGGTAACCTGACACTCCACCGGACGTTCCACCGGTGGAGTGTCTGGTTGCTCGGGTTTATTCCGCCTAGGTTTGATTACACGTTTGAGTAGAAGAAAAAGTAAACTTAAAATAAATGCAGGAAGTATAATTAGCAGTTAAAATTTACAAATGTTTCACATTTAACATCGCAGTACAGATATCCTATGCATAGTGATGGAAAAATATCGATCGTAATCGAGTTTTCTATCAATCGATTGTTAATCGGAATGAAAAGGTCGAGTTTAAAAAGATCGAATTTTTTACCAGAAGATCGATCAATCGATAAATTCGACTTTTATTGAAGAAGCTACGGATGGAAGAAAAAAGTTGACCATTCGTTCGAAGAACATTCAAAATACACTATTTTTGATGCAGAAAAATTCTACTTGCTTGACTACGTGCTTGAATTGAGCCGTTTATTTTGAAAGTGGCCTAACTCCATTTATCTTCAAATCGAGATATTTAAGGGTGTAAGGGCTTCAATGAATTTAAAGATATTCGTATAGGATACTAATGAGTCATACTGATTAAGCGTATGTAAGGGTGTTAAATTTATAGTTCCTGTTAAAATAGTGGCAATTATTAAGTGGATAATAAGCGTTATCTTATTAGCATGTTAGTTAAGTAAGAATGGAATTAGGCCACCTTCAAAATAAACGGCTAAATTATTTGTAGTAAAAAATTTTAAAAAATTCACATTAAATTTGGGTCACACTTGGGTTTATAAAGAGGCGGTGGATAAAAAGGAGTAGTTGAAGAAGTTATTTCGGGTTTCCCACCGGATAAGGTTCTCCATCTCTGCCGACGTTTCGATGGTCGTGTCGTCCATCGTCATCAGGGCTTGCTGTGACGATGGACGACACGACCATCGAAACGTCGGCAGAGATGGAGAACCTTATCCGGTGGAAAACCAGAAATAACTTCAACAACATCATACGCCAGGAAAACCTCAGATCTTTCTTCAAAAAGGAGTAGGTGTAGAAAGGCGGGGGTTGAGACAACCAGGGTTGAAAAGAGACCCGCGCTGCGATGACGAACAGTAGAACAACGGAAATACAGTGATTCTCTGTATTGCAAGGGAAAAATGCCGCTGGAAATAGAATTTACGATCAAGAGTTTATAAGTCTAAATGAAAAGATCGATTTTTCAACAAAAATTGGAATACGCATCAAAATATTGATTAATCGGAAAAAAATTGACTGTTCTAAAAAAAAACAGTACGGAGATCCCCAGCATAGTGCTGTAAAATGTCGATCAAATCGAATTTACGATCAGTGGATTTTAATCGAAATGAAAATATCGATTTTCAACAAAAATCGTAATTCGAACCAAGAGCTCGATCAATCGGAAAAATCGAAGGCAATTTTTAAAAATGGTTCAAAAACAGAGTACATTATTCATTGAAAAAAACAGTCAAAATACATATTTGAGTAGCCGATAAAAATCTTCTTACAAGGCATGGTTGAATAACTGATTGTACTTACATCTTAAAAATGCAGGCATATTAAAGTTTTGGAATCAACATTTAGATCCATTCGGGTTTCCAAAAATTTTTAAGAAAGAGCAATTGGTTGATACTTTCTTTATGATCGAGGGCTTACCTTTCCAAATTTACCGGCCTTATAGAAAAGTCTTTCACACGGAAAGGATGACATTATAGGCCAGTATGATGCAGATGAGATCAAACGAAATGTTCCAGATCGAAGTTTGCAGAAATCGAAATTCATAGCTCGATATCGATTTACTCTCTCTCGGGCCATGAAATCTTGGTTTTCGATTTTAATCGATATCTATTCGTAATTTATCTAACTGAGGTCGTAATTCATTGGTAGACAGTTGGGAAATTAAAAATCTCGCATTTTTCTTGTGGAGGTACCTACATCAAGAGCGTCGTTAGCAGACAAAAATTTGCTAAATAAACCACTTAATTTACAGGATTAATGAAATAAACGCAATTATTAACGAGGAAATGTTAGCAAATGGTTGCACGGAAGATGATCATCGTTTGGGCATTTGTCGAGTCTCTAAGGACGCACATATTGAAATCCACTCCGGGCAGGCTGAGTTAACTCCTCTGATGCCCTGCTGCTCTGATGTGAACATACCTTATAAATAAATAAAATACAAAATAAAATTTACTGATTTGAAAAGCAAGATAGCAAATGACTGTGGACACTATTGTCGTCGAGATTAGTGTGCATTATAGCTAAGTTATTTTACAACCTTTTTATAAACTTGGTTAGTTGTTTGTCGTCTTGTCCGGGTCAAATCCCGCAACTCAATTTAAACCCACTTTACGATTAGCTATCAAGCTGAAATTTTCACTATAATTCAAATGAAGATAACAATGCATTATTGTAACACTTTTATTATTTTTGTAACTGTATATCGATTTTTATTCATAATTTTGAGTCAAATAAAGATATTTTTTAATGGCCACAAAACCCCGATGGCAGCGCTAGGATCATTAAAAGGGAGGAGAGAGATAAAACCTGGTTAAACGGTACATTAACATGTTAACATTCATGCAAACAGACATTAAATGATATTTGTGGACCGGAACGGAACATGTTCGAATACATGAAACCAAATTAGAACAGGTTCTATTTCTCGTTCATGAGTTCGCACAAGTTGGGTGGTTACAACGTGTTACATTTTCGTGTACATTCATAGCTTCATATATTCAGACATTAACTTGTACGTATTAATATATCCTGTAGCCTTGCCTATTGATAATCATAACAACAAATTTGTTTACATCTAAGTTTCTTGAATAATTATTGCGAGACAAACGTTTATTTTCACATAAAAAAGTATTTTTATATTTAATCATGATATCGTACAATCGCGCATGCAAATGGCCAATCCTTGGCTCGTTGAATGAACTCGAAGAGACAGTGAGAGATTGTACAGAAGTCAGAGGTGGAATGGAAAGGAGGTTGTTAAGTAATACAAGGGATTGGGGACCCTAATAATTCTCGTCTGCCGAGATGAATGGATGGAAACGCCGGAATTCTCCGGCCGCTGCTCCCAAGGCACCCGAGCTTCACAGATAGAGAAGCGGGCATTATCGGAAGAGTCGAGGCATTCCATCTACCGCTCCT
This sequence comes from Ischnura elegans, assembly GCF_921293095.1. Lineage (NCBI taxonomy): Eukaryota > Metazoa > Arthropoda > Insecta > Odonata > Coenagrionidae > Ischnura > Ischnura elegans. The sequence continues at coordinate 24,272,784 of NC_060257.1, read as the reverse complement.
TTCTCCTCGTCGTGCTACTCTGACTATACACCCTCTTCGCGCGCCTCCACTCATGCCTAAGTTTAAAGGATTCCCATTAAAGGATAATCTGTCGCCACCGTCTCAAAAGATAGGCCGATTCACGGGACGAGATCTCAAGGTGTCAGTATCCATTCGCTATCCCTTCAATCACCAGCATTCACTGGTTGGAGATAACTCACTGAACACATGAGCACTTCATATAAGAATAAAATTTTTTAAGGAATTAAAAAACACGCTTTTTCCTTAAAAAGTATAAAATGCACTAAGAAGTAAAAACTAAGATTTTCATTAGTCGGATAATTAATCGTGGGTGATGATTAAATTTAAGTTCATTAAAAATTAGTGTAAAAGAGTCTGTAAGGTGCGTAAGGATTTGCACATAATATTTATTAATACCTGAATCCAATTAAAAGCTTACTTTTACTTTTTGGTGCAATTTATTCTAATTTTGGAAACATCGTGTATTTTAATCTTTTTTTTTATTTTTACGAGGGGGGCTCAAAATAACCGGATAAAAATCGCTGAGAATGCAACTCTTATAGTTTGGGCTTTGCCCTCTACAGGGGCGTTAATTCATCCTGAGTTAGTATGCGAAACAGCGCGGCTTTAGAAGGTTTTAGCAAGCCCCTGTGACAGTTTTCGTTCGAAGACCTCTTGGATTTTGCTAATAGATAATATTCGAGAGCGGTTTGCAGCGCTGAAATTTTAATTTTCTACCCGGCAAATTGCGTCGGACACGGTTACTATGTTGTCTATACCGTACAAAGAACACGTTTTGAAAAGAAGCCATGTGTACGAGTGGCATCCGAGATTTAAAGGTGGCAACATGCCGATCGAAGACATTCAATGCCTGGGCACGTACGGAACTGATGAAAATATGGAAAAATTTCGTGCCATTTTTTCACGAGGATAGGAGGCGTAGAATTGTTGAACTAGTTGAACAATCTGGTCTTTCGCTGAGTTCTATGCAGCGTATTTTAGCTGAATATTTGCATCCTCGCTCTCCAGACTCCGCGATTCTCTGATGTCAAAAAAACTTATGACACCGCTACCTCACCCGCCCTACTCACTGCATTCTGAACCTTGTGATTTCTTTATGTTCCCTCGGATGAAAAGGGTCAAGATAGGGAGGTATTTTTATGACAATCCGGCGGTAACAATAGAATCGAAGGCGGCGCTGTAAGGCATCGAAAAGAACGAGTACCAAAGGTACTCAAATTCTTTTTTCCAAGGGAGAAATTTTCATCATCATTCACGAAGTTAAAACTTGCACGATATTAGCTGGACGGAACCTCCCCAGACTCCCCGGAAAGTGGAGTCCCCCATAAACGAGCCATGTAAATAAACTGGGTGGAAAAAAATTGCACCAAGAAATTTTAACTCAGGATAGCTGATGCAAGCGGTAACCAAAATTACAAATGATGCTTAGGTCCCAACGCACCAGTTTTTAACTACGTACTAACTTCGAGCCAAGCGCTCCGATTGGCCGAGAGTTTTCCCTGTTGCAGGATGCCTTGTATGCATGGCGATCTCCAGCAGGCAAAGCATTCGAAGTCATGAGTTATCTAGAGCATCCGATAGCAGGGCGAACTCACGGCTAATCGGAGCGCTTGGCTAAAAGTTACTGTAGTTTAAAAATGGTTCGTTTTCAACCTAAACATGATGAGTAATTTTGGTTCCTACTGGCATGAGCTATCCAGGGTTAAAATTTAGGGACACGATTTTTCTACACCCCGTGGATGAGGTTCTTGCCACCAGTGTCCTTCGAATACACATTTGTATCATGTTTCCATCATAACACCACCGAAAGCGAAGAAGATCCTTCACTATTTGCCTAGCCCTTGGCGGTTTGACATATTGATTCATTGATGATTCTTTTCCGAGATTAATTTAAATTTATTAATATTATTATTGAAAATTAATTCAAATCAATAAAGTTTATATTATTATTTATTACGTAAATCTCTCTCAGTTATCACCGCGGCTAGTCTTGGTATACTTTGAATCTCTCTCAATATGATTGCCGAGTAAATGGAAAACAAATTTAATTGAAAATTAATTAAAATAAGCAAGCTTATATTATTAATTTTTAAGTCAATCTCCCCCAATATGATTGCCGAGTAAATGGAAAATAAAATCAAAAATATTTATTTTTCCTAATTTCCATGTAATTGGAGTTTTCCCTCTTCGAAAATACTCAATTGGCCCAATTACTAGCTCAACTAAATTATGATGACAACACAGCTTTTCCGATCTAAGATATTTTTAGCAACGCATTGAACTGATGTTACTGACGTAGCTCAGCGTTACATTACAAATATTTTCATGTACATTCTGAAAAGAGCACCTCGAATGAAAATAATTTATCCCGATAAATTATTCCCAAATGTTCATCTCTAGTCAGCCTGAGAACGTATGATTTTCACTGCTCCAGCCATCTTCATTCAACAGTTTTCTATCTCATCCGGCAACAAATTAGAAGAAAGCCATTTATAGCTCAACTCAACATATAACCCAACAATTTATGACCAATTTATAGCTCAACTTAATTCTGATGACATCACAGCTTCTCCGAACTAAGATATTTTTAGCAACGTATTTAACTGATTGTTAGTGACGAAAATCATTCCTATATTTTACAAAAATCAAATCATTTACCTTCTCCAAAGAGCACCTAAGATGAAAATAATTAATCCCGATAAATTATTTCCAAAGATTCATCTCTGGTGAGCCTGAGAGCGTATAATTTCCACTGCTTCTGCCAACTTCATTCAACAATGACAATCCGGCAACAAATTAGAAGGAAGCCGGAAATTCTCAGAAATCGTGTTTTCTTAAGGAGTCGAAATTGCTCCCGGGTTCGCTAATTTAGCCATTAGCTAGCGTATTGAAATCAAAGACACCTTCTCCTCTTCCAATTCGGCTTCATCAGATCAGAGAGACGGGATGATTACGCGACGTGAAATTGATGAAAAGGTTGATCTCATTCACAATCTTCGCGTGAACCCAGAAGTTCGAGACGACACAAGTATAATAGCTGATGCTTCGAGTGTAACTGACAAGGAGAACAAACAAGTGAGTCGGCAAAAAGAACTGATTCGGACTGGAGAATATCGATCGTACGTTTAATCGATAAGTTTTCATCCCAATTATCCGCTCCTAAAAAAATTCTATGCATTGGATCCAAATAAAAGATTTTCGTTTCTTTCCTCAAGGGCTAAAACTCCACTATTGTCCATCATCTTCTATCCTCTAAAATCTCTTCCTTCCTTAAGCCCCCACGTAATCTTCATCCTTTTAAGGTAAAGGATTCATTATCTTTCCCGGCAGAAAGCTTTTCCATTTGTTTATCTAAGGCAAAGCAAGTTTTTAATAGTAACGATCTCCAAATTACTTTATATATATCAACGGCGAATCATTAAAAAATTTTGCAGGGGCTGTCCTTTTTTAAGCAGGATATAATTATTTCACAGCGCCCACTACCTACCGATAAAAAAGCAGGAGAAAACATCAAAGAGAAGAATGAATCTCATTATAATACTTCCTTTCTCATGAGCTCCAATCTCTCCTAAAAAAATTCCCTTTTTTCCCTTGAGATTACAATGGGATAGGGCTGTAGTTGGTGGTCCCGTCACCAGGGGGATTATCCATTTCGGAAAGTCCACCAATCTAAATACTTCATTTCTAAGGAAAAATAATTTTTTAACGGCGCAAGAGCAAATCATTACCCAACTAACTCAATCTTAAATTAAATGAGTTTAGACATCATCCTCACCAGATGTTCTCAGCACAAACAATTCTCCAACGTTAAAGCTAATATATTAAACTGCCTGAAAGTTTCTTAAGAAAAAACACCAATATATTTCATGAAACATAGATAGAGAAACAAAATCTAATTTAAATTCTTAATACATTGTCAACTTTTTGAGATTAAATAAAGGTTAATGGAACATAAGTCGATGAAGTAGGATCCTCAATGAGTAGACAAGTATTAGTTTCCAATTTTCTTATTGAGCACATTGGCATTGAGGTATCAGAATAACATCTTGAGAAACTTGATTGAGATATCTGAATATCATCTTGGAAAAGCTCCAAAACATAATATACTTACACTTATTTAGATGAATATTGAAATTCACCAAGATAAATACTTTCCATATAGCCATGTTTAAAACCCAGATCTTCGTATGGGCAGTGAATTATGCTACAATTCAACTAGTTGAATTTTACGACAATGAAAAATATTTTTGCTCGGAGCCCAAGATAGCGTACAAGGTAACTTTTTACATGCAGTACCACTAATCTTACAATAAGGGATTTTCCAGTCCGCCTCTATATGTGTCGTTAACTCCATTCAAAGTTCTCTTCCTCGTGACCTTAACATTTTGTTGTCAATAATGAGAATAAAGGGACTGCTCTTCAGACATTGTCGCGCCGCGGACATTTTTGTTAACCGATTAATATGCGCCTTTAAAGGCAACAAAAACGAAGCTAAAACGAGACTAACTGGTGGCTCCTCTATGTAGTTCTCTTGCGCAGTTCTTTGAATAAAAGTTTGTCAAAGAATAACGACAAAGTTTGGTTTTTCAGTCCGACAGTGTCTCAATCCGACAGCACCTCCGCAATACGTGGCTTGAAACGAAAACATCTTGTAAACTCTGTCTGGAGCTCGCGTTTTAAGACGGGCTACATAGTTAGCACACTTTACTGACATTTAGAACGACCGGAATCGAATCCAGGCTAAGACGAATAATTTTCGTGGTGAATAGGGTCGTCCACTCAGATCCTAAACCGCAAATTTATTCAAAGAATATGGAGGATGACGGAGATATTTGTTACGACGACAGAAAATTTTTCCCCCATTCAGCCACTCACCCGCTAGCGGAATGCTTGAAATTTGCCGCCCACTTTTCATGAGTTAATGACGTCATTGAAGATCTACCGCATTTATAATAATAATAAATTATTATCATGTTCAGTTAGAACCGGATGCAATCGCTCACAACAATGCAATAAAACAACGAACCACTCACGGCCCACGCACCAATGTGGCCTCACACGGCGACAGCCGGAACCAGAATGACGTTATACGGCCTTTTCCCTGCCTTCGTACTTAGCCGTCTCGTTTTTGCGCGCTTGAAAATTTTCACTTTTCATTTAATCGCGAAAAATAGATATCGTCATTTAAAAATCTAGGTAAACATTTAGGTAAATACGCAAATTGTTTTCCAACGTTAAGATACATTTTTATACCTTCTTCAGGGCTTATTTGCATAGATTTTTCTAATCAGTAAAAAAATCTTTGCAAATTAGCACGTAAGAAGATATTTAAAAAATATTTCGAAACGTAAGCAAACGATTTTGCGTATCTTTCCTCTCTCTCTCATATTCTTAAGGCCGTTTACACGGGGCACGTACTTGCACAATCTGACGTGTGTACGAAGGCGCAGTCAAAACTGCGTCGTGTAAAGCGGTGAATCGCTAGAAAACATTTGAGAATGCGTGGACGTGAGATGGCAAAATAGCCCCTGTTCTAAATTCGTTCATGCATTCGCGCAATTCCTCGCCATTTTAGAAATTAATGCAGCGCTAACCTGCGCAATTCCGTGCCCCGTGTAAAATGGCCTTTAGACCTGTACTCCGAGACGATAATTATCATTTAATAATAATTGAGGTGAATTATAAAAGAAAAAATAAATCGTCGCTTCATAGTAACACAGTGAACACATACATCACAATGAATGAGAGCCCGTTGAATTCTTGGTGCAAACACAAGATTAGATCACGACCTAGACCGACGATATGGTATCCACGATGCATAGGCTAGTTTTTTGTTGCGTAACTACTGTCACAGAGTGCGTTGCGCGGCAACCTGAGTGGCCAATCAGGAGCAGCCAGACCCCCTGAGGAGCGCAGTAATTGGCTTGAGGCCTCGCAACAGGGGAGGGGGGATCCCAGGGGCCTCTTGTGGCGCCAAACCCACTCTATGGGGTCGCCATTGTGGGCGGGGAGGAGTGGTGCTGCCATCTCTTGTCTCGTGGACGAACGTCTGCCTGCAGCCGACAGGGTCTCTTTTACGCTGTATAACACAAAAGGGTGTGCAGGCAGGGGAATATTGAAAGGGACAACAGGGTAAAGAAAAAACAGGGTCGTGCAGACCGCGGGAGTCATCCCCATTAACTTGATAAATCTCATTAATTTCTCGTGCGGTGCATAAAAAAAGCTTGCGGACGCGGGTTGCAGCGGAGGCAGATGAGAGAGGACAAAGAATGTGTTCCGTTCTTCGAAAGAAGTTGTATGGACGTCTAAATCAGGTTAAATAATTGGCTTGGTGAAGGTAATTAGATGTAGAGGATCTATCAATATGTTAAGGGGAGGGGTGTCGCTGATATGATAAAAATTTTCTTTAACTTATCCTCTCCACAGCTTGCATTTCATCAGAATTCTTATTTCCGTATAGGTCGGGGAAGCTATCCAGAGTCCAGAGTAGGTATAAACAAATCCCAATATTTTAGACATATTAAAATACTCCTTTATTAAAAAGAACTTTCGTCGAGAACGTCACTACACTCTAAATTATAATTACGCTCCTTCTTGAGTTTCGGTCACTTTTTATACTTATGCATAAATTTAAAAGCACTTCTCTAGGCCTACTTTCCGCCATTGTTTTCGCTGACACCCTCAGACCAATAGTAAGGTTTAACCGATTAAGCAAATTCGACATTAATATATTTTCCCATTACAGCACTATCCGAACAATACAGATATATTAACAAACAACAACAATTTTACATATTATATGCCACAAGTGTAACTGACATAATGTAATGTTTAACTGACATAATATGAAAACAGGCAAAAATAGATAATTATTCTATACTTACGAAAATTGTTACGCTAACAGTAACATTTAAAACATATTGAAGAACATAGTAAGAATGATTCCTGTGTAAATATCAACAATGCCAAGAAATACATAAATGGTAGTCGTAGATATCGTCTTAATTTACTCCTTTAATACAAACCATCCTTGAATTACAACCAACTTTAAAGAAATATATTCAATGAAAATAATTTTTAAGCCCATAGCAAGTTTGTTATGCATTAAAATTTTCTAAGAATAAATAAAAATTTTAACAAATTTCATAAAACTCATTATAAAAAGCGCCCATCAATATTACACACTAAAGGAAACAGGATTTCAATAGAAAATAATAAGATCACGCGAGAGTAGACGTAAATTTATATCTGTGTGGGTGGAAGCTTTTGAGAAAAGTCGGGAGCGGCTTACAACGGGCCACGCTGACTGTATCTCAAATGCCTCTGAAGGAGTTAATACGTGCTGAAGAATAATCTCTTTTATAATACAAAATATTTTATGGCTTTCCTCCCGATTCTCAGGTGATTGAAAAGTATTTATTATAACTAATCAAAATAGTAACCAATAGGGTGGTTTCCTATTATTTTTATTGCCTAAATCGAAAGATTATTACTCCTGGAGTACGTATTTCGCGCTCTTAGATTTTCGAATCACGATATCCATTTTTTGCGATTAAATGAAAAGTGAAAACTTTCAAGCGCGCGAAAACGCGACGGCTAAGTAGGAATGATGGGAAAACTCCGTGTGACGTCGTTCTGGTTCCCACTGCCGCAAGTGAGGTGACCATGGGGCGAGGCTTGAGCGCTGATACGACGCAGGCTGCTAGCAGGTAGCTGAGAACCCTGCTAGCAGGTAGTGCTTGGCTTAAATAAGGATTATTATTCCCTATCAAACGAAGGAAACTTTCCGAACTTAGGTATTTTTAATTATGAGATGTTTCCCTGAGTTCTGTGCCTCATGCATGCATTGGAAATCTCAGACCATGTAAAACTCCTATCTACTCGTATAGAAACTAGGTCCCTGTGACGTCACGTGGAGTGGAATTGCATGGGCGCCAATCTGGCCTTTTTAAAATGACGTTAAAATTGACCGTGGCCATTCGTCTAAACTGGGATTTCTAAAACCAAATAATGTTTATATTATGAATACACTAATGGTAGGTAAGGAATCGCAATCAATGCATTTCGTTTTCTTTGATGAAGGAAACTACCCTATTGGCAATTCTCCAAGCGGTGACATAGAAATAAAGACGTAAGGCACTCAATAAAATAAATCATGCAATCGAAATTAAAACAAATCAGTTATATAAAAATGAATCAAACGCCCATACTAACTTGGTTTGACCATTTCTTGAAAATTTAAATTTCCTGGAATAGTTCGAGCTTTCAATAAATAATCGCCATTTAGAGGAATCAAAAATTTTTTGATCGATCCTAGGCGAAAGACAATTTATCTCGTAATTATGATTATGCCCAGCAATGTAGTTCAGTTTTTCAATCTTCCACCGTATTCCACCCAATGCTTTCCCCTTTCTAGTGTGCGGAGCAGATCCAAAAGACCATTCGTTCTCCGAGAGATTCCCAAACACAGTCTTCCTGTGCGTTCCCGTTACGTATTTAGCAGCGCTTTCTCAATAAGTTTATTTTGAGGCTATTAATGTGAATCCCATACGACCGATTAGAGGCTAGACTAAGCAAAGAGTAAATCAACTTACATTTCCAACTATTGTCTTCTCTCAAGCGATACTCTGCTTCGTCCAGCGCTAGCCAAAACTGTCTTTTTCTTCCTTTCAAAAGGTTCTGTGTTGTCAGACTCATCATCGTCGTCCTGGAAAGGAAAGTAAATTGTAAGAAACAATAAATACGGGATATTATACTTTTCTCGGTTTTCGTGGGTGAGATCTTCAAATATATTACCCGCGCGGAAACCCTAAAAAAGTTTAAATATTCTGTTCGACGGGAAAAAGTAAAATCAAACAGAATGAACACTGGGTTAAAAATAATTATATTTTAATGCTAAAATGTTGTCAAATTTTCAAACAAAGACACCCATTTTCCCAGACTGATATTAAATGCCTCAACTTGAGATATATAAAATGAGTGTTATGTTGAGAGTTTTGATTTGGTGTGCTCAGGATGTTTTTTCGGGTTTTTCAGTATTCTGCGTATTATAAGCCAATAAAAAACAATTTAAAAGTCATCTCTTCCTCAAACCCGGTGAATATCCAGAGAAGACTTCACCAGCACTTTTTCCTCTGTTTTCCGTTACGTATGGAAACAAACAAATTACTGAGGTGCAAGGACGATGAGTGAAACGTAGACGTTAGACTTACTAAATTACTTATGAAGTTAAAATTTGTGAATATTTTATGAGGATGAGACCAACTCCTCCAGGTGCAGCTTCCATTACGCTAAAGGAAACAGGAGCTAATTTGAGTAGCGTTTATTACACGATTACACGCTTATTACACGCGTTAGCGCTTATTGGACGTTACATTTCGGAATTTCAATGCAATAAGATGTTCAAAACACTTTGTAAAACTGTTTCGATCACGTTTTATTCCACAGCATTGGCTGTGATGAATAATCAGTCGCAGTGCAATAAATTTTCTTTTCCACTTTGTACTTCGCACTTACTTTACGCATTTACTGACGCATTTATTGAAAATGATCTAAACATTCGGTATAAGTGTTTTAATCATGCTTTATTCCTTAACGTTGGCTAAATGAACAATCGGTCGCAGTACAATACATTTTGTAGTAAATTACAAAGTTTTGTCATCCGGTACGTCGAAATTAAATCATTTAACTACGGAACTTCCTTAATGTTGGCTGGAATGCGGCCACGGCGCCAATATTAATTTCTCATCAACTCCGCTACAGTTCCCCGCCCTTAACCGCATCCACTCCCGCTGCTCGTAAACCCGGCATTGCGCACAACTTTAATCATCAATTGAGAACGGGAAGGGGGGGATGAATTCCACCCCCTTATCATATTGTGTCATGTGCCGAGCTGCGATGAATCCACTTTGATCCGAGGTGCGTCTTTGAGAGAGCGAGGGGAACTCCTCCAGCCCTGACTACGCTTTGAATGGAGGCTGGAGTTGGCTTTGGCGTCGATTCTACCGTGCGAGGCAAAATTTCGACTCCGAGGCGGTGAAGGTAGTGGATATATATATATGAGTTCATCCTCCCAGCTGCGAAACTGAGATTGTCAGGCAGCCGTCTAACTCGGGAGGATTATTATCATTATGACGCGATGGAAAATGTTTGGGAACATTATCAGGAGAGTAATAATCCTGCTTGCGATACGTTTCCGGGTTGGCAAAAGGAGAAAAGATCGATTGTATAATCGAATGCCTTTTTACTGATCGCACATAAATTTGGTGAAGATAGTTTGAAAAGTGAAGATTCACAAGATTGAATACGAAACCATGAAAAGATAATGGATCAGAAAAATAAAATTTAACAAGTTAATTAAGAGAAAATTAACACTTCATATTGCTACAATATTGGAGTAATTGTTAGTATATGTTATCAAAAAGTTATTTTTAACATTATTGTACATGGTGAAGCCTAGTTTTATCATCACTGGTAAACAACCCGCAAATTGACTTGACGAAGTCAGCTAATCTTCAAGTACTAATAATTCTACAGTCACCTATTTTTTTCAAATCTACGCCACTGTTGTAAGATTCGTCATCCGGTACGTTGAAATTAATTCATTAAACAATGGAACTAATTTACAACAATTTCTGTTCAATATAGGTCTTTCATCTCTTTCTCATCCAACTTATATATTTTGTTCTAGGATTTCACTTTCATATAGCTGCTGCTAGGATTATAAGAGACATGAAAAATATCCTCCATTAGCTAATAACCCTTCGGCAGACAAGACTTTGGGCCTAGGGAATTTCGACTAAAAACTAAGAGCAGCCGATGCGAAGGTAGTTGCGAAGTTGATGAGGTACCATCTACATGGGATTAATATGATTATTGCGCGATCAAAAGCTTTTAGAAACATTAACTATAGAATATTCATGCCTCGGTCAGAGAGAATAAGTTTCCGGAATAATGAATGGAAAAGGGGTTTATGTTTCATCTGTCTCTTTGAAATACCCTACAAGCGTCTATTGTAAAGTGGTAGAGGAATTTAAGACAAATAGCTGCATAGAGTAGCACAAATTAAAATGAAATCCAGAAATGATATGCGGTTAAGAAAGTAATTTATAATATGGTAAAACCACTAGAAGATAGTAAATATTTTAATTGCAACAAATTTGTGTTTTGATTATTGATAAGAAGAATGATGAAGATCTATTCGATAAATTGTATGAGTAATATAGAGGTTTTAGTAAGAATAGAAAAGAAGATACGGGAACGCTTCATTGGCTACATCATGAAAAAACAATGGTCTGAAGAAAACAATCGTTGAAGGACAAGTGGAATGGAATGACGGCAAAGAGAGCTTGTGATAAAGTAAGTATGCAATACTATAATTTTTTAAAGACTAGTTAACAAGAAAAACGAGATGAGAGGTTAGTCAAACCAATCTTTGGATTGCTGTAATGTGTCTTCAATGATTTTCGAGTTCACTTTGTGAAACTTCGAATTCATGTATAAAAATATTTGTAGAAACTCTTTAAATTCCACAAAAACTTATTGGAATTACTTACTTCTCAAATACTCACCCCAAATAATGACACGTGAGTACTGGAACGGGTCGAGGCTCACCAAACAAGGTGGTGTGCAATTTACAAAATAAGCACATATTCATTTAGCCACGTATCAGTGATTCTGAGAGCAAACTCGCAAACCATTGGAGCTATATATAACCAATCTGAAGATTAGTCCCACACATCTCTAATCTCAATCCTCCAACCGGCTAGTGTTTTAGCACATAAATAATTCATCAGCTATACGTATATCCTTCATCATTTGCTCTACATGCCTCATCCAATTAAAGATATGTGGAATTTACAAATTTGAAACAACTTCATTTAACCACGAATTCGCTTTCTGACTGATTATGATAATTAATAGAAACATAGTTAAACGGAGCCAAAACAAACCTGTTAAATATTTTATTAAATCTTAAAAAAACGTCTTATATGATAAATGGCACGATGTGGTGGTAGTTATTAAAATTAATTAAATAAGGCTGTTAATACTTCCACTGAATTCACCGTAGGACTACACGTTTTGTGCGCTTTGTAAAGCCAATCTTCGTGTTGCTGTTACGTGTCTTCGATGGTGTTAAGCAGGTAAATGGTAAATCAGATTCCTCTTCCAAGAACTCTAACGCTTAAGTATATTCTCAAATACTGCTGCTTAAATTTAACTAACAAATTAGACAAATTTAGCATCCAATTGAAGTTCCTTCTGGCAACACAGAGAGTAATTATGATAAATTCGACTATATATGCACTCAAGTGTAACAACGAAACGCGTCATGCTAATATTAATTCAGTGAAACTATAGCAATTTCTTTTTTAACTAATAACTTTTAAAAATTTTTGTGGAAAATTACTAAATTTTATTCATTAATCACCAAACTTCAGTGTTTGAGACGCTCTCAGTAAACGCCTACAACCCTTATCCACATCCCGCTTTCCCCGAGGGACTTGAAACGAGTTATGCGAACGCAATTCGCACTAATGAAACAAAGCGAGGAATCGCGGCGCTTCCCGCCACCTGGTGCCTCGGTAACCGTTCCAACACTCCTATCAATTGCGCCGAGCAAGCGATCCGCGGTTCGCTCCCAGAGCTCGAGGAGGAAGTTCAGCAAACAAATTAAGCCAAAGGAACACAAAAATGATATTACATCCACCCCTAGAAGGGGAATGAGAGGGGGAGAGGAAGGAGGTTCGGAATTGTATTATGTAATTCGAGCGAATCATTGTCTAATCGGATAAGGATAGCTTGCATCTAGGGCAGGAACGCCATTACCCTCGCTTCTCACGATAGTGTACACAGCATCATCAATCATCCCTTCCTTATCGATTCCATTTAATTAGTTTTTTCCTCCCTTTCGTAAGCTCCTTTTTCTCCCCCTTTCATCGTTTTCATTCCAGGGTTTTCCTCTTCCATTAGGGAACCGGGAGGCAAAGAAAGCTGTAATCACTTTTTCCCGGTCAAAATCGGATGAGCGTGCAGACTGTGCTGCTTGAACTGAAATTCATTATGATTCGTTTGTGATAGAGGCGGATATTTGTAAGGGGTAAAAATAAAATCAGGGATTTTTTTTAAATCTCTCGATTGACCGAAGAAAAATTAAATTATATGGAATTTTGTAAAATAAAATGGAGGGTGAAACTTCGGTTAAAAGCAGAGGCAATTTTGTCTCAAAAGCGGATACATCTCTAATATACTTAGATGGTGAAATAAAAGTAATCCCCTTTATGACGAAATCTTCACTTAATTAAAATGAAGTCATCAATCGTGCGAATCACAAACAAAATTTGCTTATCAAAATCAATAAAAATCATTATGAATTGAATGAAGAAAATTTAACAATACCGCTTATGGAATGGCATCATATTCTCTATTCTTCAGCCAAATATTCTAACACCTATATTCACACATATATATTCAACTACTGCTGCCAAAATCTAAATAAGAAATTAGAAAAATTTAGCATCGAATTGGGGTTACTTTGGCTACTCAAAGAGTAATTTTGATAAATTTGGCTATTTAAACGATGGGCTTAGATCTCAATTACGTATTGATAGAATTTCATAAATTTAGACCCGCGCTGAGATTGCAAACTTATATAAAACGAAGTAAATTATGAAATATGCCGACATTACAAAATATTCCAGAATTTATAACGGTTTAACATAGTTTTAATATAATTTAGAGAGAATAAAGAGGTTGCTGAATTATTTGAAGATAGGTAAATCTTTGAATAAGCCACCTAAGGCTCAACCTTTATCAATCTACAGTTTCGTGTCGTATATCAAATTCCTTCCAAAAGGATGGGTGCGAAAGATGTTATCAACATTCTACGTATAAATTAAAACAGTATTTCTTGATTATACCTTGAGTAAAAAATCTGAACGTTTCCAATGGCTCTGAATAACAAATAATTTACGTTGATATCAATATCGTTAACTCTAGGTGATTCTATTGCAGAGACCATTAGGCATACTAAAAAGCGTCCAAAATATATTCCCTTGTCTTCAAATATGAAGGCTAAAACATCCTTAATGGGATACATACCCCAAATAAAATTCGTTTTCATCATTAAGTGATGACGCTATTTATAATGAGTTAAACCTCTTTCATGAGTTCAAATCATACAGGCGAAGTAGTTCCCGGAGACTCCAACGCCTGTCATTCAGCACTGCCCCTAGAGTGGTTATAGAAACGAATTATTGAGAAATACTTAAGTATTAAAATGTGTCAAAACACTAGATTATTCAAGTTCGTTTGTCACTGCAGACATATGACTTTCTCTTCTCACGCATAAGGTTTGAAAAATATATCCGCATAAGCAGAAAAATTTGACCCGAAACGGATCTTAACCATGCCATGATCACTGTCCGTGTAATTTTTTTCCAATTACACTTAAGCGTAGCTTTGCCTTTGAAATCTATTTATTTTAAAATTTTACCATATTAAATATGTATTATATAATAATCGGGTGTTTAGATGAAGTGGCCTTTAAACTATGCGGAATAAGATTTAGTGCTTCACTAGATGCGAAGATCTGTACTGTCATGCGGCTTCCGTTTTCAAATAAAACACTCTTTAAATAGCGAAATAGCAAATTTTCAAGCAGAAGCAAAATAAATATGCATGCTTGACAAAAACACAGTCAATTACGTCTCATTTCAACCGGAAAAGAGAGGATGTTCTCCCGATATTTACATGCTGAGAAAAACAACTTGTCTACGACAATATGAAACTGCATGTTTGTATTCACTATGGCGGTTTTGATGTATTTCACACCATTTACAATATTTTTTTCTACCTTAATGGCAAAAGCTACCACATTTAAAATATTTAAATTTATAATTACAAAGAGCAAAGGGAGAAGCAATTCTGGAAATGACTGGTCATGCTCCGAGACCTAGTGAGCTGAATCTCCTGATCTGAGTGAGTTAATAAAATAGTGAGAAAAGTTTAGTTAGTTTAATAATAGTTAGTTTCTTTCTTTTATGTAGATGACAAATTTTCATTATGTGATCTTTCCCACAGTTGATCATTCTTCACTTGCCTAAATCATCATTCCCTGCAAATGATAAGTAAATCTTATTCTGAAGAATGCCTGGATATAGGATTGTTTTTAATCAGTAATCAAAAATCGGTTAAAATAACGTCAAAATTATCAATATAATCGGGTCTCGAAACACGAAGGCAAAAAGAAAAAATAATTATATATTATAATATCTATAATTTATACATTTTTCACGATAAATCATTGTACGAAAATAATTATTCCAGGCACTTCAAAAAAAGGTCTGTATTATTCCATTTAAAGAACTTATCACTCCCTCTCGGAAGGTTATATTTAGTCTTTTTGGGGTGATATATTATTAGTTATAGGAATGATACTGAAATTTTCGTGGCTGTATACAGAATAGACCTTGGCCTAAACTTGTCCTCATCTCAACTTCAAAATATTTACATCTGAGAAAACACAAAGGTAAAACTTTCAAATTTGAGATACAAAAAAATACTGACGAGTTCCTTGTTAATATCCTCAGAAAATGTCATGATGACAGGGTATTTTAAACAAACATTACAAAACTAAAAAGGATAGGTCAAGAGGGAACGGTAAATCCTCCAGAAGCCATAAACATATTAAACGTAATATAAATAATTCATGAGCAACAAAAATTATCATCTTTTATTGTTGTAGGGAATGAAAGACAATTTTTTAAAGTGACTCATCTCCGAAAAATTACTTTTGGTAAAGCTGGTATTCCAGGCATTAATCAAACTTTGATGGATAATAATTTTGATGTTCGAAGCAGTTATGAGATATCTAAGATAAAGTAACTACTTCACTAGAATTCCCACAAACTTTCTACAATCCATAAAAATGATGACGCTTTTTGCTTTATAATGTATCCTCAAAATACGACAAATTCGACAATTAATATTACCTTGCAATTCTCTATGCTGTATCCTCTTTCATCACTAATCCTTCCGTGACAAAAATCGAGGCTACAAGATTTTGCAGCTGAAGTTAAACAAAGGCGAGGATAAAATTGTTTAGACTAACACAAAGGAATGCGCAGTAATTAATTCGCTAGAAACCCGTTAATAAAGATCAATTTGCTGGGGAGAGATTAGTAGGAGTACCGAAGGAAAATGATTCTCTACATGTCACCTGCACGCAGATGCATGCCTCCTGAATCCGTGAGTATGACATAACTTTTTCCAAACACCGGGGTAGAAAACGTGGGATAATAGTAATACGTCTTTATTGGGCGATATTGTGACTAGAAAGGCCCATCTTCCACGTAACTCCTCGTCATAAATTAAATATTTGCTGAGGAATTAACTGTCAAGGTACTCATGAAATTAAATTCAGTCAAATTAGAACGAAAGAGATATAGAATAACGCTTTTTTTATCAAAAAATGTAAAAACCAACAAAGTTAAATTCACCAAATATAAAAAGATGTGAACAAAAGTTAGAAAAAACAAAGATCTTGACTTTCGTCCTCATTGGAAAAATAAACCCATTGCAGTAAAACGCCCACTTAACAAGGGGCTTGAAAAAAAAAACAGAGAAAACACAACGAGAAAAAGCTAATGTAAGCATGAATGTACACAAGCTCAAAAAATATTCACCCAATACTTATATGGAGAAAATAATATGAAGCAGCAGGAGATACGAATTGAATATTTCCTAGTGTCCCTATAAAGCTACATGTCTTGTTCTTGTGCTTGGAGATGACATAAGCTGGCATGATCTGTTTTTTTTAGATTGATTGCATTTCTGTTTCTCCATAAGAGGCATTAATTTGAAAGTTTTCAGCAAATACGTGCATCTAACATCTGCTTAACTTTGTTAGCAATTCAATCCTATGTTCCAAGTCATGAGGTCGGCTCTTTGATCGAACACCCCCAAATTCAGGTACTACTTTTTTTACAACTGTAATAAGAATAAAATTGGTCCTTTTTAAATACAAGTACAACCTCAAACAAAACGAAAAATTAAATAATAAAAAGTATCATATGCAATTTATCATCGTGTATTCTTTTTTTTACTTACCGATTCGTATTTAAAATCGCATCTTCAAGTGTATGGAACCGAAATTACGCCGATATGGGGTTAAAATCATTTTTTATAAACAAAAAGGACCTACGCTAATTTATTTATTTACGACCTAATTTACTCGTAATGACATTACTTGCCAAATTCATTAATTTTCCATGCCGTTCCTCACCATTCATCATCACTGAACAAAAATCCTAAGGTTGGTGCTTCATCATGCTTCCCAAATAATATGATTAGTCAATATCTTCAAGTTTTTGTTTCCATATTAATGTTAATTAATGCTAGTCTTGACTTCTCTTCTGCTGCATATCTTGGTTTTCTTTGTGCAAATTTTCAGCTGATATTTACCCAATATCCTACCCATATTAACCAGAATATTTTTCAAATTCTCCTCTGACTCTGCTATGATGGTTATGTCATTGGCAAATCGTAGCATGCTAATTGTTGTGCTAATGATGTTTTTTACTCATTTTTAACTCAAATTATATTATATCACAAATTGAAACTAATCATATCAAGGGTTGAAGTTATTTAGCTCGATGTTTGTAAAAAAATTCATGCGTACTATTTTTGTTAAAAAATGGCATAAAGTAAATGATTCTTATTTTTTTACATACATATATGTGTGTATACAAATAAATTCACGGGTAGGGAAAAAAGGGATAGGAACATATATTAGAAAAAGGACAAGGACAACGCCAACGGTTCTGTGGTAGATGGAAAAAAAGCCAGAAATCAGAGGGTAAAAATGCTGCCTGAGTATATAAATATATATACATATGTGTGGGTGTATGCAAATATGTCCGGAAAATTTCCTACATTGTACAATAACACCAGCAATGGCAAATATTTATTTACGCAAGGCAGTCTCTACACATGTGCTTGTACCTTTAAGGCTGCATCAAGCTCCGAGTTCTTTGTTCTTCGTCTATGTTAACAAAAATGGAATAAATAAATATTATTAATATCATTCACCCCCCAAGGCCTTTTCTCTGATTTCGTTAATGGCTTTCTCGATGTAAACGTTGAAAATTAGCCGTTCGTAAAGACTAATTTAGTGTGGAGCGACCAGCAGGATCCTCAGAGGAAAATGATTAGCGCTGCGTCTCCCAAATCCGTGCGTTTGACATAACTCTTCCCAAATATCGGGGCAGTAAAACGTGGGATGAGAAGCGCGCTGGCCCGATCTTTTGAACCCCGATTTCGGTCCGGCTGGGGTTTAATTACCCTGGCCGGCGACTCTGTCCAGATCGGCAGGGCCGAAACGCACCAACGAGCGCCGCCAACTTGACGGAAACTCACAGACGCTCACAGATGAGAATTTCAATGAAACGAAGGTACGAGGGAGCAAGCTCTTACGTGTGGCACTGAATATTGGAAGGGGTTACCAACGGGATAGGTAAGAGGAAATTGAATGCACAACTTTTGGTCATTGATTAAAATAAAATAGAAGGAAATACCACTTTATAATAAAAAATAATTACGAATGAAGATGATAATTACTAATTGAAACCCGGGCCGCTTTATATAAAACAGTAGTGATATAAATAAAAGTTACGTAAACAAGAAACCTTCTGTTGAAAGCATTGGAAATATAAATGGATTGATCTACGCTTATCGCCTCGTTGCGGACATTTTTCAAAAGCGTTCAAAGTGACAGCGAAAATCAGGCTTCTAAGGGACGGACTACAGAGGCTGGGGCGCAGCTAGGAATGAAGGCTAGGGGGGGTTTCAGGCGCAACTAATACTGGGGTGCTTGGGGAACTGCATACCCGCCAGGGTAAGCGGGAGGTGCGGAGGCCTTCCGCCGGAAAAAAATTAAGATAAATGGCTCAAAATGGTGATTTTTACGGCCTTTTGAGGGATATTTTATTAATCCTCACACTATTCTATAAGCAATATTAATCCAATTAAGTAAAATAGATTTAACTTAAAAAATTCTGTGAGCTCTGGGGGGGGGGGGGTATTATCCCCCAAAAACCCTTCGCTGCGCCACTGTATAGAGGTGACTCCCAGCAGTCCTTTTGGAATACACAAGAGGAAAATTGAGGACCTCTAACTCGAGACCCTAGGTCACGAATATGCAGGCGACCGGGGTGATTTCATCCGTCCGTCCCTCCAAAATCACCGACCTCAGTCGATCACTCCGATGACGCAGAAGGAAGAGAAGCCGGCGCGCCGCGGCGCTTCTGCAAAGAGTAGGAGGCTTGTTTGTGACGCAGACCACCTCCCTGAGTGCGTGAGCGAGTGCATCGCGGATGTGTGCGTGTCCAAGGCCCCGTATTTTGCCCAACCTAGTACCTCCACCTCTCCACGTAAGGTTGCTACGCAACGAAAGCCACGCTATGCGATCAAAACTATTCTCGTTACTCGTTGGTTTCCGTCGCGACTACGATCGTGTTCGAGAGCGCAAAAAATCAAGTTGACTTGATTGAAAGTTTACAAAAGGAGGTTGTAAATAACTGGAGGGGGTACCACTGGTTTCAAGCGTGGAGCGAAGTGTGGGCGGAATGGGGGTGCTTGGGTAGGATAAGCCACGCCCACTTTGACCAAAACATTGACAACCCCATAAGGGTCAACGCTTACTATCTGGTGAAAATTTTGGTCATAACTCGTTAATACATTAAAATAACCTATGGTACGCACAATGTAAACCTCTTTTTCTTACTTCAAAGGCAGGCTTCGCGAAGTTGTGACTCAAACACCTTTTTCCAGGGAAAAATTATTATCGACCACCACGGTTACGTTCTACAACCAGCTCAGCTGAAAATAAAATGTTACGAGAGTACACCAGCCATTTATCTGCACTTATACTGGTTTTTAATTTTATTATAGCAAACGTAAATCTAACAATTACAGTAATAAAGTATATTTTCAAGGATATCCCCACACGTAAAGCAGCTAACAGACACAGAGTTTATACGTTAATTGTCGTATTGCGAATGATGGGAAAAATCCGATGGCAATCATCGGCGAAATACTAGTGATTATGGTAGCATGTTTCACTCAATGTAGTTCAGTTTTAGAACAAAACTTAGCCACCTCAAATTATCAGTAGGAGACCAAGTCCAAAAATTGTCAAACCAAGATGGCGGAACTTTGACCCCGCAAAAAAATCGGAAACAGCGCTTCCAGATATTTTACAACCTCCTTGAGTTTACACGATGACCCACTATCAAGGGAAATGGGGGAGACTGCAGTTCCTCCCCAATGAAGCATGATTTTTGTTGTCATTTTCGGAAAAATTTGATCGGTTTTCAAAAATTCCCGTAGCGGAGCGCTGATTTCAGAACATTCATCTATTCTCATTATTTACAACATACAATTAAGTTCTTGAGGAATAACATTGAAATAGTTTGGATTTCATGGATTAAGCATATAAATATCATTTGTAGATGGATGGATCACGCAAATAAATTTCTTTTCAAAGCCCTATTTATACCACATTTCTCCGTGAATTTTTTTGGCTTTATAAGACACGTAGCTTGAATCGCACCCTCGCATAGCGTCGCTTCTGGAGCACAACACGGGCGTTTTCCCTAATTTTGCTAGCAACGCCGCTGTGAGTGGCTGTATCACTGCTCGTATATCTAAATAAACGCCGCATAAGCACGACGATTAAGTACACAGAAGTCTCCGAATCCTTATAGCTCCAAATTAGATAAAACTAAGGAGGGGAGCCTTCGCCGTCTATTTATCATGAATTTTAGGTTATAGTGTAAATTCATTTTATGTTTTCTGTGATAAAAATTATTTTCTGGTTTAATCTGAATTTATAATACGTACACATCGACAAAATTCGCCATTTGATTCCTTATAAGTCAAATAATATTTTATGCAATTCCATAAAAGTAGTCTAACGGAGAAGCCGAATTTTTCAGTGTGGAAGCAACAGAAGAGCAATAGTAAGGTATTCTAACTAGCCCAAAGTGACGAAAGAACGTAAACAAACGCCCAGCATCTATGGTTTGTAGTGCGCGTAGCTTAAATCGTACCCTGCATCCTGATGGCTTTGAGGCGCATATAGCTAGAATCGCACCCTCGCATAGCATCGCGATGGATTTATATAGCACGTAGCTATAACCGTACTCTCGCATAGCGTCGCATCCAGAGCGCAACGCGGGCCTTTTCTAGCTTGAATCGCACCCTCGCATTGCATCGCTTCCGCAGCGCAACATCGGCCTTTTCTAGCTTGAATCGCACCCTCGCATAGCATTACTTCCAGAGCGTAACACGCACCTTTTCTAGCTTGAATCGCACCCTCGCATAGCATCGCTTCCGCAGCGCAACACCGGCCTTTACTAGCTTGAATCGTACCCTCGCATAGCATCGCTTCCGCACCGCAACACCGACCTTTTCTAGCTTGAATCGCACCTTCGCATAGCATTGCTTCCGGAGCGCAACACGGGCTTTTTCTAGCTTCAATCGCACCCTCGCACAGCATAGCTTCCGCACCGCACAACGGGCCTTTACTAGCTTGAATCGCACATTCGCATAGCATCGCTTCTAGAGCGCAATACGGGTCTTTTCCCTCTTCCTACTTGCAGCGCCGCCATGGCCGGCTGTATCACTGTGCGCGTCTCTAAATAAACGCCGCATAAGCTCGACGATTAATTACACAGTGGTCTCGGAACGCTCTCCTCCTCCCGCCCATCTCCCTGGCCTTCTCTTTCGCCACATCCTCCACCCACTTGCACGAGAAGGCAAAGCCCAACCCTTATAAACGTTGCGAGGGCTGATATATATATATACATACACACCCGCCCCCTTTCACCTGCCCCCTCCCGCACCACGGTTCAAACGTTGCCCTAATAAATTAGTCCCCTCTGAGAGCTGGGACGAGCAATTTCCTGTGATTATTGCGCTCAGCTCAGGTGCCTCTGACAGCTACTCACTCCCTCTCCGCCAGCCAATCCGACGACCGCCACCTTCAAACGAAGCCAACCCCCCCCCCACACGTCACCAGATGCCCCACCCACACTGCCACTCCCCTTAATCAAAGTGGGAGAGGAATCTACACACCCTCACAGGTAGTGTTGCCAATTCATGACGAACTGATTTCATGAAATTTATGTATAACGTGAGAAAATTCCGGGATATCAGCTTGATATAGTTCCAATTTGATCTGAATCCACGGTCCTAGGATCAAGAATGAGAATTTTTTTCAATGCTGGAGCAGAAAAAATATACATCGTACTACATACAAGTCTTATTGAAATAACTAATCGTCAGTAAACACATTTTACGTGATATTATTGTGCCAGTAGGAGAGGTCTCTATACACCCACGCAGGTAGTGTTGCCAATTTATGGCGAACTGATTTCATGAAATGTATGCATAACGTGAGAAAATTCCGGGATATCAGTTTGATATAGTTCCAATTTGATCTGAATCCACGGCTTCAGGTTCAAGAATGAGATTTTTTTTCAATTCTGGGGAAGAAAAAATATACATCGTACCACATACAGCTCTTAGAGCAATGACGAATCGTCAGTAAACACTTTTTTATGTGATATTATTTTGCCAGTGGGAGAGGAATCTATACACCCACACAGGTAGTGTTGCCAAATCATGACGAACTGATTTCATGAAATGTATGTATAACGGGAGAAAATCCGGGATATCAGTTTAATATAGTTCCAATTTGATCTGAATCCACGGCCCTAGGCTCAAGAATGAGAATTCTTTCATTTCTGGAGAAGAAAATATATACACCTCACCACACACAACTCTTATAGCAATAAGGAATCGTCAGTAAACGCAATTTTACGTCATATTATTATGCCTAAGCGATTTCCTAATACATCAATCTGTAATTTTCTTTTTTTCTGTATGTGCGCCATACAGCCATTGCGATGCTGGGCGTCTGTTAAGGCTCTTTCGTCGCTTAGGGGTTAATTACAGCACTTCCCTATTGTCCTTTTATTGCTCTATTGTAGATCTTTTTAAAATAGTAACAATCTTATCTTAATTCACGGCTTCAGGATCGATAATGTGAAAATTTTCAGCTCTGGAGAGGACAAAATTATGAGAATATTGGCGCATCTCAAGTAAATAAATATTAAATTAATTGAAAACCGAAATTACATTGTGGGCATATTTCTCTCCGGACTTCCACCGGGTTTAAAAGTCCATCTCTACTAACGTTAAAAACTTCTACTTAGGGCTCATCCTCATGGCTGCTACCAACCGCTTAGCAGCCCTGGGGATTAGTCGTAAATCAAAACGTCGCGTCGGCAGAAATAGTTTTTAACCCGGTGATAATCCCGAGAGAAGTTTACCGACATAATTCGCCGGGAAAAAATCAAATCTTCTTTTTCGAACTAACATTTATATATTAACTAATTCATTTTCACCATGTTTAATTAAATTTTGTTTTTTTTTATTATCATGTCTAATCATTCTTTTGGAATTATTGCCGTGGAGCTGAAAGAAAATAATGAAGGGATTGGTGGACTGGAGACATTACTTAGATGATAAAGTAGATGGAGAAGTTAAAAAAATGTGTGAGAGAAATTAACACCCGCCCAGTAGGGTTGCCGACTTATTTTGAAACGATTCAATGAGTAAGTATTATTCGCATTTTAAAAGAAGAAAATTTCGGCAGATCTTTTTAAAGTGTATCAATACGAGGGTTATTCTTTGTTTAAGGTCCGATCGGTCATGAATAATAAATCACAGTGAAATTTTAAAAAATTTTATTTGCAACATTTAGGTCTAACATCCAGTTACTTTTCTACACATTCAGTGTTACAAGACATTTATCTTACCACAGTAACAATTTCCCAATAATTCTCGTAGTAGAGGGCCTGTAGTCTCACCCAAATCCCTACGCTGGACTACAGCTCTCATTGTGTACCAAAATGATGCCATCTTAGCCTGCACTTAATGTGAGCAAATAGACGGAAATAGGGTAGTTTCCTATTATTTTTTTATTTCCTAAATCAAAATATTATTACTCCTTGAGTACGCATTTCACGCTTTTAGATTTTTAAATTACGATATCTATATTTCGCGATTAAATGAAAAGTGAAAATTTTCAAGCGCACGAAAACGCGACGGCTAAGTATGAATGCTGGGAAAAGCCCGTGTAACGTCATTCTGGTTCCCGTGGGAGGTGACCTTGGGGCGAGGATATGTGCGCCGCTGCGATGCAGGCTGCTAGCAGGTAGCGCTTGGCTTAAATAAGGATTATTTTAACCCTATCAAACGAAGGAAACTTTCCGACCATATGGAGTTTTAATAGGTGATTATTAAGAGATGTTTCCCTGAGCTCTGTGCCTCATGCATGCATTGGTAATCTCAGACGATGCAAAACTCCTATCTACTCGTATAGAAACTAGGTCCCTGTGATGTCACGTGAAGTGGCATCGCATGGGCGCCAAATGAGGTTAAAATTGACCATTAACATTCGTCTAAACTAGGATTTCTAAAACCAAATAATTTATATTTTAGAACTATATTTATGCTATATAACTATAGCTAGGAGTAGGCTAATGTCTACTTCGGGTTTTTTTCTTGTCGAACGCCTTATGTCGCACATAATGAAATTTATTAATTATGTAAAAAAAACTGTTTGAGACGACTAACATGAAAAATAAAAAACAAACTATAAATAATTCTAACAAAAAAGCAGGAGCAATTTCCACAATTTTATATTTATTGTACGACTGGTTTTGTTTATAGCATCATCCGATTATTCTACTCCTTCTCCTGCCTAAAGTTATAAATATAGCATAGCTATAGTTCTCTCCATGGTTTTCGCGCTAGCTGTGCCGAAGTTTCTTTCTAGACCTGATCTGAAGATGTTGTTAGTATGGGCCACGAAATCTGAAAAACAAATTCGACGCAGCTAACCTTAAATGGTATTGTGCGGAAACACGCTGTTGCACAATGATAATGACCTTGACATCCCCATTTTCTATTCCATTACAATTAATTACAATGAGGTCCTTCCTCAGTGGGCCATGGAGAAATATTTCATTACCTAAATGATTTGAATTGTCATTTACGAATTTTCCTATTTTTTCTGACAATGAGTAATATAATAATAATAATAATAATATATTTATTTATTTTCTGTGGCAAAGCCACCTTAGAAAAACAATACATTTACATTATAATATATCAGTCGGCACTAGTGAATACAAATAATAATATTATAGATGTGCACATTTACATTACATATGATATTATTTAAGAGTGTTCAAGAATATACAATATACAAAGGTGGGAAAGACTTTTACAAAGAAAAAGTTTTATAAAGATATTTCCAGTATTTATATTTAAAAGATTCTATTGATTTCACTTGGGTTAAGTTAGTTGGCAGAGAATGCCATAATTTTATTGCACTTACAACAAAAGATTTTCCATATACATGACTTTTGTGTGGTGGAAAGTAAAAATAAACTTGTCGTCTAATTTTTAATGAGGATTCAGTAGTCTGTCTTATGGGAAACATATCATACAGATAAGCTGGCTTATGATTACGTATTAATTTAAAAATGAACAATCCCAGGAGATTAATATACTCCTGCTTCTTTGTTGCGTTCCGTTTCCACTCCATCTCGCCTGAAACCTCAGACTATATAAATAATATTTTTTTCATTTAAACATACCTATTCTAAAACGCACCTTTCCATCATCATTAGTTGTAATAGAGTTGAAAATGGGACGGAGTCGAATTCTATTTTTCACTGTGCAACAGGGTGTATCAGTACAACACTGCTTACTGCATTTATCCCTTGCGTGTAAGACACTGTTTATTTCATTCAAGAAGTATCAACGCCTCTCTCTTTGCCTGTCCAGATTGTCATAAATTCTCATACCCATTGCCGCTAAAGGATTGTCTGCAGATGGTCCCTTCCCCCCTCCAACTTTTTCCTCCCCCAACATTCCCCGACCGGCCCACCCCGCCCCCTACTCCCTGTGTGCAACCCTTTACGCGTCAAGAACACGCTCATACTTCAAACAAAAGGGGATTTCGCCGACAAAGGACGCAAATCGATTCGCTATTGTTTTCTCCGGCGCTGTAGCGTCGCATCCACGATACGCCGATGAAGTCGTCACTTCACTCGACGGAGCGAAGACTACTACACTCCCTTATTAGTAAATTGCCCCGCTATGCCGAACAACATACATATGTATACATTTACAGCCTAAGAGTTTGTCCCCGGGAGGGTACTATATTACCCACACTCATATTATAAAGGTGCTTTTAATGACCAAAAGGTGAGATTGCATTGAAAAAGGATCGTTTCCAACTTTCAGAATCTCTTTGATGATATAAAGGTGAACAAAATACTTTGATATCCCACACCACGGCTAACTATTGGTGAAAATTGAATAGCAACTGTGTGTTGCAAGAGATGGAAGTTCTAGAGGATACAAGTGGATCCATCTTTAATTAAATTGTTTATTTCATTCAAGATCTTATAATAATAATTAAAATCTTCATATCTAATCTGATATATAAAATTCTCGTGTCTCATTTTTTGTTGCCAAACTCCTCCGAAACTCCTTGACCGATTCGTATGAAATTTTGTGTCAATATTCAATAGATCTGTGAATAAAACGTAAACTATTTTTCATTCTTCCGCAGGTCCCATGAGGTCCTGGAATAGTCTCTAAATCGTTCCCATAAGATATACATGTAAACTTTGTTATCAATGCTTGCAGACCTTTTTTTCTATTGCGTATTGAAATAAGTGATAATAATCACCTATAGTTGAAACATGTACCATTGCAAAGAAAAATAAATACACATTCTTATTCTTGCATTTGAATTTCGTTTTCCACGTGATTTACGGTGTATTTTGGAATAACATTTTTTAATACTGAAATTTTAGCGTTTTTTGCTTACTGTCCCCTTGACGACCGTCAATATTGTTCACTGGCGAGTCACTATCTCTAAAAACAGAACCACATAAGAGGAAAAAACACTTGCATGGAAAAAAAAATTTACTGGACCTATCTCTAAAAGTGTTGCTTACAGCCTCTATGTCCCTTCTTTTTGGGGGCAATTGGGGTTGAGGGAGACGATATAAGACAAAAATTCATGGTATCGACTCCCTCTGAAAATGTCTGAAACCCTAGGAAATTATTCGAAGTAATCAATTTTCTATTTTCTGTGAAAGTTTTGCCAGTTGCCTCTAGGCCTCTACATTTTGGGGGCATTTGGGAGCCAAAAATCAATTTTCGAAAAAATCTCATGTCAAAGGAGTTTTAATAATAAAATTGGCCATATAAACGAAAGATATGTCTATTATGTGAACTTTCTAATTTATATCCTTGAAATTTCAAAATAATCATCAACCTATTTCCTCTTGTGTAATACCAAAGGAAAGGAATATTCGTATACATTGTATATCTATAACATTAATAATAATAATAATTTAACTATCTATAGGGAAAAGGATAAACATGAGAAAGCAGAATAAATGAGCAGGATACCATGAACGAAAATAGTTTCAGTTAATACATATTTTTGTAAATTTACCACAATTTATGCCATTGAAATTACAATTGACTTAACAACTGAATACCTTTTGGATACCCGCCCTCTGCTTCTGATTTTCACACTCTGTAATGAACTTCTCAACTTCACTAGCAGGAATTGTTTAAATTTGGGTTTTCCATTTTCTAACGATTAAGTTACCACCCTCAGTTTGACAACCCTTGCCGTATTCCTAAGTTTAATATAACTCATTACCTTTTATAAATTTATGCCTTTAAAAAGCTGTTGCAGCAAATTTAGACGGATATGAAACCTTCTAGAAATATTAAACGGGTGTATAATCTGAAAAAGTTGTAAACAAAGCATTCCGCGACGTAAACTCGATTCATCAACCACCACCACACGTTTACTCCACTTGACCACCTTAGCCATGTATCATAGTACGTAAAATACAAACCAAGAGTGAAAACCCGGGCAAGTACGCAGTACCTGCACAAGAAATAATCATTAAATCCAACATAAATCGAATAGAAATGATCGATTTGCAAGTAATTCCTCCCTCTGAGTGCATATATATTCACGCGAAAACGAAATATTTGCGGTGCTTAGCAAATGACAACAAAGGTAGTATGGGAAACTAAATTTCCTCCAGAAGCAGAAGTGGCGCCAAAAAACTTCGTTCTAAAACTTTTGAAAGTGACTGCAGCTCAAGTGAGTTGAGTTGAATTTCGTTTCCAAAATACGAACTCAAAACTGAATTTGATTTTGAGATCTGAACCTCCAAGGTAGAGTGAGGACTTGAGATTGAATCAAGTTCTGGGATTCAGCCCTTAGTCTGAGTCTAAGTCTTAGTCTGAATCTAGTCTGAGAGCTGTTTGCTATCTCAAACCACACTTGGAGGTCAATCACTGACAGAGTGGTACAATGTCATAAATGAACTCCACCTCCATCCCATTCAACTTCCAAACTCCTTCCTTCCCAAATTAGGAATCTGGATACAACCCCTAAATTTTAGACATATTCTAGGTCGCCCTACTAAACTGTAGGACTAGATAATGTTTAAATATGTCCGTCAACTAACAACAAATTCTGCATTCTAAAAATACACTAAAGCCGTTTAATTTATCTACATCCATTTCTACAGCTCATTTTGGAAGATGGATTCTGTAGATGTATTAGTGTTCCATAGGCTGAGTTGCAAAATTCATCAAGTATACAAAACGGCTGATTTTATGCTGCGATGAGTCATTTATTGCATTAGTGCGTCTAATTTTTTTAACGTTTCATAAAGGAAAAAAATAAATCAAAATTAAGAATAAAATTTCTTTAGAATTATGTATTACGATCGTGATGCGCCCGCTCCCAGCGGGCTTCCCCCGCTCTTTTCAATGCAGGTCCACAGAGGGATAGGCGCGTTTCTAATTTTAAAATGTAGAAAAAAGGCAGGGTCTTATGTACAAATTTAATTGGAATGTTCTTGTACAAATTGAGTTCAGAGGACCTCTTTAAACACAACATTGGAAGTAATTACACTATCCAATGTTGCCAACACTATCTAACTATATAACTATCGTACTATCCAACGCCAAACACTTGTTTTGCGTTTTCCTTAATATTTACAAAAATATTTTGAAAAATACTTACCCTAGACAATGCTACATAAAGTTGGCCATGAGAGAATACAGGGTCAGGCAGGAATAAGCCAGCTCTTTGCAAAGTCTGACCCTGAGCCTTGTTAATAGTCATCGCATATGAAACCTTAATGGGAAATAGTCTGCGAGTCAAATTAAAAGGCATGGTGAGATCCGACGGCGTAAACTGTATTCTTGGGATGAGGACAATCTTGCCGGAATCGATTATTTTTTTACCAATTTTAGGAAACAATAGCAATATTTAGGAAGTAAGACATGCCGTCGCATGTTCTCTGATAAATTCTGTACATTTTGGTACCTCATTTGTACAGTTTGGTTGCGTTTAAGTTGACAAAAAGGTATCTATACAGTAGAAATAACATAGACGATTCATTTTGTTACAATGCACGCAAGCCCAAATATAAATTTGCAAAGTGCAATGGCACATCATGTTGATCGTGCCGGTCGCAAAAAAATTTAATCGTCATCACTCTATATTTTCTGATCCTCCACAAATTGTAAGTTCTCTTTCACATAAATGGTCCAAAGAATAATTATCGTATTTGCTCTTAAAAGAATAAAGTCCACGACATCAGACGATAAAATAAGGATGGACCCTTAGATTTATTTGATTTTGAAAGTTTCTCCCCTACCCTATCCAAATAAATCCAAACCAACCGAATCTTTCCCCTCTCCGACCTTAATTTCTCAAAAAACTTGAAACCACCTATAAAAAACAGCACGTACTCACCAAACCCTATTGTCACTCACTGAGAATTCTTTCAAATTATTAAATTAAAATAGAAAATTCATTGATTAATACAACTATATTTCTTCATAGGACATAAATAAGAACACCTGTCTTCACTATTTGTGAAAGATAAAAAATTAGATATTTTTTAGCTCTATCTTGCAATGTTCATCAGTGAGTCATACAAAAATACTGAGGAATATATACAGAGAGGGTTGGTAACTGTTGAATTATTCAATAAAATTATTGACAAAAAACGTTTCACCTGTCAATAGAGTGGTTCCCTATTATATTTATCGCCTAAATAGAAAGATTATTATTCCTCGAGTACGTATTTCTCGCTTTTAGATTTTTAAATGACGATTTCTATTTTTTGCGATTAAATGAAAAGTGAAAACTTTCAAGCGCACGAAAACGCGACGGCTAAGTAGGAATGATGGGAACACTCCGTGTGACGTCGTTCTGGTTCCCGCTGCCGCAAGTGAGGTGACCTTGGGGCGAGGCTTTGAGCGCTGATACGACGCAGGTAGCAGAGTACCCTGCTAGCTGGTAGCGCTTGGCTTAAATAATGATTATTAATACCTTATCAAACGAAGAAAACTTTCCGACCTTAGGCAGTTTTAATAGGTGATTATTAAGAGATGTTTCCCTGAGCTCTGTGCCTCATGCATGCATTGGTAATCTCAGACGATGTAAAACTCCTATCTACTCGTATAGAAACTAGGTCCCTGTGATGTCACGTGAAGTGGCATCGCATGGGCGCCAAATGAGGTTAAAATTGACCATTAACATTCGTCTAAACTAGGATTTCTAAAACCAAATAATTTATATTTTCTGGCCTGGCCTTTTTCAAACGCGGTTAAAATTGACCATTGCCATTCGTCTAAACTGGGATTTGTAAAACCAAATAATTTGTATATTATGAATACACTAATGGTGGGTAACGAATCGCAATCAATGCCTTCCGTTTTCTTTGATGAAGGACACTACCCTATTCTCGGCAAATTTCTTTCTCACACAATTGGAAAACTGAAGGTGGTAACTTAATCGTTATAAAATGGAAAACACAAATTAAAACTATTCCTGCCAGTGACGTAGAGAATTTTATTGCAGTGTGTGGAAAAATAGAAGCAGATGCAGTAAGTAAGGAGAAGCCAAATAGTTCCAGGTATCCAAAAGGTATTCAGTTGTTAAGCTAACTGTATTATTATCAATGGCATTTGTACCAAAAAATTATACTCATAATCGTGCGAAAGATCCACAGAGAAAATCATCCGCCTTGACCGGAAATTGTGGGATCCGGGTTCGAATCCCGGTCAAGGCGTATGATTTTTTTCTCTGTGGATCTTTCGCACGATTGTGCATTGCGGGTGGCTCCCGTAAAAGTCATCACCGCGGCTAGTCCCGGTATAATTTGAACTATACTCATAATCATTGCTCATACTTAACTCAAGTATGAATGAAAGACCTTATCGCCGTTTTATAGACCCTTTCAAATTCTCCGATATAGATTCCAGCGTAACAAATACTGTTTAATAGCTCGGAATTATTTTAAATTATTTGTCTGCTAACCTAATCAGCACTCATTACGACAACGCCTGGGCGTCAATACGTTTCGAATTAAAATGTACTATTATGAGATGTACAGCTGATTAATTATTTGCGACCTGATGGAACAAAAACATGATACGTATATGACATTTATGACAAAAAAATATTGGGACATTTGATAAATAGATACTTGATACAGTGGTCTGGTCTGTAAAACAGGTCAATTATTGACGACCTGGTAAAAACAGTGGCATGATGCATATATGATGTTTATAACAAACAGATTCTTGGTGTATATGATAAACACATAATTGGTAAAGCGATATATTTGTGGTCTCTATAACAGGTTAATTAATAAGCACCTGAAAGTAAGAGACGTGATACTAGCACGATATTTATGACCAATAGATATTCGGGTCGACGTTGCTGAAATATTGGGTTGGATTAACAACATTTCAAGGGTAAATTACATACTGTGTATGGGAAAATTGCAACCTCTATCGAACGCGATGAATTAAAAAAGAGATGAAGTCTTGGTGAGCCGATAGCACCACCGATTAACCATCGGCGCAAACAAGAGGGGCTCTTTGCATATTGGCACCATTATGTGCGTCATTTCCCAGACGCTGAAAGGGAGGGCGGCTTAGACGGATGGAAATTAAAAGCGTTAATCGAGCCTGATACATTCTCTTCACGTGCACATAACCGGAGAGCGAGGGAGTCTCCCTCCCTCTGAGCTCAAACGATTTCACCAGGGCCACTTTCCTTTGACGATACGCCGACCACAAGCACAATCAACAACTGCCACTCAGGGATTGTAACCGGTTCACGTGAAAGCCATTACGTCAGGGAAAGAGAGAATCAAGGTTGGACTTCAGAGGACGCAAGGAGACTGCATAGAGGAGGCCCAATTGCATCCCATAGAAGGCTGATTTCTGTTGTCACTTCGGCCGCATTTTATTTATTTATTATGTTTGATGTTCGCCCAAAATATACATAATTATAGGGCGAACAATACAAGAATATAACTACAAAAAAATTGAAAATAAATTGGTCACAGCCACAAAATAGTAACAATCATGATAACAAATGCTGAAAAATATTAACTAAATACTATCACAGTCGCGAAACATATTCTTAACATCTTTTACAAAGCAGTATTTCTTTTGATACAAGTCTTGATCGTTGAATTTTTTGTTATATAGTAGACAAATCCTTCGTATTGGCGTATTGGAAAAATAATTTGTTTTAACCTTTGATATGTAAAATGTTCTTTTAAACCGGCCATTAACATTTGGAACTATTATTTTTATTTCCTTCCTTATTTTAATCGGTTTTCAAAAATGTACGCGGCTTGGTAACGAGTGAAATGCTATTCACTTTATCCCAATATTTTGCACTATACATCTGCATACTATCACGCATGTCGCCTAAAAAAGGCGTGTGGCAGGGAGTGTTAGGACACCAGCCGTCTACATATTAAAATCAAATGCTCGAACAAAATTACGACTGGTATTTATTAAAGTCCTTCATGGTTCGCGGAAAAAGAATTTGCACATCTATCCGCTTGGCAAAATATCTCTCTTAATTTATCGCTTCTGTCGCACCTGGAAATATTGTAGAATTATAATGTTTGCAATTGCGAGAAATAGTTGCATTTAAGGTCGGAGCGCACTTCTGACCTGAAGACGGCAGCAGGATGGCTGGAGAAACTGTCGTCACCTATGGACAACACAACGCGGTGGAACACCCGATAGCCGTGATTCATATGCGAGAAATAGTACTGAAAAGTTAAAAGTTTGACTGATCACATCATCTTGTACATAAATTCCGGTTATCACCCCTAACTATTCCTTATTTCCCTGTAAAACTCGGATCAATTTGTCCATCAGCGACGCGAGTGGCGACTTTTGTAAACCCATTTAAATATACGACGGGTGGGAACTAATTTAGAGGCTGACTTGAGGATACTCTTTTGTAATATTCGTGAGAGAACACATCATTCCCGTCTATTCGATCGTGTTTCACCTAGGTTTCCTAACGTTTCACTTGTTTAAGTCATATGCTACTTTTACAATTGGGGTAGTTTCCTTCATCAAAGAAAACGAAAGGCATTGATTGCGATTCGTTACCCGCCATTAGTGTATTCATAATATACAAATTATTTGGTTATAGAAATCCCAGTTTAGACGAATGGTATTGGTCAATTTTATCCTCATTTGAAAAAGCCCAGATTGGCACCCATGCGATTCGACTCCACGTGACGTGACAGGGACCTAGTTTCTATACGAGTACATAGGAGTTTTACATCGTTTGAGGTTACCAATGCATGCATGAGGCACAGAGCTCAGGGAAACATGTCTTAATAATCACCTATTAAAACTGGCTAAGGTCGGAAAGTTTCCTTCGTTTCATAAGGCATTAATAATCCTTATTTAAGCCAAGCGCTACCAGCTAGCAGGGTACTCTGCTACCTGCGTCGTATCAGCGCTCAAAGCCTCGCCCCAAGGTCACCTCACACGGCGACAGCGGGAACCACACGGCGTTTTCCCAGCATTCATACTTACCCGTCGCGTTTTCGCACGCTTGAAAATATTCACTTTTCATTTAATCGCGAAAAATAGATATCGTCATTTAAAAATATAAAAGCGTGAAATACGTACTCCAGGAGTAATAATCTTTCGATTTTGGCAATAAAATAATAATAGGAAACCACCCTATTAGGTAATTTGGAAT
The DNA here is from genome assembly GCF_921293095.1 of Ischnura elegans. Classification (NCBI taxonomy): domain Eukaryota; kingdom Metazoa; phylum Arthropoda; class Insecta; order Odonata; family Coenagrionidae; genus Ischnura; species Ischnura elegans. The sequence goes on along the minus strand of NC_060257.1, from coordinate 24,238,523 downwards.
TTTTTATAGCCGTAAAACTATTTTTATTGCATAGCAGCATCTGTAAAAGTACGAGGTCGGTTTTTTTCAACCTCCGATCGCTCATCAAAAACACCGCACAAGCGACAGGCGGGTACTGCGCAGGTAGGGCAATTGTGCGTCCTCCATACCACACCGTCGACTCATTTCTGACCGTATATTGTTAGTTTAAGGTAAGTAGCAATCTCATTAACTACACTGCCTCAATTGATTCTCCCGCCAAGTGTGCACTAAGGAGAGACAGCCAGAAAACTCACCGAATTGCTTCAGCGTTGCCATGTTTCGACCTTTATGCCGATAAAAGAGAATTTTTCTTTAATGCAATGTGGCTAGAGTGTGAAACATTACGTCATTCAAAACAAAAGAAGAGACATGCTGACTTCTCGAAGTGTTCTGATCCATGACAACACCCGTCATCTCAGCGCTGATGCAGCCCAACTGCTCCTTGAACAAATTCAATGGGAAATTTTCGATCGCCCGCCATGTATGACTACATAGTGCCGTGTGACTTCCGTCTTTACGCTGAAATGAAGATAAGGCTAGGAGGGAAGCGTTTTCAAAGGGGCGATGAGCTTCAGGACAAAGGCAAAATTCGTAGGAAGTCATTGGCGGCAACATCCGATGAAGAAGGTATAGAAAAGCTTGTCCACAGGCACGACCAATTCCACAATCGCCGAGACAACTATGTCGAAAGGATACCACAAGTTTGCTCAGCATTTATCGATTACATAATTTTTAATCAATCACTTCGTTTTCTGTTCATGACCCATCGGAGGTGGAATAAATCGGCACTCGTACACTATGGTTTTAAGACACTTCCACATGGTCATGTCTTGTATGATCGAAAATATTTTAGGGAGACTGATAGCTACCCAAAGCCTGAAACACACGATAATTTTTTCGTCCCTCAGATTGATAGCTTTTCAGGGACAAAAGTAATGATCACTCGATCAATCATTTTCTGAATCACAGGGTCATTCTCACCGTCCCTTTTTCCATCGCTAATTCCGTCACTTACAGTATTTATAAATCTCATTCAATTAAAAAGCAAACTTGGCGTTAGATTCGTTGTTAGTTGCCGTGTGTTCTGATTAGCTGAAGGACATATCCTGCGATGGTTTCAGCGACGGAAAAAGGGGCGCGCCAAGTGATGGAAAAAGGGGTGGGATTCAAATCCTTCGCGGCAAATGATCATTTGAAACGATCTTTTTCCGCCATCATTGGAGTGACCGCTAGAGCTGTCCCTCCCACAGAATGGAAAAAACGCTCTTGTGAATCACGCTTTGAAAAACGTTTAAATGAGGCCACTTAGAATATACGTAGCCGAAGTTTCGTATTCCACTATACTTTTTCTTTCTTTTTTAGTTCGTAAATGTTTTCTCAATCTCATCTTGAACGAGTTTTTGTCAAAATCCGTGCACGATATTTCCTCATTGTGCAATGTCACGCTCTTTTTCGCGATTTATACGTCACTTTTCCGTACCACATAATTTTCACGCAATCCATTGCTCTTCCTTTTCCTTTGTCTGCCTTGCCATTCCTATTAATCCCATTTCCACTATCTCTCACTCACTGAATTTAGTAGTTATTAGCTCATTTTGTAGCAAATGTTTAGAGTCTATTCCTTTTTATGCAGTTGGTAGTATATCAATCGTTCTATTTACAGAATACACTTTTTAAATTTCTCATTATTCCTAGCAATTAACTTTCTACATCCTAACTTTATTCCTTCTCTTTTCAAATTCTAACGAATTTCTCCGTCACGTAAACGCTCATTGTAACGACAATTGATTTTTATAAACGAAACAAAAATTAACAATCACTCGAATAAGTCTAAAAATTTAAACACTAATTATTAAAACAAAATACTTTCCCTCGTTGGCAGCCATGTTGCACTTCTTCCCAGAAACACTTCCCACGCTTTGAATCATGGGAAAAGGATGCACTCCTCGATGCCCAAACCTGGCCGCCAAAAAAAAGTACCTAAATTCGTTCCCTTATTATGCCTATTATTAGTATATCTCAGGAGCAGATCCAGATTTTTTCTGGGGGGGGTAACAAGGGTCTGACAAAAAAATGATCTTCTCATACTTAATTGAGATTAAAAACAATATACAACAATTACTGTACGAAATAGTCTCTTTATTTTAATATCAAAGTTATTTACATATATGAATAAAAATGATTGAGACTCCGTAATACACGAAATGATATTTGTATTAAAAATTTTGCCTGTTATTTAAGCATCTGGAGATGGGCACGTACCCCCCCCCCCCCTAAATCCGCCTATGGATTCCCTTCCAAGGTGGTGTCCTGCCCATATCCTGAGATTAAGGTACCTAACTGGCGAATTGGAACTCAGCTTTTGCCACAGGGTTGAGGAATTAACATATTTAGGTATGTAAGGGGGAAGCTTCTCACCCTATGTCACATTCGAGGATTGATTAGCGGTGTCCGAAGGTATCGACAAGGATTTTAACAATTTATCCTTCGACCAGCTGATCAAAACTCTCCTCACTGGTCCAACATGCTTTCCTCATGTGCATAAAATGTTATCGAATACCTGAAAATGCTGATAAGTAGAAGAAATGCACACACATAGAAGTAATTTTTAAGTAAAAGTAAAAAATAACATCAAAATAGGATTTAAGGTCCTTCAGGATTCATAATTGTTGCATAATTGGATGTTTAAACTCAGATGTAAGTTAACAATTCATCAGAACTTATCTCTGGAATATGCTTCTCTGTGCCAGTGAGGTATCGACGATGACAGTGGAAGAGAAATAGATCGGCAAATTTGCTATCCGGCCCGCGGGGCGATTCGGAACTTGGAATGTAGCCCTCGTAGCCTAGTAAATTGGTATATAGAGACCTCTCTCGGTGGTCGAGATCCGGCCCGCGGGCCGTATTTTGGAGACCCCTGATCTATACTAACTAAGATTATCTATCTATTTGTTTTGGGTAGCACAGTCTCATACATGCGGTAGGTTCATCCGACCGAATCTTTCCCCTCACCGACCATAATATCTCAACAACCTTAAAACCACCTATAAAAAACACGTAAGCTCAGAACTCCATGGTCAATAACTGAGAATTCTTTCAAATAATTATATTAAAATGGCAAACTTATAATATAATACGACTATATTTCTTCATAGGTCATAAATAAGAACATCTGTCTTCAGGGGCGGATCAAAAAATCTTTTCTGGGGAGGGCACAAGGGTCTCACAGATATTCTCAAACTTGAGTTTAAAAACAATAATAACAATTACTGTAGAATACTTTCTCTTTATTTTGATATGAAAGTTATCAATATTAAATTAAATGATTGAGGCTCCTTAATACACTAAATAAAACGAATGTAATGATACCCGTATTTAAAATCTTGTCTATATTTTAAGCGACTGGGGGGGCACGAGCCCCCATGCCCTCCCCCCTATATCCGCCTATGCCTGTCTTCACTATTTGTGAAGGATAAAAAAAGAGATATTTTCTAGTTCTATCTTGGAATGTTCATCAGTGTGTCTCACCAACCATGTGGAATATAAACCTAATGATTCTTAAGTTTTGCCATGTCTAGCCCTGTAATTATTTATTTTACATACATTTTGTTTCTCGCTCCTTCAAATCCGTGTAGCAATAATCAAATTCATGGTATTCTTCACCATTCAGTTTCAACCTGCCATCCCTCATTCGCGTCTCCTTCTGCCATTCCTTCTCATTCCGTCCCATCAATGTCATCAACCCCATTCCGAGGCCTCCCGGCTTCCCTCAACATCAAAAACCCCTGGTAAACGGAGGCTAATATCGGACGCCAGCGTAATGGCTCCCGCTATCCGCATCCTTCATTTTTTTCGTCGTCATCAATCCACTCCAGCGCCGCAGGGAGGCGAGCGGGCGGAGGAGGAAGCAGAGAGACAAAAGACGAAAGAGCGAAAAGGAAAGGCATCCTCTCCTATTTTGAGTCGTTTGATGCGAGAAACACTTTTCTTAAACGACTTGAGCACTTCAAAGCATGAAATTGGCCCTAAGAGAATTCTCGGCATTATATCACCAGCCGTTTGTCCAAAACAAGAGACAACCGGCCAATAAGACGTAACCGAGTTAAGGATGATTGAACATAGAAATAAGTCCTCTTTTATTCACTTGCATTTAAGCTATGGGAAATAAAACTATCCCTGATTACAAAGATTTAACGAAATTAGAACACATGAAGTTACTTTACCCCATTAATAGACTCGCATCAAATATAAAACAGGAATAGATGTAAAACGACGTACAATAATACAACAATTTTAGCGTGTCTATCTGTAATTTGACGTTTTATAAGAGAGTTTTCAACCGCTAAACCATTTAAAATTAGAAAGTTCAGCCATTTAAAACTAAAGGATTGAAAATTTTTTCTGAAAATATATCTAAATGATGCAGACGACTTTTTTCGACCGTTTGAAACGTTTTTAAATGTTTCTGCCGTTAAACCATTTAAAATTCGATTAAGAGTCCACTGATAGAATGATTTTGCCTGATAATATATCTAAATGATGCAGATGAATTTTTTACCGAGCATCAACGACGGACAATTAAATTTTGGGCAAACACAAAAGTACGTCCTAAGTAGGTAAGTCTCTAAGTGAGGTCATATTAGTCAGTGGATAACGTTATTGCAACAACTATTGCACCCAACAAATATTGCAAAGGTATGTAAAATAAGGACTTCATGGAACCTTCTCGGGAAATGGAGAACTGGGGGCCAATGGGGTAGGGTACCAATCTTTTGATTGCAGCACTATGAATGAGCATAAAACTTTCCATAAATCCCCACATATATTTTTATTCATTTAATGAACTCTTATGCTATATTTAATGCGACGATTTTTATCATCGTGAAAAAAGCTCCATTAAATAGAAAACTGTACCATCACATTCGACTAAATATAGATTATTATGTCCCGAAAGATGCAAAGAGGGTAAAATAATGAAAAATAATTACCACTGCGAAAAAATAAGTTCAAAAAATTTCATCCGGGAGACTCCTCAAACGGCTTAAGCGCTTTAAAGAACAAAAATGGCCGCCTCAAACGACGAACGTATCGCGTCGGTCGCTCGGGGATACAGAAAAAAATATCACGTGACGGCGACAAAAGCGCCATCGAGACGTAACCACGTTAAGTCCTCGAGTGTTGCGCGGCCAATTTGGCGGCGCCACTGTCGATCTCGAGTGCGGATGAAGACTTGGAACAAAACAAAAAAAAAGAGACACACACTGCAAGGGCTTTTGTGCGCCGCTGGAAGGGATTTGTACGAGCCGACGAAACCCCTTTTCCACGTTCCCTTTACAACACTCCATACTCTCTCCCTATCCATCCGTTTGTGAGATCCCCAGAGGATTCTCAAACAAAGAGCAGGAAGCAAGACAATGTCGGGACAACTGCAACGGCGTCCATTAGCGTCAAATGCGAATCAAAAGGTGGAACTGATTCGCGTAATCAGACTTTTATCCTGCGAATCCTCCCTCAAACTCCCCAACCCACCGTGCGATTTCTGATTCACCTTTTGCAGAGATAGTAGCTGCCGTATTCACGGAGAGGCATTCTCTCTCTTTTTTTATATATTTTTCGCATCCCTTTTGTCGAGATTCATTCCACCGTGTCCGTGAAAAACAGATTGCGAATATTTTTTTTCTAATTTTTGCGTTTTATATCACCCATTGAGTATCATGACCTACAGCATTAATCCGATTTCCAATCCTGGCCATATGATACTAAAGGATATGCTGCCATTTAATTCACACATATGTATTAATTTTGCTATTTTTTTAAGTTTCGCGTTTTATATCACACATTGGGTATCATGACCGACACCAGGGGTCTCCAAAATACGGCCCGCGGAGGCTTTCATCCGGCCCGCGCACTCGTTTCAAGTAGCGCGCGATTCTCGCCCGTTTAACTCTGTGAGACGCCGCTATGATCATTGCAGCGCTGTACTGCACGTCAAAGTCCCCTTCAACTTTTCGTAAATAAGAAATCCGCCACCGGATATTTCAGTGGACGTTGGTATCGAATACTTCAGTCATCGGCAAATTTGCTATCCGGCCCGCGGGGGGATTCGGAACTTGGAATGTGGCCCTCGTGGCCTAGTAAATTGGAGACCCCTGACCTACACCATTAATTGTGGGAAAAATCCACAGAGAAAAAATCATTCGCCTTGACCAGGATATGAGCCCGGATCCCCGATTTCCGGTCGAGTGCTTTAGCTAGTTAAGATACCGAGGCGTCATTCTTCCCTGTGAAAATTAAAGTATACCGGAAAAAGTGGTATGGACTTCTGAGAATATGATACCACAAGCAGTTCAAATTGTGTGCACAGCGCCACAGCCGAAGTGAAAAGCCCGAACTTTGACCACATAGAGACGGTCGCTCTTAGTTAATTTAAGAATACCGCTCACTGTGGGTGATTGCGTAAAGATATAACCGTGGATAGTCCCGGTAATCTTAAATAGTTACACCATTAAACATTTTTGGATAAGTGATATTTAACATCATGCGTATAACTCTCTCGACCGTCTTGATAAAATTATGGTGACATCGATTTGGTATAATATATATTTCGATGACTACTTTTCTTGAGCTCTTATTTTTAAACCATTGTGCGCGATTCAACAATATTGTGACCCTTAGGGTCTCACATTTGGATCAGAATCTCTGCTAGGGCATATAATTACCTAAAACTAAATGCTTTAAGACCGTTATGCGAAAACAATACTTTAGTACGATCTATGTGCATAATAGTTTTTTAGCAAGTGAGGCTAAAAATCGTGCCTTGAATAATTGAGCTACCTATATATATTCACCCAAGAGTTATAGAGAGAGGTATTTTGTTTAGTTTCAAAGCTTAAAAAAATCAGTAAAACATTATTTCGGAAAGAATAAAAAAGGAATCAAATGAGTACTTACATATAAGTAAATACAAATTGTTTAATAATATAAAATTGAATCGTTATGTTCGTGGAAATAAAGAAAAATTAAACAAACTCGCTATGACTTATATCGGCCAATGACTGGTCTTTCTAAACGCAGTTTCCGATAGCTTTTCAGATCCACGAGATTTTCCATTTCATTCTTTACCGCATGTTCAGAATCCGAAAACGCCTCTTTCTTATCGTTACCATGATACTTGGACCCCATGCTTATGGAGCAAAATTAATTTAAAACGCCTCTTCTACCAGCAATTTAAGATGCATTTAATTATAAAAATTGATGTCTGCACATCCTATATCATTTGATTCCAAAAACTTTGCACCGATCACCGAAAAATTTGTAATATTATTGTGTTATTCCATGAAATACATTTTTATCCTCTCTAATTTGTTGTTTCTCGTCCTCAAGGTCCTTGATGGCCTCCCTTCGTGGACCATGCGTGCCATTGGGCTCCATGCTTTGTATTTTGCAGTAATTTCACTCAAGATGGAGAGCTAGAAAAATGTTATCACATGGTTAAATAAAAGAAGTTATAAAACTTATAAAATATTCTATTATACGCTTCAAATCATCTATAAACCAAGATTACTACTGAAAAATCTCACATTTCTCTATGGAATCAACTTATAAAACATTCAACTAATAAAACATTCTATTGCACCCTTCGAAATCATCTAAAAACCAAGATTACTACTGAAAAATCTCACATTTTTCTTTGAAATCAACTTCAATATTCTATTTTACTTTGTACTATTAATTTACACACGCTTTTTCATCATTATCTATTTATAAAAAAATCATGCCTAACTAAGTTCACACAATAATTGTAACAAAAGCCAATATAAAATCTGTGATGTAAATTGTACCTCATGATACCGATTAGCGGGTAAAAATGGTGTACAAATAAAAAAGTTTTGTGGGAAAGTACGAATATAATTATGGATAGAAATACCTTCCACGAAGAGAAGCCTGATGTAGTTAAAAATATAACAGTGGTTCGAATAATCTGAGTTCCTGCGTATCATGTCCTAAATTTCCCATCCTCTTCGGAGATTATTTCGTGAATATCAACCCCCGTATCACAGCCCTCCACCTAACTCTTCCTTTGCCCCCGCTCGCCTTTCCAACACACGTACGAATACCCCCATTGCTTCGATCAGACGAGAGTACCACCCAACCCCCCCATACTGCCAATTTGTCGATTCCGGAACTTCATTAAGGGCTTTAGAAATGATTTACTGCCCACGGCCGGCCGGTCGGCGCGTCGTCACCCTCCGCAACACACCCCCCAGTGCCTCCTCCTGTTTGCCCACTACCCCTACCTCATTCAGCCCATCTCAATGACTGTTCGACCGGGGCTACAGTCTATCTCTCGCCCCCATCTCCAGTCGAGGGAGTCACTAATACAGGGCGCACGAATTTTACAAAAGAGGTTCCTCAAGTCGGCCTCTGAATGTGTTGTCAACCACCGCGCATTTAAATGAGTTACAAAAGTCGCCACTCGCGTCGCTGACGGACAAATTGATCCGAGTTTCGCCTGGAAAATAAAGTAAAATATAGTTGAGTTAACGGAAAATTATGTTCAAGCTGATGCGATCTATCAAAGTTCATAACTTTTTTAACGGTATTCCTCGCAATTTAAAAAATTACAATGCAAAATATTGGGAAAAGTAGATCGCATTGCACTCATCACCTCACCCGGACTTTATTGAAAATCGATTAAAATGCGACCGAAGTAGCAACAGAAATCAGCCATCTATGGGATGCTTGGGCCACCATTAGCGGCGTAACTAAGAACATTCTTTGGGGGGGGGGGGGGGATGAGATGGCCTGAGGTGGTGAACCCCCACCATGTGGTTCGGGAATTTTTTTTATGACATATATTTTACAATTTTAGAACTTAAAATTTATCTCCTTATTTGTTGCTCAAGATTTAAGTTACAACGGAATTAATGATTTAAACCAGAGGTCTCCAATTTCCTAGGCCACGAGGGCCACATTTCAAGTTCCGAATCGCCCCGCGGGCCGGATAGTAAATTTGCCGATGACTGAAGTATTCGATACCAACGTCCACTGAAATATCCGGTGGCGGATTTCTTATTTACGAAAAGTTGAAGGGGACTTTGACGTGCAGTGCAGCGCTGCAATGCTCCTAGCGGCGTCTCATAGAGTTAAACGAGCGAGAATCGCGCGCTACTTGAAACGAGTGCGCGGGCTGGATGAAAGCCCTTCGCGGGCCGTATTTTGGAGACCCCTGATCTAAACAATTAATTACCTCAAAGCCGATATTTTGGCTCGAGCCACTTATTGATTGAGAACATTGAGAAGCAAAATCTGATAAATCGGCCCGCTGCACTTGGTGGGTTATGCATTTTTGTCCTATGAGCATGGGGTCGCAACTCCTTGGCTACTGAGTAATGGCAACGCCAGCCTTTTTTGCAGTTACCATGAAAACAAATTTCTCTCTGGTAATCCACCCTTTTTGACATTTTATTTAATACTCTGGATTTTTAAGGGCATTAAATGAAGCGTTGAAATGAAAAAGGTAGTAAGTGACTAAATGCGAATTTCACAGGAGACGAAAGAAGGAGGATTGCCAACATTGTGAAGCTAGTATCAGTGTACAAACTTCGACAATTGTAGCAACTGATGTATTGTGCCAATTGACTTACTACCTCGTGCAATGAGCATGTACTGCCTTCTCCCGGAATAAACGAAACTTCGATTTTTTTGTGACTTATTACCTTCAATGGTTTCCGGCTAAACTTTGTGGGATTTGAAGTTTACAAATGACGAAACGTCTTCGCTATCTTCTACGGGTTTATTTTCCTGGTACAACACGTTTCAAACTCAAGAGGTCATTGTCAGCTACTTGAAAATGACCTCTTGAGGTTGAAACACATTGTAACAAGAAAATAAATCCGTGGAAGAAACGAAGACGTTTCGTCATTTGTGGACTTACTACCTTCTGAAACAATTAATCTCTGAACTTAGCTACTGGGAGCTTAATTTGAGAGCTTTGAACGAGTAACAACAACACGATCACGCGATTTCACCCATTTTGAGATTGTTTTTATAATCGTCAGAAAAAAATTTGTCGCAAAATAAGATGGTAAATATGCGGCCCGACAGGCATTTGACACCATAGCCACCCGATGTCGCGACAAAGAGAAGTAGATAAATCCTAATGTCGATGAGCAACATTTCTTAAGATCCTTTTGTAGGTTTCTTAGATTTTCTGTCACGCCAGAAACACCGAGTGCATTTACAATCAAATTAAGAAGTAGATTCGTGTAATTAGATTAGGAGTTAAAGACAAGAGATCTAGGGAGAATAAACGAAGGCTGTGGATATTCTTCTTCTTCGATACATGCACCTCCACCGGTAGAACACTTTTTACAATAAATATCAATTTCATGAGGACTCTACATTTCGCAACATATATTAGTGTACATAAAACAGGCTAAAACTCTTTATACTATCATCTCCCCCTCAACCCTGTGGTTGGTGGGCAGTAAAATTCCTTGTTTACAAAACCATTCGACTTTTATACGTGTATTTACCCGCTATGATCTCTTCCAGGTATTACTTCCCTGCTCTTCCTCTACCTGGACTTGTTTCCATTGAAAGACAAATTCGCCGTGAGAGGCGAGGAGAAGGTGACCTTGTCGTTTTTTTCCTTTACTTGCAAAAGCATAGACTTGCAGCTACCCTAAACTAGATTTTGAGAGCACAAAATAGTAAATATCCCAAATCAGTCCTCATAAAATTTAGGTAAAGACTGAACCACTAGATAATCACCATCGTTTTGAGTCAATAGGTTGACATTTCGTGTTATCTCGATGAGTTTAGAGAGGGAAAGAATTAACCCGCAGTAATAGAGACGTTTTCGATAAGAGGGCTGGCCCGGCCACAAATCAAATGTCCGCCGAATGGGCCATAAATGGGAGAGGTGTAAGAAGAGTGGGGAGGTCGGAGTCTCTTTGTAAGCAGCCGCTTTGCTAGGGGGCAGAATATTGGTGAGGGGTGACGGGGGAATACCAATGGGCAATTAAGTCCTTTTTCCTGATTCGTTCAATTCGGTCTCGTTCGCCAAAATGAGCGGGTTGAAGGATTCGTTCATTTTTCCGTGCGTCTATCTACCCACTTCCTGACTCATAATGTCTTGAGGGAAGCGCACTAAGCGATAATATATGTATGTGGCCGATCGAGGAGAACGGACAAAAATAACACTTAGAAAAACACAGAAACACGTAAAGAAGGACACCCACAAAAAAGTTTTCAGACGTTTCAGCGGGTTGACCCGCTATCTTCGGTGCCGAAGGTGAACTGCTGCAGGCAGGGGAAATTCCTCCAGTAGCCCTCCTTGGTGAAGTAGTGGGGGTGGAAGAAGGGGAAGGGGAGATAGGGGAAGGGAGGATAGGGTTTGCATTGGCTGTTAATGGGCAATGTTTAGCCCACGAATGTTGGGGTGAACGAGACGCTATACGGCAAAAATTCATTGAGTGCCTAGAAAAATTATCGAAACACCAAATTGTCTATCTATTACAGTGTTGCCAGCTGTCTATATGCCTCTACTTTTTGGGGCATTTTGGGGTCAAAATATCTATGGTAATGAGGAATTTGAACATCGTCGAGAAGCTTGTTAGTGGCACAGAAGTCATTGTGTCGGCCGCTAGTCCACACTTACAGTTAGTAATTATCCTAAAGCCCGGAAGACAAGAACTGTTTGGTATTCCTATAATTCAATGAAATTAGGTTAGATAACACCGAAAAGGACGATCCTTAACCTTCTGATGGACGTAATACAAGTCCTACCATGGTCCTTCCACGTTCGGGCACAATTCATCTGTAAGATTAAGCAATGCAATGTTTGTGTAAGCTTATTATAAAACATGTAAAACTAACCTTTTCATTTATACTTGTGTATATTTTTGTTTTTAGACAACATTTCCGTATATCATTGCACTTTTACATTACAAATTGGAGCTTATAACATTTTTATAAATTTGTAACTTCTTAAGAATTCATTATCAAGCTGCTTCTTTGACACTCAAATACGTAATACCATTTACAAAAATCAAAATATTTCTCAGTCAGGTAAAATATTCTCAAACTTCTGTTGCATGTTATGTCACCTCACATATTAATTACGTCCATCAGAAGGTTACAGAAAAAACGATAGAAAAAAATTCTAATAACTGGCAGAGTGACCACAAAAGGCCACACGGCTTACACTCGACAAAACTTAAGACCTTTCTCCATAAGTATGCCAATTTTCATGAATATTGCTCGATGCGAAATTACTAAAATTAGAGCTCAAAAATGAAACACGGCCTATGGGACAGTCTGTACACACCACACGGTCCAAAAAACCTTACGCTTACTAACAAATTATACTACCGCATTCATTCAAAGGCAAAAATTGCCAAATACTCATTAGGTTTTCTGCCAATAAAGCTAGAACACCCAGTACATGCTGTTAGAAATAATAAGAAAAATCACAGGGGATGAAGTCAGGGCTTTTTGGAGGCCAGTGATGAAGTGAATTGTCATAGGCTGACGTCAACAGCGCCTCAAGCGAAAAAATGAGCAACTAAATGAAACATTAAAGATTTACAACTTCCTTAATTCAACGCTGATAGTGCTTAGCTCTCCTTTCCTTCTCTGCAATATTCTAGATTTTTAAAGTTGTGCTATTCTTTTTTTAATCACCATGTATATCAAGTTTGGAGAGAGAAAATGAATACGAGCATAAGAGCATTACAAACTAAATTGACGAGTCACAGAATAAGAGGAGGTTTGAATATCAAAATAAAATATATCATGCTCAGATCACATTAGTATATGATTCAGTTGATCAGCGAGTATATTGTGTGCAAACTTAGAGAAGTGCCGACCCGTAATCCCAGTTTTTGCATGCATTAGACCGGTGATTCAGCGCACTGATAATTGAAAGACTATATTAAGGACACAGCTTTAACTTACGATTGCACACCTTATTAGTGTCTCGGCTAGTTCGGTAACTTATCTAATAATTCCTAGAGAACCCAAGACTCAATGCTAATATTGGCATACGCTCGCGAGAGACAATTTCGTGAATTACGGAGCTGATGAGTCAAAATTTTTCGGTTGGAAATCCCCTCAAAATGGGTCGGTAATTGGCTGCATGCAGCACGGATAATCTTTGAAGTTAGTCCCGCAATATGAGCGCCATCACAGATCTAATGACTCAGTCTTTGGCGACGCATTAGCCGAGCTTTGATCAACTAGACTCGAGCGTGGCAAGCCGTAGAATTAGGTCGCCTTAAACACTGTTATTCAAGATCAAAAGAACTCGTCTCCGATCTGCTTTTCTTTTTTTATTTTTGTTTGTATTCAAGTCCCCATTGAATGTTTCTATAACAGCTGGCATCGGTGATTTTGTTCCCATCTTTCACGTACCTTAATTAGCATTTTAAAGCTGGACGAGAACTTTTTCAAACGGAGGATTTGTGCGACTAATTGAAGAAAATGGAAGCGCCCGTTACTCTATCGTGCATTCGCCAAATTCTGACCAAATTAAGAAGAGACGGATTAATTACCAAAACTCGCATTTCATCGATTCTACGATTGCACTACAGAAAATTAGAGCCAAAATAAAGCCACAGGTTCGAACATTATCCCATGTTAATCATTCTATTAGTCAACGATCAGAAAGGAAAATCAATCAAACCTTTTTCGAGGAAAAACGATCAGACTTGTGTTTCTTATTATAGTAATATTTAGCAAACATCGTACCCAATTCTATTGCAAAATTGCCACAAAAATAAGGATCTCCTTACAGCTGAGAATACGAGCATAGAAGCAAGGAAACATTTCATAATATGCTACTTACATTCATTATATATGGAGCATGATTTTCTCCGTGGAATCGAGGCATGGACGTTCACGGCAGCGGAGAAGTCAAGAGTGGAAGTATTTGAAACGTGTTGCTAACAAATAATGATGAAGATAGAATGGATCGACCGTTTAAGTAATGAGGAAGTGCTAAGAAGAATGGGAAAAAAGAGAATCCTTCTGAAGACCTTAAGGAAGAGACGGGAGTGACTTAGTTGGCCACATTATGAAGAAGTGGCGTAACTATGGGGGGGATGAGGGGATAGATACCCCCACAAAGCCTAATAGCCCGGTAAAAATAGACATTGACCGTCGCATAAATTTTTTCTCTAAGATTTATCGTTTCTGAGAAAAAACCTTTTAAATAATAATTAATAATGTTCCAATAATGTCCGGAGAACGCAACAATATAGTCAAACATATTACGGAGAGTACAGCTCCAGCCTATATTCGAAAGGATTTTTCTCAAAAACGGTAAATCTTAGAGAAAAAATAGAAATGACAATTTTGTAGATAAGTTTCTGATCTACAATTTTGACCTGAGCAATTTTTATCATAAAACTAGCCGTTTGGCCAAAAAAGGCAAAAAACTCATTTTTGTGACCTTTGACCTTGAATAAAATTTTTTGCACACACGGGATCGATGGAGACTTTTCAGGATTTCATTAGAGTGGTATCCTTGAGGCTCATGCAAATTTTCAGCTTGTTGGCAATTTATGCAAGGGTACCCCTATTTTTTGGGCTAATTTGACCGGGCTATAAGAGAAATAAAAAATATATTTACCACTATTGTCTAGTTTTGACATAAAATAACTGCATCTGCTTTAAGTTAAATCTCTAAGTTAAAGTGCCCAAATGATGTAAAATTTATTTCCAGGCATGCCATTTTTTTATTTTTCGGAACCCCGGTTGCCTGGGGGGGTCCCCACCCCAGGTCCCTTTATCCCCTCCCCTAAAAAGCATATTACAAGTTACGCACCTGTTATGAAGCATGATGCCCTGATAAAAACAGTCGTGGAAGTGCAGTTACCGTAGAAGGGAAGAATGGCAAGGTCCCGAATGAGTTATGAATGAGTTGCCCCGAAAACAGGTAATAAAGGATGTAAAAGAGAAGAAATACGTAGCTATGAAAAGGCTAGCGGATAGGAGAGAGGAATGGAGAGTTGCGTCATACCAATCTTAGCATTGTTGACCAATAATGATGATGGTGAATCTTTCTATCCTCGAAATACACTGCTTTTCACGTTAGATTTTGTAGGATTTTATTTTATTGTCCAGTAAAGCGTTCTCATCCAAGATAACATAATATGCGGAACGATATATATCACGAAAATATTTTCATTAGGTAACAAAGGATTAGTTGTAAAAATTTTAGGTCATGACCGTATCCCCAGTGGTAAAGTAATTTTAGCTTTTATCTTATCTTCATTATAAATATCACATGTACTGGTCCTACAATGCATAAAAGGAGGAGTCTCCTGAAAATCATGCTACATTTCTTTGCGAACAAAAATCGTTCACAGCACGCAAAAATGCGGGAATTACTCTTAAATCATCGAACTCGGAAAAAAATCAGATTTTCGTTCCTTATTCAGTAACATGAAGCCAACATCGAACCCAATTCTACTGCAAAAGTGTGTTAACATCATTTTTACCGGTGGGTGCTAAGAAAAAGATAGATATTTGATTTTTAATGTATTTTTACGACTAATTTTATTTTTAACCATCCTGTGACATCTAAAGTAAAATGTAGTACGCTCTATTCTTTATCAAAAATACTTTAAACAACATTCTTATGCCACGAAGTATTTCAGGTATGATAGCGCATTACTTCTCCAAGGCAAAAATGACATTATAATTTTTTAAACGAAATCGTTACTTCATTACGATACTATTTCCTGAAACCTGGGTCTTAATAATAAAACAGTGATTTGAAATAAATTAGGACATTTTTCATTTCGTATACACTTTTATAATCTCCTCGCAAATCATCTTCTTTAGCAATTATAAGGCCCTATGCATATTCAAAAAATTTACGCAAAAAATATATCACACAAATATTTTGATCAAGAGACAAAGACGTTATAAAGACAGAGAAGTTATAAAAGAGAAGACAAGTTATAAAACGACAGAGAAGTTATAAAACTGTGCATGCTATGGCTTTTATCAGTTACTATTACAAGCAAACTGAGATTTTCCAGGCAGCGTTGACTTCACAATCTCTCATCTTCGTTGATGAAAAAAGTAGTCTCGCTAAAGTCATCATCCACCGTAAAGGATCGAAACTCAGTCGCTTAACAGTGATTTATGGTAGGATAACAAGGTTTTAAAAATTGAATCCCCATTTACAGAAGTATGGCAAATGTCAGTGACCTTATCATTCATTCCATACGGACTGGTTTTCGAGGTGAAAAAGGCAAAGAGCGAATTGGACCTTTCAATCCGATTCTCAACGAATGACTGACGTAAGTAATAATGTCAGCATTCAGAATGTCGCGTATCATTTCGGATTCCCAATTTACGAAATTCAAGTTGGCTTCTATCCGTGTCATCAATGATTTTTATCCCCAGATAGGCAAGAGAATTCGAGGAAATTTAGTAGTTGACTCGATCCGAAATCAATAGCACAATTTTGGTCCTCCCAAAAACACGTAATAAGTTGCTTCCCAGGTTTCCGCGGTACACTGGAGCCTCTTCTGACTAGTCTACTGCGGCAGAAAAGGTTAAAAATAAAATTAAATACCAAGTAATATCACCGATACGGTGCAGTCAAGCAAGTTAAATAAAAATTTGTAGTCTATACTTCGAGAGAAAAGTAAACAGATACAGCTGTTACCATGTTACCGTGCAACGAAGACACAAATAACGATAAACCACGGTGATGAATTTGTATTTTTATGGAAAACAATTTTTTTTCGTCTCAAATGAGTTTTAGCCAATCGATTAACTAGATTACGTAAGCCTACTGAGTAACATTCACTCGCGTTACTATGCTAAAATGTCTGTCATCGCTACGATGCGTAGAGGAATATGCCAAGAGAAAAGAAGCTAGGTTATCAACGAATATTATTATGGCGTCACCCAATTCGTTGAGAAGCTGTTCCTCGCTGTTTTCTTTCCCAGATATTCGGTTACAAAATCAAATGTATAAAATTTTGGCATGCGACTAAGAAAGGTTTCAGCCTGGTACTTCACAACGTTCCTAAAAGCAAGATTGTCTCATGGGCAACTCCATTTAAATTGATAAAAACCTCTACATACATGACCCAACGCGTCAATAATCCTGAGATTGGTTTGATACAGGTCTCCATTCTGCTCTCCTCTCTGCTAGCCTTTTCATAGTGACGTATTTATTCTCCTTTACATCCTTAACCAGGGGCGGATCCAGGATTTCTTTCTGGGGGGGCACAAGCAAGGTCGTATCCAGGATTTTGTTCTGGGGGGCACAAGGATACCTCGTAATACAAAACGAACGCGATGATAATGAGACCGCATAAAAAATCTTGCATATTTTTTAAGGGTCTGGGGGGGCACGTGCCCCCGTGCCTCCCCCCCTCTATATCCGTCTATGTCCTTAACAACATACCATCGGTAATATATCAGATCTTCTTTTAATTTAAGGTTTTGTAGACACATAAATGACACACACAGATTGCCCACTTTCAACTCTCAAAGTTAATTTTGCATAAGGTTACTGTTATTAAAAACACGTCGAAAATGAGCATGAATCGTGAGGTATGAATTTTAGGGTCAAGATAAAAATAAGTGGTCAAACACGAAAGCAATTATATCAGTCCAATTATTTGGGTATAAAATTAGAGGGAAAATGATACAGCATACAGGAAATCAGAAAGCGATCTGCGTGAGCAAATGAGGCGGTTACAAACAGAGAAGGGCTAAGGAGAGGATCGCTACATAAAGGCCGTTTTACACGGGGCATGGAATTGCGCAGGTTAGAACTGCATTAATTTCTAAAATGGCGTGGAATTGCGCGAATGCATGAACGATATAATAACAGGGGCTATTTTGCCACCTTACGTCCACGAATTCTCGCATGTGTTCTAGGAATTTAACCGCTTTACACGACGCAATTTTGACTGCGCCGTCGTACACACGTCAGATTGTGCAAGTACGTGCCCCGTGTAAAACGGCCTTTCAGTGAACGACTACTGAAGAGTATGTTGTATCGCTCTACGGAGAGTAAACTTGGACGCTGATGAAAGAGGACAGGAGCAGACTTGGCGCGTATCAGATGTGTGTGTGGAAGAGAATGAAAAAGTTGAAATGGTCGGAGAGAAGGAAGAACGTCGGAAGTGCTGGACACGGTGGGTGAGGAAAAGAAACTTCCAAAGGCCTGGTTCCCTATTGTTCACAAACGAGCCCTCTTCCCGTAAGAACATCGAGAACATAGCTATCGCTCCTCGCATAAAATCATTTTAGTCCTCCCACTGCATCATATAATCATGAAATATGAATACTTTATGTACATTATTGATGTTTTAACATTGCCAAACTTTCAAAATAATATTATTGTTCACCAAAATAGTGCTTAAATTATGAAAATCTGCTGACGAGCTACACTCGTCATTGCGCAATTTGACATCGGAAATTCATGACGAGCTAGACTCGTCATTCCAACGCAGGGGTTAGCCTATCCTAGTTCTCGTATCTCCAGGATTCTGAGTTCGAATCCTGGGTGGAAAATAAAAAATATTCAACTATTCTTTAGACAAAATCGTCAAATGTGACGATTTTTTGGGGAATAATGATTGCTTGAAGTTGCTAGCGGCGAGCTATACCATACACATCACATTTCAGTCGCACGAACATGTATATAACCTAGGATACATCGCTGTGACTCGCGTCCCAAAAGGGTTGACTTACATTGTTAAATTATTAATTTACCAATCGATTGAAAATTTGAGGGAATAAGATACGATTATAACCTATTGTAGCCATTTCAGTAAATTTTACCGCACATCTAGCTTCTTTGATGAGCCTATTGGAGTGAAAATCATCACTTAAGGCCTGGTTTCATGATACATTAACACGTACGGGTTAATGTCTAAGTTTATGAACGCGAGAATTAACGCCAAAATGCACCGTGTAACCACCCAACTTGTGTAAATGCGTGCAAAGAAAATAGAACCTGTTCTAATTTGGATCATGCATTCGTACATGTTCCGTTCCGGTCCACCAAAATCATTCGCGCAAACGCACATTAACTTGTACGTATTAATGTACCGTGTAACAAGGCCTATAGTGAGACTATGAGGAAGCAAAAGGTTTGGATGGAGCGATTACTGGGAGTGCTAGAACCGTGTTACAGGGAAGAATATTATAGGTGAATAGAGAAGGAGGAGGAATAGAAAATGATTAATTGATAAAGCGAAATGGGTGTAGGTCTTACCTAACTAGAAAGGCGAAGTCCAATAAGAGAACGAGCACAGAAGGGGTGATTAGCAAAATACTCTAAAATATGGTAACTTCAGTCTGCACCCCAAAATCCAACAATACAACAATCAATCCATTTTTCGACAACCACATCGAAAAAAATAGAGTATACTAATGTATAATTTCTAAGGTATAAATATTTTTTTAAATATTTTATTAAAATTATTAAATTAAAAATTCATTGCAAACATCAATTTATTTATTTATTTATAATATATAATATACATATTATATATAATACATAATTATACCTTAAATATTACATTTGCAAATTTGTAGAAAAGTGCGACCGCCTTTTCTTCAACATTCAAACATTAAATTTCAAAAAAATAATTAGACGCTTCTAAACGAATAGGGATGCAGTCAATTTTGTAATAGGAACGGTATATAAAATAATGGGAAGGTCCGAAAAGATAAACCAACAGCCATAAAGCCGAACAAAATTCGACCGCAAACATTCTGGTACACCCTTTTTGACTTCACGCGCGACGCCCCGCGTGCTTCAACTGGCGCGAAACGTCGACTGTGTTTGAATTCGGCTTTATTTGCAGCGGTCGGTCGTGCCTCGGCATTCGGTGGAACAAAGTGCGAAGCGATAAATGAACCGATAGCTGCAGCGTCAGCATTCCTCTCTTTATACATTCCGTTGCTAAGAGACAGAGAGGGAAAGAGGGAAAGGGTCGCATTGGGTGATGGACAGGGCTCGAATTAATGCCGATTGCAGGCGTGTTAATGGGTTTGCAAGCGCGAGCGTGATTTGAAAAAAAAAAAGAAACGCGGAACACATTTCGAGGGAATCCAAAATGATGATGGTGTGAGGAAACTGAGTAATGTCTATTTGAACAAAAGGATTAGGTACTCAACCTGTCCTGTTGAACCATCACCAAGGGATTAGTGATCGAAAAGCCGATTTTGATAAAAATCGAAAATCGATATTTAATAGTCAAATTATTATCATTATAGTGTTCTACCGATTAAGGTAGGTTTCCATGGAGTACCTAAGAAGCTTTTTGAGAGACTCCCCTCCCTTCATAGCACTTCACTCTTCAATTCACAATAAGGCCTTCTCCCTTTCATTCTATCTAAATATCCAATTCTTCTCCTTCCTCTCCCTCGTTTACCAAATGCCCTATAACACTATTTTCAACATCCCATTCCCGCTAAGTACTCCCTCCATCCATACTTTATGTCACCTCCACATCTCATCTAGAAGCTGACTCTCCTCAACCACCATGCCCAGCACTTCGTCCTTCCTCCTCCTCTCCTTACACTTCACTTTCTCCATTCTTCGCCACACCCACATCTCGAATGCCTCGAGTCCTCACTCGTCCTCCTTCCTAAGTGTCCACGTTTCCGCACCGTACAGCCACAGCCACCTAGAGAGAAGGCCTGTTCACAGGCGTGTGACGTCACTCATTGTAGTGCTACCGCCAGAGAGAGCATGGCAGAACGGAAGCTTCCGTTCTGCTATGCTCTCTCTGGCGGTAGTCGTGGTTCTGTCTGCGACGGTGGTTTAGCCGCCGTAATGAAAAGATAATTGATACCTAATTTACTCAGTGAATAAGAAAATAGTCAGTATGTTCCGAGAAAATGCTGACACGCATAAAAAAAATATTTTTCAGTCTGAAGTTATTCGTTAATATTGCGTCTAATCCACGTACCATATAACTTCGCCGCTCTCCAGAAAAAAAACTATTTATAACTGATTCATAAATTTTCGTTGTGAACTAGAAGTACTACATAACAAGATTAAAATCTGAAATAACTATCAAGAAAAGGCTCTTTGCTTCCAAAGAGAATTTATTCTTATACACAAAAGCGTCTCGAAATTCGATAGCATTAATAGGTGATGTCAAGTATTTGATTAAACATGGTTGCAGTCCATATACTTTCCTTGGATAAATAATTTCTTTCTGGCAGAGTAAAAGGTGTTCACACAAGGTCCTAAATAGATCTATTAATTAAGAGTGAATTCTTATTCATTTTGACACTGAATTAGATATGCCCATGGGCTATGAAAATCTTACCTTAGAGCCTGACGAAATAAGATTTTCAATGATAGTTACTTGTGAAATATAAGATCGTTGAAACATCTGCTATTATTACGCTCGAATACATCAAAATACAAGCCAAAACTTACCTATAGTCTAGCCTCGGCTAATAAAACGTATCCGTACCAGGCGCTTAAGTATTTGAAAAATTATTTGGGATGAGCAAAAGTTTCAATGTCACTTCAGTAGATGTATCAATCTAATAAAAAATCTGAAAGTCCTGCCAAATCACCAGCATAAATGTTCATTTGTAAAAAGAACACGACATCTCTTAAATCACACCTTAGATCTTACTTTACATGCATGAAGTAATCACCACAAGGAATTTCAGTGGCAGGAAAGAAAATAACACAGAAATAAAATACAAATATTATGTATTATCATTAGTTAATCACAATAATACCTGCAATTTTCTCTTATTACCATGAACAAATTTGGTGAAAAAAATACTGGTAATCTCTTTTGAACAAAAATTATTTAAAAGAACACTGGCAAAAGTCACAATAACTATCTTCAATATTTTTTCCGACGAATGTCCATTGTCACATCATCCACTTATAAAGAACAAATCCACTATAGTCCTATATGTCACTTCAACCACTATGCTATTCTATCTTCTATATGATAGTTTGGTAATTATGAAAAAATGGCACCTTCCTCGAATCTGGGCACCTTTCATTCAACACGAATTATCTTCCTCATCTTCTCCGCCACAGATTCTTTCCTGATGTCACTCGCTGTGAAGTGAAGCTCACACCACTAAAATTAATAAATAAGAAAATACCATATAAATTACAACGTAGTTACTTCATTTCCAATTTTAGCATTTCTGCATGAGAGATATATCTAATGACAAGGCCAATAAATATAGCTGAGATCATTATATACCTTAAAGATTTTTTATTTAAAACTAGACCATAAGCTAATTTTAGATTATGAAAGCCGGGCACAGATAAATTACAGTTCATTGCACCAATTGTAAGAGAAAAACGCATATTTTCATTCACGGTGGTTCATACACACAAATAACATACTATATACGTTTCTGACGAGACTCATGAATTTCTCATGATTAGAGGCTTTCCATGAAATTAATCAAGTAAATATCGTTGGTCTTACGAAATGATACATAAGCTGAAATTAATTTAAACTCAAGAATCCTAGAAATTTATGTTTTTTCCCCCGTAATATAAGGTACTACGGCAAAAATAAAAGACTGGTAGTTTTATCGAAAATACCCAAGTACATAATATATCGCGTAAATAATTCGAATTGCTTTTCAACTCTAAGTTACAAAAGTGTAGTTAAATAAGCACTGTTTTACTGAGTTTCAGACGCATAGCACAGCAGAGGGCAAGATAAGGAAGAATAATCGTTACTATAAACTTGGCTGCTATATTATAATTCCCAGAAACTCTTAATGAACGCTTACTGAAAGAAATAATACAAAAAATTCAGCTAAAATACAAGAATTTCCTATTGAATTGTCGCTCCTATATTTAAATCGCCACTTTTAGTAATGTCAACATCCCCCAACCACATCTAGCTAGAAATTACATCCAAATAACTACAGCGAGAAAGGGTACATACCTTAGTGTTTTTCGTGGAGGTGAAATTGTCTCTTCTCATCCCTCAAATACACTCCTTCTTCAACTCAGGATCTTTTGGAAAGCTAAAAACTTGAACTTCGGGTCCACTCCTGAAGTTTTCTTCGCATTTCGGCAGTACACACGTGAAAGGAACTTTTAACAAAATGCCTAACAAATACACGTTTCTGAAGCCCAGCGAATGAAATTCAAGAATAAAGGAAACTTCACTATCCTCAGAAACTTCAATTTTCAGCAACTAACACCACAAAAATCCCTGAAATGTGGTAAAACGTAATGTAAATACACTCGTAAACAAAGTGGTCTCCAACGGCAGCCGGAACAACACAGCACTTCTCGTGGTGACGTCAGAGCCTCAGCCGTCGCTTGTGATCGGGCCTTCTCTCTAGGTGGCTATGGTACAGCGCTACACTCCAGATTAGACTCTTCACTAACCTTTTCTTTAAACTCGATTTCGACAAAAATCAAAAATCGAGGTTTAATAGTCAAACATCGAGGAAATCGAGTCATCGAGATAGAAAATTGATCTCGATAAAAATCGAAAATCGATATTTAATAGTCCAATATCATGGAAATCGAGTCATGGACCGTCGAGTTTTTCGATCGATCGATTTCGACCTACATTTTTCCATCTTTACTAGGGATTCAACCTGAAGGTTGTTTTGAACACGGGAAGATAGTAAAGTTAAGTTGGGTAGAGCCAGTATATTTTTTAAATATTTAAAGTGCTTTTCTGTATCATTCTACTATTTCCCGCATTGTGTGTATATCTGTGGAATCTTCTGACAAGCCAAGTAACTTGGAGAGACCGTGTTTTTTTTTTAGGTAATAAATTGATATAAATGGAAAAAATACAAATTCATGAAATTTCAACCTTAATTTTAAGGTAAATAAATCA
The DNA here is from genome assembly GCF_921293095.1 of Ischnura elegans. Classification (NCBI taxonomy): domain Eukaryota; kingdom Metazoa; phylum Arthropoda; class Insecta; order Odonata; family Coenagrionidae; genus Ischnura; species Ischnura elegans. The sequence goes on along the minus strand of NC_060257.1, from coordinate 24,214,638 downwards.
ATCGACTAGTTACTGCGTTGTAAGACCAAGTCATTGCCTACCAAACTGAATTCCGTATGTTTTAGCCCCATTTTCACTGACTAAGTGTTTCAACCCGAAGGTTGATAGGGATAAATTACGGTAGAGCTCAGCCCGACCTAAACCACAGGCGTGCGAAGTTTACGTCTTCATGGTAGGAGGGCCAGCTACTTTCTCTGGGCCACCTCGCACTTCAAGGAATTATGATTGAGTGTTTGCATAGGATTCACGCAGGATTCGAATACAAAATCCTTCCTTCTGCAGAAAAACACACCATCAACAAGACTACCACGATCTCAATAACCAAAAAAACCAATATCTGTTCGAGAAATTGCATGCATAGAGAAAAATCCACAAATCAAAGAGCAGCATCTTTACCACCGACTGTATAACTAATTCAATATCTTGGTGATACAACCCGAAGGTTGACTTAAGATCCGTGACGGTATAGCTGGATTTGACAAGTTTAGGGTAGAGAAGTTCAGTTCACTTCCATTTATTAAAGTATTTTACCGATTAAGGTAGGTTTCCATGGAATGCTTAGGAAGAACTCTGGGAGCCTCCCCTTCCATCAAGCACTTCCCTCTCCAATTCACAATAAGACCTCCTCACTTTCATTCTATCTTACAATCCTATTCCTTACCTTCCTCTTTCTCTTTTAGCCAACATTATACCCTCTAACACTGTTTTCAACATCCCCTCCCCGATATGTACTCGCTCCATCCATACCTTCTGTCTCCATCCGTATCTCATCTAAAAGCTGCATCTCCTCACCCACCATGTCCAGCACTTCGTCGTTCCTCCTCCTCTCCGTCCACTTCACCTTCTCCATTCTTCGCCACACCCACATCTCGAATGCCTCGAGTCGTCTCTCGTCCTCATTCCTAAGTGTCTACGTTTCTGTACCGCACAGCGCTACACTCCAGATTAGACTCTTCACTAACCTTTTCTTTAATTTCTTACACAGCGTTCAGTTCCATAGCGGCTCGAAAGTCACTGGGATTAGTGAACGCCCATTGCAAGGGCTTGGAAAAGGTGAAGCAAGAATATAGGCGCTGATCTCCATGACCGCCTGATGGAGATGGTTTCTCCATCTAACCGCATCCCTGCGCAAGAAAAGAGAGTTAGGAGCGTTGGGTGGGGGAGGCTGGGCGTAATGGAGGGGTAGAGTTGGATCTCGAGCGCGGTTAAATGAGTTATCGAATGTGGATCCGTGTGTGCGAGTAGTGCTGGAGGTACATTACATCTGCGGATACTAATGCCTCCATTTCCGTTCGAAAATGTAAAACTGCCATCATCTCCCTTTCTGTTTGCCTCCGTAGTGGACGACCGACCGCCAGGGTTTATTGAGCCACAGATGAACGACGCTACGGCCTCCACATTTTAGACCCGCCCGATGGATGCGTTATAGGGTAAAGAGACGAGGATTTAGAGTGTGATCCTCAGAAAGGCCCGCAAAGGTTGAATTTGGCGGACGCTGGGGAATCCGGAGGTGTATAAAGTGAGTAAGAACGCCATCATGTTTGCCCACGGGTAATGGCCAGGGCGTTTAAACATTACCCGTTCATATATATATCTACTACGGTCTGCAAATCTAGGGTGGAGGTGAAATCCCACCCGAAACACACTGATCACGTGATTAAAGGATGAGAATGGCGCGGAGTCTGAATGTTTTGCATACAGGTGAAATTTTAACAAGTGATGGGAAAAGGATATGAACTTCCATATGAAGGCAAGCCTAGGTGATTTTGGAGGAAGAATTTCACGTTTATATCGAAATTGAAAACAGAGTTATGTTAATACCACGAAATTATCGATGTTTTTCGGCAGAGGCGCCAAATAACAAAACTCAATACGAATCGATTCTGGTACTGTCGCTGTATGACTATGGATATTTTTACATATAATACTTCAAAAACCGGAGTACAAGCACAGCGGAACTACCTAAAAATCCCAAAACAAAAAAAAGAACATTAGGTAGTTTTTTTCCAGATTACGTCATCAAATAAAAATATCACGAGCAATACCTACGTGTTTATCTCCTGAGATAAGTGTACTCCAAGCTTTACCTTTTTTTGGCCACTTTTATGCAAAATTATGCAAATAGCTGTACCATTTCAAAAAGATAAGCAGCGGTACATCAACGGCAGTGAAGTTTTCTCGGGTTTCGCACCGGGTCAGGTCCTCCATTTATCCTTCCAACGTTTCGATGGACAACTCGCCCATCGTCATCAGGGATTCAGACCAAAAATTATAGTGGTACATCAAGACGATCTTTCATTTTTCTACGCTAAATACTTCCAGTGAGGCGACTTCGCGAAATTTGCTAAAAATACCGACTCTGCCTGCTGGGAGCAGCGAGATGGGCTCAATCAAACAGATAATCATCTCGGCAATATTCTAATTAGTGAGCGAAACAGTTTACCTATTTTTTAGGGCAACATTGGTAATTATTTTAATTTTTTTATCCAAATCGATGAACGAGCGGACCACTCGTCTGAAATCACAGTATTTGACATGGATTGACCCGATTGAAACATGTCCTAAAATAGTTTCCAGGAGTAATTGCAGTTTAAATATATGGTTGACACTAATTGAACCGATAACCGTATCAAGGCCATGAGAAGCTGGGACCCTTCGGTCAGAGGGCAAACGCTCTACCGACGAGGCTTCCCCCCTCAGGGGCGCAGCTAGGAATTAAGGCTAGGAGGGGTTTAGGGTTAGGGTTTATTTTAGGTGCAACTAATAATGGGGTGTCTGGGGGTATGGCATACCAGCCAGGGTAATTGGGAGGTTCGGGGACCTTGCCAGAAAAAAATGTATGATAAATAATGAGTTTTACGGCTTTCTGAGCGATATTTTTATAAATCCTTATACTATTCTATAAGTAATATTAATATAATTAAAATGGATTTAATTTAAAATTGTCTATGAGCTCTGGAGGGGGGGGTGTTATCCCTCAAAACCCCCCTCGCTGCGCCATTGTCCCACCTACCTTGTATTTGCGGTAATTCCTTTCATTGATGGAGCATTTACTGATTCCCATCCAAGACCATGTGTGCTCTAAGATGTTTCTTGGCCTCACCTACACAATGTCTCCGCATTACTTCCTGTTTTTCGCATGTTCATCTGTTGTTCTAAACTTAGCAATGTCATTCTTCACCATCTGTCTTCCCATCGAAGCTTAGGCCAGCTCTGTGGTCCTCTACCACAATGGTTTCCTTCCCATATCTGCTAGAGGGCGCTTAGCCCATTATAACTCAATGTTGCTTCTAAGCAGCATCTAAAACGTATATATTTTATGCTCCATTCAGGAAAGATTTAAACTACGTGATTTTTTGTGCCGTGAAGTTTAACAGCGAAATATGTAGCTGCTATAATAATTATGATTGAGCCGAAAATTTCCACTTTTTAAAATGAGAAGTCTTGAAATTTTATATCTCCGAGAAGCAGCTCTGGGTTATAAAGGATTAATTAATCCTTTATGATGGTGTGGCCAGTATTTGTCTCTATAATATTGTAAGAATTATTTCTAAGAATTATATTCATTTTCTGAAGTGCATATTTTTATGGCGTAATCTGACAAAATAATCCCTACTCATCATATGACATTTTCTTTTGGGGTTTTTAGGTAGTTCCGCCGTGCATGTACTCCGGTTTTTGCAGTATTGTCTGTAAAATTATCAATAGGCATACAGCGACAGTACCAGAATCGATTCATATTGAATTTTGTTATTTGGCGACTCTGCGGAAGCGACTGCAATAATTATTGAATCCGTAACCTCCAAAACATCATAGGTCTGCTTGTCAGAATTTGGATATAAAAGTTTCATGCATACATTTAAGACTACCAGCGCTGATTTTTTTTTCAATCTTTCCTATGAATGGATTTTAAGTGTCGCAATTTATCAATTCATTGGTTAAAATTTTATTGAAGGCTTCTGTAAATAGCAATCAAAGTATGTTAATACAGGTTTAACTAATTCAAATGCTTATTTTTTATGGAGGTGGTATAAGATGTTATGGGTTTGGGGGTTGAAAAACGATCTCCCTATTTATAACGAGTTTGTTACACGAATTCCGTGGTTCATTTGTGAACGGGTCATCACTCCGCTTCTCCGAATATCGTTATTACTATTATTATTATTACTAGTTCGTCGCAAGAAAGCCATTGGCCGGTAGGTTAAATGAATATACGAACATACAAACATACAATGAAAAATACTTGAGAAGATTAAGACACCCTTAAAATCTACTTCTTTAACAGATTTGTAAAATAACGTAACTTTTCCCGGAAGGGCTCAAATAGTTTTGCTGATATGTCGTTCTAGTCCCGTAAGGTCCTGTTCAAGAACTGCTTTGTATTTGTCCCAATAATCTCTATCGATGATAATTAAAATATGTACTTGCAGATTTAATCAATTTTAATTCTATTTTCTTATGAAGGTGGTATAAGTGGTTATGAGTATCAGACTTAAAAATGATATCCGTATTTATATGGAATTTGTTGCTCGAATTCCGTGGATCATTTGTGAACGGGTCATCATTCCGCTGCTCCGAATATCGTTCCATCCTTTCAGTGCGATAAGGGCTTGAGGGAACCGCAAACATGCTGCTACTAACATCTCCTCTTATTCACATAGCATCTCTCTCTCTATATGTGTGTGTGTGTGTGAGTGTGTGTGTGTGCGTGCGCCTCTCTTCGTTGTTATCCACTGCGCTTCCTCATCAACCCACGCGAGTGCACGGGATTTTCAGTATTAAGTGCTCCGCAAACATGCACTTTGATGAGGGCGGTGCCATTTGGTGCCATATATGCAGCATAACGGTCCTCGACCACCAACCGTGGACTAGCGATGATGGAAGTGGTGAACAAAAACTTTAAGTTGGTTTTGGCTTAGTCATTAGCCATTGAGGTTAATCAATTCGATCATTTTCTAAAGGAATACGTTTTCTATTTTCAGCGACATTAAAAAGTGGGAGAGTACTTGCTAAAAGCTAACAATCCTGAAATTTTTATGGTATATTAGGAAGACTATATCCAAAATTTGTACGTTTATCAATGAAAAATATTCGTTGTGGAAATACGGTGGTTAAAGGTTTATAAATTTGCATTCTGGTAGGTAGTGCTCTTGGATGCTGAACGAAGTACCCTGGGTGAAACCTTTGAACACTTTAAAATAAAATTCCTCGTAGTATGGGGCACTACAGGGGAAAAAATGGCCCCTTTGCACTAAACGTGATCCATGAATTTGTCCGAGTGAAGCTTTACCCTCCCCTACTCAAACCAATCTTCAGGCTGTAAACTGGGTGAGTAGCCTCTGATTGGCGGAATAGTCTCTTTGAATGAAAATATGATCTAAACGACATAAATTTGTTTTAGCTACCGCCGGAAGTGCGATAGCCTAGTGCGTAGAGCGCTAGCTTGCTGACCTAGTGGGCCCGGGTTAAAATCCAGGTTGAAGCCTTAGAAAAACTGAAAATGGTCTTAAGAAATTCAAGGTGGCCTATAGAAAGAAACTGGCCCCCTTATCATGAATATGATATCCAGACGCCAGTGGGTTAATCTCGGGTGAGCTCTACCCTCACTCATCCCAATCACTCTTACGGCTGAATCACTGATTGAGTGAACATCAGTATTGAAATGTGGTACATGCAGGGTGGAGGAAAAATGTGTCAAGAAATTATAAACCTGGATAGTTGACGCCAGTAGGAATCAAAATAACTAACGATGTTTGGGTCGAAAACGCATCATTTTTACACTGCAGAAATTTTCAGCCAAGCGCTCCCATTGGATTAGAGTATTCCTTGTTTCCTGATTCCTTGGAAGCATTGCGATCTATAGCAGACAAAGCATTCGAAGTCATGAGAATTCCATAACATCCGGCAACAGAGCCAACTCGCGGCCAATCGAAGCGCTTGGCTCAAAGTTTCTGTGGTTTAAAAATGGTTCGATTTCAGCCTAAACATCATCAGTAATTTTCGTTCATACTGGCATCACCTTTATGTAGCGACTTGATCGTTGGATTATTCATCCTCGTAGAATAATCCTCTAAAATCGCTGGCACAGCAATGGTTTTCCTGGTTTCGCTAGTGGTAGGACCCGCCCGCCTTTGTGTCGGTGCGGGATTCCTCGTCCCATCCCTTCCTTCCCTATCCCGTCCCAGGAGGCGTCATCGGGCCCCTATCGCGGCGGCGCCTCCTTCCTGTCCTCCCCCTTCTGCGGTGCAGAGGTGAAAAGCTCAAGCTTAAAGACCCTGCCCCAGGAGTATATCCTTGCGAACCCGCCCTGGAGTCTCGTTCCATTTGGCATCACCTTTATCCAACAATGCGATAGATGGGTTTTTCTTATTCATAGGTAAATCCACCAAAATCGTTAGCACATCAATGGTCGATGCCTGGTTTTGCTATTTACTGGGCCCTTTCCGCTTCTATAGCAGTAAGGTGTTTACCCCGTCCCTTCCCTTCCAATAATCCCTATCCCTAAACCAGAGGCGTCGACGGGCTCCTATCGCGGCGACGCCTCTTTCCTTGTTCCTTCCCATCCAAACCCCTCCCCGGGAGCGCGGGCGTATAAGTCTCTGACTTGGTTCCCGGCCCCGGTGTGTTGTATCCTTCAGAGGACCCAACTAGGAGTCCTGATCTCTTGGCATCGCCTATCCAGGGTTAAAATTTTGTGTCAAAACTTTTCTCCACCCTGTATATCTAGTGGCGTAACTATGGGGGGACAAGGGGATAAATCACCATCCCTCAAAGCCTCAGTGAAATAAAATAATTAATTGAAACTATTGCCCAGTTTTGACATAAAATAACTGAATCTGCTGAAAGATGAATTTTTAGTGACAAATTCATGTAAACTGTATTTTTAGGCAAGTTATTTTTCAAAAATTTTCCTGGACCCCCTGCCACCTGCCTGGGGGAGAGGGTCGCCACCCCAGGCCATCCCACCCCCTCCCCCCCCCCCCAACACACACACACATCATATTTCTAGTCACGCCACTGAGTGGGAATACCCTATTTCGCAGGAAAACACGGTTCATTTTCTAGTAGACCTTAACCCCTTCCGCTTCAATATATTTTCTGAATATCGTGCTCCCATCCTCTATTTATTTTTTCTGTGGTTCTTTTGAAATCTAATGGTAGCTAATGAAATGATATTTTGTAGTTTGTAGTCAACGTAGAGCAGTGAAATCACAAGTGATTATTATTTCCAACCGTTCATAAACGAGCCCTCTTCTCGTAAGAACATCGAGAACATAGCTATCGCTACTCGCATAAAATCATTTTAGTCCTTTAAATGCATAATATTTCATGATATATGAATACTCTATATACATTACGGATGTTTTAACATTGATAAACTTTCAAAATAATATTATTGTTCACCAAAATAGTGCTTGAATTATGAAAATATGATGACGAGCTACACTCGTCCTTGCGCAATTTGACATCGGAAGTTCATGACGAGATAGATTCTTCATTCCAACGCAAGGGGTTAACCTATCCTAGTTCTCGTATCTCCAGGATTCTGAGTTCGAATTCTGGGTGGAAAATAAAAAATATTCAACTAATCTTTAGACAAAATCGTCAAATGTGGCGATTTTATGGGGAATAATGATTGTTTGAAGTTGCTAGCGGCGAGTTATACTATACACATCACATTTAAGTCGCACGAACATGTATATAACCTAGGATACATCGCTGTGACTCGCGTCCCAAAAGGGTTGACTTACATTGTAAACTTATTGTTAGTAATTTACCAATCGATTAAAAATTTGAGGGAATAGCATACGATTAGAATCTATTGTAGCCAGTTCAGTAAATTTTACCGCACATCTAGCTTCTTTGATGAGCCTATTGGAGTGAAAATCATCACTTAGCGGAGAAAATTTTTTCCCGTTTCGGCCTGTTCACTCGCCAGTGATTCAACCCCAAGGATGGTTACTACTCGTGAATGTAGAGCTCACTCCGGACTAAGCCACAAGCGAGTGAATTTCTCACACTCAGCGCACAGGGACCAATTCTCTTCCCCGAGCCACCTCCTACCAGGGGCGCAGCCATGAATTACGGCTGCGGGAGGTTTAGGTGCAACTAATACCGGGGTGTGTGGGGGTATGGAATACTACCAGGATAAGTAGTAAGTGCGAGATTAATAAATTTTGGAATTTTAAGATAAATGGTTCTAATTAATGAGTTTTATTGCTTTCTGGGGGATATTTTATTAATCCTTACACTATTCTATTAGTAATATCAATCCAATTAAGTAAACTTAAAAATTTCTCTGAGATCTGGAGGGGGATTTATCCCCCAAAACCCTACCCCCTCGCTGCGCCACTGCCTCCTACTGCGAGGATTTCTGTTTCTACATTTACATGCTACCCCGCAAGTCACCTAAATAGGCGGACACCACCCATTTACATTTAAAAAGGCGTCATTATTTACATTTAAGTCAGGTTAAGCCAGTTAGGCAGTAGTTCAGACGGTGCACTTTCTTATCAAGGCTACTGCGAAGGCGACGCAGACTTAACGTAATCGCGGTATGTCTACGATTTCAGACTACGGTACATAATATTTTTTTATTTCCACATTTCGGGGGGGATGCAGGCCAGTGACGCAGCGAGGGGGGGGGGGTTTTGGGGGATAAACCCCCCCCCCCCCAGAGATCAGAGAAATTTTTAAGTTTAATCCATTTTACTTAATGGATTAGTATTACTTATAGAATAGTGTTTGGACTGATCAAATATCCCTCAGAAAGCCGTAAAACTCGCCATTTTGAACCATTATTCTTAAATATTTTCTGGAGGAGGGCCCCCGCAACTCCTGCTTACCCTGGCGGGTACGCAATACCCCCACACCCGTAAGTACTAGTTGCGCCTAAAACCCCCCCTAGCCTTAATTCTTAGCTGCGCCCCTGGTGCAGGCCACCTAGTAACTCCCTGTTGTCATGGTAGGAACTAGAAGCCCTACTGCTCAAGAAACTCGGAACTATAGTCACCAACGTAAGTTCGTGATTGCACCAGTTGACTGAAAAACTACAAAGCTTTCTGTATAGCTAAAATTTTATGGAAGTATATATGGATGAACTGCAGTCAACATAATGCCTGAAGTGGAATGCTATCTACAAAGCTAAAGCGATTTCTACCACCAACAGGTAACACATATGTATGAGAGGACAGGTTCAAATAGCTGCGGTGTAAACATCAATTTCCAAAATTATGAAAATGTCGATGCGAGATATGAAATACAAATAAAGGTATAAACTTTCTAAGTGAGGAGAATTGAAGACAAGGACGGATGGTGGCGAGAGATTAAATGTTAAACAAGCCAAGAAACATGTTGAATGCGACAACTTACATTTCCGAGGACTGCAGTTGAAATACTCGTTGCAAATAAAACACTCCGATAACGAACGATCACCAGACACGACGAGTTAATCCAATTCATTAAAATGGCCTCATTTTTCACATCACTCCCTTTCAACACAAAAAATAGAAAACCTTCAAAAACACCGACAGGATACTGTCAGATGAAACTCAAATAGAATGTATTACAAACAAAATAATAACGATATCGACTTCCACTCTGCATTCAAAATTCACTTCGGAAGGTCGTTTTATACGGAGCACGTAATTGCGCAATTTAGAACCGCATAATTAATTCCTCATCATGGCGTGCAATTGCGCGAATGCACATACAAAATAGGGTGGTTTCCTATTATTTTTTTATTGCCTAAATCGAAAGATTATTACTCCTGGAGTACGTATTTCACGCTTTTAGATTTTTAAATGACGATATCTATTTTTCGCGATCAAATGAAAAGTGAAAAATTTCAAGCGCGCGAAAACGCGACGCGTAAGTAGGAATGAAGGGAAAAAGTCCGTACGACGCATTTCTGGTTCCCCCTCCCGCCTGGTAGGTGACCTTGATCGAGGCTCTGAGCGCTGATAGGACGCAGGATGCTAACGGGTAGCTGAGTACCTTCCTGTCTGGTAGCGCATGGCTTAAAAAAGGTTTATTAATACCTTATCAAGCGAAGAAAACTTTCCGACCTTAGCCAGTTTTAATAGGTGATTATTAAGACATGTTTCCCTGAGCTCTGTGCCTCATGCATGCATTGGTAGCCTCTGACGATGCATAACTCCTATCCTCTCGTGTAGAAACTAGGTCCCTGTGACGTCACGTGGAGTGGAATCGCATGGGCGCCAATCTGGCCTTATTCAAATGAGGATAAAATTTGACCCTTGCCATTCGTCTAAACCGGTATTTCAAAAACCAAATAATTTGTGTATTATGAATACACTAATGGTGGGTAACGAATCGCCATCAATGCCTTTTGTTTTCTTTGATGAAGGAAACTACCCTATTAGAAAGGGCTATTTTGCCATCTCACGTCCATGCATTCTCGCATACTTTCCGGGCTTTACACGCCGCAATGGCTGCGCCTTCGTACGCACGTCAGAGAGTGAAATTAAATTATGTAAAACGGCCATTAGGATACTTAGCGCCAGCGGCGCAGCGGGGGGGGGGGGGTTTTGGGGGATAACCCCCCCCCCCCCCCAGAGCTCAGAGAAATTTTAAATTTTTATCCATTTTACTTAATTAGATTTATTACTAATAGAATAGTGTAAGGATGAATGAAATATCTCTCAGAAAGCCGTAAAAAAAAACACCATTTTGAACCATTTATCCTTAAAATTCCTCAATTCATTAATCTCACACCTACCGCTTATCCTGGTGGGTATTCCATACCCCACACACCCCGGTATTAGTTGCACCAAAACCCCCCAGCCTTAATTCCTAGCTGCGCCCCTGCTTAGTGCGCTTTACAATTACAAATGAATTCATAATTCAAACTGAAATTTGATAAATTCCTCGGATTTAATCCTGAAGTTGCAAAGGTTTGTTTAACAAGCTAACTCAATCAATGTATAAAAACTTGTTAGCTCAAAAAAATTTCATTTAACTGCTGCTTTGTGAAGTAATATTGGTAATATCTTCTCGCAATGCAATAGAACTTCACGTAATTATTCGCAAATCCACATTCACGTTATTGTATAGGTATGTACAAGTTTGAGCATTAAGAAACTATAGCCCTGGATCGAGGAAGATCTGAGCAAAAATGCAATAAAATAAACATTTAGAATCAAAATGAAAAAATTTTCATTCTTCATTTTTAGCTTTACTTAGACATGAGATATGAAATTTCGAGATAATTGATAGACCTAAGTGAAAATCTAACCCCGTAGGTGTGATCTGCAAAGAGTAGCATTGGTGTAAATATTCTATTTCTTCAGGTGACTTTTACTGGGAGAACAGCTTCCGATGGATATGTATGAGATACGAAGATGAAGTGATTAATAATGTAAAGGAAAAGAAATATTTTAACATGAAAAGATCTGATAGGAGAATCCAGGGGAGAGATGATCCAAAGAAATCCTATAATTTACAACCGATTGTGACAATGAGCATTAAATATTATTGAGGTTTTGCCTGCATATTTACACTGGATAAAACCTATGGCAATCCTAAAATTGACAAGATAAAACATTATGATCCCCATCATGGTAAAAGCAATATCACTATTTCCCACAACTCGAACTTCAAATTTCAAGTACATCACAAACCTGACTACATTGCATATCGCCAATGCCTGAAGGTCTCCCTTGAAGTAGGATATCTTAACTTAACCCTTATTCTAATAACTTAAGCCAATCCTTATTAATAACAGAAACAGCAGACCAAGCATGATTAAGAGAGAGAAGTATAATACAATGTATTAACACACTCACCACAGCTAACACCAAATGGCATCACACTGCTGCCGATCACGGAGCTGCCTGACACCAATCGGCATAAATCAAATAAACAAAAAAGAACTTCGCACCTCACCAAACTAAATTGCATTGGTGCCGCAGAGAATGTTTTAAAAGGCAAGGCGATTCCATACACATTTTAGCCAACTGCAATCAAATGACATATACGTCAGCCACTTCAGCATGTAGTCTGAGTCAGTTCAAGTTTGATGCGGACAGGCTGATTTACTTCACTATGTAAAATTAATTCCATCTGGTGGCGATTGAGGTCAGCATAACATTGCCAATGCTGTGAAGTAAGCCAGCTGTGTGTAGCTTGCCAAAGTAGAATAACGTAATACATACTGCCGAGTGCGATTCAAGCAATTTTTGTATACCTAGTTAGAAAAAACGGAAGAAAAGTGCCCGTAAAAGGAGGTTTTGGGTGCACTCGATTGTGGCACAAAGAATATTAAAAGCAGCTTTCGAGACCACATTTACTGAGGTTCATGCTGATGAATAGTAAAAGGTTTTCAATTATTTTCTCATGTCCACTCCCTTTCACTGTACATGGTGAAAAGACGCACTTGCACTGTTATCTCCAAGCTCGCTCTATTTCAATGACAAGTCTGCATGTTCAACTTAAGGCTGGACGACAATATTTGGTGGAACTTGGTGACAGGAAACATAATAAAGATACACTGTTGTATGTTCCACTAGGGGCGCAGCCAGGAATTGAAGCTGGGGGGGGGGGGGGGTTTGGGTGCAACTAATACCAGAGTGTGTGGGGGTATGGAATACCCACCAGCATACAGCATAAGCAATAGGTGCAAGATTGATAAATTGCAGAATTTTAAGAAAAATGGTTCAAAATGGTGAGTTTTACGGCTTTCTGAGGGAGAATTTATTAATCTTTACACTATTTTATTAGTAATATCAATCCTATTAAGTAAAATGGATTAAACTTAAAAATTTCTCTGAGCTCTGGGGGGGGTTTTATCCCCCAAAACCCCCCCCTCGCTGCGCCACTGTGTTCCACAGAAGTTTTAATAACAGACCCAGGTTTCGACAATACAATATGTCATTATCAAGGTATAGATACATATATTACCTTGATAATGACATAGTGTATTGTCGAAACCTGCGTCGGTTATTAAAACTTCTGTGAAACATACGACAGTGTACCTTTATTATGTTTACAAATCTGCTTGGTCCGCATTCATGTGTAAGTACAAACCTGCCTCTCTGGCCCATACATACGCAGATGATCTTCAGGGTTGAGGGGTCCTCCACGTGTGGATGGTCCGCAGTCGTGTGTAATCTTCCATTTACGTCAATGGAGCCTTATCCCCCCACATAGCACGGACTGTCCGTGTCCATGTGACAAGGGCCTTAGGAATCAGGGGCACAACTAGGAATCAAGTCCGGGGGGGTTTAGGTGCAACTAGTACTAGTGTGGGGGTATGGAATACCCATCAGGATAAGCTGTAAGTGTGAGATTAATGAATTGAGGAATTTTAAGGATAAATGGTTCAAAATGGTGAGTTTTTACAGCTTTCTGAGGGATATTTCATTCATCCTTACACTATTCTATTAGTAATAAATCTAATTAAGTAAAATGGATCAAACTTTAAAATTTCTCTGAGCTCTGGGGGGTTTTTATCCCCCAGGCAGGTTTTATCCCCCAAAAACCCCCCCACGCTGTGCCACTGTTAGGAATGTCAGGCGTTTATATGTACTAGTCATCTGCATGCTAGCTATAGGCATAGGTGGATCTAGGGGGGTCACGGGGGCACGTGACCCCCCAAGACCCCTAGAAAATGTGCAAGATTTTTAAATATGGTCCCATTACCATTGCGTTCGCTTTGTATTACGAGGTATCCTTGTGCCCCCCCCCCCCCAGAACAAAATCCTGAATATGACCTTGTCTGTGCCCCCCCAGAAATAAATCCTGGATCCGCCCCTGGCTATAGGCCACAATCATCACCAGGGAAAAAGAATAATATGGTGAGAATTTTGAAGACTAAAGTTTACGACAGTGGTTCCCAAACCATAATACAGCATTAAGCTTTGCTTTACTCTTCGGGGGCTTAAATGACCCAAGAGGCAATAGGGGTCCAATACAAGGTCTTCTATGATTGTGTGCTTTGCTGTCACAAAATTGACGTAAATAAAGTCCCACGTTTTAGATATTTCCTTTTCATTTTATCCTATGACACTGTTCCCTATCCTGATGCTTCAATTTCAAGGCCATCATCTCAAATAAATTAGTTGTAACATTATTTTTCTATCGAAAACCTCCAAATTACAACTGAGGGAATGCTATTACTGAGACTTTAAAGCAGCCAAAAAATGTGTAAGCTAACATATTCATTTATGTATAGCCTTACAGTTCCTAAGATTATTCTCAACTTTTAATATATTTGAAAAAGTTTTACGGAACTTATCCAATACAGCAATACTTGGAAATGGAGTCATAGTTGTTTAGCTGGCAACACAATGACATCTATAAACAAATACTACTTTTTACATAAAAATTTTTGAAAATGTTGTACTTCACAATGGAACTAGTGCTGGATCACATGCATAGTAACAAAAATAAAATATATGTAGTAGAATAAAACAAAATATTCATTTTCATCACTAAAAACCTTGATTAACAAACACAAACTTAAGTCTACCATTGAGCTGAAAGAGGTAACTCATTTAGGGAGAGAATCTATCAACCCTTGTACCACACAGTTTCACTAAAGCCCATTCCACACACATATTTTCTATTGAGTTGGGATGGATAACAAAACACTTCAAACAAGTTTCCATTAATACTTTTATAAAAATCAGTAAAGAATAGTTTGTAATACAACCAGTTAAAGTGTCATAATTTCAAGTGCACTGTGATGTCAGTTACCACATCATTTACCATTATTTTACAAATAGATAAATACGTAGAAACCATTTCGACACATACTCTCAACTTACCATTTGGTAAGACAACTTTCTTTGGCAAAAATGATTACATCATACAAACAGCACCATAGAAAAAAACACAATTCACAATTGTATCTTCATCGAAAAAACCCTTTCTCCTCTATCAATTTTTTATGAAGTTCATAAAATTCTCATTAAAATAGCAAGGAAAAAAATTGGTGAAAAGTTTCACAGTCTATTTTTGACTAAAATATAGACCGAAAACTTTGCACAAGCAATAAATATGAGAGTTAACCATATTTAAAAATGAAAAGGCTGCAGTGCAGTAAAAAACAGCAACTCAACTCTAACAGAATTTTATCCTATAATCATATAATAAGGCATTAACTCATTTATTCACTAAACTTTTCCATCAATCACTTTCTGCATAACAAATTCAAAATAAAGGACCCCAAGGATCTAGTTCCATACCTGGAACTAATGCAAACCTGGGTCATTCTATCCCAAATAATATTTTTTTTCATGAGAATACCATGTTATGACTTTTTTGCCAATTTCATATATTTCACCGATGACTAGTGGATTTCAGGTGCAATTTTCCCAATGGAAAGGCCAAACAAAAAAGCTTCAAACAATGACACCAATTTATGTTTCAAAATCATGGCACAAACAGTGACTATATTAAATTAGTTTTAAAAATCAAAGGAATACCATGAGAGCAGAGTGAGACCTAACCAAAATAGCAATTAGGAATTATTTATACAACACGGCCTCAGTTTTCCATTACTATAAAAGGTTTAGGGAAGGGTCACATGACAATTTATAAGCAAACCACCTTAATATTTGAAAAATACTGAATTTAGATGATTGAACTCCAGTAAGATTTACAGGCATAATTTATCACAATCTTGTGCCTTAACTTCTATCTGGCATGAAAGAAATCAGCAGGGCTATTCTGCATTCTTGAGGGAATGATATTCCACAGCTGCTATTTCCTTTTTGAAATAACACCAACATAAATGCTTTTTTCGTGTGAATTGACCTATTCCACCAACTTGAGCGTGCGTTTGTAAGCCACTTATCATTTCCTCCACAAGACAGGCTCTAATTGTTGGCAAAGGTATTTCCTTATATCCCAAGAAACCCGGAAAAAATCCAATAATACATTGCTTCTTCTCGAAACTCTTAAGGGATTAAAGTTATCACTAATCTCACTCCTTTCCAAAAGGAGCATTCAATTTCTTCAAAATACATTTCGAGCAGGGTATGAATTAGGGAGCAGCAAAAAAAACGATAAAAAATTATTCAAGTCGGAAAATACCTTCTAATCGCACAAAGCATTTGAATATTCAAACAAATTCGATCCAGACGTTATAAATATGTTGCACTATGCATCAAAAATTACACTAGCTAAATCCTGAAAAATTTTTTGATGCTATAAAGCAACCCCAAATTCCACAAGTGGACTACTATCTGGAGTTACCTAATCAGTGGGGCAAAATATTACACCCTAATTATAATAGCACAGCCACATTGTCACAGAATAGCCCTGCAAAGCTAGCATAAAAAGTTAAAATGATAGTTTCAAATATTTAAGAACTAATAGAGACCAAATGCATGAAGTAATACGAAAAACTGAAAATCAATGACATTTAAAAGAGGGGTCTAAAATGCATAAATATAAGAAATATAGACAAAGTTTAAGCAAAAAAATCGCAGCAATTAAAAAAAATGATTTGGCAAGAAAGAATACCCAAATACAATCACAGGAATGTGAATTATAATATGCAGACTTGACATCCAAGTATTGAACCATAGATAATATATTACCTCAAATAATACATACTTGAAGATAGAACATGGCAGCAGACCAATCCATTGAATTTCATTTTACACATTTCACAACAGTGGCGGATACAGATGGGGGGCGCAGGGGGCGCGCGCCCCTCCCTTGCGGTTCCGGCCGTATTGCCAAACATTGCAGAACCACAATTGTGACTTTTTTATATCATAAGATGGCATTGTCTTAAATATGTGTATAATTACTTTAATTAAAATTTTATTTTACTCTACCTGTGACTTGATTATTTTTATCATGATAAAAGTAAAAGCAACTCAATATATGCACTATTATAATCCATTTTCGGGTGTACGTCTGTATGCTTAATATTTGTCTCAACGTTTCATTCCACTTACTGGGAACGTCGTCAGGAGAACTTACTCATCATTTACTTTCTCCTGACGACGTTCCCAGTAAGCGGAATGAAACGTTGAAACAAATATTAAGCACGCAGACGTACACCCAAAAATGGATTATAATAGTGCATCTAATCGCTGCGAAAACCTTAAAACTAAAGCTCAATATATCTTTTGCGCCCCCCCCTTGAGTGTTTTCTGTATCCACCACTGTTTCACAACAATAGTTGATTTCAAAAACGCACAAAAAAAAAAAAAACTGACACGTCTTCTTTAAAGCCCTCTTCAAAACTCTCTCATTTTTATCAATCTGATCATATTTTTTTCATCTGAAATCAACAACTTTTCAAAAAGAACTCAAGTTTTATAACCAAAATCGACGAAAATTTTTAAGAAATATGAAACAAAACAACTGATATGAAAGTCAACCTTTTGCTCTTTCACTTTGGTAGAAGGTAATAACATCTAACATAAACTCAAATGCAAGACCATAGATTATACCCGTTAGAGGCAGTTTTAGGACACACAACAAGTCAAACAGTACATGTGACTGGCAGTGCAAATTTGTGGTGTATGGAAGTAAAACTAAACTGCTAAGTTACCAGTAAAGGAACTATACGCAAGATCTAAGTAAAAAAAAAGCAACAATAACAAAGGGATGGCTTCAGAGCAGGCCAGACCAATGCAAAATATCTGAGGTAAGGTCTTTCCATACAGGTAACTATCACATAGATTAAATTTCCCTTCTCTTCCCCTTCACTCTGTCAAAATAATATCAAATACAGTTTTGTCAATATTCCCTGAATAAGTAATTTATGATACTCTAAGCACATACTCCACATCAACCTTTTCTCAGCATGCATGCAGCCATATCAAAAAGAAGCACATACCACAAGCCAAAATTACCAGGGTATTTATAAAAACAGGTAAAGAAGGAGGAGAAAGAGAAGAGATACACGAGTGTGAATAGATAAGCCCTATAGACAATTGAGCAGAGAGTTGCGTCCAACCTATTTGACCATCATTCATCACTCTTATGTATAAATGCCCAGGTGTATCAATAACAGATTAAATTGAACTACATAAAACTATACAAATAAAACTATCAATACTACCTACTTTTTAGTGGTAAAAATTTGCTAGTCACAACAAGATTTGATGCATGGGATCATCACCACGTCAATTAAATATGAGTTTCAGCATGATAAGTAGCTATTATATGCCATACTGGAGGAGGAGATGGAAGAAAAAAGAGGAGGGCAGTGTAATGAAAACATTAATATTTAATTGACAATGCTGTTATGCATCAAAACATGTTCTAATTAATTTTCACCATTAAAAAGTGGATAGTACAAAAAGTTTTATATAATTCAATTCACTATATTGTTCCACATTACCTCACTTAATACAGTTGAATTATCACCGTAAAAGGCCTGCCATTAAAAGCCATCCCTCCATTTCTCTACTGATGAAATATCAATAGAGAAATCTTGAAAAAAAATAATTTATACATAACTTAGAAACTAGTGAATAATTAGAACACCTGATGAAAGAGGAACACACCATAATTTCCAAGCATACATTCAGCACCAAGAGAAAGGATTGCACAAACTCTTAACACAAAAAAAAACTTCACCTCTCAATGATTATCACTTGGCATCGCCAGCACTTTTTCTTTTCTCCCACGCATGCTGAATGGACCATATACTCAGAGGTCTCATGTATCCAATGGCACGATAAAACTTCTTCTCATACAATGCTTCTGGTGTCTCAAAGCCCATTCCAATCTGTTCATATACTGTGCGGTAAATACCTTCTGCAGTTTTAAATGCTTCCTCAACCATCCCCTGCAAAGAGTCAAAAGAAACTTCCTTCTTATGCTGACACTTTCCTTTGAACCTTAATTTCGAAGTGGGCTCCTTTACCATTATTTTAAATTAGTGAGCGCTACAAATTCCAAATCAACAGATTTTCATCCCGAGTGTTTGCTTCATTTGCTTTCGCGACATCATGCAACAAAACTTAATGACTCTCAGTTAACAATAAATTACTTTTTCAACATTTCAATTGAAATTTTTGTACTTCATACTTGCAAGAAATTGTAAACTTAAAATATATTTGGATAGTAGTTATGATTGATTTACTTTTTGATGCAGTCACTCGCAAATATAATTCCCCTCACCAGAATTTTGTCTGCATTCGGGCAAGCACTTACCGTATTTGCATGACTAAGACGAACACGATTCTAAGACGACCCCCCCTTTTTTGGAACTCCACAAGGGAAAAAAAATTTTTCCTAGAAACGATACGAATACGATGACATGTTTGGCTGGGTTGCCTATGTCCCAGGAAACGCAGGCTTTTTGGCGCGTAATTATGATATTCAGTAAAGGATGCAAACAAGATTTTAGCTAATTACATAAAGGATAAAATTAAACTAGTGAAAATGAAACCTGACTTTATTAAACCAACACGGAAAACACCCGGTGGTTTGAAGTCAAGCCACCCTGGAAAGTCGGGAACCACTCGTACGAGGTGAAGTTCGGAACTGATGCTATCGCGTTCGGCGTACGCAGAGCATACTGCAGAGGGTGAAGCATGACCATATGACTGCGCCATGAAATATTTTGTCGTAAAGATACCCATTCTTTTCTAATTAGCGTATAGCCATATGGGTAGATGAATTCGGATTGTTAGTAGGGAGAAAAAAATATCCTGAGAAGATATCCCTTCGTCAGTAACTCTGACAAGTGAGACTTTGGTATAACTCGTAAATTGATAACTGATAATAACCTGATATCCTGCATTTGGAAAAAAATTCCGCATTAACTGCCGAGAAGCTAAGATACGAGTACATCGAGTTTCACCAGAAATCACCATCGTATTTTTCCAAGTATTTCCTTGCTTAAAAATGCTTAAATAACGCTAAAAATGCGTCGTGTTTGGTATCATTCTTTTTTTAATTACTTGCACATCACTAATATCTCAATCAAATAAAAGTATAATACCAATTGCCGAAATTCATTTTTAGACACCTTTTGTGCTAATTGGTGATTCATGCAGCAGTTGACCTCCAGGAAAAGGCAATTTTGAAGCGAGTCAGCTAAAAAAAGTCAGGTCAGCGGGCGAGAAAGGGAGAGGCATGAAAAGGTTTCTTTTGTTCTCGAGTAACTTGATATTTTCTTTAGCAGCTAAGGTCTTCGTAATACGATCCCTGCGCGAGCTGGGACCTTTTGTTTGATTTTGGAGAAGAGGGAGAAGAGGAAAGTTTCAGAGGGGGGGGGGGGAGGCGAGTGCTGAATGGAGGGGGATTTCGGATCTTGGGAAATGCGCTAATGTTGCTCTTCCACGGCACCACGGCACTGATCTTCTCCCTATGGTAGCTCCTTCTCCTGGGGAAGATACATACTATGTGCCTGTCGTTATTAGCCATAAATGACACATTGTATTTATTTCGTCTCATTTTCCTCAAACGATGGATACGGGAAAATTATACGTCGGGACCGAGATCTTCAAACGATCAATGCGGGAAAACGATACTTCGGGGAACGATAAATGCACGTAAAAATAACATTGTCTATATGGAACTTTATTTGGGACCAGAAACGGCGAACGATGAATGCGGGAAAATGATCAATGCGGGAACGATAGATCGGGGTTCCACTGTATAACTTTTCTTTTGAAAGCGGCAGTGTAATGACTTCTTTTCTCTGCTATCGTAGTACTCTGAAAGGCACGGGATCACAACTGAATCGATCTCTCTAATCAGAGGCAAATCATGTTGCCTTCTTACCGTACTATTGCAACGTTGCTCTGAGAAAAATGCAACGACTTTGTAGCAGTTTATACCGCGACGGCATTGAGGCTTTAACGTTACAATATAGGTAAATTGTAACCAATCACACGAACATTTTGTGAGTTGATCAAGCTTTAACTTGAATGGAGCTGAACCCAGGCTAAAGCAGGCGATCTCGCGGATACGGCAGAAGTGCACCCGGCGACTGATCGGCACGCTCCGAATCTTTGCCTGTTGCCTAAAAATGGAAATTGTTTTTTTTTTACTTGAACGCAAAATTACTGTTCAGCTATTTTTGACGTTGATTTTTCGTTGTATAGCTATCAGGCAAATTCATAATTTTTTACGTAAATTATGCAACCCGATTGACATCGAGGATTTTGCATCCGATTGTAAGACGAACCCTCTTTTCTGCAGGAGTTAGGAGGGAAAAAAACCTCGTCTTAGATTCGTGCAAACACGGTACATACCAATCAGGACCTGCATATGTAGTTTCTCACGAAAGTCACATTAATGGGGAATAAGGTTACACTTAGCACATTTAGCTTCTTTGGATCGCAACCCTGAAAACAACAAGCACCTTAATTGTACAAAAATTCCACAGAGAAAAAATCATTCGCCTTGACTGGGATTCGAACCGAGATCCCCCACTGGGATTCGAACCGAGATCCCCCAGCCAATGCTGCAGTCCATAATATGTTAAGCAGTCCAGACCATCTTGCCCAGTACAGTCCACAAATTTCCACAGAGGGGAATGACATCTCGGTATGTTAACTGGCTAAAGCACTTGACCGGAAATCGGGGGATCCGGGTTCCAACCCAGGTCAGGGCAAATGATTTTTTCGCTGTGGAATTTACGCATTATTTGGGCATTGTGGGTGACTCCGTTAAGTTATCCAGATGGCTAGTCTCGAAATACCTAAATAACTAACTTATCACATTAACATTGGGCTTTATCATAAGAAGTAAAATTGGTTTTCAGAATAGTAAAGCAATGTTAATATTATGTAATATCATAATAAGATCGCAACTTGAATATGGGGTTATTAGGTGGGCACCTTTTGTAAAGAAATACATGGACTTGATGGAACGGATACAAAAAAGATTTCTTAGAGTTATTTTCTACGGGGAGTATTAAATATACCCAATATACAAAAATCATATATCAAATAAAAATTTGCTAAGTTTTTATGGACTTATGTCACTTAATGCAAGAAGGAAGAGTAGGTATAGGACTTAAGTTTTTATATGAAATAGTAAAACATCCCAGAAACAATATTTTAATATAACAGTGTGTTTATAATTTATTTTTACATTTTTTGATATATCTTTTGTAAATTGTTACTGTAATAAGTTTTTTGAAATGTTAACAGTTGGGTCATTGGGAAAACGTAAAATAAATAAAAAACCTTGACTGCGATACATTTTGGCTTCTGCAAACACTTTCAGGAATGTAATATGTACCAAAGTCAAGGACCAAAAATACCAATTGCTCCAAAAACAAATTAAACATAATCTCTCCCACTGACTAAGTCCTCATGGGTTTTCACTGAGAAAGTGAGACAGTGGCTGGTGACGTTTCCACACCTAGCTCTGGCATCCTCCTCAGGGCACACAGTTCTTCGCCAACTCACTTCTTCAGATGGAAACCCATGAAGACTTCACCAGCATCATACTCTAGGAAAAAACCAGAGCCTTCACTAATTTCTCCTGCATTACCTCATGCATCATGAGTGATGCTAATGCATATACCACTCCTGTCCACACCTCCTCACTTTGAATGGTGTAAATATCAACATGACCATCAGGCGTCATGCCATTCACAGCTCCCATGCTGCCATTGGCAAATTTCAGGACGTTAAACTCGTAGATGGTCTTCAAGGCACTCACCACATGATCATGAGGAAACACCTGCAAAAATAAGAGTATGTATTCCATAATAGAATAATCAAGACATAATGGATAAAAGCTTTTTGGGTTTCCAACAGGACTAGGATCTCCATGGTGTAGGCCGATGTTTCGCTGGGAGATTTTCTCAACATGCTCAGGGCTGATGATGCCAATGTCGCCAAGTTCCGATAAGTATACCCTTCACCTAGGTGGTCTCTGATTAGTTCGGGATTTTCTCTCCTTTCTCGTCCTATTTATTGCCGGGTTCCAAGTGCTCCTTAGGCCCGTATTCTTAGTCGACCCTGTAGGGCCAACCGACCCTGGATACGTCATCAGCCCCTACATACACCACATCAAGCCCTACATATGGCCATTTTTGGAACTAAAAGGGCGCTACTTGATGTAGGGTACCCGAACCAGCCCTACACCCTACAAAAACATGGCGACCAAATATCGCCTGCTGATCACTTCGATTAAAGAATCTACGTTACAATGGATATTAAGGGAGACGAGCTCACACAAACCATTTTAAAATGTACAGTAACATAGCGGAAAGGTAATAATACTACCACTTTATAGCCACCAAGTTAAATAAATTATAAAATTGACTGAACTAATAAGAAAAATGTAGCAGTATACATGCACCTTGCTTCTACGAATACATGTATAATAATATTTTTCATGTTTGGCACTTGGTATAATTTTGGGAAACCAATACTTGATTTACGTATAACCATAGAAAACATATTTTCATGCCACTATTTGCCACATAATAAACTCAACTATGGAAGGTGAAAGCAAATGACGAACCTTGATGATGCAACGTAAGTTATCTCGTCAATGATCAC
Organism: Ischnura elegans; assembly: GCF_921293095.1. Lineage (NCBI taxonomy): Eukaryota > Metazoa > Arthropoda > Insecta > Odonata > Coenagrionidae > Ischnura > Ischnura elegans. Next base: position 24,191,170 of record NC_060257.1, on the reverse strand, counting down.
AATTGCTCCGTACTTATTACTATCTTGTACAGACCGCTTTTGAAGTAATTTAAAGACAATAAGGTTCTAATTTTGGCTCAATACGAGAGTATTTGTAGAGATAATAAAGGTACCGACACGACCTGGCAGACGAAACCGATTGTTTATTTACCTTGAGCTGTTGCCCTAACAACATGCCCGAAAATTATCAGACGTCTTTTCTTAGTTTCATAGTTAGTTCCCATTATGCCACCAGAGTGGAAAATTGGCACTCCGCCATCATCTACGTCATCTCAGAGAACTTGACGATGGAATCACACCCCACCACTTATGTAGGGTCAATTGAGAAACACAGGTAGGGGCCTTTTGTTATGTAGGGACGGATATGTAGGGTCGACTAAGAATACAGCCCTTAGTTGCAGTCCTCGATCTTTGTTGAAGTTATTCGTGTGAAGACGGATCTCCCCGGCTTCTTTTGTAATGCGGTCCCAATAACCTCTACTCCTACCAAGTAGGGTAGTTTCTTCCCAGTGGATATTATGGTTTTCCTGGGCACAGTGTTCCCCAATGACCGATTTTTCAAATTGACCGAGTCCGAGGTGGCATCGATGCCCCTTCACCTAGGTCTCTATGGGCCCTTCCTGTCTCTCCAATATACACTTTACCACATTCGCATGCTGGCTGTTTTGCCAGCCAATGCTGGCTGTTTTGAAGCCAGCCTGGTCACAAAGTTAACCAGGAGGAAGGTGGATAGTACATATGAATGTGGTGCTTAGCAAGAATCCTTGCTATCTTTCCCGAAACCGTGTAAACGTGTGGCAAGATGGCTTTTAATTTTGATGTTCTCGCAAATCCCAAACCACTCAGAGACCATCTAGGTGAAGGAGGAGGGTATATATATCGCAACACAGTGACATCGGTATCATCAGCCCTGCTGGGAAAGTCTCCCAACAAAATGTCGGCCTACACCATGAATACACTGACCTGGTTGGAAAACCGAGAAGCTTCCATCCATGCTATTCACAGGGAAAAGCTCAGATTCTTCAATTAAGACAGTATCTCCCCATGGACGGATCCAGACATAGGACTTGACACATTCAGCACGGAGCACGTCAATTGACATGGTCCCGTCCAAGCCAAGATACGGGGCACGTCAATTGACATGCTCTGCTAGCCTTTCTCCGCCTCCGTACGTGACTAATATCCACTTCCGAATCTTCTGATCATGTTCATGGCCTTCAGCAAGCTTTCCTCTTTCGAACCGTGTGCGCTGTTTGTTAATAGCAGTATTTGAACGGAAGTTATGGCGCGAAAACCTCTTCTCTATTTTTCTTTCTTATTTTATCAGCCAATTCTGACAGCTTTCGTGAAAATCGGGCCCGCATTGAATGTGTTAAGGTTATCATTTATGTAAGTATATAATTTTTTAATCAAGTATCGTTACGGTGACAATTTTTTGCACATATTAACATAATGATAAAAAATTATTAATAAAGAGTACATTAACACTAGAACCGCGGACAGGACTTTTTTGTCCCATCGCCTTTTGCAAATGTTTGCCATTCATGTACTAGAGGTATGATCTATTTTAAATTTACTGACTTTTACTCATTTTTATGCTCTTTCGAATGGTCATATCGAAAATATTGTACGATGTTTGGTTCGCGATAAAAACGACAATTTACCTAGAACCGCGAGATGGGACCTTTTTGTCCCATATGGGGAAAACATACAATTTCAGTTTTTTTGTACACTTATTTTGTATTTAGCATAATAACAGTTTATTACGAAGGGGATCGATGCACAGATATCATTATTCTGCCAGTTAGAAGCACAGAAGGGAATAACCTGTCCTCTGCGCCGGCCGCCTACTCACGCAGCGCCGGCCACGTCACCTCTGCCCAGTGCGTCTGCAGGTCTGAGCTTCCAACCAACACGCTTCGCCTTGCAGCACATTTAAACATTAACACTAGAACCGCGGAGGGGGTCAAATTGACCCCTTACGATTTTCAACATGTATATTTCACACTTAATTTTTTTTTCACCAACCTGACATTTTCTGACTTTTAATGAATTGTAGAAAGGCGTATTCGTGCGAAATTCCGACGCTCTAGGACTATTTTTGTGAACACTAGACAACAATATACCTAGAACCGCGGTAGGGGTCATTTTGACCCCTGCTCTGTTGTCGTTCCCGAACTTTATATTTTTGCAGCAGAAATTCACCGCAAGCGTTATTTTCGAAGGTCGAATGTATAGGAATGGCATGGATTACCTCTGTCGTTTCTTATTAGGCCGCAGATAAAGGCAACCTGCTCAGCGGACGCCTGAAAGAATGTGAGAGTCGAGCCGCGTAGAAATGGATCTACGCGAAAATTTCCGGGCACCCCCGTTTCCTCGGCTACCCCCACTCAAGGCTCCTTCCTTCTCCTACCGTGCCTCCCCTACCAGTGTGGCGTCATTGTAGTCGCCAGCTCAATTACATGAATTACAATGTAATACTTCGCAATTCACCCGAATTCATCAGTTTGCGCAGTAGTTCGTCTCGCCCGTTCGATTGTTGCGCTGCATCGCTCAGCGCTGAATGAAGGGCAATACCGTTTCAAGGGTGATACTCCATTCAACGCCCAGCGATGCGTCGGTCAAAGGGATACACCGCAGACCAGGTCGTTCGTATTCTCGAGCAACTTCAGGATGTGCCTGAGGTTTGCTCTGAGGCGGAGGATGATCCTGTTGTAGTGTATGACGGCGGCGTTGACGCCGAGGAAGACAGTGAAGAGTCCTTGACTGAAGATTCAAGCGAAGACACTGGTAAGTTTCCTATTTTTATTTTACTCGCATTCTTTGATAATTGTTACAAATCTATTTCATAAAGCATTTATTTTGTTTGGTACAGGTAATGAAGGTTAGGAGTACGTTCCCTATCAGCCGCCAACCACCCGCACTCTACGACGTGGACGTGGTCCCCAAATACAGCCTCCCGTGGACCAAGTCGCGTCCACAGTTCCTGCTCGAGGGACGGGGTCGCCCTGGAACTGCCCAGGGCCTCTGCCGTGGTGCTCGGGGCCATCGAGGACGTGGGGGTGGCGATGCTGTAGTCGCACCTGCTGAAGACGACGAGCCGCTTGAGTCTGCTGCTGCCGCTCCTCGTGGCCAGGTACGAGGACGAGGTGGTTCTCGCCGGGGGCGTGCTAGTCTTCAATCTTCTTCTTCACTGAGGGTGATGTTCGCTCAGCATGGGATTTGGTGATAACTCCAACTATGCTGAAGCACATGAAGATGTGCACGGAAAATCGGGCTCGTGAAGAAAGTGGGGAGAAGGACTGGTCGGTATCTATGGATGAACCGGAAGCATTCATTGCAGTTTTGTATGCACGTACGGAGCAAGGAACTTGGAGCTTGACTAGACATTCTTCATTACTGTATGCTTCTCTGCACCAATAAAAGTGTTTCTTTTTTCTTAAATAAATTTACATTTTTCCCCCATCCTCAGCCGAACATATAGTAAAAATGTGAAAAACGCATTATTTGTGCAAGGCGGGCAGCCTATCTAGCGCTTATACCGCCCACATATCATTCAAATTTCATTGTAAATCTCAGATAATTCATTTCACATAGTGCAGTATCCAAAAGAAACCCAAAATACTAAAAATATGGCAAGAAAAGACGAGGGGTCAAAATGACCCCCTCCGCTGTTCTAGGTATACGAAAAAGTCCGCGGTTCTAGTGTTAAACATTACCTAAACACGTGTTTAGTTCACAAAAACCACAAAAAACCGTGATTTGTACTTAAACATGACAGGATCAACGTCTTTTGTCAATGGGACAAAAATGTCCCATGCCGCGGTTTTGGTGGGGTTGGAAAGTTCAGCGGTTCTAGTGTTAATATGTTTGGTCATTCCATTTTCGAGGATATAATGATTTCAATGCAAATGGGATGATGTTTTTTACGTACTCAACCTATAGGAAATTCAATACTTAGTAGTTAATTTAAATATTTATCCCTTTTTTGTTAATTGGCCAAGACTTTTTGGATGAATCCGGGCATTCCCCAGGTTAGATATTAACTAATTAATTCATAAAATTACAATTATATAAAATGTAAAAATATTAATATAAACATTATATTGTAATACTGTATAACAGTAGTTCAAACTAAAAAAGCTAAATCATAATTTGTTCTTTTTCTACATTCGGAATCTAATTTGAAAAATCAATGTTAAAAAATAATTGGCTTAGGAAAAATGAAAAAATTCTTCAGCACACTGCTTCATCAGCATAAATAACCGGTAATGCTTTTAAAAAAGAAAAAACATAAACTTAAATTTCTGAGTAAGTTATAAATGCTGGTTATCATACCTCTTTGGTAACTCCACTGCTTCTTAGGTACCACTGTCCACAGAGTTGATCAGACATTATAGAATTTGAATGGGAAGACTTAGAAGAGTCAAAATTGTAGTACTTGCCTAAAACACAATGCATTAACAATTCATTAACAATGATCAAGATTCACCCAGCAGCACATACTTCATACTTGACAAGTTTTTGGAAAATTGAGCTTCAACATGTTACCGACGACCAGTGGCACAGCGAGGGGGGGTTTTGGGGGATAAAACCCCCCCCAGAGCTCAGAAATTTTTTAAAGTTCAATCCATTTTCCTTAATTGGATCAATATTACTCACTTACAGAATAGTGTAAATATTAATAAAATATCCCTCCGAAAAAATGACCATTTTGAACCATTTATCATGAAAGTTTTCTAAAGGAGTTCCCCCTCGCACCTCCCGCTTACCCTGGCAGGTATTCCACACCTCCAGACACCCCAGTATTAGTTGTGCCTAAAAACCCCCCCCCCTAGCCTTAATTCCTAGCTGCGCCCCTACCGACGAGGGCAAATACGAGAAATCATAGGCCTTGATCTTAGGATTATTGCAAAAGCTATGCATTCATGGAAGCTAAGCATATGTATTGTATTCAGTGGCAGAAACATATGGTGGTTGCGTGCCCCTCCCTTGCAGGACTGCCATATAAGATGGCATTTTCTTGTTTATGTGTAATCAGTTTGAATACAGCTCTCTCAAACTTTGCATGTGGCTTGATTATTTTTTTATTCAAATAAAAGTAAAAGTAGCTCAAGGTATATTTTGCACCCCCCCCCCCCTCTTGAGTTTTTTCTGTATCTGCCACTGATTGTATTAGTCGGATTAAAAAGCTGAGCATTAGGAGAAAATTTGGAATTTCACGCCCTTTTTAGCCTAACAGTCACAAAACAGAATTTATGAAATGTTAAATATGCATGGCAATGATAATAGACACTACAGAGGAGGGAATAAAACATTTTGCTGACATCTGATTTTATTTTGAAAAAGAGTTAATTTTTTCATTCTTCCTAAAAAATTCATCTACTTCATACACACCAATTCCATCATCTTCAAATAAATGTAACCAATAAAAGCAAATCAATCCAGCCCTTGTGACAATTTACCCTAGATGTTCATAGTTATTGAATGACTTAAGATTTAACACTGAAAACTATAAGGGCAAAGACAAAAATTTTAACAGAAGAGAGCATGAAATTTGAAAAATATTTTCAAAAATATCACATGATATCAATATTTCAAATTTTAACTCCTCATCTTATTTGGGCTCACAAATGGAATTAATGGCTTGAAATAAGTACGTGCACTCCACCAGGGGTTTAGTTATGATAAAGTCGGACAATCCATGCTTAAGCAGAATACCTACAGTTCGGCTGGCGAGAGTGGCCCAATGACAGCGCAAAAGGAGGCGGAGAACCCTGCACCAGCACGGTTTGCAACCAATCGCTGTCCCCCAAATGCACCTCACACCCTCGCCAAATCATACAACGTTGTCACATGCATATTAAGCACCAAAACAAGGCTGAACCACCAAAAGATGACCTTTCGTCGAATCATCAAAACAAGCGATTCTTCGTGCCAAAGATCCACAGAGAAAAAACCATCCGCCTTGACCGGGATTCGAACCCGGATCCCCCGATTTCCGGTCGAGTGCTTTAGCCAGTTAAGCTACCGAAACATCATTCTTCCCTGTGGATATTTTTGGACACTACCGGACAAGGTGTTGCTGGACTGCTTAGCATATGATGCCACAAGCAGTCCAGATCATGGGCACAGCGCCACAGCCGGTGACTCCCGTTTAAGTTATCACCATGGCCAGTCCCGGCATACTTTAAACTAGTCAAGAGCGAACACCTCTATGTGTTCTATGTCCGGGCCTGCTCTCCGGCTGTGGTGCTGTGCGCACGATCTGGACTGCTTGTGGCATCATATGCTAAGCAGTCCAGCAACACCTTGTCCGGTAGTGTCCAAAAATATCCACAGGGAAGAATGATACCTCGGTAGCCTAACTGGCTAAAGCACTCGACCGGAAATCGGGGGATCTGGGTTCGAATCCCGGTCAAGGCAGATGATTTTTTCTCAGTGAATCTTTCGCACGATTGTGCATCGCAGGTGACTCCCGTATAAGTTATCACCGTGGCTAGCCCCGGTATACTTTAAACTAAGCAATTCTTCCTTTGGGTCCTTCACGCTCATTGTCCCTACCGGCTCCATTCTTAAGGGAACCCTTGTTTACATGTGAGGTGGGCGTTTCCCTTTCTTACCTGGCAACCTTGCCCCCTAACCCGAACTAGACCCGTCTAAATGTCATTGGACAACTCTCAGCAGCCGTACTGTAGTGAGTATTTCAGCATGCACAATAATATCAATTCTCACGAATCCAAAATCAATATTCCCCTAAAGTTCTTAACCATAGTATTTGAATATATTGTCTAATGAATAGTAAATATGTAGATTCCAAACTTGGATATCCCAATTTTGATTTACCATTCCACAGCTTGGTCTCAAATGCCTGCTGAGCTTTTTCTAAAGCAGACAAGTACTTATCTCCTTCATCTGATTCACCCATTAATTTTGACATCTCTATCATGCACTGTAGCGCAGCCAACCACAGACTTCCACAATAAGCACTGCAATAAATCATAGCATAACACTTTTAGCACATAAAATATATAATAAAAATGAATTGCTGTTTGTTAGTCTTGTTAAAACTCGAGAACAAGAATATTAATACTTCAATATTAACATTTAACTGACATCCATAATAGGTTTCAACCATGGTAGGTACTTACTGGCAGAAACTTGTCAACCTAATAATTGTTTATTAAAAATGTCAGTGCAATTTCTGTTCTAATAATGCCTTCTTTCAAAAGTAAGAAAGTGATAAGTATGCCTTCTTTCCCTATATGAACATCAGCAGTGTCGGTTCGCCATTGTGTCATTCACAGCTCCTGTGTCGCCTCACACAAATTTCAAGTCATGTGCATTATTTGAAGGTGCTCCAGTACTTTTATACAATTTTGGACTTAAATTTTGAATAATGTGTCATTCAACACACACACCAAAAATTATGTGACCCTATGCCAGAGTTATATTCTGGCAAGTATGCCCAAATCCATTTGAGCTGGAAACATAGACTCTAACAATTACAACATATAAATTGGGAATAAGACTGTGAATATTTTATTTCTTAGGATCATAGCCCCCAAATTAACACATAGCTTGAATGCTTTAGCCTAACTTTTGTGCATTACATCTTTTGTGGACGAGGTATGGAATAGTATATGGAGGAGGCAACCGGCAGCTAGAGGTAATTTGAGCCATGAAGACAGGGTCAGAAAGGAATGGTAAAGGGAAAAACTGCAGCAACCAACAGATGAGGTTCTGTACTTCAAGTACTCTTCAAAAAGCAAAAAAGCAGGGATCCGGCAGTCACTGAAAAATCTTCCCCACCTAAGAGATTTGAACCCAGACCCACAGATTAGGAAGCAAATACTCTATCCACCACACCAACCTAATCCCCACCCACACATTGTCAAGAAAGTATTAATTAAAAATGCCCTGGACTGCCTGTAGCATTACTGTTCCCCAAATACTGAGTTTGCTCATTCCCAAAATGTTAACATTATAAAAAAATTCAATTCTATTCTGGATGGGTTCAGGACAAACCTTGGACCCTCCATTGTCCACGAATCATATGTTTGGTCTGGGAATCCACCATTCTCAATGAGGCCATCGCCATCTGCATCAAATCGGGAGAGGGTTCGCTCCATAACCAACTTGGCAGCTGTCCACAATGCCCTCAAGTGTTCTAAATCTGCTGGCCCCTTCTCACCAACGGCATAGTCGCGGTATGCCTGGAGAACAAACTTTGAGCTGAGGTCTCTCCATTCTGACACATCGTGGATTGGATAAGCATTGGGTAGTAAGAATGGCTCTTCCTCTGCAGCACAGAAATAGAAAAATAGCCAACTGTTTAGTCACAATAATAATGAAGAGTAAAAATATCAACTACGTAATTAGCTAATATGTAATGATCTTTTCAGCTCAAGTAGCTTCATTTTAACTTCTCCTGATATTGTGGCCTAGTTGAGGTTTGGTCCACCTTATTTCTAATGAGTAGGAAAATTATCCACACATGATTACCAAATTCTTTCAAGTGCCCAACGGCTATTTTTATTAGTACAGCGATGGCAACAGACGTAATCGGTGAAATTTCACATAGGCATGTAAATGAAGTTGAAAAAAATCAACTTGGCAGATTCTACCAACTTTAAATGATACGGATCTAGGTTTCATCTGTGCCACACCTTCATTATGACTGTAGATTTTCAAAACCCACCACAGTGTCATTAGAAGTTGGGCCATATCAATGCAAAAAAGGACTTCATATTTTCGACCTGACCAATTGGCAACGTTTGGAGTCACTTTAGTAGGTGAGAAGCTCACAGGGTGGCTATTCTGGCCAAAAAATGATTGATAACTCAGCTGTTTTTTGCAAAATTTTAGAGAATTAAGGCATAAATTCATACAAAAGATATTAATAGATTTGGACAAAATTGCACTCTTAAAAAGGGTTAGCCACTTTTTCCAGGTGTCACAAGTTGCCCTTGAGGAAGAATAGGATGGTTTCCTATAATTTTTTTATTGCCTAAATCGAAATATTATTACTCCTGGAGTACGTATTTCACGCTTTTAGATTTTTAAATGACGATATATATTTTTCGCGATTGAATGAAAAGTGAAAATTTTCAAGCGCACAAAAATGCGAAGGCTAAGTATGAATGCTAGGAAAACTCCGTGTGATGTCATTCTGGTTCCCGCTGCCGCAAGTGAGGTGACCTTCAGACAAGGCTTTGAGCACTGATACGACACAGGATGCTAGCAGGTAGCAGAGTACCCTGCTAGCTGTTAGCGCTTGGCTTAAATAAGGATTATTAATACCTTGTCAAACAAAGGAAACTTTCCCACCTTAGCCAGTTTTAATAGGTGATTATTAAGACATGTTTCCCTGAGCTCTTTGCCTCATGCATGCATTGGTAATCTCAGACGATGTAAAACTCCTATCTACTCGTATGGAAACTAGGTCCCTGTGACGTCACATGGAGTGGAATCGCATGGGCGCCAATCTGGCCTTTTTCAAATGAGGACAAAATTGACCATTGCCATTCGTCTAAACCGGTATTTTTAAAACCAAATAATTTGTATATTATGAATATAGTAATGGTGGTTAACAAATCACAATCAATGCCTGTCGTTTTCTTTGATGAAGTAAACTACCCTATTGCCGAAAAAAATAACCCTAGCGGTTATTGTTCTTATTCTTTCAAAATGCATGTTCACCCTCTAGTTAATAGGATTGATCTGAACTCATCACAGTGCTAAGGACATTTATATACTAAATCAAAATGTGTTCAAACATTTTTTTTAAAGTCACTGTATTAATTAGAGATGGGTCGAATAGCAGATTTCTCGAACTCGAATATCAAATTCGAATATTAAATCATTGCTCGAATATTCGAATACCTCGAATTTCGAATACCTCGAATACTAAATGATGAATGCTGGAATGTTTGACTCGGTTGCCTATGCAGCAGGCAACACAAGATTTTGGGGAGTAATTTTGATTTCCTTTAAAGGATTCGAACAGGAATTTAGCTGATTAATGGAATATTTTAATTTTATGGAAACAATTGGGCATATAATTAATTCAACTAACATCGCTTTACCCCCACTCCTGCTGCCAAGTGCTAGCTGACAATCTGAGGCATTTTGTAAAATACAAGCTCTTCTCCACCGTATTTTCTTCAATTATTTTCAGTCCATCTTTGGGAGTTCTCACGAGATAAGAAGATGAATTGGAATTGCTATCAGGGAGAAACCAAATATCCTGAGAAAATATCCCTTCGTCTGGGACTGTAACAATAAAGATTTATAGCACCACTCATAAATTGTAACTTGATATATGTTTTCGGAAAAAAATACCACATCGACTTCCGAGAAGCTCTGCTGCTCATATCGAGTCTCGCCAGAATGCCAAGCCTCCGTCCTATTTTGACATTTATTTCCTCGCGTAAAATGCTTAAATAAAGTCAGAAATGCGTCGCGTTTGGTCTTGTTCTTTTTTAAATTACGCGCACATTACTAATATTTCAATCCAATAAAGGTGTGATAATAATTGCCGAAAGTAATTGTTAGACACCTTTCGGGCTAGTAGATGACTCATGCAGCAGTTGACCTCCAGAAAGGGGGAAATTCGAAGCAGGTAGGTAAAAAAAGCCAGTGGGTGAGAAAAGGGGGTGGGCGCGAGACAAGCTTTTATTTTTCTCGCGTAACTTGATATTTTTTTCGAAGCTAAGGTCTTCGTAATATGATCCCTGCGCGAGCTGGGACCTTTTTTTATTTCGGAGAAGAGGAAAGCTTCAGAGGGGGACAGCGCAAATGTTACTATCCCACGGTACTCATGCAGCAGTTGAGCTCCAGAAATGGGGAACTTCGAAGCAGGTAGGCAGAAAAAGGTCAGTGGGCTAGAAAAGGGGGGCGTGAGACACGTCTTTATTGTTCTCGTGTAACTTGATATTTTTTTCGAAGCTAAGGTCTTCGTAATACGACCCCTGCCCGAGCGAGGACCTTTTGTTTGATTTCGGGAGGACCTTTTGTTTGATTTCGGAGAGATGAAAGCGTCAGAGTGGGTTAGGCGAGTGCTGAATGGAGGGGGATAGCAGATCGTGGGAAATGCGCCGATGTTACTATCCCACGGCACTGGAGTTTCCTGGTGGGAGAAACCGGGGATTTTCGGATTTTTTCACCCGGATCAATTTAGGTTCCCCACGTCGAACTCTTTTCACCGCTCTGACCCGCGAATTTGATGTATTTCGTCAACTTGCTTATACGGCGCTGCATGCACTAAAAGACTAGAGTTATGTACATTTTTCCGAGTCAGCTACCAACGACGTGCGAGCGACAGTGTACGACGCGAAATTCAAAGTATTCGAGGTATTCGAGGCGGTACTTTTCGCATAAATATTCGAGACCTCGAATATCGAATACTTTCTAGTATTCGAGGTATTCGAGTATTCGCGGATACTATTCGCACATCTCTAGTATTAATCAAGCTTCTGCATGATAGACTGAGGCCTCCTCTATGAAGTCCCCTTGGGATGAGTATTGCTCAATTTTCATTGATTTATACTCTTTTTTCTTTCTCTGCTACTATTCCCATTAGGGGTCCTATAAACCCACTTATATTTATTTACCAACTTTTAATGATACAGAGCTAGGTTTCAGTTCTACCACAGTGATCATTAACCTTCATAACAACTGTCAATAGTCAAAACCAGGCCATTAGAAGTTAGAAGAGGAAATTAAAAAGAGGAATACATATTCTCAAACTGACCAATGGGCACTTTCTGAGTCCCTTCAGCAGGTGAAAAGCTCACAGGGAGGATATTCTGACCAAAAAAAATTACTGTTTACTCAGCTTGTTTAGCAAAATTTTAGATCATCCACAAAATTGATAGGAAACATTGATTTATAGAGTACATATATGAGAATACATATTTCATTGATATGAAAGGTAACATGTATGTATTAAATTGTACAGCTTTTCAAATTTGGCAGCTTTCTTGAAACAACTCTTCTACACAGGGACTTATAAAAAATATTGGGGGGGCCCATATACGAGGTCTTGCCCCGGGAAGAGGTTAAATTCAAAGTGTGTCGCAGCACCGTAACACTATCATGATTCACACCACCTGATTCAGTCAACCTGCTTCACCTTATAATTATTTGTTTTAACACATTGTTGAATTTATTTTAAAAGGTAACTATCGTCAAACATGGGAAATAAAAATTAACAACATATTTTTGTGATTTCACAAAGCATAATATAACTTAATTATTTTCTTGAAATATTGAGGGGGCTCCGCCCCCCCCAAACGAATCTTTGAGGGGGCTCGGGCCCCCTCAAGCCCCATGGAGTCGGCGCCACTGCTTCTACAACTTATGACAGTTAATGCACACAGACAGAATCATAAACAACTCACCTGGGTCACCAAGGTCATGCGGAACAGTATTTTTCACTTTTCTGAAGGCTACTTTTCCATCAAATAAAAATTTATACATGGCACTATTTTCAGAGAGAACAACATCACATATTTCTCGCTGTAAACTCAGCTGCAGCTTTGGCCAAAGAAGAGATAGGGCAAAGGAGGCATAGAAGTGAACATCATACGATGTGTACATTCGATACTCATGGCCTTCCAGGTAAGAAAACCTTCCATATTCTTTCCTGTTGAATAAAAATGGAGCAAGAATAAGTAAATTACATATTTATGATTTATTCATAGCTATACCAAATTGATATATACATCACAAACTATTGTATTTTAAGTTTTAAGCATTTAACCGTATTTCCTTGACCTATGCAAAATTATTTTGTGTAAAATAGGAAAGTTTTTGACATAAAATTTCGTTGCCATGAGAAAAGCAGATTTTCAAGATCGAGAATTATTTCTTTGGGTATGGAATCATTATTATAATATTTCCTCACCTAACATCATGAGGGGATAGCTTATCACAGTCTTCCATAATAAACCACACTGAGCCACCATCGGACACAAAATAAAGTTCATTGAAAATTGCACTCTTGTACCAGTCTGGAAGTTCTCTGAAAAAATCGAACAGATGTTATAAGCCACAGCAAATAATACTTCACTTCACTTAATAGATTTAATAATGGACTTAAGTCAAGCTATAAAATAGTATTTGGAAGAGGCAACCTACAGCTGAGGTCATTAGTATCACAGGGAAGGGTAGGGTAGGAGGTAGGGTGAGTAGGGGTGGAGAGAAACTCAGCATCAGCATTAGACTACCCTTAACCTTCCGTCAGGTGCAATATTGGAATTGATGAGTTCTTGTGCAATGTGCCTGACAGGCACAGATGTGAAAAAACATTATCAACTCTCACAAGGAGACATCGCGAGAGTGATGTTTGGGATTTGAATGCTGATGTTATTTTCAGAAACTATATAGGTAATGGAGAAAAAAAGTCACGGCCTTCTTCCACATAGGCCCGGGTTCAAGAGATATTTGCATATAAAGATTTCACGCACTATGACTTCCCTTGAGTTATCACATCTCCTCAAGTAATGCCATGGCTGTGTGGGTTAGGGCACTGGACTATGTTCGCACTTTCTTATTTTTTTACGTTTTCTCCGTCTTCCTTAAACGCGGTTAAAATTTTGTCTTTATTCTTTAAAATTGAACCTACTGTAGAATTTACCAGACCAAACTCACGACAAACTTCAGCGATTTTTCTTCCACTTTCCACCGCTCTGATCACCCGCACTTTTTCCTTGATAGGAAGCACCTTCCGTTTGACACCACAACTTGACATTGCACAAACAAAACACAACTAACGACGTATAACAACTATCCTATAACAACTTTATAACGACGATAAACAACTGTCAACATACGCGATGCTCACACGGAGGTAGTTAGTGATGTGACTGATGATCTACCGTAACTAACGATACAAACAATACAATACAGTGTGCCTGTGTCAGTGACCTTGTAGAATGTAGGGGTGGGAAGGGCTAAGACCCAGGTATGCGGGACAGCCCCCGCTCCCTCCAGACACCAATTAAACAAAAGAGCTGCATCCCGTCTCCAGCTCAACGTCCAGCTTGTGACCTTTTTTTGCTTTTGATGTTCATACACATGGTTTCTATGAACTTTGGGACATAATACAATCACACTACCACTTTTTCAACCTAAGAACCGAAAAAATTTTGACGCTATACCCGAGCGTCGCAATATTTGTTGACGATATAAACAGGTTTTCATACAACATAAAATGTTCAATTTTGGCGGGTCTGTATAAAATGTGACGTTAAACCCGAGTTGACGTTACATCCGATGCCGTTATAACCAAGTTCCACTGTATATGAAGAGGCTGTGGGAGCAATGGCTGGGATGAGGATGAGCACATTACCAGGAAATTCAAGTGTAAGTAATTAAATATGTACATCCTAAAATTCTTCATCCACTTAAATTAAAATAAATTAGTAAACCAACAAGGTAAAAATTTAGAAGGATCTTGCTAGAACTAGCAGAATTAGAAGCAAGTTTGACAAGAATAGCAGGTATTTAAGCATGATTATAAGGATGTAGCAGAGATTTCAAATTTTGATTAGCATTACATTCAGCAGGAATACTGATGGAACATTAATATGTATATGTAACAATTAAACAAAAGGTTTATAGCTTTGATAAAAGTAATGAAGCCTTTCAAATAGTAACTAGTGACTCAGTTATTCAACAGGAAGGTTAAGTTTAGGTGACTGAGGAGCTCAGCTCAGAGTAAGCCAAAGGCATATAATTAATTTTCATACTCAGGAGGGCCAGTTCCTTTGCAAGGGCAGTCTTGAACCTCAAGGATTTTCTTGAGGGGATACCCAAAGGCTTTGCCCAGGATTAGAACCTGGGACATTTAAGTTAGCAGCCCAACAAACTACCCACCAGGCCACCACACTCTCAAATAGCATCTACCTCATAAAAATTATTTTATGTCAGCTGAGGAATATGCATAGAACACTAAGTAAAACTAAACTCAATCTAAGAGTACCTACTTGTCATTCAAGACTGGCTCTTGCCATTTCTTAATCTCTTCCTCCCATCTCTTGTAGTTGCTGAGAGCATAAAGGGATAGTGCTGCACTAGGGCTTTCTTCCTTTCCGAAATATTTGGTGTAAAACCTGAAAAATAAAAAGACCAAATTTAACGAAAAACAAATTATACAGACAAATAATGTATCACCTATTTGCTGAAGAGAAAAAAAAATGTCCAAGGAATGAGAAAGAGAACAAGATTAAAATAAAAAAGATAACCCAAGATTCACCCACTGAAATGTTTTATGACTGATATTAACATCAGCTCCTCTCTCAGCCTTAATTCAAATGCATATAAAGTTGCATAGTAGCATCAAATACACACTGCATCACCATTACATAGGTATTTCTTTCGGCCCACCACAAAGCACCCAGAAGGAATCGGGCATTCGGTGAAAAATCTCTTCCACCACCTGGATTTGAACCTGGACTCACAAGATAGGAAGTCAACCCACAAGCCATCACACTAACCAGCTCCCATGGCTATTTGAATTTTATAACTCCAGACTTATTCATAACTATACAATATCAACTTCCGTTGCAAAAATGTCCTCACAGCATCATACATAACTCAAAAATTATTTCACTCGCAAAGAAACCATAAAAATGTTAGAAAAATGAAAGAAAACATTACCACATAACACCAGAAAGCTTCAATTGACAATGGTAACTCCTTCTATAAAAACTTGTGATCTTAATCCAATGGATTGATCCAATAAAAAATAATAATAGTCATGCCATTGTATTTGGCACAAAAACAAGCAGAAAAACCTCATGACTTAATTATATTTCCAACTGAACATTTGATGTTAAACTTATGTAATTAAAATAGGTAATAATTGTCTAGATGTTAAAAAAATTAGGCCAATCGAGGGTCAGAAAATACAAGTCATGACTGTATGAATACAATTTTTCCATGAGACTTAGTGCAAGAGTTCTGCAGATTTGCATTAACTATTAATCCACATCTTTCAGGCATTGCTGCATTGTTATACAATGAAATTTTCAGATATGTATATGTATACAATAAAGTGGCCTTCATTGGACAAAAAACTTTATAGCCAATTTGAAGACACAGCATTGCCCAAAAGACATGGATATACTTATTGTCATTCAGACAAACTGATCAACAAAAACATTTCTGACATTGACACTGTTTTCCAACTGGCAAATACCTTGTGTATGTGCATCCTTTTCCTGTGAAATTTACTTTTGGCATGTCCCACACCAATGAAAATTCAACCTCTGCTGAACCACCAGCAGGAATGGTTGGGCAATTGACGCAAATTCCACATGCAGTTTCATAGCCTGTAAATGTCAAAAATACATAAGCAATCAAATAACAAAGCGCCTATTATCAACTAAAACTCATATTTAACATCCAACTTCTTGATAATTCCTTCCAAAACCTGTTACAAGTGATCATTATTGCTTTAGGTAAAAAAAGCGATGGTATAGATTTCCACAAGAATTGTTGCCCATATAAATTTGTGATCATATCACTGATTTCACAAAAGCCATGCCATCTGACGACCTCTATGGAAATTTGCTCTTCAGAGAAAATCTGTTAGGTGAGTGAATGCGTGTTTGTATCTTTCAAGTTCTTTTTTTTCAATATTTTTTCAAATTCCCCCACAACTAAAAAAATCCCTCTTAGCACAGCCCTAGCAAGCAGTTAACACATTCAATGCGGGCCCAATTTTCATGAAAGTCGTCAGAATCGGCCGATTAAATAAGAAAGAAAAATAGAGTGAGGTTTTTGTGCCATAACTTCCGTTCAAATACTGCTATTTACAAATGGCGCACACAGGTCGAAAGAGGGAAGCTTGCTGAAGACCATGCACATGATCAGAAGACTCGGAAGTGGATATTACTCTCGTACGGAGGCGGAGAAAGGGCTTCCGGCCCAAGCCGAGATATGGAGCGCATCAATTGATGTGCTCCGTGCTGAATGTGTTAACTAAACTGAGGTTAATCAGCCAAAGAACCTATCCCCTTTTGAAAAATGACAGTTCCCGCCAGGTTAAAAAACAGGTTTAACAGCATATATATATATATTAATGTAAAAATCGATGAAACTCCTTCAGGAAAATAAATCAAAAATCAGTAATTGTAATGGCATACAATATCTGCACCAGAAAAATGGACGTTATACCCTTAAACTAAAGAAAAAAATATATATGTATACTCTCACTGTTTCTCTTGGTTTCATCTCCCTCTGTAAAGCGGCCATCTTCCAGCAAATCATTCCACACATCACTGCCATTTCCATTGGGGTCAAAGCTTAAACAGCGACTAACATTGGTCTTTTCCTGATGAAGAGGAATGCCTCACATTAGAATATATAAACCATGCCGAAGATTCAAAATTCAAATCATAAACAACTATGTGATTAAATACTGTATATTTTTCAGGACACATAGACACGTTTGTGGCCACATCTACAATCATTTAACACTCAACTGCAGCAATACTCTGCAAGAAAGAGAACTGCTATTTTCTTTATTTACTAAAGGAGACATGCTTTTACATTCAGATTTAAGAGAAATTTTTTTATCTCCACCAATATACTATAGCTTACACATATACTCAAATTTTGCTTCATTTTTGCTTTCTTATAAGCAAAAAATATAAAAATCTGCATCTAGTAAGTTGCACCTACATTCTTTACATACTTTTCTACTCCATAAATAACATGGACTTGAATTTCTCTTTAACCCTTTTGCTGCTTCAATAGATTTTTCATCGGTTCCATTATTTTGCCTATTATCCAGAAAAAAATGAATTGAATCATTCATTTGACGTCGCTGAATGTCGCCGCACGAATGGACGTAGTTCCGCTAGAATTTCGAGCAGATGGCAGCACTCCCGCTTGTAGCAGCGAAAGGGTTAAAGCAATCAGGACTAAAGTGCTTACAGCTATATTGATGTCCACATGAAGCCCACATTAAAAAATCCCAAACTATATTCTTTAATCCAATAACAGTGAAAAATAATAAACAAATATCTCTAGTCAAGGCAGAGCAAGATCAAAAAAAGCGATCTCGACAATAATCTCTCACCAAAAACGATAGGAAATGCAAAGGAATATGGCAAGCAGTATATATCACTAAGTCCACCATTAATAAGTACCTTATCCTTACCTTCCGAGAAGCGCTAATTCCATAAGTGCATGGCATTCCCTTCAACTGTTGCTGAATCAAGACGCCAGAAACTTCATTCCCATCATTTTTTCTCTCATAAAATTCACTACAGCACACACCTGGGGATAGTTGTAAGAGGATTTAATTGATCCACTACAGGAAATGCATGAATTCCATCGCCCACATTTTTTATCTCAATTATAAATATTAAATACATAGTAAAAATTTCAGGGATCAGTACAGATGTCCACATAAAATTTGGAGAATCCATGTTCAAACCATGTACACAGAACACAACACAAATCAATGAATGGCAAATATGTTTTCTCTGCAAAATACAGTAAAACCTCTTTATATCGTAATGGAGGGGACCAAAATTCGGGCAATTTGATGTATGGAGGTTCACTATAGAGAGGTTTTAGTGATAGGCACCATTTTTTCATATACTTCGGAAATGAAAGGCACTACTGTCTTTTAAACCATTACATATATTTGTGTGTGTAAACAAACATGCATGCATAACAGAACATACATTTATTATTTAATAATTACAGAAAGGGAGCGCTATTACATGATTTTTACCATGATTCGAGAGAAAACGATGTAATCTCTCTCAATTAAACAGTTGCTTAAAATGATTAGGAGAGTTGGATTCCTCTTTTCTTATTTAGGTAGGTAAGCTCTCATATTGAACAAAATGGCCACAACTAATGATTAAAGTGAAAATTACAGCATATTAAAGGTATATGCATAAGAAAAAAAATTGAAACATTTATTGCTGAAAATGTCATTCCATGTACATAATCGCGGCTGCATTAATGGTCTCTTGTTGTCTTGGTACAACTTGCGGAGGTAGTTAGGCCGTCTCAGGGGTATCTCCTTGATATGATAAGTGGAGGTTTTATGATATAAAAAGTTTCACAACAAAGAGGTTTGCCTATAAATTTACATGAAAATCAGACGGGACCGCAAGGGTGGTATGAAGTATGGAGGTTTACGATGTAAAGAGGTTTACTACATAGAGGTTTTACTGTAATGTCATTCGATCGAAATGCTCCATCATTTCTACATCATTGTACATCCACTCACTTGATCTATCATCCTTGTCCCCAGTGCCACTTTTGAAAGTAAATGTGATGCTGACATTTTTCACTTCCTTACTGTTATTCTCTATTGTCCATACAAAAACAGCAGCAGGAAGACTGGAATCCTTTGAGAAGGAAATGAAATATTGACTCTTCAATTCACAAGACAATCATTACATGCAACAAATTATGTAATTCAAAATTGGTAAAAACACACTACATTCGCACAAATTAAGTGCATGATTCTGTAATTTTCACTATTTATGAATATATAGAGGAACTATATTTAATTAACAAATCACTATCGCAATTTGTTTTTCATTCTGCCATCACATGTGAATTTTGGAACCATAAAAGGTTTCCCTTCCAAAATAACCTTACAGATCACACTACAAGGTGTTTGAAATAATGTAAGCTACAACAATAGGGTGGTTTCCTGTTTTTTTTATTGCCTAAATCGAAAGATTATTACTCCTGGAGTACGTATTTCACACGTTTGGATTTTTAAGTGATGATATCCATTTTTTGCGATTAAATTAAAAGTGAAAATTTTCAAGCATACGAAAACGCGACAGCTAAGTACGAATGCAGGGAAAAGACCATGTGACGTCAGTCTGGTTCCAGCTGTTGCTGTGTGAGGCCACATTAGTGCGAGGCTATGAGCACCGCTACGAAGCAGGCTGCTAACAGGAAGCAGAGTACCCTGCTAGTAGATAGCGATTGGTTTAAATAAGGATTATTAATTACCCTATCAAATGAAGGGAACTTTCTCACATTAGGCAATTTTAATAGGTGATTATTAAGAGATGTTTCCCTGAGCTCTGTGCTTCATGTATGCATTGATAATCTCAGACAATGTAAAACTCCTAACTACTAGTATAGCATCTGGGCCCCTCTTACGTCATGTGGAGTGGCATCACATGGGCGCCAATCTGGCATTTTCCAAATGAGGTTAAAATAGGGTGGTTTCCTTCATCAAAGAAAACGAAAGGCATTGATTGCGATTCGTTACCCACCATTAGTGTATTCATAATATACAAATTATTTTGTTTTAGAAATACCGGGTTAGACGAATGGCAATGGTCCATTTTTATCCTCATTTGAAAAGGGCCAGATTGGCGCCCATGCGATGCCACTCCACGTGACGTCACAGGGATCTAGTTTCTATACGAGAAGATAGGAGTTATACGTCGTCTGAGGTTACCATTGCAAGCATGAGGCGCAGAGCTCAGGGAAACATGTCTTAACAATCACTTATTAAAACTGGCTAAGGTCGGAAAGTTTTCCTCGTTTGATAAGTTATTAATAATCCTTATTTAAGCCAAGCGCTACCAGCCCGCAGGGTACTAGGCTAGCCGCTAGCAGCCTGCGTCGTATCAGTGCTTAGCCTCGCCTCAAGGTCACCTCGCAGGGCGGGAGGGGGAACCAGAAATACGTCACGCGGAGAGACTTCCCGACATTCATACTTAAGCGTCGCGTTTTCGCGCGCTTGAAATTTTTCACTTTTCATTTAATCGCGAAAAATAGATATCGTCATTTAAAAATCTAAAAGCGTGAAATACGTACTCCAGGAGTAATAATCTTTCGATTTAGGCAATAAAAAAATAATAGGAAACCACCCTATTGACCATTAACATTCGTCTAAACCAGGATTTCTAAAACCTAATAACTTGTATATTATGAATACACTAATGGTGGGTAACGAATGGCAATCGATGCCTTTCGTCTTCTTTGATGAAGGAAACTACCCTATTGTTTCCAGAAGAGTACGCCCACCACCTCAGCCAATTATGAAGCCTAACTTCACTTGACGACAAGTACAAAGCCATAAATCCTATGTGTGGTATGTGTCCACTCTATGCTGATGCCCTGACAATTTTAATTTAAGGCCCTGTCCATATCAATTCAGGCAGGGGGGTTACCTTCATAGTATCAGATTTCATTATAAATTTAACATTATACATCAACTTCAGGACAAAGAAACACTTCTATTTTATATTTATTTTTGTCCAAAAAAAAAAATATTGTCCCAAGATCCACCAAACATGGACACGTGGGTGCTATTTTTCACATGAAATATTTGACAAAAAACTAAAATGCTCATGTCTTACGAATGGTTCAAGAAATTTTGCTCCTTTTTGTTTTATTTGAAAGATAATATTTTTGTGATTAACATGATATCCTAGATTTTAAAATGTGTGTCCACATTCTCTTGCTGAAATTTTTTGATTTTTTTTTTCAAAAATGCAAATCCTAAAAATTTTATTTTTTTTACAGTGTATCAGTACCATAGATAGAATACTACAATCCCTACCTAAAGGTAAATAGAAAATTTCTCCCAATCAAGAGCAGATCCCCAAATAACAGCCAGCTATTCAGGTACATAAACTCATTAATTAATAATTTTAAGTCGACATTCTTCAAGCTATTTTAGTATTCCACCCATACTGATATTTTATCATAAGTATGTATTTCCTATATGCAGAAATTAACTTTCAATATGAGAAGTTTAGAGGGCTTATTTGAGGATGTCTGTAACCTGATACATATTACATTATAAAGAGAAGCAATTGAAATCAGACCAATTTTGACCAAAAAATATTGGCCGAAGGATAAATATTATCATTGGGTCAGATATCCGTTGGGATGTGATGGGCTGACATTAATTGGGTCACAGCTACTGAGATTTAGGTAACATAAAACTAAATAGTTCTTTGGAAATAACTAACTTAAACTCACCTTATAATTGTGTGGAATGACTGGAGAGACTTGCCGGCACACTAAACGGATATTGTGTTCAGGTATATCATATGTCATCCAAGCACGAGGGTATAAACCATGGTAATGTGCATTTTCTCCAGGAAATGCCCAACTCCACGAGGACAAACGATTTCTTGGCTTCCTAATTAATAAACAACAAGGCTGGGTCATGGCATTACAAATGTTCCTTAATGTTAATGTCGATTACACCTGGACATAACATTCCTTCACCGTCTACTGCATGGAGACATTGACTCTGTTCATCTGGTAGAAATGATCCCTTTCCATGTCCCCATTTTAAACACTAGGCAAACATTCATGTTTTCACTCCCTCATTCTAATAGAAATTACGCCTTCCACTCACCCTTAACCAGAACTATGCGGAGCATTAACTACAAATGTAGTAACATTGACCTTTTTAATTTAAATCCAAAGAATTTAAAGAGAAAACTACCTTGTTTATAATGATAATTGTGTATAATGATAATGTCTATTTCCACTGTAATATTGTAATTGGGTAATTTTCCCGTCAATAAACTATTATTATTATTATTATTATTAAAAATGAACGGATCGAAACTTAAGACTATTTTTTTCCATCACAAACTAGTTTCTTTAAGGCCGTTTTAAATGGGGCACGGAATTGCGCAGGTTAGAGCTGCATTAATTTCTAAAATGGCGTGGAATTGCGCGAATGCATGGACGAAATTAGAACAGGGGCTATTTTGACGTCTCGCATCCACGCATTCTCGCATGTGTTCCAGCAATTCACCGCTTTCCATGACGCAATTTTGATTGTGCCTTCGCACGTACGTTAGATAGTGCAATTCTGTGTACCGTGTAAAACGGCCTTTAGATATACTCAGGATGAGTACACTGAAGTTAATTCCAAAAATATGTAAAAACTAGCTCTTATATTGAATTAATTACATGCATTAACTTACTTTCTGGGAGATAACACTTGCTGGTAAATAGTTTTACCATCAGCATCCTGAATAGTGATTATGAATTGATTGGCATCTATGACGTGGTATTCATAAAATCCAGGCCGAAGCTGATACCGGCAAAACTCGCCCTTGAATCCACGACCAATTGTACCACACCCAATCCCTCCAATTGGTACACCTGTTAAGTAGAGTGACGTGATAATATCATATGAAATAATATACAAGTATTGACAGTGGTCATTAGGTAAGTATTATTGAATTGTTTCAAGTGTAATTTGTGGACGTGAATAACTATGTGGGAATCTATCAATTCAAATTAACAAAAAAGTAAATGAACTAAGTGCAAAGTAGTAAATAAGTCAATTCAACCATTTCAATACGTGAAGAGAAAATGGCAAACAAATAAAATTTTGGCACAGCAAAGGACTTTAACTCAGTCGTTGCTAATAGATCTGAATACAAGCAACAGAATGACTTGAAGAATGATCGTAGGCTTTCCCGGCGTATAGAATTGTGGAAGGTTTCACGGGATTGCCACCGGGTCAGGTTCTCCAACTCCATCTCGGCCGACGTTTCGATGGGCGAGTTGTCCATCATGCCCTGAAGACGATGGATGTTGGAGAACCTGACCAGATGGAAATCCCGTGTAACATTCCACATCAGAATGATTTTGTCCCCTTCTCGTAACTTAAGGCCAGCCAACATGATATGTCAGCAAGTACAAGTTAATGTGTGAATGCATTAATACTACGATGAATGAAAAAATCTACCAAGTCACTGCATCAACTTGTAGGAATTAACAGTAAATAGAAACTGTTTTGAGTCAAAGTATGAAAATTCATTAAAGGAAAAATCATTTGCCTTGACTGGGATTTCCACCCAGGCCTCCTGAATTTGTGACAGGAGTTCTACCAGTTAAACTAACACGACATCTTTTCCCACAGCAGAGTTTTGCTTGTTTTTGAGGACACAGTAGTCTACACCATAAGTCATTGCATGTCTGGTAGCGTAACATATCACATATATTTACATTTTAAAAAAGAGGTAAAAAATCTTCTATTGAAGGCCTAGTTATGCAGTACATTAAGATGTACAAGTTAATGTCTCTTTCTGTGAATGATTTTTGTGGACCTGAACCAGTGGCAAATACATATGGGGGACACAAGGGGTGCGCACTCCCCCCCTCCCCTTGCGGGGCCGCCCGCTTTGCCGGACATTACAGAACCACAATTGTAACTTTTTTTATATCATGAGATGGCATTGTCGTGTATATGAGTATCATAAGTTTATATGAAACTTTCTAAAACGTTGCATGTAACTTGATTATTTTTAACTATGATAAAAGAACAGGTAGCTCAAGATATCTTTTGTGCCCCCCCCCCCCCCTTGAGTTTCATCTGTATCCACTACTGACCAGAACGGAACACATACAAATTCATGAATCGAATCAGAACAAGTTCTACTTTTTCCGTCCATACCTTTGTACAAGTTGGGTGGTTACATGATGCATTTTCATGTTCATTCTTGCATTCATACATTTAGACATTAACTCGTATGGGTAAATGCATTGTGTAACCAGGCCTTACGAGATTGTAATTTTTACAATGTATTAAGCATTGTATTGCATAATCGTGGCTATTACATAGGCATACACAATATTGCATAACCTGTGTATTACATACCCACGTTTTTGAATTCTATAGAAAGTGCAAAAGTGAATGTCAGAATTCTAGTTCCTCTTATTTTTTATATCTAACACTTATTATTATGTTCATGTTTATTATGCATAGTGGTACAAAAAGATATTTTATTTCAACTTTTTCTTATATGTAAATGATTTAAATCAGCCAAGTCAAATTTTATTGATTATGTCATTCCACAAGAGTAATAATACTCTTTGGAAACATTTGCTTGTATATAATTGCATCTTGAGCTTAATTGATAGTTTGTGAATGAAATGAAAAAATTAAAATTAAAGAACAGCAATTATCCAATGGCATACCTTTAAGTAGTAGCCCACAAGTGCACATTACAATACGAAAATTCCAAATTTCACAGCTGAGTAACCTAAATTTACATCCAATGTACTACCAATTAAACTAATGAGGTTTCTTCTTCCTTCACAGATTTATTCCTCTTATTTCCTTAAATGCTGATCTAATTTGCTTCATGCTCAAACACAAGCTCCTTTCTTTTGAAACTGTTCACAGAAACACATATGAACCAGCTGGAAATAATGCATCATGTAACAAGGCCTTTAGGAACATGTGTTAAGGCGGAAATTAACTATGCTTGATAAAACGTATCAAACAAGAGAGTAATGGGAGGTGCTAAGAAGAGCAGAAAAAAATATAATTTTACACAGCCTTAAAAGTATAACCCCACATAATCAGATGCGTGAATGAGAATAGTGCCAAAGTCCTGATAGTAATAGTCCTGAATGAATCACATAGGAAAAGTTATCAAGAGCCGCTTACCACTGCAAATACATCCAGACTACAGGCCCTTACATAGAGTTCAGCTTTTCATTTTCACGCTTTATGATCAATAATACGGCTTAAGTGAACATAAGAGTCAAAAACCTTGGGATAGAATTGAACATACTTCTATCACTCTGCCTAACACGGAGTTATAACCGGAGTCTGCAACCCAAATCTGCAGACTATTGTCTCAATGAATGATAATTGATAGAATTTCCTGAAATCATTGGCATAAAAGTAAATATACAGAAAGCTGATGGCGAGAAATTACACCATAAGCACCATAAACTGCTAAATTCCTGGCAGCGGACAGTTCAAAATGAAGTACTCTTCCTCTCAACTACTCATCTAATACAATTGGTAAGAACTTCAAACTTTTGCTCAATAATTATCACGCATTGATAAAAAAAAAGAGCTGAAGAATAAGATAGAATTAAGAGGGATTGGAAGTTACCATAAATCTGTTTCCCAGTCAGCATGTGCCAATAATCCATCAAAGGTTGACGTCCACCGGCTATAGCTTTACCGTAATACGCCAGGTATCTAAAGCATAGATATATACGCCATTTATTAAAATATTTGTAAGTAAATGAGATTTATACTAAAATCTGTACGGAGAACCAAAAACAGAAATAAACACACCTCAAACCAAGAGGTAAGAGCTTCGGTATCTGCTTCAGACGCGGTTTAAAATTTTGATTCCTTTTCTCGGAAAAGACATGATTCATTTTCACTTTCCATCCATATGCCGGCGGAAGACTAGACATAGCTGTACGTATTTTCTCTCCAAAATTCTCAACCCCGGCGCTCAAACAAACCTGTACATTTCCGCAACCCGCAAACTCATTGGAAAAACAATTGCAATCAGCCACGGCGCACTCTAGAAACACCTGTTACCCTGTTATCATCAAACCAGTTCTTGTTGATAGTGTACTTCTTTTGTGAAAACCAGTGAGAATATTGATGAGAACTTGAACTCTGCATGTCTGAGCGACTACGCTTACCTTCCACTCATGGTTCTATCGCCTTCAAAAATAATTGGAGCTGATTTGGCCAGACCGTGAGCGATGCAGTGACCCTGTGTTTGTAAACAATCAACTTTAGGCCAATGTTTTTAATTTACGGTCTGCGGAATTCGAGAAAATTGAAGGCCCAGGATGATATCCATGGATTGGCACAGTTCCGCCGAAGGCGAAACGATGCTGCAGCATTTCTACAACCCCCAAACAACGGGGAGAAAACTCTTTGGTAAATTAGTTGACGGCGCTGAATTTGGATACCAATTAATGGATTTAAATTGTTCTCTAATCATTTTAGTTTTTTTAACTAATATGGTTAAAAAGACAGTTGGTTTAGCCACTCTCTCTTATGATTGGGTCAGTAGTTACAGTTTTCCGCGTAATCTAATATATATTTTCTGTCCGAAACGAGTTTAGAAGTATTAATAATGCAAAAGTTAGGTCTACCAGCTAACCCTTGTCACTGAATTACTTGATATGGCGTTGATCATATTTTTTGTGTAATTAAACTTTCCTCTAATCACATCACGGGAAATTTCTGTGTTCTTCATTGACATATCGTGGAAATGAAGTCATTTTTTATTGGAGCTAAAATGTATATTCAAAACTTTCTATTTCCTATGAGGATGCATTCAGAAATTCAATGTTTATGTTTCGGTTTTCTTATCTGTGACAGTGTCTTACTGTCATTGTTGTTTTTTTAAACTATTGCATTTCCTGTCACAATACCTCATGTATGAAACAATATTTACCTATGGATTGCCATCACATAAATACTTAAGGGGTGGACTTTGAAAATCAAAAAAACGAAGACTATTGGCTTAGCCAATGGTGGTAGCGTAAAATTTATTTCACATTATGATCCTTATCCCATCTTCCTGTGAAACTTTCCCTCTCAAGGTCTTAGTTAATTTTTCTACTTATTTTCCCCATATTCCTTGTGTTATTGAAGGTGGTCCAGGTAAAAATTTGATGAGGAACCAAATCCAAAATTAGCTCTTATCCCAGCCTATTTATGAGTTTTTCAGGTGGCCGAAGTATTTAGTAAAAGACGGGAGAGGTAGGGGCCAGTGCCCTCCCCCCTAGGGCAGTTTTTAGTGTTTGAGCCATCTCCTGCCTGACTCTAATGCTTAGAACTATCATAGTACATATGTACTTCCTATCCATGTACTAGTTGTATCATAGGTACTTCTTAATTTTTTGTTTCATGTATTACTTTATGCATAAAATAACATGGGAACTTAACCTGGTTCAAAATATCGTTTTATCTGAGCAGGTGTATATAACGCAAGTGGCACTTCAGGATTACGGCTGCTCTTTGACTTGTTGTGTGAACATAATGAATACGTATACATACTAGTAGTTTTGCCAAACCAAATGCATTTTCTCCGTGCTGTACACTTTTCCATCCAAATCCTACTTATTACTTTGTTATTCCCTTATCTCCATTTCACCCCCATTTTCATCTCAACTCCCCAGTACTTTTTTGTGTTTGTTCAATTAATACATCCCTTACTTAAATAAAATACATGCACCCTCTTTTACCTCCAGGGTGCACAAGGCTCTTTGGAGAAGATTACTAACATGCTGCTTTGCGGTGAAGCAAAGAAAATCGCTACTTTAACTATATTATTATCCTCATCCTCACGAACTTTGTTTTACATTCACATGAGAATGTTTTGTGGTGATACGTCTATCACCTTCTGTACTGGATTCAGTGTCGAAGCCAACATATTCCTGGGGCTCTGCGAAAGAATTTCAATAGGTTTTCAGAGGCCAAAAGAGTGATCACTCAACACACCATTTTCTGAATCACTCGGTCATTCTCACCATCCTTTTATCCTTTACTTATTTCGTAACTTTCCTTATTTACTCCTAATGTCATTCAATTAACAGCCAAGTGGGGTGTTACGATCACTGTTATTGGCTGTGTGTTCTGATTTTCTGAAAGATGGCACCAGTGATGGAAAAACGAATGTACTGAGTGATGGAAAAAGTAATGGAATTTCCATCCCTGGAGCTATCACGGAAAGTGATTGTGGGAAATGGTCAAATTTTCCCCCATCATAGAAGCAATGGTAGGAGCTATTGCGTAGAAGAGATGGAAAAAATAATCATGAGGTTCAGGCTTCAGCAACTAGTACCAAGTAAAATACTCTCCTCGTAGAATAAAGACTGAGGGAATTTTCTCCTTTTTCAATCCGCCTGTGCTGTGTTTCTTCTACATCCCAATTCTTGTAATCTAATCATTGAAAATTTCCTTAATGCTAAATTATTTGCAGGTGTCCTGGAAAAGCCATCATGTCCATCTAATATTGAAGAAGTGAGTTACAAATTGTTTGTAGTGGGTCGGGCAGCCATCGGAAAGACAGCCACTGTATCAAGACTTGCTGGGAATAAAAGTTTGAGTGGCTATGTTGAAACTATTGGCATCAGAAAAACAAATATTTATTGGCCAGCAAAAATATGGGACAAAGTCATTCTGTTTAAACTGCAGTTTTGGGATGCTGGTGAAAATAGTATCAAGAAATACAGCCATATTTTGCCTGTAAGGTTGCTATTTTTAATGTAATTTAATTTTAATTCTTTTGTGACGGGAAATCATAAATTATCTTTAATTTTTTCTAGGTCTGCAAGGATAAAGCTGATGCTTTAGTATTTATTTTCTCATGTTCTGACGAAAGTAGTTTTCAAGAAATTCCTCAGCTAATGAACAGATTTGTGAGACCTGGAGAAAACCCTGTTCCTTTTGTCATCGGGACCAGGTACAGTAGCATTTCAAAATTGGTATTAATGGTATGAGGGTCATTCAATAAGGCCTTTGAATCTCCGAGCATTTGCTCTCTTATAGTATCATAAATTAATGTTAACTAGAAAGCAGCACTCGTGACTAGTCTGCTGTTAAAGTTTCAGCTGTATCCATCCCATAGTTTCATTGTTGTTACAGATTGTAGTGAATAACTTTCATTTGTTCATAAAAATGGATAAAAGGGAGTTTCTTTCTGTGATCAAATACTTGTTATTGAAAGGGTTAATGCTGAAGGAAATCAAATCCGAGTTGCATGAAGTTCATGGCATATCTGCATTTGTGCTTGCAACTATTTACAATTAAGGTCTGTTCACTTTATCTTTGCGGGTGAGCTGGTGTGGCTTAACCGAGTTGGGGTGAGAGGAGGGATAATTTATCTACACGTGACTTTCCCTCTGCCAATCAGCAGACAGTAGGCGTGGTCTAGCACTTCGGAACGTCAGTCGCTCTCAGACCTCCGTCGTGTCAACTTCGTGAATCTGCTTGCTGTGTTGCCAAATCCTTTTCCCTTGCACTCCCCGTTTATAAGAATGTTACGCCTATGTATGCCTTTCACCAGCGGTCTCGCATTTAGCGGACAATATCCTGGCTTCTGAGATGGGATTATCCTCAATACATTGTATGCATTGTTTCGCCGCCGGGCCCAAAATATCTGTGGCCACGTGTGAGTCACACCTTTTCAGTGAGACACAAGGGCGGCTATGTATGTTGTACATTTGGCAACGTTAAGGTCGCTCCTGCTCTCTCTCTCTCGGTACTACCCCTTCCCCTTCAGCGAGACCCCTCCCCCTTCAGCGAGGCCCTCCGAGAGTGTCCGGGATCTCACGAAAGTTGACCCGCAGAGATCAAATGAACAGATATTAGATTAATGAATTTAAACTAGGCCGTACATCCAAAAATATGAACATTGTTCCGGATGTCCTGTGGAAGTGTCTACCATCGAAATTATGGGCAAAATTCACAGTATGGTTGTAAATGATACACAAACCAACGTTCACGATAAAGATAAGGCCACAGGCATATTGCAGTGCACAATTGCTTCAGTTTTCCTCAAAAATTTGGTTGTGAAAAAAATCTCCGCAAGATCGCTGCTGCGTTAGCTCACAGTGGAGAATAAACGCTATCGTGTGGTCAACTCAGAGACTGTTTTGGTGCTTTTCCTTCGCCATCCTGAGGATTTTCCGAGTCAATACATAACTTTTGATGAAATATGAATAGGGTGATTTCCTATTATTTTTTTATTGCCTAAATCGAAAGATTATTACTCCTGGAGTATGTATTGCACGCTTTTAGATTTTTAAATGACGATATCTATTTTTCGCGATTAAATGAAAAGTGAAAATTTTCAACGGGTTAGTTTGAATGCCGGGAAATCTCTCCGCGTGACGTATTTCTGGTTCCCGTTGCCGCCCTGCGAGGTGACCTTGAGGCGAGGCTTAGCGCTGATACGACGCAGGCTGCTAGCGGGTAGCCTAGTACCCTGCTGGCTGGTAGGGCTTGGCTTAAATAAGGATTATTAATAACTTATCAAACGAGGAAAACTTTCCGACCTTAGCTAGTTTTAATAAGTGATTGTTAAGACATGTTTCCCTGAGCTCTGCGCCTCATGCATGCATTGGTAACCTCAGACGATGTAAAACTCCTATCTTCTCCTATAGAAACTAGGTCCCTGTGACGTCACGTGGAGTGGCATCGCATGGGCGCCAATCTGGCCCTTTTCAAATGAGGTTAAAAATGGACCATTGCCATTCGTCTAACCCTGTATTTCTAAAACAAAATAATTTGTATATTATGAATACACTAATGGTGGGTAACGAATCGCAATCAATGCCTTTCGTTTTCTTTGATGAAGGAAACCACCCTATTCATCACTACACTAAAGAGACAAAAAAACAGGAAAACAATGGAATTTTGAAGATGTACGGGCTCCAAAGCAGGTGAAGATGGTGAAATGGGACTGTCAGGTTATAGTAACAATATTTTGGGATGTATGCGGAATAATCTACATCAATTTCTAGAAAAGGGAAAAACGATAACAGGAGAGTATTATGCATCGTTATTGGACCGGATGATCGCAGAAATTGAGAGAGGCCTCCATATTTGAAACAAAATGTTTTTCCTTCTTCAAGACAATGCACAGTTTCGCACCTGTTCAGTTGCAATAGCCAAAATTCTAAAATTAAAGTTTCAATTATTACAAAATTCACCATATTTGACCTCCAGTGACTTTTTCTTCTTTCAAAACTTGAAGAAATGGCTTGTCACACTAAGGGTTACGTCTAAGGAGGATCACCCAAATTATGCCTATTTTGAGGATATTCCGTAATTCTGCTGTTAGGATGGGTTAACAAAAAAAATGCTTACAATAATTTATAGTGCTGAATGGAGACTAAAATGAAAAATTGACCCATTATAATTCGTTTTCATACCTTTTTCTAAAGACTTATTGAACAACAAACATAGAATGCTTCGCTCTCTCCTTAGAGATGAATGACTACCTGTTCTCAGTATTTTTTGATGAATAATTCTTTTCTTTCAATTTTATATTGGTCACGAAGTAAATATTTCATCTCCAGATCCTAAGTGCCTGCCATATATTCTAATGGTCTATTGCAATCAACAAAAATTTTAATAATACATACGTATAACATGGCACCAAAGAATATTTCAAATAAGGCTTTCATATTTTGCTGGAGTGAAACAATGTATGAATGGGTGCTAGACTTAATACTCCAGGTTTTTGACTAAAAGTTTTTTTCTGATTATGTACCACCTATAGTAGGCCTTTGCTACAATGAGTTAGTTAGTCCCTGTTAATTACCCTTATGGCTCACATTCTGTAAACACTAAATATATTTACAAAACATATTTTACATATATGTATGAAGTGAAATAATGTCCGTGTGACGCCAAATAAAAGAGATTAATAGGAAAAGTACTGGATGAAAGAATGGCTTAAATATTTTTTTTTCTCCTTGACTTAGTTGCATTTATATGCGGAAATGCTATGAATGTATTTTTATATATGTGCAAGAAAACTTCACTCTAAAGCCTTCACTAACTAAATTTTTGTCCCATTATTTTTTATCTACGTAAAAATAGTTCTCCATAATTTCTCAAATCGGTGAAACAATGAATAATTTTACTAAGTGCCTGTATTTCTTTCAATAGGTACAATAGCTCAGCTGGGATGGAGCTAGCTTCGACTGCTATTCGAGATTTTGAACTAAAATGGAAGATACCTGTCCTGAAAATCGACAACAATTTAGCTCAGGATAGAAATGAGGTCCAACAGGTTGCACCTATTTTGAATGTGATTTGTGAGCGTTTGTGGCTGAGAGACCAGGAAATGCTCCTCCAGCAAGCGCCAACCTGATAATAAAACACATTAAAGAGGCAGGATTTGAATTCTCATGAGAAGTGGTATTCACTCTTGCTGAAATATGTATAATGCATGTACATATGGTACCTCAATGGTGTTACTACGAATAAGTAACCACTGAGGAATTGGTTCAACCGATGATCGGAATGCTAATTTCACACTAATGCGGAGTGATTCGTCATGGTAATACAGAGTCATTGCTCAAACCATGAAGGCCATTCTTTATTTCCAGCATCCACTAAGTGTTGCAGAAAGGAAGACTAGGTCATAATGTACAGCTTGATTCTGTATCTGGAATTAAATGTTGATACTAAATTCAGAGCTATCTTCCCCTCCTAAGAGATAATATGTATGTACTAGCTTCGCCATTCATTGTTATATACAAGAAGCTCTTGGTGGTGGTTTGCGATTTATCAAAATTGATGGCTTTAATTAAATAATGACTTTCTCATAATCCTGTAGCAAAGAAAACCCATAAAGTTGGTTTACTTTTTAATCCCTTGAAAAAAGTTTTGACACACCTGGCCTACTTCTAAAGGGAGTTCTACAGCAATTGTATCCATCGGTTGTATGCATAAATGTAGTTTTTCCATTCAATCATCCAGGTCTGAACATGGTGCTTTAATCTGCTGCTGCATAATTATGGCATTAATTTTCTTTCAAATGTTGTCATAATTTTCCTTATTAAAACAATTTGGCTGCATTTGTTTTCAAGGTTAAATACATTAAATAATCCTGAAAATACTTTGAATGGTATTATACGTTTCATTATTTGTAAGTATGTACGTATAACTTTTGCATATTGTTCATGTTATCATTTTTGCATTGTATTAAAATGTGTAATATGGCTGAAATGGAATAATTTGGTCACATTTTAAGAAAATAAATAATTTATCCAATTAAGTGATTTTTTTGCAGATTTCTTCCTTCATTTATTATGACCCATGATATATATATGTATTTGAAATAACTATAGTTTTTTCAATGGAAAGATCTGTATGATATATGTTATATTTTCCACTTAGGATACATGTCATGGCCCACCAGGGAATTAAAACTGGTGAATTCAGTCCGAGATGCAGTATGTAGTTGATTCATTTTGCATTCATAATTCACTGAATAAACCTGCATTTAGACTTCATCTTTAATTTTTATAGATATCAATATGTATCCGACTATCAATTGACCATTAGTTTCTAATTTTACATTGAGCAGAACAGCAAATGGTCAGATGAAGGGAAACATTGATACTTACACACTCCTCCATAAGGTAATTAGCAGCTTCTTTTCAGGGCCACTTCAAGTCCTCCTCCAGTCCTGATTTTTTTGAACTGGCCCAGCTCCAGTCTATGTACCAGATGATTTTGCCCTTCAAAGTAAACACTGGTTATCAGCAGTGATGGCTCCTGACATTTCAAGAGGATGAAGGTCCAGATTGATGAACTCTTTGTGTACAGAATTCCATTCCACCTCCCTCCCAGGCTAAATCAGATAACAGCTGATAAATAATAATTATCAAAAAATTGATGAGTTTTAGCAGCTGATTTTTAATCATTAGGTATATAAAATCAGAAATACTAAATTAATCTTCTATAATGGTCTATTTTGCTTAGACAGGGGAATTTAAATCAACTCAATATTATTTCGATACTGTCAAAGGAAGATTGTCCACTATTGTCCATCCATCAAATGATTTGAAGTTCTGAAATATGAACTAAGAACTCCATCATATTTGAAGATTTTATGTAATTACTGATACTTACTAATGCTATGGCCATAAATGAGTACAAATTTTAACGCAGTGGGTGGAGTGGTGCAGACAGGCTGCTACGGCACAGGCCACCAGAGAGGGCATGTACTATCAAGTTAGAGTACAAAGTTTCCTGAGCAAAAGATGTGTTCTAAAAAGAATGCTTACAAGTGAAATGGTAGAGTAGGCTCTACATCCACTGAGGCAACTCGAAAGTTTCTTATAGACACGTTTCAACATCCTGCAGGAGCACACTGCTACAGCAGACTCCCGATTATCCGGTTGCTGTTTATCCGGGTTGCGGGTTATCCGTGCATGATTTTTACTTTTGCTAAATTTTTCCGCGATCTTTTTAAAATAAAAAAATCCGACGTAAAATTGTCGGAATTACTGCATTAATGCTAGGATACACCGGACTTATAATTTCCGTTAGAATTCCCTTTGTAAAACGGATGCGATCGCGCGCTAGCTGCATTCAAGGGAGCACCGTGTTCCTGTTTCCCAAGCCTCGCTGTGCACGACCGCACTCCGTGATCGCGGATACACGTCCCGCAGCAATTGCAACCCGGGCAACTTGTGCGAGACGCGACTACGTGGCGTGGTGCCTGACAGTGTAGTTTCTGACGTCGAGCATTGGTTTTGAAGCATCCTTGCAAACCACTTTTCTGTATCCGTGATCACACAGCCACGGATGTGTAGTTTTCGAAACCAGGCCTTATATGGAGCATTAATAAGACGAGTACAACCATGTTACCGCCAATAAAAAGATCGCGAACTGGCGAAGAAAGCTCTCATTAAGTCCGGGAAGCACTCTAAAATAAAATAACAATATATTGTTTGTTTTAAGTAAATTATGAACACGGCAAAGAATTACGTGAAAATTTGGGTTATCCGTGTTTTCCGATTATTCGTGCCGTCTCTCCCCATCATTAGCCCGGATAATCGAGAGTGTACTGTATTTGTACATGTTTCCATGTAACTACTGTATTTCTCCGAATATAGTCCCCCCCCCCCTAATTTTGAGGCTTCAGTTTCGGGAAAAGTTAAAAAAAAATGTGTTTGAATATAGTCCCTGCTTTACTTTTACCACAGGCATTTTTGGAAAAAAAGGGAGGACTATATTCAGACATATACGGTATTTACATATTTTTCATTTAAAATTCTGCATAGTATGTGAAAATTAATGTTCCCATATTTGCTCTCAAATCACAAGCAAAGAGGCACTTGATCTGACAACCCACCACTAATCACCTAACCATTGGTTTCTCAGGAAGCAATTGTATATAAGGATACAGCCTACATTAGTGATGCTCAGCAGGATCAATAAATAAGCGAGTAAGAATGCTAGAACTTACACCTTACCTACCATCTCTAGCCTTCAGTAAGAACCTCTCACTTGATGTCTTTCTTGAACAGTCTTTCTAAAATAGCAGCCATGCCTCTGGCTGAATCCCAGTGAACTTCCTTCTTCTACCAATGCAATTCTTTCTGGGATCCCAGTATGTACCTCCCCGAATCTATTCTGAAGCTTCGAGGTCGGCTGTCGATTTTGTAAGATGTTTTTAGAATGTGCCACCCAATTTTCCATCACATGCCTAGTCCCTCTCCAGTCAATGGAAAAAAACTACTCCTTACAGTACTGAGCATCAATAAATAAAAAAATATCTGATTATCACTGATCAAGGCTAGATAGCAAGGGGAAATAACAACTTTTAGGGTAGGATCACTATGTAGTTACCATGGAGCAAAGGCAAAATAAAAGTTTCTCATATAGTTCACTTTTGAAATTCATTTTCACAGTGTCTCATACAAAGGTCCATAAATACTAATGATGAAGAAAATATTACAATTTGAGATGTGGAAGTATCCAGATGGATATCTGGAACAACAGGTACAAATTCAATGATTATTTTAAATGCCTAAAGCACAGTTCAAAATGAAAATTGAGATCACTTTCCTCTCAGTCTCAAAACTTTCTCCATACAATGTACATGGTAGAGAGATGCATACAGCACAAGCACTAAGTTGATATTTATATACAAAATAATGAATGAATCACTTTTGTCAATTGATGATATTAAACAGTTTCAATAAAATAATTGAAACGATTTCTTAAAAAAATGGTCGACAACTCAACGCTAAATTAGCATTAAATAAGGAACAAAATTGATTGCCATGTCATGTAATAAAAAATAAATGACCATATGCATTAGAAGGTGCAAAATAAATAAAGCTTAGCTTTGAGACAACTAACCCGTCTCCAGGTTACGCTGCCACTTAAGTTTCCGATTCATTTTGTGCATGACTTATTTAACCAGCGAGCTCATGGAAAAAAATACTACTCCACTTAATGGCACAAACAATGTGGTCATTCCATGCTACACAAGACATTTAAATCACGACAACTATCCATGGAGCACAAAACATGAAAGTTTGGCACGTACAATACAACAACCAAAAATGCTTCCAATGAAATCACCTCGGGTCTGCAAATTCAAAATAAGGCGATAAAACCTAATTACTGGCATGAGAGAAATTCTTTCTTACTACCCCCCTTTTGCAGTTACATTCGCATCCTTTGATGACTTCATAAGTACAAAATGCCCACTGACAAAATGGAACCACAGATGAACTGCCATTAAGTCCTTTTACCCTGATGTCTTCTCCTGCATCATTTTCTCCGCCTTGTAAATCCGCCAACTTAGAAGGTAATCCCTCGTAAGCCTAAACAAGGTGAGGTAATTGGCACCCAGGAGGAGCCCAATGGACATAACATGATTCCATTCCGATGAGTGAGCCAAAGCCACAGCTTGGCCAATTACTAGTGATACTTGCAGAGCTAGTACACACACCATTAACGTCGGAGGCTTATAGAAGACAGCCTGTAAAGATAGTGAAACATGATTTAAAAATATATTTCTAGAATTATTTCTAAACCATTTATGATACTAAAGAACTGATTAATTCAGAATATTTCAAAGGAAACTAAGAAATTAAGTATATATACTTCTTTTAAAGCAAACTTATAAATATTTCCTACACTGATGAAGATGCTAAAGAATTGGCCAATAGGGTGGTTTCCTATTATTTTTTTATTGCCTAAATCGAAAGATTATTACTCCTGGAGTATGCATTTCATGCTTTTATATTTTTAAATGATGATATCTAATTTTCGTGATAAAGTAAAAATTTTCAAGCGCGTGAAAACGCGACGGCTAAGTATGAATGCTGGGAAAAGCCCGTGTGACGTCATTCTGGTTTCTGCAGTCGCCATGTGAGGTGACCTTGGGGTGAGGATGTGTGCGCCACTGTGATGCAGGCTGCTAGCAGGTAGCACTTGGCTTAAATAAGGATTATTAATACCTTGTCAAACGAAGGAAACTTTCCGACCATAGGCAGTTTCAATAGGTGATTATTAAGACATGTTTCCCTGAGCTCATGCATGCATTGGTAATCTCAGATTATGTAAAACTCCTATCTACTCATATAGAAACTAGGTCCCTGTGACGGCACATGGAGTGGCATCGCATAGGCACCAATCTGGCCTTTTTCAAATGCGGTTAAAATTGACCATTGCCATTCGTCTAAACCGGGATTTCTAAAACCAAATAATTTGTATATTATGAATACACTAATGGTGGGTAACCAATCGCAATCAATGCATTTCGTTTTCTTTCATGAAAGAAACTACCCTACTATTTACGAAAATGTGAGAACGGAGATTTTTGCAGTGTGCAATGAAATTCTTCATTTTTTATTACTACTGTAACAGTCACCATGGCAAGAGCCAGTTTCATTCATTTCGAGGCACAAAAATAAAATGCCTTCAAAAGCAAAAGTAAATTAAACGCTTGGCCAAAATAAAATTCAGCCAAACAGAGAAAAGTACACACACATACTAATTTAACTTGTTATGGGATTCCAAAAAGTAAAAGCCTTAAGTGATTCTATGGTCACTACTACTATGGTACTTTCTGATGCGGACTGCACAAGGGAAATCTTTCAATAAGACCTGAATTAAAATCAATTAATTTTATAAGAATGACTTAGCTATCGATAAAATTATTAAAATGTCGGTTTTTATAATGTATTTCGGTATTGAGCACATCCTAGTTCCATAAAACAGTTTTCAAAGAAATATACTTATTGGATGGATATGGAATATAATGGATGTTTATATAACTAACTGGTGTAACAAAATATCTCACCGTTATAGATTCAAAAGGATAAAGGATTTGGAATAGTTTTACCATGAACTAACAAGCCAGTTTTATGCATGGTTAATAAAATGTTTAAATACCTTTTAATATATGTATTTGAAAAAGTAAAGTATCAATATTTCACATACGAAATACGTATACATATTGTACTACACAACATTCACCAGTGTACTGCCGTATTATCAGGTAATACCAATGCCAGGTAATATATACAGCAGGCTTTCGCTTTGTGACAATAATTCATTCATTGTGTAGG
This sequence comes from Ischnura elegans, assembly GCF_921293095.1. Classification (NCBI taxonomy): domain Eukaryota; kingdom Metazoa; phylum Arthropoda; class Insecta; order Odonata; family Coenagrionidae; genus Ischnura; species Ischnura elegans. The sequence continues at coordinate 24,152,287 of NC_060257.1, read as the reverse complement.
ACAGAAAGCAAAGCTAATTCCATTGAATAGACTTTATTCCTTGACAAGGAATAAGTTTTTTTTAAACACATCAGCACATGTAAATTTTCCTATGCTGTAAATTTTTTTGGAGCAAAATAAGGTTCAGAAATATGCTATCGAAGGCTTTATGCGAGAGGAAACAAAATCAGCATAATTTTAAGCACACACTAAATCAGTTTAGATCGCATTGTGAATTCATGGAAAGTCAAACTAATTGTAAAGCAGGGATCTACTGTTTATGTTTAGCCTGAAATTGCAACACCTTCATTTTCATTTTCAAAGATGGAAAAATTCAAAATGGTGATGCCAGATATTCCCCTCTACTTCATAGAAAATTTTACTAACACCTATCAGCATGGAGATAAAAAACATAAATCAGATGCACTGATAAAAACTCACATAAAACCTTGCATGAGCAGGATTGCCAGGCTCTGCTGCATTTGAAAGACCTTCTGCTTTATAAAGTTCCTTCATATGTTTCACCAGAGCACCTTGATGCCAAAGTGTCCCCTCAGCCCATCTAAAGCGCAAAGAAAGAAAAATATCATCGCTAATGAAAAATTAAGTAACCAGAAAAAATTAAGTAACCAGAAAAAATTAAGTTAGGTTTTTAAAAAGAATTTTTTACACTGAGAGGCATTATGTTTTCTAATCATTTTTCATTATGAGCAGTTGATCCAAAGTGGTTGCCAAGCAATCAGAATTTATTGAATTTTTCATTCCTATGACTCACTACGGAGGCTCATCTTGTCATTGGATCCAAAATTTTCAAACACAATGAATGCCAATCACGTTTCATAAAAATCAATCTTAATAATACCAATCACTGTCAAGCATTCCAGCCCAGGGGCGCAGCTAGGAATTAAGGCTGGGGGGGTTTAGGTGGAACTAATACAGAGGTGTGTGGCGATATAGTAAACCCACCAGGATAAGCGGTAGGTACGAGATTAATAAATAGTGGAATTTTAAGATAAACGGTTCAAAATTGTGAGTTTTACAGCTTTCTGAGGGATATTTAATTAAACCTTACACTATTCTATTAGTACCTAATATCAATCCAATTAAGTAAAATGGATTAAAATTAAAATTTCTCTGAGCTCTGGGGGGGGGGGGGGGGGATTTAACTACCAAAACCCCCCCTCGCTGCGTCACTGTTCCAGCCCATGAGAAAGGCATATCGTATGAATTTCTAGAATTAAAATTATGATAGACTGATCATTTTTCCCCATCGTTAGAAATTTTTTACCCTTGGTCTAGAGGTCTGCTGAGTACTATAAAAGAAAAGTGGAGGCATGGGAGAAATAAGGACAGGAATCATAGTTGCCTCTTTGGCCACTGTCAACAAAGCTATAATAATATTTGAGGGAATGTATGATTCTTAGTACAGCCTTGAAAGCACAATAACAGTTTTTCTTTTTCCCAAGCATTTGTAGCTGATTTAAGTGTAGATCAACCAGGTGGAGGATTTAATGAACAAATACAAGTTGATACTGGACAATAATAATAATACGATGTGGTTTAAACTAAGATTTTTGTCAAGTGTGCATGAACATGATGTCAATAGGGCTACAAGGACAAAAATTCCAACAATCACTTAACTAAACAAAAATGCAGTTTTTTAAACAATTTTAGGCACTAATATAATTATTACAAATTTAAACTTTAATATGTACATGTGGTGCATCAAGGAGTTGGACTGGCAGATACATGTGTGACTCCCAACCTGACCTGACCACGTTCAAATCTAGGTGTAGGCCAGTATTTTTTCAGTCTGTTCCCAGAAATTCCAAAATGTTCGCAGAAGTTTCGATGCAGCATTCGAGAGAGTTCGTCGCCAATATAAAAACAAGCCATCTCGGCCACTAAAGCAGTCTGTATTCTGAAGTGATAATAAAAGCTCCTTCTACAGCAACCTCTTAAGGATTTCATTCACCGTAGCAAACACTACATACATTTTCAATAGTCTGTGCTTTCATTATTTGTACTCTCTTTACAATATCTCATAAATACAAAGTTCTTAAAAATTAGCAATTCCAAGTGGAACTGCCATTTAATTAGAGCTAAGTACAAAACTAAATTTAAAAAATTTCACAGCTTAAATGAATTGCTTATGACATAGCAAATATGTAGAAATAAATTTCTTCTCATTTCCAGTTCATTTCCTAGCAATCGATGAATTATTTACCAAAATTAAACACTTCTAACTCGAGTGTGTCGACTTTTTGACGGGACAGCAGAGGATTTATACCAAGGGCGGATCCAGGATTTTTTTCTGAGGGGGCCCAAGGGTCTGACAGGCAGACTTCTTATTTTTCAGATTAAAAACAACATACAATAATTACTGTGTGAAATATTATTTTTCTTTAATATCAAATCTATTAATATGAAATAAAATGAATAAGGCTGCACAAAACACAAAACTAAACTAACATAATAAAAACTGTATTAAAAATCTATTGTATTTTTTAAGTGTCTGAGGGTGGGGGGGGCACATGCCCCCATAAATTTTGCAATGATTCAGACTCAACCACTTACATATGTGAAGGAATGTGTGTGTGACTACGGCCCTCAATCCTCACCCATCGCCCAAGATGCAGGGCAGACTGGTGCAAAATATCACAATATCTGCAAAAGAAAAAATGATGTCATGAAAGATATGAAAATACAGATGGATTTAAGTCCCAGTTTTACCAGATATTTCATGCATTTTTAGTGACAGATAGGTAGGAAGCTTGCTATTTCCCTCAACACATTCAGTCAGATGGGTGCAGATGCACATCAGGGTTGTATTATTGCAGTAATTCCGATGATTTTGCGTCCCATTTTATTTTTTTATGAAGATTGCGGAAAATATAGAGCGAGAGTGAAAATCATGCACGGATAATCTGCACCACGGATATACCGTAGGCAGAAAATAGCGAGTCTGCTGTAGCTATTTGGAAGAATTTTGCTGTTTTTTAAACAAAGCTTGCAACAGTCAGGCTGGTTTAGCAATTATGTAGATCAACTTCCACTTCCTACTAAGCTCTATAACCAGTCACCAATTTAACCTGCGACAGAACACAAATGTTACCACTTGATATCAAACACAAAATACATACTCATGCAAAGAAATGCAGCACACTCCTGATTATCCGGCTGCGGTGTATCAGTGTTGCGGATTATTCGTGCATGATTTTCACTCTTGCGCATTTTTTTCCGTGATCTTTATAAAAAACAAAATCAGACGCAAAATCACCAGAATTACTCCATTTGAATGCTAGGATACAACGGGCTTAATATTACCATCAGAATCCCCTTTGTAAAATGGAAGCAATCGCGTGCTAGTTGCATTCACGGGAGCTCCGTGTTCCTATTTTCCAAGCCTCGTGGTGCACGATCACACTCTGTGAAAGCTCTCAAAGTATTACTCGTCATTGGGTCCAGATAGCCGGCCTACCGAAGTAATTTATCTCGTCTCCTTAACAGATTGATAATAAATAATTTAGATCGTGGTGCACGATCACACTCTGTGATCGTGCACCACGTCTCGCAGCAGTCGCAACCCGGGCAACTTGTGTGCGAGACGCGACTACGTGGCATGGTGCCTGGAAGTGTTGTTTCCGACATCGTGCAGTGGTTTTCAAGCATTCGTGCATACCAATTACCTGTGTCCGTGATCACGCAGCCCGGATGCGTGGTTTTCGAAATCATTTCTTATAAGAAGCCGTAATAATACGAGTAAAACCTTGTTATCGCCGCCACAAAGATTGCGGACTGGCGAACAAAGCTCTCAATGAGTCTGGGAGGCACTCTAAATTCACTAAATATCTGCATAAATAATAATGTATTGTTTGTCTTATGTAAATTATGAACATTACAGGACATTAAAGTGAAATTTTGGGTTATCCGTGTTTTCCGGTTATTTGTGCCGCCGCTCCCCATCATTAGTCCGGATAATCGGGAGAATGCTGTATATTCAAATCAGAGTATAAAAATTATGCAGGGAGGCAAATGCACATCTCCCATATCAAACAATTTTTTAAAAAGGAAATCACATGCACACCATTCACATTCTCTGATTAGAAATAACAATGGAACTATATTAGAAGAGAGCAACTTCAATGAAAATAAATCATACTTACTTAAGGGGATAACAATGTACAACATACATAGTGAAACATCCTAGCCAAACAAAGGCTAGATGCTGCGTAGCCCAGTACACGTCGTAATATAGGCAGTTCTGAAAAGAGTTGAAAGGAATAATATTGATCAGTCAATCATTTCCCATGATTTCATATCTTAAAAGAAATTTTATTGATTTATTCCTGGAGAACTCAAACTAATCCAAATTTTTTATTAATTATATTCCAATCCTCAAAGCCAATGTTTAGTATAATTTAATTATAATTAAACTCTTGGTATCAGCCTTGATTTGATGAAAAATTATACAGGGATATGTAAAATGAACAAACCAATTTGGGGGTTAGCTTTATGTAACAAAACCTATCTTTCTTACCTGAGCAAAACAGCATGGGACAAACCCAGCAAAATAAGCATTCAGCACAGAGCTAAACAGGACTTGCTTCATACGGTTATTAAAGTCTATTTTAAGCCCTTCAACTTCATCACGAATAACTGATGGTGTCATGGAACAGCTATGTTCAGGAGACCAGTCTTCCCCAGCTTCAATGCAGGACACGTGAAAAACAAGAAATGGAGTATATCAGAGGACAATACATGAGCAATTTTAGGATAAATACTAAAATTAGAGAACGAGAAATTAGTGTACAAGAGAAATACATGACAGATGGACAGGGTAGAGAATTAAATATATTTTTCAGACATAGAACAACTACAACTTGTAACAATATTCATCAAGATATTTATCAGCCCCCTCGTTCATTATATACATTAATGATCTCTGCTCTTACATTAGCAGGAAAATACGTTTATTTGCTGATGACACTGTCATCTATCGTAAAATTAGTGATCACTCAATGAAATTCTAACGGACTTAAACAACGTTCATTTGTGGAGTCAAGAGTGGGGACTCAAACTTAATTTGAGCAAATGCATGTCAGTACATTTCTTACGGAATTCGTCCAACTACCTACAACCATGTTTATGCTGTGGATTGTATTAACATAAAGGCAACAGATGAAGTAAGAGCAACAGATATCGTTACCTGGGAGTAACGATAACCTCGAACCTTTTGTGGGGAACACATACAAGGAATATTTGCGGCATAGCCCTGAAGAAATTAGGATTCGTCAAGGGTACTGTGGGAAGATTTTCTGATGAGAAAGTAAAAGAATGGTGCTATTTTGCACTCGTTCGACCTCACCTTGAATATGCAGCGAGCGTACGGGATCTGATGCAGAAAGACTTAATCCGCGATCTGAATTAAATACAAAGGAAGGCTGCGCATTTAATCAAAAACTGCTGTGGGCGTACAGACAGCATTACCCAGATGTTAAGCGAATTAGGCAGGGAGCCGCTGGAGACTCAGAGGCTGAGCGCTAGGCTTAGATTGCTTGAACAATTGAGAACAGATATCTTTAAGAGCGACACGGAGAACACGTAGGGATCTCAAATATCGAGCACAAGAGCCTGAACGCATTTATGAATTAGGTACAGTGCAACCTCGATATAACGACACCCCACGGTGCACTAATTAACACTCGCTATAGCGAATTGTCGCTTTACCGGAGGTGGAGCAGATAATAGCCAATATACCTGTTGCGAACAGATACACAGGAACAGGAGTGGTGCGGCGACAGATTAACATCTATTCGATAAACGTAATCATAAATCCAGACGAAAGGCGATGTTTTTTTGCATCACTAAATTTCCTTACTCAAATAACGACCAACTATTCAAACAATTTATAAGCGCCGCACTGAATAAAAATCATGCAAAGCATTGTTTCGTCAATCATTATATTTATCGAACGACAGTTTACCACATAAATTTGAGACAGATGCACTCCATTAACTTCATTTCTAACAGATCGCTAGCGATTACAGAGGTTAAGGAGTCTTGATGAAAGTCTTCCGGCGGTGAAACCCTCGCTATGGCGAGAGCCAACACCGAAAGGGTCTCGTAAAAACAAATTTTTTAACACGCCTATTATAGGGTCAATTGACGGTGCATCGGCTATCTCTCGTAATAGCGGGGGTGTCGCTATAGCCCGTACTCGCTTTAACGAGGTTCCACTGTAATTAATTAACAAAATATACCATGAACAACAGAAATCCAGAAACCCTTTGGTCCCAATGCTTTCCGGATTTAAGGTCCTCAACTGTAAACTGAATTTTCCTGATTTTCAGAAAATGACATTTTCAGAAATTTTACTAACTTTTTACGGGGGTATTTTATAGGTAGAAAACAGAAAGCCATGCCACTTGCCAAAGCTCGCATCATGGCTTCCTTCTCGTCAGTCAATTGAGAGCAGACAACATGGACAACATAAAGAGCAGATGACATGGGCTCAGATGGCATTAATACAAGACTCCACCCCAATCGATTCCAAAAATGAATGTTTTGAGCAACAATTCTAGCGTAGAAGGAACGATTGAAAAATTTAACAGACTGCTCCAATTTTTTACTAACTTTTTCAGTTTTCTACAGACATTTCCCTGAATTTTTAACGGACCTTGAAAGTTTACTGACAATAGGGTAGTTTCCTTCATCAAAGAAAACGAAAGTCATTGATTGCGATTTGTTACCCACCATTAGTGTATTCATAATATACAAATTATTTGGTTTTAGAAATACCGGTTTAGACGAATGGCAAGGGTCAATTTTATCCTCATTTGAAAAAGGCCAGATTGGTGCCCATGCGATGCCACTCCACGTGACGACACAGGGACCTAGTTTCTAAACGAGTAGATAGGAGTTTTACATCGTCTGAGATTACCAATGCATGCATGAGGCACAGAGCTCAGGGAAACATGTCTTAATAATCGCCTATTAAAACTGGCTAAGGTTGGAAAGTTTTCCTCGTTTGATCAGGTATTAATAATCCTTATTTAAGGCAAGCGCTACCAGCTAGCATGGTACTCTGCTACCTGCTAGCATCCTGCGTCATATCAGCGCTCAGAGCCTCGCCTCAAGGTCACCTCACTTGCGGTAGCAGGAACCAGAACGACATCACACGGGAGTTTTCCCAGCATTCATACTTACCCGTCGCGTTTTCGCGCGCTTGAAATTTTTCACTTTTCATTTAATCACCAAAAATAGATATTGTCATTTAAAAATCTAAAAGCGTGAAATACGTACTCCAGGAGTAATTATCTTTCGATTTAGGTAATAAAAAAATAATAGGATACCACCCTATTCCAGGTTATTCAGATGCATAAAAACTATGATTTAGATACGTTAGTATGACACGCTTCTGGGAGCAATATGTAAATAATTGTATTTAATTAAAATTAGAAGAGTTGTTACTTTTAGATAGGCAACAAATAAGGAACACCAATAACATCCCAGTCCCTCATGAAATGGGAACGCACATTTGATCCTCTCTCAAACAATCTAAAAATTTTCTTTAACACCTCATCAACATCGTTCAATAAATATTTAACATTCTAATAAATTATTCAAAGAACTTTTAATAATTCCAATTCAATTGTAGTGTATCAAAAATTTCTCCAATTATTAGTCAAGATGGTATTTTTAATGAACAAATTATTTGTTAGTAAGCATGACAAAAAATGCAGTTCCAAACATACCTCCAATTTTCCCTCGGACTTCCTCCTTAGAAGATGGGGAAGGCAAGGCAGTCACATCAAAGAATGGACTCACATTCAAACCAAAAAGGATAAAATATACTGATATGCTGAAATAAAATGAATCCTAAAATTACCAAGAATTTCAAAATAACAACATCTTATAAGGTGACATGATTTGTACAATATTCATACATGCTATGTTAAAGCTACATTTAGAAATAGAAATTATCACCTCATGAGTAAACAAAAATCATATGAGAGTATTAACAGATATAATGCAGGGTATCGTTTTTTAGCTCCTTGAATACTGGCTCAAACAGAGAGCATACACTGAGAGAGGAAAGCTTATTGAAGGCTAAAGTTAAAGACAAGATACTGCAGTGGCCAAAAATGAATAAGTTTTTTTATATTTCCGCTGTTTTGATTTGGACTCATTTCTTCCTACTAAGTACTTCTAAACCAAAATAAGAGAACAAAAGACACGATTCACAAAAAGAAGCAGTGCCTCGCAATTTGCAAAACATTTAGGGACACACAAACACCAGAGTTAATTCATTCCCAGGATTCTGGGAAAAGAAGGAAAAGAGGTTAGATGAATTCGAGGAATTATGGGTAATTGGCATTAACAACAAAAATCTGTACCACAACCGCTCATCACTTCTAAACTTGATTCCACGTCTGACTTGTGGAATAATTAAGTTGAGCTATTAATTGGCTAAATTGAATTATGTCTTCAAAAGACCAAAATTTTACTACCAATTAAAGTTAGAAGGAAGGAAAGAAATATCTCCCAAACAAGGTTTTTCAATTGTCAACATCAACACTGAGGAGAACAGGCATAAATTCACTGACATTGAGAGTTACACCAACAGTCATTGGTTGGATATTTTTATAGTGATGATAATTTGAAGAGAAGGCACATGTATTAAAAGGCTTTAGCATAACTCATAAGCGCTGAAAACTTCTTTTTGTATCTCAGATGATTTTTCTGTGTGCTGATTACAAACATAGTATTTTTTAGAATAAATGAGAGAATGCACTGTTTTACTCGTAATTTTTTCAAAAATGCTCAAGACAAACTAACTGTAGCTTAGGAACTATGGGGGATAAAAAAAAGCTACATTACTCCCAAAATTTATTCAAGGTAACCAAAACAACAGTAAGTTTTTGTAGCACTAATTCCATTGTAGGACAGTACTTCAGGAAGTCAAAGAATCAGCTGTTTTTGAATAACGAAGGAAATCAAATATATAAATCCCTTTCAGGACAATATTTTAAATCACAAATAAATCCCTTTCAAGACAATAAATTCAAAATTGCTCCGAATCTCACTTTATTTTAAATCTAGTAGTCTTTACCATGTTGACAGAGATTTTTACATGTGTCTGAAAATTTTGCTTTTTCCTCAAAATTTGTCAAAAGTGCAATTTTTGAACATTTATGGAAAAAAGGTTCTCAAGTGAAAATCATAAAATTTTTGAAAACTATAGCAGCATGCTTATAGACTAAAATTTTTACTAGCATTGCTCATCCGGTTTTACAGGGGCAAAATTATGGTAGCCTTAAATAATTTGACTGGTGGGCAGAATTTTTCTGTGTGCCTCATTGACTTCAAACACTCATATCTTGGAAAATACTTGCAATGGGTCTTTAACCCTTTCACTGCTGTTCAATCTCCGGAAACCTTCTCCTCACATGCGGCAAAAATGTAAAAATGCGTCTCCTGGGCCCACGGAGCAGGTACTTCCAGGATGGGTGTGGTACACCCTCCGAAGGGTCACTAATCCCCGACCCTATCCTCGACGAACTCACCCTCGCAGGACCGTCTCATCGGCCCTACCAGCGGGGGCCCTACCTCCGGAAAAGTGACCGCTCTGACTGCAATTTGAAAATCAATCAATCAATCCGATCATCGAAATATGATAGTTTTCATCGCACTCCTGCCAATCAAGCAATCAAGTACGTCTTTGAACCGTGTCTCTGCGATAAAAAATAACGATTTTGTTAACTTTGCAACAAAACGTGGCTGCGGACCACCGGAAAATGGCCATTATATCAAAGTTAACAAAATCATTATTTTTCATCGCAGAAACACGGTTCAAAGACGTACTTTATTGCTTGATTGGCAGGAGTGCGATGAAAACAATCATATTGTGATGATCGGATTGATTGATTGATTTTCAAATTGCAGTCAGAGCGGTCACTTTTCCGGAGGTAGGGCCCCCGCTGGTAGGGCCGATGAGACGGTCTTGCGTGGGTGAGTTCGTCGAGGAAAGGGTCGCGGATTAGTGGGTCCCTTCGAAGTGCTTCGTGGAAGTGCTGACCGTATGGCAGGGAGGAAGAAAAAGTACGTCCACCGCAGTCTGTCGTGCGGACGTACTAGGTACGTCCACAGCAGTGAAAGGGTTAATACTTTGGATTTTTCTTAACTAAGGTTGAAACTAACGACAGGGAAAAAATAATCAAAATCTAAGATGGTGGGTGTGGGGCCTCCCAAAAATTGGTTGAGTTGACATGGAATGACCCAATAATGATGATACAAGGGAGAACTAATGCCATTCACAAAGTGATTATTGATTATAATATGTACCAGAAAAAATACTTACGGATAGCAGAGATAGAAGATATAAACAAGGGGATGATTCAACATCACAAAATATGTGCACCAAATTAAAGAAGTCAGGACCACAACCAAAAGAAATAGCCTAAAGGAGAAAGAAATCGCCAGATAAGAAAAATTATTACAAAACCCAATTATGTACCTGATCTTGTACAAAACTTAATTCTTCAGATTTATAATAGACAAAAATATAAATTTATTCCAGAATTCATTTGCATTCAGCAAAAATATGGAAAAGGGAACAACAGGAAAATTAGACAGTAATGATAATAAAAACATTTTCCTCACTTTAAAAGGTGTTGTACTGCAGGCCAAAGAGGTGTTGGACAAAAGTTGACCAATATCCTGGACAGTATGCAATATACAACTCGCCGTCCCAAAATTGTCATGATGAATCCAACAAGATATGGATCAATTAGATAAAAGTTCTGAAATAAAAAAAATAACACTAAGCACTCCATCGCTATTGACTGCATACTCAGTCTTGTAATCATCTGCCACAACATGCACAACATAGGCATGAATAGGGTACGAAAAACTCATTGCAATCCAGGAAAACAGATTAAGGGTAAGGACAGGAAAGTTGGAGGGAGAGGGAAAATCACAGACGTAGACTACCACGCAAACCCCTGTCAGGAGTGGCATTGACTTCCCATCACACATGTCCTTTCCTCATTGTTCTCAACATCTGGATCTAATTCACTCTCTAATCACTATGTTATGGGATGCAGCAACCTCTGTATCAATAAATTTCAGGGAGGGATCTTTATCGATAGCACTGCAAAGTCATGAAAAATTTGTATGGTCATACAAGGATGGGAGAGTAAGATAATTAAAAAAGTGTATCCTAAAGGACCTTAGTGAAGGCAGGAAAATGGAGCAGAGAAAGAGAGGAAATTCCTTTAAACAAGAGACGAATCCTCTCACTGGAATCTCATCACACATCTTACTCCTCTTCTTTTGCACACTGTAGCTTCACAAGTATCCAGCCACAGTATTCCATTTTTAAAAAAGTGTTCACCAAAATGGATGAAAACTCCAGCCAGTAGGAGAGACAGGTGTCAGATATTTGATGCTTCTAAAATTTGCCAAAATATTTTGCTCTCTTAGGTGATTGAGAGAAAAAATGTGGCCAGACTACCAAATAAAGCTAAAATAGATTTTGCACTCTTGAATAATCCATTTGCTTTATGGTAGCATGCAGTTATAGCCATGTAGGGGATTTCAATGAAGTCAAGAATCAAACACGCAAGTATTAATTGATAGAGACTAACAAATGGAATGAGACTCGCAGTGCGGGCTCGCAAGGATACACTCCTGGGGCAGGGCTTATAAGCGCGAGGCTTTTTACCTCTGCACCGCAGAAGGGGGAGGACAGGAAGGAGAAAGGAAGGAGGTGCCACCGCGATAGGAGCCTGACGACGCCTCCTGGGATAGAATAGGGAAGGAAGGGATGGGACGAGGAATCCCGCACCGTCACAAAGGTGGGCGGGTCCTACCACTAGCGAAACCAGGAAACCATTGCTCTGCCAGCGATTTTAGAGGATTATTCTATGAGGAAGAATAATCCAACGATCAAATCGTTAGATGATAGAGACTGACAGTATGTGAGCTCGCTCAAAACATGTGTTCTTGCGTTTGGAGAACGCAACTGAAGCATGCTTAAGTAGTCATTCATTCGGCTCTGCCCCTCCCCACCCACAAAGTTTGATGGTGCAAAGAGAGTGGCCAAGGGGGTATACTCAAGTCGGTGGATTTAATGCTCTCGCCAGGGCCTAGGTAGAGCATCTTAGCCTCTCCTTCAGTTGGCTTTCAACGGGCTTTCGTCAAAGGCACATAAGAGTGAGCAGAGCTTATGAAAGAGAAGTATAGGTGATGGGCACGTGTAACCCAACAAGCAGTATCTTATTTTTTCCACAATTTCAGCATGAAATGCTAATAATTTTAGTAACTGAAGCAATGCTCCACTTGCTTCATCAGAGTGCACACCACTGGAAGGCAGAGGAGTGCTTTGAACCTTTTGGGTTTATTTCTAGACAGCAATGAAATATACACAAATGACAGTGGACCTCATTCTAATAGCTAACATTCATATGATGTACAGCATTACTCTAGGGCTCATCGCACATTGGGATGAAAACTGCAATGTCAGAGAAACTGCATCTGTGATAAATAAGTCTATTCACAGAGAAGAGACACACAGTGATTCAGATATAACCTTGCAAAAGCTTTTACAAGGAATTCTTGGTATTCGATTATAATCCTATAATCATCATCATACCACTACAATGCAAAACTCAATTAAAACCAATGAGGAGAAAACATCCACGCAGACATTCGTCACCTCAAGTAAGGGAACAGAGGCACATGAATGAGGGTTTCTTCTCAAACATCAAAATACATACTGGCATCACCAGTGTAGCGGATCCCGAATAGGGACAAGGGGGCTAAGTGGGGGTTAAAATTCCAGCAGTAGTGGGGGTCGGAAAAAAATTATCATTCTATCTAGTGTAAATTGGATATCCAAGGGGGGGCTGTAGCCCTCTTAGTCCTCCTTCCCCCCCCCCTCCCCCCCACAATAGATCCGCCACTGGGCATCACTATAGCCCATTATTTAAATTTTCTTTCTCGAAAATAATGGCGACAGCAAGACTGGTGAACATCCATGATCACAGTGGTAGCATTCCGCCAATACTTCAATACTATCGGTTCTACATTCCAAAGGATAAAAATAAGAACATGTCGAGAGAGACAACAGAGCATTTGACAGAAAATTTGCATCAGTATGTGACTGAATACAACAAAACTATCAAACAAAATTAAGAATGAAGTAAAAAAATATGTTGACATAGTAAAAATGTCCAGTAAGACATAATGCTTCTGGTAATGTAAGACAGCCTTCATGAATCCGTATAATTCTATCATTTAATATAGAGGTCATAAAAAGGAAATAACTCATTTCATCATTTTATTCATATCTAAGGAACTTCCACGGAAAATGAACAGAGCCCAAATGAACAACGTTGAAGGTACTTGAATTCCTCACTATACACTATCTTCTAAATGGTTTTCCATTATGATTAGAGAATACATGCAGAAAATACAAAGTGGATAAAGTAATGAGCTTTATACTTACCATTGCATATCGATTGTATGACTGAGGGAGCCACCACACTGAGCGGTATAAGTGAAGAAACTGAATGAAAGATGCAATTCCAGTGTATGCAAACATTAGTATTTCAAAGATCATATCACTGTCTCGAGGAATATTTGGTATTGGGATGTGTTTCGGAGAAATGGCTCTGCATCCTGTGGATGCACTTTCTGTCCCTTGACATGTGGACCTACAAAGCACATATGCGATGAGTCAACTTAGTACTGTTTCCTAACCTTCAATGGCATATAGCTAAGATATTATTTATGACATTATGATAATTTTTAAGTGATAAAAGCTTACTCCTTCCCAAATTCAACATGATCAATACTAGAGATGAGAGACCAGCAATGACAACAACTTACTTGGACTTATGGCTATCATCGCTCGAAGGAAAATTCGGTGGACGACCAGGATTACTTCTTCCAAGATTCCTTCTACCACCCGGCATTGTAACGGGCTCCTCTTGTGCCGTCCCCGAGGGTTTCTGAAAATATAAACACATGAGAGTTAAATGATGCATACACGCCGGGAGATTATTTCCTACGATCAATTAGATGACAGAAAATGAGAAAAGCATAAAAGAGAAAAATCAAAACTTGAGAATACAATAAGAGATCAGATATAATATGAAAGCACCCCTCTTAATTCGATGCACGTTTAGCGGCCTTATTAAAAACACGCAATCTAACAGACAACATAACAGCTGAGCGCTAGTTCCGCCACCTGCTTTCTTGTTCGCAGCCGAAGTGCGACATCCGCAATCTGTCAAATTTTGACACGTTGGAAGCTGGCAACAACCGCGTAAACATATCGTCACGACCGTTTCCTCTCCATCTGCCTTTTAGAAACATATTGTTCGTGTATTCTATCAGATAATAAGTCTAGGTGGTCATTGAAATGTAAAATTACCTTGGACGTCAGAGAGTCTCGAGTTGCCGCATTTAAACGGCGACGAACGACGGGAGAGAAGGAAGCACTCGATGGAGGAGGTAACGGAGGAGGTCTTTTTAAATTGATGGGATCGCGTGTCAGTCTTCGTCGACGACTGACAGGATTCGATGTTGCTCCAGAGGTCATTTCAGCTTGGCTCCAGGGGCGTCCACAAAATCCTGCCACTCTCACTGCTATCACCAGGAGCATAAGAGCTGAAAGCCAGGCAACTCCGGGAACATATGCTACTCTTTTCATATCATCTTCCCAAGCGTCTTTCTCGGGCATCGTGCATGTCGATAACACCCGAAGAAAACGGAACGAACAGCTTTCTCTGAGCCAGGCAGGCTTCCTAAGCGCCGGGCATTCCCTTTCAACCTTCAAAACTAGATCCCTGCCGCGCGCGGCCTTAAACTCGCATCCGAAGGCGGATAAGACGCTATCTCAATTCTGTAGCACTCGCGAGGCCATCTCAGCGCGAGTTCATTCTGGCCGGAGACTGGGAGGATTGTTTTATTTGAGTTTTCCTGCCGTTGACGTCATGCGGGTGTCCTCGGAAGAACTTTCAGAGCATTTTTCGAAATAGATTTTGAATGTTAGACGATGCCGTGAAGTTTTTGACCTCGACAGAAAAAAAATACGTCGCCAGGATGAATACAGTCCTGCGGCCTGTTTATTACGTTTTGGAAAGTATCTCTTGAGACGCAATAGTATTTGACTCGACAGCTGGTGAAGAATTCCCGAAAAGAAATTTTCGTCCCACGCACAATCGACCGACTTCCTGCCGAGATGGCCATCAGTAAGGCATCACCACTGTTTACGATTAATCTGTTTTTTTATGATCGTAGAGTAACCTTTGCGGGTCATATCTCAGTACAGAGCGAGCTTTTGATGAACTTCTCTTGGAATAACAAGTTAGGTTAATTCTTATTCACATCAAATTCCGCGCTCACTTCGAGAAGCGGGGGACTTTGGAGGTTATATTTAGTGAATAAAATAAACTTACGGGGAAAATGAGAATGGGCAAAAAATACTATTTACAAGTAAGCACGGTTCCACCAAAAAAAATTTTTTTTTATTTTGGCCATTAATACTTTCCGTTGCAGTCCGCATGGCAGTGGCGTAGCCATAGTAGAGGGAGGGATCCGGGGGGGTCCGGACTCCCCCTCCCCCGTAATATGAAAACAAAATTATTTTTCTCCATAAAAGATTCCAAAATATTGAAAAATCATGAATTTACAAAATATTTTTTTTACAAATGAATTTTTTTTCTATTATGAAAAGCGTTATAATTATTTTAAAACCCGCTACTTAGTACCCTGTTTTTCAAAAATTTTCCCCCTGACTATGGACCCTCGCCCCCCCCCCCCCCCCCCCCCCATCCCCCCGTCCCCCCGAACGAAATTCCTGGCTACACCACTGCCGCATGGGTTCTTTCAGTATGAAGGAAGTTTAACACACAATGAGCAATGATTGTAAATAAAAATAAATGGTTTCACAAATTCCAATCAAAAATTCTCAGGAAAAATTTAAAAAATCAAATACTTTTACCAAAAGTTTAGAAAATAATTGCAGATTTTCCAGCAGAAAACCATCATAAAATGAATTCATGTTCAGTACCTAGTTGGCTAAGGCACTCAATACAAATTTGCAGGGCCGGAACTAGGAGAGTTGTCAGGGGGGCAAAGATCATTTTGCCATTCCCCCCAACATAATACATCCGTTAACTATTTTTTTAGATGCAGTAGCTGAAATTACACACTGTATGTTTGTTATTAAGAAGTTTTATTAAGATTATCATTAAATAGTTTTATTAGAAAAATTAAATAATTTTTTATATAAACTTTTTTTGCCACCCAAAGGGTGTACCAAGGATTTTTTTCAGGGGGGGCACAAGGGTCTGATAGACCTACTGTCTTCTCATATTTGAGATTCAAAACAGCATACAACAATGACTGAACGAAATATGTACTCTCTTTATTTTTATATGAAAGTTAAATAAATTGAATGAATGAGGCTCTGTAATACACAAAACAAAACAAATGTAATCTTAACCGTATTAAAAATCTTGTATATTTTTTAAGCGTCTGGGGGAAGGCACGTGTTCCCGTCCCCCTCTCCAAAATCTGCCTAGATGCCACCCCCTAAAATCTTCTGCCGTGGGCACGTACCCCCTTTGCCCCACACTAGTTCCGGGCCAAGAAATTCAGGACATCCAGGGCAAAAGAAGTAATTTTCCTCCAAAGAATACTTTTCCCACTTTTGGTTTATACCTTTATACTTACAGGCACTCTATGCCAAGGCTGTGGTCAGCAGTTGTGGGGTGGAAACCCCCATTAATAAAATATTCAGAAGGTGCAGCACACCAGGGGCGGAGCCAGGAATTAAGACTAGTGGGGTTTTAGGCACAACTAATACTGGAGAGCCTGAGGGTTTGCTTACCCTGCATCTCTTGCTTACCCTGGCGGGTAAGCGAGAGGAGCGACCCTTCCCCAGAAGAATTTTAAGATAAATGGTTCAAAATGGAGAGTTTCACAGCTTTCGGAGGGATATTTTAATATTCCTTACACTTGTCTATAAGTAATATTAATACAATTAAGTAAAATACATCAAATTAAACATTTTCCCTGAGCTCTGGGGGGAGGGGGGCTTATCCCCCAAAACCCCCCTCACTGCACCGAACTATGCACACCTATACTCTCACAAACATCTCCCATCCAAAAGACCCCGCCCTCGCTCCAACGCCACCCGAAGTAAACAACCCTACCATGCTTCCACCTACGCCCTCTGAGAAATTAATTACGCAACAGCCAACAGCTCTAATTAAGGATGTAAGGTATTCATTTCCATTCATCCAACAAATAAACTATTAAGGCAGGAGCTTCGACACATGTATGAAGGAGCACAGAAAATGCTGGGAGAAAGGAGATACCACCTCTCTCGTGGCGAAACATGTCCTTGAAGAAAAACATTCCTTTTGACCTGGAGATCACCCACCTGGAGAGGAAAGGGCAAAGACTGGAAACACTAGAAAAATTAGGAATTGTGCAAGATGGAGGCATCTCTCTAATGAACAAACAAACATTTTTTGGCCACTCCCCATTCCATGCCATACCATTCCCCAAGCGCACAACCCATTGAAGCATACCCTTCCCCTTCCACCCCGTCATCCACCCAATTCGCATAAATACAGCTCTGGAAACAAAAATCCTCATTGTACTTAATAATAACCTGACAGTCAAAACAAGTCGCAGGGGCACAGCTAGGAATTAAGGCTGGGGGTTGTTTAGGTGCAACTAACACCGGGGTGTGTGGGGTATGGTATACCCACCAGGATAAGTGCTAGGTACGAGATTGATAAATTGCGGAATTCTATAGATAAATGGTTCAAAATGGTGAGTTTTACGGCTTTCCGAGGGATATTTTATTAATCCTTACAATATTCTATTAGTAAAATCAATCAAATTAAGTAAAATGGGTTAGACTTAAAAATTTCTCTGAGCTCTTGGGGGAGGTTTATACCCCAAAACCTCTCTACGCCAATGACAAGTCGTACTTTCAATAATAAACCTGTGGAAAAGTGCCATCTGTTCTTTCAATACTTATGGGATGTCTTTCCACTATATCTCACCTGCTTCTGTTACTTTTAACCACAACAGAAACTGACTCATCTGTAGAGAGGTGCACTATTTTGGAATTATATAAGGCTTGTTAAAAGTACCGCATGGAAATAAATTAATTATAGCCAAACTAAGGCCCATGCAATTGAACCACTACCAGTTCAGATATGTGTGCACCATTGTGAATGCCATTAAAAATATGACATTGAAAAAGGTGGCACAAGGTACGTGACCTATCTTTGTCAGTGAAAAAAGACTATATAAAAATAATAAATTATATAAAGGTGTCAGAAGAAGAACGCGTTGTTTTGAAATGTTATTTTAAAGGTTTCTTAGGTTTCAGTGCGGCTTCAAGGAAAAAAATCAATAAAAAGGTAATAGAAACATTATACATACATTACTAAATTTCATAATGAAACGAAAATGTCATTCATTTTAACAGAATCAAAGAAAAGTCTTCCAGAGTGAATATCCATGGAGAAAAAATTAGCATGCCAAGATTTGCCGATAACATAGCCATCATAGCAGAAACATAGAAGGATTTGAAAAATATTCTGGTTAATATGAATAATATGGTAATGGGTAAATATCAGCTGAAAATTTGTACAAAGCTGTGAAGAAGCAAGAATTAAAAAAGGAGTGAGACAATGCTGCGCTTTGTCAACCATAATTTTCAACGTTTACTTCAAGAAAGCAATTAGTAAAATCAGAGAAAAGGCTTCGGGAGAATATCCATGGAAAAAAAATTAGCATGCTATGATTTGCCAATAACATAGCCATCATAGCAGAATCAGAGAAGGATTTGAAAAATATTCTGGTTAATATGGGTAGGGTAATGGGTAAATATCAACAGAAGATAAACACAAAGAAAACAAAAATATTAGTACACAGCCGAAGAGAAGAAGTCAAGACTAACATTAAAATAGGGAAGCGAGAACTGGTGGAGGTGGATGAATTCTGTTATTCGGGAAGCAGGATCACTAACGACGGGAGAAACAAGAAAGAAATTATCAGCAGAATAATCCAAGCGAAGAGAGCATTCAACCAAAAGAGAGACCCACTTACAGTGGGAAACTTAAATATGGAAGTAAGGAAACAATTTATAAGAACCTACATTTGGAGTATGCTCCTATATGGAAGTGAGGCGGAGAGAACAAGGATAAAGGCCTTCGTAATGTGGTGCTATAGAAGAATGATGAGGATCAAATGGATCAGGCGATTTAGTAACGAGGAAGTCCTAAGAAGGGTAGGAGAGAAGAGAAGCCTCACGAAAACCTTAACAAGAAGACGGAACAACCTTATAGGCCACATCTTGAGACACGATGGTCTGATGAAGACAATCGTCGAGGGACAGGTGGAAGGCAAGAACGGAAAAGGAAGACCTCGAACAAAATATGTATACGGAACAGGTAAAGAAAGATGTGAAAGAGGAGAAATACGTAGGTGTGGAAGGATTAGCGGATAGGAGAATTGAGAGGAGAGCTAGCTGCATCAAACCAATCATAGGATCATTGATCAGTGATGATGAAGATAAAATTTCATAAGCTGAGAAATTCTCACTTTTCATGGTATTTTTTCCTACGAAATTGCTATTTTTTAATTATTTTGTATTTAGTTTTCAAGAGCAAGAATAGTCTAAATCCATTTCCGGAATAGGGTGGCTTCCTATTATTTTTTTATTTCCTAAATCGAAATATTATTACTCCAGGAGTACGCATTCCATGCTTTTAGATTTTTAATGACGATATTTATTTTTCGCGATTAAATGAAAAGTGAAAATTTTCAAGCGCACGAAAACGTGACGGCTAAGTATGAATGCTGGGAAAAGCCTGTGTGACATCAGTCCGGTTCCTTCTGTCACCGTGTGAGGTGACCTTGAGGCAAAGATATGTGCGCCGCTGCGATGCAGGCTGCTAGCAGGTAGCAGAGTACCCTGCTAGCAGGTAGCGCTTGGCTTAAATAAGGATTATTAATACCTTATCAAATGAAGCAAACTTTTCAACCAAACGCAGTTTTAATAGGTAATAATTAAGATGTTTCCCTGAAGTCTGTGCCTCATGTAATTTGGCCTCTTGTAATCATGCATTGGTAATCTCAGATGATGTAAAACTCCTGACTACTCCTATAGAAACTAGGTCCCTCTGACGTCACGTGAAGTGGCATCGCATGGGCACCAAAAACTGGGGTTTGTAAAACCAAATAATTTGTATATTATGAATACACTAATGGTGGTTAACGAATCGAAATCAATGCCTTTCATTTTATTTGATGAAGGAAACTACTCTATTGTAATTTTCTAAAATTTACCGGGGGAGTGGAGGGGGCAGTGGGGGGGGGGGGGTATGCACATGTATGAATATAAGGAATGCTACATAGCTACATATGATACCTGGAAAAAGGTAGAGAAATCACCCTGGCCGAGGAAAGCCCAAACCACAAACCAGCCACCCTTATCAACCATGACGACTGACTTTAATGGGAGGATGCCATAAGAATCACTGAATCACAGTGGTGTCTGAAACAAGGCATAAGCCTGGCATTCCATGGGTTGTGATGCAAAGAAGTCACTGTGGGACCATTCAACAGCGTCTGCCCCCATCCTCCAAACACTCCTCCTATTTCTTTATAGTCATGCTACCAATCAATTTGTTCACCAATCCTTAAGTCTTCGATTGTGGTAGACTAGAAAAGAATACGTAGAGACCTGTACCTTTCTGTCTCTTGATCCATGACCTACTTCTCAAGCTATTAGCAATGAAAAATTGTTGGCCTCAACCCTATTGCAGATAAGTTAATGATGTCACAAACATATACAGTGTGTTGATATTTCTCTGCCTCTCCTTGGCCTTGCACATTTAGTTTGTTGTTTCTTATATTCTTGTAAGAAATTCAATCTCTCGATGAAAGTTTCTCCCTGAACAAGTAAATGAGCCAGATCTCTAGTCACATGAACAACTCGTGAAGATCAGGCACCAACTTTTGTGTTACATAATCATACACTAACAAGCAAATGATTGAATAGGGAGGATAGCTTTTTCATCGTGACTTATCTTTACCTCGCAACTCTTTTACTTCCTCCCTCTTCACCTATTATCAATGTACATATATAAAAGAGGGTGTCTGTTTGCCTGTCCTCAATGCATTTTCATATGGCTGGACGGATTGTAACCAAAGTTAGTACATTAGGGCATCTCTTGCTCATGAACCTCGTAAGCGACTTCCAGTTGCATCCGCTGCATCCTTTGCGTCGTTTTCTCATCACAGTTTCTTACACGTCACACAAGTTCTACCATTCAACATCCTGCCCAGTAGGCCCACCTCTTGATACAGAAAGTATAAAAATACATAATTCTAATGAATGCAGGCCTTACTTGAGACTCCATGTGTAATCATACCAAATAACAACCCCATTTCAATTATACATCTGGGTATCCACTATGTCAAGCCTGGAGGGATCACTCATGAATGAGGAAGCTCAGTAGAGCATAAATTCGATTCATAAATGTAGTTAAATATTTTATTACAAGTTCCCAGCATAATTTGAAATTTAAACCAAATCCACGAATATAGAGATGAAAATCATTCCTCAAACCAATAATTTTCCCAAATATTCATCATAAACTCAAAATATTTCAGTTGCAAAGATGGGATTTCATGGAAATGCATATGTACATAAAGGCTGAGAAAGGATAATTGATCAAGGTAGCAGTCCAACAGTCCCAGAACATTATGTCTTACAGTTAGCATGACATACTGATGAGTTAGGATGTAAAATCACTCAAACCTCTTTTTACATGTACATCGAACACTCAGTCCACACACGGGAAGCGCACATCTGCAATATTAATTGCAGTCTTCAAAGGGAAAGTACATCAGTCACCAGTGGCATCTTGAGCACTGTTAATGTCATCCTGGAGTGCTGCAGCCTGCTTCTCAACTGCGGAAGATTTTTTGAAGTTGCAAGCAATTTCTTTGATTCCTGGAAGCCCATTTATCAATGAATTAACAACTTCTGCTCTCTGCTTGCCAGCTTCATCTCCATCATTATTTGAAGAGCTCATTGTGAGCAGTTTCAAAACTGAATCTACAATATGAGAGAACAAACGAATCACAGAGTTAATCACATAGAAAAGAGGAAGTTTCCTGATAACACACCTTGCATAAAAAGAGCCCTATTTAAACATGGATAAGCACTGTAACGTTCACTTTTAATTCATCAAATGGAAATCAGCACATAAATATTTAACATTTTAGCCCTGGATAAGTCCCCATGAAGAAAATCGGAGGTAACGGCACAAGCCGTGACTTCACAAATTTAGTAAACACAAATTCCAAACACATTTATAAGTACTTTCAGCAAAAACATTAGGAGCGACAACGCATACAACCAAATGCCACAATTTTCATTAAAATACTCCCTTTTGTTCATTATCGTGTCATCTTCCAGAATTGCCGTACATTATCGTTACTCATGTTTTTCTCCCACTGTCACAGCGAGATTGCTACAGCACAGATGGTTGATATACCAGGGTTTACGTCAACTCCTCCCTTTTAAGTTCCTTAACGAGGATTTAATTTTACAAATAAAAAAAAGGTTGGTAACAATAACCGCTTAATGTGATCCTGACTGTCAACTTAGATTTCTTATCATACAAGGGCTGCTATTATGGATAAGCGTTGCAAAAAATAGCATACGCTATTCTGCGGGTCATTATAGCAACGACCCCGTATTATGAATGAAGCGTAGTAATAATTTTGTTCGGAATAGCAGCATGCTATTTCTTGCGCGAGCTATTTGGAAGCTCCGCCTCTTCCCGTATGAAAAACTTTCTGAACAGTTTGCGCAACCAATGAGGGAGAAGATATTTTATATATTTTTCTGTATTTTATGGAATATTGACTTGCAATCACAAATAATTGCTTCATTTGCATTTAAATATTATATTAAACCGTGGATTTATATAATATGCTTTGAAAATCTCGTTTAGGAAATCAGCTGATTGTTGTTGTTTTGATAATATCACAATGGCTTCAGACAGGTGGGTTAGGTCATAATTTTACTGTTATAATGATGATTTATCGGGCATAAATATTGAATCATTTACCTATATCCGATCGGTCCTTTACCGTGAGATATATGCTATGCGAAATAATCATTGAAAGCTAAATATGTTTGATTTTCTTCGTAAATGTGTTAGGCTTCGAAGTCTGTTTGTTGCATATCAGAATTAATATGTATCAACTTTTATTGTATTGCTCGTGACGATATCGTTTTACTGTATGAACTAGAAGCTTTCGTTTCTAA
Source organism: Ischnura elegans (assembly GCF_921293095.1). Taxonomy (NCBI): domain Eukaryota; kingdom Metazoa; phylum Arthropoda; class Insecta; order Odonata; family Coenagrionidae; genus Ischnura; species Ischnura elegans. The sequence continues at coordinate 24,128,919 of NC_060257.1, read as the reverse complement.
TGTTATCTATATATTATATGACTCCCTAATTTCAGTGTTCATTCTCTGTTTAGGAAATGAAGTAGGTGGCAACGTCACAGCTGTGCTTTCATGTATTATGATGGAATAGTATCGATATTTCAGCTGCATATTTGGAAAAAGCAGAGGGAGGTGATGGTGAATTTGAGGATGGATGGAACAGCTGTGAAAAAGTGAATCTAGCAATAGTGAATCGTGTGGAAAGTGCTGTTGTGTCAGTTATCATTGTTTTCGTATCAGCTGATTTTATTATGTGCTCACTGAAATTTTTGATAGACCCTGAACTGTGCCGATAAACTGAAACTTAATTGTGTGAATAACTTACTTGTCTATAGAGGAAACAATTTGTATTCAATTCCACATGATATATATTGCATTAATGATGTAGTGCATGGATATTCCATTAAACGTTTGTGGTGAATCATATTTGTTCGGAAACTTTATTGGTGTTCGGAGAAATCCTTTGTTTTCAAGCAAGTAATTCAAGTCGACTGCCCGTGTTTATAATTTAGTAAATTTTTAGTTTTAATTGTAGAAGGCAGCGAATAGTGGGGAAAACAATTTCGACTCGTTGCATGTATTTGTATATACTGTCCAATTGAGGAAATGAACGGCTGATCAAAGTATATGGTATTATTATGGTAATATATGGTTTTCATTGAAAGCTATAACTATTAATATATTTGGCGAGTTAGTGTGTTAACACAAGCTTGAAATTTTTCAAGAATGGACCTGATAGCCTACATTGAGGATATTTTTAGTAGCAAGTCAAGTGATGAAATAAAATTATGAATTGTAAATATGAATAAAACACGTAAAATTTGGGCTAATGGTAGTAATTCTTTGCATTAATTGTTATTGTTTTCGTACTGTCGATGAAGCAAGCTTGTGCTTCATATATTAAGCTCGAATGTTAATTCCTAACCAAATCACTTAACTAGTTAAATATTCATCACTTATGCTACTATTATTTAATTAAAATAAAGCTGATATCATTTTATTTTTGGCTATTATTCCATTTTTCAATGCTTGATTAGGTTACTTTAACCTCAGAAAAACAATTCGACATCGCAATGCGCACGTTTTCTGGTTGCAATACCGAATTGCTCGGCATCGAAGACCGCGTAATATTATAGCAAGCCTACCGGTTGCAATTCGCCGTTCATAATAGTAAATAGCAACGGGCCTATGCTATTCTGAGAATTACGTCTTCCGGTGTAGTAAAAACACGAATTGCAACCGTTCGTAATACCAAATAGCATAGGCGTTGCAATACGCTATATTATAGCAACATCGGTTGCAATATCGAAGAATAGCATGATGCTATTCCATCCATAATAGCAGCCAAGGAAACATAGCAAGAGTGATGTTTGGATGCCAATGTTATTTTCTGGAACTATATAGGTAAGATAGAAAAAGAGTCGCGTGTTTTTTCCACATAGGTCCGGGTTCAAGAGATATTCGCGTGTAAAAATTTCGCACACCATCACTTCCCTTGAGTAAACTCCCTCTCAATTACCTCAGTGGTGTACACCCATGTCTCGTATAGCGCAATTTCGATTAGCGCAATTTCGATATAGCGCAAATTCGTTCCTCGGGGAAACATTGCAACGCAGTGTAGCCTAATCAAAAATCTTAAACGCTCTTGTGATAAAACGTGAACTTGCGCTAAGTACACACGAAATTTCTAACAATTTACGCATATTAATATTATTTCTTGCCTCAAATCTTCTTTTTTGTTTATATATTAATCGAAATTCATTGCTGCGCAATTGCCAAAAGTATTACTCGTCATTGGGTCTAGATAGCCGGCCTACCGAAGATTTATCTCTTCTCCTTAACAGAATGATAATAAATAATTTAGATCGTTAATTAAGCGTGGGGCTAGTGGAAAAGAGTTTTTTTTTCAGCAATACGGTTTGAGACGTATTTTTGCCGTCGTAGGTTACCGGGCGATTGCCTTCCAGGAGGGCAAGTCGGTAACTTGGGGCGCCTCGTTTGGGAGAAAGAGTTCTCCCCCAAAATTGTCTCCCGACCCAAGTCGGTAACTTAGTAGAGAGAACTGTTTCTCCCGACCGGATGGGAGACAACTCGCTCCGATGGGTAGTATGAAAAATTTCTAAGGCGAATCTGATATTGGAGCTTGATTTATCGAAAAATTAATCGTGTGCCATTTTAAAATGTTTTTAATTTTATGTAAAATTCAGCCATGCAAATATTTTCTAAATTGAATACATAATAACCTCATTATGACTTACCAAAGTCGGGACTACTTTTTTGACCGCGCGCAGTGATTCCTCGCTTGCAAGCGGTTGCAAGGCTAAATCCAAGTGCCGGTAAATTTTGCTTGTCACCTTGTTAAATTCTTCATCTCGTGTCAATTACGACCTCTCCAAAGTTGAAAATTAAGAGTATATTTCAAATATGAATACAGCTTTTGCTCGCTGCTTGCAGATTTGTGCAAACATCTTTTGTGCCAAAATTGTGTTAATGTCAATGTGACAACTCTCGTAAATCTTCTGCTGATAATCACAGTGCCAGTGGTTGCAATGTGCAAAGTTTGGATAGGTTGAAAATTATCGGCTAAGAGTTGTAATTATCATTGCTCCATCGTGATTGAATTGTAAACAGTGCTATTACCGTATCGATTAATGTCTGACAGCAATGTAAACATTGTCAGTGTCGTGTTCACCTCCGTTGTTCATCGTATAGGTACATTGACATTTCACGATCAAGCTATCAAGATCAAAGCTGTGTGTGAAGTTTCTTTTTCTAGTATATTTACGAATAATAGTGAGAGAAGTCACCTGTGCCTCTTTCGTATGCTAATTTCTGGCTTTAAATCAGTGAATTAATAGTTGTTTTCATCATAACGAGCTTGGTGATTGTAAGTTGTTCGTGATGAATAAAAGAGTGGAAGTGATTTCCAGTTTTTGATTATTTTATTTGCCTATGTCTCACTTTATATTTACGGTGTTTGCTAGTATTTAGTTTGTGGATATTCATTTATTATTGAAGTACATTTATAGCTTGTGTATGTGTTGACAGCGGAACCGATTCGCGATCTCACATGTGTGCAGACGGTTTTGCTGAGCAGTAGTATTCGTGAAACCAATGAAAAGGTGAAACTCTGTTACATTGTCATGGGACAAGTTTCTTTTAACAATAAGGGCATATCTTGTGTTTCAATAACTATCTATTGCTTTTCATAGGTAACTGCTTAGAAGTTATTTTCCATTATTTAAATTGCTTTTCTTGCGCTCTCTGAATTAGCATTAGCTTTCTAAACCCCGCTACTTAAACGAAAAGAATGCAGAGCTACAGATTATTGTCATTTCATAGGATTGCGGTGTTTTTGTCTGTTATTAAGGCCCTCCAGCTAAGTATTGGTGATGGATTTTCAGCAGGTAGAGAATCGGACCATCGAAGGACGGATAGGACAACCTTCTCCGCTAATGCGGCCGGAAATCTTCCTCCCTCGCCTCAAACGGTTTATTTATATCCCGCAACAATTTCTCACTGGTGGTAATTGCCCCACTTCTTTTAAATGCACCTCATATACGAGCAATAATATTCTATGGTTTGAATGAAAACGCGCCATATTGAGAAAATACAACAAAACACTGTCGAGATACGCACTTTCTCCATGGGAGAAAGAGATACGTCGGGCTCTTGAGGGGGACATAATGCCCCGTTCACATTACGATCGTCCGAGCCGTCGTCCTTACGATAGTTGACCGAACTAGCCGTGTGAATGCAAGTTCTGACTATAGTTGACGTAGTTCCGAACGTTGCCACTTTACGATGGTTAGGCGCTGGGAGACCGGAAACGGAAGCGACAAGAGAAAGACGAAATGCTCGTGAAGCTCTATTTTTTTCATGGACATTTCATGGATTTGTCCTAGGAAGGAAGAATATGGGCGGAAGAAAAATTATTCGGTAAATACACGTTGAAAACAGTAATATCTTGTCAATGCAAACCACAACAGCTTTGCTAATTATCAATTTCCCGTTCACTTTAGATGTCAGCACTAGAGAGCAGCACAGGTTTCAACCATAGTTGTGTGAATGCACGATAGTTCCGACCAGCCCCCGGCTTCTCCCTACCTCTCCCCTGCTGGCTCATGCGACCCTTACTGTCCGATTAGTTCGTCATTTTCACCGCTGGCGCTACTTGTGCACTCGTCCGACGTCAGCCTTGCGATTGCATGGGAAGTAATGCGTCTTGGTGATTCATTGCGATAAACCACGTTTTTTTACAGTCTTTTCCTGCAACGGAGGCCAGTTTTACTTATGGTATATCGTTGATCGAGTGTTTAGGAGTTGGAAAAACTCTCTATTTCAATTTAAAAGGAAAATGGTGGGCAAAAGATGTATCGTGCCAGGTTGTATGTACCTCTGGGTATGACTCTAACTTAGAAAAGGTGCATATCTTTTTGGTGTCAAGGGAAGAAAGACTACGAGCTGAGTGGCAGAGGTGCATTCCTCGTGATAATTTTATCGTCAAGTATCCGCAAGTTGTTTGTGAAAAACACTTTATTGAATCCGATATTCTTCGTGAGAAGATTATCACGGACAACGAGGGAAACGTCGCACAGTGGTCCGGATCGCGAAAAAGTCAGGCAAAAATCAGATTTTCGTTGGATGTTTGGAAAAATTGCTCCCTACATGTTATTTGGCGAGCTATTTTCATTTCTGCAGTTATTTTTACGAAAAAACTATTATTTCATGCGATATCGTGGAACTTTAACTTATTAACTGGCTAATTGTAACGCTGACTGCATAGATAAACGGTAATCATGATAAAATATGAAAATAAATGATAATTAGTTGTATAGAATGAGTTAATATTCTTTCAAATTAGTCAATAAACAAAAAAAACGGCTAAAAGTAGGGTTTTTTGGTGCATTGACTTACGTTAAAGAGGTACGATTTCCAGATTTCGAGAGATTCTTCTGTATGGACTAAAAAGTAATTAATAAATTAGTGTCAAAATAGTATTTAAGTGACTCTTTTATTCTCATAAAAGCATGGTTAATTCCTCATAAATTTACAATTATGTATTACAATTGTTCAGCATCAGATTCTTCTGAATCCCTCCCATCCTCCTCTTCTCATTCACTCGAAGAATTTTGAGACTCTTGCAAGACCAAGAGATCACGAACCTCCTGCGGAAGATATTTAAGGCCCCGGCATTTGTTTAGTTCAGTTCCTAATGTGCTAATAAAAGGATCCGATATTAGGATCAGTCTCCGGAAAATATCCTCATTAGTTTGAAGTCGAGATATTTTTATCGCGTGATGCTCACGATATATTCTAATGTCTTTATTGCGAGATTCCTGGGCCTCCTCCGACAGTTCTCCAATACGAAGAAGAGCCGACTCGATGTCATCTGCACCACTTTTTGCACAGTGGGTGGCTTGTAAAACCAACCATAATGTCTCACAAAATTTTCCGCTGTATCCATACAGAACTTTTTAAATTTTACTGAATCAATCAAAAATCCGCAACACAAAGACCTTAAAATTGTTGAGAAGTGAAAGATTAACTCTTCCTCTACTCCTGAAAATTAATTAACTATGTTATATCATGTGAAAAATACTGCATAAAGCAATAATAAAAAGATGTTATATTGCAACAATGAAAAGAAAGCATTCAAAAATATTGACCCTCGCCAGTAGGCTCAGCCGATAGGCGAGAATTTTTGAAAAAGCCCCTAGCTGAGTTTTCATCACTGGATGTACCATATTTTGGCTTCGGCACATCAACTAAAAGGCCTATTCTCTTTTTAAATTCGTAGGTACCAATTAAAAAATAAGACTACTAGGACAATATCCCAGGGGACCCCATATCACCATTAGAATACAAGGAAAATACGAACCTGAGGTGCTTTGAAGGTTGCGAAATGCAATATCAGGAAAATCAACAATTTTGTCCAACCAAGTGCAATTCCGCTTCAAGTGCGATTTAAAAAATATGGCAAATGCTGGAATGCCAGCGAACTTATTCTTAGTGATATCCTCAAAAGGAACGACCTTTCCTTCCCGTGCAGTGAGCATCGAGAAATGATGCTTGCTGCCATCATTGTCCAGTTTTTGAATTCAAGGATGAGGCAAGCTGCACGGGTGGAGAATGCCGAGGTTGGCCGAGAGTATGCCTCCAGAAGGAGAAACTTAAAGTTTTTGAAAAAATAAATGCTATTCATTTTAGCCTTGTAGAAATATCTTTTTTGATCGTTCACACCATTATATTGTTTAACCATTCCTTTGCTTGTAGTGCTTGTAAGTATAAGTATGCCGTGTGTTGCTTTCCAGATTCTGAATCTACAATTACAGTTATCATAAGGATTAATATTTTCAGTTTATAGGAATTCATATTGGTATCTATCCAAGGAATGGAGCAGCTAATACAGCAGTGACGAAACAATGGGGGAGGCGTGAGGAGATAGATAGGAAAAAAATTAATGAAAAGTAGAAAAAAAGATGATTTTCGGTGGGTATTGGAAAAGAAAATTAATTGGTCTGAGCTATGGAACTCGAGAGTTAAATATTCGGTCTTAAGTTTTACTGTTGAGAGGACTTACTTAGCAGTTACGCTTGTTACAAATAATCAATGTGAAAGCTGTAGCGGCAAAGTTACGCGAAAGCTTTTTGGCTAGGTCGGCACTCGTTTCTCCTCAACTATCTAGGAATAGTAAAGGGAGATTGCCATTGCTTCTTTATTGCCGCTTCATTTACTAAGTTTTCAGCCTAATACTTCTGTCCATGCTATTGAGTACCTTACCGATATTCTCCGTTAACACTTCGCAGTTTTGCTTCCATTGCAAGGTAATTTCGACCGATGTCCTTTTCAGGTGGGTATATTATCTTCACACCATCGTCCTATTTGTCTTAAATGGCTCGCGGAAATGGGATCTACAAAAAACACACCTTTATTATTTATCCCCGCTGGATTAAGCATTCAAACACCCGATTTCGTAGACTATTTTATGACCGTTTACGGAAGCTACTGCACCAGTTTTCACGAATAAAGCTATTTTATATTCTTTAAAACTGAAGCGCGTAAGAGTGAGTACATGCGCGAAGCACGGCTTACAAATTTTTTATAAATATAGTGCATCAAGTTACCTCACAGCCATATCAACCCATGTAACGACGCCCGGAACGACCGGACGAGTGTACTGCTAGCGCTTGACGGCCGGTATGGGAACTAATCGGACAGTAAGGGAACGTACGTGGAGCCGCGGACGCCGGGGGCTGGTTCCGACGACGGCTCGGACTATCGTAATCTGAACGAGGCATAACTGAAGCGCCCGTCTGGGGCGCCGGAAGGCGCTTGAGGGGGCTTACAGACTTGGGTCGGGAGACTAGTACTCTCCCAGGCGACAAATAGTCTCCTTTCTCCGGCGGGGCGCCCTAGAGACTTGGGGCGGGCGACAACTCTCGCGCAGGCGCTTCACGAATCTCCTTTCTCCCATTTTCGGGAGAGAACAGAGTTACAGACTTGCCCTCCTGGTAGAGAGTCTACGCTAAAGCCTTCAAGGTCATCGGTATTCACGGGGGAGAAATGGAGCGGTGACAGAGTTGCGCATGAATAGCATCAACACATAACAGGGTCCGCTATAGTGTCTCAAACACAATGGCTTCGTTCCCTCCCCGCAGTCATAGCCCTTCTGCGTCTCAGGAATACAGTTCAGCAGAAGAAAGTGATTTAGATAGAGCCATACAGGGTAAAAACCAAGAGAATATGGCAAAAAATAGGAATGCATGTAGAAAAATCAAGAAAAACCATAAACCTAGAAGAGGACTTGAGAGAGGTCAATTGCTTTGAAAATGGAGAGCGTCAAAGCGATATTGCGCGGAAGTTTAAACTCACGATGCCTTATTCTGAATAAAGACGAAGCTAAAATATCAGTGACCTCAGCCGCACCAACTTCAACCAAGCGGTCTACACATACGGAAAGTTCATGGTGAATCAGTACAAAAAGACGAGAGTGGTAATCGCTCCGAGACATTAAGTGAAAGCTCCGGTTGGTTCCAGAATTTAAACGGCAAGCAGGTATTTTCAGTGCGGCGATATCAGGTGAATCTGCAAGTGTTGATAGCGCAGCCACCACAACATTTTCTGATGAACTCCAAGCTGTTATTGAAAGTGGCTCCTTTCCCCCTCAACTAGTTTTAAGTGTTGATGAGACGATATTCTTTTGGAAAAGAATGCATTCTCGTTCATTCATTTTCAGGGAAGGAAAACCTGGGTCAGGTTTCAAGGCATTTAAAGACTGTTTCACGTAGCTGCTAATGACTCGGAGGACTTCAAATTAAAATTATTTATCATTCATAAACTCCGCTAGCTATGAAATGGCATTTAAAGTAGCATTTTCCTGTCATTTCGATGAGCGACAAAAGGGCCTGGGTGACACAATAGCTGTTTTTAGACAAGTTTGAAAAATCATCAACTGCCGGCAACGCATTACGATCCCCTGAGATAGCAGATGTTAGCCCACCCGCACGACAGGACGGAATTTCGAAAGCACGTAAGAATTTTTTTTAACGTGAATAAAAGTCTTTGAATGCGTGAATACTATCTTTAAAGATGTTTTAAACTATAAATATTTATAGAAATAATGTTTTCTAAGGCTTTTTATGGGAATATAGATGTTTTAGAGGAAATTCAATACCCAAGACCTATGCTACCAGGAACGCATCCCTATCTTCCCTATGTTAAAACGCTCTCGTATAACGCAAATTCTTATAGCGCAAAGACCCCAAGGAACGCATCCCTTGCGCTATACGAGACATGGGTGTAGTCGATTAGGGCACTAGTCTAGTGACTTTTGACGCGTGCGTCCCAGATTCGAGTCCCGGTGAAGGCTAATTTTTATTTCTCTCTTATAATTTTGGAAGTTGCTGTTACAACTCATCCCCATTTGTTTAATTTAGATACTTCGCATCCTCAAATTCACGTGGTAAGGCATAATCCAGAGTTGCATTTAAAACCCATAAACTAATATGAAAATAAAGAAATTGCAAAGAAACTAAATTAAACGAATGGGGATGAGTTGTAACAGCGATTTCTAAAATTGTAAGAGAGAAAAAAATGTGGCGTAAAGGTGACACTTAATAAATTAAATTTGCATTGGTAATTTAAGTAAACCGCGAATAGCCACGGTGATAAATTTACAGTCACCCTCAATGCACAAATTGTGCAAAAAATCCAGAGGAAAAATCATTCGCCTTGACCAGGATTCGAACCTGGAACCCCCAAATCAAGAGCTAACACCTGTATGTGTTCAAAGTTTGAGCTGTGCTCTCCAGCTGTGGCACTGTGCGCACCATTAGGTATGCTTCTCACATCATATGCCCAGCAGTCCATACCACCTTGTCCAGTATAGTCCTCAAATTTCCACAAGGGAGAATGATGCCTCGGTAGCTTAACTGGGCAAAGCACTCGACTGTAAATCGGGGGATATGGGTTTGTATCCCAGTCAAGACGAATGATTTTTTTCTCTGTGGATTTTTCACACAGTTTGCATTAGTAACTACTATTGGTCAACTGGAGTCAATGAACTTACCATAATAAGACTGGAGGGTGGCATTGGTTTCAGTTTGAAGGTGAGGACGTAAGAAAGACAGAATGCTTGGCACAAATTTCCCAGAGGCATGGAGAATTTGTCCCGTGGCAGCTTGGAATAATACCAAGGATGCCAAATGTAAGGCAAGTGCAGGGTCATCTGTAACAGCATTCAGTTTCTCCAGAAGGGCACTTCGGTGGGCCTGCATCTGCACCCTAAAAGAAAGATCCAATTTCATTACATTAAATTTATCAATTCATGAAAATATAATAAGTAAAACCCAGACATGCAGCGAGGGGGTTTAGGGGATAAAACCCCCCCAGAGCTCAGAGAAACTTTTAATTTTAATCCTTTTTACTTAATTTGATTAATATTACATATAGAATCCTTATAAAAAGCTTGATAAGTAGAAGAAAAAAACCTTGAGTCCATTTCTTGAGACATGATGGCCTGATTAAGACAATCATTGAGAGACAGGTAGATGGCAAGAACGGAAAAGGAAGACCTTAAACAAAATATATGGAACTGGTAAAGAAGAATGTGAAAGGGAAGAAATAGGTTTATAGGTGTGAAAAGGTCAGCTGATAGGAGAACTGAGTGAAGAGCTGCGTCAAGTTAGTATTTAGGATTCGTCAAGCGTATTCTGGGATAATTTTCAATGAGAAAGTGATAGAGTGATGCTATTTTGCATTCGTCCGACCACACCTAGAATATGTAGTGAGCAAATGGGATCCAGAGCAGAAAGATAATCTGTGAACGGAATAAAATAAAAAGGGAAAGCTGCATGTTTTATCAAAAACTGCTACGGGTGTACAGACAGCATTACCCAGACGTTAAGCGAATTAGGCTGGGAGCCGCTAGAGACTCAGAGGCTGCGCGCAAGGTGTTGCTTGAAAATTTGAGAATATGTAGATATATTTAAGAGCGACACAGAGAACATCATCTTAGAGCCCCACTATATTTCCAGGTCCAGCGATAAAGTAAGAGAGATATTTTGTCGAACGGATAGATATGGGATTTCATTTTTTCCTCGAACCATAAAGGATTTCAATAAATGTTAGTCGTAATCTTGTAAGAGCATTTGCTTTTTATAAGTGAACAGCTGGTGTCCTAACATCCCCTGCCAGATGCCTTTTTAGGTGGCTTGCAGGATGGTATGTAGATATAGACGAAACCAATCTTACAATTATTGACCAGTGATGATGATGAAATATAAACATAATTCAATACAAGTACCTATTGATCAGTTTTGAAGAGTTAATGAGCAAGAATAGCTACGAAAAAAGTTGCATCGTAGCTTAGTGGGTAGAGAGCTTGGCTGCAGATCATAGGATCCCAAGTTCAAATCCTGAGGAAAGTCTTAAGGGGACCACAAAACAAAATACTCCAAGTGCAAGGTGGTCCAGGGTAAGGAACAGGCCTCCCTACTATGAATTTGTGAATTGCACATGGCTGTGGCTAAGTATAAGGTGAGCTCTACCTTAACTATCCATTCCAACCTTTACGTTGAATCACTAGGTGAGTGAGAAAGGATAAATAATGCAATGACAACACTTTCACTACAGCAACCAACAACCAACACCAGAAATGAAGAAGTTCACTAAGGGAGTGACTTTAAATAGAGTAATGCCAAGGTCCTATTCACTGGTTAAACGACTAAATTTTCTATTGTTAACTGTTTTCATTACAGCCAAATGAAAATTAGTAATAGCCTTTGCTAATTATTCTATACCAATGAAAAACTTATTTAATAAAAAAAAACCTAGTGGCAATTCCAGGAACATAACCAGAATTGGTTACAACCCATCCTTAATTAGCATCACCATTGCTCACCATATGTTAGCAAAATAATGCTGGACACTCAAACGTCTTTTCACAGACTATCTTTTAAAAATTTTACTAGATTCATGGTAATATACATTCTACATAAATATTAATCTCAATTGGGGATAAAAATGTAACTAACCGGAGTAAAATATTAGCTTGAAACAAGGGATGGTCAGATCAGACAACTTGGATTCAAATACCTGCCAGTATAAAGTTTTAAAAAATATAGCAATTAAATCACTAAAATATTGACTTACTTCTCCTTCTTCTTGTCCTGTTTCCTTAAAACAACATCACAGACAGTCAACGCTCCTTCACAGGTAGCGAGGAATTCTTCAATTGAATTTCCTGAGAGGGACTTGTGCAATTTCATCAAAATTTCCCGCACTTGTGGAGTTACCTCATTTAAAATTTTGACCCTTATCTGAAATAACATAAACACATGGGTAAGAGTACAAAAAAAGGATCGGGAAGGATTTGGACATTCTATGAGAATTAGTCCAAAAGATGGTGAAAAAATTAAGTCCTTACAAATTTACTTATTGATTTCAACCTTCTCAATGATTATACTTACACAAGGTATTGACTAGAGCCTTGCAAAAGCATCAAAATATTTGGTCAACCCAGAGAGACACATGGGTCAGAAAGGCTGGAAAGAGCTTTGGAGAAGCTTACTCACGTAGCACTAACCTCCACCATCAAGAGCTCAAAAAGCTCAGTCTGCCTGAGCTCAAATTCACAGCAGTTCTAAACTACATAGTTTTAAGTATAAATAAATACCTTTAACAAATATTTCTCGGGTTTGCAGCCAGCTTAATGCTTTTATCAAGTAGTCAGAAGTATTCACCAGGAAAAATTTAAATCGTTTATTAAATACCTTTATTTTGTACTTTATTTTTGGAAGTTTGGCTAAGGGTTGAACTTTAATTTTTGACAATAGCTAGAGGTCCGTGAAAGTGGTTTTACTTTTTGCTAAAATTTGTTTTAAAACCATGTGATTTCGGTGTTACAGTAAATCTTGGCAGTGTTATTATAATGCTACAATTTTCCCACGTTTATACGCGTTTTATTATTATATGGTACACATTTCATGAATACTTATACTTTTATTAAGCATTTTACATAACATTTAACACAATTTCGATTGTACAAAATTTCTGATAATACTAAATGAAAGAAATGGTTCAACTTATATTGGTTCAAGGTATATGAATGGTTCAAGTACGTAGTCTTGGTGAATACGATCCGCAAACAGCAAATTCCCACTACCATACATATGTGTATACTTCGAGAGCCATTCCAGAATTTTTGGATTGTCAAGTTCCTCTACACTAAATAAAGCCTTTAAAAATGCTTCAGTAGTAGGAACAACAAGCTCTTCGTTTTCTTTGACTGAGTGACTGTATGTTCAAATGATAGCTGTCGTTTTGCGGGTGCCCTTTCTTTCGCATGTGTAAGTGTATCGCTACTGATGCGCTTTAACAAAGTGTCACATCTTTCATATTCAAATCTTTTATCGCAAACTTTGCACAGTAATACTCTGTCTTTCACATGAAATCCTTCTCAGCTGAATTCACTTACCCTGGTATGAACAGTATCACTAGCTTTAGGCATTTTAAAATTCCTATCCTTCATTCGATACTTAAAGCTATGGAACTACAATAAAAAAACAGTCCAACCACAAAACACAACCAATCACAATGGTGTTTTCAAACTGAGTGCTGGGTAGCTGCGGTATAACCATAGTACTGTATAACTTACAAATTGGCCGAAATGTTTCATGTCGTGGGTTCCCTTTCAATACCACTCACCCAGGTGTTGAGGGAAGGTAGGACAGCAGCTAGATACAACAAAATCGCTTAGTTTTGATTACAGCTATTGCCAATCGGTCAGGAAAGACAGTGAAAGAAGCACACATAATAGGATTCAAAGAAACATGAAAAATGATTTCCCATTTATCGATCCTGAAACATCTAGAATGAGACACTTTCTCATCTGAAGAATTAGATATTAGATTTGGCCAATGTCGAAATGATTTTTTTTTTCATGAAACTCAGTAGAGAGCCGAATATCCGATGATCCGTCCGCTGATAAGGAGACCTCCCCCTCCTCCTATCCTTTCTGTTCCTTCCTTTCCTTCCCCCTACTGTTAGAGCTTCGTGCTTTCAAATAACCATACGCTTCTATGGATGTTTTTAAACGAATCGAATCGCACAGTTGACGGCTGCCGTGGTCACCATGGCACCCATTTCAATCCGGCCTAGCGGTGTGCCGTCTACGGCGTGAAATACAGGCAGTACTACATTGAGGCCGCTTTCTGACGAAACAACTTTTTGCCAGCCGCCGTTCACGACGCGATGGGGTGAAATTCAGGCCGCTTTCAGACGATATGACTCTCTGCCACGCTGTGGGCCGTGCCGTGAACGGCGGCCCAGTCCTGGCCAGCGGCCGTGTTTAAGTCAACGAAATGGTTACATTAGACCCACACTCAAGGTTTTCCTGCAACAAGTTATCCAACTGTCTAATGTGTCGCGGTGAGTCACCGGAATTTGCTCGGCATTGCCGCATACCGGGCGCGTGAGCTTGTATTTCCACTCTTCCGCGGCCGCATTAAATTTCTTTCCGCACATTTTTAATTCATAATATGTAACTAATTCTTCAGGTGAGAAAGCGCCTCATTCTAAATATTTCAGGATTGATACGTAGGATTTGCAGAGAGAGGCTGTGATAGATTTAACGGCAAATTCTGGCGAAGAAATCACTACAGTGCACGATATTACGCTGATGCGTTATGCGCGAGACTAAACAAACCAATTGACCTTGGAATCGTAGTGTGATAGAGCAAATGAACGTCGGAAGCGTTAAACAATGAAGGCTTAGGCTTTAATAGATCATGACTCATTAGATGTGATTTTTTTGCTAATCCATCTAAAATCGCAGAAATCGCAAAATTTCGTTTTTATTTACCGATTTCGCGTTATTTCGCGTCTCGCGATATTCACGGACCTCTAACAATAGCCAATACTTTGGAGACATTGCAGTGTGAAATAAATTATCTGAAATACAGTAGACTCTTGTTGATATGAACAACATTATTACAAAGTTCTCATAATTACGAAGCAAATAGTTGGTCCCGACCAAAAGGCCAATCCTCTGGTAAAAGGAACATTATCACAAAATTACAAACCTCAGTCCCAGTGGTTACTAAAAAAACTTTATTACAAATTTCCATGAATAAGCAACAGCATTTAGAAGGGTGCATACGGCGATGAGTTATAATCATTGCACTACGTTTAGGTATGAGCTGTGCTCAAGAGCATCCATTAATTAAAATATGGTTCTTTCTTCAGTATAAGATACTTCAGTATCCACGCAATATCATATAATAAGCTTCATTCCTGTGGAATCATGGTAACCTACTCAGTAACTCCCGTAAATTGGACGTACATTATGTCCTCTATTTACAAACATTTGTTTTATGAACATTCGAAAAATTCAAGCATGCACAAAATTGCAAATTTGATGTCTTTGGAGTTGGCCGATGCAACGCAGTGTGGGGTAGAGAAACTCGCACATTGGGCATATTCTGAACAAAGTATCATTTAATCTGTTGTGAAGTCAAGAACTGTTCAGCATTTTGCCCGTCCTTCCTTCCCACCGATAGCGATATTTTTCGGCTCCAGCAGCATCGCACCTACAGCTGGATTAGCTCAACACAATCCTGAGTTAACTCCAAGTTGTAATGCTGTGTTGCATTCTGCAGGACAACAGCTCATTTCGATGCCTTGCATAGATTTATCAACTTACGAACAAGGTCTTGGAACGCATCTTGTTCGTATACCGAGGACTTAATGTAGTCGGGAAGATATCAACCTTCGATTGCATCATGCCGTATTCTCATATTGATAAAACCAAACAAATATTCTTGTTTATATATATTTTCAAGTCATTTAATAGACTTTAAGTACCGGATATTGAAGAGACAAGAAATTTTGACAATGTTTTATGCAATTATTCCTAAAAGATACGTTCATACGAACTATGTTATTAAGAACCTCTGGTTTTTTGGTTCCGCAAACTACAAAATAACAAGAGTCTAAAGTACATCTATTAAGTGCTATAAAAACTTAACAAAGTCTTGCAGTAGTGTAGGTCTAGTTATATGCTGCACCCACTCAAACACAATTTTACAGTATTACTCTGGAATTTAAGCAGTGATTTATGACCTCTTTCTAAATGATACTGGTTCATGTAGAAAATAGGATTTCTTTGGCAATAAAAACTCGTGAATTATATAAAAGATAAATTTTTAATCGTGACTTCATAAATTTTACTGATAGAATATTAAGTATCACATGAAATATTACACAATGAAGGGAAGTAGTTTCTATTAACAGACAGAAAAAAGCCAATATATTTTTGCATTATATTTCCATGTTTAGGTCTTTTCGAGTTGCAACTGTAGTTTCATCGGTCAGCTTCTTTATTTCAAAGATCTATGGCTAATTTCAAAGATCTTTAAGCCTGAAAGATTTTGTGCTTTCCCGGCGAATGGACTGAGTGAAGATTTCTCAGGATCGCCACCGCGTCAGGAACTCCATATCTGCCGACGTTTCGATGTCCGACTCAGTCATCGTCCTCAGGGCTGTGAATCGGGGCTTGTTATTATGTAGTCCACAGCCATGAGGACGATGACCGAGTCGGACATCAAAACGTCGGCAGATATGGAGTTCCTGACCCGGTGATGATCCTGAGAAATCTTCATACATCTTTAAGCCTATGTAAGGGGACCATTCAAGGTTAGATGCACCATTATGACAGGAAAGAAAGGTTTGACATTACCTCTGTAGTTATTTCCTTTGGACCTCCTGCTCTTGCAGACCCTTCTTTTGAGGCATAGTCAAAAATCTCATTGGCAATATCAGTACACATGGTCCGAAGGAGATGCTTGCTAAATTGCCCCAACGACCCATCGTCATGATTGTTGTCTATCAGCTTGGCTCCTCGCTCATAAAGCCGAACATCAGTGAGCAAGGCAGATAACCTCTCTTGAAGTTCGGCATGAATTTTCCTGCGGGACTGAGCTGACGATGCCACAGCTGTCTCCAAAAAGTTACGGGCAGCTGCTTCAGCTTTACGCTGAATGGACCTGGCAAAAGAGGGTAAAAGAAGTTACAAAAATGAGAGATTAGTCCATTTTCCTGTAATACAAGACATATAAAAGATATCAAAAGTAAAGTCAAAAGACATCACAACATTCCACACAGTTCATTAAACATGACTACATTCAATATCAAGTCAATCACAAGAGAAAAAAAATATACTGATAGGAAAATCTGATAAAATAAAATACTTCTTTGCCCAATCAATGTGGCATGAGTATGAAATATGGTGGCATACAGGGGTGCAGCTAGGAATTAAGGCAGGGGGGGGGGAGGGCACCTAATACATAAAGAAACAAAAGAATGACAGAAATTTTAAATGATATTATTATCACTAACAATCCTAACCAGCTAATCAAAACTTCCACAATATCAATGCTGTACATTTTGATGACATTAAAAATTAGAATGTAATATATTAATGGTACTGACAATAATTTCATTGACAATGACAACTTCCATACTCACGGATGAAGAAAAGATGCTATCTCAGATATTAGGTCTGGAGATGCATCCTGCAGAAACTCTGCTTGTGATGCAGCTTTGTTCTCCTGCTCCCCATGTTCTTGCAGCTTTTCCTGCACTTCTGAAAGCCTTAGAAACTCAAGCCCCGCTTTGTTGGCCTTCCCACTGGTTCCTTTACCACCACCCCTTCCCTCATCCTCGTCATCATCCGAGTCCCCACCTCCTCTCTTGCCACCATAGTGCTTCTTTTTAGTAGACTTGGTTTTTGTCTCCCGGCCCTACAAAAAACACAATTTGAACCTACAATAATTACACTAATATAAAATATTTTAAGCTACCTTCATCAGTGTTCCCTAACTTAACTTTATGCCCACAATCCAAATCTAAAACCAGCAGTTGAGATACAGAGAAAACTCTGTTAATGGACACCTCTGACTTAAGGACTGTATTCAATTCCCCAGCAGAAGATTATGCACTTGTATAAAGAAAAAACCTTCAGTATACGTACTCTCCCTTTTACAGACACAGACACTTTTTAAGCATAATTTTACTCTTTTATCAACACCATAGCCATGGGTTTTCTGACAGATCTCTCAAAAATTGAGAGCATTCAAAATAAAAGTATTTCACCCAGCTGGCTTAAAATTCTATAAACTACAATACTTGCTGGGTATGCATAAAATAAGTGTAAGTTTTAAAATCTCCGGAGGCGACCTAAAGAAACCTTAACTATTAATTAAGTTTTCTTTAGGCTATATTCAGGATAACTACACTTTTCGATGTCTTGCTTGAGGTTTTCAACCTACGAACGAGGCCTCGGAATGCATCTCATTTGTATGTCAAGGGCTTACTATAATCAGTCTCAGGTTTCTGATTGCACCGCCAGAGTAGAGGGTCTTTGCCCATTTCTCCATCAAAAATGTGGACTGTATTTGCCTCACTAGCAGCCAACCGATAGTGGCCGAGTAGGGAAGCTCTTTTGCAGGGCTACAAGGACCAAGTCTATCTTACCTGGGTTCCCCCTCCTCCCTTTCCTCCGGTAGCTTTTTTTCTCCTTTCCTCCCGTCGATCGCCTTTGACACTGGTATCATCACCAAAACCATCTCCGGAATTACTGAATCCTCCTTTACCCGACATCTTTCCACTCTCCAGCTGTGCTTGTAAATAGGCACCAGAAGCCACACTCTAGAAAAAAAATTACAATGCACTTCTTAAAAAATTGTTTTTTTCCGCAAATACAGGGTACATCCATATGAAATTCCCAGACATTTCTAGATTATCTCGATTACATTAAAAAAATATCCATACTAATTAAAACTAACTAGTACAAAGATCAACAATTTTTACATATTCCTGGGGGTTACCGTCGATAGTAAAGACTAAGCTGGGAAAGCCAAGTTTCTAGTCTAAGTAAAAAACTCTGCGCAGTGCGCTTTTTGGTTCGCTCGATTAGGTCAACAGTTAACAATGAAGTGATAATCTCAATCTATTATGGTGAGTTCTATTCCCATGTTATTTATAGCACCCCTTTTAGGGGCCCTTTACCTTGTGCTCATGCTGTTTTTAAAATACAAAAGAAGATAGTGAGACTGATGTGTAGGGCTGTAGTGATCCGGAAATGGAAGATTTTCATTTCCAAAATATGCATAAATATGTTGTTGTGTGACTTCTCAGAATAGCCAGCTATGACAATCTATGCCTCGGGATTTGTACCTTTTCACTTTCGAGAACGACTAATCTTCCTCTTCCCCTTCCTTTCCCCTTCCTCCTGAACGAAAACATCCTGGTTCCACTTCCCTATATAATGGCACGGTGGAGATGCTATTCGCACTCAGGGACGGACTCAGCAATGTAGCCGTCAGTTGGAGTCGAAGTGCGGGCCGTATGGCTCGTGCGACCGAAGCACCTCGCTATCCACCAGTGCCATCACCAGCAGCTCCTCTCCTTCCCGAGACTTTGGTAATGTTCTAAATTTTGGCTATTCTGGACCCACATATTCACTACTACTTCATGCCTTCTGCTTGAAATGATTTGGAAATTGGGTTTTTGAATGGAAATAAACTTTGGGGTGAAAACTTTAAATACTTGTGTGTGATTATTCGCTTCCCGACACCAAGGGCAAGAACCCGCACCCTTACAGGGCACCCCTTAGAGCTCCATGTCGCCCTCTTTTCAAGAAACTCTCCATTCTCCCAATTCCGTATGTTTAAATGTTGAGTGCAATTATTTGTGCTAAACACAATTTTGGTTTGTATGCTACCAACAATAACATTCAAACCACTATACCAGGAACTGTGGCTATCTACATGTTCATCAGAACCAGCAAAACCAGCCTTTCCCCCATAACATGGGACTACTACTATACGACAAGCTTCCTAGAAACATTAAGAGTGTGGAAAAAATGTCTATTTTTCAATTTAAGGTAAAGGAGTTCTTTTAGATACATTTATTTTATTCTACTGATGAATATTTAACTATATAAATATGTTCTGTATGGGTATTTTTTATTTTCTATTTCTTTTCTTGTAACTGAACATTGACGTACTGTATATCATGGAACATGTATGTACCAAGATCTCCAGGCAAATAAATGTTGTTATTATTATTATTACATATGATTAAAAGGTGAATGAGTGAAGATAAATTTTAGCAATAAAATAAATTAATTAAGAGTATCACTACTTATTGACCCACACCCAAAACCACATTTATTGAAAAGAATTCTGTAGACGGATGAAACAATATATACTTTCACATGATTTATATTAACCTTCACCTAAGTACTCATGATAAATTGTTGAAAATTTGAATAAATATTAGCAAAGGGTCAGTTCAGTTCTTTGGTTTCACCAGCTTCTGAATTTATAAATGAAATCGGAGCTGAAGCCAAAAATATTCACTACCAAAATAATGTAATAAATTCACAACTCAAAAAACTTTCTCGGGCATGATTAACACTATACACTTCCAGTAGAATGATATTGCAGATAAAATCATTTGAGAGACAACTTGATGAATTATTTTAACAAATTTCATAATACCACCACGAAAATATCTATTTTTTAAATTGAGCAATGAAATGAATTACTCCATTAAAAATCAGAGCCAAGAACTAGAACCAGGACCTAACCGCTTTATCCGAAAAAAATTTGTACACACCAAAATATAGAAATTACTCCTCCAAACTATAATAACAATAATTACCTCTTCTGCTCTTTTCAAAGCTATTGCTTCCAAAGGCTCAGCAAGTGACTTAAGGAAAGGTTCTGTGACAACAAAAGACTGGCAAAATATGAGGAACTTTCCACTGTCATGATTCTTCAGTGCCTTGGTTAACAGAAGACTAACATCATCCGGGGAGAAAACTGAGGGAAGGATTTGCTGTGAAGAAAGAACAATAAATTGTTAGCTCCACATTTAATTATCAACGGCAATCAAAATAATAAATCAAAATGCATGTCACAGAAATTTTAAGATCTAATACATTGAATGCACAAATTCATAACATAGATTCCCATCATATCTAGAGGCCAAGCTATAACTAACAATTCATTAAAATATTGAATCGATTTAAAAAAATTAGAGATGGGTCGAATAGCAGATTTCTCGAATTCGAATATCGAATTCGAATATTAAATCATTGCTCGAATATTCGAATACCTCGAATTTCGAATACCTCGAATACTAAATGATGAATGCTGGTATGTTTGACTCGGTTGCCTATGCAGCAGGCAACACAAGATTTTGGGGAGTAATTTTGATTTCCTTTAAATGATTCGAACAGGAATTTAGCTGATTAATGAATATTTTCATTTTATGGAAACAATTGGGCATATAATTAATTCAACTAACATCGCTTTACCCTCACTCCTGCTGCCAAGTGCTAGCTGACAATCTGAGGCATTTTGTAAAATACAAGCTCTTCTCCACCAGATTTTCTTCAATTATTTTCAGTCCATCTTTGGGAGTTCTCACGAGATAAGAAGATGAATTGGAATTGCTATCAGGGAGAAACCAAATATTCTGAGAAAATATCCCTTTTTCTGGGACTGTAACAATAAAGATTTATAGCACCACTCATAAATTATAACTTGATATATGTTTTCGGAAAAAAATACCGCATCAACTTCCGAGAAGCTCTGTTGCTCATATCGAGTTTCGCCAGAATGCGTCTCCGTCGTATTTTGACATTTATTTCTTTGCGTAAAATGCTTAAATAAACTCAGAAATACGTCGTGTTTTGTCTTATTCTTTTTGAAATTACGCGCACATTACTAATATTTCAATTCAATAAAGGTGTAACATCAATTGACGAAAGTCATTCTTAGACACCTTTTGTGCTAATAGATGACTCATGCAGCGGTTGACCTCCAAAGAAATGGGGAACTTCGAAGCTGGTAGGAAAAAAAAGGTCAGTGGGGGAGAAAAGGGAGGGCCCGAAACACGTTTCTATTGTTCTCGTGTAACCCGGTATTTTTTCGAAGCTAAGGTCTTCGTAATATGATCCCTGCGCGAGCTGTGACCTTTTTTTATTTCGAAGAAGAGGAAAGCCTCAGAGGGGGGGCTAGTGCTGAATGGAGAGGGATACCGGATCTTGGGAAATGCGCTAATGTAAGTATCCCACGGTACTCACACAGCTGTTGACCTCCAGAAATGGGGAACTTCGAAGCAGGTAGCCAGAAAAAGGTCAGTGGGTGAGAAAAGGGGGGAGGGCGTGAAACACGTTTTTATTGTTCTCGTAACTCGATATTTTTTTCGAAGCAGGGGTCTTCGTAATGCGATCCCTGCGCGAGCTGGGACCTTTTGTTTGATTTCGGGGAAGAGGAAAGCGTCAGAGGGGTGAGTCAAGTGCTGAATGGAGGGGGATAGCGGATCGTGGGAAATGCCCTAAGGTTGCTATCCCACGGCACTGAGGTTCTCCTGGTGGGGGGAATCGGGGATTTTCGGATTTTTTCACCCGACCATTTTCGGTTCCCCTCGTTGAACTCTTTTCACCGCTAAAATCCACTAATTTGATGTAATTCGTCAACTTGCGTAAAACGGCGCTGCGGGCACTAAATGACTACAGTTCTCTACATTTTTCCGAGTCAACTACCAACGACGTGCGTGCGACAGTGTATGACGCGAAATTCCAAGTATTCGAGGTATTCGAGGCGGTACTTTTCGCATAACTATTCGAAACCTCGAATATCGAATACTTTCTAATATTCGAGGTATTCGAGTATTCGCGGATACTATTCGCACATCTCTAAAAAAAATGGTTATTGAGAATTAGCACACACTTGGCAATGTACATTAGTAAACTAGCACACATACGGTATAATTATTTAATTAACTGTAACAACTAGAGGCTCAAGTACCCAAAGATTCATCAGATACCAATTTAAGTATGAATAGATGAACAACAAATACATTCAGATATTATAAAATACATTACATTCAGACATCATAAAATATGGTCATGTCTTCAATTTATGTTATTTTTTAACATGAAATTTACTATAGAAGGAGCTGGTCATAGTCTGCTCCTCAAAAGTCAAAAAACATTTATAATCTAGAGAAATATTTAGTCCATACATTTAAACTGAAAAAGTTTCAACAAATGAGACAGTTTAAAAACGTGTTTTTAAAAAATGCTTTTTTATGATTTACTTAGGAATAAAGATGAGATTTAAGCATTTTCACAACCCTAAAAATTACAAAGGCATAAGGCAGATTCTGTAGGCTAGAAAATACAAAGATATCAGACACCATAGAAATGCAAAATGCTTGGCTTAGTGAAATAAATAAATACGTTTACAATAAAGGTTAAGCTCATAGGTACTGA
This sequence comes from Ischnura elegans, assembly GCF_921293095.1. Lineage (NCBI taxonomy): Eukaryota > Metazoa > Arthropoda > Insecta > Odonata > Coenagrionidae > Ischnura > Ischnura elegans. The sequence continues at coordinate 24,106,049 of NC_060257.1, read as the reverse complement.
GGAAACATCATAAACCCCTATTTTTTCTGAGGACCCTAAAAAAGTAGGAGATAATGAATTAAGGAAAAAGTTTTAAAAAAACACCAGGTAGTAAAAAAAACAGTAAATCACCTCAATATCCACCCAAGATCCTGTTGCAATGGCTTCATCTACAGCTGCTTCCACATGCTCCAACATAGACTTTCCTATGGCACATGTAGCCAAACACTGAGGCTGAGCTTCTCCAGGGAAGTTGTGTTTTTTCACAAATCCAGCAGGATCAGAGATACCCAGTCTTCGAAGAGCATCATACTCTATGAAATTAAATAGCAGATTATTATTTTTTTTTTTTGGAGGCTTAGTACAGTCACACACTAGTGGGATTATGGCTGTGCCCATGGCATATGATCAGTCTTGGCATTGCCACAAATGAAATGGCTTGCATTATGTAAAATGTAACTCACTTTTCTGATTTGAGCCATCTAATTTAATTTTTTTGTTTTGTAAATCCTGACTCATCAATTTTGCAGCCAGAAATAATGCATGTTAACACATGGTGCTTCGGTGGTTTTCCTTATTTCTCATTGAAATAACAACAGCTTTATTCCTATGAATTTAATAAATTTGTTGTACATTACTAAATTACTTCATCCAAAACCTGAGGTCTGGAAGAACAGGTCCATCATATACACAGAGGTGGTTCGATAGTTAATCAGGAGGCCTTTTTTTGCCAGTTGAATGTATTGGTACGCGCAACAGGAAATAAATACAGTAAAACCTCTTTACATCGTAATGGGGGGGACCAAAATTTGGGCAATTTGATGTATGGAGGTTCACTATAGAGAGGTTTCAGTGATAGGTGCGAAAGGCATTGCTGTCTTTTAAACCATTATATTTATGTGTTTAAACAAACATGCATGCATCAGTGAACATATATTTATTATTTAATAATTACAGAAAGCTAGCGCTTTCGCATGATTTTTACGATGATTCAAGAGAAAACAATGTGATCTCTCTTAATTCAACAGTCACTTAAAATGATTAGGATAGTTGGATATCTTTTTTCTTATTTACTGTTAGGTATGCTCTCATATGGAACAAAATGGCCATAACTAATGATTAACGTGAAAATTACGGCATATTAAAGGTGTATAAGAAAAAAAAAGAGTGAAACATTTATTGCTGAAAATGTCATTCCATGTACGTAATCGCGGCTGCATTAATGGTCTCTAGTTGTCTTGATACGATTTCCGGAGGTAGTCAGGCTGTCTCGGGGGTATCTCCTTGGTGTGATAAGTGGAGGTTTTACGATATAAAGAGGTTCACTACAAAGAGGTTTGCCTATAAATTTACATGTAAATCTGACGGGACCGTAGGGGTGGTATGATGTATGGAGGTTTATGATGTAAAGAGGTTCACTACAAAGAGGTTTTACTGTATTGAGCCAAAAACACTGGTGGAAAAATTGCTACTCACTGTTCCCACTTCTCGATCACCACATATGCCTTGGTACCCATTCTGTTTTGCTTTCCCTGATTCTCATGGTTTTGCATACATTGCAATTAAGTTCTATTTTATGGAAATATAGCCTTCTCCTTTCTTTGTCCCCGCGTAAGCATGTTTAATTACCGACTAGACAAGGTAATCATAAAACGGACTACAGACTTACCTAAATATCCATTTTGTCTGAAGAAACTATTAACCCAATCTGATTGAGATTTGGAGTACACAGACGGAACATAGAGGCTGTTAGGCCCCTGTTTCCCACTGAGTGAACCAGCAACTTGCTTCTTTTCCAGAAGGCCTTCCACCACAGCTGCAAAAAAATAATGCACCAAATTGAATAAAATGTAGTGGACAGTATTTCTAAGAAAACTTTCCTTCAATGAAAAGTATGTTTACCTGAAGATACACCTTACCCTAAATTTCTTATATTTAATTTTTAAAAAATAAACTGCAGCTTGAATATAAGTAAGGGCAAAAGGGCAGGGTCTAAATAAAGAGAGCTAAGGAACATAATAATGTAAAAAATTTACAAATTTTAAAACCATCCAACAGTTAGACGATGGCAAAGACAACTTTTACCAAGTCGACTTAAATACTAGACCAATGTCTTTGCTGGGATTCACATTATATATCATCAAACACACATCCACTAGCATTTTGATTTAAACTCAATAGGGAAAATTTGAAAATGTAGAGATCTATAAAAATATTTGAATTACAATCACATACTTGAGTTGATATTACAACCATCTCTGGTTGTTTCATCTAAGGATTACATCTCCTTTTCAAAGTAGAATACCTCGGCATTTTTAACTCTATAAAAATATGTATAGTTCTTAATAATCCAGGAATGCATGACATATGTCACAATCATGATCCATTTAACACCATTCCACCAGCAAATGATATATTATACAAATGATATATAAAGGGTATATTTTCAGTAATATGTATAAATATTTCACTGGCCAATATCTAAGCAGGGAAAAGAGACAGGGAGGCCTCTTGGTTTTGTCCATGACTGCTCTTAAAATGCAAATTACTTTGGGAGTGAAATAATAAAAAAACTTACACATTAAAGCAGTAATCGGAGTTCTGCATTATCCTGAAAAACAGGAAGGGAGCACAGATTTTCTAGTCATGAAAATTCCCCACTGGCATCAAATATCAGCCCGACATTAATTTAATGTCATCAATGGCAGATGACATATACAAAATCGGGCTGACATTGGGCCAGCATGCGTTTACAGCATTCCATACCAACACTACAGCCAACTTATGCCGATTTTGGGCCGACATCAGAACATCTAACCGAGTGCTACCTGACTCCTACATGTGACCAGGAAGGAGGGAGAAAAGCAAGGAATACTATTAATAAAGAATAAAAGATATAAAATTTATTTTTGATGTTGAATTTACTTCTTAACTTTGTAAGTCCTATCAATTTTAATAAATTAGATTAATTATCTATAAAACTTATACCCCATTTACACTACCATCATTCTTAACCAGCATAAAGATGACGTCAGAACCAACATGTATTCACACGTACCATGGTTAGACACTGGCAACATCGGATAAGTGGTAAAGTAAGTCTAAGTGAAAAATGAATTGGCAAGAGGGAATAACCTGTTGGGAGGAAAAAGAGAATGTGCAGGAGAAAGTTCTTGCGTTAATTGCAATGATTTTCAATGTATATGCATATCATGAGCTGCTTATGAATTAAATATCGCATTCCAGCATCGTCGAGCATTGTTCCTTGCAACGTAGAAGTTAATTCAGATGTTTTCGTCCAACTAATCATTTCATCGATAGCATGGTTTGCATTTTTCTCCTGTTCTATTGAATCTGAATTAAAGTACTATTAGTAATAATTTGGTTGGTATCAACAACATATACTACTACTTGCACTTAATTCGGATATGTTGACAAATAATTGATGTAGGTGAAGAAAAGAGGACCTAATCTTGAGCCTTAAGCCACAATTGTGGCACAATTATGGTGAATTGGGATTGAGATACACTTGTCGCTGCATTGCAGTGTTAGCAATTATTGTTTCCTGATTTTGATAGAGGACATGATCCTGTAATGTCTGCACATTAATATAAGGAGCCACTTTTTAAGAACGGTCTTTATTCTCTCGATCCACACCATGACAACCCATAACAATTCAATAAACAAAACACACCAATACATCACATCTCCTCCCCCCATACTCCGAAGACCACCGTTCATAACAAATTCAAATTTAGCAACCTCCACAAAACTTTAACATCAGCAAACCTGAACTACTACACAAAAACAATATTCTTCCCAATGCACAAAAAAAATAATAATACCTTGTAACATAGAAATCGACAGAAACAAACAATCATAATGAATAACATACATAAAGCATACAATGCACAATAACAATCAAATTCAAATTAACAAGCATGAACATCAAATAATATATAATGCTTACAAGTTTAACCTTTCCACCTGCCTGCGCTCTCGCACAGGGTAACGCCTCTCTATTCTCTGTTTTGGACTATCAGATTTAACTAATTGCCGTGAAGTTAAGTTAGGTGAAGTGACGTCATGCTGAGGCATATCAGACTTCAGCCTAGCGTATTCACTGCTAGAATGATGAGGCGGTGTATTCTTGGGACTGTACTGTTGAGATGGTGTGCTCTGCAGAGGTGACCCCCCCTCCTTCGACAGCCTGTCGTCTGTCACTCTAGGCTTCTTTATTATTTACATTGTCATTACTACTTAAAGCTAGGTTAACACGCTTTTTTACATTCTTCACAGAATTTTCTGCTTGACCATTTGTAGCTGGATGGTAAGGTGGCGATAAGGTATGCTTAATGCCATTGCATCTTAGAAAATCCTTAAATTCACCAGAATTGAAGGGTGGACCATTATCTGAAACTATTTGTTGCGGTAAACCAAACCTTGCAAACAAAGCACTTAATTTTGTAATAGTCTGATTAGCTGATGTTGAGCTTACCTCTTCCACCTCCAACCATTTACTATGAGCATCTACTATAACAAGATATAGTTTGTTACTTACAGGCCCTAAGAAATCAATATGTAAACGTTCCCACACACTCTTGGGATACTCCCACACATGTAGGTTACACTTTTTAGGGTTCTGCCTCACAGACAAGCAAGGTGGACAACTGTTGGCTAAATTCTCAATGTCTGAGTCTAAACCTGGCCACCAAAAATACGAACGAGCCATGGCTTTCATCTTAACAATGCCAAGGTGTCCGCAATGCAACTCAGTTAATAATGGCTTACGTAAACTATGAGGTACAACTATCCTATGCCCCCAAACAATAATACCATTTTCAATAGCTAATTCACCTTGCCGCTGGAAATACGGTTTTAATTCATTGTCCATATTTGAGTGGTTATTTGGCCAACCATACAATACATAGTTGTACACTTTCCTTAACAAAACATCCCTTTTTGTTTCCTCTATAACGTTATTAAAATCAACTGGTATGTCATTCTCTTGAATAAATTGCAAATAAGTACCTACATAATTTACATCCTCTGACTCAAACTGAAATTCTTTTACATTCAAAGGCAATCTAGATAAGCAATCGGCGTTTGCATTATCCTGTGATTTAACATATTTAATATCAAAGTCATAATTCGTTAAGAACAGCGCATAGCGCTGAAGTCTGCTTGCTGCATAAGCAGGTAAACCTTTCTTTGATCCAAAAATAGATATCAATGGTTTGTGATCAGTTATTAAAGTAAACTTTCTACCATACAAATATTGATTAAACTTTCGCACACCATAAATAATACCTAAAGCCTCCTTGTCTATGACACTGTACCCCATTTCAGCCTTTGATAAGGTCCTTGATGCATAACAAATTGGTTTCTCAGAACCATCCTTCTGTAACTGACTTAATACACAGCCTAAACCATAGCTAGAACTATCAGTAGCTAATCTTACCGGTAGGTTAGGGTCATAATGTGCCAATATTGGAGCTGAAACTAATTTATTCTTGATTAGCTTGAATGCTTGTTCACATGAGATTGACCACTCAAAAACACTACCTTTCCTCAACAAACTATACAAAGGTGCTGCAATAGTAGATAAATGAGGCACATATTTTCCATAATAATTAACCATACCTAAAAATGCCTTTATTTGTGAAACATCAGTGGGAGTAGGCGCCTTTTCAATAGCGCTTATTTTAGATGGCGATGTACTTAGGCCATCCTCACTCAAAACATAACCCAAGTACTCAATTGACTTGCGGAAAAATTCACACTTCTTTTTACTCACACTGAGACCACTCACTTTTAATCTATTGCAAACTTCATATAACCTTTCCTTGTGAACATCATTATTTTCCCCAGTAATCAAAATGTCATCAAGGAAACAAACAACTCCTGGAATACCAGCGAGAATGGTTTCCATTATTTTCTGAAAAATACCTGGTGCAGAGGCCACTCCATAGGGAACTCTATTGTACATAAATAGCCCTTTTGTAGTACTTATAGTACACAATTTCTTTGATTGGTCATCTAAGCATATCTGCTGATAAGCTTGGGATAGGTCCATTTTGGAGAAAGTTCTACCTTTTTGTAACGTATTAAAAAGATCTTCAATCCTAGGTATTGGATGTCTATTGATGATTAGCGAATCATTTAGTGAAGAAACCCTGAAATCTGCACACAAACGTAATTCCCCGGTTTTTTTTACTATTGGAACAATGGGACTTCCCCATTCACTATCACTCACAGGTGACAAAATACCTTCCCTTACCAATCTATCTATCTCAGCCTCTACCTTGTTTTTCAGGGAGAAAGGTATCGGCCTAGGCTTCAGAAATCTAGGCACAACATTATCTTTTAAAACTAACCTAGCTGGCTCACCCTTATAACAGCCTAATTTATCAGTAAACACCTCAGGAAACTTTTGATATAAACTATTAACTATTTTAAATTCTGCATCTATTATACTACATACATCCCTACTATGCTCTGAGTTAGTGCTCATAATAATATTACTAACCCCACTAGGTATTTTAATTACCAACCCAAGATCACGGATCCAGTCTCTGCCCATTAAAGGATTTGCTCCCTTAGCTATTACATATAAGGATAACTGTTTACATATATTTCTATATTTTACGATTACGCTCAATTTCCCTAATGGTTTGATAGGCTGGCTTGTATATGAGCTTAATACCAAATTGGTACTTAGTAACTTTACTGAAGTAAAATTGTCTTGATAACATTGTTCATTTATGACACTGACACAAGCACCACTATCTACTTCAAAATACAAAAGCTTATCTTCAACTTGCAATTTTACCATAATAGGCCTTACCCTATCATTGGTTTCATCAACTTCATTAGTTTTACTTACATTAAATAGATTAGTTAAATCATATATATAATCATTAGTTGGCTTATTTTGCTTGGAATCGTCAGTAGTAGGCTTTTTTAGCATACAATCATTAGAATCACAGGGTTCACAATAGTGATTAGATGGCTTAGTACTAAAATTACTAGGCTTTGGATTTGACACACCCCTATCTTGACTTCGACAAACCTGTGACAAGTGGCCTACTTTGCCACACTTATAGCACTTGTATGACTTGAATTTACACATATTGGCCCTATGGCCTGACTTTCCACAACAATAACACTTTACATCACTAGACACTCTCTCCTCCCTCCTAGTTGTGTCCTCCCTCCTTTGGTTTGTGGGACGTTGTTGTTGCCGGTTCACGTGAGAACAGCTGCCACTGCGATGCGTTGTCCCCATAGCCGCCGACGTCGTCGCCAAACCGTTCCGCCTGGCGTTGTAGTTAAGTTGACTTGTTTGTGGATTCCCTCGCGCCATCAACGTCGCTGCATCGTGGTCAGCCATCTCCATGTTGGTAGCTATCGTTACTGCCTTTTCAAAAGTAAGGTCTGTTTCCCCCAACAGCCGCCTCTTAATTGCGTCACTACGGATACCGCTGACCAGTCTATCTCTCAAATAATCCGACAGATTATTTCTAAATTCACAAAACATTGAAAGTTCCTTTAACTGTACCACATAATCGGAGATTGACTCGTGCTCCCGCTGGCTCCGTAAACTAAACTTATAACGCTCCGAAATAAATGATGGCTTTGGACTTAAGTGCGTTGTTACTAGCTGCACTAATTGTTCAAATGTCTTAGTTGCCGGCTTATCTGGTGCACACAAATTTTTTACTAAATTGTAAGTTTTATGCCCAATTACTGTTAACAAGGTAGGCACTTTTTTCTCGTCCTTAATGTCGTTTGCATCAAAAAATAGTTCTAAACGCTCAATATACGAAGACCACGTCTCTTCAGCCGCGTCAAATGCATTCATTGAGCCGATGAGTCCCGCCATTTCGCCGTCACCGAAAAATCTATCTTCCTGCACTCGAACTTGGTACTTTTACTATCACGATCACGCTCAATCACGGCTACGCCCTTCCGCTGTTGACCGTAATTATGTGAATTCGTGCTTCCTCGTCGCCAAATGTAATGTCTGCACATTAATATAAGGAGCCACTTTTTAAGAACGGTCTTTATTCTCTCGATCCACACCATGACAACCCATAACAATTCAATAAACAAAACACACCAATACATCACAGATCCAATCTGATGCTATACCATAAATTAAAACTATTTTACTTCAATTCAATGGTGGATGAATAACTTGCAGAATTTTGACTTGAATATTGTTGAAATTAAACTTGAAATAAGAGAGAGAATGTGGTAATTTTTGTGATATTTAGTATCACCCGACATTTCTAACTTTATTTTCTAGAGTTATATCTAACTAGCAGTTAGCCTGATATTTTAAATTGCTAAGGGAGGAACTTTTGTTCAAGGATAAACAATAAGTGATCTTTTTTAAACTGGGACAAAGAACTCTTACCAAAACATTAAAATCATTGTAACCATCATATTTTTATTAATGTAATTTGACACATTTTACATTATGCTAGCAAAATATTTATAGAGACTACTCAATATGTCTATAACAAAACAATGCAAGTTAATGGCTAATTCACAACAAACTATAGCATATCGCATGACGTATATCAAGTTTAAAACCTCACAATATATAACAAATTATGGAATGAATCTAAAGCACTTTCCTTCGAATTAATTCTGACGAATATAGTTCAATAGGAACGGCTGGCTCCTCTTCAAGTACAGTGGAACCTCGTTAAAGCGAGTACGGGCTATAGCGACACCCCCGCTATTACGAGAGATAGCCGATGCACCGTCAATTGACCCTATAATAAGAGTGTTAAAAAATTCGTTTTTACGAGACCCTTTCGGCGTTGGCTCTCGCCATAGCGAGGGTTTCACCGCCGGAAGACTTTCATCAAGACTCCTTAACCTCTGTAACTGCTAGCGATCTGTTAGAAATGAAGTTAATGGAGTGCTCAGTCTCAAATTTATGTGGTAAACTGTCGTTCGATAAAAATAATGATTGACGAAACAATGCTTTGCATGATTTTTATTCAGTGCGGCGCTTATAAATTGTTTGAATAGTTAGTCGTTATTTGAGTAAGAAAATTTAGTGATGCAAAAAAACATTGCCTTTCGTCTGGATTTATGCTTACGTTTATCGGATAGATGTTTATCTGTCGCCGCACCACTCCTGTTCCTGTATATCTGTTCGCAACAGGTATATTGGCTATTATTTGCTCCACCTCCGGTAAAGCGACAATTCGCTATAGCGAGTGTTTATTAGTGCACCGTGGGGTGTCGTTATATCGAGGTTGCACTGTACTTTACTTTCTGATTTCTTTCCTCCACTCCCACCATGGTGCTGCTTCGCCTTCTTATTTTTCTAACCAGCTTTTAACCAACTTGAGTTCACTCACGCATAAACTACTGCCAACCATGGTTGGAAAACGGTGGTCACAATTCCAACCAAAGTTAACGGTAACTAGCGTTCACACCTCTGTTTGTAACCTTGGCCCGGCTTAACCAGCAATAAAAGAGGGTAGTGTGAACAGGGCAATAAGTATTTTCCATAGTTTTGATATAAATTTAATTTAAGGTTTCCTGTTAATGCAGAAGTGGACGTATAGTTATTCAGATTTTCATATGCATGGGTCTCTGACAACTGTTTTGGTTTGGATATCACTCTCAGATTGAAATCAAAATTGATCTATCCTCTAATTAGCAATTAGTCTCTTGTGCCCTCTATAGTTACATAAAATCAATGGGGAACTTGCATGAATTTTTTTTATTTCACAGGCGGACAGAAAATTATTTTCTGAATACAACAAAGAAAACTGCATGTATATCTGAGTATTCCTTCGCGAGATATTCAATGATAAATATAACGAATTTTAAAGCACGAGAAAAACTCCCTCACCCCCCAAGCCACTGCCGACGAAGCCTCGATGACGTCAAAGGTGCCTAAACATCACACAAAGCTATTGTTGTGATTGTTTGTAATAGTTGCCAGCAGTTGTGAGAGCTTCGTTTGTTAGACGTGTTGATTATATTCTATTTAAAGATAAATATTCGACGATAGAGGCTCAGAAGCCCTCATATTTTGCATTATTTATAATATATTAATATCTGAGTAAGGGCATAAAATATAAAACTGGAGCAGTTAAACCAAAAATATTATAATACCTAAATAACATCGTTGTATGAGTCTGAGCCTCTGCCGTTGGAAGGGGGATTCGTTAATTGTAAGTTAATGTTATCGAAGGCATATCATTCATTTAAGTATGTAATTAGAATGATTTTGATGTTTACTAATGTCCGCTTAGCCTTTATATACAATAACTTCATCCGTTTATTCGTAGGTACCGGAGAATTCGTCGTTTAGGACTGTCTGTGCTTGTACTATGAGGTGAATTCCAGTCAATGCAACTTTTGCTTGCTGATTGGAGACATCTAGGAACATTTTTGTGACAAAATAGTGTTATTTTTAACGTGATATCTCCCGTTAAGCTACTGCTAATAATCACAGTGCCAGTGGTTGTAATGCACAAAGTTTGACAAGGTTGAAAAATATCGGCCAAGAGTTGTCAGTGTTCCATCGTGATTGAATTGTAAAACGTGCTATTACGCTATTGATAAATGTCTAACAGTAGTGTAAAAATTGTCAGTGGCATGTTAACCTCCGTTGTTCACCATAGATATGACATTTTGCGATCAAGCTATTGAAATAAAAACTGTGTGAAGTTTGTTATTCCATTATTTCAACGAATAGTAGTGAGAAAAGTCACATGTGTCACTTGTGTGGGCTAATTTAAGGCCTTAAATCAGTGAATAAATAGTTGTTTCATCATAATGAGCTCTGTTATTGTAAGTGGCACGTGATGAATATAAGAATGGTAGTGAATTTCAGTTTATGATGAGAGTATTCGCCTATTTCCCACTATATTTTTATGGTATATGCTAGTATATTATTTATGGATTTACCTATATTATTTAAATAGGTTGTAGCTTGTGTGTGTGTGTTGGCAGCGGAACCGATTCGCGATCTCACATGTGGATTGTGTGCAGACTGTTTTGCTGTGAATTTGTACCGTAGGACGGATAGGACTACCTTCTCCGCTAATTCGGCGTCGCCAAATTCAACAGCACAGCTTAATCTAATGTCAACAGCACAGCTTACGATCGTTATCCTCCAGTATTACAAGTTTCTTTTACATCTCAATTTGCCGGCGATGTATATCAATAATTTGTCTTAACAAATTCCATGAGGGTTGTGGCATCAATTTTTGGTGTCCTAAAAAAAGGCTGGTGTCCTAACACCCCACGCCTTTTGGGCGGCTTCCGGGGTATTATGTAGATGTAGATGAATTTCAGGTGTACTATTCGAACAAGTGGCAATGTTATCATCCATTTTTCTGATCACTAAAATATACGAAGTGAAACGCTTGTACTTCATCATCCCAATGTTGCATTATTAACATCCTAAGCAATAATCGTGGCACAATAGCAATAGGAAAACTTGCCCAAGAATAACAGAACAAAATAAAGCGACGATGAGCGGCTATATACTCCCTCAAAACAAATTTTACAGCATGCGCTAAGCGTATTTCCCAATTCCCTACGGTTGTTTAGGCACCTATGACATCACGCCTGGCCTCGGCAACACTCGGCTGTCTTTGCGCAGTGGTCGGCTCAGAGAAATTTTTCTCGATTTTAAATTCAATTTTTTTTATTTCTTTTGATGCTGAATGGAGAAACTTAAGGTATTTTTGCGAGCTAATATATCCATTTTACTTATTCAAAATAGCTTTTAGAGCAATCGACGACCCATACAAGTTCCCCATTAAATTCACCTAATTCCATACACATAATCATGCTTACTATAGTAATAGTAATTACTATAGAATTGGTGCTCCAAATTCATCTTGCATATAAACTGAATCAATTTCAATGACTGTTTGTCAGTTTGTGGACTTCATATAATTCTATATGCTGCACCTACACCCTATGGTGACTTAATGCCAGATGACATGTGTTACTAGACTTGGGATATGTCGCCTAAATGCTGGGACTCTGTGTATGGTGCAGGGCCTATGTCGGCGTCAGCGTGTCGGGTGGAATGTCAGCCGTAGCCCAGCTAAACATCATTTCCACATCTACTGATGTCGGACCGAACTGGAGCACACATGCGAATGTTGTGTCGATATTGGACCAAGGCTGGAGTGCTATCTGGATTCCTATTAATCACTTCTAAAAATTAAATGTGCACTTGAGTATTGGGAGAGACTTCAGCAGAGCACTCGTAATTAAAAATATCTCAATTATGAGGTAATTGTCTATGAAGCCTGAATCCACTTCCTACAATACCTACTATTCTACTTACAATTATTTTAAATTCTACTTACAATAAAATATACTCTCCGGAATTTTGCACTGAGATATGATGGAAGCAACTGTAGTTGGACGCGTAACAGCACACAGAGCACCACGGACTATAGCACGGTTTCTGGCAACAAAAGCTTCAGTGAAAATTAACCTTGGATCTTGCTTGTCCTGTTTTCCATCAATTGTTTTTCCAAGCTCTCTCTCCACCAACTGAAATAATTTTACATAATATTACTTAAAGTGATGACAATATTAATGTCAGGGATATGATCACTCATCAATATTGTAATGCAAATTAATTTGATAACAATAAGCACTCAATCAATTAAAAGAAACAGTTATTGAAAAAAAATTCACAGATCCCGAAATAAAAGCAACACACTAACCCATAAATGTGTGATATAAATTTATACTTAAGTATTCATAACTTGCAAAAAAATGTTTGAATAACCATATGGATGATATACTGTGCAAGCCAGCACCAGGGTGTCCACACACTGGTGTTCAGGGAGCATTTAAACAATGATTTTGAACACAACAAAGCAAGTAGTGTTTGAGCATCAAGAATTCAAACATTTTATATCTAAAGTTCAGCACGACCACAAGATCACACCAAGGCTGATGGCACCAAACATGCCAGAAGAAAACGATAGCATTTAAATACGTGAAAAATGAAGACATTACTATGACATTCATGAGCTGTTCACATGAAAGATAAAATCCAGCAAAGCAAAGAACTTCAATATCTTGAGAAAAAAAACATTTAAAAAGATAAAATTATAAAATACTAGATTAGGTGCTGAAAACACGATGTGAAATACTTAATATTAAGTACAGTTATACCCATTCAAATCCCAAAGATAAAACTCCTGAAAATTGGTTCTCACCAAAGTACACACACCAAGGAATGGTCGTTAAAAGCTAATTGCTATGCATTCATCTACAGCAAGTTCTTTTCATAAGCATGTTAGTTCCTAAGAGATATTTCAGAGATTATGAAAAATTAAATGGAATGCTAACCGTTTGCAGGAACTCTCCAGGTAGATCATAATTCCTCGTCAAACTGGAGATAGAAACTTGACCCTCACGCTGTAAGCAATCGTTGATTTCCTGAGCAACTCGTGTCTGATAACTCTTGTCAATCAACTGGCCCAATATTACAGTGTAGTCACCTCTTCCATCCTTAGATGACAGCTCATTAACGCGAGCTTCTACCTGGCTTAGGTCAACGGAGAGTAATTTAGCGAGTTCAACCAAATTGATTCTCCCTGAAAACAAAGGATTGACAGTGCAACATCAACGAAAGTGGATGTGAATCCATTCAGGCGCGAACCTAAAGAATAAAATTATTCACACGGTTTTACCTCCATGGACGTATAGCTCGTCCAATATCTCTTTGGTGAGATGCTGAGGAGTAACATACTCCTTCCCGTCAGTGGTAAAAAGAACATCCAGAAGTTTAAGCTCTAGTAGTCTTGACACGATTTCAATGCAGTTGTTTTCCGACAGCCTTTAAAAAATTAAATAGTATGAAAATCATCGCACATACAGCCCAGAATAACAGCACCAAATGCTCTTTTGGCACCTAAATCTCAATCATAATTATTAATTGTGCACAGGCTCAGCAGACGAAAATGTTGGCTCCCATAATTTCTGTCCTACGCCGCAGATATAACCACAGAATTTAATTCAGCACACTTGCTTAATGATAATCTCAAGGATATAGTATATTACATACCTCTGAACTGTACAACTTAGCTGGGCTCTCTGAAAATCTGCGGCCAGCCGCTTAATTTCATTCCAGTCAACAGCTGCCATGTTGGCGGTGTAACAACGTAACAATTGAAGGCAGTTACGCGCTTATAAACATGGGCGCGCTAATATGTCTCAAATATTTTGGCACTCATTATTCCCGGCAATAATTAAATTCTCTGCCAATAGACACAGATATGGATGCGACGTACAGATAACGGATATAAAGAGCTGTCAACTTACTGGTCATCTTCAACCCATCCAGCTGATTCGATTCCTTCATTTACGTCACATTTCGGACCTGTCGTAACCAAAAGCAACACTTCATCCGTGGTATTTATTATTCTACCTATGACATTATCACAAACGAGCGCATGCTTCTCTCTTTAATGTAACTACTCAAGCGTTTCTCATTGCTTATTAACAAAGAGGTTATATCCCGCGAGTTTATTTCCCATGTAACGCAACATTACAGCGAGCGAACAATAACGCTCTCGCCACAAAGCTGGTTCTTCGTCGAAGGCGTACCACAGCAGCTGTCAACTCGAGAAGATCCCGACTCAATTAGTGACAAACACATTGACGTAGCTTCCCCAAAAATATGTCATTAAGTCTGTGGAATGCAATTTCCAACCGATGTATCTCATAGACTGCAATTATTATCTATAACAAAAGTCGGCCGGAGCTGTATCCCATACATAAGGAGTGAAAACTGCACAATGGTGACCTACCATATTGACAACTGGTCAGTAACAGAGGACAACTGCACAAAGTAATAAATTCAACCTACAGACTAATAACATAGGCTGAATCAAAAAACAAGAGCCACATGACTATTATCGTATCCACGAGGCAGACACCCGCTGCCGACACAATTAAGGCAGCACATATTCACTACTACAAACTTAGGACCCCCCCCCCACACTTTTGTCATTTTTTATGCTTCCCCATTGAAAGTCAGAACCAAGGGGACTCCACTATTGTAATATTCGCGGTCAGAACCACCAATACACCACTCAACTCATTCCAATGTTAAACCTGACAAAGTTGATAACCACAATGAAATCATCCTTGCTCTATCGCATACACCTACAATTGACACTGGCAACCAATCAACATTATCACAGCTATGCTACATCATCCACCATGATGTCATTGACTGCAGTCAAAATTTGAACTTGTAGGAGCCGACTAACAACAAAATTACTGGCGTATTAGCAAAAGATGTCAATGAGGCCAAACTATCTTCAACCAACCAATACAACCCCTTTGTTATAGATTAATAATAATGCATTGTTTTATATTGCCCTCTCCACGAATATCTGTAGGTTCTCCTTAAACAGTGACTATAAAATGCATAACCGTAGAAAAGGAAATTGAGGTGTAGTAATACACATTAAATGAAAACAAAACAAGCTTTTAGTTAGTTCTTATAATTATACTTGATCGTCACACGACATAAAATGCACTACTTTTAGAGAACACTACTGCACAAATAACATATTGAACAATAATGCTTAAGTCCACCACTGAATTCAAATGCATATGAAGTTCATGAGCTGTCCTAATGGCTTCACAGATATTTAGTGAAACCAGATCACACGATAATGACATTTATGACATCACTGGCTATCATTTCTTGCATTGCTGAACATGTAATAAAAATAAAATGAATAGTCTGTCACTACACATCAGAAATACTTTGATGAATGCCATTTCAGGCATTCTTCTGGAATTAAGTGCAATTGCTTCACGGCTTTGTGAAATCTAACACATCACAAATTAAGTCCATAAGATAGAAGTGGAAGGATAGTGAGAGCAGCATCTGCACAGTCTTGGTACATCCAAATGACCTCTCTTCCAGCAAGACGAATTAAATAAAACATCTCTTCTATTGCCTCTACCGTCCTTCAACTAGAACATAAAAACAAGGTATTAAATGACGAATTTCCAAAAGCCACTGATGTGGAAGAAAAGGTGCATCAGTGAGAGAGTTCAAGATTCTTTCATCAAAAAAGTACAGATAAGAAATTCATCATGACGTAGTAGGAAGGTCCAATATTGACAATACTTACTGTAAGAGGAAAGGTCAATTTCATCAGGTAATTCGGTTATGTTAACATCAAACCTATCTTGTACATCATTCAGAATTTTGGCATCACCCTCGTCACTTACAAAGGTGATAGCCAATCCCTGTAAAAAGAAGTTTTATTAAGTAAAGACCATAAATAAAATTAAGATAAATTTAAGACTCCACATTTATTCCATGTACCTTGGTCCCAAATCGGCCAGCACGAGCTACTCTATGAAGGTAAGTATCAGAATCTTCAGGCATATCATAATTGAAAACTATATTAACACGCTCAATATCCATTCCTCGGCCAAAGAGATTCGTAGCCACAAGAATTCTCTAAAATGAAAAAAATTGAATTAGTATACATCCAAGTTGAATTAATAACTAATTAGAATTAAGATATTCAGCACTAGATAAATAATCACATAAGTCATATGTCCCTATCAAAGTTTCATCACGTTAGAATTGAGGTAGCCGTATACTTATTTTAAATCAAACCTTTTGAAAATCCTTAAATTGCTGATAGCGAGAAAGTCTCTCCTCCTGAGTCATACCTCGATGTATTGCAATGGCCGGGAAATTCTGTTCAATTAAAAGCTGTGCAAGGGCCATACATCTTTGAACAGATTTCACAAAAATGACCACCTGTAAAAAGATACAATTAACAGCTGCAACGAAGGAAAATATCACCTTAATGATTAATGGAAACCAAGTTAAGTACCTGATTGAACTCCAGAACATCAAGTAATTCAAACAGCTTTTTATTCTTCTCATTTTCCTTCAATTTCACATAGTGCTGCTGCAGACCATGAAGAGTAAGTTTTGCTTCATCATCAACATAGACTTCCATAGGCTGTTCCCCAACATAAGGAAGAAACAACAACAAACAAGGCACATTTAAACAAACAAACCCCACCTCCAAATCCCAGTTGACATTCAACAAATTGAAAATTTATCAAGTTTTAAAAATAAATTCACAAAATCAAAACACCCTTTAAAATTTAACTGATAAAATAACTCATGCACTTTTAAAAACCCTAAAACCCTGGAGTGGGGTAGATTCTGCCTGACATCTGAATTTTAGGTTGTCTAATCAGAGTGATGGAATGCAGGGGAAAAATTCTCACCACCAATATTACATCCCCATTTTCTACATACGGTTTCGTTGGTAGAGGCTGGGAATTCCTCCACCACTGGGTCTCCATGCAAAGGGGTGATAGACGTTGTAGAATGATATTGCCGATGGATCCGAACAGGCAGTGGCATTTATCAATCCTCAAACCCTTCTCATCAGAGGCCAGTTAGCCCATTTACATCCCACAAAGAAAATCCTTTTATCATTCACGGTCTCATGTTTTCACTAAATTTGGCATTATGGTCGGAGCCTAACATCCTAACCCAACCTAAAGCTATCTTCTTTTCTTCTCTTCTCTCTTCGTTTCTTGAAATCTTCTGCTCTTCTAATCTTCTCCTAACAAAATAACCCATTCCCAAACCCCAAATTTTTAAAACAGGCCCTAACAATGCTTCTCAGTCTGAGTTTGGCTAGTTAGATAGTCAAGAAAGTGATCTTATTACTCTGAAGATGAACAGGAATTTCGTTTGGATCGAGTGATGACTGGCTCACAATGCAATAGCAATTTAAGAACCTAACATTGACTCCAGGTTCTGCCCCAAACTGAAGAAACCTCAGATACAACACCCCAACCACAGGGTATCAACCTCATGAACATATTTTAAACTAAGTGACTGGTATGTAACAATTCGGAGGATAAATTACATCTTGCATAAATTTCTTGCAAACAGGCCTGACGTCCTTGCTGAGTGTGGCACTAAACATCATAACTTGCTTTCCATGTGGGGTGTTGCGGAATATTTCCTGCACATCTCTCCTCATATCTGCAAGAAGAATAAAAAAACAATAAGCTTATTCTCATCCCACCCAGTATTTTATTATTAGATAGGCTTTAAATGTATGATGGTAGCGTACTCCTTACCCATACGGGAGGGAGCATAGAACCAACATATTTGCTGTACACAGTATAGAAACGCCAGAACTGAAAATTACATCAAGTCTGGAGCTGGTACTGTGACATGTACTTAGGGATAAAAAATAACCTTCATGCACAATACCGTATTCTTCCGAATATAGTCCCCCCCTAATTTTGAGGCTTGAGTTTTGGGAAAAAATTTAAAAAATGGGTTTGAATCTAGTCCCCCCCTTAACTTTATCACGGGCATTTTTGGAAAAAAGGGGGACTATATTCAGACATACATATTGCAATCAACTGTGTTGCTTTCAGTGCATCAAAGATATCCGACATGTCTATAAAAAATTAATGAGGTAACTAAATTTCA
This sequence comes from Ischnura elegans, assembly GCF_921293095.1. NCBI lineage: Eukaryota > Metazoa > Arthropoda > Insecta > Odonata > Coenagrionidae > Ischnura > Ischnura elegans. Next base: position 24,087,538 of record NC_060257.1, on the reverse strand, counting down.
TAAGCATTAACCCAAAACTGCAACTGCAACCCATTAACTGCAATGTTCTCACAATTGTCATTATTAAGTACCAAACACTTGCCAATTTCAGAATGCTTCGGGTAAAAATTGAGACAAATGCACACAATGCTTTGAATGGGATAGGAACATTGCATCAGATACTTAGAACTCCTGTTAGCTGTTTACTATGTGGCATATAATTGCATACCATGATACATAAATATTGGAAGTCCAATTGACTAAAGCATGCACTTAATTCCTACCCCTAGCTCCGTGTCAACTCACTATAGGAATTCGCAGTCTATGCCCATCACAATTGGTTAAACAGCAGCAGATGCATGAATTGGCCACCAAGTGTGCTGATTTCAATTTTGAGTGATCAATCAAATCAATTCTCAAGATGAATAAATAATAAATTTATATTATGCAAACTTCAACAGACAAATAATTCTTAGAGCCCAACTACTGAGTACCAACTAGCATGACCAACTAGAACTAACATTACTAGCATGACCAACTAGAACTAACATTGCTAGGAAATCAAACTAAACTAACAATTAAGCTTGTTCTGATACAAGTAGGAAGTGTATACATGTTCAAGTAAACAGGAAGCAATTCAAGCCCCTACATATCAAGAGTCTAGATTCAAAAAGTAATAGTTACTGGTAACTATGAAACATAAGCACCAATTACCTAGTAGCTCCAACATTTTGTCGCATTCATCAAGAATGAAGTGTTTTAAATGCTTCAGCACCAGCTTCTTGGAGCTAACCAGGGCAAGAATACGACCTGGAGTTCCAACAACAATGTGGGGGCAGCTATTTTTCAGGACCTCTTCATCCTTTTGGATAGGTAGGCCACCAAAAAACACACCAACCTACAAGAACAACAAAATATTAAATCCTTAAGGTAACCAAGGTAATATCAGTTACTAGCCCAATCAATAAAATGTGAACCAATTATAACACTACATGATAATTACAATGATAGCAATGTAGATATTCAAGCAATAAGATCAAAGAGATACTGGGCACAAGGAACTGATACAATTGCAAGTGCATTATTTATATTAGGATTCATTGCTCTCACCTTAATGGCCGGCATGTACTTGGAGAAACGCTCATACTCCTTGCTGATTTGAAAAGCAAGTTCTCTTGTATGACACATAACGAGCACATGGACCTGATTGTCAGCGATTTCCAGCTGTTGCAGAGTGGCTAGAACGAAGACAGCTGTTTTACCCATACCAGACTTGGCCTGGCACAGGATATCCATCCCAAGAACAGCTTGAGGAATGCACTCGTGCTGAACTGAAAAGTCAAACAGGAAATCAATTAATAACCCAGGACTTCAATGTAATAGTCAATATTGAAGCGAATGTGTCGATTTTGTCACGCTATAAGACGCCTTGATCGTGATATATAAGACAAAATTTATGATTAAGAGAGAGAAAAGGCAGTTAGCCTAAGAGTGCAAGCCTTATAACAAAATATTACTCTCATATTATACGGTTTGAGTTGTGCTCTCCATGGTGGACGACACAAATGACTATATAACTCAAAATTAGGAAAAAGCAGTCCAAGGAAAATAAAAAAACGAGTAATCATTACGCAAAATAAATATCGAATATGACCAGAGAAAATTTGCAGTATTAAAGACAAAACAAGTAGCATAAATGTAATTAGATTCAGACAATTCTACATCAGCTGCCAACACGACCAACGGTCGAAGTTGATTCAAGTCACTAACAATAGTTATCTGATCTTCATTCGATTACGAATAGATGCCACGATTCTCGCCGGGTCTGTGTTTATTCAGCGTATTATTTAAATTTTTAGGTTAATTTACCACTATTTCTTCGGCGTACCGGGACGAAATAAGTTACTGGAAGCCAATTTTAAACTAATTTCGCTTAACTGTTACACGTCAAAAAGGCACCGCAATTATAGAAGATTCATTTGAATAATGCAGAGAATTACACCGCCATGCTCATACTCAGTAGAAATTGGAGGGAAGAGTTCAACTCACAAGAGCAATTATAGTACCAAATGAGGCCGAGAGCAGTGGTGCCATGCTGTCGGTACGCCGTCCGGCACTGGTTAGCAAATAACATAATAGCTATCACTTATGTCACTTTAGTTGCTTCAAAATGTCTAACGCGTTACAAAATGTAAATAAAGTTCCAATAAAAAATACGGCTGATATTACAAGTCTATTAAAAGTTACGGAAATTGCGTTCCGGCACTTCTTATTTGGTCATGACGTCATTGGCTGAGTGTGCTTGAAACCACCGAAGATAAGAGAACATAAGAATTTACCACGAAACGGGATTTGCTTGCACCTGATAATTGAGAAATAATTTAATGCATTTCTCACGAGAGGTCATCCTTTATACATTCATTGTTATAAGACATGAATAACATGCACCGCCAACAAGGCGATGAGATTGAAAGTCCATTTAACACGGGACATGTACTGATATAATGAGGGACTTGCAAGCGCATTTCGATTGCGTTATGTAAAGCGGTGAATTGCTAGAACAGATGTGAAAACACCTGAACGCGAGATTACAAAATAGACAGGTATATTACCAGTTACGCATTTGCGCAGATGCACACAAGATGGAAAAATCATGCACTTCTGAATTTTAAATCGATATGCCCCAGTCTACAGTCTAAAGCAATACCCTTGCTTAATGCCGCCAAGCTGGTTGTGGAAAAAGGCAAACATTGCCCAGCATGCAACCGAGGCCACGCTCGTAAACTAGCTACACGTGGTAAAAAATCTCTCAGCAGCCATTTTGAATAACTGTACGGGTTGAAATTACCTTCAGACGGATGCTCAAATCCACAGTCTGCAATAGCTCTCAGAATTTCCGGCTTGAGAAGAAAATCGCGAAATCCGGAGCTGTGAATGGAAACATAAGTTCCCTTAACGTCCTTCTTTGTTGCGACGTCTCCCGAGCCATCGACAACATTAGTCTCATTTTGCTCCTCATCTTCGTAATCCAAAAGATCGTCATTGTCTGCCATATCGGAGTAATATTTCGTCTGGATAGGGACACTGAAACAAACAAACATTCAGAAAAATAAGTACCAACAATCTTGAGTGCTAACGCCGAAGTTCCATCAATATCGATAACATTTCCTCAAAACCTAAAATTTACCGTAGCTTCTCAAATCCTACATTAACCAATGTACCCTAAAAACAAGTTTCCTACTATTTCAATGCTCAAATTATATCAGATGCAGCAGGATTTCACCAGGTTAGACTTACCTCCCAGAAACCAAAGCCGGCAATGGACGCTAACAAGTAGCAATGGCGCCGTCCACAGCTGTAGTCGAGTTGAGTACAGTAATGTTAAATAGTTGTACTTCGTACATAACTCATGTAAATAATTGAATTTAAAAAAACAAATTCTATATTTTTAAAACAAATGATCCAATTTTTGTTCGATTATACGGGAAAATAACATGAAAAAATTCTCAAAATCTTTTCAATTGATCATTACTTCCGTCCAATTCCCTCTATGAATGCGGTGTTGCCGGCTTATATTGCTTAAACAAGGCATTTAAATTTTGAATTTTAGTTACTTTATGATAATACTTAATTAAGAATTTATTTATTTTATGAAATTTAGAAATATATAACATTGCAATGCTAAATGTTGTTCATATAACCGCGCGAACACGATTTTTAAATTTAGGAAATTTTAGTAGCGTACTTTTCAAACATAGCGTACATATACTTTCAACGCTTTCAACTATCAAATTAATCAGGTGATAATCGAGTACATATAGGATTACAATGAATTCAAAAACTTCGATGCACGTGAAAAATTCAAAGGAACTATAAAAGAGCTTGAATATATATTTCGAATCTTATTTTTAACAGCGGAGGATGGACTGTGGACCACAATAGGCAGGTGGAATTTTATTTTCATATTCGGGCATTGGATTCATGAATTAACTATCGTGATCATATGTAAGCATCATCGAATGCGTGTATTAGGTAATTCCTGCCTCTACTTATTTTCTGTAATGTTTCCACCGTACATTCACATGCAACGATTCAATCATTTGAATCTGTACAGAAGGTCAAAGCTAGGAGTGGAGGAAAAATTATTTAACCTAAACTTCATCCTGGAAAAAATTCAGAGTCAATATGAGAGACTAGTCAGGTTTTCAAGTTGTTGAAATCCTCTTGAAAACTATGAAGGTGCCTGCCTTTTTTTTTTATTTGACGACCCTATTGTAATGTTCAATGAGCGTGTACACTGTGTAACATGTTTTATAAAACAATTTACACATTACATGCTTTACGAAAAAGTCGAAAATCAGTGTAACATTGTGTTATATAACAAAATATCGTGTTATAACACAATGTAAATTGTTACACGAATTTGTAACTTTTTCATGGAGCATGCTATATGTAACTTGTTTAATGTGATTTCCTAAATACATCATATGATATGTTACAGAGACCCTCCTTAAAATTCCCTTTGAATGAACTGCAAATACTAGATAAATGTTAAAAGCGTTTACAAATCCTTGCCATCACCTTTTGATAAGGCACAATAGAAAAACCCCCTAACATGTTTCTTTTAACCTCTACGGAAGTGGTGTCCAACAGGTGGTCCACAAGATATTTAAATTTAAAAAACAAAAACTTTTAATTTGGCTATTTTCAGGTACCTGGTACTATGATATGGCGAGGTACCAACATTATCTTAGCTCAGCTAATAGCTCATTTGTGGAGGGGTAGGGAACTAGGAAATTTACCTTTAAAGTTAATTTTAATTAATTGGGTTTAGGAATCGGTGGGGGTCCTGGCCATAATAGCATATGGATTAGTGGGGTCCTTGGAGAAATGTTGTATTTACCTGTGGAGATATTCAAGACACTCCTGTAAGTCCTCTAGGTACCTGTCAACTGTAGCAAAATCATCACAGATTTTGTTGAAAACGGCTTCATAGCATTGGTGGAATTATGATTGTATTGTTACATTGCCCAAAGCATCTGAACAAGATTCTTGGAGGTTTCTCATTTACTCTGTTGACCTCTTCTGTGGGAATTCTTAGGAAAATCTCTTTGCCCTTCCTTGTTTTTCCTTGTGATCCACTAATTATCTTCAATCTCTAAATAAAAACTTTTGTTAGCGTGTTCAAATCTACTGATATTCGTCAGGGATAGCAAAGCTGGACACATCAGACATTCAAGAGTGAAACTTGACAAACTCCAAAAGATTGTCAGCTGATAGCAGGCTGAATTCACCTCAACTTCATTGCCTGTATAAGTTGAATTCCTGAAGGAATCAAGCTAGAAAAGTGAAGTAGGAATAAAGCTTAGTACCTATGCATGGTATAGTGCAGCTAGAATCAAGCTTGCAGTTCTTTGCAAAGTTAATCAAATACACACCATAATGTCCGTACATCCAGGAACAGACAGGAAATCCATTCTCAAACAAGGGTTTCCATAATAAAAAAACTAATGTTTGCAGTCATTACATTAGTAATGGGGCAGATGGTGCAGACTGCCCTGAGCCACAGAGTTAAAGTACTTCTGGTACTTCTCTTCGGGGGAGTGGGGCCTAACACCCAAACTCTACCCCAGGCCACAAGAAGTCTGCAGGTGGCCCTGCCAGTGGCGCAGGGAGGGGGGGTTTTGGGAGATAAACCCCCCCCCCCCCAGCAGAGGCGCAGCTAGGAATTAAGGCTGGGGAGAGGTTTTAGGCGCAACTAATACCGGGGTGTGTGGGGGTATGGAATTCCCACCAGGATAAGTGGTAGGTGCAAGATTAATACATTATGGAATTTTAAGATAAACGATTCGAAATGGTGAGTTTTACGGCTTTCTGAGGGATATTTTATTAATCCTTACACTATTATATTAGTAATATCAATCCATTAAAGTAAAATGGATTGAAATAAAAAATTTCTCTTAGCTCTGGGGGGGGGGGGGGTTTAACCCCCAAAACCCCCCCTTGCTGTGCCACTGCCCCCCAGAGCTCAGAGAAATTTTTAAGTTTAATCCATTTCACTTAATCTCCGCATTCTCTTCGGATTTTCACTGCGTCCATTGGGTTTTAGCGACAACAGTTTCGCTGACATTGCAGTCAGCGTCTTCACCTTCGACCTGAAGACGCTGACACTGCATAAAAAAAAAAAAAAAAATGCGCGGACGGGTGAAAACCCGAAGAGAATGCAGAGATCATCTGATCAACGCCGCAAAAATCTTCAAACCTACATCCATTTCACTTAATTGGATAAATATTATTTATAGAATAGTGTAAGGATTAATAAGATATCCCTCACATAGCCGTAAAACTCACCATTTATCTTAAAACTCCGCAAGTTATTAATCTCACACCTACCGCTTATCCTGGTGGGTATTCCATACCCCCACACACCCTGGTATTAGCTGTACCTAAACCCCCCCAGCCTTAATTCCTAGCTGCGCCCCTGGGCCCTGCTATTGTTTTTCAGGCTGTAACCTCCAAAGTGGGGGGAGGTTTGGCTGAAGTGCCCCCCATAATTTGCCCAGAACCCTTTCAGAAAAAGTGGGCTCTTTTGGATGGAATCTCAGGACTCATAACTTTGGTAGCCCATTTAGCTTCACTGGCCGGATTTGCATTCTCAATGGTTGTCCTCCATTGCCAGATTTGATTCAAAACTCTACATTAGTGGAGATTTTTGCCTGTGCTCAGGGGTGGCGACTTACAAAAAATATTGGGGGGACCCAAACCGGGGACCTTGTCCCGGTAAATTTTATAAGTAGTGAATTTTAAGTTTTTTAAGCATTTTAGAAGAGTCATATGATCAACATTAGAACCCTGATCACTCGAATCTCGATATCTGAACACTCCGGGGAAAATCAACAAGTCTGACACATTTTTCCTCACATCTGTAACGAATTATTGGGAGGGCTCGGGCCCCCTCAGGCCCCATGGAGTCGGCACCGCTGCCTGTGCTCATATGGGCATGCTAGGCATTTATAGGTTAATTGATGTAAACAGGGATGTGGCCATTTAACCTTTGGGCTGCAGGAGCTCACGATTTTAGCTGCCAGCCAGTGCAGAAGAGACCCCCTGCCACTAAGGCTGGTCTTATATATGTAAAGCCCCTTAGAGATCCTTATGGTTATGGAAAGTGCTCTAGTGCATCCAGGTAGCAATAAAAAGTTTGTGTAAATGCTGCAGCCAGTGTGCTAAACGTGTAAAAATGTTCCCACACTCTAAGGGTTAACCACAACAAGACATGTTTCATCATAAAAACAGGACTGTCTTAATAAGGCTGGTGGTGGTTCCTACATATCTCTGCTGGGTTACTTTAAGTCAGAGCTAACCAGCTCATTTGATCAGCGCAATATGAATCAGCTTATGAAGCTTGAGCAAATTTTATTTCTAGGTAGTGCGAGAATTCTTGCACATCTCATGGAGGAATTAGGGGTCCATAAGAGAGACATTGTAGCCAAGGCGGCATACCAACTCAGGAGCTGAATTGTAGGTTTGAAGATTTTCACGGCGTTGATTAGATGATCTTTCCATTCTATTCGGATTTTCACCGCAGTGAAAACCCGAATAGAATGGAAAGATCATCAGGAGCTGAATTATTAACTGTTTGTTTTGAGGAGCTGGTCCATTACTTCCTGTGCCACCTGGGTGACATGCAATACCTCTAAGCAATTTTGCATTTCAGGTCTGATATGCGTAGACCAGTGGCTTTTAGAAACTCATTAATTATTTTTCAAACTAGTTTCTTAAGCCAGCAAAATATAAACTTACATGGGAGAGCCACCTTAAAGAGTACCACCTTCTCCATTTTTCCTGGAATTCTGTTTTGTTGAAGGGTGGTTTTCACAGCCTCTGTGACATTTATTTCTTTCGAACAATCCTTCAGTGGAATTAGAAGGTTAAAAGGCCATTTTACAAAGGGCATGGAATTGCGCAGGTTAGAACTGCATTAATTTCTAATATGGCAAGGAATTGCACGAATGTATGAACGAAATTAGAACGGGCTATTTTGCCACCTCTTGTTCGTGCATTCTTGCATGTGTTCTAGCAATTCACCGCTTTATACGATGCAATTTTGACTGCGCCTTCCTACACACATCAGATTGTGCAAGTAAGTGCCCCGTGTAAAATGACCTAAAGACCTACATACGATTCAATATGCAGGAAAATAAATAAACACACCAGCTCTTTCTCCATTCACATTGAGACATAACTTTGAGGCTGTCACAATTGGAAATTATGATTGAATTTGTGAGGACAACAGAACAAATGAAAGTTTTTGCACTTCATTTGAATCCTCTGTAATCTTAATTGACAGCTTAAATATTATAGCAAACAAATGGCCTTGAATATACTCAACAAAATGTAACTTTTGACTCTAAACATGAATTGCTTCGCCCATAGCATCCAAACTGGGCAGAAGCATCCTCTGAAAAAATCTGTCAAGCAAGATTTGAACGAGGATGTCCAACAGATAAGGCACTACAACAACTGATCCTTTGCTCTGGTGCACAATTTTTTCACTATATCCTTTCGAACAGCCGCATGAAAACTATTTCAATCCAATGTAGAGGGCATGGAGTTGCACTTGGTTCTTCAAGTATGTCAATAAGATCTAATCCCCTACCTATGCTTGGAAATAAAAAGTTTGTTTTGCTACAGCTTGAAAAGCCTTGGTGGCATCAATTTCCGAATAATTTTCCTAAGATTGCAAGATTTTTTTACTAGTCATAGTTTTGCTTATAAAATGCTTGTATCTTTGCTATACGCAGCTTCAATATATGTAGTGAGCATCCAGTTAACCAGAGTGATGACAAATTAAAGATAGAAATGTGTCAAGGCCACTTACTTACATTGACGCTTATTTCAAATGAGTATGAGACAATAATAGGCAGTTCTACATTGAAGGTAAATGCTTAAGCATTTTCAATTAACGCATAGCGGTAAAAGTAAAAGAGAATTCGAAAAAAAATGATATGATCGCCCGTAAATTCGGATCAGAAAGAAATTTGAATGCATCGCGCCACGTTACGAGAAGCAATTTGGCAACATGCATCCCGCAGCCGTTGTTGCCAGCTCAGTGGTAGTTATGAAATAAACGAGGCAGCTGACTTCCTTTCTGTTTTCGTTTCGCTGGTCTAAGCGAATGAATTCCAGGAGAAACGAAGAGTAGATACTGCATTTAAAGCATTCCGCTAATTTAAGGGTGATAATGATAGAGAAATACTTCGTGACGACGCCAGGGAAAGAAGACAGCAGTATGTCTGATAACACGAATGACACAAACGATGAAGACGAGGGCATGAGCGAGGAAATGAGCGATGATATGGTTGAGGAAGGTAATATACTGACCTTTGACGTAATAAAACCTTCATGGTATTTTCATTTTTACTTAAATACCCGCTCTTTCCAGAACTGGAAGCACTGAACTCGCATTTGGATAACCTTGGGACTTACCTCGACAATCTAGAGAAAAAGAACGATGACATTCATGCACAGCTGGTCGAGTTGCTAGAAGCCAACCGGCAGGTTAAAATGCTCTTTCAAGACGAGTCGGCGCCAAAAGAGGAGCCTATGAAAGAATAATGCCATATGTATTTCGTAAATTATTATAATCTGTATTTAAAAATCAGGGATATAGAAATTCTCTAGGCATTTTTCCATTGAATAATGTTAAAACCTATATCATGTCTAGTATTTAACTGCCCATTCTATCAGTTTGTGCATTTAAAAAATCAGGGAGAAATACATTCCAGGAAAATTTTCATTGAAAATTTTTGAAACTTCAGTCATGTCGAGAATTTAATTCCCCATTCTATCATAATTTTATTAGTACTATTGTGCCACCGATTCTTAAGCTGAAATTTGTAATGCATGTAATAGTATGCATAATTTTTGTGTTACTTTATGCCTAGAATTGTGAATAGTGTAAATATAAATACTGCCATACTGTACCACTTCAGTCTAGTGATTTACCGTTTTCCTCCACTACCATGCATGCTATTACCCATTGACGAATTTGTGGTTTTCATACTCTGATTTCAGTAACCAATTCAATCCGGTCAGATGTTTATGAAAATATCTATGTAAACATAGATATAAAGCTTACACCTAACCATTGCAATTTGAATGTGCTTTATTTATGGATGTGCCTGATGAACGAGACTCTGGCATCCTATGCATTGCAGTGTCCCTACAGCCCTCTAGGCAACAATGTGCAGTTTCTCCAACCATTCTACTGACATCACCAGGTAAGAACTTCTGACTGGAAGATACCAGCATGTCAGCTGGAAGAAAATGCTGCCACCCAAATTAAGATGATTGCTGGATACCCTCCTCTATTACAGATAAATGCAGCAAAAAACCTCTATCCCAGTACCTTACAATACAACATGTGAAAAAACTTAGGCTGGAACTCTAAATATTTTCTAGTAGAAAGCGGGCATTGTTCACAAATTTTCAATTTCATTATTTCATGCCCATTGGAACTATTAATCCTCATCTATGGGATTAGGAGGGTGAATACTATTTACAGATAAGCCTAATATGGCAGATTTAAGTTGAATCTCTCAAATACTGTTGGTTGGAATGTGAGCGGTAGATTCATACTCAAAGAAGGTAGAATGAGTGGAGTGCTAGACTATACAAAAGGGCAGCAAGTGCTTCTCTGCTGCAGCACAATAGATATATGTACTTACAAGCAATGGCAGATCCAAGATAGGCACAAGGAAGGCTAAGTGGGGGTAACCTCCCAGCAGTAGTGGGAGTCGGAAAAAATTAATATATTCTATGTAGTGCAAACTGGATATCCAAAGGAGGAAGGAAGCTACAGCCACATCTATCCCCTCTCTGAATCTGCCACTAGATTGTAACTTACCAAAAGTGTGTAAAATACACCCTAAGTTTAGAGCTACATAATTTGTATGTTAATTCGTAAAAGTAAGTAAATACATATATCGGAAAATATAACTAAATACTTCTGTGCAAAGTGGCAACCTCCAAAAATTTTGATTTTATCTAATGTTTGTTTTGACCCAAAGGGTGATAGGGGGGGCTATAAACCCCCTTGCCCCCCCCCCCAATCTATGTATCAGGTGCTGCTTAGAAATAATCACACATTGGGTACTTTATGAAAAAAATCTTGAGTGATTTTGCAGTCTTTATAACACCTCTCCAGACATGGGGTAGTACGTGAGAGTATTGAACGTATTTCTTAACTCCTTGGTAGTATGCTGTGTGTACTGGCAGCCAGCAAGAATTTTCAGGGATTCTCCTCATCAAGTAGAAGACATATTTGTCGGAGCACACCTCTAAAATTGTGTATTGTGCATCGGGCAGCACTAACACTCAATAGAGGAGTTTCTCATTGTTCAAGCAGATTAAGACCTTCATATAGGATACAATATCACAGGAATGGTTGGTGTGCTGGAAATGCTCACCATTGAGAAGATAGTGTCCACAATGCAAGGATTCAATGGCAGGGTGATTGACAATTACTGCATCAGGTAAGAGCAGTGTCTAGATTATATTTTTCTACCAAGAGCGAGAAAATTTTACGTTTCGGTGTATTTCATTGTCGGTGTTGAGGAAGTAGAGGGAGCGAGGGGCAGCAAATTGTAGATCTTTTTCACCAACTGCCACAGACTGTACACCTGATAATAGTGGATTCAAATCCTTAATCCTTTAGGTGTTTGAATCATTCAAGATTGATTTCAGCACGTAACAAAAGATGGATGCAGAAATTAATTAACACACATTCTAGATTATGGGATCCTTATAACAATACTCAATGTGAGTTTATTCAATTTGAAACCTTAATCCTAGTGTCAAATGTACAAGAACAGGCTTCTTTAACTTATATGTCCAAAATCCGTCAGTTGAAATGCTTGAGAAATAGACAAACAGTACACAGATGCGAAGAAATAAATGCACAACAATAAACTGCAATTATGAATGAAAAACATATATTAAAATTAGAAAAGGAAATGATTAAATAATTTACAAAACTTTAAAGAAGGATTGACTATTTACATATTTTTTAACGATAATTCACCAAATACATTGGAGCATTAAGTTCTGAGTGAAGACGTTTTATGGAAAACTGTGTTCTCCAAGTAAAAAGTTTAAGAAAATAGATCACTTGTGTATCTGAGAGGTATTTCATTGGTTTTATCTTCCCAAATTCACCGTAATGTCTTTTTCCGCACATTTCACAGTGCCATTGGTGACTCAACATAATATCTCAATGCTTCAGAAGTTTCTGAGACGCTTCCAGAGTTGAAATTATATATTTCCCTTCAGGATGAAGTAGAAAAGTGTATGAATTATCACCAAACGCACCATACCGTCGGTGTTCCCTTAATCCTGGAGAAACTGGTGCATCTTCAAATCCAGCAACAAAAACAGCTGCCCATGGAAATTTCCTGTTGGCAATGTACACCCTGAAAATAATATTAGCTTACATTCCAAAATAATATAAGATTCATGAATTAATTTAAATAAATCTGATAAGGCGGTTGCACCTAGAAATGTTGACAATATGATTTTCATGAAAATACCATAATATGACCTTCTCACTGTACTTCATTAACTAATGGCAAATATAGGAATTCCAAACTGTATTTTCTCGTGATTGAAACAGAAAATCTGCACTTCTACGCAAGCTCTCATACAGCACTTCTCTTAGCATAGGAAAATGTTAATTAATACTCCATGCAGTAAACCCTTGCTTTATGATATTATTCTGTTCCAAAAGACTAATCATAAACTTAATTCCATAGAATGTTGAATTGGCATTATTTCTTGATGACGAATCAGTTTAAAGAGTATAATCAAGTGTCAATGCTGCTATGTTACAACTTTACAATCTGTGACAAATAAGGTATAGAATATCATAAATGATGGCAAACTGTGCAATTGAAAATAAAATTAGCAAAATTTGAAATTAAAAAAGGAAGTGCAAAATCAGATCACATATGGCTCATCCATTGTAAGTCTAAACTTTCATAAAACTGGAGGGTATATGTCACAAAGCACAATTTTGTAAACAGGAGTTTCTACTGTTGATAAAAGATTTCTGAAGGAAAGGAAAAGGTAAAGTAAATTCAAAAGCATATATATTTTCCCAAAGTATTAATTTTGAAAGTAAGATGTTTCAATGTCCAGGAACTTGAAATTATCACCAATAACCTGATGGCAATGTATTGAGACACCAAAACCATGAATAGGGTGGTTTCCTATTATTTTTTTATTGCCTTAATCGAAAGATTATTACTCCTGGAGTACGTATTTCACGCTTTTAGATTTTTAAATGACAATATCTATTTTTCGCGATTAAATGGAAAGTGAAAATTTTCAAGCGCGCGAAAACGCGAGGCTCAAGTATGAATGCCGGGAAATATCTCCGTACGTCGTATTTCTGGTTCCCCCTCCCGCCCAGTGAGGTGACCTTGAGGCGAGGCTTAGCGCTGATACGTCGCAGGCTGCCAGCGGGTAGCTGAGTACCTTGCTGAATGGTAGCGCTTGGCTTAAAAAAGGTTTATTAATACCTTATCAAACGAAGAAAACTTTCCGACCTTAGCCAGTTTTAGTAGGTGATTATTAAGACATGCTTCCCTGAGCTCTGTGCCTCATGCATGCATTGGTAACCTCAGACGATGTATAACTCCTATCCTCTCGTGTAGAAACTAGGTCCCTGTGACATCACGTGGAGTGGAATCGCATGGGCGCCAATCTGGCCTTTTTCAAATGAGGATAAAATTTGACCCTTGCCATTCGTCTAAACTGGTATTTCAAAAACCAAATAATTTGTGCATTATGAATACACTAATGGTGGGTAACGAATCGCAATCAATGCCTTTTGTTTTCTTTGATGAAGGAAACTACCCTATTACACTCATGAAAAAGTAGCTAATACATGACTCCTAACTTTGCCTTTCACCATTAAAAAAATAATTTTGTAGTGAAAGATTAATGCATAAAAATATGTACCGTCGAAGAGCGAAACAGTCTCTATGATCGATGGAAACATAGAAATAATGTTTAAATGCCAAAAGATGCATTTTTATGTCTTTTAAGAAGAATAAATAGATGGATTTCTTTCTATTGAAGTATGATATAGGTATTATCGATCATTATAAGCCATGCAAGGCCTTGCAATACATTTGTTGGGGCAAACAAATGACAAACAAACATATTAGCATGATAAAACAAGGGGTGCTTACGAAAAAATTTGATACAGAGTAAGTGAATAATTCCTTGGTGAAGGAACAAACCCTAGCTCTGTTGATACCAGCTGACATGATGAACCGCAATAGGTTTTCTGGTTGAATAGTGAGATTGAGGAAGGTATAACTCCTACACTCTAGGGTTGTTTCCTATTTTTTTAATTGCCTATATCGTAAGATTATTACTCCTGAAGTATGTATTTCATGCTTTTAGATTTTTAAACGACAATACATATCTATTATTCATGATTTAATGAAAAGTGAAATTTTTCAAGCACGCGAAAACGTGAAGGCTGAGCATGAATGCTGGGAAAAGCCCATCTGACGTCTGGCTGCAGCTGTGTGAGGCCACCTAGGTGCGAGGCTATGAATGCCGCTACGATGCAGGCTGCTTGCTGCCGAGCATGGCAGTAGTGTAGTGTACCCTGCTAGTAGGTAGCACATGGTTTAATTAAGGATTATTAATACCCTATCAAACCAAGGAAACTTTCTGATCACAGGCAATTTTAATAGGTTATTATTAAGAGATGTTTCCCTGAGCTCTGTGCCTCATATATGCCTCAGACAATGTAAAAGTCCTATCTACTTGTATCGCATCAACGTCCCTGTGACGTCACGTGGAGTGGCATCACATGAGCGCCAATCTGGCCTTTTTCAAATGAGGTTAAAATTGATCATTAACATTCGTCTAAACTGGGATTTCTAAAACCAAATAAATTGTATATTATGAATACACTAATGGTGGGTAACGAATAGCAAGCAATGCCTTTCGTTTTCTTTGATTAAGGAAACTACCCTATTGTAGTTATGGCTGTCATACAATAAGTTATAAGAATATTTACAGCTAAGCAGATATTGCTAAAAAGAAAACTTAAAAATAGGCATCCCCTTTCACCAGATAACTTTAATTTGACAACATGCCATTTGGTCCTCCCTAGAGGTGGATGTGGCGACTGCCTCTTTTCACCTTGGGGACAACCCACTGGTCACCAATAACAAGGGTTGCTGATATAGAAAATTCATAACTCACTCTAGATTTTCTAAAAATTTGATTATCCTCGATGGTGTGTAGAAGCCCTTCCCTTTCAGGTGGGCAGTTTGTCCGCACATAACTGTGTGTTCCATTGAAAAAATACTTTCATTTTCCTCCTCTTCACCACTGATGAATGATTGTGCACATGAAAAGAAGAAAATAGGCTTAATGGCACTCTGCTATGAGAGAGAAAATATGAACATAGAAATCAATCTTGCCAAAAATGTACTGATTGGGTGCATGGCTGTGAGGCATATTACAACGCAAAAATACTGCAGCCCATCTCTCAGTAAATTTTCCATGAGTCGTTGTTCATCATGTGAGAAATGAATATTTATTCTCGTGTACATAGTTTGGGATGTATATAGACCCATACAGAAATTATCATCAAAATCTGAGATTCTAAGGGACAAAGATTTGTTCATTAGAGATGGAATGATTCATACGGACTCCACTGTAATCATAGGTGTATTTAAAGAGGGGGGACACATGCCCCCCATATGCTTAAAAATAGACAAGATTTTTAATACAGTTATCATTACGTTCGTTTCATTGAGTCTGGTCCTTCCATTGTTCGTAGGAAATGCTTTTAAATACTTTGTTTTTTTCTTCAAATGGATCCACATTATCTTGCTCATCTGATCTTGAAAATTAATTCCAGTACTAAGAAACTACTAGACAAGACAATTTAAGCATGGTGCGATTTACTCATGAAGTTCCTTTAATTGTGTTAATTTGAATTGTTAAGGGTTGACTGCATGCCTACCATTAAGGCGAGCTTACCTATTTCTGGCTACTTGTGCTATGGATCTTAGCCCTGTGAATTGGCTTGTGACCATGCTAAATTAGTTTCTTCAAAGCTTTCACTAGGAGGTGTTATTTGGATATGGAATTATGATGTGGACTGTAATATGTATTAGTTTTGTAAGCATTTTTCGGGGAATTTTTCATATGCCAAAGTTTGCGGCTGTTTCTGTCAAAAATCAGGTTGCTGCCTTGTGGTAGTTCCTACCAAAGTGATCACTTAATGTGCTAGGCCAAAGTATTAATTTATTCCCATTGCCATATTGGAAATTAAGTGGGATAATAAAGAAAATTTCGCACATTACGGAGCCTCGATCATTTAATTTAATATTAATAACTTTCATATCAAAATAAAGAGAATATTTTCTACAGTAATTGTTGCACATATTTTGTTTTTAATCTAAAATATGAGAAGGCCTGCCAGACCCTAGTGCCCCCAGAAAAAAATCCTGGATCCGCACCTGACTGTCATCAATTTAGTAAAATGTGAGAATGTCATGACAGGAGAATTGTAAAGTTTCATTCTTGGTGGCATGGTAATTCACATGATCTTATCATTACACATTTGTAATACTCAACAATTTCAAACAAAGCATTCAAAATCAACAACTAATATTTACACTATTTGTCCACATTAGGCAACTATGTAAGGGTTCTAAGAGGCAATGTTTCTAGTTCACAGATATCATTACAGAGTTTTAGTGTTTTCTTCCTCCAGGTCCCCTGATGCCATACAGAAAAAATACTATTCTAGGGAACATGGGTTGTCATCATAAAGAAGATCTGAGGAATAGGTAGCATAAGACTATTGGTCCCTAAACAATGAGTGAGCCTTGTATGATGTTGGGCATGATATGGTGGAAGTTCTTAATAAATATTATTAAAATAAGACATTGCAATATTTCCACTGAGTTTTATTACTACACAACGCGTTTCGTCGTCACAAACAACATTATCAAGTATGACAAGTCTTAAAAAGTTCCTCCTTATATGTATCTTGGTGCTTGAAGGGAGGGGGTAAGGTGGAGGGTGGGGTTTGGGTGACGAGAAGTGAGGATGTTGAAGGCTGTGGGGGGATCATCTGGACGAGGACTCCATCTAGACAACCACAACCCGAAAGAAGACAGTTTAGGCATACGGGGTACCCTCACCCATCCTGGAACCTCTATTTCCTCCCCCCTCTTCAAGACCCTATAAACTACCATTTTCCCCCACAGCCTTCAATATCTTCACTACTCGTCACCCAAACCCCACCCTCCACCTTACCCCCTCCCTTCAAGCACTAAGATACGTGTAAGGAGGAACTTTTTAAGACTTGTCACACTTGATAATGTCGTTTGTGATGACGAAACGCGTTGTGTAGTAATGAAACCCAGTGGAAATATTGCAATGTCTTATTTTAATAATAAAATGAGTGAGCCATCAACTGAATATCAAACCCAATGCAAAAGCTAAGATCTCGATAATAATTAGACAAAAGAAAACTTTCAACTCTCTTCAATCCACCTGGTTATTGGAATAACCCAATGGTGTAACTAGGAATATGTTTTTGGGGGGGGATGAGGGGTGGTTAGTGGAGGCTACCCCCCAGAAAACGGAGAGTTCAGGAAAAATTGTGAAAAATAACATGCCTGAAAATGCATTTTGGCACTTAAATTTAACTTTAAGCATATGCAGTTATTACGCATCAAATCCAGACTAGATTTTTAAATGATTTTTTTGATTTCTCTGAGGCTTTGGGGGAAGGATACATCCCCTCACCCCCCCCCCCCTCATAGTTACACCACAGGAATAACACTCTTTGGTAACCTTGATGATGAACTTAGTGTAAAAAACAATACTAAATTATAAAATCCCAGGGTGAAATGTAAAAAGTGAATTTTCTTTTCTGTCGTTGTGGTTCCACAAATTTAAACTGCAAACATTAAACAAGGAATGGGAAAAAAATTCTCAAACTTGAGTACAATTTTTATACTCGCATAAAATCCATCAGTATAATGCAACAATTTTTTTGAGCAAAATACATGATTACGGTTAAATCTGGTAAGGTGAGTATTTTATTACAATTGATCTCAAATGCATGATTTGATGAAGTGGTATTTTACTTACAGATCAACACCAAGTGAGAAGGCTCCAAGCCACTCCAAGACATCTTCAGGCTCACATCCAACATCATCATTCTTCCATTTCACTATGGGAACTTTAATATTATTGACCCTCCGCTGAGTGAACTTGGGGCTACATTGCGTAATATTTATGTTAAGCTTTTCAAAGAAAGCAGCAATTGATGATGGGCAAATTTTTTCTTGTCCTAGAAATAATGATAAGGTTTTCAAAGAATATTAAGAAATCATTAGAAGAATTTTTTGAGGGGAAAACTCATTTTTATACATAAATTTTATACTGGGGAAAACGAACTTGAGCATGGATGAATTGTTTTCACAACTATTCATCATGAATCCAACTCCTACTGGCTCAAACTATTGCATTTAAAAAGTAATTTGTATGCAGTCATGTGCAACAGTGGATAGTCGAAAGGGTGAAAATCAGTCATGTGTAAGCGTGCAAAGTTGAAAGTTGCCATGAAAAAATCATTTGGTGTAGCCAAGTATTTTTGAGGGGGTTCGGGCCCCCTCAAACCCCATGGAGCCGGCGCCACTGTGCCCGATTAAAAGAAGTAAAATGAATATACTCACCTAATGGAGGATCCCATGCCAGAATCATATCGAAAACATGTTCAGACTGGAAATTCGATAGAGCAGAGTGAATCCTCTCATATTTTTTAGACTCTGGATTGATGGTTTTTAAATCAATGGACACCACTGGATATGGATAAATTATTAAAAAAATGTTCAACTATTATAACATTCATCAATGCCAAAAAGTTTAAGACCATTTTCATGTCAAGCCACTCACTTCACTTAAAGAGGACAAAGAGGATTTTTCACCGTTAAAACATTCCAACACATTTTACAAGAGTTTAATCCCAGATTCAAGAAATTTCAACATAAATCGTTTCCCATATAGAGGTAAACTTACAGTATCTGGTAGCCCGTTTCTTCATGCGACAGAATGCCGAGGGCTTACCATCCAAGCCCAGTTCCTCATACGACTGTTTGAGCAGAGACAAAACTAGATGACCCGTTGGTGTCACGGCTATGCAATCGTCACAATCCACTCTTGTACCAATCGTCAGGGCCGTGAACTGTCCTATATTTAGCAAGATTTCCTTAGTATCTTAAATTCTAGAATTTTTTAAGGGCAGAATTCATTACTGAAAGTACTTGAACAATCCAAATGACTAGTCGGTATGCTCACACGTAAACGTGTGACTTTACAATTTGACAGTCATTTGGGATGATTTTTTATGCGGATTTCCTACTGCTAGATAATGCCATAATTTTCTATTTCTTTCACTCACCTGAACGGATAAATTTTCCTAAAAATAAGCTATTGATGAAAGCAGTGATTGGGAAATTGGAAACTCTATAATAATCACAGTCATTTGAGAGCGACTCAATCAAATTTTGTGGTACAATAACAGTATCCGGGAGTACAACAGAGACCTGTGAAGTGAACAGTACGATCACCACTGGAAAATAGACACACAGGGAATAAAAAAACTATTCAAAATATATTATTATTACTAAGTGGTTGAAATAACGCTTCTTTGCGACACTTTTAATGTCGTCTGAAGTCTTCCAGTCTCCAGTGCTGAACGTTGAACTGTGCTTGGGAGGCGAAAAGTTCCAAACTTCGGGACAAAGCATAACTAATTAAGATTTCCGGAAAATGGGAGAACATTCACGTATTACACGCAAAAAAAATCACACAGGAAACGATGATATTAATAATTCCATCGATGAAGCGGTCTCAAAACAACTAACGAAAATTCGGAAGCTGTTTGAATAATAACAAACACCATGCCGGATTTCAGTGATTATCAGCTCTCGCTTGTTTTTTTTTGGCGGTATTCAAATGCAAGCGATAGTAGAACTCGAAGTTTTTATGAACTATTTTGGCATCAAATCGATCAGAACTATGTGATAATTGGCCATAATAGGAAGCAACCAATTAAATTTTAACTGAAAACGACCAATTCCTTATGAGGATCCACAGGCTACTCTCCTTTTTACACGTTAGAAAATCACTGAAGGTACCTACATCTTAATCTGCATTACCAATATATTTAGCTAAAAAAACGATATTCTAGATTGCTAGGGCCGACTACAGCAAAACTCACAGCTTAAAGTTAAATGATATCTTAAACAGAATCAGCAATCGATGATCTTGTATTTTACCATTTCAATCTTGATTGCATGCACAAGACCTGATGCTCCATCCTCATCTTACTCTGACAATGAGACTGTGGCTGTGCAAGCGTAAGAATATCAGGAAATAGTGGAAAATAGAATTTGGGAAATTGAAAATTCACAGAAAGGGTGAGATAAGATAAAAATAGGAATAGTGACAACGGCCAAAAAGTCAATTGGGTTCGTTGACAGTAGAACAGTGTCGGCGCGTGCTTATATGCATGTAGCAAGTGCCATAGAGGTTGCCAGAAAGGCATGGCAAGTGCACACCCAAAGATGAATGAATTATGAAAGATATCTATTCCATTACAAAGAGAAGGATAAAAATCCTGTCTACTTATGGATGTGATATGAAGCTCCGAACAATACAGCTATCTCTTTGGTGAATTCACCGCTCTGCAAGTGTGCGATCCCGTGGCATCGTGCCGGGTGCAAATTCGGTCTATGCGATTGCTTAAGGGTGCTCGGGCGGGACGGTGTAAGCAGGAGGAATGTGATGTTCAAATGGGTGCTGGGAGTAGAGTTAAAACGTTAAAACTTAAGTATATGATCTTTGGTTAAAACCGTCAAAACGACGCGAGTGCGCACGCGCATGTTTGGTAAGTGACACGCAGGTAGTGTAGCTGCCGCCTACACTACCTGCGCCCAGGATCCTACTGCTTGTAAAAAAAAGCAAGACACCCGAGTTTGAGGAGCGCATTGCCCCTAAATTGCATTTGAGGGAGGGTCAGGGGTTCACCTAGAGGTCTCAAATTTTTTCAGGCCTTATTTTTGATCGGTCCCACAACTTTTTTTCATTGTGCCAGATGGATTTGAAAAAAATCGATTTTTCCGATCCGCCCTAATGCACATCCCCGAAAAGTTTTCATTGAACGAAACATACGGGAATGCGTGAACCAAATTCATGCATCCATACATTAACTTGTACGTGGTAAAATATCTCGAAACAAGACCTTGCAGCTGGAGTCAGATTTTTATAATAGTTACAAAAGATTAAAAATCTATACCAAGAATGCGGGTACAAGAATCCATTAATTTAGACAAAATCCTACTGCCAAAGAATGTTGCCTTCTTGCACTAAAACCATGAATATATATGTAGAAATAATATGTAGTAATAGTGAAGGAGTAGTGTATAGAACGGCCATCCAGAGACTTATTGTTAGGGGGGAGGGACAGAAAGAGTGTCGGCAAAAGTGGAGGGGACTCGGGGCGCCACCCTCGACACAAAAAGGCCCTCTATTCCTCTCGTGACATCACACACCTGGGGCAAGCCATGGGATTTATGAGATTATTTCCTTGAAAAAATAGTTTTATTTTAGTTACCTGCATGCCATGTATTAATATATTTTTTTCTTGGGTTTACAGAAAAATTTTTGAATGCTTTCGTTTCAATTCAGTACTGATTTTGCTTAAAGCCTTTTGCAATTTTTGCTCCTAGGGAGGGGGGCAGCTGCCCCCCCCTACCCCTCGCTGGGTTCGCCCATGCACCTCTTAGAACTTCTGGATTACGCACACTATCAATGAACTAACTGCGGCGGAGGGAACCACACCAGCGTACAGTGGGCAGAAATCGGAAAAAGCCGGTCAAGCAGTAGAAGAAGTTTTTAAAGTTTAAATTTTCCTTCTTCGCAACTTAACCCTTGGGGTGCACAATTCTTTTTCTGACCACCCGGGAACGCCTATAAAATTAAATATGATTTTTTTAACATAAGATAAAGTAAGGATAGTATTGAATCAATCAATCTGAAAAGATCACTGTTTAAAAAAATACAAACCGGCTCCTGTAAAATAAACGGGATTGTGCTGAATGACAGATTCCGGAAATTTTTAAGATTCTGCAAGCCAATTTTTGTAGTGATACAAAATTCGTTCATTGATTCGGGAACTCTCTACCTGTTTGTTAAGGTATGGCCATAAGATGAGTTTTGTCAGGAAATCACTAAGCGATTTCAGAGCCTCATGGTTGTGTCTTAAATTCAGCCTCCGCAATAAATAATCCAGCAATTTTTTTCTGGGTGAATGATTTTTTCCCAGATTTCAATATTATATGCACGCCTAGTCATGTAACCAAGTGAGGAGGCATATTCTATAGAATGACTTACGGAGCCGATATAAGATTTAAAAATAGACTTCAAATTGGTGGACGGAAAATATTCCTATGAAAACCATCAATGGCTCCCGCTCCACGGTGTCATAACACGACCGTTTTCGCATTAGGATCCTGGAGGTTAGGGATCGGAGGGTAAAGAAGGTAGTGAGATCTCACCTGGTATCCTTCTGAAGGTCTTTGTGTACGAGTCTCAAGAAAACAACTCTACCAATGAAATAAAATATATGATGTAAATAATCTCAATCACCTGACCCTTTTTGGCTAGGCTATAACAAAAGATGAGTTTTTCAAGCGTAAAAAATTTTTTTAAATGTTGTATACTAATTCCAATTCGTGAAAATACAGCATCAAGATAACGTCAGCTACCCAACAATGAAGAGGACACTGAGACAGCGTCGCAAGACAACACAGCTAGCACTTCGCATCATCCAACCACCGTCCCTGATGAGTACATGGTGGTTTATTTGGGGATTTCGCTGGTCACCCTCACGTCTAGGGCAAATGTCAGATCACAAGCCGTCACAGAAGAGGAGTATTAATGATAACAAGTTATTGGCAATGCTTGAGGAGGAATATATCCTATAATGAGGATCTTGCTCCATGTATTATTTTCTAAATGAGATACCGTGTTCAATTTTGGGGCTTATCCATTTCCTTTCATAATACAGAAATGATCTATTGGTTGCTGTTAAACATTGTAAAGTAATAATTTATGTTGACGTTATAATTTGCACCATAAACATTTTTGAAACCAAGGTTTCTTGGATATTTCACCGTTACTCATACCACTACTTTTTTCATAATGCGATCTGGGTTTTGATGAGTAATCATCATTTTCAGGGGTAAATTATGATGTATTTATCTTATTATTGTTACCTAATTACCAAACGGAGGAAGAGATGAATTTTTAAATGGAGGCCAGAATATGGGAAAAGGATGGGTATCGATATTTGTTTACAGATTGCTGTCCTGACTTTCAATAATTTTTAAAATTTCCAACTGCTCGATATATAGTCCAATTCACAGTGGTCAATGCATAATTTTAAAATATTAATTTTAAAATTGCTCCTATGACGGTTGCATATTAAGTGTTTAGCAAAATTACCTTTATAATTTAATGATTATGCAATGACCACGGATGGACTCTGTGTGTGAGCAAATCAGCTCCAATGAACAACTCCGCACTAAGGTTCAGAGCTCCTATTTGAGTGCAATTCTTTCTTAGTGCAACATGCAGCCATTTACCTCTAGTATTTTATGCCACAGTGGGGTCATTTCCTAAAGAACGCATTCTTCCAAACCTTGCCAAATAATCACCAAGAGGTGAAATAAAATATCTCAAATTATGTTCCTCAACTATAAATTTTACGAGAGATTGATAAATCATTTTTCAACTGAAGACCTAAATATTTCAGTTCAGAGCTTTTTCCACAATCACACATTTCCACTCTCTTAAAGGAAAGAAAGATGTCCTGGATCGGGAATGTAACCATGGACCTTGGCCTTCGCAATGATTCAATTGCTCATCCAGGGTAATTTTTTTCAATGGCATTTAATGTAAAAGTCTAATGTAACTTGTCACTCATCTAACTGAAAATTGTGGGGTGAAGAAATAGAGGGATTTGATTTTATCAAATAAAGATGTATTTAATATCATTCCAAGCATGAGCAAAAACAATGATAGTTCACTTCATTCAACAGAGAGGAAGTTAACAAAAATAAAGTCTTTTCAAAAAGATTAAAATAGTAGGCAGTAGAAATACATATCCACTACCAAAAACATAGATATGCATTCAATTTATCAATAAATTATGGCAATGAACCAACACAATTCAATTCAAATAACTTACAAAAACTAATAACACAGCCCAGTTTGACTAGTTTTGAATCATTTTCCATAGCTTATCCGAGAGTATGCACAGCTACCTGAGGCATATTTACAGAACATGTAAATACATAATCAAAATCAAGTATAAAGGATACAAACAATCCAATATTATATTCCTAAAAATATGAGGAGTAACAAATAAGTCACTACTAGGCAAAAAAGCCATTTTTGTAAACATTAATAACACAAGCAGAAAAGGGTTACAATCATAAAAACACAACCTGCTGAATGGTAACCCTGCTCTGAGTCATTTCATGTTTCAATTTTACTGGTATAAACAATCTAATTGCACTAATATTCCCCATTATGTACAATACTGGAAAAGTAGTTAATATATCCTATTTCAAGAATAGACAACCTTTATTTTTTGTGTTCAAAACACAAATGTAGTACCAAGATTAAACAAGCAGACATAAAACTTCCAAAGCTCATGAACTGATGGCAGTTCCCCATATTTAATTCTTTCAAAAAGAGAAATGGGAACGACCTCATGATAGTGCACCAAAAGCAATGATTGTGAGATAGCTTCTTTCAGTTTTCAAGCTAAAAAAAGCTGATACATTCATCAAAAACTACACATGATGGGTGAATAGCATTTACCATGATTGTATAAAATCTGCTGTTTCCAATATGACTAGTGCAGCAGCCAAATGATGAGTTCTTTACTGGAATGTGATTTGTGTTTTTGCGACCGACTCTCGCCCATCCATGATGCCATCAGCGTAAACATCAACTGAATCCCGTCCTTTATTGTCAACAACATCCCCTCCATTTCCACCAGGTGGATCCACAAACAACTGGTTCAGCCTTGAAGCAAAATCGACGGACCCATTTAAAGCTAACGCTTCAGCATAATCTTCAATGTCCTGGCTGTACCTGAATCAATCAGAAAAACTTATGCCAATGAAAACATGAAATATGCAAACTGTATTCTGCATTTGAGCTAGTCGTAATCACAACTTTTACCAATTGAATTCAGATCTGCCTATGTTGACCTAGAGTGGTAAATGCAACAACCAAGCCAGACTGATCTGATATACAAGTGGGGTCAGCAACTCTCGCAAACAAGCCTAAAATGCCAAATCAATCCAGGGTGGACAGAACATGAATATGGTAGCTTTCTTTTCGTCACCACTGGAAAATACTATCAAATATCACAGCATTAACAATCCAGAAGTAAAAAATCCTGACAGTCTATCACCTAGATTCCCATCCAGAAAAAAATAAGTTAAATATGTAGTATGTATCTGCATTGTTATGTTCCATTAAGACCGTTTTACATGGGGCACATCATTGCACAATCTGACGTACATACGAAGGTTCAGTCAAAATTGCATCGTGTAAAGCGGTGAATTGCTAGAACACATGCGAGAATGCACGGATGTGCGACTGCAAAAGAGCCCCTGCTCTAACTCCGTGCTCGCATTCTTGCAATTTCAACAATTTTTTTCCGATAGATGTCACAGCAGTAACCATGAATATTATTCAGAATATTCTTGTGAAATGAGCAAAAATGACCCTAACTTCTAATTAAAAATAAGTATTATGAAGATATGAAAATAACAAGTTGTGTGAGAATAAATGTCGGAGTATGTACCTATATGAAATATTTGGTTTGCTAACTTTGAGTGATTTGCCAATCATGGTGTCTTGAATAATGTCTCGCGGTACTCCAGTGGTAGATAAGTAACTGCAAGGAAATATCATTAGAACATCATTGTTCGTGCATTTTTGCATATTTGTTACACTAAGCATTGAACTATAGGAAGGTTTGTGACACATTAACTTTCTTATTCTGCCATACCATTTTGTTTAATCAGTGAATGATTCATTGATTCATCTCAAGTGTACGTTCTATGAATATACATATTAATTTAAGTTCATGGTAAGTTTCATTACATTTACAAGAGACAATATTCACCATGAATATATACATATGTTACAATATTCTAGAGCATTTCATGAATTTGATAGACATGAAAAATTTGAAATTTTCGATTATGATTTCCGTCTTATTCCGATTAGTGCACATTGTGGAAAAGTATAAATTCTAGGTAGTAGCAAAAGCAATCTTAACTACGCATTGGATCTTAATCTCCCTTTTCACTGTTTTATCTTATTAATTATACGCAGATTATTATCTGCTTAAGTTTCAGGATAATCGCCTTTGTGTCAGTGCATTAACACAAAACAGACCAGTATGTCAACAACGTTGCACACTGAATTTCATTTGTTCCTTGTTCTAACATGTAACACACTACTTGCACACTCGACAGACGACGAAATTTCATGAATGAATGCTTGATTGCAAATACCGTGTAAAGTAGCAATGCATTCATCTGTGCAATAATTATTGCACGCAAGATTGAGAAATGAACGTATTGCTAACCTGTTCAATGACGTGCCCCATGTAAAATGGTCTTTGCAATATCAAGGTAATAAGTCCATATTAATACACGATCATACAGTAAAGCCTCAACTTATGAACTTATAGACACACTCATGCACAATTGAAA
This sequence comes from Ischnura elegans, assembly GCF_921293095.1. Taxonomy (NCBI): domain Eukaryota; kingdom Metazoa; phylum Arthropoda; class Insecta; order Odonata; family Coenagrionidae; genus Ischnura; species Ischnura elegans. The sequence goes on along the minus strand of NC_060257.1, from coordinate 24,060,635 downwards.
AATTCAAAAATGCCTGAAATTTCAAATTTGGGGCCTTTTGAGTTGGTTGTTGCGACTGCTGGTGCACTTTAGGCCCTAAGTGTGCGACTAATATTAACCATGTAATCATGTTATATTGATATTACCCTTCAGCAACATGCGTTCGAAAATTTTACTTAATTGAGAGCATAACAAAATATGAATAATGGAGCTTATTACTCAGAGTGCTCACAACAATTAATGTAAAAATGCTAATGTTTAAATTGGATAATTTCTGATGGCACATTTTGCTATAACTTTTAACTTGCTCAGCTGATTACGGGAAGAGAATGTAACAGCAGGATTCTATATCCCACCCTTCCCATAGTTATTTTCTCTCGTGGCAATTGCACTGATGTTTGCAAAGGAAGGCAACCTTTTTTCTTGAAATATTTTCAGCACTGTTCACTTTCAAGCATTGTACTGAATAGTCTCGTGCAAGACTGCAAGTCTTGAGAAGATAACTATGCAATCAATATTCTTGATTTATATATTTTTCTCTCTCAAACTCATACAATATAATTATAACAAATGTTCAACATTTTTGTACAGAAATTTTTTCATCGGAAATGAGTGTATGGCTTGCATTCATTTTCCATGTTGAAGGACAAGAAACTTGTGAACTTGCTACTCCCACTGTTCTAGCTGGTTAGGGTTATCGCTGACAATGCAACACCAAAAGGATGGGAATGAAAAAATGCCGGCACCCTTCAGGTCAGCAAAGTCTGATTGGAGAGGGACAGAGAGAGACAAATGGAGGAGAAGTGAAGGAAGAGAAAGACCATGGGGTGGGGAGCTCCTTTCCCGTTTAGCCCGTTTTGGCAATAAAGAGTGATAAATATAGCATTCAAGGTTACATAGACGAAGTTTAAAGTCTATCTAAACAATTTTGTGGCTTTATGATGAGTGAGAATGATCAACAAATATTGAATGTATGCAACCCGCCTGCCACCCAAAGTGTCTGCCTGGGGTGGCACGCGCTGACTCTTGGGGACTTATCTCAGAAACCACTGGTCCCAATTTGAAAATATTTTAATTGCAGCATATCAAATGTCCAATGTATTGTTGGTTACCATAGAAAATCAGTTGAAAAATACCAGCGCCTTCTTATTGCCATTCATATCCCAAAAACAGCCAAAAATGCCAAAATTTCTCAACTTTGAGTGATATGCGTCTTCCCGTTATCCAATTGCAATAATATTTTACAGGATATGTTTTTACACCAATTGACATAAGATGAGGGGGTGCCCCGAAAGAAATTAGAGAAATAAGGACCAATATAATGTACAGGGCTACCACATGAAATATTTAACTTACACTTTCTACATCAGAGAATTAGGAGTAAATTGGCTTTTTATTATTTTTTGAGGGCCTATGGCTATTTAACAACCCAATAAAACTCACCTTAATGTCTGGTGCATTCATATTTGTACATAGTGATCAATTATTGCCATGTGGAACGAGCATCAGGAGATATTAAATGGCAATTTGAGTCTTTTCTTTTTCAGGGAAGTTTATACTTCGATAACTGTCATTTCGTTTAATGTCACATTTTCCAGGAATGGTAAGTGATGTTAAAACGAGGACATACTATGCAACGAAGTTTGGTTATAACAAAGTAAACTTCCGGCCCCCTAATTTCCTTATACACATGGTGCCACTGTATAAACTTTCCACTAACCTGCTTCGCGGCCTTCCACCAGGAGCGCTACTGGATGGATTTCCAGAGCCATAGTCAATGTCATCTACCGCCTCCAATGAAATGTGAGAACCTTTAATAAAAAAAAGACAATAGTATTAGACCATGACATAGATATGGAGTTAATAAGCAAAAGCTATGGATGGGCAACTAGAGGCATTGAAGACTCAAACAGCATAAGAAATCAAGCTTTTTGAACAAATGATGAAAAATAATCTTACATTATACAGTGAGTCCTCGTTTAACGTCACTTACCGTTCCTGAAAAATGTGACGATAAACGAAATGACGTTAATCGAAGCATAATATCCCATAAGTAACAATGTAAAAAGTGAATATCGGCTCCTAGACCTAACAATTCCTACGCGAAAAAAATGTTAGCGTATCATATCTGGGGCATTTTTTACGGTGGGAATGCCAAACTATCGCATAAATACGAGTTCCTGTCTTCATCGACGACAATAGCAGCAGTGACGTAAATCCTTCTCCATTTTTGTATCTTCCAGCATTTGCTTTTCGGCTTCGCTATGGTGGTCGCCTGGGCGAGCGTCGCCTGGGCGAGCGTCGCCTGGGCATCATCCAAGGCATCATCATCGCTGAAACATCGTCGCAGTTACAGGAACCAAAATTATTGTGAACTCGGCGAAAAAAGTGACGGCAAAAACTCCGAGTTCTACACGGAAAAATGCCTTGAAATCACTTTTTAGGTTCCTGAAAACCATTATGTCAAGTAAAACCTTGCGCACCTACGCAAGAATTCATTTTGCAGAAATTTTTGCTAAAACCGTAATCGCAATTAAGAATAAACACACCGTTTTACACTTTGCTTAGACTGACTGTACTACCGCCCACAAAACGAACAACCTGCAACGCCCGCCGCTTCGCCTTTTTTTTTCGAGCGAAATTTAAAAGACTTGACGTTATCGCGAAGCGTAGGTGCGATAAACGAATGACGGTCTCAAAATTTTCGTGACGTTATCGCGAAATGACGTTAAACGGGGTGACGTAGAACGAGGACTCACTGTATTGTTTTCATACCAGATTCTCTAAAGATGTATTTGGTCACTTAGATTTAGCAACAACTGACATTAGCTAGCCAGGAAAGGAATAATAATTGCAGTATGAGTCACAAAAACACCTTTTTTCCTGCTTGAATTAGCAACCACTTACAACCATTTTAAATGCAGAGGGTGACCAGTCAAATAATAAAATGAAATTTTCTTCTTTTTTTTTCAACTTTTCCGCAACCACCTGACTACACTATACCAGATCTTTTTCAAACGTCTCGTAATACGTATTTAAAAAAAGTCCGAGTCATTCAAAATTATATAAATATGAAATGCTACAGGAAATTAATTGGCTCACAGAATTAAGAATATGATTAAGATATAAAATGAATTTTAATAGTTATTCGTAAATTTAATTACAAGAGCGAAACGTCTAGAATACAGCGACTTGATGTAGCATAACCACACGAAGGCATTGAAACGGTTATCAGCAAAGGTTAAAGTGTTCTTTTGTTGAAGAATACTTGAGGGTAAAAGGATGAGGAGATTTTGAAATTTTCAATAAAAGTAATTTTTCCAGATTCATTTTTCACTACGCATTTGATGACTTTCCAGACACAATGAAAACCCCAGACTTGCCCACTTTTCGATTGTAGTGGCTACCCTGCATTAACACCTTTAAATAAATCAATTTTCATGAAGTAGAAGGCAAGGACTGAGGTTGAAATATTTTCAAATAAGATTTAATTTTCTCATTTAGCATCCGAAATGGCCTACATACACATGTATTTGCATATATATGAGTAGTTGAGACAATTAATGAGACACTGATATAAACTGAAAACCAAAGATAAGCATGTATTCACCTGACTGGAAAAGAGATTCCGAGAGCAGGTTGCGGTCCAGGAACCCAGAAGCCAATCCTGTTCCACCACAGCCTTCATCCATGTAAGATCCGTCCTCCATATCACCGGCATAGTCTTCACCCCATGGATCGGACGCACCATCAGCTTGGCTGCTAACCATGTCAAGCCACTGTGTATTGTGATGGCGAAATTTCTCCACTTGGATTCGCTTCTTCCAATCCTCCCTATGCTCCTGATCACAGAAGGGAAGAAAAGGAATTCTTATTAAAGGTTAGACCAAAATAAAAAAATACATTTTTCAAAGTAAACTAATTTCATGCAAAAACCAAAGAAAAATATGTTTTTTGGACTAGAAGCCTAATGGAGATGTACAGTGCAAGCTCAGTTTAACAAGCCCTTGTTAGAGAGAGTCAGATCCATTGCAACCGACGAAAGGTTAACACTTTGCGAGCCATGGGCATAATATTACATCCTGCTAATCTTTCTGAGGATGACGATGGACGTAATATTGCGTCTATCTATTTTATTGACTTTGTTTGCGTGAAGCTGTAATATTTCGCCCATGGTACTTTTCCAGTTTACTGCTTAGTGGTTACTGCTTTTGTTATTTCAAAAATCAACTGCTCGATGGAAAAAGAGTTCTTTTAATGTCTTGAGGACGAAAAGTCCTCTGTAGCTACTGGCACCCTTATCACAGCCTACTTTGTGTGAAAATTCTTTGGAAGAAAGAACCATTCATGGAGGGTGCAGTGACCCTTTTTGTCATCCAGGATTTTGAATGATTAGCGTGGAGCAATGCTTTTGTATGATTTCCTTGGTTTAAATAGTTCAAATTGAGCACAATAAAAAATATTATGCATTTTATGGCGGTACATCATTTGTTGCAACTTTTTTGTTTTTCAAAAACAGTAGGTTTTCATTATTAAAATATATATATTTAAAAGTTAGCAATAAATGTTCTTCAACTCATTTATAAAAAAAGATCAAAGTCCATTTTTATTGAAATACACATCGATATAAATATATTTTTGATACTTATGTTTTAAAAAAATTGCGAATTTAGTAAAAATGGTTGGATTTTTCAGTAGGGCTTTGAAATCAGCAGCCGGCACTCAAAGTGTTAAATACATTCCGGTTTACAATGTGATTTCCATATTTTCATTTCAATCCATTATTTCAAGAAGTTTACGGCTAGCATTCAAGACAAGTGTGGCTCTATATGATTCACATTGCCTACCACTCAAAACTGAATGTCACCGAAAGGACGATGGCCATTTTTGTTATTATTTACTTAATAATATTTCATGTTGCTAATTAATCCAACTACATCAATCCAAATAAATTTTCATTTAATCAAGGAAGAAAATCAGGGCTGTAATTTTTTGTTGCAGAGCATACTTTTAGTTTAAATAGGCCCATTACTAACAGGTTTGACTGTAATACTTACTGCAATTATATCAAGTGTGGCATCACATACTTTGGTAATTTGCACATTCTTATCGTGCATCAAGTCAAGTAAGTATGCCGGAGCATCTAAATATCTAGTTAAGGACATAGTTATAGTAAAAAATGTGAAAAAGTTAATTGCAAGAATATTGGAAATAACTAATAATATAATGAAAAATTTTAAAAAATTACCATCCAAATGAGCAATTTTACATTACCAATGTTTATTAGGCACATATTTCATTAACATGACAATAAGCATCATTATTATTATTATAGGTAGATTACACATTTTTCAGTCGTAAGGAATCAAAATTTTTAAGTTTCTCATATATAAAAACAAGAGCCTTAAAGTTTTGTGCCTTGTTCTGAGGAACACACATACAGTACATTAGGTATTTATGGAGAGAATTCACCTCCATATTAATAATAATAATTCTTATATTTCAAGGGTTAGCATTTTGAAGTTTGTCTTTTTTTCTCTCCCGTCTCCCGGAGATAATGTAAGTTGTGAACTGAGACGTAATAAAGATGGCTGCGCCGTAAGTGAAACTTGGTTCTCCCTTGAATTTTTACTTGAAGTAAAGGTGAGTTCATGAGAAACCTCCAAGAGTAAAGAGGTAACAACGACAAAGTACTGAGATATAACAGTGAGTGCTGACATAGACTGAAACAGAGCAACTGGCTATGTAAGATTTTACCCTTTCCCGGCAAACAATATGTATTAACTCTTCTCGGGATACCGCACGGTTAATATTTTGTAAGAGCGCCGACGTCAGTAGCCATGAGAATGGGTAACGAGTCGGCACTCGAAACGTCGGCGCTCTTACAAAATCTTACGCAGTATCCCGAGAAGAGTTTATACATAGAGCATATGGCTATTTTCCAGCATTTGCATCTAAATGTGAAGAATAGAAATTTCAAGATCTTGCCAATAAAAATCTCTCTCTCTAACTTTCTGAGTTTTGTGGGGATATGCCAATGAAAATCATACCTGAAATTTAGTAAAAAGCCTAGCAAAACTTGAGGTAGCATAACTTTTTTAGAAAAATGCCTCCTGGTTGAGTCATGAAAAATGATAGTTGCATATATGTAAATATACTAATTTCGGATGTATATCTTAATGGTCTTTGGAATTGGTCTTCTTGAGCATGTGTCTTAAGAGAAGGGATGGAAAAGGTCTAAAGTGTGCTCATTTGGCATTTTCCCATGTTGGTGTCAATACTTCTAATATATTAAGTCTCATATCCAAAACTTGAGTGAGCATCGCAAAAGTTCCATTGAGAAAAAAATCATTTGCCTTGTCGGGATTCAAACCCAGACCTCCTAAATTCATGCCAGGTGTTTCACCACTTGAACTATCAATGCATCTCATATGAACGTCCAGCAGTGTACTCAATCTTAAAGCCACAAAGCTCTGCAGAGGATAAAGTTGCCTCGGTAGTTCAGGTGGTGTAACACCTGGTCTGAAATTTCTGGGTTCAAATCCTGGCAAGGCAAATGAATTGTCCTCAGCTAAATTATTGCACTTCATGTGCCCTTGTGGGTGACTCCGTAAAGGTACATCGCTGGCTAGTTCACAGATATTCCATGGATATTGGTGAGTTTACCACCTTGTGGTTATTGTGAAGTAAAAAAAGGATACCAGTTTCTTGAAGTAGATACTCCCGTGTAGATACATGCTTGCTCAGCTGGAAGAACACATACACAACTTGCAGCACTATTTCGTCATCTTCCTGCTTGGCTATGAAATTTAAGGGTGAAAAATCAAGGGTTAGCATCTTTGAGCTCTGCAATATCAAAGCAAAAATAATCAAAGCTCCTCTCTAAACATCTACATGAATGAAAATGGATGAAAAAATTTACTACCTTTAAGTAGCTCTATCAAAGAGAGAATTGCGTCAGCTTTGCATAAAAGCATTGCGCAAGCATCATCAGCCGCAACCGTTCCAAGAAAGTTAACAATTTCTAGTACTACATCATCCTCAGCTACGCCTATGAAAAAGAAAAAATGATTTGAACATGTTAGTGACTATCAACATAATTCCTATGTAAGCAAAAAAATCAAATTCACACACAGAAACACACACTGAGGTACTAGGAAACCTTTCCTGTGTAATTGTGAACCAATCTTAAATTCTTTATCTTGGTACAACATTCGACGATCACTATCAGACCAATTTTAACAGAAAACAAAAAAAACCTAGATCACAAAAATACAGCAGAGCCTTGATTATCTATATTTTGAATGACTGCTAATTGGATAATCCACCTATCACTTCTTTAGCCAGTCCCCCATAATACTCCTACAGTCTTTTCCTAACCTTCACTACCAAAAAATAATTACCTAGTTCTTACTTAAGTAGTATGGGCACCGTTTACATTCATAGTTATATAAATGATTTTTCAACTGTTGAAGAGCTATAAAAACAGCCTCTTCCTTGTCCAAGACAAAATAAACATCAAAGAGAAAGGAGGCTCCATAAAATTAGACAGGAAAGCGTTATGGAATTCTTGAAATTTTGATGAGGTGATTACTAAACATACTTCCATACAACATGGAGATGCAAGGAAATTCTGAATGTGAATAAAATTTGTACTGAAGAGGCAAACGGTCAGTAAATATGGCAATACTCACAGTTATATTCTAACACACTAATAATACGAATGTGTACCACATTGATGAATGCCACTGGTTTCTCAGAAACTTAATTTACAGGTTAAAACATAATGGAAAATTTGGTGTAAAATCTTTAGCTTAACAGTCACAAAATTCACAATTTAAAAAATCATGATTTTTGGGTCCTTATATTGTGGTTCTACTGTAATAAGATTTATTGATCTAGTCTCTCAAAATTTATGGCCATTAACTAATTACCTACTGAAGGCATACTATTTTCACCTGAAAAAATTATTCCTACACAATGAAACACAATTTCTAATCAATGAGACATACTATTTAAAAGAAAAAGAAAAATAAAAATTAAATTTATACTTCAAAGGAAATTGTCCTACCTGGTATGAGCTTGCTTCTAAACCATGAAATGAGATTATACTGCCGTAAAAGTTTCTCATAATCCAAGTCTGGTAAACTTAGATTCCCTAACACAGCCAAGCATTCGACAACAAAATCTTCACAGTCAGCCTCTTGGACAGCATTAGCAAGGTCACCAATAAATTCCTGTAAAGACAATGTAAAGTAATTGTTCAAGTAGTATAATTTTCAAGGAAAATACCTACAGAAAATTGCAATATTTCAAAGACCAAATAGTGTACATTGTATATCTTTTGTATTGTAAACGTTTATCTACCGTTTTTAATATGTTTGCATTGACACTATCCAGGGGTTGGGTGGACGAGGGGACTTCTTAGTCTCAACCTCGCCCGAATAAAGACATCTTATTATTATTATTATTAAATTATAATTTCATGGATGGTCACATGGATAATTGTAGTCAAGGAGTCACCTTGTTTCCAACAGTAACCCTGAACAAAAAATAGGAAACTTGAGCATCTTACCAAATAAAGTTTTCACCTGAATGTAGGATGACTCAGAACCCATGAAACTCTCTACATTTAGAAGCAAATTAAAATAGAAAATTACAAACTTAGACCCAAAAATTGTACTTAAATGATTGTTTTGATAGCATTGGAATAGTAGCACAGAATAAGTAACATTAACTTCTGGAGAAAAACTGGTAGATTTCGTGTAACAGTTAGACTCACTCCACTCTTTAATATTATCCATTATCCCATATTTCCACAAAATTCGTCTTCATAGCCGTTTGATTCTGATTTTTCGCAAAATTTTAAACTTTAGAGCTCGGGCGGCAATGGTTAATATTATCCGATTTGAAAACAATTTTGTGTGCGAGATCCTTAAATCATTTCGCAACTTTCCCGCATAGGGCAAATTTGATCAGGAAAAAAAAACCTTTTTTCGGCCCACCCTACTATACAAGGCATTGAGGAGAGTGGTTATCCTGCAGAATGCAACACTGCATCACAATATTGCATTAACTCACAATTGCAATGAACTTATCTATCTTGCAACGTAGCCAGAGCCGAAAAAAATCGCTGTCCACGGGAAGAAAGAATGGGCGAAACGCTGAACACTTCCTGACTTCACACAAGACTAAATGATACTTTGTTCTGATTATGCCCAAAGTGCGAGTTCCTCTACGCCACATTGTGTAGCATTGGCAAACTCCAAAGGCACCAAATTTGAAATTTCGGGCGCGCTTGAATTATTTGAATGTTTGTGTCTCAGAAAGTTCATAAATCCAATCTGCGTAGGAAGAGGAATAACTGCACATCCGATTCATGAGCGTTAATGAATGGGTCACCATAATTCCATAGGAATGAAGCACATTATATGATGTTGCTCGCATATTGAAGTATCTCCTACTGAAGAAAGAACCAAAATTGACACTCTCGGACACAGTACAATAACTTAAACTTAGATCAATGATGATAATGTAGCGTCAAGTATATCCACCTAAATGCCGTTGCTTTTTCGCGAAACCTTGTAATAAAGTTCATTTTGTAACCACCAGGGCCGGGACTGAGGTTCGCAATTTCGTAATAACATTTCTTTTACCATAAATTGGATAGGCCATTTTGTTAGGACCAATGGATGGCTTTGTAATAACGAGAACTTCGTAATAACATTGCTCGTATTAACGAGAGTCTACTGCACATGTTTTAAATGTAATGATTACATGAAAAAATTGCTTAAAATGTAACTGTTAGCAGTCACTAAGTTATTAGTGCATAATTACTCCCCAACTCTGATTAAAAAGCAATTTACACTACCAATGAGCTTACCACAAAGAGGACTTTAGTTTGACCATCATGCTGCGATATGTTCCTCACGATTTTCATCACGAGAGCATCTTGTAGACGAAACGCCCTCTTCATAAGGTCTTTCAAACCCACAGCCTCACTCTCTTCGGCATCCAGCTCCCCATTCTCAGTTCCCTCACCACCACCCTTGCCAACATCACTTGCCACACTGTGGACGTTAGTTGAGCACATCAGTTGCGCATTCCGGCGATTTAAAGCCAAATTGATCAACAGTGCGGCAGCCAGAGAATCAGTTTGCTTCTCAGGAGGTTCGAGCAGCATTTTCATCACCTTTAATTCAAATAGATAGTTATAAATAAGAATAATAAAGTATCCCTTAACCTCCTCATTTGTTACATACGTCTCTCTTTTGAGTTTTGGTTATAATGAACAGAAAAGCCACACAAAGCCAACCTCAAATTCCGGGGCAATCATAGACCACCCACACCAATTTTAATTTTTCCAACTATTGAATCGCAATTTCTACAGGACAATTTACATTATACACTTCCATATACATCTTTACAGGACATAAAAATAAGATTAAGAGAAGAAGAATTATTTAAGTATATTCTTGATCTTAAAACTAATTATATAAATTCATGATAAAAATGTACATGTTAACCACTATGAAGGTTCACTTGATTGGCATAAAGAAAAAAGTTGATAAAAGTGGATAAAACTATATGTTAGACAATGAGGAAAAATCACCGCCAGACTTTGAGAGCATATACCATTTTTCCAGGTTTTTTTCAACACTGTCCCTAATATTCCCTAACTTTTAAAGATAGTGAAATTCTATAATCCTCTCTTTCTTTTTTATTTATAATAACAATACCTAGGGAAGACTGCTAAATAATGCTATAGATGTTATTGAACCCAAATTAAAATCTGGCATTAATAATTCAAAGTGTAACAACCGTGATTCATGCTACATTGGACAAACGGTACGAGACTTCAAAACAAGAATGAAGGAACACAGAGCGTGTTGGAAGAACAAGGATGATACTTCAGCTTTCGCCCGCCACCTCTTGGAAATGGGGCACCAAAGTAGTTTCGGCCCAGAAATACTATATTTTACCAGTAAAGGGAGGAGGATAGATGCCTTAGAAATTTGGGAGATAGCTACAAATGGAAACCTGGTTAATGACATGACCTTTCCCAACCCATCCCCCTTATTACTTATCACCCAAATAATCCCCCACCTCCACAACCCACTTGACAAACTGTGTCCCCCTCCTCCCCCCCGTTCTCCTTCAGGAATTACCAATCCCAGCTTGAAACCCAACCTCACCCCCACCCCCCACATTAACAACCATAATATAAATAAACCTGCCCCCACCATATATTTTCTGTATTTGATAATGGTGTAACAGCCGAAATCGGTAATAAAATAGGAAAAAAATATAAACTTGTGGAAGAAACAAAGTATCTCTCATTATTAATATGGAGCCCTTCCACCACGTTCGTGCTTCAGTTTTGATTTAACTCTCTTCCTTCCCAGGTTTTTGCAGGAGAATGGCCACCCTGGTGAATTATCAGTTTATTTCCTCACCAATATTTCTGCAAATTTGTAACAACTTCAGGGCTTTGAAATATTTACTGCACTCACTTCAGGGCAGACCAAAAAATTTAACCTTTAGGCAAAATAACTTCTTTTTGATAATTAGGGAAAAATTAAACATTCAAACTTCGAAAATTGAACGTTAATTTAAAATGTTTGGTTTGTACAGCTAGCAGTAGCCAAAAAGCATTCAAAGCCCAGGAGATAGTCTCGAATGTGACTTCAAAACAAGATTACCGTATATCTCCGAATATAGTCCCCCCTTTTTTCCAAAAATGGCCGAGGAAAAGTAAGGGGGGGGGACTATAATCGAGTGTAATCCAATTTAGCATACTAAAGGTGACCATCAAGTTATAAATAACGGCATAATGGCTAATGTTCTCGTAGTCTTTCTATTTGAGTATATTTATGAGGATTATAATCGAAGATGTGAGTAAATACTGCCACGTTTTACCGGAAATTAAGACAATTTTTGCCACAAATGTTGTAAAGATACGATTCTTCCGATTCAAATAGCATATCGAATTCGGGTTTTCACGGAATCCATCGGGTAGCTGTAAATTTTTCTTGGAAAAGTATTGTTAGAATAATTCAATCGACACTGATCACTTTATGACGCAAAACAATAAATAATTAAAATCAAAACTAAACACACACTAATCGAACACTAGAATTGAATCAATAGTATATGTACCTGTCGCTCATTTAATAGTAACACGATTTAAATCATTGCGAAAAATAAACAGATAAAGTAAACCTTTCGTGACGATTTCGCATTGCATTGCGGCCGTAGCTACTATATGTCCATGTGCCCGTGCGGTTCGTGTTTACAACCACCGCCTTCACAGAACAAGAATGCGCAATAGTTATGCATTTGTTTCTGAAAAGGCACAATAATCAATGGCTTTAAACCAGAAGCGCCGGCATTACTGCATTTGATCGAAATCCAGCGACTCAGCATCGAAAGTGCGATCAATTTATGGAGGAATATCTTCAATTCGCCAGGGTAAGTAGGATCGATAAATTACGTCACATAATATTTCGCAATTATTTCCGCGATATTTTCTTTAATTAAAATAATTTTACGTTCAACAGTGAGGTGATGGATCAAGTAGAAAGATGAGGATCAATCCTGCGGCAGATTAGAAGCTATCAAAGACGGAGTTTCGATGCCAATTTAAAAATAGCCGTTGCAGAATGCGCCGTAAATCATAGTATTCATATGACGGCTGAAAAATTTGGCGTGGAAAGAAAGTCTTTGGAAAGATTGCAAAGCGCTAATACATCGCGGAGGTCATTTCGGGGGTCTCGATGCGGCAGATTCATAGAATTAGAGGAAAATATCGTCGAATTTGTGCGCAAATGCAGAGCAGAAACTCTTTGTGTAACTTATGCAATGATTCGCAACGAGGCATTGAAAATTGATAACATGTTTTTTCAGTGTTTATGTTTGGTGGAAAAAGTTTATTTCCTAATTTTATTACTTTGATATTTGTAACCTGTAGTTTAATTATTTTGCTTAGCAGGCATTAGATGGCAATATTTTTATAATATTTATAATTTATTTAACACAATTTTATTTAGATATCCTAAATTCTTCTAGTCACTTGGATTTCACATGACTTGATGGGTGTGTTACACTGGGTCTAAGGAAGTTTCAGGGCCAAATGCAATACTGTTTATGAGCTTTATGTTAAAGCTTATATATTTACATTGTCTGTAGTCATTTGGAAATCAAAAATATTAATAATTTGTGAATGTTTAAAAAAATACAATAGCCTTGGATAGTTGAAAATTTTCTCATTACTTCATTACATCTGGTTAAGGAACTATAAATTACTGATACATGCAATGGATAACAACATATTTTAGGAATAGTTATTTTGTTGTGATGGAAAATATGTGAACAGATTTGTTCTTATTATTTACAGAAAAAAATAGTTTTTATTGACTCTAGAATCTTAATCTTGCTAACCACAGAAAAACTGCCTTCCTTTGCATTTTAAAATTTTTCCCAAAACTGGGGTCTCAAAATTAGGTGGGGGGGACTATATTCAGAGGGGGACTATATTCGGAGATATACGGTACTAACGGAAAACATTATTTGCACTAAGGATGATAATATCCATTGACAATCTTTTGGCTTCACAGGGATTGAAACCCAGATCTCCCAACTGCCAGTCATGCGTGCTGCCAGTTACACCAGTAAGTATGATCCTAGTTTGAGCAATTGGGAGATTGTGCTTATTAAACACTGTGAATAACTTTACACCCATGAGCATTGGCGTCGTCAGCAGCAACACTTAGGGGGGACAAATGGGGTTATATTAATTTTTTAAATGCAATTTAGGGGGGGACAAAACTGACTTTTCAAATATTGGGGGGGATGCGTCCCCCATTCCCCTATGGCGGCGATGCCCGTGCCCATGAGCATAACTGAGTACAAAGTCACTAGCCACATGCACTGCTTTGTTAAACACATGAATTGAAAATACTCACAATTGGAATGCAATTGGTATACGTGAACATAGACTTCACACGGTCATCCATTGACAGATGGTACAATATACTCATTGCTGTATTGTGCTGGCGCACATCACTGGCAGCAAGAACTGCCACCAATCTTGGCAGCATGCCAACACGAATCATCTTTGCACGTAGACCACCATCAAATGAGAGATTCATCAAAAGCTTGAGAGACAGATGAGATACATCAAACCTTGGCCATGACACTAGCCTCGGTAATTTTTCAACAACATTGTGTTCAGCCTGTAACAGAAATGCACTATTTTAATCTTTCAACCCTGAGCATGCCCTTACAAACACAAGGAAGAAGCTACGCTTAGTTCCTAGAATTTTGATAGAGCACGACAACTTGAGAGACTCTAAAATCAAAAGTGTATGAATATTTTACAGAAAATTTTTTCGAGAACTACAGTTTTAAGTCTTTTTAATGGGATAACTATGACATTGAAATTTGAAAACACTTGATTACTTGCATGGACAATTAAATTACCTTATTTTCTGGTAAATAACATGTACCTACAAGGTAACATGGATTTTAGAAATAAAATCATGATATATGAAGTGAGCAGTTAGGACATTTGTTTCAGAGTTCAATGAAACAAGATTTCTGTTGCATATCACGCACTATTATTTTTATCATTTTCCTATATTTTTTGTATAGATAACACTGGGCTATCCACAAGAAATTACCGTTATCAACATAAAAGAGCTGAAATAATATCCCGCAGTAAAGGTCAACAACAGGGCATTCAAATCCACTTCCTAACAGTTGATGCATTATGATATGCACCAAATATCAAGTTAAGCATCATAAAAACAGCTAACATACCATATCGTCCTTATTTTCTCTAAATATGGACAGTTTTTTTAGGAATGTCAGCACTAGCACCAGTAGGTCAGGGTTGTCTCGGTCAAGGCACCTAATCAGCATCCCCACAATATTTCTCCTTCTCATTTTCTCCTCTAACTTCAATGACTCAGCCAAATTCAACAACAGATAGAAGGATACTGAAATCAAACAAGACTTCTTGTTTTTTACTCAAGTTAGATAAAATTCAGCCATACAAGTCAGTCTGAAACACTTTTCTTAGCCTTCAATAAGAAAAATTATGAGAAAAATTCCAATTTAATGTGATTCCTTAAACATTTTTCTCCATTGTACTTCAGTTATGACCAACAGTGCCACCAAAGACCAGCACTATAGCAGGAGAGATAGCTCCTTTTTACTGTCATTTATTTACACTGACAGTAGAATATAAATTGTAAGAGGAAAGCACGATGATAAGGAGGTTGCAATTAATTAGTGATAAAATGTACATACCTCTAAGCAATTGATCCTGTTTTCGAACAAGAGAATGAAACTTCCTGAGACTCCTTTCATACTCCAGACGCGACCTGACAACTGGTTTAGCAGGTGGCACACCATCTTCTGTGCTATCGCTGACATCTGGACTGATAACCCTCTGAAATAAAAAAATCTCAAAGTCAGCTATTCTCAGAAAACAATTATTCAAGGATCTTGATGTTAATTATTTAGCAGGAGATATATAATAAAGCCAAATAATGTCTCATGTTAGAATTATAAAAGCAGAATCTTGAAGACGATTAAAAATAAGCTCTTATAAAAAATTTTTTTTTTAAAACCAGCCTTTATATTTAGATTACAGGGGATGAGCAACGTTTATATATGACACAAAGCAAAAAAACTCAGTGACCCCGAAAAACCAAAAGTGACGTATTAAAAAAGTCACTATATTTATTACTACGAATCTGCAGGCGCTCGAAGGGAAGAAAAATTTTTTGACGATTTTCGAAAAAAATCTAAGTGCCGAAAAATTTCCAAGTCCAGAGTCCGGACCTGGGACGACGGAATTCGGACGAAATTTTTCCAAGTCCGAAGCCGGACCCGAGACGACGGAGGGACTTTGAAAAATTTTCAAAAGCGGGGGTCTCGCCGAGTAAAGCAAGACGAATCCCCCAAGCTAGGGCTGAGTCGATGGGAAATTTTATGGTGGATAACTTTTACTGTGGTCGCAAAACACGAAAATCGACCATTTGGAACTTCTTTGATCAAAAACATGTTTTGGGGGGCTATAGGTTGACTGGGGGGTGGTTAAAGGGGGGTTGGAGAGAAAAAGTTATATTTTCATGTATTGTCATCGGAAATGAAGAAGTGTGCAAAATTTCAGCGTTTTTGCTTCACAGGAAGTGAGTCAAATTTCAGTTACAAGATTTGTACCAGACAAACAGACAGGTTGGTGAGTTGATATAAAGACTGTAAAAACAATTTAGGTTGAAACCAGGGTTGATAAAAATCATGATTTTTTCAAAAAAATCATTTTTCATCAATCCGATTTAAATCAATTTTATTGATTTAAATCGGATTTTATTGATTTAAATGAGATTTTTATGATTCTCCATTCATCAAAAATTCAGTTATTTGCAAAACTAACTATTTGGGCAGCATATTGGAGAATGATCGTTTGCAGAAACAATAAGAGGCAACATACTCTAAACTTAATACAACATTTAGTCAATCAGGGAAGAGAACTATGGAAATGCAAATGGTATCAAATTAAAAATTACACCGGCATAATATAAAATTGCCATTGGAAGTATCAAATGTGCAATATTATGCGGTTTTAAAGCATATGAAGTTTAGAAAAATTCTGTAATTGCAAATTTGTATGGTGCCTACGCTTAGAAGTTAAATCGGAAAACAATTTTTTTTCAACGGATACTCCAGTATTCTAACCAAAGCCATTTTTTTAAATTCTCATGTTAAATGCATTCCTACAGATGTATTCAACGGTGTTCGGCGAGATGTTGTGGAACATAATGATACAATGATAAATGAAGAGCAAACTTAGTGCATGTCCACAGTAATTTTATTTGGTACGACGCGTTTCAGCGACCTTACTTCGCTATCATCAGGTACAAAATGCCGTATTTTCGTCAAGCAGTCATATATATATATATACAATCATGCAAATGGGAGGGGTATATTTATGAGTCGGCGGAAGTGGGAGAGGGTTTGGGGGGTAAAGGATGGGGGAAGGGGGTGGGGAGGTGGTTGGGATACGTAAGGATTTGGGGTTCGGTTGAAGGTTTGAGAGGGGGGAGGGCTAACAACGGGGAATGACTCAGGAACTCAATGTCATTCAAAAGATTTTCCTTGCGTTTTCTCCTCCTGGTAATTTCCCATTGCTCGAGTGCGTCGAGCCGATGTCCTTTTCCTTCGAAGGCCAGTATTTTAGGTTGGAAACTGCATGAATGGTTCTCGTTGATAAGGTGAGTGGCTAGCTGGGATTTGGTGCCTTTCTTATCAAAACATCTTTTGTGCTCTGCTGTCCTTACTTTGAAATTCCGACCAGTTTGTCCTACATATGTTGAATCACATGAGTCGCAGCTGATTGCATAAATGCCGGATCTTAAAAGAGGGTCCCATTTATCTAATAATTTGTCAAATAATTATTTGAATTAATAAAAAATATATTTTTATTTATATTAATAAAAAAATTATTTGACAAATTATTAGATAAATGGGACCCTCTTTTAAGATCCGGCATTTATGCAATCAGCTGCGACTCATGTGATTCAACATATGTAGGACAAACTGGTCGGAATTTCAAAGTAAGGACAGCAGAGCACAAAAGATGTTTTGATAAGAAAGGCACCAAATCCCAGCTAGCCACTCACCTTATCAACGAGAACCATTCATGCAGTTTCCAACCTAAAATACTGGCCTTCGAAGGAAAAGGACGTCGGCTCGACGCACTCGAGCAATGGGAAATTACCAGGAGGAGAAAACGCAAGGAAAATCTTTTGAATGACATTGAGCTCCTGAGTCATTCCCCGTTGTTAGCCCTCCCCCCTCTCAAACCTTCAACCGAACCCCAAATCCTTACGTATCCCAACCACCTCCCCACCCCCTTCCCCCATCCTTTACCCCCCAAACCCTCTCCCACTTCCGTCGACTCATAAATATACCCCTCCCATTTTCATGATTATAAATATATATATGACTGCTTGACGAAAATATGCATTTTGTACCTGATGATAGTGAAGTAAGGTTGCTGAAACGCGTCGTACCAAATAAAATTACTGTGGATATGCACTAAGTTTGCTCTTCATTTATCATTGCATTCCTAGAGTATCATTTCTATTTAAGAGCCACCATTGTGCTGATAACTGTCGATTCATTGTATTAATTAAGAAATAAAAATCAAAATTATGCACTTACAGCTTCCTTTTCTTGACTCTTTAAAAATCAAACATATAGATCACATTATGATTTAAATCATGATTTAAATCAAAGTGATTTAAATCAATCAACCCTGGTTGAAACAATGAAAGAGGCATAAACACACAACACAAAATTAACCAAAATTGTTGAAGTGGACAGAGATTGTATTGAAAGGTGATCAATTCTTGGCGGTGCTTTTCAAGTGACACATATTGGAGCTCATATAAAAATGAACCAGTTTATAAGAAAGTCCTGTTTAAACAAAGTGAAAGCCATTCCCAGTCATTAAGATGAACATTCTTTGTAACTGAGCGAGGTTATTAAATAATTGTCACAATTATACTCCAGTAATGCTTCAAAGTTCAATTCTAAGTTCACAAGTGTGGGCCCAAATATGTATAACAAAGTTGGTTACAAAAAAGTTAACTTCAAGCCCCCTCATCTTTGTAATACACAGGCTTCACTGTTTTACCAATACATAATTAAATACTCATGAATATAATATATTTCTCCAGCCAAACTAATTACATTAAAATACATGATGGTGATATTGAAGATGAAATATACTGAAAATCAGATGGGAAAAATGTGGCCTGACTGGGACTCAAACCAAGAACCTCTTTATCTTTGCACCAGGTGATTTATGAGTCATACACTACCAGAACATTTAGCTTTCTCATGATTTTGGAGGGGATTCAAGATAAAAAAAAGAAGAAAATTGAAAGAGAATACAAAAATAATAAGGTAGATAATTCATGAATTTGAACCAAACTATCTCAAATTGAGAGGTCATTGAAGAGAAAATAAGGTTCTAACACTAAGCATGTAATTTATGCTTAGTTACCCCTTTATAAATTATAAGAAAATCATGCATGTGAGTACTCATTATAGAAGGTTAAAACATATATCAGTTGGCAAGCTATTATATAACTTAGCTCGTACTGTCTTAATGAGATTTCCAGTGCTCTAGAGACTACTGTACACTCCCGATTATCTGGGCTAATGATGGGGAGAGATGGCAAGAATAATTGGAAAACACGGATAACCTAAATTTTCACTTTAATGCCTTCAAATGTTCATAATTTACATAAAACAAACAATATATTATTATTTATGCAGTTATTCTAAACATTTTAGAGTGCTTCCCAGACTCATTGAAAGCTTTCTTTGCCAGTTCGCGATCTTTTTAGTGGCGATAATATGGTTGTACTTGTATTATTAATGCTCCATGAAAGGCCTGGTTTCAAAAACCACACATCCGTGGCTTAGTGATCATGGATACAGAAAAGTGGTTAGCACCAATGCTTAAAAACCACTGCTCGACGTCGGAAACTAAACCGTAAGGCACCACATCTCGTAGTCGCCTCTCACACAAGTCACCAGGTTGCAACTGCTGCGGGACGTGTATCTGTGATCATGGATCGCGGTCGTGTGCTGCGAGGCTTGGAAAACAGGAACACAGAGCACCCGTGAATGCAGCTAGCGTGCGTTCGCTTCCGTTTTACGAAGGGGATTATAACGGAAACAATAAGCCTGGTGTATCCTAGCATTAATGCAGTAATTCTGGTGATTTTATGTCTGATTTTATTTTTTTATAAAGATTGTGGAAAATATTGAGCGAGAGTGAAAATCATGCACGGATAATCTGCAATGGGGATATACCGCAGCCGGATAATCGGGAGTCTGCTGTATTTGTATATAGATGAGTGGGTAAGTAGAGATGAAATATGAAATTTTAAAACCGTTCCAGTAATTGAATTAGCAAACATTCAACTAACCTTAGGGAGGGAAGATGATTGATTGCCTTGATGTCTGGGGGAGGTGGTTCCCTGTGACAGAGCAGACAGATTTGAATCTGAATTCCTGGTCGGCCTCCTCTGCTCCAGTTCATGTTCCCACTGCTCATACCGATGCAGCTCATGCTCAATGACCTCTATACACAGCGATCCCACCTGCAGACATTAGATTCAAACTCAGCATTTCATCAACCATACATCATCATGGTACGACTAGCAACATTACCTCGATCACCACTGATGTAAATTCAAACATTGATTTCCATCATTATTTCTTTAATGCATAAAAAATACTATAAAGTGACAAGTTAGTAGGAAATTGAGTACATTTTGGTATTGTTTTCGAAAGTTGTGAGTATTAACACTTTACAGCAAGGTGTTGATGCTATTTGTGATTCAAGGTTTTTATAACATTTAATTTCATGCTGTTTCCAGTGTTAAACAAGTGGCCAGGATGGTTTGACATAATTATTAAATGAACAGGGAGAGGAATAGATAAGAGATAAATATGAAATTCATAGTTACTTTGTAATGGATGACTATGCGATGAAATTGAGTAAATGAAGAGAAACAGAAGAAGATATAAATAATATTGGTGCTGAGCTCAACACTGCGCCGCCATTCTTCTCTTAACACTCTAGCGAGAGCACCAAGCACTGTCTCTGAAATAGTACATATGGAAACGTGATTTTGCTAATATCCTCACAAGCATTAGACATTGAAGTCACATGCTACATACAGTCATTGACACCAAGAGCAATAAAAGCCTGGTTCGAATCCACTTCAAGGAAAATGAAAGATGGCAATGATTTCTTTTGCTAACCAATATAATCACAAAGACATTTAATGCAGTCAATGAAAATAAATGAATCATTTGAATTTTTGGTTATTTAGCTAATTTGCACAATCATTCTAAGAACATAGAAATTCCAAATTCTATGATTGGCTACATACATGGTGGAAAGTAGGTTAGCTTCAGGAAAATTTTTTACTAAAATATATGGAACTAGCAAATATATGGAACTTAATTAAATAATAATACAACATTAAAATACATGTAAAAACTGTATACTATTTAACCAAAAATTAAAGTGAAATACAATGTTATTAACATATGCTTGAAAAAAGAATGTTCACAAAAAGTTCATTAAATAGAACCTCTGAATTTCTAGTCCCATGAACATATTTATAAAGAGATCATACAGTTGGGTCATTTCACATTAATCAAGTTCTGGTCAAATTAATATGGTCAAGACATGGTAACTCTCAAACAGTCTCCTCATAAACATGAGCAGCAAAGATTTAGCTCACTGAACTTTCTGAGATCAGTGGCTTAGCCAGGGGAGGTCCAGGGGGTCCGGATCCCCCCAAAATATAAAAACTCAATAATGTTTCTTCATAAAAGAAAACAAAATATTTTAATAATCATGAATTTACAAAATATTTTTTTTAACATATGAAGCTTTTTCGATTATGAAAAGTGTAAAAAATTAGACGAAAAATCCACAGAGGAAAAATCATTCGACTCTGGTCAAGGTGAATGATTTTTCCTCAGTGGATTTTTCGCAAAATTTGTGCATTGCGGGTGACTTCGTAAAAGTTATCACCGTGGCTAGTCCCGGTTTACTTAAATATGTTAAAATTAGTTTAAAACCCATTAGTTAGAACCCTATTTTTCAAAAATTTTCCAACTGATTTTGGATCCTCCCCCCCCCCCCCGAACAAAATTCCTGGCTACGCCCCTGTCTGAGATACTAAAACCTTGAGTCATCCCTTAACAATAGACTAAGCGCTAAATAAGACAAACCATTAGTTGACAGCTCCATTAGATTCTCTGGAACTCGTGCCAGCTGCAGGATGAGGGCAGAGCCACGAATTTTGTCCGACGGCCCCTCGTACATGAGCTCCATATATTCCTCCAAACGCGACATGGAAGCTACAGTTTTGATCTGTTCCCCACTTCCACTGCTTTCCGTAGGAGTGCTACCTTCACCACTGCTGCTGCCCGAATAGGGTCGAGGTATGACTGATTCCGGTCTCGTTTCTCTGCTGGCATCCCTCGAACGGTCAGGAGTCACTGGAATACCTAGGTTTAATATAAAGTAAAACCTCTTTACATCAAAATGGGGGGCAATTTTTAGGCAATTTGATGTATGGAGGTTCACTATAGAGAGGTTTCAGTGATGGGAACCATTTTTCCAGCCTTTATATCAACTCACCAACCTGTCTGTTTGTCTGGTACAAATCTTGTAACTCAAATTTGACTCACTTCCTGTGAAGCAAAAACGCTGAAATTTTGCACACTTCTTCATTTCCGATGACAATACATGAAAATATAACTTTTTCTCTCCAACCCCCCTTTAACCACCCCCCAGTCAACCTATAGCCCCCCAAAACATGTTTTTGATCTAAGAAGTTCCAAATGGTCGATTTTCGTGTTTTGCGACCACAGTAAAAGTTATCCACTTTAGGCATATCCACATAGTAGGCATTTAAAAGCATAGGGGTGGCATTTTGAAACATAGGGGGCTTACCATTCACTGAAAATTTAATAAATATAGTGACTTTTTTAATACGTCACTTTTGGTTTTTCGGGGTCACTGAGTTTTTTTGCTTTGTGTCATATATAAACGTTGCTCATCCCCTGTAATCTAAATATAAAGGCTGGTTTTTAAAAAAAATTTTTTTATAAGAGCTTATTTCATATCCTTCAGAGAAGAAAGGCACTACTGTCTTCTAAACCATTATATTTATGTGTTTAAACAAACATGCATGCATTAGTGAACACATATTTATTATTTAATAATAACAGAAAGCGAGTGCTATCACGAGATTTTGAACATGATTCGAGAGAAAACAATGTGATCTCCCTTACTTCAACTGTCACTTAAAATGATTAGGATAGTAGGATACCTTTTTTCTTATTTACTGTTAGGTATGCTCTCATATGGAATAAAATGGCCACAACTTATGATTGACGTGAAAATTACAGCATGTTAAAGGTGTATAAGAAAAAAAAGTAAGGGTGAAACATTTATTGCTGAAAATGTCATTCCATGTACGAAATCGCAGCTGCATTAATGGTCTCTAGTTGTCTCGGTACGTTTTGCAGAGGTAGTTAGACTATCTCGGGGGTGTCTCCTTAGAGGTTTTACTGTAATAATAATGATTATTTTTTATTATGTATTTAAGTATTCTACTGATTAAGGTAACTAGGCATTGAGTTTTCAAAAAGTATTTTGTCAGTCTACCCTCCCTCAATGCACTTCCCTCTTCAATTTACAAGAAGACCGACTACATAACTCACAATTTTCGTTCTACCTAAAAGTCCTCTCTCCTCCTTCCCCTCCGTCATTTACCCAACATTCAACCCTATAGTACTGCTTTCAACATTCACTCCTGGCTCAGTACTCACTCCATCATACTTTATCTCCTACGTAATTCATCTAAAAAATAACAATTAAAAATTATGATTAATGCTTGCTCATTATTTGTATGCAAACCCATGGTGTCTGAACGCTCACACACAGGCATGTAAAATATCACTTTCATTTTAATTTTAAAGCACTTTCAATTACAGTTTATAGTGAAACACTGACTTGCAATTTTCCACAAAAACAAATTTTTGTGGAAAATTGCAAGTCAGTGTTTCATTATGAATCAATTCCACTCCATCTCGCTTGATTCTTCGAATTTTATTTTCGCATTTTGTAAAATCTATTTTTTCTTTATTTTCATAATTTATCACTGGAAGTTCAAGAAAAAGTGTGATGAAACACAGATATTTGAAAAATATGGAATAGTTTAAATAATTCTGGGGTTTAGCAATAATAAATTAAGGAATAAGTTTTAAGGAAATAATTTAAAATTATTTTAGTAGCCTGAATATCATTTATACTAGTTGAACATCAACATTGAACAAGTTTCAAAACTTTCTTCCTTCAACCGGTTGCGTCTGTCAGTCACAACTAGATTGTACTGGCTGAAAAACCTCTCCGTATCCATGATGCTAACTGGTGTCCAGACTGTGTGGAGTGCAGCATTACCAAACTTAGTTTTTTTCTGGACAGAATGGCATGAAATATTTGCTAAACATCGCAGAAGCTACCAGGGTTCTCTCTCAACCTCTCTACATGTAACCATCTTTGAAGAAGTAAGGCCCAACATCCAGTGCGTCAGCGAGGGGCGGGCTCGGCATTAAATATACGAATTTTGCCATCCAATAGGCAAATTTGCTGTTTAAATATCATAAAAGTCCCGTCATTGCGCCTATGTTGCATTTATTCACGTGTATCGCATCAATATTGCAATTATCGCACAAGTGATTTTAACGTATCACTAATAGTAGAGCATCCCAATGGAGAAGTAAGCCCATAGAACATAGTAAATGCAAGGAAATAGGGGAGTCCACCTCCAACTTCACAAAACACTTAATAGAAAGTTGCTATCACAGTGATTTTAAGTTGTCTACTTCGAATTTTTAAAATGAGGGAGTGAAATTTGATAACCTTGAAATGCTTGAAATTGTTTAAGTCCTTTACAAAAAAATACTAGTTAAACAACCATGTTTTTGACTCCTGCTCACAATCACAGAGTGTTAACCTTCTTCAAAGGACACATCTTAGAGTGACCCACCATTTTTTTTCAACTCTGACAAATATTCCATTTATTGGTCAAATACCATGCTCTGGTGTTTTGTACAAGTGGACTAATTGTAATCTGTTAGCATTTTTGGGTGTCATATAGAGTTCATGCCCTCATCATCCTTGTTACCACCCCAAAATTTTTTCTTCCCATCCCCGGAGCTGTAGTTGCGCCGGTACGGCGGACCCCATAAAATCTAAACTCGTTATAAGCGTACTGGTTAAAATTTTTCAAGCATCTGTAATCGGCATAAATTTATGCAGTCTTGGCTTAAATCAGGAAGATGATCATTTAAAGAGACAGCGTGTCGAAAATGTGACCCACAGAACTAAGTCCACTACGAGTCCATCTGGAACCTCCATAAGTGATTTTTGGTGAGTACCGCCTGAATTTTTTTCCCAACTGCAGCACTGCCCACACCCCAATCGAATATAGAATTTATTTTGGTACTTTGCTGGCGTCCGACACCTCAAGAATAACTGTTTTCTGTTACCTAGGTAGGTATAAGTTTGTTTAAAGTGTGAAATACTACATAAATTTTTATGTTCTTCTATCATCAATATTGAAAAATTCCACCAAATTAAACCTGAGACTATTGTTTACACTAAAATGATGATCTTGGTGGTGGGGGTAAAGTCCCAGCCTCAAACTGAAGGTCGCATGTTGGAGCCCCACCTGGGTAGGATTTACATATCCATGGCATGAGTGCTTGTCATAGTCTTTATTTATACGCCATTGTGTTGACGTATTGGACCATATTTTAGGAGCATGAAAATGAAAATGGCTATTTAGTTAGATTGGAGCATGTCATTTCCACCAGAAAATAAAAAAATGAACCATTATAAACAGCTCTTTTGGCCCAGAAGTTCTAGGTCTGTGCCCCGTCAGTGGTTTTGGCCTTGATAAATAGATAGACATGAAACGTAGAAATCTGCATACCTTGACAAAACTAAAAAAAATGAGTGTGGGTCTTAAAGTGACCAATTGAAATATTAGCAGCTATGTTTACGTAGTCCATAATGTTGGATAGTGATTCCTGCTTTTAAAATATGCTGATATTGTAAGATATGGTTGTTTTTATGAGATATTCAATGTTTTTTTACATGACCTTTTGTCTGCCACTGATAAAATTCCACTTTTTCATCAACGTTCTTGCTTGAATTGATGTTTCAGGCTATGTCTCCAATCAAACTTGAGCTTTAATTTATTGTTTCTGCCTCTGATGAACAGCCTAGACACTAATACCAAAAATCCATTGTTTACTTAACTCGGATCAATTTGATGAGACCATCAGCCGACATTTCTCTCCCTTCACCTCATTATTTATTTCATTATTAGGATTTCTGATAAATTATCACAATAATTATTTACAAATTGTTTCCTAAATATGCTCGCGATACAGTTAACAACTAGCATCGTCATGATATCAAACCATCAGGGACTAGTGGTATGTATTTCAAATTCAGAAAGGGTACAAAAATTGATGAAAATGATTGCTTTGGAAGGGAAAAATCACACACTAAGAAAAAGGGTAACCAATTAGTGCATTCTGTGGCCAATAGAGAACAGCGTGTAACTCCCAGATGAATATATGGAACCACAAGAATGCACAAAGAACGATCACACATTTAAATGAGGGAGAAAGCTCTTTCATGCCAAGCAAAAGCAAGTGAGTGACTCATGAACTACAATTAATGGCGTGATTAAACTCAATACACAGAAGGATCACCTAGGTGTGATGTGATGCAACAGCTTACCTTTATTTGATGGAGATGAGCCTTTTCGATTCTGTAAGTAATATATCAGCTGTTCAACCTCGGCCAATTTGCTAGGATGAATTAGCTGGCAACGATCAACCACTTCTTTCGCCAAAGCAGATATGTCTGTCGAGGAGCTCAAGTTTTTCAGCCGGATTACCTTTTGACATTCCTAACGAGAGAGGAACATAAAACGTTATGTGAAAATTTCAAAGCCAAAATATGTTGTCATAGCGGTGAATTTTATAATAGGATACCATAATTTCCTCCTTTTCCGTCTACGATTACCAATCTCGTCCTCTCATGCATAAATTTCAACTATGCAATAACAAAAACTCGCAGCAAGGTTGAATAAGTTTGTCAGCTAACCTTTTTCTCTCCAAGCATGGCATCTCCAGTTTCGCCAAGGATAGTAGCTTCCAAATGGTAATTGACGACTAAGGCTTTTTCTGAGGGATGAACATCTATTGACCCCCCTTGAATTTTTCTGAAATAATATAAGGTACATTGACAACTCGTCGTTCATGATTCGTACTTATACACAACGTATCATTCAATAGATCAATCAGCGGAAAAGCAGCGATTATCTATTTAAGTCATTGAAAGTGATTCAAAAAAGCTTTAAATGTTTCTTTCATTTAGACAGCAACGATACAAAATTTGGAAGGAATCTTGTTACGGGGCATAGAAAAATTGCAATGGATTTACCGTTTAATAAATTTTGCCTCGTCCGTCTGCATCTTCGTTAATTTTCATGCAGCTTTTCTCAACATTTTATGATACTCCTCGCATAGTATACATCATTCTGAGAACATTGAATAGCTGTCAAAGTCAATCATTTACAAATATCCCGCACGCTTGGGATCCATGTTGCCTTCTTTGTTATGTTTGCTTTGGGTTCTTGTTTGCAAATGTCTGCGTTTCGCGATTACCCAGTCGAATAGCGAAAAAACATTCTTCGTCACATCTTTTTGAAATTAAATTAATATTTTTGTTATCAGTGCATATAAACACATACAATTAAAGTGCGTTTATCAGATCAATATCCTCTTCTCTGCATTTCGATCGGTCGAAATATTCGATGGCTTTCATTGCGATACTAGCGCGAAAAGACAAATCCGTCTTGGAATCAATCACTTCCGCGTTGATCCCCCTCTTCAAGTATTTCAAATCGTGTTGGCTCACCAGAGCACTCCAAAAACCGCTTACTTCTTAAAAATACAGAGAGGACATCCTTGAACCAACCGCACCGAAAACAAACAGACGCAAACCGCTAGAGCTAAGGCGTCTTTTCCTGTCAATGTCGTACCGTCATTCACACGGTTTGTGTCACGGCTTTAGTCAATAATGAGCATATGATGGCTTCCTCAATTGGGAGATCACATTGCATAATGTTTCACAAGAGAAGCAAGAAAAAGCACGAGTGAAATAGAGGTTTAGGGGTGGAGGAATCCAATATATTCGAGCGTCAGAATATAAATATTCTCATTTACGGCTGGATAAAACGAGAGACAAGGCAATCTTCCTCGCAGGTGTTGGCGTCGATAAGAGCTCAGCGCATTTCCAAAATGATTTTCGAGAGATACTTCAATCCAACACAATGGCTTGTCATCGGTTTCACGTGGTATGTAAAATCTTGAAAACTTTAGGGCATTAGTAATAATTAATTATTTTTCGTTAACAAATTTTAAAATATCTCAGTCATTTTAACTTATTCTTGACATCAGTCAGAAATAACTTCATCCTATGTAATTTGGTGTAATTATAGTTCCATCATCGGCCTTGTTTTTGATCGAAGACTCTTTAAATAAGTTATTATTTACCCGTAACGCGCAGAAAGGTCGTTTATTTAACTATACGTCTTCTACACGCAAAATTACAGCACAAGATACTGGGTACTTATATGTCTATATGAATCTTACTACTGAACGTGAACCACTTCTTTCGAAATATTTTCTGATTTATGCACAAACAACCTAGATGTTGGAAAAACAATTTTTCACTAACGCGAGTAAATGTTTTGAAAATTTAACTTAATCGCCATATTCACAGTGAAACAAATATTTTACGAAGGCCGTAACATTATTGTGTCTTTAAAGAAAATACGCCCTATCAAATCTGCAAATTTTCTTAGTTACTTTAATAAGTGTTTATTTATATTTCCTTCGCTATGAGGCAAAATAGTCCCCAACGAACTCAACGAGGATAAAAAGAAATTTGGTCATGAAACTTTCAAGGCACTCACTGTAAACCATCTCCCTTCCTACCGCTTAATTTTTGCAGAAAATCTGGTTTCGTATCAGTGGTTATTTTGAGAATTTACCGAAACTTCACAAAACCCTCATTGCCGTTTTAGCCAAGCGTCAGTTTATACATGGAACTTGAGATTTCGATTTTCAATTTTAAGAAATGTTTAGCAAGTCTGTAGTCACCTATTAGAAACCATTGAAAAAGACAAGATGCCGCATTAATACAGTCGTTCTTTCAAATTAGCTATGTATTTAATCAAACAGCGGTTGAGTATTCAATATTTCACCTCATAGTTCTGAAACTACCAAAAATTACAGAAAAATTCATTTCGCATTAAACAAATAGAGATGGGGACGATGGATTCATCACTAGAATCCATCGAAAAGATATTGCAATCAAATTCACCATGAATTGGCAGCAGCCACTGTGTGAGAGCAAAATAATGCATTCCTTTGATCTAAGATTATCATTGACACTAAACCCTATAATCTCACTTGGGTATTTAAGAATTCCGCTTCATTCAAAACCTTATTTTCGCACGTGCAATGCTATCTAAAATATTTATTTTGATAGTTACCGAATTATAAACAGATGGCAAGTCAATTAATTACAAAAAAATAATTAAAAAGAATTGCATTCAAAACCCGTTGTTTGAATAGCCAATAAAATGGCAAAAAAATAATTTATTTCCGGTCTGACAGCTATGAACTACTTTTCGAAAATCACTAATTAATCCCTATAATGTTCAAACGACGCCTCAGCTAAAGAGGAATCTTCATTACCGCCTAACCAGTATTTTTTGCCAAATATTAATCGTTAAAAAAATTGCTCTATCATCATGAAACTTTGAGAGTAGAGCCTAGGTCAACATTTACCTGTACCTCAATCTCTCAGTATTTTCTCAGGAGTAAAATTTTCGAATTTGTGGCACAGGAAATAGTTGACAAGGTTCTGATTTTAAAATATAAACCTTAGCCCTATGCCCTAAAAAGTTCGTAATGATAGCATCAGTTTTAAGGCCGTTTTACACGGGGCAAGCACTTGCACAAACTGACGTGTGTACGAAGTCGCAGTAAAATTGCGTCGTGTAAAGCGGTGAATTGCTGGAACACATGCGAAAATGCATGGACTCGAGATGGCAAAATAGCCCCTGCTCTGATTTACTACGCGCATTCGCGAAATTCCACGCCAGGAAGAGAAATTAATTCAGTTCTAACCTGCGCAATTACGTGCCCCGTGTAAAACATCCTTTGGGCAAGATATTTGTGCCAAAAAAGCCTTGTTGATCGGGAGTGATGCATCATCCTAAGTTTAATTTTCTCAGGTTCTTCCTAGATAATAGAAAACGACACAGATAACACAAGGAAAAATACCGACAGAAGGGTGAAACTTAGCAACATTCGCCCTTGCGACCGCAGGGAGATATCAGCTGACAGCGTAAACTAGGAAAGTCTCGGTAATTTTCCAATGGAAATGAAGTTAGGGTGGGATTCTTGGTAGGGAAGGAAGGGACTGCATCAGGTAGCCGCATGACGTTATCTGATTTCAGGATGTGGGAAGGAAACCCCAAGCTGTGGCGCTACTGAGTATGTTGCATAGTCTTGCGCCACAGGAGAAACTAAGTCAAGCCTTTATGATAAGCACGCACCATTTGTCCCCTGTTCATCATCACCAACATTTTCAACACGAGAACAATTTCTTTTCGAGCTGAGCGTCAGCTAATTGTCGTCAGTTACTTTCTTACGCTAATTAACAAGCGTCGTCGGAACAGCGACCATCCCAAAAGAATTAAGGAAGTCACTCAGAGCCCCAAAGATTCGATTTTTTCCTTAAGGTATTCAGCAGACTTCATTTTTTTTACTCATTCCTTTTCGTACTTCCGTATTACTCAGTTGATTAATACCTTAATATATTTATTTCAAAAAAGACCTGATGAAGGTATAAAAATATAAGGAAATATTGGCCAAAATATTTGCTTTTAATTCTTAATGCCCTACACTGAAAGACAGAAATCAACGTTAAAATTGAGGTCAAGATAAAGAAAAAAACTCAGTTCACTTAATGACGATAATAGATCATCATCGCCATTAAGCAATAACAAAAAGATTCGATACCTCCACTGCAAAAACGCTCAACAATCGCCCATCGAATCAAATCAGCTCATCTAGTACTACTAGGGCTACTAGACGAGCGGATTTGATTCGGCGGGCATTTGTGCAGTGGAGGTATCGGATTGGTTTGCCGCAGCTCTCCATTCAGCTTTCAAATCAGATAACCTTATCATATTTACGTATGCTTTTCTTTCACTTCCTTAATAATTTCCCCAACAAATTCGGAGACTTCCCTAAAGTGCACTTGTTCTTAGAGAACTGTCCTCATCAGGCCATTATGCCCCTTGCTGTTCCCAATAAAGTTGTCCCGTCATCTTCTATGAGTTTTTGGTATACTTATCTTTTCTCCCATTCTCTGAGGTACTTCCCCATGGCTAGAGATGCGTGAAAATCGCAAATGCGATGTGCGCAAATAAATGCGACATAGATGCGATGACTGGACTTTTATGATATTCTTACGAAAATTTGGCTTTTTGACTGCAAAATTCGTACATTTTGTGCCGAGCGCAGTTTAAATGCTCCGCCGACACTGTGAGCGACTGGCCAGCTGCTAGTTGGCTGGGACTTCACGTGACCGCGAACTACAAGTGGGCGCGGGCAAGCTACACCACCGCCACTATATTTCTCATTCCTTAATTTATTATTGTTCTACGTCATAATTATTTAAAATATTCTGTATTTTATCACATAACTGTGTTTCACTACATTTTATCGTCATTTACCTCATTATGAAAATAAAAAATAGACGCTAAAAAAATACGATAATCTGTTATTGAAAGTGCGATAAAATAAAAATGAAAGTGCGATTTTCACGTAAATCTACCCATGGCGCACCCGGTCGATCTAATAGAACTTCATGACTATACAACAGCACCACATTTTGAACGATTACAACCGTGACTTCTCTGAATTTTTAGAACTCCATGCCCCGCGCCATTATATAAATTCAGCTAGCCTGAGTAATATTAGAACAGGGATAATGCTGCTATGTGGCATAAACGCGAACTAGCGTTCCTCGTCGCATTTTATTTTTTTCCTCGATTCAGTTTTTACTTCAACACTTGCATAATTTTTAATTATTGCAAAAAATTTGTTGGTTAAAACGGCCTTAAGAATTATATAAAAAATTTCTTCAGCATATTTTGTGGTTCTTCTTTCGCTGTAGTTCGAAAATGAGCTTTCTATCTTTTCCTCAATTCATCACCGAGAATCATAAATTATCGTGAACCAGGAGACGATTTTCTCAGGCCTTCAACTCATGAGTTATGCCTCGTTAAATCAATCGAACGCGGTTTTTGCTTACTCGACCTACGTATTCGTAATTCAAACTGTATCTTTTCACAAAAAGAGCGTTTTAATAAATGAAAACATTTTCCCCCTAATGTCCCAACAGGTTCAGTTCGGAATCTGTCGTTACACAGTTCCACTGGCACAAAAATGCTAGGAGTGACAGGATTGTCATTCTCACATCAAAGAGAGGGAAAATTTTCCCACTAGCTGACAGGATACAAGAGGAATGACATTCGTGCCATTTTACATTGATATCACCTTTTCACGCCACAAATATGGTTTTATTCAGGGATTTTGTAGACGTTAGAGCTAAAGCATTAGGAAAAGCGCTCAACTAAATTCCACGGTCTCTCTATTTATCAACTTAAAAAACACCAGCCTTGGTCTCAGCAAACACAGATGTTGTGAAATACCAATACAATAAACAAACCTTGGCAATGACAGTGTCACCTGAAACATTGTATGTGTTTTCTTAGGATGTTTTTTGTAACAACGAGGACATTCAATAGCTTGCTTTTTTACATCAAATACGTCAGTTATCCCGGCTGCCTTTCTACACTCATGATAGATTGAGAAAGATCTGAAAACGATCAGAATATATGGATTTTCCTCACCCCGACTACCAAGAATCAAGGCAATAGTAGAAAAAAATTTCGGGGGTGGAGGGGGGAGGAAGGTGAGAGAGGGGTTTCATTTTGGGAAGGTTCATCTGGAGGGGGTACACTAAAGACCGCAAGACCGCATTCGAGACCTCATTCTTCAAAATATTTCTTGGGCTTTAAAACCGTAGAAGACCTTGTTGAATAAATTCTGTGCAATTAAGCCGTAGCTGGAGACTACTTCTGGCTGCCTTTTCTTTCCTCTTATCGCCTCGGATGCAGCTATCTCTGCAAAAAGACAACCAATGGTTTTAAATGTGAAACCGTGTTTACACGATTCATTTACCGGTGAAACGTGACTGAACAACTGCGCGGATAGATGCACGAAATAAAAACGTAGGCTATTTCCTGGTCATGCATTCGCGTATTCAATTGGCGATGGATTTGTTTATGCCTGTGCTCACGTTGGTAAATGCATCGTGTAAACACGCATTAAGAAACCACACTCTTGTTTTATCGAACCATAAACTTACGTTTATAAGAAGAAATTCATATGCTACTCGGTAAATAAACATCAATGACACTAAACACGATTACTTGCGTAAATTAACCCTTTCTGAAAAAAATTACTGTTGAAAATTTTCATCTCCATATTTCAGTTTCATTAAAACTATAATATTTTCGCGTTCGGAATCATCTTAATCATTTGCTGAGAATTCGTCAATTATTCCATTGTCATTTTCGATCATCATTGTATTGATAATCTTAGGCACTGAATATAATTTTGATTTTCAAATTGTTATTGCGAAGTGTAAGAATGGCTTCACGAATAGATTTATTAGTCAATGCAATGCCATTGAGGTGTATAATTCGAGAGTTTGTTTTCCTCTCCATTATATCCAATTCCCCATTTCGAGCATAAGTTGCTCTCAAATTTTAAAAAATGGGGTTCTATGTATGATTACTTTTAGAAAACTATGGAAATTCTATGGACTCTTACGAAAATTTTCGACGGTTAATGAGACAAAAATGGATTATGATTAGAATAAAAATGACACGTTACACAATCGAGGACGTTTATTTTACCGTAATGCAACCACTTCCCTGATTGAATTATTAAATAATGTCGGTTGATATACGTGATTTATTCATACACGCACGATCATTTTTTTCTGGAGTTGGGGGGGGGGGGGGGGGCACAAGAGTCCGATAGGTCTTATCATATTTCAGATTAAAAACAAAATACAACTATTACTGTTAAAATATTCTATTTACTTTGATGTGAAAGATATTAGTGTAAAATTAAATGATTGAGGCTCCATAATACACTAAATTAAACGAACGTAATGATAACCATATTAAAAATCTTTCCCATTTTTTAAGCACCTGGGGAGGTACGTGCCTCCGTGCCCCCCTCCTAAATCCGTCTATGCGTACGATCATAAGCTATCTCGTTCGCTGTAAAATAATGAAAAGTATTTTCAATTTAAACAAAAACATCATTTTTACTTGCATTTCCCCTTTGAATTTCTAAAGGACAAGGATAATTGTTTTTCTTTTCACAATTTAGTCATTTAAATGAACTTCTGTGTCTTTAAAAAATAAAAAGATTCTACATTAAAGCATAAATATTTCGAGTTCTCTGGATCGCCACCGAGTCAGGAACTGCATTACTGCCGACGTTTCGTTGATTTATAATGATAATTAGCGTAGCAGGATTTTCCATTGTGACAATTTGAAAATAAACTCTTAAATTAAAACTTTCCGAACGTGCCGAGGAAAAATTACAGCATTCTTGGTAAGAGAAAAAATTAGGGTAGTGGGAATTAGTTGAAATATACTATATTTATAACTTTTTCAAAAGTTGTAGCGATGATTATAGTGCCATGACACGATTTATTTTATGCTATATTTATAACCTATATTTTTCCGATTCAATTTCAAACATTGCAGAGAGAGTCTATTTAATTTTGCTGGCTTATAATTAATATGACAGTGTCCAAAAAAAGTACTGTCAACAATAATTACGGCTATTAGCTGACATTTCGCAGCTATTCGCGATTTTTCAAATTCATTACTTTGCAGTGAGAGTCAATTGAACTTTGCTGGCTTATTATTAATCTGATAGTGTCCAAAAAAAGTACTATCAACAATAAACGATTTAAGTTTTTCCTGGTGAATACTTCTGACAAATATTTCTCGGGTTTGCATCCAGGTTAAAGCTTTTATGTAAGCCGACGTTTCGGAAGACGACTTGTCTTCCATCCTCAAGGCTGTGTTTCAGATTAGCGCAACCAGAAAAGTCGGCCGTGGCGGAACACAGCATTAATGAAGACCATGCTATTAAATGGGACGACACCAAAATCCTTTGCCATGCTCAACGTTACTGGGACCGCGTAGTTAAGGAAGCAATAGAGATCCGCCTCAATCCCAAAAATTTCAATCGGGACACCGGCTTTCATCTAAGCACTACATGGAGACCTGTAATCAGCTGTATGAAAAACATAAGGGTTAAACGTGAAGAATTTCAAAAGACCTACAGCCAATCGGACGACACCTGAGCCGTATTGTTGTCTCCGTAAACGGTCGATCCTGTTCAGTGTGAAATTGAACTTCATTCAAGTAACACAGCCTTGAGGATGGAAGACAAGTCGTCTTCCGAAACGTCGGCTTACATAAAAGCTTTAACCTGGATGCAAACCCGAGAAATATTTGTCAGAACTATCAACAATAATTACGGCTATTAGCTGACATTTCGCAGCTATTCGCGATTTTTCAAATTCATTACTTTGCATTGAGAGTCAATTGAGCTTTGCTGGCTTATTATTAATCTGATAGTGTCCAAAAAACTACTGTCAACTATAATTACGGCTATTAGCTGACATTTCGCGGCTATTCGTGATTTTTCAGATCTATAACTTTGCAGTGAGAGTCAATTGAACTTTGCTGGCTTATGATTAATCTGATAGTTTCCAAAAAAAAGTACTGTCAACTATAATGACGGCTATTGGCTGAAATTTCGCGACTATTTGTGACTTTCAAATCTATAACTTTGCAGTGAGAGTCATTTGAACTTTTCTGACTTATAATTAATATGACAGGGTCCAAAAAAAGTACTGTCGACTATGATTACGGCTATTAGCTGATATTTTGCGGCTATTCGCGATTTTTCAAATGCATACCTTTTCAATGCTATTTCTCAAGAGAGGATATATGATGTTGCAAATGATTAGGATAAATGAATCGCTCTGAACTCGTAGACGCGCTGAGGATATTTTTGAAAACAAATTAAAATTTTTAATTTTACAGTGGGGTGAAAACAAAAGTCTTCACTGGAAATGCAAGATACATTCAGGTTACGTAATTAAAATACCAAATATAAAGTAAAATGATTTTCAAAGACGTATTTTAAATTATAAATACTGCCCAAGCCCGGCTCGCTAAGTGGCAACAAAAATCCAACTTCAACGGGACAGAATGGTGTTTCTTCCATGTGGTCCCTTTGCAGACCCATCTCCCACGTTCATTTTAATCGAAAGGTCGAGGCCATGACAGTAAACGCGAAAACGCACCGCCGCCGTAGAATACCTTCGCGACCAACTTTTCCGCTTCCACCGCCCAGCCGTCCTTGGAGTCATCGCAGCCAACCAAATGACTCCTTCATGAAAGGAACGTGTATGCGGGAGACTTGATTGGCCGGAATTTCCGCGAGTACCAACCGGAAATTTTTCCCGCCCAGCATCAGCTGACAGCTGTTTGGAAAATAATTTAGTTCCGCGGGAGCGATCGAACAGCTAACACAGATCCTCCAAAACAACTCACGGCACATATGTAAACGGTGTACTCAAGTGGCATTTAACAGCGATGGATTAACCACTTAATACGTCTACCCATCAAACATCAGTCATACAGCCGACGAGATGGATACGAAGATTTGGTTACTATGGTAACTTTCGATGTTTATTTAACGATTTAAGGCCGTTTTTTAGAAACAAAATTAGCTATAAATTAAATTAGCCCTTAACGATAAGTTAGCTTCAAATTTTAGGGGCGTTTATAAAAAAAATAGTTTTAGTTAGTTAAAATTAGTTTGGACTGAACGCCATCTATAATATTGCAGAACCCTAAATACCCAAAAGTATTCTCCATATATAATGTTGGCTAGTTTTATAAAAATAATTTTTTGATAAGTGCTTTGTATATGATTCTACAATTTGCCACATTGTATGCATATGCGTGGAACTCTCTGACAAGCCATTTGGGTTATAGGGACCACGAATGCTAAACGCAATAAATAGATGTAGTTAACTATACCGGAAAACTGTCGCACAACTGTATTGATATTGAGTTGTCTTTTTCGGGGTTAAGTTCTCGATTCCATTTTATTTTTCATCCGAAGGAGTCGTCTTCCGTGATTCATGCTTTGAAATAACAAAAATTGTGAAAAAGTGCAAGAGAAACTTAGACAAATGACGGAGATACAGCGTGTTCCTAAAATGTTACGCTAATTTTTTCCCTTAAATATGGCCAAGTTCTACGCCCTTGGCGTCTCGCTAAGACCTCCTTACGGATGATTTGTTGATTATTTTTATCCATAAACCGGCCTTTATTTGGCGTAAATTACCTCTTTATTATTCACAGAACTGACAGCATCAATAATGAAATAGATTTAATAATATTTTTTAAGGGCCAGAATAGCGTCAAAATCTAATTCCGAGCATACAATTTCCTAAAATTTTCCGATGGAGGACCCCCCGAATACTCTGGTAAGGGGGGCCCCATCATGAGCCCAAGCCGAGGGCTGCACACCCCTGACCGCCCCTGGGTTTCACCACCCTAATGCAATAATCTTATCTTTGCAGGCAATATTTGATCTTGGCGACGGCGGCAGGGTCTATCATAGACCGAGGACCGCCCTCCCCCGCCAACAAGGAGCTGTTTATCTTGGATGTTGACGCCGGGAGTGATGACGCGGTTGCCATAGTGATGACCGCGTCCAAGCTGGCGAGGCGTGAGAAGGGATTGGAAGTGGTGGCCATCACCTGCGTCAACGGAAACACGCATCTCGACAACGTGGTCGTCAATGTGCTCAAGACACTCAAGACCATGAACAGACTCGACGTACGTAACAACGAAAAGGGTGTGCATAAGGGTATATTGGTTTAAAATAGGGTTTCTAGGACGAGATATAAAATCCATAAATATTGTGCATTCGAGATTCTGCACACTAAATGAACTTTAATGCTAGTTTTTACCTCGGAAAATTATATTCAACATTATAATTTGATTATAATTGATGAAATAATGTAATTTAGCATCATAAGTAGATAATATCAGAGTCAGGGGCGGACGTCCGCCCCTGACGCTGATACTATCTACTTATGTACCTTTATATTCTATCGGCCAGTACTGGCCGCGGTTCCAGGGCCGATTACGATTTTACGGCAAACCACATGCCAGGAAAACTGAATTGCTTCATGATAATGATTTCGCTTGCTCATAGTCAAAAAATCAATGGGAATTTTACCTGGAAAGTTTGTTTTGATAGTTTGAAAGATAGATTTTGATGATTTGATGGATATATTTGAGGGTAAAGCTCAATGCATACTAAGCCAAAGGCGTGTAAAATCCACACACTTGGGTTCAATGGCGTATCTAGAGAGGGACTAGGATGACTATACTCCCTCCCTGGGGTATCTGCCACGCCCCTCATAAGTGTATGGAATATTTTTGTTTTCAAAGGTAGCTCCTATCTTGTGGTCTATACCCAAAGTTTACCGAGATACGTTTTCACAGGATCGATGGCCTTGTACCTAAATGAGTTAGGCCATCTGTTGCTTCCACCTTGACGCCAATTCTTGATGTATATAATTCCCAATGTCCTCGAAACTTGAGGAAAAAGGTCCTCTCAAGCACAGGCCAAAGTTCATTAATTTAGCCGCACACTTCCGTATGATTTTTTCAAGAATCGACTCCTCAGTAACCTTCGCACGAGATTATTTTGGTTGTCTTACGGAAAGTGAAGAGTTTTTGCCCAAGAAAGAATAGACTTTTCTGTTGCTGTGACTGGAAAAGGCATCCAAGTTCACAACGCATGCATGGCTAAGGAAATTATAAAGGTACTTCATTTTGTGAATTTTAGAAATAAGTCCGGAATTTTCAGTCTCTTACCCTATACGAGGTATTAAATTTATGTATGGACATCAAAAATAAAACACACTTTCTTTTATATCTAAGAAGTATCCTCATGCTCATGTCGGATATAGAAAGGAACGACTGATTTCTCCTTGAAAATGTTTCAATACTTAAGATATAAAGTAAACTTTCCAATTTTGAATTGGCCGTACCATTGACCACATCGATAGCTAAAGGTGATTTTAAGCTGTCTATAATGGAAGTTATGACTAAAAATAGTTAATCAATAACAAATTCAATTAATTTTGGCTGAATTTTATTATCCTGAGAATGAATTAAAATAACAGGATGTTAGGTGAATACATCATTAATTCAGCAATATTGGTTGTATTTTTATGTGTATGTATGGGGCATTTCAGAATTGAGAAAAGGTTGAAAGGATTCTTATACCGAGACGATTCAGTCTCATGCAAGCTGATGTGAAAGTTAGTAAAACAAAATAGCCTCGATGGGATTCAGAAAAGAATTGCTGGTTGCGGCACGTTCAGGATGTAATATTGGTCACATTTTAATGTACAATCTACAAGATACTTCGCAAGTTTCATCAAAAATTGTGTAGCCGGAGGTATTAGGGCACGAGCCTTTGCGAAATATAGATAAAAACTACTCGTTGTGAGATTTGACGGACTAATTTCGACCCTGAATGCAATAAAAAATCAATAATTTGCTTGATTAATTCGCAAGTAATTCGCGTACGAGTATATTCATATATTCCTCATTGCACAAATTTTTTTTTCATAATCGGATATTATTAGCGATTGCTTCCACAGCCCAAAGTTTAAAATATTTCAAAAACTCATAAAATTTCGGGTTCAAATACCTTTGGAGACCAAGCCATAAAAACCGCTATCATTTAAGTAGAACTAAATGACGGCTTAACCATTCAGTATTAAGGCCTACTTACACGGTACATTTACACGTAAGAGTTAATGCCTGTTTGCGTGGATGTCTTTTGCGGATTGGAACGGAACATATGCGAATGCATAAAACAAATTAGAACATGTCCTGTTTTCTGTTAATGCGTTTGCACAAGTTGGGCGGTTACACGGTGCATTTTCGTGTTCATTCACGCACTCATACATTTAGACATTGACTCGTACGTGTTAATGTATCTTGTACTCAGGCCTTTACGAAATACACAGAATATTTAATTAAATCGATGCATTTTCTATTCGTGCATATTGATAACAAATTTCCAGCATAGGTAACCCACACAGTATACAAGCACTCCCCGAAGCAAATATACGCGTTGATGCGTAGTTTTTCGCGGCGTTCTCTCGCGGTGAAATCCACGCGGTGAAACCCAGAAGCATGGAGACATCAAATATACGTGTTTATATAAATATAAGTGTTTGGTGACCAAGGTTATTAAATCTGCTCTTCTTTCCAGATCCCTGTGTTCCGTGGCTCCTCGAAATCTATTCTGCGCACTCCTGAGACGGATGACTTCTTCGGATTGGACGGCTTCGGCGACTTTCTGTATGAAGGCGCTCCTGATCCAAGGGCTCTTCTTCAGAGGGAGCACGCAGTCAGTGCCCTCATCCGACTTGTTAATGCAAATCCAGGTGAGCAAATGCGTAATAGAACTTCATGAGTGGCGCTAATAATTATCCTAGTTCATCCCCGGTAACCGTATCGTAGCAACGCGTAAGCCTGAATCACAAGTCATTTTTTCCGTCCTTCACGAGGGATAGTTCTAGCGATCACTCCAATGATGATGAAAAAATGACCATTTCACTCAATAATTTTCCGCAGTGGCAAAAGGGATGGTTACTGCGGTTAACTGCATATAACTTTGCAACGCCGAAACGTTCCAGCATAATTATAAGATACGAATACTTTCGCGGCTGAATCTCTCAAAAAATGAAATACCATAGTTATATATCTAAGTGTTGCTACGTTACAGAAAAAGGGGATGAACCTTAGTAGTTATGTTCGAAATTGCGTTTTGAAACTTATTTTCAAATGCATTTTAAAATTTTAAGATGACACGAATATGTTCGTGCCTACGTTCGTGCCGTTAAAGATATTAAATCACATTATTATTCATCTAAAGCCTGAATCAATGAACTTTTTTTACCGTCCCTCAGAATATTGCTTTCCAGGGACCAAAAGAGTGATAACTCGACCCATCATTTTTTTTTAATCAGACGGTCATTCCCACTGTCCCTATTTCCATCGCTTATTCCGACTGTAACTATAATATTTCATTTTTCGAGAGATTCAGCCGCAAACACATTCGTATCATCTTATAAGTATGTCGCAATTAACCGCAAGAGTGGAAGAATGCGGACTTCCTAATGATGGAAAATTGTACGCCTTTTTCATAATCCTAGTTCCAGACACGATAAAAAATAAATTTTTTTCACGTTTGCGAAATTTCGGTGTAGGTTTAATTGCCTCAAAACGGCCGTCATTGAATAAAGTCAAGAAATTAAATTATCATAGGTACTGGAAAATCGAATCCTATGGTGGCCAAGCAATACGGGTCTAGTTCCAAGGAAAATAACAATTCGAATGTCGAATTATATGGAACCAGTCATAAATTTAAAAAAAAATCCTATTCTTGCCAACGTTTTCCCCTGTAATTTCTGAGCCATTATAGGCAGGTTGGGAGAAATTTTAAATCGGCGAATGGTGTGAACAGAGCTTCGAATGAATATTAAAATAACGGAAAACAAAAAGAGCAAAATTTTGGCCGGATGTTTAATTAAGATTTTTTTTCTTAGCCAATCCCATTAAAGTTTTTCGACCTAAAATTATTAGTTTCCACTGAATGTAAACTTGGTGTAATGGACGACGTCAGCTTTTATTTGCCTGTTCCTGTGACGAATAAAAACTCAAAACACTTGATTCGAAACAGGCATTTTAGGTCTAATCAAACGACATCGAAAAAATTACAATTGGAAAATTCTTTCGTATTCAACAGTTCCAGCAAGTCATACAAAGGAATGATTTTTCATGATTATAATTTCCATATCTGACCACACTGAGAAATAACTACAATATTGGAAAAGAGCTATTACCACGATTTTTCTTATAAAAATGATCTTAATTCAAGGTTTTAAATTCTTTGGA
Organism: Ischnura elegans; assembly: GCF_921293095.1. NCBI lineage: Eukaryota > Metazoa > Arthropoda > Insecta > Odonata > Coenagrionidae > Ischnura > Ischnura elegans. Next base: position 24,018,699 of record NC_060257.1, on the reverse strand, counting down.
TAAATGGCTTGACGATGGAAGATTATTATTTCTCTTAATTTCCACCAAGTTAAACCATACAGACTGATTTGTCAGCTGATTGTGGGTTACAATTTTCCCGAAAGTAAAAGTTCAGTTTTGTAAAATTTCCCACATTCCAAATATCATAACATTTCATACAAACGCCATGCATTTCATCCCAAACTTAATTTTTAGGAAAAATAAATATCCTGGCCATTGGACCACTGACCAATATCGCCTTAGCTACCCGACTCCAACCAAATTTTATGAAGAATGTGAAACGTATCTACGTACTCGGCGGTGCAGCCAATGGTAAGTTTCATTGTTTTGTTCAATGTTTTTATTTCAATTATGTATATATACTCGCTTTTGCTCGTTGGGGGGGCTCTGCCTCTGCAGACCCACGAAAAAGACCTGCGCCTGTTATCGTTACAATGGAAGTTCTTACACTTTGTTACTTAAGGATCGTTTACTTTCAATTGGCTAGATTATATATATGCAATATTTCCACTTTCAAGTAAAACGAGCGTATGGTACGTAGGTTTCAATATGAAAATTTTTATAGAAGAGCAACGTTTTTTCTGTGGGACTAAAAAAATAAAATAAAATTCTGCGAGTCCGACAGAGTGTCTAAATTATGCAATTCAAGTACAAAAACCGTTGAGAGTTATCATTCCACCGTAACACTCAACTTATACTTAATTTCAGACCATAAAGAATTTATGAAATACAATGAACTACAGAACTACATTTTAGTTGATAAAACGTTACATAAAGGAAGTAATTACTGAAGAAAGTATAGTTATAAATACCAGTTTATGATTGACCCATCGCAATTTCTATTCATATGGGACATTTAATATTCCAGTTACTATTACCAAACATTTTTGATAAATTTAGTTCGATAAATACTATCAAAATGGCACCCATCAGTTCGTTAAAATAACTAAGATCAAACGCATAGTATACCCGACGTAGCGTGAGCCGATTAAAGGTTTTACAAGCAGAAAACAGTTTTTTTATTGGAAATCATAAAATTACGAGTTCAATTTAGGTTTCCTCAAAATAAATTTAAAAAAGCGGCGGAGAAATGTGCCTGCACAGGGTATTGAACAAGGGCCCCCACGCGTATTACACTAATCTATTTACAGGCTAATCGGTTGCCATGATAAATATTAAAAACATGTTTTATTAATTATTTTTCAAATTACTCAACCAAATTCTTGAAATTTGAATAAGATGTGACAGCAGTTTCCCTTCGTAAACTTAAGAGAGGATGATACACACAATTGAATTGCGTAGGAACTGAATATCAATATATAGTGAAAATGCGCAAAGTGGAGACCCACAGCATGAATTGGGCCTAGTATGACGAATTTCATCGAAAGGTTATTAAATCATAATCGCGAATGATACCGTTGTAATTCACGACATACGATTTCTGCGGTTAGGCATCCTGCCAGGTAGAAAAAAGGAAAAGGAAACTGTAATTGTAAAAACTTTATTCAAAGGATATCTCTCTTAACTATTAAACCTCTGGGTGCAAACTTCTTTGCTGGGGAATGTGTTCACACTGTGTTTTGACCCACACGCGCACGGACACACCTAACGATCAAAGCAGCAAGCTGGCCACGCGCGCGGCATACGGAAATCGTTTTTTTCGATTCAATTCCTTCCCGAGCAACGCAGGGGGGCCTGCTGGTATTTAATAAAACATTGGGTAATGTGGTAGCGCTTAGCTGCATCCAGGGTTCAAAAATAGGGTGAACCCTTCGGACAACCTCAAATAAAAATAATCTTCAAGTGCACAATCAGACGATTTCCTCCGTTTTTCATTTGTTTCTGTAAATTATATAGTTCATTCATAATTTTTTGCCCGTAACATGAGATCTGTTTCCGATATTCAGAGTAGATCGTAGAGAAGTTATCAAATTAACTAAGCTTTGTCTTTGGAGAAACATGGCAAAATAATGAAGTGATTTTTTTTCAAATGTTCCGCTGTTTGCCAACGGCATTTGTGCCAAGATAAAAGATGAATCAATATCTTTCAAAATTTGAGTCAGTTTTGAGTTTTACAAAACATCAAATTTATAAGCGCCATATTCAGGCTGGAGCTGTACTTAAATGGTATTCGCAAATAAAAAAAAACTAAAACATTTTATGTTAAGCCCACCCCACCTCTAGAATGCATATCTTCGGCTTGCGAATTGTAACATGTTCGCTATGGACAAAAATAATGGCAACAATTACGGCCGTCACTGAAAAAATTCAAATCTGAAGTACAAAGTGCAATTTTAGAGCCTTCCTGAGGTATTTCTTGTCACGTTCACGTTTTCCGATTGACCTTATGGTTAAAACACGACCTGTTCGCAATGTCATTCAATCCTAGTCGTTCGAGCATGACTCCCTTGGTATTTGTTTGGAATACCAGTGAGGAGTGAAACGAAAATTATATGAACTTGACAGTCGCAGAAGTTTTAGAAGATTGTTTATCGCTATTCAATATCGCATACCAATAACAATGAGTTTCAATTGGAACATGCATTTGTTTAGAGAATTTATTTTTTCCTCGTCTTCGAAACAGCTTATTGTTTAGATTTTAAAATATGAATTCTTTTTTTCAGTTTCCAAGGACATTGCTGATTATTTTTTTCATTTTCATAGAAATATGGCGAGAAAGTGAAATGCCACTTAACAAAACAAGATTCATTGTCCGAAAAATTTTAATTTGAAGCCACTTAAGGCATTCCGAGATCGTCAAAATTTTCAAATCTATTGTCAGCAATTTTGCTTAATGGAGAAGACACGTAGTTAAAAGAAAAAAATATCTTTCTTGCTTCAGATCTTTGTTCAAAATAAATGCGTTGAATTTTTATAATTATCAACAGATGTTAAAAAGTTCCTCTCCCAAAAGAAAATATTTGTAAATTCGTAAAGAATTCTCACATAAATGTTTTCATGTAGCATTCCTGCGTTGGTCGCGTTTAAGATGAATCATACTTCGACTTAAAACGCATACTACTAACATATTTTGGATGTCCATGCACTGTCAATTATGGATTTTCACTCAAAGGCCAAATTTGAAATCAAATATTCTTAACTTACCGATATTGTAGGCACTTAGTAACTGGAAAACCAACATCTGGAGGCAATACGGATGGCACGGCTGAGCAACTACATTTCCTGAGAGAGACTATGAGAGGAAAACGTTTAATTCGTCCAAAAACCAACCTTGAAATTTAAACACGCATTGTTATGCATCGCAAGTGTACAAAAACAAGCTGTGAATAAAAAGCAGTGGTTTCTGATGCCTCTTTCGCGAGCTATTCCGGAAATGCAGTGTCATTGGTTGAATTTTGTCGGCGTTACGTAGAAGATGTCGCTTACAATAGTTGCCAATCATTGCAGTTTTTGAACAATGATGGAGAATCAATGGGTCATCAAAAGTTACTCATGACGACAAGCAAATTATACACGATGTTTCAGAAGGTATCTGCAATATTTCAAGAGGTGGTCGGGGAGAGAATTTTAAGCATTTCTTTTGCCCATAAACATGGGGTGGCAACTTCTTAGTCACTGAGCTACGGCAACCCAAACATTATTTTTGAATTAACTTTGCAGTTACTCTAAAAATGGCCTTTCTTCCGTATCCAGCCTTTTCGACATTTTTTTGGATTTATAAGGACATTTAATAAATAAGGTTGTACGGAAATGTGCTATTATAATTGAGGGTGTGATAAGACAAGGGGTACTACTGATATCTTTTTCTAAACATAGTTAGGAACAGAAATTGGATAAAGAATGCAAAAAAGATGAACAAGATATTTAGTAGCGCATTTGGTATTCTGCTCGATGTCAGCACAGAACGGAGACTTTTATTATGGAATATTACATTCGATCCTCAGAATTCTCTTAAACCTCATTATCTCCTACACACTCAGTGTATTCCATATCTCATCCAAAATACTCGATCACAACCGTGGAAAAAATTCCTAAAGGTTGTACTTGAAAATTTCCACTCAATACATTTCTGACCGGATTTGGCCACATTCAAACTAATTGCTTGGCAATGGCTTTCCCAAAATTCTCAATCACAACACCGGAAAAAATAACAAACACGTCTGATTGAAAATTTTGACTCGATGCATTGCTGACTTGATAAGGCCCTATTCAAACTTTTTTTTTGGATATGGCTACTCGCAATCCGCAGACTTATTCCCCAAGGATTTCATCAAGGTCTACCATGGTGAGAAGATGCCTAGTCATTTTATTCGTGGGTGCGGTGTCCTCGTGACGAACTGGCCATACCTACAATAAGTGTGACCGGAAATGCCTTCAGAAATAAATAGGTGCTGATACAGTGCTTTGAGGTACAAAGGTCATTCACAGGCACGTCGTTTATTTTGCGACATTCGGGTCGCCAACCGAAGAGTTGCTTAGCATATATCTGATTCTCGTGATTTTAATTTTGTTCTTGCTTTACTTTAAACCACTAAAGTTTAAATCCACTCTGTTATCAAATTTAACGATTTTTCCTGCGTTGTAGAACAAAGAAATATTACAGATAGTCAGCTGAAATTAAAATATACCAATCATAGTTTTGTCACCATCGATATATGTTCGATAGTGTCAAAAAATCTTTTCGCTGCCGGATAGATTGATTTATAGAATCAAAAAGGTGTAAATTTAGAAATACACTTCAATTGTAAGCAAGGATGCATTGAAAGCTTTCTAATCGGAGTATTTAATGTCCCAACTTTATCATGTACTTTTCAAAGCTATATTCACTCTAACATCACCGATGTTTCCATCGTCTAGTAATTTATAACTAAATACTGAATTTAAAAAAATAACCAAAACAGAGTATACTCCAGGAAATATATAAAATTGATGGTTGCTGAATCACAGAGTACCAGAATAAATGAGAAAACAAACCTTGGCAATGTTGAAGGCTCTTTGTCAAAGCAAGTGGAAGGAGTACCAAATATGTAAAAAAATAATTTTTTAACACTTTAACAACAGTGCTGTATGCTATGTCTCAATCAATGCCATATCATGAAATAATTAAAAATTCGGAATAAAGCTTACGGTTGCTTCCGAGATAGGACGTCCGTTGCGAGTCTAATAAATATTTATGCCATGCGTACAAATCATATTGTAATATTTCACATCAAATATGCAAAAATTTCTCTGAGAAGACAGAAAAAGGAAGAAGAATTAATATCGTCGATACTCCTATTGTCAATACTCAAATGAATCTCATTGAATAAAAATAAAATTATTTAACTGATGACAAGTAACATTCAATATGCAATAGGAATGAAATTGAACCAATTCTCACTGTCTGTAGGAAGTAAATATAGTCAAAAGAGGTTATTACATGCATTTGGTATCCCATGCACCTTCAATGGGGAAGGAAGGAGTTGCTGAGCTTGCCTATATAAGGGTAGCACTATAATTCTTTCGCGTTCGTGGACCCCGCAAGAAGTTTGTTTTGCGTAGCGAATTCTTCTATATTATACACATAAACCATATTCCATCGTCATAAAACAACAATCATTATCATTTCAAATTTTTGCATTACTAAAGCTATAAAAATTAGCTGTATGTTTTAGAGCACTAAATCATTTATTCATGCAATTCTTAATTGTTATTCGTCACAGGAGTTGGAAATATCAAGCCAGGAGTTGAATTCAACTTCTACATGGATCCACATGCTGCGGAGATTGTTTTCAACGAAACTGCAAGGCCAATATGTCTCGTCCCTTGGGAGACCGTTAAAATTCGCTCAAAAGTCTTTATGGTAAGTTTTACCTTATATGCAACTCATATGTATTGTTTATTGAGTTATTAAAACTCTACTTTAGCCAGAAATCTGAGCCACCAAGGTAATAAAAGTAAGATAAAATTTGGTATAACCACCGGCTAAGAATGAGGACTCGAGATTGAATCGGGTTCAATTCGCACTTCGATCGTTGTTTATTCCAACGTCCTTCAAATCATTTGAACACTTTGAATTTTGGTATGGCAAAACATTGGTATTGAACCTTAAGGTAGTATTTGGGGAGGGCATACGAGCCAATCATCTATTATAAGTACGATTATATTAGTCACACCTCATATAGAGCCATGGGAAGCAAGGCTCAACTGTACTTTGACTCACATAAAAAGAATGAGCCCATTCTATTGCTGCAATCATACTCTACTACATTGAAGTCTGAATTGCACTATCCATGATCTTGCACAGTGGCCCCGACTCCATGGGGCCTGAGGGGGCCCGAGCCCCCTCAACAATTCGTTATGGGTGTGAGGAAAAAATGTGTCAGGCTTGTCGATTTTCCCCGGAGTGTCCAGATATCGAGATTCGAGTTATCAGGGTTCTTCTAAAATCCCTAAAAAAATTAAAACTCACTACTTATAAAATTTCCCGGGGCAAGATCCCCGGTTTGGGACCCCCCCTATATTTTTTGTGAGTCGGCATCCCTGATCTTGCACAATTTTCAAGAAAACTAGCGAGTACTCATGGAACTTTGGAAGGCACAGTGGCACTCATGGCTGTATTCCAAAGCGTTGCTCAATTCTTGATCCTGATTCTAACTGGACTCATTGGATATATTGGTATTACGAGACATCATTCTAGTGTCAAAGCTCGCTCAGGCAATATACCATAGTTGATAGGTTGGGTCCCAAAGTCGCCAAATTCCAAGATATCCTCCGCCGTTTCCTCATGAATTGAAATAAAATCTCTCTCGTCAATTTATTTCCACGTCTGATACTGGACAGTGGCGCAGCGAGGGAGGGGTTTTGGGGATAAAACCCCTCCAGGGCTCAGAGAAATCTTTAAGTTTAACCCATTTTACTTAATTGGATTAGGATTACTTATAGAATAGTGTTAGGATTAATTAAATATTCCTCAGAAAGCCGTGAAACTCGCCATTTTGAACCATTAATCTTAAGCTTTTTCAGAAGGAGGTCCCCCGCAAATTCCTCTTACCCTAGCAGGTATGCAATACTACCACACTCCCAAATATTAGTTGCGCTAAAACCCCCCCAACCCCAGCCTTGATTCTTCGCTGAGCCCCTGATCCTGTACATATTCCGGTAATGCCAGATTTGATAAGCGAGGGACCACATATAACAGGAGTTGAGGAAAATTAATCGCATTGTAAATTTTACCCCTGAAATTTACGACATTTACTTGATCTCACGAGAATTCAGCTGCCGTTAGTTTCTAAAATATAAACTCAAGCTCTACTGTGGCCAGAAATCTGAGCCACCAAGGTAATAAGTAAAATAACACCGACTAAGAATGGGCACTCAAGGTTGAGTCGAGTTCAGTTAGCACCTCTATCGTTGTTTATTCCAACGTCCTTCAAATCATTTGAACACTAGATTCGTTGTTATGGCAAAAAATTGGTCCCCAAAATCAGAACTTTTTCATGAGTAGTATGCCTTCACGCGTGCCTCATAAGTCGCGTCCGGTTCGATGTGGGGACTAACATCCTCAACAATAAAGTGCATCGATAGATGTATACAGGCCGTTTTACACGGGGCACGGAATCGCGCAGGTTAGAACTGCATTGATTTCTAAAATGGCATGGAATTGCTCGAATGCATGAACGAAATTAGAACAGGGGCTATTTTTACATCTCACGTCCACGCATTCTCGCATGTGTTCTAGCAATTCACCGCTTTACACGACGCAATTTTGACTGCGCCTTCGTACACACGTCAGGTTGTGCAAGTGCGTGCCTCGTGTAAAACGGCCTTTAAAGTCAACGCTTCTGTCACGTGATGCAAGACGCAAAGCTTCCTACGGCAACATAGAAACAAACCCAAACAATAGGGTGGTTTCCTATTATTTTTTTATTGCCTAAATCGAAAGATTATTACTCCTTGAGTACGTATTTCACGGTTTTAGATTTTTAAATGACGATATCTATTTTTCGCGATTAAATGAAATGTGAAAAATTTCAAGCGCGCGAAAACGCGACGCTCAAGTATGAATGCTGGGAAAACTCCGTGTGACGTCGTTCTGGTTCCCGCTGCCGCAAGTGAAGTGACCTTGTGGCGAGGCTTTGAGCGCTGATACGACGCAGGATGCTAGTAGCTAGCGGGTATCCAGCTAGCTGGTAGCGCTTGGCTTAAATAATGATTATTACTGCCCTATCAAACGAAGGAAATTTTCCGACCTTAGGCAGTTTTATTAGGTGATTATTGAGACATGTTTCCCTGAGCTCTGTGCCTCATGCATGCATGGTAATCTCAGACGATGTAAAACTCCTATCTACTCGTATAAAAACTAGGTCCCTGTGACGTCACGTGGAGTGGCATTGCATGGGCGCCAATCTGGCCTTTTTCAAATGAGGATAAAATTGACCATTGCCTTTCGTTCAAACCGGTATTTCTAAAACCAAATAATTGGTATATTATGTATACACTACTGGTGGGTAACGAATCGCAATCAATGCTTTTCGTTTCCTTTGATGAAGGAGAGTACCCTATTCAGCCGGAGCTGGAGACTATTTCTGGCTGGCTTTTCTTTCCTCTTATCGCCTCGGATGCAGCTATCTCTGCAAAAAGACAACCAATGGTTTTAAATGTGAAACCGTGTTTACACGATTCATTTACCGGTGGCACGTGGCTGGACAACTGCGCGGATAGATTCACCAAATAAAAACTAGGCTATTTCCTGGTCTAGCTACACGTGATAAGGGGAAATACCGTTTCGAAAATTCTAGTTTTTTAATTGGAAATTTTGTACCTGCTAGCATCCTCGGACTTGTTCGAGGTCAAATAAAATGTGATACAGGCTTTAATCGATTGTTTACACGATTGCAGGATTGGAGGAAGAACGTGATGGGAGCTGTCGATACTCCAGTCGCTCGGTTGCTGAACCTTGCCGAGAGGATAGCGAGCAAGAGTGACGATGAGCAATGGATCAGTTCGGACAGCTACGCGGCGTGGATGGCCCTCAACTACGACTCCAACAAGAGACCCGGGTCCACTTGCGGTGGATTCCCGCTCCACGGCAGCGTGCTCACGACATGCGGAGACGAAGCCGGTGCTCTGATGGTGGACTATGCAAACAACACGGGCAAGCCGGCCAACTTCGAGCTCATCGAGCAGATCAACGTGGAAGCATTTAAGGACACTCTCGTGAGGATCGTCAGCGAGAAATGAGCGACGCAAAAGGGATCGATGGAATTGATCGAGTGAATCGAATCTTTTTCGTCAAATAATTTTTTTTAAACAGAGAAAACTACAGTGAAATTTTCTCGTTCAAAGTTTCCATTTTGCTTACAAGAGCTCAAAGACTTGCAGCAGCCGGAACTTTGAAAAATACATGAATAAAACGAATAAATAAAAAATATGAAACATGTGACTTTAAAGCTTGTGTTTTTCGATTATTTTTCGGCAGCTCTTAATTCTAAGTTTTCCAACTTTCCTTTGTAAGATAAAAGAGCAGCCATCTGAGGAGATAGCTACACTTCTTTTTATTACACTGGGGAACACAAATTGCATGTGCTACCCGAAATAGCCCTTGGTTAACACAATTATCGACATATTTGACACTTATTTGGCACAGGTAACCATTGGAATCAAAATATTTCCCAAATTTTGGTATCTCACTTCAACGTAGAGATTCCAAAAACCGTTTCACCTTGCCCACCCCTAGACCATGGCTTGCACCCCCCCCCCCCCTGGTTATGATCCTGGGTACGCACACAAGTATTCATTGTTATTTATTATTAATATTTCAGTAGTAAAATACACAAAGGAAAGTTTTTTAGGAAAAAAATGTATATCTGAAACACATAAAAAAATTGGAATCGCTCTGCACATTAGAGCAACGTAAATTACCGCCGAGGAAAAAGATAATGGTTGAAATAAACGATATGAAAACATCAAGTAATTCACACATTTCTCCGATGAGATAAGGAAAACAGCTAGGAAATGCGTTATGTCTTCACTTGCCTCGTGATAATGCAGATAGGTTACCTATATATAGTATCACCCAATGCTAAAGTGGTTTTGGAATTGTTTTCTCTCCGTGTTTGCAACGGTATACCTTGTCAGATACCAAGCGAAAGGGGATTAAGAGACGTACGATTTTTCTCTAGGGGGACAGCATTATATCTTCCTCAAGTTTATTTTATAATTATATTTATAATTATTTTTTCTAATATAAATAATTTTATCTACCTCTGCATCAAAGAGGCTAGTACCACCATGTACCTAAACAGTGGAACTTACAAATTCATTATTTTTTCCAATATAATTTCAATTCATCGTCGAAAACTTTCAATCTGGTATACAACAAATTGTATTTTCTTTTATAAACTTTTATTTTAACAGTCTACTAGTTTCGACGTTTACACCCTCATACTAGTTGACTGTTAAAATAAAAGTTTGTGGAATAGTACTGTATTTTGTTCCACCGTGAAAATGTCATCGTTCCACCAAGTAATGCCCAAATCAGTTGATTTTATTCTTTTATAACTTAAAGATAAATTTCGTAGCAGGAAATCAATGGAAATATATATTTCTAAATAGAGAGAAATAAACCGGAAAATATCGCTTGTCAGTGGTGCCGTAACTCGAGAAGTTAATATTTGTTCCTTTATCTGCAGAACTCAAAACATGTTTTATTGATATGAATTTATCTATGAGTTCTAAAGCGTTTTCAGTTTCGAAGAAAACATTCTTCACCATTTATTGTTTCCCGTAGTCCTACCACTTCCGTTACTCTTGATTATAAAGCTCTGTCTTTGTGAAAATGTCTTTCTTTGTGTGAAGGTAACGACATCGGCGTACCCAGCGAGGGGCAGGAGGGGGGGGGGGGGGCAGCTGCCCTCCCCTAGAAACAAAAATGGCAAAAGTGTTTAAGCAAAACCAGTTCTGAATTGAAATGAAAGTATTCAACAAATTTCCTTTAAACCCACGAAAAATGATAGGTTTTAATATAAGATATGTAACTAAAATAAAACTATATTTTCGAATGTCACAAGTTGGCTTGCTCCCCTCCTAGACCATGGCTTGCCCCCCCCCCCCCCCCTTTAGTTATGATCCTGGGCTCGCCCTTGGGTAGAGAGGAGGCAAACCAACCTACGGGTCTAATATAAGAGTGGCTTTGAACTGAGCATAAATTAAATGCGATATTTTCAAATCTTCAGACAAGTTTTCCGCCCATGTGTAGCGCTTTACCAATAACACATGGTCTCAAAAACATGCGGCACAATATTAATCCTGAATCATCCGATAGATAGGTCTTAATCCATAAATTAGGGAGTGGCAGAAATGACAGTGTAAGAAAAGGCCCAGGGGAATCCGGTCCGTCCACGTCATTTCAATAAACCGCCTAAGCTTCTCGTTTACATTCATACACGGCTAATATTAAAATTATTTCATTTGCATACATTTTTAATGTGCCATACATTCGACTTTCAAAAACTGCTGGTGAAGTGCAGTGTCCATTTTACTAAAAGAGTAATGGAAGTTTCATATTTGCTTGGATATGTTCGAATTTCACAAAATTCTGTGAAATTTCGGCATTTTTTTTTTACACTTTGGAGTCCTCTAACTTTCTCGCATTTATTTCTTGCAAAACAATCCCGATTGGTGTAAAATTTTAGGTTTTCCCGGCGTATAGATTGATGAAAATTTTCTAACATTGAGAGAGTCAACCCAATACCACACCAGGTGGGAATCCCGAGAAATATTTCATCAATCCCGATTGGTATTTTCTTCGTTAATTACAAAAACCATTAAATATATTAAAATTACAATAAATCGGAGATAGCCGGGTAGAAAATATTACTTTGCTGCGTTGAGTTGACGTGCACACGGAAACAAAGTATTTGATAATAGCTATCGAACAAGTATATGGTACGAAGTATATTTGTTAAGTATACTGAAACTTTGATACAAATAATAAAGCACTTGATTAATGTTATCAAGAGTTCTTGGAGGATCTTTTCGAAGATTTCAATATTTCATAATTTTATCAATTGAGCAAAAGAGTTTGATAAAAATGACTGCAAAAATTCGATACGGTTCAGAGCTTCGTAAGTTTCATCGAAGTGACGATTAATTTTACGAACGTGCTTGCCTGCTTGGTAACAAATATCAATCTCTCAATTGTTTGGTTTGATAGAATTCACTAATCGTTTTGAAAAATCAATTTAAAGGTATGTTGTTCCTGTCAGTTCTTTTTTTGTTTTCAATACCGAATTCAAGTTGAAAAATTCCTAAACAAATCTTCCTTAAAAGATAGGTTGGTTTCTTGGTTGGTTTATGATGCCTTCATTTTAATCGCTAGTAATAGCGAGAGCCTTTATATGTTAGTTACGTTCATTTTTCTGTTCATTTTCGTTTCAATGTGCAATTTTATCCGCAAGCTGGTACATCTAAGACACTGCAAGTAGGATGAGTACAGTTATAGGTATTTTATATTCAATTATTTATATTACGAAAATCAGATTCCTTTGAGTGACTAAGTTATTTAGCTGTTAACATCTTAACGATCATAACTTTTGTAATACATCGTTTATCAAAAGTTGTCAATTGCAACTCACGAGATTATTTACTTGCGTATTATCATATACTATTAACTATAATTAGAGCATTCCTTAAGCGTTATCATTCGCGCTCATGATGAATAATCATGTGATAAAATTCGTCATACTAGACCCAAATCATGCCAAGGATCTCACCTACACGTTATAGTCAACTTACATCATTGTAAAAAGCTGTCAAAAATGGCGTTTCAAAGTGGCAACAGATATCAGCCTTCTATTGTATTAAAATTGGGCCTCCTCAGTGGGCCACCGCTTGTTCGGTGCCATCACATAAAAAACGAAAGGTATCAACGCTGTAGAACAACTTAGCTACTAAATTTTCCGCTTTCCGAGTTATCGCAGCGCACCAAATGACTCCTAGATAAAAAGAACGTGTCCACGGGAGACTTGATTTGCCAGAATTTCCGCGAATACCCACCGGAAATTTTTCATGCCCACCATCAGCCGATCGTGGTTTCGAAAATAATTTAGTCCCGTCGGAGTGATCGAGCAGCTACCAGCGTTCCTCTAAGACAATTTCTCACGACACGGACGTAGCCGCTGTACTCAAGTGGCATTTAACAGCAATAGATTAACACAAAGTAACTCTACCCTACAAACATCTGTCATAGAGGCGACAGGATGGACACGAAGATCTGGTTCCTATGGTAACATTTATTTTGAAATTAACGAATCATGAACTATATAAGTGATTTAACACTTTCCCGGCGAACAATATTTGAAAAATCTTCTCGGGATACCGCGCGGGTAAGATTATGTAAGAGCGCCGACGTTTCGCGTACCGACTCGCTACCCATTCTCACGGCTACTGACAGAAAATTCGAAGTGACCGTTGAAGCCCAGCATTAGGAGGGGCCGGATTGGTCGAGATCCGATTTTCTGTCAGTAGCCGTGAGAATGGGTAGCGTGTCGGTACCCGAAACGTCGACGCTCTTACATAATCTTACCCGAGCGGTATCCCGAGAAGATTTTTCAAAGATTTATAAACTGTTTACAGAAAGAATTCGGCATGAATTAAAATTACCACTTAGGGATAATTGGCTTCACAAGGTTATTTATAGGAAACAAGGGGACTGCGTAGAGGAAAGTTAATTCCATTCAATAGAAAGCTGATTTCTGTTGCCGCTTCGGTCGCATTTAAATCTGTTTTTAAAAATCTCCGCGGTGCGGTAATGAGTGCAATGCGATCCACTTTTTTCCAATATTTTGCAATGAATTTTTTTTTAATGTGCGAGGAATAGCATTGGGCTTTTATGAACTTGATAGATCACATCATCACGTACATTAATTTCTGTAAGAACTGCTAATTATAACTTATTTCCTCATGAAACTCGGATCAAGTTGTTCGTCAGCGACGCGGTTGGCGACTTTTGTAAACGCATTTAAGTGCGCGGTAAATGTCTATCTGACAAGCAATTTTGATACTAATTTACGTAGTAGTTTATATAAATTTGTATCCTTATTTTATTATAATTAATTAAATGTGATTAAAGACGATACAGCCGCTTCCGATTTATAAAGTGTATAACTAGACTGTAAGTTCATTGATTGTTAGGCGGTACGAAGTTCGCCGGGTCAGCTAGTTAATTATAAAAAAATTAAGGATACAAATTCAATAAAACTACGTAAATGAGTATCAAAATTGCTTGTCAGATAGACATTTTCTTTATTGAATCAACATAGGGTGAATCGGAGCACGTTTACGCGGTTTTTTTCAATGAATTTTCTTACGTTTTAGCTTAAGAAATTTGGGGCATTGTGGTTTTATAAAGAGTATAATTAACCTTAGCCGTCGCGCTTTTGCGCGCTTGAAATTTTCCCTTTTCATTCAATCGCGAAAAATAGATATCGTCATTTAAAAATCTAAAAGCGTGAAATACCTACTCCAGGAGTAATAATTTTTCGATTTAGGCAGTACCTAAAGAAAATACGAAACCACCCAATTCTTCGGAACAGGATAGAGGTTTCACCACTCTTAAACTCATCTTCTCCTTGCAGGCAATTCGTCATGATGGTGGCAGTGTCTGTCATAGACGGAAGATCGCACTCCAAATCCTACAAGAAGGAGCTGTTTATCTTGGATGTTGATGCTGGGAGCGACGACGCGGTTGCCATAGTGATGGCCGGGTCCAAGCTGGCGAGGTGTAAGAAGCGATTGGAAGTAGTGGCCATCACCTGCGTCAACGGAAACACGAATCTCGACAACGTTGTCGTCAATGTGCTCAAGACACTCAAGACCATGAACAGACTCGACGTACGTAATACACGAAAAGACTGTGCAAAAGGGTATAGCGGATAAATATTAAGATTCCGGGAGATAGAAAATCCATAAAAAGTATGCACTCGATATCTAACACACTAAATTAAGATTAGCCCCATTTTTTATTTCGGAAAACAATTATTTAAATACCATATTTTAATTATTGTTGAAGATATAATGAAATTTAGCGTCATTAGTAGATAATATCAGAGTATACAGACTGAATCACCGGAATATATTTTACATACTCTTCCAGGGACAGATCCAGCGATTTTTCCAATGATGCAATGGACTTCAGGATCCTCTTTTGTAATATTCGTGTTTCTGACTATGCAGTGGGCCGGATAGGCCAAAACGGTTGGCTAGTTAAGATGTAAGAAATTCGTAACTTGCTTGACATGAATCATACGCATTGGGTTACTATTTTCCTAATTACAATTATGAAATGGATTAGCCGGCATTTTGGAGGAGTTTTATTTAATATCTCGTCATTCCTTGGGATAAAATAAATAAATATAGAGACCTAAAGACCTTTGATATACTTACAAATATCACTTCTAAAGAAGTAAGCATTTGAACTAATGAAGATGATATAGCTACTTGGGTATTACGAAGAGTTTTGCACGGTGTTATGGACAAAATGCTGGCTAGTTGTCTGGTGACAAAATGCAAAATATGTGTTAACACATTATTTACTGTATACATTCATTATAAATGTATTGTTGCATAGAGTTTTCATAAATAGATTAAGCCATTAAGCCATAGAAGGCCATTTACCAATCACGCACGCTGCAATGAATTTTCGAGCGCTATACATTGCTATGAGCGCTTTGTATCGCGATTATGTATCGATGCCATTGTTTACATTGGCCAAAATTCCAAAACATTTAGCGGCCGACTTGAGGATCCTGATTTGTAATATTCTTGGTCCTGGCGAAGTGTCTGGTGACAAAGGTTATTAAGTCCGCTCTTCTTTCCAGATCCCAGTGTATCGCGGCTCTCCGAAATCCATTCTGCGCACTCCTGAGACGGATAACTTCTTCGGCTTGGACGGCTTCGGCGACTTTGACTTCGAGGACACTCCTGATCCAACGGATTTTGTTCAGAGTGAACACGCCGTCAAGGCCCTCATCCGACTCGTGAATAAAAATCCAGGTGTGCAAATATGCAACACTGACTATATATAAATGACTACACTCATAATTACTCTTGTTCTTCCCCAGATACCGCCACGTTGTAACGCACAAAAACGCCGGTAGCGATAATTTTGAACGGTAATGGGTTTTTTCTCGTTGGGTGGAGTATGTAAATGATCTGTTTCGTAAATTATATTTTTGAAGTTTGATTTTTTTATTTTTAACTCAGCTTTACAATATTCTCATACAATAAAAAATTTAGTTTTTCAACGTGGTAGGTAAATGCTGAGGTCTATGCAATGATTCTATGATATAACTGAATAGAAAAAAGGAATTGTATAGATACGTGCAGAAAATCAGTCGTAAATTTAAACTGTTAACCTGAATGTTACTCATAATGCTAGAAACAAAACATGATTTAAAGGAAACAAATAATATGCAGGTAATCAATGATATCGGTCAAAATGACCGCTCTGGTGCTTTTAGCAATATCAGCAATTATTTCATACTTTATTCACCCAAATATAAAAAATTTTGGCGTGTGGTCGAAGGACAAAAATTCATCAAAAGTCACGAAATTTCTACAGTTATTTAACCAACGTGAAGGAAGAGGAGGCCATTCTAAATTCATAAGCAGTCGAAGTGACCGCTCCGGCGCTCTATAATAGTGTTATGACGAAAGGTGATTGCCCAGTAAACGGTTATCCTAATTTTTGAATTGAGTTAGAAATTATAGACACGCAACCTTCGCTAATATATAAAAGTCACAGCGTATTTTTTCAAATATCGTATCCAAATTGATATAAATTGAAAATTGTTAGTGTGGGTTGCCAGTCCGTCTATCACGATTTTTCTCATATAAGTGATCTTGATTCAAGAAGTTTTTCAATTCTATTTTAATGGGATGGCTTAGGATAAAAGGCTTGACGAAGGAAGATTATTATATCTCTTAATTTTCACGAAGATAAACCATATAGACGGCAATTTTCCCGAAAGTAAAAATTCAGTTTGATAAAATTTCCCACACTCAAAATACCTAACCATTCACTCAAACGCCATGCATTTCATCCAAACCTTGATTTTCAGGAAAAATAAATATTCTAGCCGTTGGACCACTGACTAATATCGCCTTGGCTACCCGGCTCGATCCAAATTTCATGAAAAATGTGAAACGTATCTACGTTCTCGGCGGTGCAACCAATGGTAAGTGTCTTCCTCTTTTGTTGAAACATATTAAGTGCTCAAATGGGTATCGTGGTAGCACTTGCATGCGTCTAAGGTTCAAATATTGGGTGAAGATTCCGAGATAGAATCTCCTTGGTGACCCTAATAGGAATATATTTACGCGATGCGTCAAATAACGAATATTACAAAAGAGGACCTTCAAGTCGGCCACTTAATGTTTTGTCACCGACCGCGCATTTAAATAGGTTTACAAAAGTCGCAACTCGCGTCGCTGATGGACATATTGATCCGAGTTTCACGGCGGAATATGGTATAATAGGGCGTTTCCTATTATTTTTTATTGCCTAAATCGAAAGTTTATTACTCCTGGATTACGCATTTCACGCACTTAGATTTTCGAATGACGATATCTATTTTTCGCGATTAAACGAAAATTGAAAAATTTCAAGCGCGCGAAAACGCGACGGCTAAGTATAAATGCCGGGACAACTCCGTGTGACGTCGTTCTGGTTCCCGCTGCCGCAAGTGAAGTGACCTTGGGGCGAGGCTTTGAGCGCTGATACGATGCAGGATGCTAGCATGTAGCTGAGTACCCTGCTAGCTGGTAGTACCCTGGCTTAAATAAGGATTATTAATACCTTATCAAACGAGGAAAGCTTTCCGACCTTAGCCAGTTTTAATAGGTGATTATTAAGACATGTTTCCCTGAGCTCTGTGCCTCATGCATGCTTTGGTAATCTCAGACGATGTAAAACTCCTATCTACTCGTGTAGAAACTAGGTCCCTGTGACGTCACGTGGAGTGGCATCGCATGGGCGGCAGTCTGGCCTTTTTCAAATGAGAATAAAATTGTCCATTCCCATTCGTCTAAACCGGTATTTCTTAAACCAAATAATAGGGTAGTTTCCTTCATCAAAGAAAACGAAAGGCATTGATTGCGATTCGTTACCCACCATTAGTGTATTCATAATACACAAATTATTTGGTTTTTGAAATACCGGTTTAGACGAATGGCAAGGGTCAAATTTTATCCTCATTTGAAAAAGGCCAGATTGGCGCCCATGCGATTCCACTCCGCATGACGTCACAGGGACCTAGTTTCTACACGAGAGGATAGGAGTTATGCATCGTCTGAGGTTACCAATGCAAGCATGAGGCACAGAGCTCAGGGAAACATGTCTTAATAATCACCTATTAAAACTGGCTAATGTCGGAAAGTTTTCTTCGTTTGATAAGGTATTAATAAACCTTTTTTAAGCCAAGCGCTACCGTTCAGCAAGGTACTCAGCTATCCGCTAGCATCCTGCGACGTATCAGAGCTAAGCCTCGCCTCAAGGTCATCTCACCGGGCGGGAGGGGGAACCAGAAATACGACGTACGGAGATATTTCCCGACATTCATACTTAAGCGTCGCGTTTTCGCGCGCTTGAAAATTTTCACTTTTCATTTAATCGCGAAAAATAGATGTTGTCATTTAAAAATCTAAAAGCGCGAAATACGTACTCCAGGAGTAATAATCTTTCGATTAAGGCAATAAAAAAATAATAGGAAACCACCCTATTGTTATATTATGTTTACACTACTGGTGGGTAACGAATCGCAATCAATGCTCTTCGTTTTCTTTGATGAAGGAAACTACCCTATTGACAAAGTAAGCTAGAGGTGGGTTAAACTGTTCATTTTTATGAACCGTTCACTTTGATCCTGTTCAGTAAAAAGAACAGTTCAAAATATCGGTTCATAGTGAACAGGTAGGGTCATTCGGTAGAAAATATCGTTTATCATACGTTTAGAGTACATGAAAGCTTAGTGTGGTATCGTAAGGCGTTTTAAACAACATTTTTGGAGATGCATCCACATTGCACAATACAGCGCACTTAAAAAATTAAAATTTAATCGTAGGCGCCAAAAACCAAGTCCAAAGATCATCTTGGTAAGGGGACCGAAAAAAATGTTCCACAATCATGAGTTCAATCGTTTCCTAAGTTCATGAATCGCGTTTTAAACAATATTTTTGGAGATGCATCCACATTAAAAAATTTCATCGTAGGCGCCAAAAACTAAGTCCAAAGATCATCTTGGTAAGGGGACCGAAAAAAATGTTCCACAATCATGAGTTCAATCGTTTCCTAAGTTCATGAATCGAGTTTTAAACAATATTTTTGGAGATGCATCCACATTAAAAAATTTCATCGTAGGCGCCAAAAACTAAGTCCAAAGATCATCTTGGTAAGGGGACCGAAAAAAATGTTCCACAATCATGAGTTCAATCGTTTCCTAAGTTCATGAATCGCGTTTTAAACAATATTTTTGGAGATGCATCCACAGATCCACAAATGTTCAAAATACGAAATCAAAATGAACGCGATATCCCAACTGAACGCCCCGAGGAAACTAATATTTGATCTAATATTTAGAACGGTTCGATAGAACTAATATTTTAAATATCAGTTCAAATATTAGTCATTTCGAACGGTTCAAAAGAACTAATATTTTAAATATCAGTTCAAATATTAGTTGGAACGAACCGTTCAGTGGCTATCGGAGGGGAATAGTAGAGAAAGAAGGGGAGGGGCTCGGTCGTCTACGACGCACTTCGGCGGCCTTGGATGGCCTCCCTCGTAACCGCCATCTGTTGTACCCACAACGCACTTGCTCGAGTAAGCTGCAGTTCAAAATGCCTCATGATCATACCTACTGTACCGAGTACGAGCAATTGTGCAGTGCCGACATGAACAGTGAACAGGGTGTTTTAGAGAACGGTTCATTTTCGAACCGGTTCATTTCAGTGAACAGTTCGTTTTGGCAGTTCGGTTCTTTTTGACCCATCTCTAAAGTAAGCATCAGAGAAATCTTAATGTTGACATCAACAATGATGAAGTTTCATCGCTTCTTCGAAAACTGTTCCCCGAATATTCAGTCATATTCTGGCTCAATCTCTATCGATAACGTCATGGGTAATTAATTAGAAAAATTATGAAAAAAATGATTTTCGTCAGAGGCAGCAGTATTTCTCAAAGCTTGAAGAAGTTAACAGTATGGTTATAAACATTAATTGCGATATTTATTTGTGCAATAGGCATTGTTTTTAGATAGTTATTCTTAATCAATTATATCACAAACATATCGACAATCGTTGCTCCAAACAATCAAATCAAATATCCTCGTGGAATACATAGATGATAATGGCACAAAGCAGCTATTCGTGTTTTTGACCGTGTTTCACCAATTTTAACATGTAATTGGGATCTGAAAAAATAGGTGTATACTTTG
Organism: Ischnura elegans; assembly: GCF_921293095.1. Taxonomy (NCBI): domain Eukaryota; kingdom Metazoa; phylum Arthropoda; class Insecta; order Odonata; family Coenagrionidae; genus Ischnura; species Ischnura elegans. The sequence goes on along the minus strand of NC_060257.1, from coordinate 23,998,264 downwards.
ATATAGGGGCAACAACATATTTTTTCGGGTTGTCCATTGTTTCCTATAATTTTTAATTAAATTTTGAAAATTTTAAGCTAGCATAAAATTTTTGTTTTCAGCCAAAAAATTTTGAAAAAAATACGGATGGTAGAAGGTAATGGAATATACATTTTAAAGTAAAAAAAAAAACGTTTTCACTACAATAAAAACAGTAGATGTGGTTAAAAAAAGACGAAAAATCATGTTTCAATTTTTTTGGGAAAATTTTAACTGTTGAGGCCTGAAACTTTGGGGAAACGCATAATTTTTGATAATTTTGATAACCTTTAAATGTATATTTTTTATTTTTCAAAATATCTGGGGTCACTTTTCTCGATCTTAACCTGCGAGACCCTTTGCCAGGAAAATATATAAATAAGCTAACTCCATCTATTGAACAAATTTAAAATTATTTCTCATGTGAAAATTCTTAATTAGGGGCTTTTAAGCCAAGAAGTGCCAGTTATTTTTTTCTAAACAGAGTTAGGTACAGAAATTGATAGAAAAAATAAATACTAAAACTTGGTGGCCAAGGGATACGAGTGAATCTGTGTTATGTGCTGACATGGACTGGAAAATCAAATGTGTTATTCATATCCAGTTGGTGTCATTTGTTTTTTTTGCCTAATTCATGTACCTAACTCTGGTTAGAAAAAGAAAATCACTTGTACCTTTAGGCTTATCAACCTCTCAATCAAAAGGAGCGGGAAGGAACAAATTTTTGAAGTGAAAACTTCTTTAGCGGCGTTAAGCACTTTTGCTGGATGGGGAAAAAGCATAGAATTCGCGTGAGCGTCACCGACCCGACACCGCGATCGCTACAGCGAGATATACATATGTATAGTGTGCATAGTGTATACAATGGTATAGGTTGCGTCACCGCTATACTTTTACATACAGAATACTGGCATCTGCCTGCTCCTAGTTCTATACTGTACATATGTACTTTTTTTATACAGTGCGTATTATTTTGTAGACTGTTAATAGAGATTAATATATACACTTTGTTAATATATAGTCTGTTAAAGTCTTTTTGTTTAAAAAATATTAAAATTGAAAATAAAAATCTATAGCGTATATTGTATAAGTTCATTAAATATAAAGAGCTCGTGCATGAACGTGCAGAAGAGTGTACACGCTATAAAAATATAGGTCAGTACAATTTAAGGCAGTTTCTTTTATGTGCATAGTGAACAATTATAGGTTTAAAGCATATTAAATAAAAGAAATAAAAGCATATTATATTTTAATATATAAATGATGTTACTTTCTATTCATGCACATCGTATTTTTAATATATATTTAATAATAAACAGTTTGCTGAAAAAAATAATTTCAATTTTTGTTGGAAAATGAGTATTACTGGAAAAATTAGTTCTTTAATAATATTAAATCTATATAAAAAATAAATCGATAATAATTATTTCAGTTTTCACTTCTGTCGGCCAGTCCCACGACTGCCGACACGACTTTTTTTTTAATACCATATCATTGAATATTTTATCATCAGCAGAAACAAGCAAACGCTCGAAATTTCAATCTGAATCGTCGATCGAAAGTGTGTTAAAAATCATTGAGGAAAAAGACACAATATTAAAAAATCGTGTGATAAACGCATCCCGAACTAGGTTTTCTGGTATGTTCCAGGCCATGACTTGAAATTCATTTGATTGAAATGCATTCACCAGAGTACTCAATATTCATTCGTGTACCCATCGTCATAATTTGAGTCATCATTAAAATAATTTAGAATGCAAGTTATAATTTGAGAACTCGATTGAGGATGAGTGATTACATTTGGCACGGCCCAACTCACGGGATGGGTATGCTTTTTATTGTCGCTGTCGCTCAGCTCTTGCACGGAGCGGATCGTAGAACCTTGCTCGTTTTTCGCTCCTGTCTTACGAAATGCCTAGCTGTGCAATTTGCAGGCAAACAATCAAACGAGGCAACCGCTTTGTCTCTTGTGATAAGTGCCGCGAAGTCCATCACATCAGCTGTGCCTCAATTACTGCAGATAAAGTTCATTTCTGTCGATTCTTTCAATTTATTTTCTTCAATTGTATTATACTGAACTGAAATTTTTGTAATGTGTAAATTTTTGTTAATTGGTTCAAGTTGTTTTCTGCAGTATTTGATTGACTTGAATTCTTTGTGTATATTGGTTTTTGTTGAATGGTTCAAGTTATTTACTTCTGTTGTGTTTGAGTTGTCTTGAAGTTTTTGTATAAGCTCATTTTTTGTTAATTGGTACAAATGAATATTATATTGGTTAATTTACTGCTGAGCTATAAACTCATTATATATAAAAGTTCCAACGGATGTAAATCTGAGAATAATAAATTATATTATATTACATTATATTATATTATTTTATATTACATTATATTTTCTCGGCTAATTTCCCCATTACTGAGTATGGCTTCGCTCTCCTGAATATCTATGAGCACTGAATTATGCTATTATTACTTTTCATTCATCACAGGAGTTGGAAATGTCAAGCCAGGAGTTGAATTCAACTTCTATATGGATCCCAATGCTGCGGAGATCGTTTTAAGCGAAACTGCAAGGCCTATATGTCTCGTCCCTTGGGAGACGGTCAAAATACGTTCACAAATATTTATCGTAAGTTTTACCTTATATGGAGGTTATATTTATTGCATATTAAAACTTAAGGTAGTGTTTGCAACGGGGGGCAAACGATCCAATTGCATATACAATTTATTGGTCACTCCTCGTATAAAGAACCTTGCACTTTGCACTTCAGGGCCAATTTCTTACTTTTAATTCATCGAAGTCCTTTGAAAACCATTTCATATGTTTAGTTTTCCTCAAAGAAGTTGAAAATTATGGTTTGACGTGCGTTAGTCTTACGTACTTATGCAAAACTCCTATCCTCTCGTGTAGAAACTAGGTCCCTGTGACGTCACGTGGAGTGGCATCGCATGGGCGCCAATCTGGCCTTTCTCAAATGAGGATAAAATTGGCCATGCCATTCGTCTAAACTGGAATTTCTAAAACAAAATAATTTGTATATTATGAATACACTAATGGTGGGTAACGAATCGCAATCAATGCCTTTCGATATAGATATAGATATATAGTGATTCGAGTTATAAGGGTTCTAATTTTGATCAAACGACTCTTCTAAAATGCTTAAAAAACTTAAAACTCACTACTTGTAAAATTTCCCGGGGCGAGATCCCCGGTTTGGGCCCCCCCAATATTTTTTGTGAGTCGGCGTCCCTGGAAACTACCCTATTTGGTACTCGCTAGTATCCTCAATACTTGTTCGAGGTCCTATATCGTGTGATGCAGCCTTTAATCGGTCGTTTACATGATTGCAGGACTGGAGGAAGAACGTGATGGGAGCTGTCGACACTCCAGTCGCTCGGCTGTTGAACCAGGCCGAGAGGATAGCGAGGCAGAGCGATGACAGCCAGTGGATCAGTGCGGACAGCTACGCTGCGTGGATGGCCCTCAACTACGACTCCAACAAGAAGTGCAGGTCCACGTGCGGTGGAAAGCCGCTCTACGGCAGGGTGCTGACGACCTGTGGAGAGGAAGCCGGTGCTCTCATTGTGGACTATGCAAACACCACGGGCAAGGCAGCCAACTTCGAGCTCATCGAGGAGATCGACGTGGAAGCATTCAAGAAAACGCTCTTGAAGATCGTCAAGGAGGATTGAGCAACGGAAAAGGGATCGACAGAAGCCCTCGACTGAATCGATTCATTCTCGTCAAATAACTTAAAAAGTAGTGAAAGCTACTATGATTTTTTATCGTTCAAAGTATCGATTCTGTTTGCGTAAGCTCAAAGATTTGCAGCAGCTGGAACTATGAAAAAAACATGAAATGTTTAAATAAATAAAATATATGAAACATGTGAGTTTAATTCTTGTCTTTTTCGATTATTTTGCGGCAGCTCTTAAGTCCAAATTTTTCAACTGTCTTGGGTGAGGTGAAGGAGCAACAATGTGCTCTTCACCAGTGTCGTCATGGCAAACTTAGCAGTGCCGGAACAGACTTTCCTTAACTTTTGTTAGAACTGAAATATTACTCTGTGCGTTTTGTTTATTACAAGTTATTAAGACATTTTATTACAAAGATTTTAATTTGGTTACGGGTGCATATATAAGAAATTTTAAGGCAGCAAATTGATGAAATTGCTTTTTGACTATTATTTCTTTTGTTAAACAGTGCCGGAACGGTACCATGACACCACTGCTCTTCGACTTACCGAAGGAGGACACATATGTTACAAACTCGCTTTTACTCGCTGGGGGGGCTCTGCCCTCCAGACCCCTCCTAAAAAGGCATGCGGCCTGTCATGGTCACTATGGAAGGTCATTTTGTCTGCCATTTCTTATTTGAAGATCGTTTATTTTTCAGTTGGCTAGATTAGGTATAAGCAATACTTTCACTTTCAAGTAAAACGAGCGTATGATACGTAGGTTACAATGTGATAATAAATTTTTATAGAAGAGAAACGTTTTTCTGATTTACTTAAAAAATAAAATAAATTTCTATGAGTCAGACAGAGTCTCTATATCATTCAATTCAAATACTAAACACGTTGAGAGCATATTCCATTGCAACACTCAATTCATACTTAATATGTTAACACGACGACTTTACGAAATACAATGACCTGCAGTTAACTGCATTTTAATTGATAAAGCATTACATAAAGCGAGTAAACTCTGCAAAAAGTTTAAAAATACCATTTTCTGATCAAACTCATCGCAATTTGGATTCATTTGGAGTATATTATTTCTCTTACTTTTGCCAAACAAGTTTGATAAATTTAGTTCGATAAATACTATCAACATGGCACCCATCAGTTCCATAAAATAACTAAGATCAAACGCATAGTAAACCCGAAGTAGCGTGAGCCGATGAAAGGTTTTACAACTAGAAAACCGTTGTTCTCATTGGAAATCATAAAATTATGAGTTCAATGTAGGTTTCCTCAAAATAATTACAAAAAAAGCGGCGAATAAATGTGCCTACACAGGGTATTGAACACGGGTCCCCCACGCGTATTAACATAATCTATTTACAGGCTAATCGGTTGCCATGATAAATATAAAAAAACATGATTATTAATTATTTTTCACATTACTCAAAAAAGTTCTTGAAATATGAATGAGGTGTGACTGCAGTTTCCCTTCATAAACTTAAAGAGGTTGTTACACACAATAGAATTGTGTAGGATCTGAATATCAATATCTAGTGCAAATGCGCAAAGTGGAGATACTTCCCCTGATAAAAATAAACCACTTCATTGAGGGGAGGCCCACCCTCTAATGAGGGTAAGAGAGGGATAGGACTAACCTTCCTAAACCCTTCAGGAAGGGTAGACGGAACGTATTTTTGAACATTGGCGGTCAGGCCTTATTCTTCCTGGAGTGTAGGGGAAGGGTTGGGCCGGCTGAATGGTCAATGAAAGGTAACGGAAGGGTAGGACACATATGAAAACTAAAAACCAATATACTAATATTAAAATTAAAAAAAAAAACGACTGGTTAGCAAAGTAGTTCTCAGGAAGAGTAGATGAAGTATAGGACTACCCTTACGTTACACTCAATAGATGTTGGACGAAGTATAGAGGAATGGTAAGCAACGGAGTTCCCAGGAAGGGAAGATGAAGTATAGGCCTACACTTCCCTTACTCTCAATTGATGGTAGACCAAGTGTAGACGGATGGTAAGCGGAGGAGTTCCCAGGAAGGGTAGAAGAAGGTTTGTCCTTCCCTTACCCTCCACGTAGTGTAGAGCGTGGGTTGAGCAAGGGTAACTACCCTCCATAATGGGTACTACTCTTCCTTTACCTTTCTTTTACCCACCATGGGGAAGTTTATTTTTATCAGGGTCTCATGAATTAGGGCTAGTATGACGAATTTTATCGAATATGATTTGATATCGAATGATACCACTTCAGGAATAACTCTCTTTAAAGTTTTAATAATTAGGGATACACGAACATCTTCAAACAGCTTTAATACCCAATATAATGCGCAATAAAATCTTCTGGTGAGTAGAAGATGGCAAGATAACATTGCACATTAAAAAGGGTTTAAACGGCAAAATGAACGTAAAAAATAAAACGATATCGCCATCGAAATCAATGAAAATAAAATCATTTTTACCTACCTATCTCAAATGGAAGGTTTGTTTGGTAATCTTTCAACTGCAATCGAGTATCGGTAACAAGGCAGGTACTATAGTCAACAGCACGAATCATCTTTTTAAAATGACATTATGCGCACTTGTTAACTATTCAAATTAATGACAACCACACCTTCTATTTTGATAACACCGAAATTTCATATATTGAATGTAATTTATAAAAAAATGAGTAATTTCCTACCTTATATTTCTCCTCTTTTCGCTTATATAAACGCTTTAGATGTAAACAAATTTTTCTTCTTATGGAAAGAAGCCATTAGGAAATTGACTTTTCAAAACTTACGTTGTAAATTTCTTATATTATCTTCTTGATATTTTCGTTTTAATTCCCCATTCTATCTTTTCGTTTTAAAATCTTTATGTTCTTTTCCAATTTTGCTGATTCTGTTTGCACAAGCAAATATGTTGCTATTATGTTTTTTTGTATCTGATCGCCGCGCAGTCATTGTATCCTGGTGACCTTTATTTCACCTCATCCCTATGCTCAATTTTAAGTGAATAGACGGGCTATGTAATGGGAAATTTAGTGTTTTCATAATTTTTCCAGACAAATTTAGAGGGGATCATCACAATACTTTTTATCGTATCTCGTCTCGTTCACCCCAAACATTTAAATGAGGGAGTGAGTGGACGTAATTTAACTGAGTTAATTTGGCCCAGTTAACGGGGCTAATTTAACTGAGTTAATTTAGCCCAGTTAACTGGGCTTTATAGTATAGAGATAAAAATGAATGGCAGTGTACTTACCTCTTAGGAGATAGGAATACTCACATTTATTGTGCGGGGGATCACAAAATTTTATATGCTGCCGGAAATAGCACTCAGGTAACACAATTCTCGACTTATTGTCAGATTCGACACTTAAGAAAATATTCTAATCCAAAAATGACCCCAATTTCTGTATCTCACGTCAACATAGGCCTCAAAATGAACGTAGCGGTTGTTATCATTAGTTATTATTAATAATGCAGAAGTAGGTAACACATTAATATACGACAAGGTTTGTTGAGAAAAAAAATATATATCGGAATCTTTAAAAAAAAGGGATAGCTCTATATCTTACATCAACGTATGTGACAATCAAAGAAGAAGAAATCGGAGGTAATAGCGATATAATTAAGCAATACACCTTACTGCGATAAGATAAGGAAAACAGCTAGGATATTTAAGTAGTCTTCACTTGTCTCGGGATAATGCCTATCGCTTACCTATATAGATATATGGTCAACGAATGCTTAAGAGATTTTGGAATTTCGTTTCTTCATGCTTGAAACGGAATATCTTGTCTGATACCAAGTGCCAGGGGGATTAAGAGACGAATGTCCCGAGTACTATTTTTCTCGGGGCGGTTAACTTCATATCTACCTCTTGGTTAAAGAAGCAAACAGCACCACTTAAACATTGAAGCAGAGGAATTAATTTTTGTCCCATTCGATCACTTTCAACCATTTATCCAAAAATTGCTCATTTCTTTTCTACTGGAAAGATAAATTTTGTATCAGGAAGTTTAGGGAAATTTTATTTCAAACAGAGAAAAAGAAACATTTAAATGAACAGAAGTGGTAAATTTCCACAATATTTCATTCGCTAGATACCGGTTTCAACGTCATTATCACGAGCTGTCTCAATAATGACGAGTATGGACAGCTTTTGATAAAAAAGCGTGCGTAGGTACGTTGAAACCGGTTGAGCGAAAAAAATACTGTGAAAAAATACTACAGCTGTTTTTATCTTATTACAATAATTTCCTCTATGTGAACTGGCCAATAATCCTTATGATTCAAAATTTTTGAAGTTAATAGTAATCGTATTGACGAAATGTTAAATTAAATCAACAAGGGAAAGTGTTGAAGTATATAAATAAGCAAACGGTTGTCAAGGGTAAAAAGTTGTTGACTGGTAGCCAGAGCAGATGAATAAATAAGATAAAAAAGACAACAATATCATGAATACTTAAGAAGAATAATTGAGTTACATTAGGTTATGGGTCCAGCACGCTTCCACTGCGTGTTCGAGTAATTGTTTAAACGAAATGTTAATTTATATCAACAAGGGAAAGTGTTTAAGTTAATAGTAATTGTTTTAACAAAATTTGAATTTACATCAACAAGGGAAAGTGTTGAAGTTTATAAATAAGCATAGGGTTGTCAAGGGAAAAAAGTTGTTGACAAGTTACCATAGCAGATGAATCAATAAGATAAAAGAGACAACAACATCATGCATAATTAAGAAGAATAAATTGAGTTACATTAAAAACAAAGCTCGTCAGTAGTGCCTTAACTCGAGAAATTATAATTTAAAGATAAATTTCGTGTCAGGAAATTTAAAGAAAAACTTATTCCCATCAGAGAGGAAGAAAATTTAAGATATACCTTGTCAGTGGTGCCTCAAATCCAGAAGTTATTGTTTAAAGATGAATGTCGTACCAGCTTATTTAAGGAAAAAAGTATTCCGATTAGAGAAAAAAGAAACTTAGAAACACAGCTTGTCAGAGGTGCTTCGACTCGACAAACTAAAATATAAAGATATATTTCATATCAGGAAATTTATGAAAAAATTATTCCTATCAGGGAAGAAAGAAACTTTGATGTATATATTGTCGTAGGTGACTCAATTCGACATTAGAAATTAAAGATAAACTTCATATCAGGAAAAAACTAGCTTTCGCTTGCTGAGGGCTCTGCCAACCCTTCACAGCAGAAGGCCTGTGGACTTTTATGGTGTCACTGCCACTTCTTAAAATTTTTGTCTGCAGTTTGTTACTTAAGGATTGTATTTTTCAAATGGTTAGATGAGAAATAAGCAATAGTCCCACTTTCACTGTTAAAACGAGCATATAATATACAATAGGCTAAAATATTAAAATAACCTTTCATGAAAAACTTACATTTTTCCAATGGAACTTAAAAAAAAAAACTTTCTATGTGCCCCGCAGATTCTCTTAATTATTGGCACCATTCACAAACGGGCGCATATTCTACTATAGCACTCAAATTATACTCACATCATAATGTTGTGAAATCACAAATTCCAATGAACCTCAGAAAACTTCATTGAAATTGATGGTACGAATACGTGTTTTTTAGTGGAAAATGCGCCCAGTGTTTTTCGTTGTATGTGAAGGAAATAATTTAGAAACTTTCAGACTCGTAGAAAATTGTTTTATTCTTTTCAGTTTATCAGAAAGACTTTGTTTTTAGAATTTTCTCACCTCTGCTCCTTTTTTTCAAAATTGAAGTTCAATCAATTCTTCTACATCCCTTGATGTAAAAAATTAATTATTGCTCATATTGAATCATGCCATTGAGAATTAGACTGTTAAAATATTTCATAAAAAATGTCCCTCTTCACCTTTTTCATCTATTAATTTTAGCTCCTTCCTCTTCTTTTCCATTTTTTCAATTTCACCTCTATTTCTTTTGTTTGCACAAACAATTTTGTTGCTATGATTTTCCATCATTCCCCTTCCTTTTTTCAGAGTCCTCTAAAATTCAAGTTTCTAAATTCTAATTTCCATTCTAAATCTCAGAGTCCTCTTTCAAATTCTAACGCAGAAAACCCAATTGTTCTACATGCTCAGGCAGCAGGGATTGACGCGTCCATGTTACAGCATTACTGCCTGCAGATTCGCTACGCAATTGTGCGGCAGGACAAGCGATCCCATGACAAAATTGCTAGATTTGGTAGCTCGGTTAATTTTTTTTATTATATCAACGATTTTTTGGGTCTTGAGTTTACATAGAATTTAAGTTGACGAACGGAACGAACTTTACAACTTTGCTTTAGCTTTGTGGACCAATTTTTTCCCACATCATTTAATTAACCTTGGCAACTCTGGTTTTATAAGTTCAATATGTAAACTGAACGCAACTAAGGAATAAACAAAAATTAACAACGGTCGTGCGAAGTGCTCAAAAAAGGCTAAAAGATGGTCTCACTTGTCATACGCCGGGAAAAACCGGCATTTTCCGCTAAAACGGAATATGTAGTTATACATTTTTTCATAGAAATTTTAACTTTTTTTACGTATTCTCTCGGCGTTTGAGTAAAAAAAGAAGGATTTTGTGTAGAATTATCGATTAAGAAAGTATGAGTGACGCAGTGGTCCACTCCGCATTGGTGATGGGCACTGTGCGAGTGATTCAGTTCAAATGTGCGACTCAGCAGATAGAGCTGTGAGGCAAGAGTGTCGAATTATAATTAATTTTTCCAAAAACTAATTTCCTCAATCAATCCTAATTTTATAATTTTACCTCTTTCTTGTGTGCGAGTGGGTCACTGGCGTAAGCGGAAGCTTCGCAAACCTGAATGCATAAGCGCCGACTCCATGGGGCTTGAGGGGGCCCGAGCCCCCTCAAAAAATCCGTCATGGGTGTGAGGAAAAAATGTGCCAGGCTTGTCAATTTTTCCCGGAGCGTCCAGATATCGAGATTCGAGTTATAAGGGTTCTAATGTTGACCATATGACTCTTCTAAAAAGCTTAAAAAACTAAAAACTAACTGCAAAAAATATTGGGGTGGCCCAAACCGGGGCAAGTCCCCGGTTTGGGCCCCCCAATATTTTTTGCAAGTCGGCGTCCCTGCCTGAATGTGTGTGTGGTTTGAGATCCAAGCGGAAATTTGTTACTTACAATTAGAACAAATCTGATAGGTGCGTGAGTGAGCTACGCGATTGTTTTGTTTCATAGTGTTTTTAGCTTGATTTCTGTGTATTACCTCCCCTATCAGCCTTGTAATTTACCACCCCCACCATTTCCCAGCAAAGAGTACGGCCTTGAGGAATTTATTTTCTTTCAACTGTTCAAAGGCCGTATAAGATCTGCCAACTGTGAAAGAACATATGCAAAGCAACTTAGACAAGCTAAAGTATTGGTTTTCTGTTAATAAACTTACGCTGAGTGAAAAAACTAAATTTATTCGATTCAGCTTAAGAGATAGAAAAGATTCTATTGGTTGTTTGTATTATAAGTGTGCCAGTTGCCTTGCATTTAAAGATTACATGTGCAGAAACTGCGTGCAAATTGATCAGGTTAGTAATATAAAGTATTTGGGTCTTGTTATTGATGAGAATTTAAATTGGAAAAATCATTTACAAAATTTAAAAAATTACATGAATACAGCACTTAGGAAATTCTATTACTTAAGACAGATTTGTAATTTACCTGTACTAAAAAGTGTATATTACTCACTGATCAATTCCAAACTGCAGTATGGTCTCTCTTGTTGGGGAGGAACATATATCTCGAATCTAAATCCAGTTTTAGTGTCACAAAAGAAAATAATAAGAATGATAATGGGGGCAAAAAGAGACGACGCTTCTTACCCATTATTTAAATTACTAGGTATTTTACCACTCAGATATTTATATGTTTATAGAGTTTTACGCATGTTTTATATCAGAGGAGGAAATGTCAATGGCTATGCAAATATTCCCTATCATGGCTTGAGGTCACGTAATAGAGTGTCTATTCCACAACCTAATAATGAAGCTTTCAGAAGATTTTATTTATATTGTGCTAGTAAGATGTTTAACCTCCTACCATTTCGTATCCCATCAATAAAGTCCTTCGCGTTGTTTTTACGTGAATTAAAAATATGGTTATTCTCTATTGACAATATTGAAGTGTACTTCTAAATACTATCTTGCACATTATTTTTTACATTGTATGTTATTAGTCTGATTTCTGTACAGTGTATGAAATATTTCTATGCATCATGGTAATTAATGCATTTGTTTTCATTTATTTTTATGTTTCAATTTTTCATAATTTTTCTCAAAGGAACAGACGCTAAAGAAAAGCGTACTTTGACTCATTACTTACGGTATATTCTTTTGTTTTTGGCCCCACCAGCCAGCTGTATGTTTAATTTAAGAGATGGCAACCCCAACACTGGTTCTTACCACAGGGGTGCATATATTCCACCTTTGTAAAAACTCATGCTTGAGTAACCTATTAAAATTTCATGTACTATAATGTGGAATAAATACATATTATTATATCGTTCAATCACTTATTTCCAGTAGATTTTTGTAAAAATCATTCCGATTGGTATTGTTTCATTACTTACAAATATCACTCAATATGTCAAATTTCAAAGACATGGGAGAGAGCCGGGTATAAAATATTTGTTTGCTAAAGCTGCGTCTCATGAACTCGTTCAGAGAGAAAGGCGCATTGAGAGATGGAATACAACATTAAAGCCTGAATTACAAGATCATTTTTTTCGTCGCGAAAAGTGGTCACTCGTGCGATCGCTTTCGGGACCGAAGAAGTGATCGCTCGAATGATCATTTTTCTGAATCACACGGTCCCTCCCGCCCTCGCTATTCGCATAATTTCCGATATCACAGCTCGTTGCCATAGGCCCCGCATCACGAAAATATAAAGCGTGTTTATGTTTACCTGTGTCGTTCCCATGTTTGTCAAACGTTGCGCTGCAATTGTGCTCCATACGGGCATGCGTTCTGACTGGCCGATATGGTGTTTCAGTGACGGAAAAAGCGACCAGACGAGTGATGAAAAAAGTCATGAGAATCCTCATCATTGGAGTGATCGCGAAAAACAATTGCCGGCGACGATCATTTCCGAGTGATCACTGGAATGATCACTCGAAAATGACGAAACAAATGATCGTGTAATTCAGGCTTAAGAACGAACCACCACCAGCGAACCAAACGAATTCGGCGACGAAAATAGTGGCAAGACTCGAAAAAAATTTAAGTTAATCATGAAAACATGGGTGTACTCAGGATAAAAACTAGGGGGAGGGGGGCAAGCCATGGTTGTTCAAGTTGTTGGTAAGATTTAAGCATGGAAAAGGTGAACGACATCAACATTTTAAGAAAACTGTAGTCGCTCTTTATTAATTTTTCGAATTATTTACTTGAAAAAGTATTTTCTTCTTTGACCCGGTAACGTCTGGATTAAAAAGTTTGTGCGATGTTTGTGGTAATCATGTATCTAAATGTCAATGAAATTCTGAGTCATTAGGTGCAAAATTTATTCTTTTGCCACTAATAGTAACGTCAGCGGTACCATATGGTACCACGAAAATGTTTTGCTTCTTAACATCCCAAAATTTAGGCTCACATAAAAAATATACTTCATCTGAGATATACATGTTATAAAAATCATAATTGCATAATAATACTTTTGTATTAACAGTACATGAGGCGTAATCAAAGAAAATCTAAATGCTTGCTCTAAAAATTCCGTTTTTTTGGGCTAGTTGATAATTCCCAATTTTCAAACGGCTCTAAATACTTTAATTACCGCTTTAAAATTGTAAACTTTTCGGAAAAATGATATTGAATTTATTTTAATTAATTTAAAACTCTCAAAACCCCTAATAAATTACGATGAATGCCAAAAAAGTTACGTTTAGCACTGCATTACCAGCAGGTACAGTCGGATTCAAAAGTATGTATTGCAAAAAATGGAGCGGCGCCAATTTCGCCGCAGTTTTGAAATCGAGTTTCGGTATTTTCTATTGCACCAGTGGGAGGGAAATTTGAAAAACATTCCCACCTCCCGCAATATTTTTATAACAACATCATTAAAGGGAAATGCATGCGGAATGTGTGCAGCGTTTAATACCACATAAATTGTGCAGCTCATGCTACATGATAAATCTACGTCCAGAGCGACACTTTACTTCTTTAAGTTGGCCGATCCGTCGAAGTATGTTGTCTTACAATTAACGCTGAAGCTTTTCGATCAGCGATAGCGAGCAAAACATACACATGAAATATCCGCCGCAATATCACAATAATGCCACTGAGTGTTAACACGTTGCATACCGATGGCGAGAATTCTCGTCATTTTTTTCCCGAACGTTCCGGACGGATTACGAAGATTCTCGTCATTTAGGCGCATCAACCTAAACAGTTTTAAAGCGTAAAGTACGTATTCGTTAGTACGTTTTCAGTTGTTGTTCGTAATTCATAATGAATTGATGCATCATAATGTTTGATTGGGTAAAGTTATATTCTAAACATTAGCTTTTTAACCATGTTTAAACCAAAGGCATTACTCCCTAATAGGCACATATATCCATTCTCAACACCTCCACCCAGAATCGGCGTTCCTCTTCTTACCAGCGTTGGCATCTTTTTTATCTTTTTCCTTGAAGGTTTGCACGCATTTGTGCTCTAAAAACCACTCATATGAATATTCCATATTATGGCATCACACCGGGAGGACAACACTTTGGATGAAGAAGAAATTTTGTTAGACTTGTGTGCTGATGATTTGTCAGATGTACCATTAGGGCAGGGGTCGGCAACCAGCGGCTCGCGAGCCACATGCGGCTCTTTGGATATGAAACTGCGGCTCTTTAGTTCCATACGCAAATATTACTTATTTAAAATAACATTTAAAAAAGATTTTGAATCGACCAACGAGGATTGGGCACCATTTCTCTCTCTCAGCCCATTGTACTCGCTTTTCACTCCACCTCTCCCCCGTGACACGCGTTGTCACTGTCGTCAGTATGGTAGAAGCAAGCTCTCGAATGAAGCCGTCGCCGCAGTGCTGTTGATGTGCGAAGGAAGTGGGGGCCAGTCCGGCGCGAACCATGGTTCACGACGTAAGCCAGCAATTGTCGCTCTAATCGTCCGTCACTACTCAAACTGACCTTTGCCTTCCTACTGAATTCGCTCCAACTCATAATACACCAAGAAGCGCTTTGTGTCCAAAAATTTCCGGCCGAAATAGTTGAGGTCATGAATTTGGTAATCATGATTGTTGGAAACATAATGAAAATACACTTACATTATGTTTCCTGTGAACAAGTTCCACCAAATATCGCCTTCCAACCTTAAGCTGATCATGATTGTTAACAGCATCTTGTCAAAACCACTGTACCATCGTCAGTTTAAAGAATTCTTAAATGAAATGGAGACTCAGTATTCCGACCTCCTTCACAATAAAGTGCGATGGCTTTCCAAAGGTGAGTTTTTGAAACGTTTTGCTTTGTGCTTAAATGAAATAAATACAGTCCTCAATGAAAAAGGCATTAATCACCCTGAATTAGAGAACGGCAAATGGTTGCAAAAATTTTATTTCATGGTAGATTTCACGGCAAAATTAAACGAGCTGAATCTAAAACTGCAAGGAAAGGGAATCCCAGTCTATGTTTTGGTAGAAGAATTGGTTTGTTTCGAAGAAAAATTAACTATTTTAGCAGAACATATTCAGAGCGGTAAATTGCTTCATTTTCAATTTCTAAAGCAATATCGCGATTAAAAAACCAGAGCAACTGTTGACACGATTTACTTCAGCACAGTTATAAAAAAATTATAGATGAATTTGCTGACAGATTTCAGCAATTTAAAACCAACAAACCACTCTAGCATTCATAGAAAATACTCTCAACACAAATAGTGACGAAATCCACATTGAGCCCTTTGGAGTTGATACTGGATCTTTAGAAATGCAATTGATCGATTAAAAAGTAAAGCTTTGTGGAGTGGAAAATTTACAGAGTTGAAAAGCAAGTTGGAAGAGTTGGAGGTCCAGAAATATATGTACGTAACGCAACAAAAATGGACAGCTTTAAAAGAATTGCCGCGAGTTGAGGCACTTATATTCGACGCATGGAATAGTCTTCCAGATTGCTACAGTGAGGTGAAGAAGTTGGCATTTGGAGTACTGACAATCTTCGGATCGACATATTCGTGCGAGCAAGCATTCTCTTGCATGAATATAATTAAAAGTAAAGTAAGTAGCCAACTAACAAATGAAAATTTGGAGTCATGTATGAAACTTAAAACAACAAGTTATGAGCCAAATTTTGTCCGAACTTTCTAACACCATGCAAAGCCAACGCTCCCATCGAATTTGTTTTTTTTTACTTTTATGTACAAGTTACATTGTTTAATAAAGTTTAAATTTTTGAAATGTATGTTATCGTTTGTTTTTATTTTCACATCAATAGGACATGTGCTTGCAGAGCAACACTTTGCCAATTTCAAAGAAGTTAAAAAATGGGTTAATTAATGGTTTAACTCACAGGAGTTACAATTCTTTTAGAATTTTATCCATAAATTACTTCAGAGATGGTAAGATGTATAGAATCGAATGGTCAACACTTTGATTAAATAAATTTTAAGGAAATACTTGAAATGACGTGTTTTATTTTGCGAAAAATCCGGTAAAGACTTTTACACACACCTGATATATTACCTAATTTGTTGTAAAAAACACTACTTGTATAAGAATAAATAGATTTTTTCTTATGAATAAATAGATTCGTTTTTTTTATAAAAAAATATTTATGCGAGTGCTATTTATTGTTGGTAAGAAAAATTTTTGTGACTCTTTAAAACTTTGAAATTTTGTAAATTGTAATTTTTGGCTCTTCTGACTCAAAAGGTTGCCGACCCCTGCATTAGGGTATGACGAGGATAACGACGAAAGTGAAAGCGATTCTGATTTTGTGGTGAATATGGAAACTAGAAAACCTATTCCTCTAGTTATCAGTGAAAGTGACTCCGATGCGAGTGAAAATGAAGACAATGCTTTGGCAGGAAGTTCTACTTCATGGAAAAAAATAGATTTTGAGAGATATTTAGAGCAATTTTTGGGCCAACCTGCAGTGAAGTGATTACCAGAAAATTCCACTAACATCCTCGACGTGGTCTCACTATTTCTTGGTAATGATTTTTTTGAAATGATGTGCCATCAATCCAATTTGTATTGCTGTCAAAATAAGCATAAATACAAAGAATCGCCAAAAACAGGGAAGTGGTCAAACATAACCATGGCTAAAATGAAAAAAATCTTTTCTGTTTTGATTCTGATGGGTCAAGTGAGGAAAGATACACTGAAGGAATATTGGAGTACAGATCCTTTCATCGAAACAAAAATATTTAGTGACTACTGATGCGAAACAGATTTTAGCAGATGTGGAAAGCGTGGCACTTTAGTGATAACGAAGCATTCTTAGATACTTCGGATAGACTACATAAAATAAGACCCACCGTGGAATACTTAGTTGAAAAATTTCAAAATGTGTAGAAACCAAAGCAGGAATTGTCACTTGATGAAGCCATGATTCCATGGAGAGGAAGATTGAAAATCCTATCTATATACATCAAGACCTATAATCCTGCAAAAATTGTAAAATATGGTTTACTACTTCGAATGATTTGTGAAAGTGATTCTGGCTACATTAGTAATTTAGAAATTTATTCAGCCGAGGGGAAAAAATTAGAACAAACCATCTCGTCTCTTTTGAAGCCACATCTCAATCTTTGGCATCATGCCTATCAAGACAACTATTATAATAGTGAGAAAATTGCAGAACTGCTCTTAGATAACAAAGTAAGAGTGTGTGGAACCATAAGACCAAATTGGGGACTCCCTCCCGCGTTGAAGAGCGAGGCAAAAACTTTGAAAAAGGGACAGAGCACGTTCTCTTGTAAAGGTGAGGTGTTACTAGTGGTTTGGAAAGACAAGAGGGAAGTAAGAATGATTAGCACTGTTCATAACGCCAGCATGGGTAACTCAAAGGTAAAAGATTGGGTTACAGGACAGGAAATCAAAAAACCCACTTGTATTATAAAATACAACGAGTGCATGAAAGGTGTTGACAGGGCGGATATGCACTTATCCTATTACTCCCTCATGATAAAAACAATGAAATGGTAGAAGAAAGTCGTGCTGTGGCTAATAAATTGCGCTCTTTTCAATGCTTCCAGAGTTTATAAAACCCTAAACAAAAATAATGGCATTCGATTCAAAGGCTTTTTGCTCCAGACCGCCAAAGAGTGGGCAGCGAGTAGGCAGGAGTCGAGTGAATCATTCTCGGACGATGACTACGATGATAAGCCAACAGGACGGGCCCCTTCAAGAGATCACCCACAGCGCTTATCGAGAGACCTTAGCAAACACCATCTTGTTCCTATTGTGGGGAAGGGGACGAAAAAATATCACACAAGAAGATGCAAAATGTGCGCTTCGAGAAAAATTAGAAAAGAAACAAGGTATGTGTGCTCAACTTGCGGCATTCAACTCCACAAGGGAAAATGTTTCATGGAGTATCACACCAGAAAAAGATTCTGAAATTATTTGTGAGCATTACATTCAAAATTGCATGAAAAAATTTTAATTTTTAAATAAGTTATGGCATTTTTTCGAATGGAAGGTTTGCTCAGTGAGTGATGTTTAAAAAACCGCCGGAACAGAGGGTTAAAAGGAATTTAAATACCCCGGTACGCAACGTGTTAAAATTCAGTTTGATTTAGTGACACCAGAAGACCCAGCATGCCATAGCATGTAACGTTTTTGTTACATGCTATGGCAGTAACAATTTTTTAAATCCACTTTAACGCATATTAACTTATTAACACTCTTCGGTCGTTGTAAAATTTTTAATGGAGAAAATTATCTTTTTGCTTCCCGCAGATATAATTTCCTATCTTTGGATTCATATTTGGACTCACCGTTTACCTCTAACCAATACGTAGCTCTGTAGGCATTTCTAATCGTAGCCGAGTGGGTCCTTACGGTGCGCTGTAACTTCATGAGAATCCTGCGAGGGATGAAGTCCGAAGAAATCAATCTTTTTTTTATTTTTTAAACAAAATATATGAAATGAATGTTATTTATTTTATCGACATAATAATGGTGGCGACTAAAAAAAATCAATACCGAATTTTTTTAAGAAGTAAAATTTTCTAAATTTTGACTCCGAGGTGATCCACACATGCGTAAATCCTCACATCACCTGAATTAAATTTAGGAGCAGTAATGCAGGGAAATAACAAATATCCAAAACGCTTACTCTAGGGAAAATATATATCTAAATTGATTAGCACTTTCATAGTGATACACTCATCTTATAAACATCGAAGAAAAGAACCGACCGAAAGGTAATCTAAAAAATATGACATTAACTTTGTCGCAATTAATTTTCATAGCGTTATAAACAAGAGTGCTAAAATCGGGTGTAAATTTCAGGACGTAGGCATGGTCATAGGAACAGAGAGTTGACTTATGAAGGATATAAGCGACAGCGAAGTTTTCCCTCTAGGATTCTACAAGTCCCATCCAGTGTCGATGAGATGCTGCAGTTCAGAGGTGGCGTCAGTGATGAAAAGGCGGCTGACTGCAGGGCGCTTGCCGCGTGTACCAAATGCCTTACATGTTTTCCACGAAGTTACATGGGGACTCACAGCGACGAGCCTTCTCCGCAAACCTCGCGTGATAGCAGCATAGCCCGTCGCTGGATGGGGGACGGGAGTTCGCACGGGAGCGGCTGCGGGAATTGTCTCGCCCCTCTCGCCGGCGATGTATTACACTTAGTGACCATGTGAGATTGCTCTTGCTGCACTAAAATATATTATACATATAATACTGGATCTTACTGCATCCGGTTTTTTGGGGTAGCTACCTTACCCTACCAAGAAGTGACAATATATAAATATAACTAATAACTTACCATCAATGGTGGATCTAGAGGGGGGCACGGGGGCTCGTGCACCCCCAGACCCTTAAAAAAATGCAATATTTTTAATACGGTCTCATAATCAATGCGTTCGCTTTGTATTACGAAGTATCCTTGTCCCCCCTAGAACAAAATCCTGGAACGGTCGCGCTTGTGCCCCCCCAGAAAGAAATTCCTAGATTCGCCCCTGCTTACCATTATATGTATAAATACTTCAGGAAATTCTTCTATGAGGTGTATAACACAAAAGTGTCCCAGGTTGGGCGGACACAGTAAAATACACACTTAAAGATGAAAATAAATTTTCAGGGGCCCCTACCACCTTCTTCAGATTTAGGAAAGATTTTTATTAAATTGTGTTGTACTGTGTGTGCCCAACCAGGAATATTTTCATCTTATATGTATAAATATTCGAGGCCGATATCCCAAAGCCCCTTCCCCTCCATCTTACTGTCTAACAGTTATATGTTAAAAAAACACAAAGCAAATTAGCTATGCAAATTAGGCCCTAATTTTCATGGTTGAACTGATCTGGCAGATCGCTGCTGAGTTCTCAGCCAGCCACATTGCCAGAAAGGTATGAAGAGTTTGGGTGTTATGTGGCTTGCCTGCACTGATACTCTTTTGTCGTCGCTTTGGAGGTATCAGACAACGATACCCTCGTAACAAACTTTTCAGCTACTTAGCGATGAAATAATCTTTCAGCATTATAACAATTAATTGATTACTGGAATACATAATGAAAAGGAACGACATAATTTGAAAATTGGAGTGCTGGAGGGCTTGTGGTCTTCTAAGTAGATGCGTAGCAGGTAGTCACCTCTAGGGGAGAAATATTGGGTATGTTTATGCCCCCAAAAAACCCCTATGGTTATAAAAAATTAAAACATACATTATTAAAATCAATTCATACTGATCAAGCATTACCAGTACTATTACACTTATTCACAAAATTACATTCATCCATTGTTAAAGCCCTACCTAACTAAATACCTCAACATGCACGCCTGAATTAATCTCACGCCAAAATATGGACTCATTGTCACTATGACCAAAGGCCTGCCTAGTCTGAGTTATTTATAATCGACAGCATGGTATAATTCATATATAACCCTTATTCTCCTGTTCCAAATCTAAACTGTAGTCGAAAAAATACATGTTCTTAATCTTTTTTGTGTAACAATGTCCTATTATCATTACAAAAAATGGATTAACAATGCTAACAAATCGCCTATTTGCATACAATTGAATGAATTAAAATATAGTTATATGCCCAATATAATTGCACCTTGATGGATGCTTTCTGAAAATGTTCACTTTATTTAGGTTTGTTTGTCAACTGACGAATGAAAAATTTTGTTAATACCTTTACGACATTCCATTTTACTGGATTTGTACCAGCACTTTAATTTTCACAAAAATTACATGTAAAATGTTTTATTTTATGTCACCAATCACAAAGATACTAAAATATTTTATTTTTACGACATCTCCTTTGTAACATAGTCAAAGGTATATAGAAAATAGCTTTATTGTCTTTACCAGTACGAAGTAGTAGGGAGAAATTACATGCACACCATTTAATAGCATTAAAAATTATTAAATTAATAATTTCAACTGCTATTAAAATAATATCATTAAAAATCGAGAAAAAATATCAACAACAATAATACAAATCGACCTTAGCAATGGGTACAATTTATTCTGGTCAAGGTGTTACTTAATTATATTTTCATGGTCGCAAATACGAACACCTGCCTAATCTGAATCATTTCTTAACAACTGTCAGATGCAATATTAAATCCCTACTCTCCTGCCCCAAGTCTAAACTATAGCTGGCAAAAATACAAGCAATAGTTACAAAAATAAAAGAAGGCTCTGTACAATATTATCGAAAAACCACAAAAACAGTAATGCAAATAGTACTTAGCACTGGAATAAAGAACACAGCAACATATAATATATTATATTCAATGATTTCACATATTTAAATACAAATCACAAATGCACCAACTGTTTTAGCCAGGGATAAGTCATATTTGCATGTTGTCAAATAACATTTACAATTTGCAACTCATGCGGAAAAACCATTAACTTTGAAAGAATAAATATTCCATCACATTCCCAATAAGGGTGCAATATTGTAAGCATTTGGCGTAAATTAATGACTTATCCCTGTTACACCCCCTCCCCACGATGAGGGAACAGTTTGGATTTGAGGGGGGCATGCACTACACTACGACCAAAATTAATAAGAATAAAAAAACTACACAAAAAAGAATTAGCAATTCATAAAAATCAAGCACTACTACTACTAATATCATTCATTCATTCATAAACCACATTCCATTCACTCATTCATCATATCACATTCCACCCTCTCATTCATAAAATCACATTCCATTCACTCATTCATAAAATCACATTCATCCATTCATACAACCCTGCCTACCTAAATACTTCTTTATACGCCTGAATTAATTAAACGCCTAAATACGGAATCGTGGCCACGATATACGAAGACCTGCCTAATCTGAGTTATTTCTACTCGACGGTAGGACGCAATATAAAATCCCTACTCTCCTGCCGCAAATCCTAACTATAGCTGGAAAAAATACATGCATAAATAAAAAATATACAAACACCCTGTACAATAATTGCAACAAAAATGCAAAAAAAACAAACAACTATCTTCTTCTTCAGGCGTGGTGTCTTCTTTCTTCCTATCTTCATTCTTCCTTTCCTCACGATAAATCCTTTAAGTCTCTAGTTGTCGGCGCAGTAACCTTCAGATGTCCATTTCATGGACCTCCACAGTTGTCTCCAAAAGCAATCGCTGTCGTTGTCCACAAGCATGACCTGTGGTAATATAACAAAAAAATTTCAAAAGCCAACGAAGGGGAGACCTAAAAAGTTAACTTTCAGCTCAGAAATATCATTACGAGGAAGACGTTGAGAAAATATTAACTTTGTAATGGTCAAGAAATTTTTAAAATAAAAAAATGCAAGAGCGGGTAATTCCAAATCATTTGACGTTTATCTCATCGGCGATATTTCAATGTATTTTCATTATTCTTTAAATATTTTAAAGATATGATCGGGCAATATTAAAAATTTTCCCGGAAATCATTACGGTGAGCTGAGTCTGTTATGTATATACCTTTTTTTACGACATACTTGGACTTCATGGGTATTACTAAACATTGATAGCAAATATATACCATTCTACATTTAATATATGTACTATTATGTGAATTGGAAAACAATAATGAAATTATAAAAATCAATACGTTGAAATCATTTAAAAAGACGAAACCAGAAGTTACAAATATGGCATCCATATTAAGGACACCACACCTATCCAGGAGGATGTAATTTTATAATTAAGTCTTCTGATACGAAAGAAATAATATAAGTTGATTCTCAAGATCATGCAAAGAGCCAGAGGTCAAAGTATCACTTCATAAAAAAACAGCCAAAAAAAATGAGAAATTTATACTGATTTTTCCGAGACCATTGGATTAATAAATATTTAATAGCAAGGAAAAATGTGTCACCAGAAATTAAGTACCCAAAATTAAACACAAAAGAGTATCAATCATTGTGACATTATTGTTGCGACTTTTTTTTTTAAATATGTCACTTATTATATATTATATATATTATACTCATTAAATTCACGGAAAAATTCAGGAAGGTAGAAAATATTACCGGAATCTCATGTTTCCCTCAGGTAGGGTCTCCGAGGAAGTAAGTACTTGAGCGCGCATGACGGTTGCTGGGTTATCAAAAGGAAGGCTAATATGGAAACCTCGACCCCCACATTACAATGAGAAAATTAAAGAGAAAAGTAAATACTTAAGATAGATTTACGAAAATCCCCATAACTGTCATTCATTTGAATTATTAAATTTAATGGAAATGAAGTAACAAACCGAAATATATGAAAGCAAACGCTATCGTCGTCGTCAACCAATCAATGCCTTGATATTCAGTGCGGGATTTAAGTATTGTGAGTGTTGCAAAAAAAAGCACGAGATCTTAATTTTTGGTGCGGTTTAATTAAATATTTTCGCGTTGCAAAAGTGAAAATATTTATTTATTTTATCACACATTCATTACTTTTATCATCGAGGTTCCTGAATATAAAAATTAAAGTATACCTATGTGATCACTAAATAATGGTTCTGAACTGAACTCAAAACTTGGAAGAGGAATGAATGAAATCTTACCGTCTGCCTGCGTCAACGAGTTGCATTCTTTCGATCTCTTTGCACGTGATTTCATCGAAGCCTCGAGTAGTCAACTCACACAAGACGTTCCAACGAACTCTGCAATGGAAGAAAACGAACACTCATGAAGAGACAAATCAATGTCCTAGAAAACCGGCTTCATGGCCGAATCAATCAATAAATTTTCTTATAGCGCATAGACGTTTGAGAGTGGATAGGCTCACCTTTTAATAAGATTAAAAAACTTCGAGTGAAAAATAACATTTCCCGTACTGCAGGGGAAATTAAAATAATATTCAATTATGTAATAATACTTATTAAAATAAAAAATTAATTCCAATTAAATGGAACTATATATTTGTTTAAATAGGAAAAATTAAGGATTGATTTTTAAGTGGGTAACCTTTCATAGGATAAAAATAGTTAAATAATTCTGATTCAGAATGAAAAATCAAAATAAAATTTGTAATGAATAAACAAATATTTAGAAACTAATTACAAATAAAAGTTATTCGCACTGCTTTATAATGCGAAAATATTTTGCGGAAACTGTTGAGGGAGGTGATATTTCGACATGAAAACACTTGTAAAGAAAATACGTTAATAGGTGATTATGAGTCATCCAGAAAAATGTTGGCACAAAAAAATATTTTGCCCATTGCAATATATTTCTTAAGTTTTCAATTCAATTCGAAGTTAATAGGTCAATGAAATATCACTTCCAGTAAGTAAGTACCAAGTACAATTTTCAAACTAAGCAGTCAATGACAAAATTGAGGAGGATATTAAGTTTATTTGTTTATTTTGATTGCATTATGAGCAAATTAGAAGTTCAGTATAAGCATGAGCACAATTGAGTTCCGTTAAGGAATGCAAAATTGAACTTTCTCAAGCGACTCCTTAACTTAAAAATTTGTATTGGAAAAATTAACCAAATTTGAATGAATATTATGAGATCATACCGCTCCTTATCTGCTGCAACTCATGTAGAACCGCAAGAAGCCGGCTCGGTAATGTGCACATCCAATATTTTTCCAAGCGTCTTCTTTCTCCTTATCATCATGTCCAGCGATGAATCGCGCCTAAGGAGAGAGCGGGTTAGTGCATACACAAATAAATAACCCTTCCGAGGATTTGCACCACTCCAAAGCAGCACACAAGAACGTGACAATGGCATCGATAGGAAATCACACATTTCCTACCTAGCCACAGCCACATTCCTGCATGACGCGATGGAATCCGTAATGCAAAACCACGGCACAAAAAAACTAAAACTAACGCACGGAAAAAACGCCTAGCCTTACGCAAATTTATGTTCACTGGCCAGAAGGGCCCAAAGCTAAGATGTCGTCTTCTTCTGGTTCCGCGATGCAATCCTCTTCTGTCTTCTCTTCTTCCGATGACTCTTCATTCTTCCTTTCCAATCCAGCGATGGCTTGCGGACCTAGGGAGAGAGCGGGTTAGTGCATACACAAATAAATAACCCTTCCGAGGATTTGCACCACTCCAAAGCAGCACACAAGAACGTGACAATGGCATCGATAGGAAATCATAAATTTCCTACCTAGCCACAGCCACATTCCTGCATGACGCGATGGAATCCGTAATGCAAAACCACGGCACAAAAAAACTAAAACTAACGCACGGAAAAAACGCCTAGCCTTACGCAAATTTTTATTCATTGGTCAGAAGGGCCCAAAACTAAGCCGCAAATATCGCACACGTCTTCTTACGATGCTCCTCTTCTTTCTTCTGTGAATACTTGCGTCTTAAATCTTCTCTTCTTCGTGCAGTCTTCACTCTTCCTTCCTTGAAGTCCAGGGATGGCTTGAATCTGTGAAGAGGTAAGATTAGTACATGCACAAACAAATAAATAAATAACACTAACATGCAAGCCCTAACGCAACGCAACGGAAAAATAATCGCAGCACACGATAATATGAATAATCACACGCAGAAAAATATCACACGAAATCACACGATAGATTAAAAAACACACGCAATCGGATTCTTGCCGTTCTTCGAGCTCAATTTGATGTCTTCAATCTTCATGGCTGGAAGGGAAAGGGTTACAGACATGTTACAATTAAGTACAAAAAAACACTCAGTTCAGGCGAGGGATTATCAATGTCCACTCATTCCCGATACACACACGCATTATCTTCTCTCTTCATTCTTCGAGGTCCCCAGCGATGTCTTCAATCTTCGGGGCCTCAGCTACGTCTTGTTTCTTCATTCTTCACTCCTAGAATAAATGGTGTTAGTACAAAACCCACCCAAATACCTTAAAAAACTACACACACAAAAATACCCACATTTATTTCCTGTCTAAGAATGCATTCTTTGTCTACTAGGACCGGTCTCATTGGTAGTAAATAACTTTAAAGTGCACTTTCTGGTACCTTAGTTTCAGCGGTGTTTCGAAACCTTTTTGAACTTGCTCCTTCGAGCCGTTACCTTTCGTGTACTGTTGTTACCTAGAGGTCGTGCTTTGATAATGGAGTGTGAATTCACTTTCCACCAGGAGTCTCTCATAACTCCTGGTGTGTGGTCCAGGTCGGCCCTAATTTACCATTTCATGTTCAAGATAACCTGATGAAAAGCTGATACGGCAATGACCAGCGTCCGAGGAAAACTGCACTCTTCCCAGCCTTCAACGTAAGTCGATGAATGGTGTTCTAATTCATCAATATTCATTCTGAAATTGAAAAATCAAAAATGTGGATTAAAATTCGAGTCAAATCTCTCCGAATAACATAAAAGGAATTAGCATTGGATCCCGAGAGGCCATCGTCTTCTTCTTTTCTTCATTCTTCCTGCTCCACCCTTCATTCTTCCCATCACGTCCTGGGATGGCTTGCACCTAAGGAGAGACCAAAAAATGTAATTAAATTCGGGGGTTAGATTATTAAATACGGGTCACTCCACCTAAATTCAACAAGCGTTTGTCCCTAAGAGTCTCAGATTTTGATATCTGTATAGGTCTACATCAACCACAAACTAAATACCATGAGATCTTTTTTTAATGTGGTTTTAATACGTTATCGATTTTTTCCCCCAAAAAATTGCCTTAAATCATATAAACCCCACAATTTAACTATCAAATTGTCGTATAGCCATTATTAATTTCTTTTTTTACAGCTAAATCCTTTCGGAAGTCACTCTGAGTAAAATATTTATAAAGTGCACTTCCCTATTATTGTTATATCTCAAAATTGGCCCAAGCATTTATTATTTAGAATGTAGGCTCATTCATTACCTTAGCATTACAAAAATTAAGTTTAAATCACCTCCTGAATGATATTTTTGAAAATATTTAAACGTTTACTTTTTCTTCCGTGCGTCTTTCCGATTACTTTTAATGGCATTCTATGGACGTGTACTCGGAGACTAGTAATCTATATCATATTAGTATGACCTACAGCGTCAACTATAAAATATCAACCATGAATTCATCAAAATCTGAGACCCTACGGGACAAGCTTTTTTTGGAATTGAGGTGGAATGACTATTATACCCGTCTGTCTTTAAAAATCGTGGAAATGGATGCTAAAACAAAGGCTGTTTATTTAAAAAGAAGGACACCCAAAAATTTCTAGAAATCTAGAAATTCACATATATTTGTTAATTTCTAGAAATCTAGAAATTCACATATTTGTTCAATGACTTTTAAACAACAGGCTTTTTTTAGGGAGCTTGCTACAGTGATATTGAATAGGGTAGGTATATTAAAATCTCTCGTAAACAGATTAAATTATTGTACTTTAATGTAGAATTCTTTTATCCACTTGATTTTAGCAGTGAAAGATTTGTATAAATATGTAAAATGACTTAGAAATATATAACTTTAATTATTCTAATAGCAGCACTAGAGAATTCGTAGAATAAGCAGTACCAAATAAATACATAGCAAACCAACATTTTGGGAAATATTACATCGTATTAACTCTTTTGTTTTTAAAAATAGGCAGACAGCAAAAGTTAAATATTTAACTCAAAAAATTGAGGTTATTGACCGCACGATGTTAGTATATTATAAGTTGAGCAAGATTCTTTATCTATATTGGATTTGTACAAATCGGAATTCAAAGTTGCTTTGTTCCACCGAGATCACGATTTAACTATCTACCTAGTTTAATTTGGATACGTTTATTTTGGATAAATGAGTACGGAAGCTCATTTTTAATCAATGATCTGAGTCAATATTTATATAAAAATTTCCTTCTCTCTTCACATAAATCGTTGGAATTGATACTGGAGACAAAGGAGGCAGTCAAGTGAACCTTATTTCAATATTTCACGAATTATCGTAGTGTTAAAATGAAAAATCAATACCTTAAAACCATGGCCCATAACCATGCGTTATTATCGCGACAGAATTGAATGCGTATTTTCAGTGTAAACACGTTAATCTAACCTTCATTCGTTAGATTTATTAAAAAACAATGTTTTATCATTTTTTATGAAAAAATTACGTGACACTTGCCAAGACCACCTGGTCTCCCACGTGAGATTGGGTGAGAATCGGCTTGACACCTTCGCCCCTCCTAAACACCATAACCATCTAACCCTTTCGCTACTAGCAATGTAAATATTAGCTCGGACGGTTTACGACACGGAAGACGAAAGCAGCATATTTTCGTCTCATATTTTCCTACGCAGGCGAACGAATATCCGTTTCGTTGCCCTTTTATGCCGGTCGCAGCAACGCGAAGTCCTATCGGGACCCAACAAAGCGGGGCATAGGCCGTACCCTCGAAATCCGGGAGCAGGTACCCGGACACCTTGTCTTCTACTACCCCTTTTTGTGGTAAGGTATAGTGATCATTCAGTCAGTTTTTGAAATAAGCATTTGTTCCTTTCTCAAAAAAATATAAAATAATAAGTGAATTATTTGCCTTTTAAAGAGCGTTTAAAAATTTTAAATGAAATTTTACCATAAACATTAACTTATATCTCGATTTCGATATAAAAATCAACATAGAAATTGTTGATGCATTAAATTCGTTAATTAGGACGGTATAGCTCCGTTGAAAAGTTAACAATGCACAGAAAAAAACCGAGGAATTGAATTCGAAATCTGCAACATACGGGCAAACAACAATTATCCATGTAACTAATTCACAAAAACTAACCATGAGTTGACCCGGAACCAATTCCGCTGCAAGGGCTATCAACCCGGAAAGGAGGAAGACCAACTATACTTTGAGTCCGAGATAATGCGGAGTCCCCGCCAGGAAAAGTCGAATAAGGTTGGCGCTGAGAGAGTGCGATTATCCGTGAGACCCTTCTTAACCAATGGCCTGCAAAAATGGTCCGTACAGAGGGGACGGATGAGACCCTTGGGGCTCAGTCATGCTAAGGAAACAAAACCACTGTGTCGAAAGGGTTAATGGATACCCCCAAAGATGTAATATTCGTAAGAATTGGCTTGTATGATACAAAGTAAATATATAGTTGACAGACGAAAGTGGTATATTTTGCTTGGATGTTGAAAAAAATAAAATCCTTTCAGGAAATCCTTCAAGGAAGGTGGAATAGTAAACCAACGTAGCATTATTTGACATTAACGTCCGAAAAATATGGCTCTGTTGTGCCTACAAGTCAAGGGGAAAGTGGAGGGTCTATCAATTTATATTGAGAGGAACTCTGAGAATAATATGATAATAATACTCGGTTCTCTTATTTTTCACCTGTATAAAGGCTTTAGTATCGAGTACGGACACGTAAAAGATAAGCGTGAAAACTCCATCTGCGAAAAAATTATGAAATTAAAAGTATGAAATGCTAAATATTGAATAAATATATTATATTTTTTCAAACGTTTCAACTTCAGTGGTGAAGGATATGATTAAAAAATAATAAAAGCACGGTCTTATCCTATAAATCATGTCATAAATGATTAGCCTCATTCACTGAATTGAACCACGTACTAGCTTTCTGTACGCGAGAGACTATTTCTACACTTAATCAGCTTCTTTGCTTATTTATGCTTCATGTGACATTTTTTCCGATGCCCTTTGAAGCTTTAGGTAAATTAGCGCCAACGAGAGTGAGACATGCATCCCGATGTCAAATGCTAACCCAGCATAATATCCAGCCAGCATTGTGCGAAAAATCCACGATGAAAAAAATCATTCGCCAGGATTCGAATCCGGATCCCCCCGAATGATCTTTTTTTCCTCAGTAGATTTTAGCACAATTTGTGCATTGTGGGTGACCCTCGCAAATTTACCGCCGTGGCTAGTCCCGGTATACTTATAAAAAAAGAAACACTTATCCAGCCAGCAAACTGAAAAAGTATTTGGCAGGGTTGGCTTATCACAAGCATGTAAGCTACCTTCCATAAATGTTTACGAAACATGATATTAATGTAAGAGGAGTTTGGTCCGTGATTCCAAATGAAAATATCGTTGAAAATGTAATTTACTGCGTTCCTTGGGTCCTAACTTCCTTTCTTCGCATGATTTATCGCTCACGGACACTATAAAATTAATCTGAATTTATTCATTGGCGGCATACAAAGAACTCGAATCAATTTTGTCATATGGCAATTTTCCAACAAATATTCCAGTAATTTTCCTGGGCAATGGTTAGTACTTCCCGAATCCCAATGAAATTATTCAAATGATAGAGATTTATATTATTGTATCAGCTTTAAACTAAGGAGCCCCTTTTCATTTTTTCCATAAAAACCAGCACTAACTGATATTTCAATTTTCTACGGACAAATAATGATTGAAAAGCTAATTTTAATCACACAGGATCACTACTACTATGTAGTTTTCCTATTATTGCTCTCAGTGCATAACATATGACGTTTTTTTACTCAAATATCTTCTCTTCGGCAACCATTATTATCCTCTGTATCGTGAAATTCTTTAGAACTAATATCATCTACCTCGGACACCGCAAAGTAAAAGTTTCAATATTTCTGAATCTCGACAAGAGGGCAGGTGAAAAATTCTAACGGAATGAAAAAGGAAGATTACATGCGTTCAGCGTAAAGAAAAGTATTAACTCGAAAGCACACAATATATTTATGAGCGCATTTGTAAAAATTTATACACTAACGAAATTTATCATTAATTAATCGTTACTCGTCATCTGGGCGTTATTTAGACGGTGCGTTAACCTTTTACAGAACTAATCCACAACATAATTTAAATTATTTAAAAATTGTTTTGATCACCTAAATCTACATCTACAGACTAACCAGCAAGCCGCCTCAAGAGGCGTGTGGCAGGGAGTGTTAGGTCACCTGCCGTTGACAAATAAAAAGGATATGCTCTAACAAAATTACGCCCAGCATTTAGTAAAGTCCTTTATTGTCGACGGGGGAAAAACTAATTCCCATACCTATCCGTTTGGCAAAATATCTCTCTAAATATTTCGTTTCTGTAAGACCTGGAAATGTGGCGGGGCTCTGATATGATGTTCTCCGTTTTCGCTTCGAAATATTTCCATTGTCAATTGCTGAAGCATTCCAAGTCTGACGCGCAGCCTCCGAATCTACAGCGGTTCCCAACCTAATTCGTTTAACATCTGTGTAACACTTTCTGTACGCCCGAAGCGCTTTTATTACGAATCGTGCAGCTTTCCTTTGAATTTTATTAATTTCACGAATCAAATCTTTCTGCACCGGATCCCATACGCTCGCTGCATATTCAAGGTGTGGCCTGGCGAGCGCGAAATAGCACCTCTCTTCTACTTTCTCATCCGAAAATCCACCCACTAAACGCTTGACGAATCCCAGCTTCTTCAGGGCTCTAACAAAAATATTTCTGAAGGCCTGTTTACACGGTACATTAACACATACGGGTCTAAATGTATGAACGCGAGAATAAACGCCAAAACGCATAGTATGACCAACCAACTTATGCGAATGCATGCACAGAAAATAGAACCTTTTCTAATTTGGTTCATGCATTCATACGTGTTCCGTTCCGGTCCACAAAAATCATTCATGGAAACAGACATTAACTCGCACGTGTTAATGTATCGTGTAAACAGGCCATTAAATGCGTTCCCCAAGATAGGGTCGAGGTTATGGTAACTCCCAGATACCTTACTTCATCTGTCACCATAATGTTAAAAACATCCACAGAAAATACATGGAGATAGTAGGGCGACCCGAGTAAAAAAACTACCGTCAGAATGCATTTGACCAGATTAAGTTCGAGTCCCCACTCTTGGCTCCACACATGGACGTTTTTTAAGTTCGTAGATGGAATTTGAAAGCCTGAGTGATCACTAATTCGGCGGGATGGATGGCAACGTCGCGACGCACAGTGGGCTAGAATCGAAAAAAGCTGGCCAAAACCTCAAAATCGATTATTTTGGGGTAGGAAGTCGAAACTTCGCATACTCATTCTCAAATAAATTGTGCATTACTACCCAGATTATTTTGGTCCTGTGTTTTCAATTTAACAATATATGTGAGGTCAAAGTTGAGCAAATGTAGCGAAAAACGACCACCCTCGATTTTTTCTGAAATTTGCCGACTTTATCCTCGTGCAGTGGTTTTATAAATAGTTTTATCGACAAAACTGTTATACCATCTTAACTAACACTTCTTATTCTTTCCTTTGAAGGGTTTTTAAAGATTTTGTTTCATCAATAACCATAGATACATAACAAAATGGCGGAGCCTGTTTTCAACCCATTTTTTTACATAAACGTAAAAAATAAGTAGACATTGTCTCCGGCTTACACTAAGTAACTTATATCATGTCGTTTTTTGAAGCTTCTATATTGTGAATCTAAAGTCAAACCTTGCACCAATTTGCAAACCCGAATTTAAATCGTTTTTTCGAACGCACGGACGACTCCGGTTCTGGCCGGCGCGGCGGTGGCGGAGAGTACGGCGACGCGGCAAGCGGGTGGATGCAATATGGTCTCATTCACTTTTATGTGTGGATAACGGATATATTAGTGACAGAAAATAAACACCAGAAAGTAAAATTAATAAATATTGCTACGAATTACTATCATTATGCAATCGCGGGGCACTGCAGGAGGTGCACTGAAAGGTTCTTTGAGTGCATTCCACGTCATTTTAAAGAAAATTTTATCCTAAATTCCGATTTTTTTTTATTAAAAAATGTAGACACACCAGTGCAATTAATGACTCCGCGCACCGTATAAGTAGCGGTTTTGTCAACTTAATGAACTTTGAAACTCAACCAAGGGTAAACTACTACGTCAACAGCACTCTTCTTCCATAATTATTTACAAACATCAGTGTAGATTAAAAATGGCTTTTGGATATTTTTAAAGCGCATATTTTGTTTTAAAGTAATGAAAATATTTAAACAGTATCTTATCCTGTAGTTTACCCTGAAAGAAAAAATAAAACTGATAGAATCATCTTTTATTTTATTTGTAATTTTTCTATGACCCATAATCTATAAAAATATTGATATTTGTGAATGTTAATCAACTCTATTAATGCCATCTTGCCAAACGGGGCCGCGGCGGAACCTAGAGAGCTGTTGCGAGAATGGATCGGAGACGTATGATAAAGTAAGTTGTAGATGGAAAAAGAATGGAATACAGAGGTGGTCACAAAAATGAATCGTAGCATTCTTTGATGTTATTCTACGCCGTTGCTTGCTTTCCAGAAAAAGTTGTATCACAAGAGGAATGCTCCGCGGCCCTTGATTTGGAAAATGTGGAGGAAGAAGCAGAATACATGTGTGGATCAGCAATTTCCATTCAGCATTTTATTTTGGTTGTCAGGAAAAACCAAGGATCCATTTAAAGGTTGTCAGGCCATCGTATAAAGTAGGACTGATCTGTACCACAGGGAAAATGGTGAGAGTGCAGGTGAAGGTTATCCCTCTAGGATTCCGATACGGAATTTTTAAGTGGCAACGCTCGCAATGACGATGAGCTCATATTGAGAGTAGGTTCCAGATATATCGCGAGAAAAGCTCCCAAAATGGGCGCTCTTTGGAAAATGTTCATATTTTAATGTTACATTAGGAAGGCCTTCATTACAAAATTAACTTATTAACACCTGAAGACTTTGTGTTTATTATATTGATCGAAGTGCGATTAACTGATTCTTTCTGCAAAACAGGAAGTGGCTTCTGAGTTTTTGAGTCACAAGCTGGGAGATTGTTTTGGAAATTCGTGCATATTATCGCTACTAAATTGAAACAATTAATAGTCTGGCTTGCTCAGATTCTAATCTCAAAGAGCTTCCTGTTGCCTTCCAGGCAAACTATTTTTAAGTTGAAAGCATCATTGACTGCCTATAGTTTCACTAACATACCCTGGTATCATGATGGAATCAGTAACAGGAAGCTTGCTAGGATCAGCCAAAGAATAACCATATTCCTTCATCTTCATGCAATCTATCGCTTTCAATAAAAGAAAAATAGATCAAATAATAGCCCTGTAGTCACAATAAACAACTCCGATACGTCTGCACTTCAATAAATGAATCATAACCACGCCGTCGCTTGTATTCAAGTATGCAACCTCTACCATAGCCGTGCCTCCTGTACTGAATAATGACGTCACTTTTCTACCAGCCAATCATCGGGCGTTTTCGCTTCTCACTTGTATTTGAAAATTCTCGTGAACTTTGATGAATTAAATATCGCAAACCACGCCATAAAATAAAATAAAACTTTCACCGTGGTATGCAAGCATATATTTTTATATAATTTTGGGGCTCTTGATTATATCTTAAATATATGCAAGTTCCCTATTATGAGGTACCGTGTCAAATGCTTTCTTAAAATCTAAGAATAAAGTGTATTCATGTCTTTTCGATTCGACAGATTGAAGGGCATCGTGAAGAAAGAGCGCGAGCTGTGTTTCCGGAAGCCGTGTATATGTAAAACATGTTCTCAGTAATAAGGTAAAAGGATAGATTAAATCGAAATCCCTCCGTGAAGGGATTCAGGGCAAATTTTTGGCAGGTGGCTCCTCAAGTTTATTGAAGCCTCCTTAATCATCTAGTTACGACAATTGTAATATTTCACACAAACATTTTATTTTCGCTTCATATGTTTTCTTATGACGTATACCCCGGTCTGTCCTTCCCGTATTTCATTTATAGTTAAAGGGTTCCTAGAGCCCGTCCATATTACGATAGTATTACTTACATTAAGTCATCAACATTGTATGCACTACAGCGTATCAGCATTCAACAGACACTTATAACCTTATAAAAACTGTAACAACTGTCATATAAAGCCTAAATAAGGTTTTAAAAAGGAGTACTGATGTCCGTATAAATAATCGGTTATAAACTAGGACTCAACA
Organism: Ischnura elegans; assembly: GCF_921293095.1. Classification (NCBI taxonomy): domain Eukaryota; kingdom Metazoa; phylum Arthropoda; class Insecta; order Odonata; family Coenagrionidae; genus Ischnura; species Ischnura elegans. Next base: position 23,963,089 of record NC_060257.1, on the reverse strand, counting down.
ACAGCTGTCAGCTCCGAGTTCTCAACGCGACGAGAAGTCCGAAAACATTTTGCAGTACAAGACTTCTAAGCCTCTGATGAGCTCTGTTATAACCCCGGAACTTTTCTTGAACAACCGCGCACAGTATAGACGTACTCGGCGACGGAGCCACGTAGTAGTAAGAGACAAACGGTGAGTCCAAATGTGAATCTAAAGATAGGCAGAACCTCGCCAAGGAAGCAACAACACAAATGGGTACAAAATACGACACCACTAGTGTCGTATTTTGTACCCATCGTATTGTGTTGTTACAATAGTTATCATTGTATGCATCGCGAGTTAAAGTGCAACTTTAGCTATTTCTGACTCTAGTTTTCCATATTTTTACTCCAATATTCGACATTAATTGCCAAGTGGTCTTTAAAGTGGACAATTTAGAAGAAGTTAATATAATTTTACTGATTACTATTAAAATCAGTAACTTATACCCGTAAATGATTACCTTTTAAAAAGTAACTGCAATATAGCCGAGTTTCTTTTTCTCAGCACTTTTACAAACACTGCTCATTGGATAAATATACGATAACGGACAAGTGGTGGAGGGTTAATTTCACTGGCATCCGAGAAGGTGATTGATTACCGAGGAGCAAATGAAATATTTGACATCTGGTGAGACCTGCCTTCATTTTCCATTTCGCTGATTGTCATTTTGGTACCACTAGATTTGTGCAGCCGAGCTTCTTAACCAGGTGAGATTCTACAGCCTCGAATTAATATTGATATGACTCCCTTCATTCTGTGTAACGGAATTAATTACGTTCGACTGTTTTAGTTACTCCGGTAATCAAAGATTCATTTCCGTGTCTGAAATCTTCACGGTGTCCCTTCACTTGATTAAACTGTGGTATTAACATTAAAGCAACGGACGAAGTGAAGTACTTGGGAGTTATGATAACTTACAATCAATCGTGGGGAACACATATAAGGAATATTTCTGGCAGAGCCCTAAAGAAGTTAAGAGAATTCGGATGAAAAACTGAAAGAGAGGTGCTATTTTACGCTCTTCCTGTCCTCACCTTGAATATGCAGCAAGCATATGGGATGCGGTGCAGAAGGACATAATCCGCGAGCTGAACAAAGTACAAATAAAAGCTGCGCGATTCGTAATAGACTCCTACGGGCGTACAGACAGCGTTACCCAGCGAAGTAGCCACCGGAGACTCGGTGGCTGCGCGATAGGCTAAGATTGTTTGAACAATTGAGAATAGATATCTTTAAGAGTGACATTGAGAACATAATATTAGAGCCCCTCTATATTTCCAGATCCGACAGAAGCAATAAATTAAGAGAGATATTTTGGCGAACGGATAGATGTGTGAATTCGTTTTTCCTCCGAACCATAAAGGACTTTAAAAAAATGCTAGCCGTTATTTCGTTAGAGCATTTTCTTTCATATGTAAACGGCTTTTGTCCTAACACCCCCTGCCGCACGCCTTTTTAGGCGGCTTGCGGGGTAGTATGTAGATGTAAACTAAAGGGCAGTGAGTGCAACGAGGTCCGGTGCTAAGATTGACTACATTCAGTTCCTGTTCCGCTCCCGTCGGGTATGGATGTGTTCTCACTCCGTGTGGTTGACTCATCGTCTAACGTTGTGGAATGCATCGCCGGTTGCGAGCCATTTAGTTTCCGGCTAAATGTGTGAAAATAGTTGCCTTCATTGAGTGGAAGCCTTATTTGTGTAAAGAAAAGTGTGCTAAATCGAGCTTACAGGAGTGATATCCGCCATGCCTACAACATATTTCTGGCATTAGTTCTTGTGCAAAGTGTAACACATCTACACGGAATGCAACTTCCATCAATAGCGATACCTGCCGTAAAACCTATGGATTTTCTCTTCAGGATTCGCTGACATCGAAGGGATTGAATCAAGAGGACAATCCTGGAAATGTGTGTACTGCCAAAATTTACGAAAGACATGCCGTATGGACAGAAGTAAATCGGAAGGTAAATCCCTTCAGGAAATATTTTATTTGTTCATAGAGGTTATAAAATAACTAAATATAACGGATCAAAAAACTAGGGAACACTATTCATAAGCCATAAGATAAATTGGGAGACAGGTTAAAGTTAATTGAATCGCAGGGTAAAATATTAGAGAAATTTTTAGATCAAATATCCAAATTGCAAAGTGAAAATGTGGTGCTGAAGACGCAACTTTCTGACGCACTAAACCGTTCTGATGGCCTTGCGAAACGCATGTTAGGTATTAAGACGAAATTTCATGGCATCCCCAGCCAATGTGATGAAAATATGGAAGTAGTAGTGAATCAAGTTTGTGCTGCATTAGATGCAGAAATAAATAGTAGCCTAATTGTCCACTACTACCCGGTTAAGACGAAATCTAGTTGGGAAACAGGAGGAATTCAACTCCGAATTCTGAATCAGCACGTAAATGATAAGCTGTTAGCTAAGTGTCAAGTAATTTTTTTTTCTATTCGACTCTTGACCTTTTAATCCTACCTCCTGGTGATGTAAAATCGTTTTCAATAATATCATAGACATCCACGTGTCCCATTTTAGTGAGTTAAAATAATTTTCATACTCTAGGGCTATAAAATGATTTCAACTACGAATGTAGCTGGTTAGTTATCGAGTATTGCCTATACTATAAGTTGGGATTTTACTCAATTGATATTTGACAGTGATTAGCCGCAAGGACATTAGATTAAGATACAACCACTGCCACCTCCCCGACTTATTTTACCTCAGTGATTTAATCTGTTTAGAAAGAAATGTGTTAAGGTAGATAGAGGCATTATTTTTATAAATGTAGTATTCACTCTTGTATACTCTATTATATATATAAAATGTAAAAGAGAATAATTCGATTTTAAACCCTCCCACATTTCACCGCAACAACCACACATGTAATATAAAGAGCGCACATGCAAGCTATAGAGCCACAACTTCATAAGTCAGAAACGGTGAGTCACGTATGAAAATGAAAAGAGGATATACCATGCCGCGAAGTCAACTTTTTTCCGGGGAGATATCGCGGAACAAAATATTGAATTGATGCAAAGATATCGTACTGCCCTCTAATTTCATTCCACACCTAACAGCATGTGTTTCTATTCCTATGTATTCATAATCGGGTACAAACTAATTACTATTCCGGACAGAAATATATATCTTCAAAAGTAGCAGTGGCGAATACATATGCCCCTCCCCCTTGCGGGACCGCCCGCGTCGCCTAATATTTCAGAACCTAAATTGTAACTTTTTTATATCATAAGATAGCATTGTCTTGTATATGCGTATAATCATTTAGAATAAAACTATCTTAAACTTTGCATGTGACTCGATTATTCTTCATTACGAGTAAAGTACAGGAGGCTCAAAATATCTTTTGCGCTCCCCCTTGAGTTTTTTTCCATATCCGTTACTGAAAAATAGTGAGGGGGAAGTATCAGAAGGAAGTAGGTGGAGGGGTTGTAGGAGGACGCACAGACGGTAAGTCAAGAAGAGTTCATCATACAGGCAACCTAAATTCCGGACTTGCGTCATGTCACGAGGTAAAAAAGGTTTTGGGGAAGGAAGTGGGGTTAGGTAGCAGTCAGGGGAGTACATATAAGATCATAAGATCATTTCCGTTCAGTAAGTCAAATTTCTTCCTTTTCTTTTTCACCATTTCCCACTTTTCGGCCGCACCTAAAATACGCCCTTTTTCTTGGAACCGAATAATTTTAATATCGAAAATTTGATGTATGTTTTTGTGCCATTGGGCGTTTTGAACAGTTGGGTAACGGTTCTCCAAGCACATATTGCGTTCGGACACACGAGTAAAGAAGTTCCTCCCAGTGTGGCCGATATACACCCCCTCAAGTGAGTCACATAGTTTGTACTTGCCGCTGAGCCCGAAAGAAAAAACTCAGACGGCCCAACGTGTGCGAGAGTTTCCTCAGTGCATTGTAACCGCTAGGGTTTTTGCCCCGGGAGTTCGACTCCCATTTCGCTAGCCGGGCTGCATCCGCGTCCGACCTCGTCGGCGACGTAAAGCAAAGGAAGCAGCTCGCATTGAGTGCCAACCCTGTAAGTGGTCACCGACACGGCCCCATCAATAAAATGGGACTGGTGGGTGTCTGCATATTATTGAAAACAATAATACTTGTTTACATTAATGAGACCCTTTGTGCTGGTAGAAAGGTGGGGTGGCGCAGAATGATAAGCACTGTAAGCATATTTGGATTTGTGGTGGTAAAATTTATTTGAGAAAAGTAGAAAAGGAGCCAGTAATTGTAGTTAGCATTATGGATGACGTAAAACATCTTTGATCATTGCTTTTGTGATTCATAATTCATTGATATAGAAGGTATACCTAGACTATAAGTCAATTTTATGGATATAAAAATTATTGTAAATGCCTTTAATGGAATGAATTCCCTATTGATCGTCCATCAAAATATCCGAAGTGTTAGACACAACTTTAATTTACTACTTTCACATTTAAATAGCATGTCACAATTACCCGATATTATAGCTTTGAATGAAATATGAATACAATCTGATTAAATTAATGTATATACAGTGAGTGGGTAGGTACTATTCTTATGGAAGTTGTAATACTTCTGAAAGAGCAAGTTGTGTGTTAGCTTTTATAAGACATGACATAACAACCGTACTGAGGCCTTGTCATATAAGCCCTACTGATTGCTTGTTGATCAATGTTTCATGCAAGTTTTGTATATTTGATCTGTTTGTCGTCTACAGGGACAAAAAATTTCTATTGATCAATTTGTTTTAGATTTTGAACCCTAATCAAAGGGCATATCTAAAAAATAAGTAATGGTCTGTGATATGAATGTTCAGTTACTAATGCCCAGCTGCGATTCCAAGCAGTTTACAAATCTCATGAGTTCATGTGGCTTGACTACCTTAATGACTGAAGCAACCAGAATTATTATACAATGAGCTACCTGTTCAGATCAGGTAATCACTCGGTGGTTTAACACATTTAATGTAGACCTCCAAGCCAAGGTTATGCATTTAGGCATAACGCATTACTCTAGAGTCCAACCCAATATCCAATCTTTCTTCTCGCGAAGAAAACGAAAGTACACCACCTAATGTCACTTTGCTATAGTATTGCTGCCGTAAATCATTAAATGAAAATGTTCGACTGTATTCTCGGGAAGTATTGTATGAAGAACATGAAATTTCCTAAACTTTTACTACAATTTCAAACATACTGTTAAAATGTGTAAATGAGTCTTAAGTATGGTCAGGAATGAACGTGCCGTAAAATTAAAGCCCTGGATGACCGACTCCTCGATGAGCAAAGTTGCGCGTAAAAAAAATCTTTTTCAAAATCTACGTCATCACCCGCACAATAGCGGCTTGAGAAAAGAGTACCTAAAGATAAGAAATAAACTGTGAATACGTGTCCGTAATGCGGCTAACTCCTATTACATGAAACAATTGGACAAAGTAAATCGAAATAAAAAGACATAGTGGAGCATCTTCAAGGAATTAACGAGAGCGAAACAAACTTCGTATGCATGAACTAATACAAGGAAATCGGACCTTAAATGACCCAGTTATTATTGATATTGACTTCAAGAAGGAGTTCATCAGCACATTTGAGTCTCCTAAACTGTATCCATTTGTAAAAAATAATTCAATGATTGATAATTCATCAAATAGTAAAAATCATCTAAGCCTAAACTCCTTTTTGGAACCAGTCACGACGCCTGATGTATTAAAAATTGCCAATAGCCAATCTTTAAAAAAGCTGCCCGTCCGGATCAACTAAATGCTGGTATGATAAAATTATCATATAAGACAATGCAGATGCACTCTGCCATTTCTTCAATCAAAGCTTGCCAAATGTAAGGTTCCCTGCATCCTTAAAGCAAGAAATTATTGTTCCCGTTCACAAAATAGTCGAACTACGTGGTATTCACAATTACCGTCCGATTTATTTGCTCTAAACTTATTCTAACGTACTTGAAAAACTTGTAAAAAGAGTACTGGTAAATTTTCCGGAAAAGGAAGTAGTTTTGTGACAGTCAATATAGTACGAGGGTCGTTCAATATGGCTATAGAAAAAGGTATAAAAACAAATTGTATTGGACAAATTATTATATGTTTGAATTTAGTCTCCTTTCAGCTCTATAATTTTTTGTTAGCAAAAGTTGTTCTCTACAATCGGTAACAACAAAGAAACTATGGGATGGATACTGCTGACAAGTCAACTTCAACTGCTGACAAGTCACAAGTGCTAATTTCTGAATAACATTAATTTTGGATACTAAGAGAGCAATTTTTCGGAAATTCTAAGGACTTATAGAACGAACCTTGTATTAGGATAGGTAAAAGTACACAGGACGCTTGAAAAACTTTATCACCCCGAGATTCCAGTCCATTATATGTAATAAATAAACCACTGCTGTATGCATATTTATAAAAAAGCTTTGGATACAATAAAATACAAGATGTTTTTGGATAAACAACATCTTGCAGAAATTCGTAGCATTTCTATAAAGTCATTTCGAAAGTTTCCTGACTGCGCGCTTAAAGTTTTTAAGGTACTACAACAACCATAGAAGTTCCGAAAATATTTGTTCTGGAGTGGTTCAAGGATCAGCGTTAGGTCCAATATGATTTTTATTATAAATCAATCATCAGTGGTAAACTAACCGCCTTTGCGGATAACCTAGTCCTGTCTTACAAAAGTGTGAACTGGATTAATGTACAGCAATGCATAAAATGTGAAATAAACGATATCAACCAATGGTTTGCATCGAACAAACTTAAATTAAGCGATAAAACACAAATTATGTTTAAATTGATACAGCAGCTTCCCCATTGACTAATGTTGTGTAACGTTCTTCCAAGCGTACTAAATGACATGCTGACAGTTTCACACTGTTTCGAGTTGAGGAATACGAATACCATGGTTTAGTAATTGATGAGCATCTAAAATGGAAGCATTATACAAATAATATTACAAATAGTTTGAAAAATTGTAGAATGAAACACTACTTGATTCGTAATAAGTGTTCTTTAACTGTAATTTGAAATATTTATTATGATGTCGTATATTCGAGGGTAAATTATGGTATGTTGAGCTAGGCTAGTGCATTTAAAAATTCGCTCAAGCGTCCACATACAGCTCTAAGAGCAATTACACTTGCCCCTGCAGCCGGAGCAGATGGCCTTTCACTCTCTTTTCCTATAATTGTTAAACTGCAGGCACTTACTACCCCTGAGACACTGATAACCCCAATCTATTAGTTGCTAAGGTTTTCTACCTTCGTGGTGGATGGAGGTAGTCCAAAAGTCTCGGACAAGCCCCAATAATACTATCTACGAACAAATACTTCATGTGTATTGCCCAAACCAAATGTTATTTTTTTAAAGGCAGCTTTCTTTTCTTGGGACCAAAAATTTGCACTAGTTCGCGAAGAACAACCAAAGAGAGTAACAATATGTATACGACTACGAGAGTAACCACATATATACCATCCTTAAGCAAGTGAACCTGGCTGTATACTAAAAAAATATTATAGGGGATATCTAATAGAAGTATTTTCAAACCATATTCCTTTTGTATTGTTTATTCCATTTTTTAGTTCATATTTATTGTGTGTTTCTAATGTATCAAAAGTTCATCTGGAAGGCATTTCTTGTTTCGCAGCAATATGCACAGAATAACGATTGTATTTCTGAAGGTGATCCCTCCAACAGACAATAGACTCTGAGGTCAACTATAGCTCCAAAAGTATTTATGTATGTATGGTATTTAACTTTTTAAATTGTTTAAGGAGAAATGCATGTAACTATTATGGAGGACTGATGATAAAAATAAAAGGTAGGCATTTCACCATTGCAAGTCAAAGCTAATGGTTAAAATCAACGAGAAACTTAAAACGATAAACACGTTTTATTAAATTTGGGTTTTATACGCTTGCATTAATATGGCAACAGGTATGAATAAAACCGTAGGAGAAAAAGATGACTGAATAATTGACTCGCTATTGTACAATGGGCTTCAAAAGTAAATGTCTAGTTGCGACAGGCCACAGATAGTAGGCATAATTCGCTTGACATTTTTTCCGCTTTGGAAAACAGGCACGACAAGAAGAGGAAGACTCGGAGAAAATCATATTAGAACAACACTGTATTTCCAGGTCCTTCAAAAACGATAACAAGAGATATTTTTTCGAATGGATGAATAATTAAATTAGTTTTCCTCCCGCACGATAAAAGAATCTAATAAATTATCAGTAGAAATTCGTTACAGCCTTTCCTTTTTATTCGTTAACGGCTGGTGTCCTAACACCCCCTGCCACGCGCTTATTGACGCGGCTTGCTGCGTAGTATACAGATGTAGAAGAGTAGGTTCTGAGAAAAAGTTAAAGGGGGAAGCTGCGCCTAATATATTGTGCATAAAAGTCTGCTCCTAGTCTAGACCCTATGTGGTAGGTCAATAAAAAAATCGCAAAGTAACCGATCTACAAATGTTTTCACAGGAAAACTCCTAATTAGTTTCACAGGATCAAATCCAGACCTCTAAGGTCTCCCTTGTCATCACACCACCAACCCTCAGCTCACATTCCATATTACATCCCTTAAGTCATGGAAATTCCCCTTCAAGATTTTGAAACGACATTCATTTGATATGTCTTTCAAAACTAAAGTTATGCGAGCATTTATTGAAAGAACGAAATTTGAGTTGCGGTTGGTTCGGCATATTTATAATTTCAGACATTCGAGAGAAAAGAAATCAAAAATTAAACAAAATCATATTTTGTAACAAATGAAAATGACGAGTCATTATCATTAGTCAATGCTGACCTGTAATTGATTGAAACATGATAATAATTAGTGGAAACTATTGTGCATCCTTGCATAAATGTGGAAAAAGTGTACTTGGTATTTTGTGACGTGCCCTAGATCAATGAATTTATATCAGTATCAAGAATTTCTTTTTCTTACAGATATCCTTATAGATTCCTTTCCCTTGGGCTACAACCTTGTCGCGGTGGAAAGGCTTGCGCGCTCCTATGACCCCTTGAGCTGCACTGGCGGGATTAATTCTAAATTATTCCCGGTAGGGCCACCCATGCCAGATAGGTCGAAGGGTAGGAGCCAGACGAAAGGTAGTCCACGTGATGGTGTCACGTGAAAAACACTGTTGGAATGGAAGTGGGAAACCCTACCAACTATCTCTTCCCTGAGCACATGGAGTACAACCAAATGAGCCTCGGAATCTCATCGCCCGGGACCCGTCCGCAAAGGGCGGGTGTCGGGCACGGCAGCGAGGTCGGCAAGGTCCTCGGGGTCGTCAACATGCGAAATCCTTGCAGAGACTTATCATCATCAACATCAGTGGCAGCAGCAATGAAGAAAGAAGAAAAGAAGACCAAGAAGATGGAGAAGAAGAAGTCTGCTATAAATGTGGGGACGTGGAATGTGAGGACTATGATGAGGGCGGGAAAGTTAGAAAATATCAAAAGGGAAATGGATAAAGGGAGGATAGATATCTTAGGATTATGCGAGGTGAGGTGGAGGGATGGGGGGGACTATTGGAGTGATGGGTATAGGGTTATATATAGTGGAGGGGAAGAAAGCCAGCGAGGGGTAGCTTTAGTATTAAACGGGAAGATGGGTAAGCGTGTGGTAGGTATAGACCAGGTAAGCGATAGGATTCTGGTGGTAGAAATTGAGGCGCGGCCCACCAACCTTGTGGTGGTCCAGGTTTACATGCCCACTAGCAATCATAGGGAGGAAGAAGTAGACGAGGTGTATGAACAGCTCGAGGAAATAATTAGAGACACACCGGGTAAGAAAAATCTGGTAGTGATGGGGGACTGGAACGCCTCAGTCGGGGAAGGGAGGGATGGAAACGAAATAGGAGATTTTGGTCTAGGAATACGGAACGACAGGGGAGAGAAAGCAGCAGAATTTTGTAGGAGAAACAAATTATTCATCACAAACACGTGGTTCAATCATCATAAAGGGCGAAGGTACACGTGGATGGTAGGTACACGTACAAGTCCAGGGGATGCGGGGAGATATCAAATAGACTACATTATGGTAAGACAGAGGTTTAGGAACAGTGTGAAAAACTCGCGCAGCTTCCCTGCAGCGGATGCGGATTCGGACCACAATCTAGTGCTCATGAAATGCAACGTAAGATTCAAAAGACTTATGAGAGTTAGGAAGGCGAAGAAATGGAACGTAGAAGCCCTGAAGGGGAGTAAGAGGAGAGAATATCAGGAGCTAGTGGACATTAGTATACGGGAGATTGAAAGTACCAAGACGGTAGAGGAAAGATGGGATAATTTAAAAACGGGAATAGTCAAAGCGGCGGAGAAGTCAATTGGTTACGTTGACAGTAGAAGGATAAAGAAGCCGTGGATAACTGAGGCAATGGTAAATGAAATGGAGGAGAGGAGGAAGTGGAAGAACGTGGACACAGAACAGGGCAAAAGAATGTATAGGGAATTGAATAATCGATTACGACGTGAAACTAAGAGGGCAAGGGAGGCTTGGTGGAAAAGACAGTGCGAGGAAATGGAAAAGTTCCAGAAGGATGGAGAAGTAGGCGCGTTGTACGCCAAAGTTAAGTCGCTATCGGGCGGCAAAAGAGGACAAGCCATGTCTAAAATTAAGGCTAAAGATGGGAGGATGCTAACCGAGCGAGAAGAGGTACAGGGTAGGTGGAAGGAATACGTGGAGGACCTGTATGACGGAACGAACAGACCAGAGAGATTGACTCTAGAGGAGGAAAGTGCAGTGGAGGAGGATAATCTTGGGCCGGAGATATTAGATTCAGAAATAATAATAATAATAATAATAATAATAATAATAAATGTATTGTTCTAGGACCTTGTCCTATGGAACATATCAAATTTAACAGTTAAGTCTCTGCAGTGAACAACATAGAAAAAGTGAAAATACAATTTAACAGTATCAATGACAAATATATTACAGTATTTTAATTACAATCATATTTTTCGAGTAAATAATCATAATTCATAATAATAATTACAATCATATTTTAATTACAATCATATTTTTCGAGTTAATAAACAAACATTTTCATTTTGAATTGATTAACTAATTCATTGATTAATTCATTCCTCAGTTTTTTATACTTCCAGAAAAAGTTTTTTAGATTTACTCCTTGTGTAACTGCGGCGAATTATGTCCCTTTCATTGATAATATTTTTTATTTCCGGGGTTATCCATGGAAGTTGGTTTCGTTTCGGAGTAAATCTTTTTAGTGGGGCATGAATATCTAATAATTGATTTAAATTAATCATAAGGGTTGATACCTTGGTATCTACAGAATTGGTGGACATGAAGTCTGCCCATGGCATATTATCAAATTCTTCTTGAAAATTACGGAGGACAAATTTACTGAAATCGCGGTAGCAAATTACCTTCTATTTCATTTTTGGCACCTTAAGATTAAATTTGATGTATATTAAATCATGGTCAGATAAGAAAGGAACTGGATATTGGCCATGTTCCTTTATTTTAGAAAGGTCATCTATAATAAATATATCTAATGGAGTACTTGATGTGAGCCGATGATGAGATGGATGAGATGGTACTAAAGACAGATTGAACCTGAAACATAGGTCTCTTATGTAGTTACTGTCATGCGTAATCTTTAAAAGATCCGAGTTAAAGTCACCACATATAAGTATGTTATTTTATGACGGAAGGAAGCCTGCCAGCGTACATTCAAAACATTCACTCATGTAACCAACCTTAGGAGGTCTGTATACAACACCGAGTAAAATCTTTCCAAGAGGACAAGTTATTTCAACAAACATAAATTCAAGCTTGAAGTTTTCATTGACACAGGACAATATCTTTCCATTGAGATTCTCTTTGATATATACACACACACCTCCACCACTTCGTTCCAACCTGTCGTTTCGTAACAATATATAAGTATCCAAATTAACATATTCAGTGGGCACAGATGGTTTCAACCAGGATTCAGAAATTGCTATCACATGATAATCACCACAAACAAAGTGGTTACGAGTGGTCAAAGTGGTCATTGAAGGGCATGGAGATCGCCTTCGGTGCGTAAAAGAATTCGCTCACTCCCATCACATTCCCTTGCAAATATTTTCCCCCCTCTTATCCATAAGTATTTAAGTTTACCGTTCTTTTTAAGCTCTCTCGCCTTAGCATACACTTTACGATTCAAAGCACTGAGTGATTCATTGACATAGATGGGGTAGTTAGGGGAATCACTGAATCCAATATCTCTTGTTGAGAAACTCCTTTTTGCTTTTCGAGCTTCCAGTATTTCTCGTGCTAAATTCGATCTCATGAACCGAACCCGGATGGAAGGGGGTCTGTTGTTAGGTAAGTTTGAACGGGCCTTCAGTCTATATGCATAATCGACATCACTGGCATCTAACTTGACCCCAAGGCCCAGCCCAACTTGACAGAAAAGGGTCTCCAATACCTCATCAGACTTAAATGGGATCCCGTGAATTTCTACGACATTCCGTAGAGAGTCCTGCTCCCATGTGTTCAACTGAGCTTCAAGGTTAGCGACTCGCTTCAACAAAATTTCATTTTCAGCCACCATACCGTCGAATTTACCACTTATATTTGATAGTGACTCGATAATTAGAGAAAGAGTTTTGCCATGTTCGTTGATTAAGCTTTCCCAGGTTGATATAACTTTCTTTAGTTCACTTATGTCGTTTTTTAAAGAATTCACAAGCTCACTTTGGTTTTCTTGGATTACCTTGACACGATCCAATAACTCCTTCAATATGGGATTGGAAACCTCACGTTGACTCTTGTCATAGAGAGATCCAGGGTCCAGGGCTTTGATCGGGGTGTCATCACCGCGGGTGGAGCGACACTTCGCTATGCAGGTGGCGCAGTTCCAGGCACGACTAGTGTCCTCTAGCAGCTGCAAATCCGCGGCGTTGAGCGAGGCGCAAGCAGGGTGGAACACTTTTTCACAAGTGCGGCAGGTTACAGTTTTCTGCGTGCGCTTAAGAACTTGGCTGCATTGCGAACAGGCAGGCATGATGAAGATCACCAAAGAATACCACCAAAACCACCAGATGAGGATCACCAACAACACCACCTTAATACCGTCGGCTAGCACCACCTTACACTCAGGCAAATATTCGAGACTTAGAGGCACGACCAAGGCCGGGGAAACGCGTCCGTTCACTGCGAGAGCGCGAAGCAGAATCGAAGAAATAGAGAGAGCACTCCGTGATATGAAGGCTAGGAAAGCAGTAGGCGTGGACAACATCCCGTGCGAGCTTCTGAAGAGTCTAGGGAAGGAAGGTAAGAAAAGGTTTTTCGAACTAGTGCGCAAGATCTATGAGGAGGGATGTTGGCCGGAGGATTTCGTGAAGACGGTTTTAATTCCGCTTCCGAAAAAGAAGAAAGCTGTGGAATGCGGAGATTATAGGACTATCAGCCTAATATCCCATGCGGCTAAAGTAGTGCTGAGGATATTGAACAGACGAATGGAGGCGAGGGCAAACGAGTATTTGGGCGAAGATCAGTTTGGTTTCAGAAAAGGGAAGTCAACTCGCGATGCAATAGCAATAATGAGGGCCCTCGTGGAGAGGAACCTAGAATATGAGCAGGACGTATATGTGTGTTTCGTGGATTTTGAAAAAGCGTTTGATAGGGTGAACTGGGTAAAGTTAATGGATATTCTCAAGAGAATAGGTGTAGACTGGAGGGATAGACGACTGATTTGTAATCTGTATAGGGCCCAGACTGCGCAAGTGAGGATAGCGGACGGAGAATCTGGGTGGGCAAGCATTGGCCGAGGTGTGAGGCAAGGCTGTCCTCTATCGCCACTGCTCTTTAACGTGTATGCTGAAGAGATGGTAAGGGAAGCGTGGGATGAGTTAGAAGCTGGGATAAAAGTGGGAGGAATGATGTTCAAATCAGTGAGATTCGCGGATGACCAGGCGTTGATCAGTCAGTCAGCAAGGGGGCTTCAGGCCCTAGTGGATGCGTTATACGAACGTTGCGAGGAGTTTGGGATGAGGATTAATCACAAGAAAACTAAGGTAATGCGGTTTTGTAAAGCATCACGAGCGAGGAATGTGAGACTCAAGATAAAGGTGGGTGGTGAAAAACTTGAGCAGGTTGAGCAATTCAACTATTTAGGCAGTACGTTAGAGGAAAACGGATACAGTAGTAAGGACATCAGGAAGAGAATAGCATTAGCGAAGGAGGCGTTCATGAGCAGGAAGGAGCTTCTGAGAGGATCGTTGTGTAAGAGTTTAAAGAAAAGGTTAGTGAAGAGTTTGGTTTGGAGTGTAGCTCTCTACGGTGCGGAAACGTGGACTCTGAGGAAAGAAGACGAGAGAAGATTGGAGACGTTCGAGATGTGGGTATGGAGAAGAATGGAGAGGGTGAAATGGACGGAGAGGAAAAGGAACGACGAAGTGCTGGATATGGTTGTCGAGGAGAGAAAGCTTTTAGATGAGATACGCAGGAGACAGAAGGTTTGGATGGAGTTAGTGCTTAGCGGTGAGGGGATGTTGAAAATGGTGTTGGAGGGTAGAATGTTGGGGAAACGAGGGAGGGGAAGGAAAAGAATAGGATTTCTAGATAGATTGAAAGAGAGTAGGCCTTACAGTGAATTAAAGAAGGCAGTGCTGGAAGGAAAAGAAGGCTCCCAGATCACCTCTTTAGTACTCCATGGAAACCTACCTTAATCGGTAGAATACTATTGAAATCCTTATAGATTGCCTCCTATTTCCTTAGGCAGCAGAGATGAGAGGTCTTAAGCATTTTCACGCCTACTTTGGGGGAAAGGAACCCTACTCATGTGTATGATAACAAGGAAGTAAGTTTTAGCCATGATGAGAAATACGAGAACAGGCCGGGTCGTAGTGCGCAAGTCAGTCGAAGTAAGCTAAAATCATGCATTGGGCAAGTAAAAATAAACGGCTCTTAAGACAGTTATTTGACTTTAATGCCTACCGATTGAGAAATTGAAAAATTGAGAGAGGAGAGTCTGGACTGCCCAACAGTGAACCAAGCACTAGAGACCCACGCCGCTAAGTATTTCCCTGCAGCCCTAAGAAGGCAACATTTCACAATAGGGTCGATTACTCAGACAAGAAACCGCAATTCATTATTAGAATTCGGTTGATGAAGTGGGAAGATTACTTACGAGGAAAAATGATCTTCTTCATTCAGCCATTCTCTGTTTAAAATGAAAAGATACGAGAAGGTACCCCCACATATCATGAGTTGGTGATGCCATTACATCTCTGATAAATCAGAACCGATCAGAGAGGGAAAGCATTTCTAACTAGAGAACCGTCTAGTTGATCTCTTATAATCATAGCCTAACCTTCCTGGGCTAATAATTGTTGCATTTATTTTGTAAGCAGTTATTTTTTAACTGTACGCACAGTGGCGAAACTATGGGGGGCTAAGGGGACCATAGGGCCCCCCCTTGGGTGTCCATTTCACTTTAGATAGAATAGTAATTTTTTTCGGACCCCCACTACTGCTGGTCGGCTAACCCCCACTTAGCCTCCCCCATTTTCCCTATTCTGGATCCGCCACTGCTGATCCGCATCTTACTATATTTCTACTGTTTTCATTCTAGTAATAAAAGAGTTATCGTCGGAACAAATAAATAAACCAAGCGGCAATGAACTTCGCTTGTTACGCGAGAGATGCTTGGGAGTTCTAGGGGCGGTGACTCGCTCCGCATTAATTTGTGACGGTATCAAATTTTCTGCCAAAGTCTCGATACCTTCGATCTTTCACCGAGAATTGCTCGATAAGTGGACGACGGGTTGTAAACGGAAAAATATGTGAGTGCTGTCATCAAAATTGACGATAAAAGGAAGTCCTGAACTGGTCTATTGTGTCAAAAACAAGTATAAGCTCAAATAAAGACGTATCACTCGAGCTGAGAAATAGATCGAAGTAAGAATGGTGCATTGGAGGCAAAGGAGACAAGTAAGCTGGGCAAATCGTAGTGCGCAAGTCATTCAAATTAAGCTTTAATGATGATTATTCATGGTTATAGGTAAACCTATTTATCTGAATGAAGCTGAACAAAACTGTAAATCCTCGCAATGGATTAACATGACGGCTATTAGCTTATCACTGTGAAGCTGAAATATACGTTTCATTCGTTGATGACTGAAACATAATTCTAAAAAGGTTTCTTGAATGTTCTCGTGATGCCCTACCTAATGCCACCTCATTGCATAGAATTTTTGAGTATATTTTGGATATTTTTTCGTGGGAGTCTCCCTCACGGAGGAACAAAGCAGACAGAGAAATCTACGTCGAGAAAAAGTTTACAATGCCCGTGAGTCACCATATGAATGGTCACTACGTCATTGAATAGTTGTTCTTTGCGAGAGCATTGAGACAATGTGAAGTAAAAGCAGAGTATACATGAATCAAATGCTAAAGGAAGCGAATGAACCACCAAGGATATATAAAATTAAAATGAACGAAAATTTGACTGACTTACCATATATTAATCAGCACACCTCTCCCATGTGACCTTGTAAGGATTTCCCGCAAAATCTGATTTCACTTCACGCAATTGACAGCGACAACGGATTTGCATTGCTGTAAAGAAAGAAAAATAACAAATTAAATTTCGCCTCGACTTAATGCTCGATTCAAACGATTACTATCCTTTGTAAACCTCAAGTCATAATATAAATATTATCACTAGAAAGAATTAAAATATGCGAGAATATCTGAGTGAGCCATTTTGATACATTTCTCAAGTAGAAATAAACGAAATTAAAGAAAGTTATTGGAATTCGATCCCTACCGACTGAGAATTTTTAAAAATATCGCGCCTAATAGTGAACCAAGCGCTACTTGTGGTCACCAGTAGTCACCCACGCTACAGTGCTTAGGAGGCAAAATGCCACAGTAGGGTAGATTTTTCAGACCCGAAACCACAATTCATTATACATATTCGGTAGATGGAAGTGGGGACATTGTATTAGTTACGAGGAAAGTCCGAAGATTATTAAGTTACGAGGAAAATAATCTTCATAACTCAGCCATTCTCAGTTTAAAATGAAAAACACGCGAAGGTAACGCCCACATTTCACGATTTCATGACGTCATTACAGCTCCGGTAAATTTAACCGTTCAGGTGGAACAAATCATACAGGGAAAGAATTTATAACTTCTTGTCGTCTAATTTCTAATTCTTATTTCCAACTTCCTCAGAATTATGGCCCAACCTTAGTTTCAAAGAAGCATTTCATATTATGTATCAATGTACTCATTTCCTAGACCAATCCGTGGAATACGTGGCTGCAAGGTGGAATATACCAACGAAGATTGGCAAAAGATATGATGTTACAGATTCTGATTCACATCACTACATAGTTGTGGAATATACGAATACTTTGATTAACAATTTTTGAAGCAACCAATATAACACAACGGTGAAAACTTGAAAAGACAATGTCAGTATCAACTGATTATGACGGTATAGAGCAATGTACGGTTCCGAGAATCGCCGATTCAAAAGCCTACATTGAAACCCCGGTCAAAAAATTTCTGGAGCACGTCTTACGACCTTGGTTCACGCTTGCCGAGAAATAGTGAATTTAAAATTTGAGTGGCAAGAGAACTTCACCACACACAAAAATGGATATTTCATACGTTGCAAGTATTTTGCAAGTCCCAAAACATGAAAAAACGAGAACGGTTCATGTAAACGAACGATGGAAACTTCCCTCCGAAAAATATATTCACGACCATCATATCGATAACGATTACATTACGTAGCCTCAAACATCGAATAAAATATGAGGATTACTCTTGATAAGCTTGAAGACTATACCATACTATACGGGGTCACTGGTTCTCAGCACTTCGTTGAACACCATTTTCCGTAAAATTAATTTACTTCACGGGTTCCATAGTCACTCGCTACAAGAATTATTTCACATGCCTAAAGTCGAAATCACACACCATCAACACCGGAGAGGAATGTAGAATATGGAAGCTGTTAACTTTTTGGGAACACTCCCGTACTCACCTCTTAACTCGATGCAAGTTGCCGCCAGACTGATGAAAGATTTTCAGGAGAAGCATTGTGGGCCTCTTCGAGTGTCACGTGACAACTAGCCACCACAATAAATAGTTCCGGTAAATTTAAAAAAACAGTAAAAAGCAAGCGACAGCATAACATAAATAACTTTTAAAATATTTAAATCTATTTATTTTAATATTTGATGTTGCTTATTAATTTAATAATACGTTTAGGTGCGATTAGAAAATTGATTCGTTACGCGGAAGAACGAATTTAATTTTAAGTCTTCGCGGAATAACTTTAGCGGAAAACAGTATCCTTACGCGAATGTCACGATGCAATTTTTCCAACCTTTTTCGCGCGTAGACCCTCTAGAAAAATCATCCTGTGGAAGGGGGAAAATCTGCTTCAAAGGTCATTCAAAGACGTCATCCGCAAGATTATCATCATTTCACGAAAGTATTGCATTATTCCATTGCCTCTCGTAACAGTCTGCTCCGCGACGTAAAATTGGGCAGTAGTCATGGCTATTTGATGTCGAGCCTACCTTAATTCGACGGCCTCAGTAACTGCCCTACCCCGCCTCCTATCAAGTCTAACCCCCCTCTAGTCTAATCGTCACGAACCTTGGTGTCATTTCAAGCAACTTATTTCTTGATTAGACAGCTGATAAACCAGCCAACCCTCTTCGTCAAGATCACCCTCTTCCTCAGCAGTTACGGAAAGAAGACAGTGCGAAGGAGACTACGAAAGAAACATAAAAACTCTTCGGATGGCCATTTACGTGAGTACGAAAATGTTTTACTGGCGGTAGAACAATTCATAGGATAAACTTACTTTGAGAAAGTCATGCGGGATTTTTACGATAATGTTCGTAATTATTTTACTGGTTGTATCTGGAGGGTGGGAAAAATCGAAAAAAATTAATAGGCATTTGTAAAATCTCGCTATTTGAGATGTGATTACAATACTTGTCAGTGATATTACGTATGAAGCCTGATATATGTTGACGAGTGCCACTGTGGTTTTCATGAATTATTGTTAAACATTGTTCATTCATCTGTTCAAACGAAAATTTTCATTGGTAAGCCACCTAAAAGCAATTGCAATATTTTCAATTTTCCCAGAAATTACGTGGGTGGTTCTATCCCCTCGTACGTTACGACTGCGGCCTTGATTTGAATAACGGTATAGGTAATATAGTAACTCTCTCACACATGGCTAACACCAATGCAATGCCTCTTCAAGTGTTTATTCAAGTGTCGAATTACTCTATTTTCTATGCCAATTCACATAACATTCCAAAAATCATTCAAAATTCTCTGTCCATCTTGATGATTATTTTCTGCCATTCACGTGAATATTTTCGAGACCGCAACGATTTCAACAAGTTGGGCTAAACGATGAAATTTATAGTGCCTGAGAAGTATTTTTTTCTGCTGCTGTTTTCCTGTTGAGCTGCGGCGATGGCTTTTTCTCTCTGGGTTTCCGTCCGGGTTAGGCTCCCCAATTTCTGCCAACGTTTCGATGGACGCGTCTCACTAACAGTATGTCGGAAGACCGAGAAAAATTCATGGTATATTAATTGCCATTCCCGTAAATTGTGGGTGGCGGAAATATTTCTCTAGGGCATGAAATTAACTGCAGGGAATGGTGTGGCCAATTTTCTTCAATAAAAACCTTCGGTTTGCATAAATTTAACTTATTTCCTATTAACTTTCATCTGTTGAGGCGTTAGACCTATTTACCACTTAAAATCAGTCTCCAACTATTTTCCATGCGTTGATATGACCGGTTAGGCCCAACTTCGCATTACCTCTTTTTGGGGCGAGTCAAGGCCTGTAGACTCAACTGGATCTGAACCTCTCTGCTCGAGTAAAGTGCCCATATAACAATAAATACCATTCTACCTCCTAACCTTTAAGCTCCCACCTCTTGTCCTTGCTTCGACCTGCGCAAACCAACCAGGACAAGGAATGAACTTCTCAGCCTAACCTATAGGATCTTATCTTCGAATAACTCCTATATTTTAAGCTTTGGTTTTTATTTTGTCTCTAGACAGGTTTGTTTTCATTGCCAAACTCTTGCAAAGCAGCTACGGTCTTCTACAAATCCTTACACACCTCTTATAACTCATTTTCAGTGACATCGCCTTACCACAGCTCCGTTGCTTATCAGTTGCCAGCCCTAGTTAACCGCTTCGATTTATCATGCGAAAAAACTGTGCTCATACAAAAACTATCACGTAGTGCCCAACATCAGCGCTGATATTTAGTGTTAGTTTTTAAGAGGACGCATATCTCGAGCTCAATCGGTCTTTTTTGTGACGGATTACTAGCTTAAAACTCATGTACCAACTTCGAATTTTCAGGGTGCATAAAAGAGATCTGCAAGGCAGCTGAGATGGGGAAACATCAGGCTGAGACCCTGCAAGGAACCACATCCGTGGATGCAGTCAGCAGGAAAAGAACGAGAGCTAAAGCATTGAAGGATTCAGTGAGGCATACTGATAAGTACCTACCTAAGGCAGCAGTGAATTTGTGTAAAACGTGCAATTATAAGCATAAAAAAGGAGAATGTCTAGCATTTGGTAAAATTTTCAATAATTGTGGAAAGCAAAATCATTTTGCAAATGCATTTAAAGTTAAAAAATTGTATAATAATACTAAAGTAAAATCAGTTGACTTATCTGCCCAAGACGTAAGTGTTGAACACGTTCTTAATGATTTTGTAATTGAAAGTGTTGCGAGCAGTTTGAGTATACAGATGATTCGAACGTCTGGTCTGAGATTATTAATGTTAATGGTGTAAACGTCAAATTTAAACTAGATACCGGAGCTCAATTGAATGTTCTGCCTTACAGAATACTGACACAATGTAAAAGTGATAATTTGATGAAGGTGGAATTGAAACCCACGTCATTAATATTAGAATCATTTGATGGTCATAAAGTGAAGCCACTTGGGAGTGGCAAGTCAAAACACTACGCAGAGGAATTTTCAAATGTTCTGGATTTCTGGATTCCGGATTTGAGGTCCTCAACTGTAATATGCTGGGAAGGTTCATCAAGAATTGCTCTTTTTACTGAAAAGGATGAAAATGAACAGTGAAATCTACCTCTTTATCTAAATGAATTAATGAACCAGAACTTAACAACATCACTAACTCATGAAAAATAGGTGGTAAATTTTACATTTTTTCAGTTAGAAGTTATGAGAAAATGACTGAATGAGAAATACCTTTTTTGTCATAACTTATCTTTTCCATCCACTTACAGAATTGCCTGGTAGAATTGTAATATTGGGTCTGACTGAAAGACCCCATAGGAAATGAACATGAGCTCTCGAACATGAGGTGATTTTTTTGGAGAAGTTTGAGATGAAAATGGAGTAGCCTTAACTCTTGCAACTGAATGTCAGGCGAGGGAAGAGCATTGGAGGTTTAACCCTCCACCAAAATATTTTCCTTTACGGCAACTGCCGTTGATATATCTGTTGAGGAGACCACTAGCCCAGGGCAATCCATCCTCAAATCCTCCATTTTTCCAAATACATTGGAGTCCAGCTAATACAGACACATGCAACCCAAACATCTGCTTAATGCAAACAGCTCTAAGACAAAATATTTTCGAAGAAATTGACTTTTTTATTTACAGTAGAGTTATTTTCTTTAATATTTAGGGGCTAAGCACAGTATAATAATTCTTTCATGTGCACATTTTAAAGTATAGTACACAATAAAACAACATAATCCATACAATATTCAATATTTTATTTAAAGTCAATAACTGTACAGTATTGAAAGTCATTAATTTAGAACAAGCGAAATAAAGAAAATTAAATGAGTGAAATTAAACTCTATATAGAATTCTGATACTTTGGCCTACTTGCTATTAGGCATAAACTCAGTCATTGCCGTTTGTCACAATCGGTAGACTTTAGGCCTATGTGTAGTTTTGCCATCGCTTCATTAGTTATATGCCATATCTAATGTCTGCAAAAAAAACTTCGAATTTAAATTTCAGCAAGATTCCAATGAAAATTATGTGTAGCTGGTTTAATGATGTGTACGATTTTCTAGTGTAGGAATTGCTAAGTTTCCCAGGAGAAAATTGCTAGCCTCATACCTGTTGGGAGTGTAAGATGCAGTAAATAGACAAAACAAAAAAGTAAGCTTTTCTTACTTTTGACAAGTATTTATGTAATTGTAATTTTTCTTTCTTGTTCCATCTCTCCCTCCCATGGTGGCCTGAGGAGCCTATGGATTCCCACCTAACTTACTCACTCGTGTGGCCATGTGAACCCATGATGGTTTTTGGCCTCGCAAACGAACCGCATTCACTCTTCTGTCATTTCTATTTCCAGTCCATATCTCTTTACATCCTTTGGCACTTTGTCTCTCAAACGCAGTCTTGGTCAATCACTTGTCTTATCAATTGGTCTACAGTTAAGATGCTATTTTATCATACCGGCTGTTAGTTGACAATTTAAAGATGGGAAAATATAGCGACTAAAAAGAAATGGCCAGAAACAGGAAATAATGGAGACAGCGTTGGCGCAAGGGACCTACCAACAGGCAAAACTCCAGATGATGATGATATCCATCTTAAAAAATTGCTTTTTATTGTTGTAATTATATCTGACTCACTACATATAAATCTCTCTCAGTTATCTTTTTATTTCTGATTCTTAAAACTACCCTTCCTATACCCTTAAGCAAGGATAGACGGAGCGTATTTTAGAACATTGGCGGGTAGGCCCTATCCTTCCTGGAGTGTAGGGTAAAGGCAGATGAAGGGTTGGGCCATTCTCAATGAAGGGTAAAGGAAGGGTAGGACTAATATGAAAACAAAAAATCCATAAAATAATATGAAAATAAAAAAATCGCAACATAATTATCGCAACTAAGCTATTACAATCGCAACTAAATTAAACGAATGGGGATGAGTTGTAACAGTGATTTCTAAAATTAGAAGACAGAAAAAAATTACCCTTCATGTGGACTTGAATCCGGGACCCACACACCGTGAGACCCACGGCTACCAAAGTAACCTTGCCTATTATATATCTATTTATTTGTTTCAGAAAATAACATCGGCATTCAAATCCCGTGCATCACTCTCGCCATGTCTCCTTGACAGCCACATAGAAACATTAGGTCCTTTTCACACAATTATAGCAACTACTTTTCCTTAGAGGGCTTTTAAATATTTGTTGTGCATCCCGTCTAGCTTTGCTATCAAAGGCTGCTTATGTTCTTTTACAGAGAAGAGGTTCCAAGGAAGGATGGACGAAGGATAGTCCTAAACTTGCCTTACCGTTGATTGAGTGTAGAGGAAGGGCATTCAGATGGAAGGGGAAGGAGTCCCAAGGAAGGGTATACCCTTACCTTACACTCAATAGATGTTGGATGAAGAACATGATATTAGAATGCCACTAAATTTCCGGGTCCGACAGAAACGACAAATTGAGAGAGATATGAGAGAGATATAGAGAAAAAATTGATTACTTCGGACTTGATCCCTCGCAAGATTTTCATGAAGTTACAGCGCACAGTATAGACCCACTCGGCTATGTAGCCACGTGTTGTTCAAATTTCCCTCCCAATGGTGCAATAGAAAATACCGAAACTCGATTTCAAAACTGGGGCGAAAGTGGCGCCGCTCCATTTGTTGCAATACTTTTGAATCCGACTGTAACATTTGGTACCGCTAGGCGTTTTGCGGGTTAAAGACATTTGCGATTCTTGCTTCTAGGGGGGGGGGGGGGAGGGCAGCTGACCCCTCCTGTCCCTCGCTTGGCACGCCCATGCATGAAAAGATCTCTATGCATACGTGCAAGGATCCACAAAGGAGAAAGTCTCGATGATAAGAGAACGTAAGTGGGTCACTGAGCTGCAGTTCGCTGCGTTGCCGCCGATTCGAAGGTGCACTCTAGCCGATGTAGGACGCGGAGTCGGAACGTGACAGAGACGAAAAGAATAACGAAGATGACTGTGGATGAAAACATAGGCGGATCCAGGGGGGGGGGGCCCGGGGGCACGTGCCCCCTCCCAGACCCTTAAAAATATGCTAGATTTTAAATACGGTCCCATTATCATTTCGTTCGTTTTGTATAATAAGGTATCCTTGTGCCCCCCCCCTGAACAAAACTCTGGATACGGCCTTGCTTGTGCCCCTCCCAGAAAGAAATCTTGGATCCGCCCCTGGATGAAAATGCTAGATATGAGCAGCTCACCTCTTGAGACAAACCGTAGTGCAAGCGATTAATAACCAGTGCTTTGGAGTGCATCCTTATAATACTTACCTTATTAGATTGTGATCAGTGCATAACTTTGAAATATAGTGTTAATTCGTGGATCTCTCCATTTCCCGGGTTTTCGCTGCGTTTTGTTGTCAAGGCCTGTTTACACAATACATTAGTACGTACGAGTTAATGTCTGTTTGCATGAATGATTTTTGTGGACCGGAATGTAACATGTACGAATGCATGAACCAAATTAGAAGAGGTTCTATTTTCTGTGCATGCATTTTAACTAGTTGGGTGGTTACACGGTGCATTTTGGCGTTCATTCTCGCATTCATACATTTAGACAATAACCCGTGCGAGTTAATGTACCGTGTAAACAGGCCTTCAGAGGTGACGACGGTTTCCCCAGGATTCCACCAGGCGTCTTCAGGTCGAAGTTCAACCTGAAGAAGCCTGGTGGAATCCTGGCGAAACTGTCGTCGCCTTTGACAACAAATCGCGGCGAAAACCCAAAAAATGGAGACATTCACAGATTCTGAACGCCACGGAATATTGCGAGACAACATTGAGCTAATTTTCTACGGTACACGAAGACGGCGAATCTCAATTTTCGCCGCGGCTTATACAACGGACAAAGGTCCAGCTGTCGGTGTGTCGAATAGGGTGGTTTCCTATTATTTTTTTATTGCCTTAATCGAAAGATTATTACTCCTGGAGTACGTATTTCGCACTTTTAGATTTTTAAATGACAACATCTATTTAAGCGCGAAAACGCGACGCTTAAGTATTTCTGGTCCCCCCCCCCCCCCCCCCCCCCCCCCCCCCCCCCCCCCCCCCCCCCCCCTCTCCCGCCCGGTGAGGTGACCTTGAGGCGAGGCTTAGCTCTGATACGTCGCAGGATGCTAGCGGATAGCTGAGTACCTTGCAGAATGGTAGCGCTTGGCTTAAAAAAGGTTTATTAATACCTTATCAAACGAAGAAAACTTTCCGACCTTAGCCAGGTTTAATAGGTGATTATTAAGACATGTTTCCCTGAGCTCTTTGCCTCATGCATGCATTGGTAACCTCAGACGATGTATAACTCCTATCCTCTGGTGTAGAAACTAGGTCCCTGTGACGTCATGCGGAGTGGAATCGCATGGGTGCCAATCTGGCCTTTTTCAAATGAGGATAAAATTTGACCCTTGCCATTCGTCTAAACCAGTAATTCAAAACCCAAATAATTTGTGTATTATGAATACACTAATGGTGGGTAACGAATCGCAATCAATGCCTTTCGTTTTCTTTGATGAAGGAAACTACCCTATTATGGTATTAAACAGAATTACGTCAAAAAAATTTATTTTGGTGTTTTTTCAAAAATTTTCCTTAAAAATTAAACAAAATTCAGGAAAACATGTAGAAAAAAAATCTTTGAAAAAACATGTTTCACATATTTTTCTTACTATTTTTCATGCATCATCATTAATGATGTTATTAATAGAACTATAGATGTTTGATATTCGCGCCCTGTAGTGGATTTTCTTTTATGGTCTAAAGAGGGCAGTAAGGGATTTGCCACTAACCACGACACCTGTCGGAATATTTTTTCGTTATCTAATGCCTTCCTCGGCCCATGAGGCTACGAATTCGGCCTCACTCACTGACGCACCGGCTAACGGGCATCATCGTAATATTCACATCGCCTGACCGTGGAGCCTACAGCCTGGCGGCCTGGAGTAAGTCACTCAGTGCTTCCCTGGAGGCTAGTTATCTTTTTCCATACAGTCCACTTTGTGTTTTAATTATGACATGTCCGGCAATTCTGTAGGTCTCTCGGATTCCGGCCACTAGAGTGTTTTCGTATTATTTTTATTGCCTAAATCAAAAGAATATTAATCCTCGAGTACATATTTCACGCCTTTAGCTTTTAAAATGACGATATCTATTTTTCTCGATAAAATGAAAAGTGAAAATTTTCGAGAGCGCGAAAACGCGACGGCTAAGTATGAATGCTGGGAAAAGCCGGTGTGACGTCTGGTTGCTGCTGTGTGAGGCTACCTTGATGCGAGGCCACGAACGCCGCTACGATGCAGGCTGCTTGTTGGCGAGTATGGCGGAAGTGTATAGTACTCTGCTAGCAGGTAGCACTTGCATTAAATAAGGGTTATTAGTACCCTATCAAACGAAGAAAATTTTCCCATCATAGGCAATTTTAATAGGTGATTATTAAGAAATGTTTGAGCTCTGTGACACATGCATGCAATGGTACAATCTGAAGTAGTAAAACTCCTGACTACTTGTCTAGGTGCCTGTGACTTCACGTGGAGTGGCATCGCATGGGCGCCCAACAGATCTTATTCCAAAGAGGTTAACATTGACCATTGCCATTCGTCTGAACTGGGATTTCCAAAACCAAATAATTTGTATATTATGAATACACTTATGGTGGGTAACGAATCGCAATGAATGCCTTTCGTTTTCTTTGATGAAGGAAACTACCCTTTTTCGGACGTAACGGGATACAATAGCTATGGGTCAAATTCATTTTATGAATGCTTGCGTGATTTTAATAAGAACCAGGACTGACTGATGCAGCGACGTGTAGAAGAGTCATGAGAATGCTTGAACCTTAATAAGAAGATTTTTAATCCGGGGTTTTTCATTTAGATTTATCTGGGTTTAAATGAAACATTTTGCTAATATATCCCGCCTCTCCTGGATAAATACAATTTTATTTTCATATCATAGAATGAACTTCCACAAAGTTGAGCAGAATCAGAGGCGAAGGGCGGGGGGGGGGGGGGGGGAGTTAGTGGGATAAACCCCCCTCCTAGAGCTCAGAGAAGTTTTTATGTTTAATCCATTTTACTTAATTGAATTGACATTAATATAGAATAGTGAACGAAATAGTAAAATATCCCTCAGAAAGCTGTAAAACTCACCATTTTGAACCATTTATCTTAAAATTGCTCAATTTATTAATCTCGCACCTAACGCTTATCATGGTGGGTATACCATACCTCCACACACCTTGGTATTGTTTGCACCCAATCCCCCCGGCCTTCATTCCTACCTGCGCCCCTGAGTGGAGTACTATAGAGAATATAATTTGGGACTTGATCACCTATTGCGACATAAGAACATCGAAACTAATAATATTGCCTCACTTGTTGACGTGAGGGAGTAATATTTTGGATATCGAATCCATAATATTTATCCATTTGAGATCGATATAATCTTATCATATTTATCCTGCGTGTGACTTCGTCCATAATATCATCCAGTCATAATTTCAGCTATGATTTGGTGCTTTCCCTGCGAATAGATTCCGTGAAGTGTTCTCGGGATCGCCACCGTGTCAGCAACTGCATTACTGCCGACGTTTCGATGTCCGACTCGGCCATAATCCTCAGGGCTATTGAGTGAAAATTAACGCTAATAGGCCATGGGACGATGGCCGAGTTGGACATCGAAACGTCGGCAGAAATGCATTTCCTGACACGGTGGCGATCCAGGGTACTTCAGTTCACGCATTCACGCATTTCAGTTATGATTTTCTTTGACTGGGGAAAGCACGAATATTAAAAGAGGATCCTCATGTCGTCCTCTAAATATGTTGTCGTCAAGGAGGTTGTAGGTAAATATACTGGAGGGGGAACCACTGGTTTCGAGCGTGTAGCGAAGTGTGGCAGGAATGGGGGTAATTGGGTAGGATAGCCACGCCCCCTTTAACCAAAACATTGATAATCCCTTAAGAGTAAATGCTAACTATTTGGTGAAATATTCGGTTATTACGCTAAAATAAACTATCGCAAACGAACACAGTAAACCTTTTTTCTGTCATTACGGGATGGCTTCGTGAAAATATGCCTGGAATATATTTTCCCAGGGAATAATTATTGTCAATCATCACGGTTCCGTTGTGCAACTAGCTTAGCCGAAAATAACATTTTACAAGCGTAAAAATTCCATGCCCCTGCACTAATATAACATCCCCTTTTCTTGGATTTCCTGAAGAAAATTTGTTTAAAAAATTTAGCTTTGAGGTAAATTTACTTTTGCTTACAGGGGGGGGGGGGGAAGGGCAGCTTCCCCCTACTGGACCTTCCCCCGCTGGGTACGCCCATGATGATGTGATCTGTCAAATTTGTTATTTTTCAATGCTGTTCCTCGCAATGACAAACTTTGTACTGCAAAATATTGGATGAAAGGGGATCGCGTTACACACACCACAGAGCCGTGGACATTTTTGAAAACAGATTAAAATGTGTCCGCAGTGGCAACATAAATCAGCCTTTTACGGAATGACATTGAACCTCCTCTATGCAGACCCCTTGTGGAAATATTGCGTAAACCATCATTCTCTATATCACTCTGTCATTTAAGGCTTCCTTATCGTTGTCGTACTTTGATTGGCTGCTGCTTATTCCACGTAAGTGTCCAATGATGGCAAACTCAATGGAAAAAAATGATGGCATCTGAAAATGATTACGTCCGAGAGCCATAATATGTGCCGTCTATTGCGGCATCCCTGAACAAGTACATGAATATTGGTCGCGTCATTCTGGCTTAATTAAGCGTGGATAGAGATTTAAAGTGGCACCAATTGAATACTTCAAAACTTGAAAAATAATTAGCAAAGAACTTTGGGCCATTAATAAAAATAACGCGCAGTGTATGTCATTACAAATAATGAAATTCAGCGGAATATATAATCTATAGAGATCAACGGGTGAATAAGGGTAAAATATTATAATGCAATACAATTAGATATCCAACCACGTCATCAAATTTTAATGCATTCCAAAGTACATCCAATGAAACATAATTTGGTGTTTGGCATGCCATGGTGACTTTGTGACGATGCCTTTGGTGACATGCATCATATGTAGAACAATATGGCCATGCAGGGAAAAATCACATTTACACACAAAATTCAAAAATCAGGAAAATGAAAGCGTTCAAGAAATATTTTTTGAGCTAGTAGAGCTCATCATGAATGACCTGCTGCTCTTACAAACTTTATTAATGCCATGGTTTGATCAGGGATCGTGGCAACTAAAATTTTTCATTCTACATAGAGTATAATTTCGAACTTGATCACCTATTGTTACATGATGACTGTGAAACTATTAATATTGTCTCACAGGTTGACGACAGTGAATATCTTTTTTGACATCTATTCCATAATATTGATCCAATTGAGATAGTTCTAATTTTAACATATTTATCTCGCGCGTGATGTCATCCAGTTCGCTGCGAAGTGGCAACCATACACTTTGGAGTGGAATATTTGGGTTGGATATTATCTGCAGCCCTTCATTGTATGCCGTTATCATAGATATCCTCTTCTTCTCGAGAATTTTCAAATCGCGATCCATTTCTTCGTACTTTTGCAGATAGGCAGCCATATCTGCTGAATCTCTCCGCTGTCTTCCTCGCGGCTGAGTTTCAGCGGCTACTTTTCCTTCCAGATGTTCAGTTCTGCGTTGGGAGTGGTTTGTTTCCTCCATGGATGGTATGTTGTGTTTACGGCAATGGGTGCGGGAATGATTTGTTCTTTCTTCTCCTTCCCATGCATTGCCGTAATCCTTACGAGTCGTCTGCGATGAAAAAGGAAGCGTTCGTTATAGATAATGTTGAGCTGATATCTAAAGTGGTCAACAGCGTAGAAAGGGGGGCACTGGGGGACACGCATTCCCTAAGACAATTCATTTAAGCAGAAATATATTAACGTAAAAAACAAATTTATTCTACTCCACCAATATGGTTTAGCCAAACAACTTCCCGACGACCGATTAAATGTGCAATTTTAAGTGTCAAAATAGCATAAAATGAGATTACTAGAGACAAATGTCTTCATATATTCCCGAGAGGGGGGTTCAAAGCCCCTGGTCCTCCCTGTACGTGGCCCTCGAACTCATCATTTTGGCTACACCTTTTAATGTGCTTTTAGAAATAAGTTTTGAATGGGGTCATTCCAATGTTTTTGTGATGTATTTTCTTTTTATGTGGAGCATTTTCACAAAAATTGGGAATTTAATAAATGAACAATAGTTATTCATGGCCTATGATTAGAACAAGGTAAAGACATGGGAAAGACTTATAGAAGTGGAGAGCATTGTTCGTGATCCACCGCGGCATCTAGATTTTCACCGTTTCAATATCGGCCTCAAGAACAGAAATCGATTCCGCTCTTGTGCATATTTAGTATGTAACTCAGAGGAAACAAACCCTTTACCCTCGTCAAAGGTATTTTAATATAATTTGAATTATGTACTTACATTTTGGGATGAATGCATTTGGTAGTAAGAGTGGCAGGAACACTTGTATCCAGGTGAAGTCTGGCCGAAGTATTGGCGGGAAGGGGTCGTCTGTTGCGGGTGGAGCTCTTCATGCTCCTGTCGCCCCATTTCGTGGATGATTGTCTCCGTCAACCTGTGTAGTAGGGCCCCTCTTATTATTAGGGGGTCGGGCTGTTCCCACAGCCATTCATTTTCTGGCTCCTCCCTCATATCCTCGTAAACACTTTCCAGGAGTAACTCAACTTCCTCAATTGCCTCACCTCTCCAAGCCCGGTCCACTAGCTCCAGGAGATATTCCAACGGCATTTCTGAGATTCCCAGATTTCCTGGGGGTCGCCTTGGTGGTGGTTGATCAGTTGCAAACCTGACACCAGGCATCGCACCTTTCCGTTGTTCCCGTTCTTCTGTGGGTCCATGTTGGCATGGATGCCTGAAGTCATTTTCAGCTTTGAAGCGACTATTCTTCGCGTCCAATCCGTGAGTACAGAATATCATCTGCTCAGATGGCTCGTAAGTATCTTGGAAGGCTCTACGTGATTGCGATGGAACGTAGTTTTCGTTCATAAAGGCACCTTCGTTGTGAAGATGAGGGTTCTTGCGATCCATTCTGTGGGTCCTATATTCCATCCGCTGAGTCGGCTCAAGAGTATAGTAGGAGGCTCTGGTTTTTTGTGATGGAATGAAGTTTTTATTTATATAATCACCTTCGGTATGTTGACATGGTTTCTCGCGGTCCATTCCATTGTCCCATTTCTTTCTATCGTATTCAGCCAACTTATGAGGAAGGTTGTTGGCGTCGACGGGTTCTGATGGGATATAAATTGGCTTTAATGAATCACCTTCACCATGACCGAAAGCGTCATTGCATCCCGTTTTAATGTTATGGCACAATATTTGTTTCCTAGGCGGCATAAGAGAATATTCGAAGTCATGAAATGGCTCTGGTGAGAAGTGATGTGCTTTAATACCGTTACCGTTCCCATGAAAGAAATGATTCTCGACTCCAGAGTCGTTTTTCCTTCCAATTATTTTACTCTCAGATGGATGATCTTGATAGTTTCCGTAATAAGTGCCGTCATTTGCAACATCGCCCGTAAGGTTCCCATTTTTGTGAGCCTTTCCCTTTGCCAAAGTTTCTGGATGGTCTTGAACACGTTCTCTTTTGGCTAAATTTGCTCCATCACCTTCGGCATCTGGACGAACGTTTGTGTTACCACTCCTATTGTCGTGTTCTTCTCTTTCCTTCTCATCCGGCATGGGAAGACGGTTTTTGTCACCAGGCGAGCTTTCACTAGCGACGACAGGAGTTTGTGTCACAATCACAGGTTTGTGTACAATCACAGGTTGACGACAGTGAATATCTTTTTTGACATCTATTCCATAATATTGATCCAATTGAGATACTTCTAATTTTAACATATTTATCTCGCGCGTGATGTCATCCAGTTCGCTGCGAAGTGGCATCCATACACTTTGTAGGGGAATATTTGGGTTAGATATTTTCTGCAGCCCTTCATTGTATGCCGTTATCATAGATATCCTCTTTTTCTCGAGAATTTTCAAATCGCGATCCATTTCTTCGTACTTTTGCAGATAGGCAGCCATATCTGCTGTATCTCTGCGCTGTCTTCCTCGCGGCTGAGTTTCATCAGCTACTTTTCCTTCCAGATGTTCAGGTCTGCGTTGGGAGTGGTTTGTTTTCTCCGTGGATGGTATGTTGTGTTTACGGCAATGGGTGCGGGAATGATGTGATCTTTCTTCTCCTTCCCATGCATTGCCGTAATCCTTACGAGTCATCTGCGATGAAGAAGGAAGCGTTCGATATGGGTTATGTTTAGCTTATATCTAAAGTGGTCAACGGCTTAGAAAGGGGGCCACGGGGGGACACGCATTCCTAAGGCAATTCATTTAAGTAGAATAAATTTTGACCTGTAAGACAAAAATATTGTTCTCCACCAATATCTAGCGATTCGATCGATGGATTTTTCTTCCTCATAGGAAAATCCACTAGGACCAGTGGAACATTAATTGCTTACGCTTGGTTTCGCTAATAGTAGGGCCCCCTTCGCTTCTATAGCGTTGGGGTGTTTTTACCTCGGCCCGGGCCTTCCGAACCTATCATTCCCAGAGTTGTCGGCGGGCTCCCATCGCGGCGGCGCCTCTTTCCTTTTTCCTTCCCTTCCTTCCCCTCCCCGGGTGTACGGGCGAAAAAGCTACTGGCTCGGTTCCCGGTCTCGGTGCGTTGTATCCTTCGAAGGGTTCACTTAGAACCCCCTAAACTCTTCGTACTCCACCAATATGTTTTGGCCTAACAACTTCCCGACGACTGATTGAGTAATTTTAAGTGTCAAAATAGCATAAAATGTGTTGAGTAGAGATAAAAGTCTTCATATATTCCCCAGAGGAGAGTAAAATCCCCCTAATCCCCCCCTGTTCGTGCCCCCCAAACTTATTATTTTGGCTACATCTTTTAACGTGCTTATAGAATTAAGTTTTGAATGGGGTGTTTCACATGTTTTTTTGATGTATTTTATTTTTATGTGGAGTAATGAAACAAATATTGAAAATGTATTAAATGAACAATACCTGTTCATGACCTATGATAGGAAGAAGGTTAAGACATTCGAAAGACTCATAAGAGTGGATTTTATTGTTCGCGAGATTCACATAAATGTTTATCCGAAACGAAAGAAACAGCATGAAAAAATAGCATAGACATCCTATCAGATGCACCGCGGCATCTAGATTTTCACCGTTTCAATATCGGCCTCAAGAACAGAAATCGATTCCGCTCTTGTGCATATTTAGTATGTAACTCAGAGGAAACAAACCCTTTACCCTCGTCAAAGGTATTTTAATATAATTTGAATTATGTACTTACATTTTGGGATGAATGCATTTGGTAGTAAGAGTGGCAGGAACACTTGTATCCAGGTGAAGTCTGGCCGAAGTATTGGGGGGAAGGGGTCGTCTGTTGCGGGTGGAGCTCTTCATGCTCCTGTCGCCCCATTTCGTGGATGATTGTCTCCGTCAACCTGTGTAGTAGGGCCCCTCTTATTATTAGGGGGTCGGGCTGTTCCCACAGCCATTCATTTTCTGGCTCCTCCCTCATATCCTCGTAAACACTTTCCAGGAGTAACTCAACTTCCTCAATTGCCTCACCTCTCCAAGCCCGGTCCACTAGCTCCAGGAGATATTCCAACGGCATTTCTGAGATTCCCAGATTTCCTGGGGGTCGCCTTGGTGGTGGTTGATCAGTTGCAAACCTGACACCAGGCATCGCACCTTTCCGTTGTTCCCGTTCTTCTGTGGGTCCATGTTGGCATGGATGCCTGAAGTCATTTTCAGCTTTGAAGGGATTATTCTTCGCGTCCAATCCGTGAGTACAGAATCTCATCTGCTCAGATGGCTCGTAAGTATCTTGGAAGGCTCTACGTGATTGCGATGGAACGTAGTTTTCGTTCATAAAGGCACCTTCGTTGTGAAGATGAGGGTTCTTGCGATCCATTCTGTGGGTCCTATATACCATCCGCTGAGTCGGCTCAAGAGTATAGTAGGAGGCTCTGGTTTTTTGTGATGGAATGAAGTTTTTATTTATATAATCACCTTCGGTATGTTGACATGGTTTCTCGCGGTCCATTCCATTGTCCCATTTCTTTCTATCGTATTCAGCCAACTTATGAGGAAGGTTGTTGGCGTCGACGGGTTCTGATGGGATATAAATTGGCTTTAATGAATCACCTTCACCAAGGCCGAAAGCGTCATTGCATCCCGTTTTAATGTTATGGCACAATATTTGTTTCCTAGGCGGCATAAGAGAATATTCGAAGTCATGAAATGGCTCTGGTGAGAAGTGATGTGCTTTAATACCGTTACCGTTCCCATGAAAGATATGATTCTCGACTCCAGAGTCATTTTTCCTTCCAATTATTTTACTCTCAGATGGATGATCTTGATAGTTTCCGTAATAAGTGCCGTCATTTGCAACATCGCTCGTAAGGTTCCCATTTTTGTGAGCCTTTCCCTTTGCCAAAGTTTCTGGATGGTCTTGAACACGTTCTCTTTTGGCTAAATTTGCTCCATCACCTTCGGCATCTGGACGAACGTTTGTGTTACCACTCCTATTGTCGTGTTCTTCTCTTTCCTTCTCATCCGGCATGGGAAGACGGTTTTTGTCACCAGGCGAGCTTTCACTAGCGACGACAGGAGTTTGTGTCACAATCACAGGTTTGTGTACAATCACAGGTTGACGACAGTGAATATCTTTTTTGACATCTATTCCATAATATTGATCCAATTGAGATACTTCTAATTTTAACATATTTATCTCGCGCGTGATGTCATCCAGTTCGCTGCGAAGTGGCATCCATACACTTTGTAGGGGAATATTTGGGTTAGATATTTTCTGCAGCCCTTCATTGTATGCCGTTATCATAGATATCCTCTTTTTCTCGAGAATTTTCAAATCGCGATCCATTTCTTCGTACTTTTGCAGATAGGCAGCCATATCTGCTGTATCTCTGCGCTGTCTTCCTCGCGGCTGAGTTTCATCAGCTACTTTTCCTTCCAGATGTTCAGGTCTGCGTTGGGAGTGGTTTGTTTTCTCCGTGGATGGTATGTTGTGTTTACGGCAATGGGTGCGGGAATGATGTGATCTTTCTTCTCCTTCCCATGCATTGCCGTAATCCTTACGAGTCATCTGCGATGAAGAAGGAAGCGTTCGATATGGGTTATGTTTAGCTTATATCTAAAGTGGTCAACGGCTTAGAAAGGGGGCCACGGGGGGACACGCATTCCTAAGGCAATTCATTTAAGTAGAATAAATTTTGACCTGTAAGACAAAAATATTGTTCTCCACCAATATCTAGCGATTCGATCGATGGATTTTTCTTCCTCATAGGAAAATCCACTAGGACCAGTGGAACATTAATTGCTTACGCTTGGTTTCGCTAATAGTAGGGCCCCCTTCGCTTCTATAGCGTTGGGGTGTTTTTACCTCGGCCCGGGCCTTCCGAACCTATCATTCCCAGAGTTGTCGGCGGGCTCCCATCGCGGCGGCGCCTCTTTCCTTTTTCCTTCCCTTCCTTCCCCTCCCCGGGTGTACGGGCGAAAAAGCTACTGGCTCGGTTCCCGGTCTCGGTGCGTTGTATCCTTCGAAGGGTTCACTTAGAACCCCCTAAACTCTTCGTACTCCACCAATATGTTTTGGCCTAACAACTTCCCGACGACTGATTGAGTAATTTTAAGTGTCAAAATAGCATAAAATGTGTTGAGTAGAGATAAAAGTCTTCATATATTCCCCAGAGGAGAGTAAAATCCCCCTAATCCCCCCCTGTTCGTGCCCCCCAAACTTATTATTTTGGCTACATCTTTTAACGTGCTTATAGAATTAAGTTTTGAATGGGGTGTTTCACATGTTTTTTTGATGTATTTTATTTTTATGTGGAGTAATGAAACAAATATTGAAAATGTATTAAATGAACAATACCTGTTCATGACCTATGATAGGAAGAAGGTTAAGACATTCGAAAGACTCATAAGAGTGGATTTTATTGTTCGCGAGATTCACATAAATGTTTATCCGAAACGAAAGAAACAGCATGAAAAATAGCATAGACATCCTATCAGATGCACCGCGGCATCTAGATTTTCACCGTTTCAATATCGGCCTCAAGAACAGAAATCGGTTCCCGCTCTTGTGCATATTTAGTATGTAACTCAGAGGAAACAAACCCTTTACCCTCGTCAAAGGTATTTTAATATAATTTGAATTATGTACTTACATTTTGGGATGAATGCATTTGGTAGTAAGAGTGGCAGGAACACTTGTATCCAGGTGAAGTCTGGCCGAAGTATTGGCGGGAAGGGGTCGTCTGTTGCGGGTGGAGCTCTTCATGCTCCTGTCGCCCCATTTCGTGGATGATTGTCTCCGTCAACCTGTGTAGTAGGGCCCCTCTTATTATTAGGGGGTCGGGCTGTTCCCACAGCCATTCATTTTCTGGCTCCTCCCTCATATCCTCGTAAACACTTTCCAGGAGTAACTCAACTTCCTCAATTGCCTCACCTCTCCAAGCCCGGTCCACTAGCTCCAGGAGATATTCCAACGGCATTTCTGAGATTCCCAGATTTCCTGGGGGTCGCCTTGGTGGTGGTTGATCAGTTGCAAACCTGACACCAGGCATCGCACCTTTCCGTTGTTCCCGTTCTTCTGTGGGTCCATGTTGGCATGGATGCCTGAAGTCATTTTCAGCTTTGAAGGGATTATTCTTCGCGTCCAATCCGTGAGTACAGAATCTCATCTGTTCAGATGGCTCATAAGTATCTTGGAAGGCTCTACGTGATTGCGATGGAACGTAGTTTTCGTTCATAAACGCACGTTCGTTGTGAAGATGAGGGTTCTTGCAATCCATTCTATGGGTTCTATATTCCATCCGCTGAGTCGGCTCAAGAGTATAGTAGGAGGCTCTGGTTTTTTGTGATGGAATGAAGTTTTTATTTATATAATCACCTTCGGTATGTTGACATGGTTTCTCGCGGTCCATTCTATTGTCCCATTTCTTTCTATCGTATTCAGCCAACTTATGAGGAAGGTTGTTGGCGTCGACGGGTTCTGATGGGATATAAATTGGCTTTAATGAATCACCTTCACCATGGCCGAAAGCGTCATTGCATCCCGTTTTAATGTTATGGCACAATATTTGTTTCCTAGGCGGCATAAGAGAATATTCGAAGTCATGAAATGGCTCTGGTGAGAAGTGATGTGCTTTAATACCGTTACCGTTCCCATGAAAGAAATGATTCTCGACTCCAGAGTCGTTTTTCCTTCCAATTATTTTACTCTCAGATGGATGATCTTGATAGTTTCCGTAATAAGTGCCGTCATTTGCAACATCGCCCGTAAGGTTCCCATTTTTGTGAGCCTTTCCCTTTGCCAAAATTTCTGGATGGTCATGAGCACGTTCTCTTTTGGCAAAATTTGCTCCATCACCTTCGGCATTTGGACTAACGTTTGTGTTACCACTCCTATTGTCGTGTCCTTCTCTATCCTTCTCATCCGGCATTGGAAGACGGTTTTTGTCACCAGGCGAGGTTTCACTAGCGATGACAGGAGTTTGTATCACTGGAGGGTCTTGAACACGTTCTCCTTTGGCCGAATTTGCACCATCACCTTCCGCTTCGGTGAGTTCTGAGCACAAAGCGTCGCTCAGGTCTTCTTCAACGTCTTCCGCGGCCAGCAATTTCTCCTCTTTGTCGTCGAAGTTCATTTCCGAACACGGAGGCATTGGCTCCCCTGGCCTTGGGGGATTCGTGAGCTTGTGTATCCCCGTGAGAGTTCCGGTTGCCATGTCATTGAGGAGAACGGACAGGTGAATGTTTCGCCTCTCCTTTTCGTCCAGGGTCTTGGGAGTCACTCCGACTAGATAAATCAACCATTTTTCAGCCTGGTTGCGAAGCTCGTTTGGAGTTTTAATCAGATATGGTTGAATGTGCTCCAGGTGGACGATGTACTCCTTATCCAGCCTCTCCTCCAGGCTGTGACCCATCACACTTCCAGAGATGCTCGATGCACATCTCTTTAAAATCCGTTCCATGATGTACTTGGCGGAAAATATGGATGGCGAGATATGCTGTTTTGTATCAACTCCAATTTCACCGAATGGAGTCGATTGAGAGATTCAACTGCAGGATATAAATGGAAGCTCGTATTTGCACGTGTTCTTTTCGAACTCTGCCGCCCGAAGACGGAACTCCGCCGGCTGTTGCTGACTGCAAACGCCTGCAAGATGACTATATTCTTCCTCTGCTACTCAAGTGATTGATGTACTCACTGTAGCTGTTTGATACTGTAAACAGTGCGTTGAAACTTCGTTTATAACACCACAATATGCTAACGCATCCGCTCTCTATCGCTTGGAAAATCCAATTGATAAAATGTCACCGTACGGCTACGTTTTGTGGTTTCCAAGGTAAACGAAAGTATTGTTGCCGCGCCAGATATGCCGTCTGCTGGCGTGCGGTAGAATATTCGCCAAGTTCTATTCCCTATGCTAAATTCCATTGTAATGAAGTGACTAGGTGGCTGTGGCTGAGCTCTGTCCACGAAGAGGAGGGTGGATAAAATATTTGTTTGTTTTAAGGATTATCATGTTGTGCGAGTGGTAAATACCATTTAAGATCACCATATTTTTACGCCGATTACTGATTTTGAAGAATGTTGCGCAGTGTCCAATGTTATTTTTTTTTATAATTATGGAATAAATGAGGTGAAATGTCCCTCTTTCTTTACGATTGAACGAGAAATCATTTTTGATGACAATATAAGTAATGAAAACATTATTTTACGTCACCGTGTATTTATTTATAGTCTAAAGGTATTAGCTGATTCGCCAAAAGCCGCACGTATTTATTATATAATTTGCCGGTGTTCTTCGCTGGATGAATAGTTCTTTTCTATTTTGTTGACTTTGTTGAAACCTCCACTGATTCTTTAATTATTTTACTAATTACTTCATACCACGCACAGTACAATATTATTGTACTTCAACTCAACACAGTAAATAGTAAACAGATTAGATCTCGTAGATACAATATTTAACTCTCTCTCTTAATTTTTTTCTTTAGAAACATAAGAAAATAAATTACATCATTCAACACCATAAAACGTTTTTTGAAAGTTACATCATAGAATTAATTCATATAATTATAACCATTATACAACAAAAATTAATCTTACATTTACCTTTTAGCAAAAATTAAAATTCCTTCAATTACTTGACAGTAATAAGTTTTTATGTGCATGAAACTTGATGCTATTGAGGGGATTTTTTTAAATATATCAGCTAACTGATATTGTGTTGGACAGTAATTTAAAGTCAATACTTTTTGTGACACCTTTTCAGAAATGAAATGATATCTTACATCAATGTGCTTGCTTCGTCTATTAAGCTGTCCTTTCTCAATTAGTCGAATAGTGCTTTGATTATCCAGATGTAATCTTACACTTAATTCTTTACCAACCAATTCTTCAATAAATGTTTTTGCAACTTCCTTCACACACTCAGATGCTGCAATATTTTCTGCCTCTGTAGTGGAGAGAGCCACAATTGGTTGTTTACGTGACCACCAGGCTACTAGACCTCCACAGAACATCAGGACGTGTCCACTTGTGCTCTTCCTAGTCTTTAAGTCACCTGCATAGTCAGAGTCAGTATAAGCAGCCAGAGTCAAGTTTGATCTTCTTTTGTACCGAATACCCAGGTTCTCTGTAATCTTTAAATACTTGAATGTTCTTTTCACATTTTCAATGTCTGTTTTTGTTGGATTTTCTAGACTTCTGCTTTCATAGTTGACTGCAAAAGCCATGTCAGGTCTTGTTTTATTCGTCAAATATAAAAGACTACCAACCAATTTTCTGTAAGTAATCTTGAGAACACTTTAATCCCTTTCTTCGTGCTCATCAACTCTTTTCCCAATTTGAAGAGGTGTATCAGCTCCCTTGGTATTTTTCATCTCGAATTTATGTAATATATGATCTGTATACCCCTTCTGAGATAGGAAAATAGAGTCCTTAGTTTTTGTTACCTCTATGCCAATTAAAACCTTTGGATTATTTCTTGTCTTTGTTTCAAACTCCTTTCCTGAACTATCTAATAAATTGTCTAAATCAGATTCATTTTCTCCTATTATGATCCCATCATCTACATACACAGCTAAATACAGAGTTCTGTTCTCATTTCTGAAAACACACTGCTCTGATTTCAACTGAAAAAGCCCTCTGTTCAGTAAAAACTTCTTCAACCTTTGATTCCAATTCAAGGTGTTTGTTTTAATCCATATAATGATTTT
The DNA here is from genome assembly GCF_921293095.1 of Ischnura elegans. Taxonomy (NCBI): domain Eukaryota; kingdom Metazoa; phylum Arthropoda; class Insecta; order Odonata; family Coenagrionidae; genus Ischnura; species Ischnura elegans. The sequence continues at coordinate 23,922,656 of NC_060257.1, read as the reverse complement.
TCTAAACGACAAATTTTATTTTTGACACTAAAACCCTCTTGCACATGCATGTAAATTTCTTCTTCTAGTTCTCCATGAATGAAAGCTGTTTTAATATCAAATGCCTTCATTTTTTAATTATTTTTAGCTACAATGGCAAACAGTATCCTCAGTGATGTTGTATTCACCACTGGGTTGAAGGTTTCTTCATAGTCAATTCCTCTCTCTTGTTCGCAGCCTCTAACTACTAATCTAGCCTTGTATTTCCCGTCTTCTTTAATTTTGAATACCCATTTACTGGTTAAAATTTTCTTCCCTTTAGCATCTTGAGGCCTTACATATCTCCATGTTCCATTTTTCATCAACAATTATTTTTCATCTTCAATTGCTTCTATCCATTTATCTTTTTCCTGTCCAGTTACAGCCTCATTATACGAAATTAAAGCCATTTTACATTGATATTCCTTCAAGTTATCTGGTGCTTTAAGTTTATATCTGTCTCTATGATTGTAGTGTAATCCTTCATCTTCTTTTTCTCTTCCAGCTGTTACACCTTCTGTTTCTTGTACTATATCTTCTTCATCTTGATTTTCCACCTTTACTCTTTTTATGGTCCATTTAATTTCTCTCTCTTCCTTGCTGTTATTTTGAATTCCAGGAATGAAGACTGCATCTCTAACTACCTCAACTGTTCTTTTGTCCATAAAAAATACTTATACTCATTTTGAACAATCTTCATATCCCACAAACATCCCTTTTTTGCCTTTGGCATCCCACTTTTGTCTCTTCTGATATGGCCCATGAGCATAGACTATTGATCCAAAAACTCTGAGCTTTTCAAAATCTCCAAATGGTTTACCGATCCAAAACTCATAAGGAGTTTTGCCTTTTATTGAGGTTATTCCAGTTCTATTGATCACATACACTGCAGTATGAACTGCTTCGGCCGTAAATTCTTTGCTCAGTTTCTTATTCAACATCATTGTTCTAGCTGATTCTACCAAAGTTCTCATCTCTCGTTCGGCTTTCCCATTTCGCTCAGGATTGTAGGGCACAGATTTTTGATGACAAATGCCTTCACCTTCAAAAATAGTTTTCTTACTTCCTTATTTACAAACTCAGATCCATTGTCACTTCTAAAAATTTTACTCCCTTCTGCAGTCTGATTTTTTACGTATTTTATAAAAACTTTCAGCTTTTCTTTCACTTCGCTTTTGTTTCTGAGAAAATATACTACTTTGAAGTGTGATAGGTCATCTTTCAATAACAGAAAATACTTGCTTCGTCCAATCGACTCTGTCTCCATCGGTCCACATAGGTCTGCATGCATTAATTCACATATGCTTTTAGAGCCTCTGCTGGTTGGAGTGAATTTTCTTTTTGCATATTTCCCTTCTACACAGGAATTGCGAAAATTGAGGTTGTTTTCTATAAATGGAATTTTATTTTCCTCCAAAACTCTTTCCACTAAGGTGAAGTTTTAATGGCAAAATCTATAATGCTACTCCTGCAAAGTTTCGGATTTCTTTGCCAAATATAACTCACCAGTTGATTGCTTGGTTGTTCGAAAATCCATTACGCACCATTTACCGGATCCAATATCTTGTGCACAGATTTTATTGTTCGTGTTCTTCTTTACGCATTTCTTATCATCAGACTCCAGTTTGTATCCCTTATCAAGGGCTAGTCCCATAGAAAAAAGGTTAGTTTTAAGTTCAGGCACATACTAGATTTTTAAGGATTGTATCCATCCATTCTTCACCGTTGTTCGCCAGAAGTTTTACCGTCCTGCATCCAACCGCATCCAGCGTTGATACGTCTCCAATTTTTATTTTCTTGGGTTCGCTAATCTCTTGGTATTCCTTAAATATTCCAATTCCATTGCACATGTGTTCGCTGGCTCCGCTGTCTAAGTACCATATTTCTTAATTTACTCGTTCATTGAAAAATGCAGTAGAACTGATGAATGCATTTTTGCTTGTTTTATCTTTCCTTTCTTCATCCTTCAGGAAACGGCATTGCTTGATGAAATGTCCCGGTCTCTTGCAGTGATGACACACTTTTTGATATTTCGATCTTTCTCGGAAATAACAATTCTTTTCTTCGTGATTATTTTTCTTTCAAATACTGCAAAGCAATGGTTTGCTATTACATTTATTTTGGTTCCTCGAGTATTTCGTTTCAGCTCTTAATGCTGAGTTCTGTATTACTTCATCGTTAGAGCTTTTAAATGTTTGTACCTCTGCCGCCAATTTCGCTACGAAGTTTTCAATTGTTCTTTCGTCTTTCGCGGTAGACTCCCACGCGGTGCTGAAGTTTTGATAATCAGCGGGCAGCACACTAAGTATCTTCGTTATTAACATGGTTTCATCAATATTTTGCTGCAGCATTTTAAGTTTATGAACTATTGATTGGATGTTGGAAATATTCGTCATTATGTCGGCACTCTTCTCGAAACGGAAATTGTAGAACTGTTGCAGTAAATGACACTTCTGTTGCTCTGTATCACTCTCGTATATATTCGTCAGGGCTTTAAACATATCATGGGCAGTAAAACAAGGCATAATATGCACCATTATCTTTTTATCAATAGTCGTTATTATATACTTCTGTGACTTGGCGTCCAACATCTTCCAGTGACGTACGTCTTTTTCATCTTTCACGTCAGTCAGACGTTGAATTCCGTCGACCACGTCCAGTAGGCCACTTGCTCGGAAGAATATTCGTATTTGGAACTTCCACAATTCAAAAGTTTCAGCTCCTTTTAGTATTTCAATGTTTGATAGATCTTCTGTCCTTGTTTCCGAGTGCGTTATTTTTTTTGCAATATTCTGTTAGTGTTTTTCATTTCCAATATTGTCTTTTTTCTGTCTTCCATATTTTTACGTTTTCATTGGAATCCAAACGTTCGGTGGATATTGGTGCCTGGGTCCATGACCTGTTGAAACTTCCACTGATTCTTTAATTATTTTACTGATAACTTCACACAACGCACAGGACAATATTATTTTACTTTAACTCAACACAGTAAATAGTAAACAGATTAGATCTCTTAGATACAATATTTAACAGACTTCCCTCGTGCTTTTTAATGTTTGATGTCTACAGTGTAGCCGGAGATCCCGCTAACATCTTCTGGCCAGTCTTTGAGTTTGTCGCGGAAACATATGCTGGAATAGGGCTTACGGAATTATGAATCAAACTCCACTTCCTGTTCGAAGATTGTTTTTTAAAAATTAAATTTAACCAATTACATTAATGTCAGAGTTAGTAAGAAATTGTTCACCGCAATGTTATTTTGTCTTCTTTGGAATCTCTACACTGCTAATATGTGAAAAAATCTTTTCTTGGACTGTATCATGCACTGTTAAATAAAACGTTGCCCTTTTAGTTCTAAAGCCCCATGATTATTTTAAAGGGATCTTGATGAATGAGAGCGAAAATGCTTTCAAAGCGATGGGGGATTCTAGCGGTGATGAAACGGTGGAAAGAATGCTGAGGTGAAGTTAGAGGGATGTGTGGAGAGAATTTCATGCTGAGCACTGGTATGAAGGGGCCGCAAAGATTTGAAACAAAGTGCATTTTTTCAAAAGCCAAGGTAAAGGCTGTTATCTAAAAGAGAGAATTTTTAAGGAATGCAGAGCGAATAAAACACGAGAGAAAATCCCGAATGTGTGAATGATCAGGAGTTTTAAGTATTATCGCAACTATGAGGTAGCTACTCCTACGTATTTGCTTCATGAAGTCTCGGGTACTAAACTCAATCATATGCTACCTAACTAGATGACATTTTGAGCCAATGATTAATAAATCAGCTCCTCTTTATTTACGCACTTTTTTATTGCCCTTCGCCGGTTTCCTCTTTAAGACCTTACTATAAGAGGGTGGGAATATCACCACATCGCTGATAAAGTGTGACAAGGTTCTAATTTTCATTTTGCTCGATGACTTAATTACCTGATAAACTCCTATTTGATGTTGAGCGTAATTGAAAAAAAAACTGAATTTTCCTGAAACTTTTAAGAATGTAAAGGAAGTAAGATTTGAAAAATACCAAATTTGTCTTAAGCAAAATTTAATAAAAAAACACAAGCAAATTGTAAATTAAATTTTTTCGTTGTAGTTATGTTTAATTCCATAATTTTGCCGTAATGTCAAAAAAAGCAGTAAATTTGAAAGCATAATAATTTTCTCCCGCTTGATTCGTAATTGGAACCACTGTGCGACGCTCCGCAATCATTTGTCGCCGCTAATCCTCGCAGGCGACATCTCACGCTCGCTGATTGAACTGACGAAGGCCAGATTCCAGGCCATCATTTGGAATAGTCATGATTCAACGAAATACTTAACACCTAACGAGAATAATTCTTTCATCAAAAAACCTCACTCTCCATGACCTAGGCGAATCCAATGTCAATCGACAAGGAGTAGAAATTGATAGCAGAACGGGGGAGTTTGAAACTTTTCGAAGACCCGAGTTGCCTCATATCAGATACGCACTCCGATTTCCATCGTCAGTATTCGTGCGGCGATATTATCAGAACAGTTGAGTGTTTGCTGGCGCAGCCTTCCAAGATGTACCTCACGATTGTCATCTTGAGCATCGGTATACTCAGGTGAGGCTCAGATATAGTTCATACACTCTTCTGAATGCTTAAGTACCTTATAAATTAGAAAATTTCGAAGAAGATTAGGCGTCCATATCGCCGTCATAATGTCTTCGTTTCGTGTTTGCTCCATTTGAAAATGGATAGAAAGAGACTATGATATAATGGTAAACACTATTTTGAGGACATCTTGAACGACAGTAAATACAAACACTATCCTCTCATTCCTTTTGAAAGACTTGAATAAATACCGCACATTATTTCGCCAAGATAGGTTTAGTCATGTTAGCGAGCAGCAATGAATTTTCTCGAATTCAACAAGTGATGTCCAAGTCTTCGGATTTGGACCAACTTCAAGACGGAAAACGACTAGTGACCGCATCCCATTGTGAGAAAAGCGTGCTTTCCAACCTTTCTATTTGTATACGATAGGAGTGAAAACATTCTTAGTGGTGCGAGGTTCTTCTATAATACCAGTAAGTCGGAATAATTTTTATGTCACAGACCTAGTGTATGTCATTAGGAAGATCAGCTGATTCGTTGAGCGAGCTATGCTGTTTCATCCAAGCCATAATTTCATTCGTCTCGGTCAAAATTTAAAAAAGCTTTATCATAGATCGCACTGCATGTTATCATGACGCATTAGGAAATTCTATCGCTGCTGAGCATGTATAGACTCAATATGTTTCTACTTCCTACACTTAGATTCAAGTATTCGAAAATACCGTATGATATCAAAAATTATTGCAGCTATTTGCGAAAAATACTGAAATACACGCGAAAAGTGGAGCGGAAAAGTATATTTTTAATTAACTTCTTCAAATCCCCTCAATTATCATGATTCTATAATTAATGAGATGATATTTTATGGTCCATTGCCAAAGACGGTTTTTCATAAAACACATCTTCAAATGTAGATAGAAAATATTATTGCGTGAACTTTTAAATTGCGAGTGATTCAGTGCTGATAAACCACCGCGGCGCGCCGGCTAGTTATCGGCATTATCCAAAAATGTTTTCGTTCGTAAATTCGTAATTTCTATCATTTATTTTTGTGAGAAAAACATTTCATTATTCATTCCACAGAGAAGAACATAATTACGCAGTGTTATAATGGCTAATATTCACGTTTAAGACCTTTGGAAATGGTACTAGTCAAATTGCAAGAGTGTGATATTTTAGGTTGTTGTAGACAGGTAAGTCCAATGCATAGCTGCATAAAAATTCTCTTACTACCTTAACATGAAGCACATGATTATACGTCTCGACCAGCTTATAGACAAGCGTCGCCGGGTCGAATTATTCGGTGACTTTCATCCCTGAAATGTAACGAAAAATGAAAGCAGAAAAAATGTAATAATGAGATATCTAGCGCAATTACTACTAGCATATCCGGCAGACATAAAAAAACTGGAACTCTTTACCAGCAGAATGCTGACTAAAAAAGTCAGTAAGGGAAAAATAAGATGAAATATATTTATTGCGGACGGGTCTCTATCACTATTTTTGGCGAGGGATTCATGTATCACGCTCACGGTCGCTGGGCAACCATTTAATCAGGTCAATGTCCCGCGGTTGGCCTTGAATCGATTGTGGGTAGATTTTCATCGTCTGGGTCGACCTATTCTAGCCGCAACAAAAAATTTTTGAATGAAGTCTGCTTTTGCTCAGCACTATGTCAAGCTGACTTCATGATTGAAATCATTTGTTAGGCGCGGTGTAAATATCACCGAAGAAGACGGAGTTGCTCCAGATATTTCTAAAAATCAGGGAGTTTTACACCAGGCGTATTGTTTCGGGATAAACATTTACAGTGCTGATATTAGTACTGTTGATACGAGGAATAAGTGTATCATTTCAAAGAAGGAATTATGCTTTTGTTTTTTCATTTGTTTATTTATAGGTTAGTACTACTTTTTTAAAACTGGAAAACTACGATTTTTCAAAAATTTTAATATTACGCCCGCAACAAAAATCGAAGGTAAGGTTTCACGTGGAGTAATATTACGCACATTGAACGTAAAGTGTTAACTGGTACGAAAGTTAGGCAAAAATACTGTTTCCAACAACATAGACCTAGATTTTTAAGTTACTTGTCGCTTAGGCGCGTATAAAAATCTGATATGCTAAATATTAAAACCCCATCATGCAATTAAATTATATTCTAGTAGACATAAGGTTTCCCACCATCTAAAACCATTTATTATTTTTCCACGAGTCGTTAGGCATACGAGTGAGGTCCATGATAGTAATGATCGATTTCATAAATCGATGAATTGAGCAATTGTGAAGCGTGCAATGCCATAAATATGGTTCCAAATAATGCATATCATTAAGATCGTCTGTTTTATAGCTACTTACTTTCTAGCTTTGGTATTTAAAAATTCAGCCCTTTAAACTATCACCCCTCACAGCGCTTAGTGGTTGCAAGTATTTTCAATTCTCTCCAGGAATTATTATCTCCAGCCTAAAAGAACTAGAAAGATCTTTAATTACCCTGTCAAACAATAAATAAAAACGAATAGTTGTCTCATTTTTTATGACATTGATCGAAAAGCGGGAAATTTAGTTAAAGTCATCCAAAAAGGTAATTGTGCGAAACTTGGTAAAATTCGGCGGTAAGCAGGCTTGTGTTTATGCTCAAAGCTTCAATTAAATAGTCAATTACGTTAATACATCGGAATAAATGGTAGTTTCAATTTACCACAATTATTTAATACAGAATAAATATTTATGGAAAATTGCAACTAACTTTTATTTCAATATGTCGAACTTCCATTAAGTATATCACGCCTGAATTGGTTAAAACTAATATATTGGAATCAAAGAGATGTTCAAACTTTTAAAGGAAGCTGAAGAAGTGCCTGTAGGGTGCGGGATGTCCTAATTTACAAGTACTCGCAACTTAAACTAGTAAAAAAATTAAATAATAATAAGTTGGATTTAAATACCAAATCCTGAGAAGCTTCTACGGAGAATGCGAAATTTTCTTTCCCAGACATTTTCACGAGAGATTGTTGTATAAACTTAGGAACAACCGCTCCTTTTGACCGCGAAATTTTCGGCACATGATTTTCCTTGGTTGAGCTATTGCGAAATCATGCAAAAAAGGTGAAAAATGAGCGATCAATTCCTTTCAAGTTTGAATGATTGCCACGTTTTATTAAATGGTTGATCTCTATGAAAGTCTTCAAGCCTAAAATATCAATTTTAGGATTTATATAAGCAAACAATAGGCGACAAATGCAAGCATTGAATTTCACATCAACTTATTTTACGGATCATTCATCCTATGATTAATTTGAAACAAGATTAGCATATAATTCCTGGTTACAGTTTCTTCGTAGTCAATGTGTAATTATCAACGGCATCTCTCACCTATGAAGCCTTCAGCTTATCAATTGCTGTAAAGAATCAAGATTATGCGGCTAGTTTTTACGATTAGACATCGAGGTTAATTTTAAGCCATAGCCTCTATGAAGGGCTTCTTCTGGGAAAATTCGTGGAGAATTCGTAAATTATTTTCTACAGGTGAGAAGGATATTGTTTTAACGATCTCATTTGCCTACTCACAAACTTTATGGTGTATTAGACATTCTCCTTCCACGCAGAAGTCAAACAAACTTATTCCATTGACGATTACAACCTCACGAGGACTAACCTCGCAGTTCTCGCGTGACGTCTTATCAGGAGCGCCAATCAAACTTCCTCACTTATCTTGTGTTTTACGATCCACGTGAACTCTTAGGCCAGAGTATTGATTCACCGGTCCCAAAAATAATCCCGTTTTTTTCACTGGTACCGTATAGTATGCTAAATTTCATTCCAAGAATAATATAGTAAAAACTCGTACAGAGAGTAGGCTATTTTGATCCTTATGAATAGGTAATTTAAAAAAATATTTTATTCACAAAATTAATTTTACGATTTTTAGCCCTTATTGAGAACTAAGGAGGCGACCGACAGCTGATGTCATTTTCGCCTTGAGGGAAGGGTATGGAAGAAAGGGAGGAGAGAAACCCGGCGTCGGCATTAGCCTGCTCTTAACGAAAGGCGCCGAGGGGACCACGGCTTAACGTCCAATCCGACGGACGGAGTGTTGCGCTTGGAATGTCCTCCGCACAGCATTCAAGTAGGGATCGGGCAGTCTTTGAAAATTCTCTAACAACGCCGGGAATTGAACCCGTGCCCGCCTGGTGGGAAGCCAACACTCATGCCACCACACCAACCCGATCCCCTACTGAGACCTATACCAGCCAGTTGGCGGAAATTGCAATGTATACCTTCGTAGGGGCGTAAGTAGAACCTCTGGGTGGAATGAGATAGAGGGGGGAAGAGTGACTGCTCCAGTGATCGCTCTAATGATGGCGGAATAAATTACGCCATCATTATCCGCGATGGCTCAAGGGATGGTATTCCCATCCCTTTTTCCGTCGCTGAAACCATCGCTGGCACCGTTCTCCAGCCAATCAGAACGCATTGCAACGCTAAGCTTGGCTTGTGATTGAATGACAGTTGAAATAACGGAAAGTAATGGAATCAGTGATGGAAAAAGGGACGGTGGGAATGACGGTGTGATTGAGAAAAATGATGGGTCGAGCCATCAATATTTTGATCCCTGAAAACCTATCGCTGGAGCTATCATTCTGAAGGACGGGAAAAAATGATCGCGTGATTCAGGCTTTATATTCCCTCCAGAGGGTTTTAACATTAGCAACTCTAAACTCTTGGTTTGGCCCCAATGAAGTGCGTAACCTAAGTGAAGAGAAGTGATGGAGCCTGTCAGGGCAGTTCAGGAATATTCGTTAAACGCAGTAAAGTGATTTCGATCCTCCGCGCTTCCGTCTCTTTAAATCGAACGTTAACTCGAACTCTGCAATAACTTAAGCTGATGGCTCGATAGAAGGAGGGTCGAAGACCAATGCTAGGATAGGTTAATTCATTTTAAATGACCTTGACCCCATGACATTTTGTATTTAACTAATAGTAAAGGTTTCTTGGATGAAGGGTTTCTTCTATTACTTATATTAATTTCTTTTTAATTAAAGCGACCCGGGTTTTGATGAATAATCATTATCAACAGACGTAAATAATTATCTATTTATCTTATATATTGTAACTTTTGTTAGGTAACGCAAGAAGAAATGAATTTTGTCGTGGACGCCATTATAGGGAGTCAAAATTCATCTCGTCTTCCGCTACGTAACTTTGGTTGCAACAATAAGATGAATAAACAATAATGATGGTGATGATTATTCATCGAAACCGGGGTTGCTTTATTAAAAAAAATGAGAAGAGGTATACGTGTAGTTATTCATAAAAAAAAACCTTAAAAGAATACCACATAGTTAAAAATGAGTTAGTTAATTTTATACGAATAGTAATTTATTTAAAAGAGTATCAGCGACTGTCGCGGGAATGCCCTTTGACATTAATTATTGAACTAATTCAGATTACGATGCTTTATTTTTCTTTATTTTCTCGTTTTTTGGGAGAGAGGAAGGGTAGCTTCCTCACACTAGTAGCGTAGCCAGGATTTTGAAATGGGGGGAGCTTTACCGGATATTTCGGGACCCTTCCGGGGTGTATGGAAAACACCCAAGGGTAAAGGTTATCCGGGGTCGTCCCCCGAAAAATTTGGGATTTTTTTGTTGAAAACGAGATTCATAGGACTCAAAACAGTAATTTTGTACGATTATTTGTTAAAATTAAGTATATAAATTGAATGAAGTAAGAGCTTTAAAAGCTCAAAGGGAGGTTGTAACCCGTGCCCCCCTCCCCATGGCCACCCCACCGCCTCACACCCCTTTTATTCACCCCTGTTCCTTGGTTTTTACTTAAAAGTCATTCTGGGCACATTATTTCGCTTCATTATTCCCGGCTGATTCAATAGTTTGACTATTAAATATTTGCATAAAACCAAAGCTGTTTACCTTTGACCAGTTATTTAGTTAGGTTGCCGTCGCTTGAATCTGTTCGTTCCGACTTCTCTCAGAATTAGACGAGGCTGCTACATTTTCAAGGATTATTTTTGGATAGGAGAAAGGAAATCTTTGCTATTTCTCCAGATTACCACATCGTATTTTGAGTTTAAATAAGAGAATCGGGTAAAATATACCCACCGCATATGTTTTGCTCCGTAAACGTAAATATATCAATTGCAACAAAGTTAACTTCAAGGCATTAGGATGGAAAGAATGTAACTCACGGTAATTTTCATCAAAATATGTCATGATTCAAAAAAATATCATTTTTATTAATGGAAATAACTAAGAATATCTTCTTATTCTACTAAGCCCATCAATTTTATCCGGTTGGAGTTTATCCATAATAAGTTGATGATAATTATCGAGTAATTTTCAGCTTTTTATTTTACTTTCCTTCTTAATTTCTCAAAAGGTTCGTTCCCAAGTTTTTTTATGATTGACGTCATATCGTAACCAGTTACAAGAAAATATTAAGAAACAAAGGGGAGAATAAATGACGTTGATAGATGGCTTTGGCATTTACTATCATATTTCACATGATTGATTAGTTCTATAAAACCTGTCTCGCCATTACCGTAGACGTGAAGATTGGTTAATTGATTGATTTCTATGCTTGGGAAAAAAGTGGAATTTTAAATGTAAAATATCTTTAGAACCCCGGCCTCCTTTCGTCAAAATGGAGGAAATGTTTTTGTAATCTTTTCAGTGCCTCCATCCTTGTGCTCAGTCTATGCCTGGTGGATTGGGGAGGAAGGTAATAATGGATGATGGAAAAAGTCATGAAAATGCTGTTCACTTGGTAAAGCGGCGGATGAGCCATATTCTTGTTATTTTAATGAATGCTTCTCGAATACTTGGACGTGATGTTGAAGTTCAAAAAGGATCTCTGTCAGGTGATGTAGAAAAAATAAATTGAACGCGATCGTTGGTCGGCATCTGCCGAAAATTAAACGAAAGAAATCTAACTAAGCAATTAGCATGGATAAGTTCAAGTAAAGTAAATATATTTCCGATACAGAAAAAAGTAACAAGGAAAAACAAATGTTCCAAACATAACACTGGTGTTTGTTGAAAGCAGTTTGTGTTCTTAAAAAGCACTAACTAACATATTCGAGAAAAAGCATGAAGCATAGGAAGAGAGTAATAAATATTACAAATAGTTGTAGTAGTACATAACACGGGCGGTCATTTTACGAAAACTATCATTTTCGAGTGCTAGACGCATTTGTAGGTAGTAATTGGAGAAGAGAACATATACATTACTTTACAATCTGGCAAGTCTCCAAGTTTAGGTAGTATTTATTTAATCGCTCAACTTAGCGATATATCGCTTAATAATCGCTCAATGTCATCCTTTTTCCTTTGAAAAATATTACTGAAGAAAATGACTTCTTTTTTGCCACTGAAGGCATTTTACGTTTGCTAATTGCATACTGGAGCTACAATCATTTTCTGAAAGGAACCATACCAGCAGACAGTTAACTTAGTGTCTTAGTTTGGATAAGGGGGGGCACGCCCCCCCCCCCCAGACCCTTTACAAATATGCAAGATTTTTAATACGGTCCCATTATCATGGCGTTCGTTTTGTATTACGAGGTATCCTTGTGCCCCCCCAGAACAAAATCCTGGATACGGCCTTGCTTGTGCCCCCCCCCCCCCCCAGAAAGAAATCCTGGATCCGCCCCTGGGTGACAGTACCCGTCACCCCAGGCCCCCACAATTGAGTGAAATTCACACATAAAGAGTACAACGTATGGGCATACCCAGCGAGGGGCAGGAGGGGGCAGCTGCCCCCCCCCCCCCCCAGAAGCAAAAATCGCAAATGTCTTTCAAGAAAATATATTTTTTCAAGCAAATAATTTTATAAACTAATATAGAGCTGTCACAGTTTCCTTAAAATGTTGATTTCATTCACTTTTTCCATGCTTTAATCTTACCTACAACTTGAACAACCATGGCTTGCCCCCCCCCCTAGTTTTGATCCAGGGTACGCCTTTGGTACAAAGCGAAATTTATTTTCACTTGACCACCTCGCACATCGAGGATTTTCATTTTGAGTACCACTTGGCTCAGTGCTGTAGTTGGGAAAATTATTTAGGCGGTATTCACCAAAAATTGCCAACAGCTGAACATGTATTATACATCCGGCCGCGATTGATATGTAGAACTACAACTCTTATATTATTTCCAAGTTGTGCCACGAGATAACTCTGAACAAGTAAATAATCATTTACGATTTTTCTTTCTGAAATCCATTGGAAAATTTACGGTAGGGCTACGGTTTAAAAGGTGGTTTAACCGGTACGCTTATAACGAGTTTGGATTTTAGGGGGTACGCCGTACCGGCCCAAACTACGGCACTGACTAGGCTACCACACTTCCCATTATAGCCATCTGTCATTTGAGCTCCCAGTCATAATGTTATTCTATCTATTTTCCCTAGTTCGCAGGCTCAGGATGGCGGCGGGACGTGCTCCTCCAGTTGCTGGAATCAGCGCCCTGTGGGCAAACTGGTGATGGACGTGGACGTGGGCAATGACGATGCCTGGGCCATCATTATGGCCGCCTCCGAGTACGCGACGACGACGCTGGGCGCCGAACTGATAGCTCTGACCTGCGTAGACGGTAACACGGAGGTGGACAACGTGGTCATCAATGTGCTCAAGCTGCTCAAGACCATGGGACGACTTGACGTGAGTTCCCGACAACATATCAGTGGCGCAGCCAGCGGATGACACAGGGGTAGCGTGCCTCAATTAATTTTGGCACAAAAATATTAACCTATAAAACAAATTTGTTCTACTCCACCAATACGTTACAGTAAAACAGCAACCCGAAGGCTCATCAATTGTGTAATGAACGTGGTCTCCGAATAGAATGTCGATATTCTTCATCGCTGCCATTCGTATTTTCCGAGAGCTGATGAAGCTGCATGCGCGCCATGCCACGTTACATCTGCCCTTAGATTAACTCGGATAGTAAGCTTTGAACGGAGGAATATCGTCAATAAAAGTATAAACCGAGATAGCAGCCCAAAACCGAGTTAATGCATCTGGTGAAACGCGATTGTTGTAATATCTCGGTTTTTGGAGAATATTATCCGAGTTAATTCAGTTATCCTCGTTGGTGAAACTGGCCCTTAGTAGCCGCAGGAATTCAACGCAAGGGCATTTGCGCAAAGAACATTTGAGCCAAGGATGACTCAGCAACATCAGATTCAAAATTTCGGAGACTATAACGCTCAGATCTCTATCTCGGGTCTTTGTCTCCGACTTCATCTAAGGAAATAATGAAGTTAAATTTTTAGATTTTAGATGCGGCCAAATATTGGCAAAGGCGTACTGGAGCTACAATCATTTTCTGAAAGGAACCATACCAACAGACAGTTAACTTAGTGTAACCGAACTCTAGCCGAAACTTTTCAAACCGATAGCTGAAATTGTAACGAAAGGGTGATTCATCCTCTTAAATACGAGCAGTCGTATTGTTGAGCCCATATATATTCTAAACTAACTACTCTTACACTACAATATGAACCTACCGTAACCTAAAAAAACTAAAATCATAATATAGCTTCACGCTTGACCTAAGCAAATGCGTGAGAATACGACCATAACGTTGTAATGGCTGTAACTGCAAACATAGGGTATACTATTAGAGACATCCGCGCTTCTAATATTGCACGAATTCCCGTATATGCTTACACCGGAACACACATCGTGTGAAAAAGGCTAAACTTGCTCATTGGTTTTATGTGAGATAATTTTCTGCTACTTACGATGTTCCACTCACCGCTGCTTGCGTACGCGCAACTAAGCAAATGCGGGCAAGAATGACCTAACATCAACACTTTGACTATCACGCTCTGTAAGATGTAAGCAAAATGCATTCATCGATTCACTTCAATGTTTGATATAATGGCAATTAAAATAAATCTGATATTACTGACAATAAATTTTTAAGTCAAATGGATTTTCGTTGCAGTGTTTTCTACTTTTTCCGCCTAAGGAGGAAAGACCACAAATGCGCCATTCAAAAACACATTTTTGCATATTCTACTCGCACCAGTTATGCCATTACAGCAGTTTAAGCAGCCGCGTAACTAGGAATATGCTTTGGGGAGGGATGAGGGGGACTGGGGTAGCGACCCCGCCACCTTGGATAATTCGGGGGATCCGGGGAATATTTTTGAAAAATGGCATGCCTGGAAAACATTTTACACCACTAATAAATGGTCTTTAACTTTAAGCGGATGCAGTTATTATACGTCTAAACTAGGCTATTGTTTTAAATGTTTTTTATTTCTCTGAGGCTTTGGGGGGGGGGATCTATTCCCCTCAACCTTCCCCCCCCCCCCCCCCCTACAGTTACGCCACTGCATTACTGACGATATCCATCGAGGTGTACTCTACAGATTTAGGTCAAAATTGGTTGGATGGTAGTGTTTGGTAAAGCAATTATACAAAGAAAATCATCAAATATGGTGGTTTCCTATTATTTTTTATTGCCTAAATCGAAAGATTATTACTCCTGGATTACGCATTTCACGCATTTAGATTTTTAAATGAAAATATCTATTTTTCGCGATTAAATGAAAAGTTAAAATCTTCAAGCGCGCAAAAACGCGACGGCAAAGTATGAATGCCGGGGAAACTCCGTGTGACGTCGTTCTGGTTCCCGCTGCCGCGAGTGAGGTGACCTTGGGGCGAGGCTTTGAGCGCTGATATGACGCAGGATGCTGGCAGGTAGCAGAGTACCCTGCTAGCTGGTAGCGCTTGGCTTAAATAAGGATTATTAATACCTTATCAAACGAAGAAAACTTTCCGACCTTAGCCAGTTTTAATAGGTGATTATTAAGGCCGTTTTACACGGTACACGGAATTGCGCAGGTTAGAGCTGCATTAATTTCTAAAATGGTGTGGAATTGCGCGAATGCATGAACGAAATTAGAACAGGGGCTATTTTGCCGTCTCGCATCCACGCATTCTCGCATGTGCTCTAGCAATTCACCGCTTTACACGACGCAATTTTGATTGCGCCTTCACACGTACGTCAGACTGCGCAATTCCGTGTACCGTGTATAACGGCCTTTAAGACATGTTTCCCTGAGCTCTGTTCCTCACGCATGCATTGGTAATCTCAGACGATGTATAACCACAGCCACCTAGAGAGAAGGCCCGTTCACAGGCGTGTGACGTCACTCATTGAAGTGCTAACGCCAGAGCATGGCAGAACAGAAGTAGCTGTGGTGCTGTCTGCGACGGTGGTTTAGCCGCCGAAGTGAAAAGATAATTGATACCTAATTTACTCAGTCAATAAGAAAATAGTCAGCAGGTTCCGAGAAAATACTGACACGCATCAACAAAAATATTTTTCAATCTGAAGTTATTCGTTAATATTGCGTCTTATGGCACGTAACATATAACTTCGCCGTTCTTAAGAAAAAACTATTTATAACTGATCCATAAATTGTCGTTGTGAACTGGAAGTACTACATAACA
This sequence comes from Ischnura elegans, assembly GCF_921293095.1. Lineage (NCBI taxonomy): Eukaryota > Metazoa > Arthropoda > Insecta > Odonata > Coenagrionidae > Ischnura > Ischnura elegans. The sequence goes on along the minus strand of NC_060257.1, from coordinate 23,906,582 downwards.
ATATTAAAATCTGAAATAACCATCTAGAAAAGGCTCTTTGCATCCAAAGAGCATTTATTATTCAACATAAAAGCGTCTCGAAATTCGATAGCATAAAGTGGTGATGGCAAGTGTTTGATTAAACCTGGTTGCATTCCATATACTTCCCTTGGATAAATAATTTCTTTCTGGCAGATTAAAAGGTGTTCACACAAAGTCCCAAATGGATCTATTATTTAAGAGTGAATTCTTCTTTATTTTGACATTGAATTAGATATGCCCATGGGCTATGAAAATCTTACCCTAGAGCCTGACGAAATAAGATTTTCAATGATAGTTACTTGTGAAATTTGGTATCGTTGACACATCTGCCATAATTACTCTCGAATGCATCAAAATGCAAGCCAAAATTTACGTATAGTCCAGCCTCGGCTAATAAAACGTACCTGTCCCAGGAGCTTAAGTATTTGAAATATTATTTGGGGTGAGCAAAAGTTTCAATCCCACTTCAGTAGATGTATCAATCTAATAAAAAATTTGGAAGTCCTGCCATATCACCAGCATTAACATTTGTATGAAGAACACGACATCCCTTAAATCACACCTCATATCTTACTTAACATGCATGAAGCAATCACCACAAGGAATTTTGGCGGCAGGAAAGAAAAAAACACAGAAGTAAAATACAAATATTTTGTATTTCCATTCGTCAATCAAAATAACACCTGCAATTTTCTCTTCTTACGATGAACTAATTTGGTGAAACAAATACTGGTATTTTCTTTTGAACAAAAATCATTTAAAAGAGCACTGGCAGAAGCCACAATAACTATCATCAATAGTTTTTCAGATGAATGTCCATCGTCACATGATCCACTTATAAAAAACAAATCCACCATAGTCCTTTATGTCACTTCAACCACTATGACATTCTGTCTTCTAGATGATAGTTTCAAATGAAGTAATGGCACCCTCCTCCAATGACACTTCTAATTCAACTCGAGTTATCTTCCCCATCTTCTCCCGCAAGGCCACAGGTTCTTTTCTGATGTCACTCGCTGAGAAGTGAAGCTCACACCACTAAAATTAATAAATAAGAAAAAGCCATGAAAATTACTAAGTAGTTATTTCATTTCCAATTTTAGGCATTTCTGCATGAGACTAGGCCAGTGACAGGCAATGACTAGGCCAGTAAATATAGGAGATCATTATGTACCGTAAAGATTTTTTAAAATTTAAAACTAGACCATAAGATGATTTCAGATGATGAAAGCCGGGTACGGATAAATTACGGTTCTTTGCACCAATTGTAAGAGAAAAACGCATATTTTCATTCACGGTTGTTCATACACACCAATAACATAGTATAGCATAGTGTAGAAACTTACGTTTCTGACGAGACTCTTGCATTTCTCATGATTAGATGCTGTACATGCAATTTATCAAGTAAATATCGTTGGTCTTACGGAATTATATATAAGCTGAAATTAACTTGAACCCAAGAACCCTAGAAATTTATGTGCTTTCCCCCCTAATATAAGGTACTACGCCAAAAATAAAAAGACTGGTAGTTTCATCGAAAATACCTAAGCACATAAATTATCGCGTAGATAATTCAAATTGCTTTTCAACTATAAGTAACAAAAGTATAGTTAAATGAGCACTGTTTTGCTGAGTTTTTAGACGCGTGACACAGCAGAGGGCAAAATAATAAAGAATATTCGATGTTATAAACTTGGCAGCTATATTATAATTCCCAAGAAACTCCTTCAACCTCACGTTTACTGAACGAAATAATAAAAAAAATCAGCTAAAATACAAGAACTTCCAATTGAAATGCCGCTTCTGTATTTAAATCACCACTTTTAGTACTGTCAACATCCCCAAGCCACATCTAGCTAGAAATTACATCCAAATAATTACAGCTAGAAAGAGTACATACCTTACTGTTTTTTGTCAAGGTGAAATTGTCTCTTCTTATCCCCCATATACACTTCTTCTTCAGCTCAGGATCTTTTGGAAAGTTAAAAACTTGAACTTCGGGTCCACTCCTTGAGTTTTCTTCGCATGCCGGCACTACACACGTGAAAGGAATTTTTTAACAAAAGCGCCTCACAAATACACGTTTATGAAGTCCAGCGAATGAAATTCAAGAATAAAGGAAACTTCACTATCCTCAGAAACTTAAATTTTCACCAACTAACACCACAAAAGTCCCTAAAACGTGGTAAAACGTAACGTAAATACACTCGTAAACAAAGTGGTCTCCAACGGCAGCCGGAACAACACAGCACTTCTCGTGGTGACGTCAGAGCCTCAGCCGTCGCTTGTGACGGGGCCTTTTCTCTAGGTGGCTATGGTATAACTCCTATCTACTCGTATAGAAACTAGGTCCCTGTGACGTCACGTGGAGTGGCATCGCATGAACGAACAACGAATCGCAATCAATACCTTTCGTTTTCTTTGATGAAGGAAACTACCCTATTTGCTAAGCAAAATAACACAATCATTTTTTCCGTCCCTCAGAATGATAGCTCAAGCGATAGGTTTCCAGGGACCAAGTGATCGCTCGACCCATCATTTTCTGAATCACACGGTCATTACCACAGTTCCATTGTCAATCGCTTTTTTATCACTTTCCACATCTATAAATGCCATTCAATTAAAAGCAGAGAGAGGCGTTACCATCGCTGTCAGCGGCTGAGCGTTCTGAAGGACGGTGCCAGCGATGGCTTAGAATGGTATTTCAATCCCTGGAGCCATGGGCGCAGCTAGGAATTAAGGCTGGGGGGGGGGGGGGGTTTAGGTTAAACTAATGCCGATGTGTGTGGGGGTATGGAATACCCACCAGGATAAGCGGTAGGTGCGAGATTAATAAATTGCGGAATTTTAATATGAATGGTGCAAAATGGTGAGTTTTAAGGCTTTCTGAAGGATATTTTATTAATCCTTACACTATTCTATTAGTAATATCAATCCAATTAAGTAAAATGGATTAAACTTAAAATTTCCCAGAGCTCTGGGGGGGGGGGGGGTTATCCCCCCCCCCCCACCTCGCTGCGCCACTGCCTGGAGCCATCGCAGAAAATGATCGTAAGATACGGTAATCTTTTCCGCTATCGTTGGAGCGATCGCTGGAACTATCCCTTGAAAGAGAAGGAAAATAATTGAGCGCGTGGTTCAGGCTTAAGCTAATAACCCCTCGCCCAGGTAAATCTAAGAAATTGCGCATCTGACTATCTTCAGAACGACCTCCACAGTTGCGCTCCATTCAAATACATTGGAAAACGCTCAACCTTAAACTTTTTATCAGCTAATGCACTTCAGATGAGGTTGCGACTTTGATCCCGGCCGATAGTTTTTTTCTCCACAAAAACGCAGTGTTCTTTCAATCGAATTTTGCCTATTTTTCCATTTACAACACGTGGGAGACGGCCGGAATTGGAGGTTCGGTACGGGCCGCAGCCCGGCTTCAACTGCTCCCGTGCGCGAACCTTACTAAGTTTTCCATTATTTTCAGTTCAGAGAATACCATCGATCATAATGATTGTTTTACATCTTGTATTTTCACAGATACCGGTTTACCGTGGAGCAAATAGACCGCTGTTGCACTATCCGGAGAACGACTGCTACTACGGAAAGGATGGATTCGGAGATGTTGACTATGTTGACCCGCCTAAGGTGGACGACTACCTCAAGAAAGAACACGCAGTCAATGCACTCATAAGAATGGTGACCGAAAACCCAGGTGAAGTACATTCTAATGGATAAAAACACAAGGGATTGATATAGTGGTAATTTTTGAACCCTCCCATTCGAAAGGGATTGGGGTTCAATTATAGAGGATTCTTAATTGTATTCTCTCTCGATAATCTAGCGAGACCTTCAATCTTATCTTGCTAACACGAAGGGAATAATCGAGAACTGTCATTTAGTAGGAATGGTAGCGAAGTAATATAAGGGCAAAGAAAAAGATAAGGTGGATCGCTCAATCCCTACATATTAAGTTTACATTTTTCCCAATGTTTTAGCTGATTTTAAAGTCATTTTGATGCAAATCATGCCATTTGACTTAAATTTCAGCAATTACTTTGTACTCTCAGATAAGTTTCGAGATAAGAACAGTATAAAAATACGGTTATTTAATTTCGGCAATGTGCAGAAAATATAGCAAAGAAAGCCTATTTTCGTAGGCTTCAATCAACGATGGACTATTGGAGGATCAAAATTTGAAATTTTTATGAAAACGATATATTCTTAGTTTATTTCGCCATGACGGGAATAATGAAATTCGTAATATTCCGCTCGAATTTTATTTGACCTACTGGTTTCAGTGCAAACTAAAGGAATTGGAGCCTTTGGAGTTTTAACTGAGAGAATGAAGCAGCAGACATCGGAACAGTTTGGGTATATTACATTGCATGGGATATTACAAAGGTTATATTGATCCCGTCATCTCTGTTATGATAGCTATAAAAATAAGTTCCAGCATTCCGAGTATAATAACTACTCCAATAACGGTAGCACCAGTCATGAAGGGGTTGCGCTGTAGAGACACGTATAATAAGGAGGTTATTGCGAACAGTCAATATTTGCAGTGGAACTAGTCTTTTCGATAACCTCACGTCTTTTCTTTGCACAGGTGAGATAACTTTGGTGGCCTTGGGACCGCTCACCAACGTAGCCATGGCCACCAGAATGGATCCAACATTCCTAGACAAACTCAGGAGGCTAGTGGTGCTAGGCGGAAGTGTGAGAGGTGAGTATACACCGGTGAATATCAGTATTCAGGAATTCCCAAGTATACGTGCATGAGCTGAATAGGGTAGTTTCCTTCATCAAAGAAAACGAAAGGCATTGATTGCGATTCGTTACCTACCATTAGTGTATTCATAATAAATAAATAATTTCGTTTTAGAAATACCGGTTTAGACGAATGGCGAGGGTCAATTTTATCCTCATTTGAAAAAGGCCAGATTGGCGCCCATGCGATGCCACTCCACGTGACGTCACAAGGACCTAGTTTCTACACGAGTAGATAGGAGTTTTACATCGTCTGAGATTACCAATGCATGCATGAGGCACAGAGCTCAGGGAAACATGTCTTCATAATCACCTATTAAAACTGGCTAAGGTCGGAAAGTTTTCTTCGTTGGATAAGCTATTAATAATCCTTATTTAACCCAAGCGCTACCAGCTAGCATCCTGCGTCGCATCAGCGCTCAGAGCCTCACCCCAAGGTCACCTCACTTGCGGCAGGGGGAACCAGAAATACGTCACACGGACTTTTTCCCATCATTCCTACTTAGCCGTCGCGTTTTCGCGCGCTTGAAAATTTTCACTTTTCGTTTAATCGCGAAAAATAGATATCGTCATTTAAAAATCTAAAAGCGTGAAATACGTACTCCAGGAGTAATAATCTTTCGATTTAGGCAATAAAAAAATAATGGGAAACCACCCTATTAATGAAAATTTGCGAAGAATAATTCAAATGCTAATCAAAGTCAGAGAAATGTATTTCCGAGATCTGTTAGCAGCGGCGCCGACTCCATGGCGCCTTAGGGGGCCCGAGCCCCCTCAAAAATTCGTTATGGGTGTGAGGAAAAAATGTGTCAGGCTTTTCGATTTTCCCCGGAGTGCCTAGATATCGAGATTCGAGTTATCAGGATTGGATCTTGGATTCTAATGTTGATCATATGACTCTTCTAAAATGCTTAAAAAACTTAAAACTCACTACTTAAAAAAATTCCAGGGGTAATATCCCCGGTTTGGGCCCCCCCCCCAATATTTTTTGTGAGTCGGCATCCCTGTCGGTTAGTCCATAGACATTGGCATCATCAAGGAAGAGAGTAGGAGTTAACCCGAGGAGGCAAAGCTAATTGTAAGAGCCAGTTTCGGAGATATGCATCTTTTCCAGTTTCAAAAAGCATTTAGCTTACCCTGACTAGAGATTTGTATACTTAAGCCGAATTTTAGCTAGTGTTATTCAAACGAAATTACAAGCAATAATGATTATCAAAACGAAATACAGGATAGCTATAAATTAACTTCTGGAAAAGTAAGAGTTATCGTCCTGGGATACTTAAAAGACACGTAAACTAGTACGCGTTCGGTGTGGGGAATATCATTCAATTGACAACATTTTCATGCAAGGACATACCCAGGATCAAAACTAGAGGGGGGGGGGGCAGCCATGGTCTTTCAAGTGGTAATATTTTAGCATAGAAAAGGTGAATGGAACCAACATTTTAAGAAAATTATTACAGCGCTTTCTCACTTTTTTAAATCATTTGCTTGAAAAAAATATTTTAGTAGCACGTCTTTTGCTAATATAATTTTTCGCGGAATTAAAGAAAAATTGTTGAAAACTTTCGTTTCAACCTCCAGTCCTGATTTTCCTTAAAGACTTTGGCGATGTTTGCTTCTAGCGGGGGCAGCCGCCCCTCCTCACCCCGCTGGGTACGCCCATGTTTCCATGTTCGATAATTATTGGATTTATGTAAAATGTCCGACTCTAAAAACTCACCGGACACAACCTCGCGAAGATAAAATGAATTTATTTTATTTAAGTAATTTTTCGCATACAGCCGTGACTCCAATTTACAGTGAAAAGTTATAACAATAACATGAATTAGGCACAATACAATAACGATATAAAAACTAACAAAGGATTAACCAGTAGAGGAAGGAAAACATTCGATTCGCAGACTGATGGGACAAAGCTTATGAGGTGAATTTCTTGCATGACAGGTAAAAAGGATCAATGGAAGCAGGAAGCGAATTCAGAAGGGAGGAGAGGGATATAAAGGTGACCGCTTGGTCAGGGAGATTCTGAGAATAGGCAGATGGAGTTGGGAGAACGAGTCGGTCTTCTAAAATTCAACAGAGAGCAGGGCAGGGCAGTCAGAAGTCGAGTTTAAGATAATGTATAGAAATTTTAAGTCCGTTTTAAGCCTGAAGTTTGCATATTAGATCAGGAAAGAGAAGACAATACAGCATCAGGGAGATTTGAGGTTAGTCGGGGCTGACATGGACCAAATTGGAGAGCTATATAAAACTATGGGAAGGGAAATACTTGAGAAATAGGAGTGGAGTGCAATGGTCTCATTAATTACGGTGAAGCGGTAAATAAGGTAAAATTCAATTCGGGGTATTATGACGTGGTATTATGTCGGCGTATTATGAAGGTTACTCGGAATTTCCACCGGGTCAGGATCTCCATCGCGGCCAACGTTTCGATGAACGGTTCATATTAATCAGCGAACATAACCGGCGGGAAGAAATAGGAATGCTCTAACGAAATTACGCCTAGCATTTATTTAAGTCCTTTATTGTTTGGGGGGGAAACGAATTTCCATACCTATCCGCTCGGCAAAGTACCTGTCTTGATTTTTTTGTTGATGGTTTGGGGCGTTACTGAGTGGAACTTACTCATGATGAATAAAAAATTTAAACTTTGTTTTTCCACAGAATATCAGCCACAACAGTGATTTTTCTTTAGAAATTTTGCATCGTGAAGCTAAAGGCCCTAGGCTGGACGCTCTTGAACAAGTGGAAATTTCAAAATCTGTGAAATCAAATTGTGATATTGTTAATGGCCTCCTCTATGTTTCCCGCTCTCCTCTCCTCAACCTCTCCCTCCCCCATTAACCCCATACCTCACACGTTATGGGTTCCCCTTCCCCCCCTCCCTATCCTTCAACCGTCACCCTCACCTCCGCTGACGCTACTTGGGAAAATTTGCATTCTGCTAATGTCCTTTTGTATTCTTCCCGCTCTCCCCTACCTCTCCCTCTTTTGCCCACCTTTCACTATACAGTTAGTCAGCTTGCATGCATCAGCTCTACCTACCTCCCCATCCTCCCACTCCCCCTTGGTTTTACGACCAGGGGAAGACCCATCCCCTCCCCTCCCCTTCCACCCTCCTAACCCCCCCCCCCCAAGTCTACAGTCACCCCCCACTCGCTCTGGCTATATGTAAGGTATTTAAGGATGTTGAACCACTGTACTTGTCGCTTGAGAATGACGCGGAGCGTCGAAACCATGGTCGTGTAATTATAAATATATTCTGTGGAAAATAAAATATATATTTATATTCTGTGGAAAAACAAAGTTTAAATTTTTTATTCATCGTACCTGTCTTAATCGCTTTCTGTTGGAAATATAGTTGGGTTCTAATATGTTCTCCGTGTCGCTCTAAAAGATGTCTTTAATACTTATTGGAAAGTTTCATAACATTCCGATACCAACTTAATACTATAGGGGCACGTGCCCCCCAGGCGCTTAAAATATATACAAGATTTTTGACACGGTTATCATTACGTTCGTTTTATTTTGTTAATTAAGAAGCCTCAATCATTTAATTTAGTATTATTAACTTTCATATCAAAATATAGAGAATATTTTCCTCTCTGATTGTTGTATTTTGTTTTTAATCTCAAAGATGAGAAGACCTGCCAGACCCCCCCCCCCCCAGAAAAAATCCTGGATCCGCCCCTGCAAATATTTATTCGATGGGAGCAGCGTCCTGGCGAATTTCTCGCAACGAGCGACGCGACGCGTGCCAGCGTTCGCGCCGATAGATTTTACGGCGCAAATCGGTCATGCGAACGATTAAAAATCAAGTTCCAAAAATTAAGGAGTACAAAACTAAGATTAATAATCGAGTGCGCGTACAAGCAAGATTCACGGTCTCATTTTCAGCATACTTTTAGTCTTCCATACCAGCGTCGCCAGTGGCGCAGCGAGGGGGGGGGGGGGTTTGGGGGATAAACCCCCCCCCCCAGAGCTCAGAGAAATTTTTACGTTTAATCCATTTTACTTAGTTGGATTGATATTACTAATAGAATAGGTTAAGGGTCAATAAAATATCCCTAGGAAAGCCTTAAAACTCACCATTTTGAACCATTTATCTTAAAATTCCGCAATTTATTAATTTCGCAACTGGCGCTTATCCTGGTGGGTATTCCATACCCCCACACACCCCGGTATTAGTTGCACCTAAACCCCCCCCATCCCTCAGCCTTAATGCCTAACTGCGCCCCTGAGCGTCGTAGCGGCGCCCTCTTCTAGGATTGTATGGTATTTGGAGGAGGCGACTGACAGCTTACGTCATTGGCGTCATTAGTGAAGGCAGGGAAAGAGGCGTGGAGAAAAACTTAAGCTTGGAATTAGCCTTCTCTAGACCATGGGCGGATTCAGCACAAGTTGTACCCAGGATCATAACTATGGGGCGGGGGGGCAAGCCATGTACTAGAGTGGGGGGAAAGCCAAGTTGTGAAATTTTAGCATAGAAAATGTGAATAAAACCAACATTTTAAGAAAATTATAACAGCACTTTATAATTTTATGGGATTATTTCCTTGAAAAAATAGTTTTATTTTAGTTAAATATCTTATACTAATACATATCATTTATCGTAGGAGTAAAGAAAATTTGTTGAATAATTTCGTTTCAATTCAGTACTGATTTTGCTTAAAGTCTTTTGCGATTTTTGCTTCTGGGGGGGGGCAGCTGCTCCTCCCCTGCCCCTTGCTGGGTATGCCCCTGATCACCATCAAATTTGGGGTGGGGATTGTCATGACCTAGGCATGGTGGCATGGAATACCCTCCAGGAGATAGGGGCGTTCTCCCATGTTAATTTTTTTAAATACCCAATTTTTACACATTTTCTCTATGATAAATACAACTCAAACTTCTCATCTTTGGGACTACTCTCAGAGTTGGAGAACATTATAAATTCCATTTCCAAAACTAACTCCATCATTTATTCAAATTCTTTCTCCAAAGGTATTGGAAACGTTCTTCCTGGAGTCGAATTCAACTTGTACTATGATCCTCATGCATCAAGCATTGTGTTCAATACGACCAACAAGCCTATTTGTCTCTTTCCCTGGGAAGCTGCCTTGGACTCAAAGTTGACACGAGTGAGTAATTTAGTTTAGTTAAAATATCTTCCGCAAGTTCCCTATCTAATATGTAAACATGTATCATATAAATGCAAGTAAATGTTTGACATTGTAATGGATCAAAAGACAGGAACATTTAATGAACCTTAGAAAATTTATGATATAGCTTCCAACAATATTTTCTTCATGAACTATTATGGCATGATTAGTGTTAATTACCTCAATGGCGCAGTGGGGGATAACCCCTTCCCCCCCAGACCTCAGAGAAATGTTTAAGTTTAATCCATTTAAGTGTAAGGATTAATAAAATATCCCTCAGAAAGCTGTAAAACTCGCCATTCTGATCAATTTATCTTGAAATTCCGCAATTTACTAATCTTGCACATACCGCTTATCCTGGTGGGTATTCCATACCCCCACACACCTCGGTATTAGTTGCATGTAAACCCACCCCAGCCTAAATTCCTAGCTGCGCCCCTGAATTACCTTGTCACTAGTGTTGTTTCTTGAAAGTTGTCATGGGGGGCATCAGGGCAGTCCATTGGGTAGGGTATGCCCCAAAAGGAACGGAGAGTTCAGAAATATATGGACTTTGCTTAGGTGTATATAGTCAGAATAAGATATAAACCAAACCATGATAATTGTGATTTTATCAAGCATAAGATAAGACCCAAAAGGGTGGTTGCAGTATCCTTAAAGCCCCCCTTTTCCACTGCCACTGCTTGCCACACTACCTGATTACCACATTAACTCAATTCAGGCCTTATTTAACAATGGGCCTTGAGTTTTTTTCAACTCACTTGACTCAACCTTATAAATGGAGCCCTCCATGTACAGTCTGTACAGACTGTACAGACTGTACTTCATGTACAGACTGTATAGTCTGTACATGAAGTACAGACTATTCATGTACAAGTACAGTCATGTACAGACTGTACTTCCCAAAAATTAAGGATAAAATGGTAATATTCCTTCCTCCGTCCCCCCCTCAGACTATGGCCTTGCTAGACTATGGCCAGTGAGGGGATAAACAGCAGGAGATCCAACTGTAGGGGGTAGAGTTAAGACTGAATCTCCAAAATTGTGTTGTCTACTGTTGATACCTAGAATCAATTCTGGGTAAACTCATAGAGGGAGTAGTCTGGTAAGTCAATAGTCTGTGGGTTGCTCCTGTTGTTGTAACCAAAATTGTTAGGAAGCATTTTGCTAGATTGAGGGTGGAGGGGCTCCATCGATGATGTGGTAATGAAGTTAAGAATTGTTTACAAATGAATTCGAAAAACTTGAGGCCCAGAGTCAACTGCAGCTGGTAATCCAGAACTGCAGCAAATGATGCTGTGCAGTCATGCCTACTATTTCATGAAGATAAAAATGTTATTGGAAATTATGCCATAATTTTCCAAAGATTTTTTTTTTTTCTCCCCAAAAAACTTTTCTGGCCACAGCCTCATGCAAAAATGAATTGAAATATAAAAACTGTTAATATAGAAAATTAAACCGCTTAAGTGCTTATTTTCTATTGCAGGACTGGAGGAAAAACGTATTGGGAAAAATAGATGATCCTAGAGTTGCACTACTGAACAGAACTGAGCACATGGAGAGTTACACAAAAGATTTTTGGTTGATATCTGATGGTTTTGCGACGGCTTCAGTTCTTCAACCCGACATCATAATACCTTCAGCGACAGATTCTGAATGTGGAATCGGAAAATATTACGTTACTGTTGAAACTGAGGGGGTCAATACGAAAGGGGTTGTAGTGGTTGACTACACAAACGTTTCAATGAAAATTGCAAATGCAGAAATTGTCGATCGAATAGACAGAGAGAAATTTAAAGAATTAATAGTAAAAAGCGTAAGCAACTAAAAATATGAAAATATAAATGATTACAATTAATTCATTTGGACGAAGGGGGATAGTGATTTTCACTCATCTCAGCTTAGTCTAGGAACCTCTGGTAAAACCGGGAAAGAATTTATGAAGGTATTATTTCATGTGGTTGTGTATTAAACATGCATTTAATTGAATATTCCAACGAGTTCGTGATGCTCGACTTTTGTCTCAAATCTTAGATTCCTAGAATAATCTTAAATTAATACTTTAAGGTACTTGTTGGAATATTTTTGAAATGGCGCCAAACGTTCATTTTTAAAATGCAGCGTGTGGGGAATAGCTGGAATATTTCTTAATTGCATCTCAACATATACTAAAAGTTTTACTAAAAATAGGAATCTACTTTCAAATGTTTTGATGAAGTGTATACTTCAATTTGATAGTTCCATTTGTCTACTCCTAAAACGCCAACGGGATCACGCATCATGTGCATCGATGCGCATCAGGCCGTTCCGAATCAAGCATTGATGCGCATTGATGCGGCCCTGCATCGAGCATATTTCGAGGTTTCGGAAGCATCAACTCGCATCGGCTCGCATCAGAAATTCTTGATGCAGTTGATGCGAAGGCGAAAATGGGCGCAACCTTTAAAAATGTGACTGGTGTTTTGTGTTTGCATAGGGTGTTTACACGACTGTATTTTGCTTCTACTATCGTAGGAAAGAGTTTAAGGAGTTATTGATATTAGTTTTTGAAATAATTAGTCCATATAAAATTGAAAATGGGAAAATGTATATTCGTTGCGTTGAAGTGTGCGTGTATGTAACTTGTTTACAGCCGTTATTAATTTCATTGGTGGTAAAAATGCAAAATACGATCTATAATTTCACACATTGATATGCTGCTGTGGTAGTTTTAACCGTAATGTTGCTTCTGTACACTAACTTGTGGAAATTTTCGACACTTTAACGTTATATTGTGAAAAGATAAGTTGAAAAGCTACATCAGGGAGTGTTCATAGCACAGAGACTGTGGTTTATAGTATAATAGTATCTTCAAAATAACAATATAAGACTTTGTTCGTCGGAATATTACAATTGCTTACGCTTTGCATAATCTCACTGGTCTATCATTTGAAGGCATATATGTTGCAAATTATTGCCATTTTGCCAAACGTTTATTAGCTATTTAATGTGCGAAACTATACATTCATTGCAAGTGAATTTCTTCGGTAAGTACTAAAATTATTTTCCCCTGCTACAGAGATTAGTTCACGTTATGGTACCACAAGTAAAGGGACATTCAGGGTAGTGATGCCGTGATAAATAACATCATCAATTAATTTATTTATGCAAGGATCATGGATGTGTGCTTGATTTACATGTACACTGCAGTGATGTGTGCTTGAAGAACCCCATCGAGTTGATTGAGTATTCAGTGTGTTTATATATTCAGTGCAATTATTTTGTTCATAGCGTGTGATTTGGTAAGCCCGGATAAATACGTATTGCAGCACTGCAGTTAGTTTATAAATTGGCTCCAAATACTCTTTAATCGACGCATTGATGACGCGGCCAACTTACTTTCAGTGTCCTCCTAAATGCTATCCAAGTAAAGGCACACTTCTATCAATGTTATAAAAAGTAATGGGTTTCCAAAATGGTTCTCAGTTGAACTTGGGTATTCGTCTTAAGAAGCTGCATCATATGATATCAAACATTGAAAAGTAAACAAAAACATTGAAAATCGGAAATCGCCATAACTATAGTGATTACCGGTTTTCAATGTTTACGTTCAACTTTAAGTCATAATTACACCATATAAAATTTTGTAAGATCAGAAGGAAATGCTAAATTCTATTTGATGAATGCCACTTTAAGTAAATGGACAATTCCCAACTATCCAATCCACAAAAGTACTTAATTTTATTGTGATTAAGGCTTTTTTATGGACTCGGAACAGTAAAATATGTACCTATGTTGAAAAATGAGACATTGACCTACACTCCAAGAACTATTTTAACATGTTGTAGCTATTTATTTCTTAACTTTGCAACTAGGTGACAAGCACAACAACCTCCCTTCAACTAGTTGCTTCCATCAGCTACAAAATTCTATTCATTAATGCAGTTCAAATGCTTGCCATTGTTAAGCCCATTTGGAAGCACATTTGCCACCATATTTTGTTGACATGTAATCAGCAATTATTTTTTCCTTTGGCAACAGAGTTTTTAACAAAATGATGTCCAACCTCTGTTCTTTGACCTTCCATGCACCACACCAGTACCAAGTTTTTAATGCAGTTCTTTCCAATGATTTCTTTTACAATTCTGGAGAGTACAATACCATTTTTTGCTCCAGTTGCCTAACTTACATACTCGCCTTCTATTGTATACATAGCCACTGCACAGCACTGCTTTTTGTTTTCCCAAGCCACTGCTCCATTAACTAACTTGTCATGTATCCAGTACAGGACACTCAATCTATTTTGTCAATGGCAAAGTCAGCATTTTTGTATCCCTCCAGAAATGTTCCTGACTAAGAATAAGACATAAGATAATTTATAGTTCCCATCAAATATCTTAATATACTCTTTGCATATGCCCAGTATTGCATTGTAAAATCATCAATAAACCTTCTTAACTTTGACACTGCAAAGACACGATCTGGCCTTGTAAAAATCATTGCATACATAAGACAACCAATCAAAACTAGAAATGGAACATCAGGATAAGTTTTTGGGTCACTGCAGGAGCTACATTCAAACCTGCTTTTATGAGACAAAGGTTGATTGCAGGTCAAGTTAGTAGATGACAAGGAGATTATGTGATCTGGTAGTTTTCGAGCCACTCCATTTTTTAAAGAAAACGTCTCTTCTGCTTCTCCTCCCTCGCTTCCAAACACTGACTCATTTTCTAGATTACTCTCAAAACTACTGTCTACATTAGTTGGAACTTTGTCATTACCCTCACAACTTGATTCAGGGATGGAGTCTTCATTACTTGATATTCCCCTCACTACCTTTGTGAGTTCAGCACTGCCATTCTCTCCACTGTCAGGTTGAGGCTAGTAACTAATTATCCCTTATCCCCCTAAGAGCCTAGGTAGAATTAAAGAGTTACCAAGAGATATTTGGACTGGTTTGAGCTCCCCAAACATATTTACAAAGGATACTACATCACATGCTTCGATGAATCTTCCCGCAATATCAGGGTCAGTCAAAAAATACCATTTTTGACTCCTCACAATTGCTAATACTTTTTGGATTTGGCATCCAGCATCTTTCATTGCTCTTTAGCCACATAAGCATAGAAAATACATCCAAATACTTTTAGATGTCTTCGATTAAATTTTCATTCAAACCATCTCTCCTCAGGTAATGCATTCCCTCCTGCTTTGGATGGTACTGTTTCGAGATATACAGCTTCTCAACAAGCTTCAACCCAATAATATTTTAGTAAATTGATGCCAGAGAGTTTGTACCTAGCTTTCTATTGGCTCAGCTAATCATTTCTGCTTGAAGATTATAAGATTTTATAGTTAAATATTTTAGTGCACATGCCCTTAACCTCCCCTGTTATGCCTGACTCATATATTCACCCCCATAATCTGTATGCAGGCATTTCATATTGTTCCCTGTCTCATTCTCCATGCTTGCCTTAAAAATTGTATAGCATTGTAGGACTAAATGAGACTTCTTAATTTTAATAAAGAAAACAAAAACCTTTCTTGTGCAGTCATCAGTGAAGGTGAGCATACATTGTCCTCGTCCTTTTTCTATTCCATGTTCCTATCCCTTTCTTTCCTTACCCCTGAATTTATATGTATATTTTACATAAATAGTATAAATATATTTTCACCTATAATACCATCAGACCACACAATTCTGAGAGAATCAGACTTAATTTATTACATACAGCTTCCATTCTAGCGCTTATCTCGAATCATTTCTTTGCTAACTTGCCATCAACATATGCTATACAAGGCTGAAATTTATTATTAGGGGGACAATCCACACCACTGTCAACCACATTATAACCTGCATGTTACTCTGTCACAAGTCTGCTACTCTTGTGCCACTGACTTAGTAAACAGTCCTCTACTGCTTTGACAGTCAATCCTACATAACAAGTTGCATTACATTTACTTTCTGAATTATATTTTTTCAAATCTTGACAACATATGCCATTTTCTTCAAAACTAGTGGCTAAATCACTCCTATTACTTCCAAAGATCTGGCATCAAATAAGCTGTACCTAGATTCATTACACAAGACAGCTGTGTCTTTTTAACTAGCTTGCTTACAGACAGTACATTGGTTGATAAATTTGTAACATTTTGATCTGGAATATAGCACTTTACAGTGTGGGAACATGTGCTCTTAGGGAGGAGAATGGGAGAGACTGGAGTTGTTCGAGATGTGGGTATGGAGAAAGTGAAGTGGACTGAGAGAAGAAAGAAGGTCAAAGTGCGAGACATGTTGAGTGAGGAGAGACAGCTTCTGGATAGCATTCAAAGGAGACATGAGGTATGGATTAGGCAAGTACAGAGCTGGGAGTGGATGTTGAATTCACTATTAGGGCATAGAATGTTGGGTAAACAAAGGAGAGAATAGGATTTTTAGATAGCATGAAAAGGGTGAAGTTTAGAATTCAGGAGGGAAGTCCATGGGGGCAAGAGGGACTTTTGGAATGCTCCATGCAAACCTACCTTAATACCAAGCGGTAGAATACTTAAATAAAAATGTCTTGGAGTTTATTTTTAAGCATTATACATGCAGTATGAAAAAGTATTTGTGAAACTTTTATCGAGATTTTAAGTATTTCTTCCCGATTTTTATGAAAAAAAATTGTTTTCAAGTCGTATATCTTATCGGAAAGCCATAAATTGATGTCTAGCAGCTAAATCTACGAACTATTGATCGTAAAAATCTTATCTTCAAAACAATTTGACCCGCAAAACTCAATGATGGCTGAGATATACTATACACTACGCTTCCTTATTGACCGTTTTTCGAGTTAGCTGCACAAATTCCCGTCAATTCGCTCAGTCTATCACTATTTTACGTAAATATGAGTTGCAAGTTACGGCTTGGAACTTTCGAACGACCGTAATGAATATAATTCAGTTTTAATATACGCATCAATAAACGTTGTTCGTCATCATGAGTACTATGCATATTAAATTTCGGCATATCAATCATTGTGTTATCGCTTAACCCGAACTATCTTCCAGCACTGCTGCCTGCGGGTATTTTGAACGGGGGAATACTTCCCGCTCATATCGCATCAAGCCGTTCCGAATCACGCATCAGCATAGGGTGCGGTCCAATGAATGCTACTTTCGCTACCAGACGCTACAGACGGAAGTGCTCCGGAGCACCGGTCCATAGGCGCTACGTTCGCTACGAGAATTTCTTTTCGGACCGGTCAGGAGCGAAGTCAAGATGGCGGAAATGAACGAGGGTGGGCAAACTGGGATTATGAAATCGAAGATGTGGTTTTAATTGCGAATTGAGGTGACTATGATCATTGAATATTAATAAATATGTTTGAATATCATTAAAATGAATTTTATTTTTCAATATCGAGGCTCCACATAGTAAAGGAAGAAACTTTGGACTGTATTTCTCACACCAACCCTCGCCTACCCTTCTCAATGAAACTCATTACCCTAGTAAAGGAAAAAGTAGGTACTCTACCGTTTTCCCAGTTGAAACATATTAACTTATCATGGTTAACAACTATTAAAAAACATTAATCTATTTCATGTATATCCTATTTTTCTTCAGATTTTAATTGATGGCATGAGTAAATTTGTCGATATATGTTCTTACAATCCTTTCTTTATATTACATGCCCCTTTTAATAATTTTTGTTGCCTTTTGTATGTAAAGGCTGCTTCCAAAGACATTTGAGTTCATTTCGGGGGAGATACGAGAATGTTTGTCGATATTTAGTTCTTGCTATATATTTATTTAAATCACAATTAAATTTACATCTATTTACTAAGTGCGTCTACTCCGTTACTTCGTAGTCACTTATATAGGAGAAAGGCGTCCACATTCAGCGTCCATCATCTGCAACGTGAGTAAACTCTCCATTGCCTCAGTGCATTCCCTTCGAATTTCCGCCAAAAATTGACTCGCTCCTCCGCTGACCCAAGTTTTCAGGGGAGCGTCTGGAGCTGGTCCGGAGCGAGGCGGGAAACGGGTGTATGACGTTTGCCGTGACGTCACAGCCTAACCTGTAGCGCTCCGTAGCGAATAACGGACCGCTTGGTGGCGCTCCGAAGCATTGGTAGCGTTCAACGGACCGCACCCATAAGCGCATCGAGCGCATCAATGCCTTGATGCAATTTCGGAACGGCTGCATCAAGGTCATGCGTTGATGCGCATGATGCGTGATTCGGAACGCACCCCTGGACGGATGGCGCCATGGCGCGCAAGTAGAAAATGAAATTGAAGTACGAAATGTGAATAATGACTAGGGAATAAACGAAATAAACATAGAAAGTTGCTATTTTTGATACAGCGGTAGAAAGGAAGTAAGGGAATGGGTGATGACGAGTTCAAATATGTTTTGTGCTACTCTTTTTAAACGATTTAGTTGCAGCTTCTATCATATGAAACTTTCAAATCGTCGGTTTCTGAATACGCTCCTCCTCATTTATTCATGTGAACATAGTGGCAGCTCTAGAAAATTATCCGGTACCTGGTAAGTTTGACCTCGCCCTTGGTATATTAAAAATTTTTGCATTATTCATTCTTTGACCGTATGTATCTCCCCGTTGAGGAGTCTGGTTTGATGAATTGCCATCGGTTTATTTACTGACGGCGATGGAGCTAATATCCGAAAGGACTTGTGTAGATTCTTATCTTATTTAATTTGGGACTCATTGAAACGTAGAGTACCCGCTAGGCAAAGGAATTCGTGCTGTTAGTTATACAGTAGCATAGCGAAAAATATCATTTTATTGCATATGATTTTACTAATTGTAAGTCATTAAACATTGTGAAATTGTCCTTGTAAAAATTATTTACCTTCCACTGGGGATTTCCTTAGTGGTATATGAATGTTTACGAATTTTGTCCTATTCTTTTATTCTTACTGAATAAAGAGCTATCTTATTTTCACTTGTATTGGTTCATTAATTTTTCGTAGGCTAAGATTCTTCTCGTGACATTCGCTGAATCAGACTGGTCATCAAACTTTAGCCAAAGAAAATAAAATGGCATCTCCCAAAATGGTGATGGTGGATGTGGACGCAGGATCAGATGATGCTCATGCATTACTAATGTTGCTGGCAGCAGATAAACGTGAAGAAATCAAGCTGATGGGAGTAACATGTGTCAATGGAAATACCTCTTTGAAGAATGTGTGCATAAACGTGTTGAGGATACTCAGGAGTGTGGATAGACTGGATGTAAGATATAATTTAAGAACTGTACCCACATTTTATCTGTCACTGGTAGGGGTGGTTTTCTGGTGGGCCCTGGTAAGCTGGGCCTGCCTGAAAATTTAGGGTGTATAGAAATCCTCAAATAAAATCAAAATATCCTCAAAAATCGTAGATAATAGGTATTCCTGGGCTTTCACTTGTTTCCAGAAAAGCTTATGCAAGCAAGGCATTATTATCTTGTATTTGAACTCAGGCTGTCCACGAGGTGAAAGTCTATATTGATGCCAATGTTTCGAAAACAGACTCGAAACAAAAACGTTTTTGAAACGTGCGCATCAATAGAGACTTTCAACTAGTGGACAGCACGAGTTCAACTTCAAGGCATCATCCGATGGGAAACGACGAGAAGGCATTATTATCTTCATTTCATCTGCTTACTAATTTTCATTGCAATTTAAATGGAAAATTACTTTCATATATGACTTGCATTGAGAGTTTGTATGATATTTCAAAACAATACCACCCACATAGATGGCAACATAGAATTCCTGTTGTGACTCCTATAGTCTGTTCTACTTTTCCTTTCCTCACGTGTAGGTTGGCCCTTACAATTGCATATTAATATATGATACTATCCATAATTCCATAATCACAAACCATGATGAAACAAAGGTTTTTGATGGGCATTATACAAGAGATGATGAGAAGAATAGGGTACTTGTGGATTAAGCTTTATACCAACTACTGGCCACTTTTTTTGACAAGGTTGAAAGTATCACAATCAAGCCCAGAAAACATGGCAGCACTTCAATGCTATCAAAGACTGAACCAATGTACAAAAAGAGCAAATGAAGGATTGGGGTTGGTGGAGAAAGGTACTGCTGTTACTTAAAAAACTGTCTGCCATGTTTTACATGAAGCACTATGTCATCATCCCAAGGAAAGGTAAAAAAAAACTACTCAAAAAAATTTCAAATGGCATCCAGGTTAGAATATGTTGGTACAATGTTTTGATGGCTTTCTGTACCATCATTAATTGGGAAATTGATTCCAGGGTTGTTGCTATTTTCTTAATAACGATGGCACTGCAGGCCATCAAAGCATTGAAATTTAATATTCTAATCCAGCTATCATCCTCAGAACATTTTCTTAATTCAATCTATAGGGAAAATGCCATAATAATAATAATAATTTATTGTCGTTAAGCCTTTTCAGCAATAGACAACGTCAAACATATACAAATATTAAAACAGTATGCATTGTAGCTTTATGAAATTTGGGACAAGAACATTACACAATTACAAATACAATTTCTTTTACACATTGACAGCAAGTATTAAAGACCAGCAATCCCTAGATTTTTGTTTCAAAACTTCCTGCAAGGAGTAAAACGGTTGTGCAACAAGCCATTCGAGTATTTTATTTTTGAAATTATCAGCAGGTATGCGAAAAATCCATTCAAGAGAAAAAATCATTCGCCTTGACTGGGATTCGAACCCGGATCCCTCGATTTCCGGCCGAGTGCTTTAGCCAGTTAAGCTACCGAGGCGCCATTCTTCCCTGTGGAAATTTGTGGACTATACCGGACATGGTGGTATGGACTGCCGAGCATATTATACGACGGGCAGTCCAAATCGTGCGCATGGCGCCACTGCCAAAGAGTAAAGCCCGAACTTTGAACACATAGAGGTGTTCTCTCTTGACAAATTTAAGTATACCGGGACTAGCCACGGTGATAACTTTTACGGGAGTCACCCGCAATGCACAAATTGTGTTTTTTTTTTTCTCTTTGGATTTTTCGCACAATTTGTGCATTGCGGGTGACTCCCGTAAAAGTTATCACCGTGGCTAGTCCCGGTATACTTAAAAATCAGCAGGTATATCTACCATACTACATGGTAACTTATTGTATATTCTTATCCATATGCTCTTGTAGTTGTTAAATGATGTTGATAACCTGTAGTATGGTAAATTTTATTTGTTTCTATTCCATGTGTTATGACAGTGAATATTTTGTCTCTGAAGTAGATGAGGTAAATTATTCTTTGTATGTAATAAAACAGAGTAAATATATAAATTAACAACTGTCAGTATTTTAAGTTCGATGAACAATGGCTTACAGTGAGCTAATTTATCAGCATTCATCATAATAGGAATTACCTTCTTCTGCAATAGAAGGATTTCATTAATACAACTACAGTTACCCCAGAATACAATTCCGTAGGTAACTATGTTTTGAAAATATGCAAAATAAGCAGTCCGAACATAATGATCTGAGACATGATTTTTTAACTGTTTAAGTAAAAAAATAACTAGAGAGTTTTCCAGTCAAGAAGTCAATGTGGTACTCCCAAGAGAGTTTACTATCTATTAGTACTCCTAAACATTTAATGTGAGTCATACAATTATCTTCTGGTGTATTTCTTAAACTAAAGTACAGCTCTTGGGTCTTGCTTTCATTTAACTTAAACCTATTGGCTTGAAACCATAAAGCAGCTTGAGTCATAGTATTTTCTGTGGTATTTTTAAGATTTTGTACATTAGAACCGCTACAAAAAAAGGTAGTGTCGTCAGCATATAAAATGGAGTGAGAATTAAGTGAATAAGACAAGTCATTAATCATTACCACAAATAGAAGGGGACCCAACTCAGAGCCTTGAGGCACACCAAAATCAACATTAGCTTACTCTACTCAGATTAGTTTCTTGTAGACCCTTTATTTTCTTGAATATAAACCTATATATATTAGGTGCCCCATCTCACCACCATAAGATATTTTCCTATTTATGAAATTTTGCCATCTCTTGTTTGCTGAGTGATTCACCTCAGGGGTAGGTTGGTATGGATGAGGATAGAGCTCACCCTGGGCTAAGCAACAGGCATGTGCTTGACATACAATCAGGGAAAGAGGGCCAGTTCCTTTTCCTAGGCCTCATGGCACACCGAGGATTATTTGTATGGGATGTTCATAAGCTTCACAAGGACCCTATAATTAGCAGTGAAGCACTCTACCCACTAGAATACCAAGCTTCTCAAGTTTAGGCTTTGCATACAAAAACTCTACTTAGATATTTTCAAGAGCTCAAGAAGTCTTTAATATTTGTGAAATGTCAATTTTTTCATTTATTTATTTTCCATTTTACATAACTTTAAGTTTCTCGTTCAAACAATTTATTTTCACTCCTGACCAGGGGTGGATCCAGGATTTCTTTCTGAAGGGACACAAGCAAGGCGGTATCCAGGATTTTGTTCTGGGGGCACAAGGATACCCGTGATACAAAACAAACGCAATGATAAGGGGACGGTATTAAAAATCTTGCATATTTTTTAAGGGTCAGGGGGGGAGGGTACCCCCTATATCCCTCTATGCTCCTGATGAATGATAAGTGAAACTACTGTAATTCTGACAGTTTTTGTGTTCATAAATTTTACTTATATTATCAATTATATAGGTGCGAAGTTTTTTCTATCTCTGTTTTATCAAACAGTAGTAATGTTTTCAGTTCTCTCAACTATTTTGCAATATTTACAGGTTCCTGTATTCAGTGGTGCAGCTGATCCCCTCATTTTACCAAATCCAGGTGCCCCTGCAGACCCATTCCCTAGTTTTCATGGCTCAGATGGATTTGGGGATGCTGACCTCCCCCCTCCACCTGACAGGAGTTTGGTGAAATCAGAAAATGCCATCTGTGCTCTTCACAGAATTGTGTCAGAAAATCCAGGCTAGTATCCACAAATTTTTTATCGTTCTTTTAGTGTGCACGTATTGGGTCATATTTTTTAGATAATATTAAATGATAAAATAATGATGTTGATCAGTGGCGTTGCCAGGAATTTCGTTCGGGGGGGATCCAAAACTAGGGGGGGGGGAATGTTTTGAAAAACGGAGTACTAATTATAAGTAATGGGTTTTAAACTAATTTTAACACTCTTCATTATTAAGAAAACTTCATTTGTTGAAGAAATATTTTGTAAATTCACGATTTTTCAATTTTTTTTCTTTTATGAAGGAAAATAATTGTATTTTTATATTTCGGGGGGTCCAACCCCCCCCCCCCTGGCTACACCACTGATGATGGTAACAACAATGTCAGCTTTTATGGTCTAGAATTAATGATTATTCAGGCATCAAACTGATCAAATAAAGTACAGTACTTGTTATTGAAAATTTAAAAAACACCGAGTATCATATATTATTTGATGATACATGTATAAAGCTGTTATCTAGAGAATATTTTTTTCAGTTTACTAATACACATAATTGTCTTTGTCCTTTTTTATCTTAAATAGGACTTGTATAGTCAATGATTTCAAACTCATATATGTCATCCCTTTGCTGAACAATGCAAGATTAAGTGGCATTTTTCAATATTGGAATTTTCTCCTTGTGCTGTAATCAAGAACATATTGATTATGCCTCAAGTTTAATTTGCCTTCAAACATTTTTATGAGTTAAATAGGCTGTTAGATGTACTATATCAAAAAAAGTATTCCAACAACATTTGTGTAACCACTATTACTCTGCAGGAAAATTGATTTCCTTTCTGACAGTATATCACTCTTAGGAAGTAGACGACGGAAATTCAAGTTTGATCATTAATTTATCTTTGCTCTGTAAATAAATTACTTCTCTCTAAGTCGCCATTTTTGAAAATTTTTGTCACTTTAAACTTTTTCGTCATTAAAACCATGGGCTTGAGATATATGGATTGTATGTAAATGCCACTTTTTTCACCTTTGGGTAATATCTGATAATATAATGACTATTTTCAGGTCAGGTGACACTGATATGTGTGGGCCCTCTAACCAACATTGCATTGGCCGTGAAGACATACCCTGACTTCGTGGACAAAGTGAAGGAAATTTACATAATGGGAGGAAACTCCTCAGGTAAATATATTTCATTTTAATGCTGTAATGCTATCTCTTTGAATTCCATGAAATGATCTACTAGAAAAAGGTTAATTTCAATGTCTTAATTTTAAGAGGGAGAATATATATGTGTTGAACCGATAAAAAATGCATTAACACTGTGCATCAATCAATTTTGGAACAAGTAAAGATTTTGCTCTTCATTAATCTGCTTTATCTAATCATGTATGAAAACGTTTATTCGTTTTTATAATTGCTCAGTTTGTAACATTATTTAATGAACTCAATTTTATTGTTTTAGAATGGATTAGTCATTAATCTTAGATATTTAAAGAAGGCTTTTAAGAATGTTGGGGGTGATGTATTCATTAAAATTTGAGCAATTATTTTTGTGATACCTAGTATCTTTTTCAACTTTTAGTCCTTTATGACCTCTTTTCGAAACAAGATTTGGTGTCATCGAAACACCGAGGATATAATTTATTTATTGCTTCCTTTTTGGTTCTCTCATATAAGGTCGGTGTTACGTTTGTACAAGGAGAAGGAAGCTTTGGTAAGGTGATGATGCACACACTTTTGAAATAAAATATTCTTCTGATTCTTAGTTTTCATAAAATCAGTAGAGGTGTAAATGCATGGTGCCTACAGAATATGTTTGAATAATATTGGTGAATGCCAGAAATTTGGCTTGGACATTTAGCATGTGCATATATATATATATATATATTATTTTTTTATATTTTCCCCATGTTTGTATTCAAGCATGTAAATTTCCTGCATTGATAAGAACGCTGACTCAAAATGCCATGTTAATAAGTGTTCTACTCTCGTTATTTTGCTAGGTGTGGGAAACACAACTCCATCTGCTGAGTTCAACTTTTTCCATGACCCTGAGGCAGCACATATTGTGTTGGAATGTGTAAAGAAGCCTGTTATTATTCTTCCATGGGAAGCATGTGTTAACAGAGGAATTTCATTGGTGAGTGATCAACATTAAGAATAGGTACACGAAAAATTTGTCCGTGCATCATATTTTTCTATAAAATTTGGTTGCACCTATACAACAGTGGTGGATCCAATGTGGGCAAAGGTGAAATTTCTCCCATCTTTCCCGTTTGCAGCTAATTATGTCATTACTTAAAAAAAACTTTGGAGAAATTTCTCCTTTTCTTTTTTATTCACATCTTAAAATGTTTTAAATTCACATCTTATTCATTGTACATGGTGTGCAAAAGATTAAGTAAAAATTGGATGTTAATAAAACTGATTACAACCTTTAAAGCATGTCAGGATTCGTTGCAACAGACTATCTTTTTCATACCCTCTTCATCATCAATAACCTGATCACAACCGAAAATATCATATTTTTGCTGATACAAATTCAAAATATTCAAGCTAAATATCCCAAGTACAAAAAATCACACAGTGCAAAAAGTAATTTTAAAAAAATTATAACACTTAAACACTCCCTTCCCTTCTATGTAGAACTGCTGCTGTATGAATTTTATATCGTATACCCTTCTAGGAAGTTCCCCTCCAAAATTTATGCTTGGATCTGAATTTGATATATCATTTTGTATCATTAAAACATGTATAGCTTGAAAGAGAATTATTATTGAAACATTGGCTCGTAAAAAAAGGAATCTTCATGTTGGTTTCATACATATCAGTGGCTTTACCCACTATTGTCAGTAATGGCTATGTACCACTTCTTTATTCTTTGGAGTAGGACAAGTAAACGGAGGATTGTGGGGATATTGGTGGAATGGGTAAGAGAGTGGTTACTTAAGCCTGAATCATACGATCATTTTATCCATCATTTAAAGTGATCACTTGCAAAGATCATCGCCGGCAATTGTTTTTTGCGATCACTCTAATGATGAGGATTCCCATCTCTTTTTTCATCACTCGTCTGGTCACTTGTTCCATTGCTGAAACCGTCGCTAAAGCCCCATATCAGCCAATCAGAACGCATGCCCGTATGGAGCAATTGCAGCACAATTTTTGACAATCGTGGGAACGACATAGGTAAACATAAACACACTATATATTTTCGTGATGCGGGTCCTATGACAACGAGCTGTATAAATAGGTGATGCAAAAAGCGACAGTGGGAGGGACCATGTGATCGAGAAAAATGATTACTCGAGCGATCAATTTTCCGGTACTGAAAAGCGATTGCTCAAGTGATCACTTTTCGCGACGAAAAAAATGATCGTGTGATTCAGGCTTTAGGAGGCATCTATGGTCCTTTTCAAATATATTTGCGACTTGCCCAGTCACGCGAGCTCTGAATGTTTTGAGTAGCGTCATGGTAGGAGTTGGGACCTGCAACTCTTGGGGTGTGGAATAAGGAGAGAGGGAGAGGCAGGTATTGCCATGTTTTCTCAAAAGACTTTTGTCAGTGAAATGTCTCAGAAACCATCTTTCCATCAGCCACCAGGTGGATCATCAGGAAGCGTGGGAAGCCCAGCTAGTTCCTCAGTCAAAGGGATTAACCCCTCCCCATCCCTTTCAATTCCTGCTTGAATTCCTTATTGTGACTATTTTGAAGGGCCATTGGACAGCAATCAATATGGCAAAACAAGCAAAAAAAAAAGGTGATGAACATTTGATAACACAGCTAACTGATAAAGCATACACCATGGGGTTGTGAAAGCAACTGAATTCCATTGGGGCTAGGCTCTGCCTATCACATTTGGTCGGTTTTCGGGAAGTCACATGCTTACTCTGTCCTTACCCCCCAAAAATCTTGGGTCTGCTTTTCAGTCACAACTAGACATTTGAAATAGTGATAATGTTAGTCCTGGAGTTTGGAATGCCATCTTCAATCACACATGGGCCAACCCATGAGCTATTTCGGAGATACTGGATACTTCAATAGTTTTCAAGTTTTAAAAATAATCTCAATGCAAACAGTAATTTAAAAAATATACTGAGACTTTAACACTCCCTTCCCATCTTTGAAGTAATGCTGCCATGTGAAATTGAAAATTTAGGGTTTGCATATTATTTTTTTTTTATAAATTCCCCCATGTATGTATTTAAGCATGTAATGACATCTAGTGGAGTATGTAAACAGTTGCCAATTATATCATTGTATGTCATTTATTTTTCTTCACCACTCCTTTTAGTAGATTTTTGACTTGTGCATTATGCATCATTTCTTACTTGAGATTTTTTTTAAATTTAGGATTGGAGGTTCAAAGTTTTGGGTGCTATTGATAGTCCCCAAATGGAGCTGATGAATGCTGTGGAGAAAATCATTTTCAAAGACTACCCTGAATGGCTGCCATGTGATGCATTAGCAACTGCTGTCGCCTTGCGCCCTACGTGTGGCAAGGGGAAATATTGTCACATGTCAGTGGAATTGGGCGGTTGGAAAACAAGGGGCCAGTCTGTCATCGACTCCAAGCACAGCAAGCCAAATGTGTATCTTCTGGAAGATGTCGACTTGGAAGTTTTTAAGGAGCTACTATTTTTATCCATGGAGAAATATTAGCTTATTCTGAGGAGCACGCACCATTTGCTGCAAGAGAGAACTGTCATGTGTAGGAACACAACCTCACAAGTGCCCTACAGTTTGTTTGGATAAAGCAAAGTTTTTATGGGCTTGTTTTAGTTGTTTTCACACGATGCATGCATTTTTATGCCTTTAGGTATGCTAGCAACAAATTTGTTATTGTTGATGAATTTTTTATCAATTTGCACAATCCAGTGTTTGTGTAAAGCCAATTAATGTACACATTGAGGTAATAAATGGAATCCATTTGCTGATTTTAGATTGTGGATATAATTATTCTTCTTGTCATATCATTTATATTGCTCCAAAAAAATTAAAGAAAAAATAGATAATTCTGGCATGCCGTAAGAGGCTCATCAAAAATAAGTAATTTCTTGGAATTAATTTTTAACTATGAACCGGTTAGAGAGAGTGAGGTTTGTAAATCAGGAGGAGTAGTAGGGACTACATATTTTTTATTTTGTTCAGTTTATTTTTTTTCTATGATTTTCATTTTTAGCGATTGATTAGGATGGGTACGCAATGATAAGGGGCACAGCACATTTCATGTCATGGCAATGCAATATGTAAGTATTTTGATAGACACTGCATAAACACTCAAAAATCGCCCACTGAATCAAATCCACTCATCTAGTACAATAAGGGCTACCTAGATGAGCGGATTTGATTCGGTGAGTGATTGTTGAGCGTTTGTGCAGTGGAGGTATCGTGGAGTTCACACCTAAGTGGCACTAGCAAGTGGTGACTGGCACTTTTGAGTCGAGAATGACATCTAGTGAACTATACTGTAGCCAGTCAATGCTGAAAGGGAAAAGGTGAAAGTGAAGATGAATATGAGTCCATCAGTATTCAAACCGATGAGTTGAATATCAGGTTTTTTAAACTTTAACAGGTTGAATTACATGGCTTGAAAAAACCGTGGTTGAATTATCAGCCTATTTCTTGGCTGGTGATTCCCACCTTGCCAAATGATTTGCAGGTAAAATTCACGTTAATTGTCATGGGAAAAAATTCAAATCGACTGGGAATTGAGCCATAGACCTAGTTAGCTTTCCGGGCCACTGTTCAGACCACTATCCTATCCAGTGGCATAACTATGAGGGGTATAGATCCCCTTCCAAATACTCAGAGAAATAAAAAAATTATTTAAAACTATTGTCCAGTTTTGACACATAATAACTGCATCTGCTTAAAGTTACAGATCATTTATTAAAAAGAATCGATCAATTACTAATGGCCAGACTATGGTTCTATTGTCATCTGGACCCACCATTACCTGGGGGGGTCACCCTCTAGGTAATGGTCCGTCCCCTTCCAAAGTATATTCCCAGTTGTGCCACTGATCCTATCCATGCTCTTGGATTCTCACGGCAATTGTTTTTACAGGAAAGCCAAAGATTTGTTGCTCGCATCCCGGTCCACGAGGATTTTTTCTCCTAACAGGAATTTGCTTTTTACAGGTATTGCCATGAGCAGAAACTCCACTGGAGATGGGAATTGATGGCAATTTTCGTGATCATCTGATAATATCAATAATACATGTATGAATGAAGCCCCAAGGTGGTAGTGTAAGGAATTTTTCCTATGACTAAATAAATTTTCGGGTATCCATCAGACGAAGATCAGTTTTAAATTTTTTTTGTGAAAACCATAATTCAGTTTCAAATACACTGGTAGTATTTATTATATTGTATTAGTGTAAGTGGATAACTGACATACGTAAGTGAGAACGGCATATCGAAGCCGTTTTACATCCTGGGAGATAGGCAAACCTTGAAAATGGGCGGGACCTTTTTTGCCGGTTCCTTGGTTCGCCACTTTTCTACGATGATAATGAAGTATAATAGTCGCGATAAATGTGATCTCAAACCCGATCACGTATAATTAATCTATGCATTAATTAGGCTCTAAAATACACTCAGATTATCACTTGACGTCTGGAAAAAGTGTAGTACGAAAAATATACCTCTTAAAATTACATCGTCGCCGAAACTGTTCCAAAAAGTTCTTTCGATGATTAAATCATGTTATAATGGATTTTTGAAATCGGAAAATTTTCAAAATGAAATTAATTGGTAGAGATACATATTGGAAACAAAATCAATCGAACTTGTCCATGAAGATTTCCTTCGACCCACTCCGACCACTTACTATGACGTGGTTACCAAGGATGTACCCAAATAATTAGCTTATTTAATCTATCTCCATGGTAACAGCGCTCGATGTATCTTGTCTCTGTTTATCTTATGGCCTGCAAGGGGAGCCTTGTTTTATTAGCGAGCGTTGTCTCTGGGCTTACTGTAGAAATTATGCATGTGTGGTGAAGACGCGAGGATTGCTGCGAAAGAAATGAGAATTAAAATAATGGGGTCAATCAAAGAAGCTACAATAAATAATGAGAAGAGGGAAACCCCCGATGGAAACGAAGTCACATTGGTATGATCGCATGGAATATTAATTTTCATTTGATACATATTGAATTGAATATTAATGTAATTTACGAGAGGATCGTTATTTTCGATTCACTGTTCTGGTAATGTATTGATTTTTTTTCATTAGAAGAGTCGTTGTAGAACAATTTTCAGAGACGGCTATGTTTGTTATTGATCGATCAGCTGATCTAGCTGGCACGTATTCACAAAGCATTCATAATCATTCATTATCGTATTTAATTACACCATTAAAAATAAATATTCATTTTTTAATTTCTCTTTAGTATTAAATAAAAATTTATTCCGATTTACAGTCGAAATTTTCTCCTGGTGATTTCATGTTTCCTCATGAACTTAATAACCATCTACGATTGCAAGTAAATGTAAGTAAATTTATAAAAATGGTCAACTAATGTTTAGAATTTAATGACGGGCATATAATAATATTTTTTTGCATTCGTGTATAAATTAATCGGAGGTTAGCTGTCAGCTGATAGTATTTAGAATCTCACCTTTCATTTAAGCCTCGGGTTCAATTTTAATTTTTCATTAGTGTTCACATACCTTTCCAGGAAAGGATGTGAACTTAAGAAACGTCGGTACTGTCGCGGTTTCAAGACCGCGGTTACTCGCAATGTCTTGCGTAATTGCCATAAATGTCCAGGTCTCCCCATGCGGTAAGGCTAACCAGACCCCTTGCGCAATAAATGATGAAATAACATTGTACAGGTAATTACGCTAAAATTGCATTTATGGGTTGCTTTAATCGCTAATAACTTCTGCCACCGGCACCATAGATCGGGGCGATAATACCTTAAGCGATTTTTAGGGTCTTCGCTCTTCCATTCACACCCAGTGCTTTTAAATTTGACGCGGAAACTAATCGATTAAATTTTTTCACGTTAGAGTGTTGAGTGTATATTTAGCAAAGTCAAAAGGATCAACTAGTTATTATAGCCAACGGTAGGAGGCTATAATAACCAGCCCAAATTATTAAGGAGATACAATTTGAAGTGTACCATCTGAATAAGAATACCCCACAATTCATTACATCCCCTAATTAAACCCCGCACCCCAGAAACATTCTTCTGGGAACCGCCTTGCAAATAATGATCAAGTAAATATCAAGTAAGATGAAATAAATCTTGTTGGGGGAACCCGCGGCGGAACGGGGTAAGCGATTTTTTTAAGTACGAAAAAAGGTGCTGCGCAAGCGGCAAACTATATCTAGTCCAGATTGGTGTTGCTTATAAGTTGAGCAATACCAATCTGGACTAGATATAGTTATTGCTGCTTTTTTTCGCACTTAAAAATCGCTTGCCCCGTTCCGCCCCGGGTTCCCCTATATGTATTTAAATAAAAAAAATTATCAGTTCTTGCCGGATGATATTCAAGAGAATTTTAGTTACTTACCGCGAATTAAGACAGAAAAATGCTCCCTTAAACCAGATTTAAGAAGACGCATAACTCACTTTCGACCAGTCGTAATGTCTCCCTTGGTGATGTTTTACACGTTTAAACCTTACGTGATCATTTTGTAAAGAACTTCTGCAGTCACTTCGTTGGAAGTCTAGATCATTTGAAGCACAAAGTCTATTTTTTCAAGCCTTAATTCATCATCTTAAATTTTTCAGGGTATGTAGAGCAGAACTGTAATTGCGTTAGCTTGTATCTCAAATGAAACCGGAGAAAATATCGAAGTAAAATTTCACATTTAATGCATAGGAAAATGTCGAAAAGGGTTTTTTCCATACATCCTGTACCTCTCCAGATGGTATCATAGGTTCTATCTGAGAGGAACGAGTCCAAAAGAGGCCTGTCGAAACGTATTGATGAGTACTCTTTATCAGTAAAGCATCTGATTGAATAAAATTAATGATGGTACTGAGTATATAGTGAGGAGGAGATGTTGAAAAGTGTTATAGGATAGAATGTTGGTTAAGCGAGGGAGACTAAGGGAAATAATAGGATTTTTAGATAGAATAAAATTGTGAATTGGAGAGGTAAAGGTAAAGACATGAAGGACGGGGAGGCTGCCAGGATGCTTCTGAAGTACTCCATGGAAAACTACCTTAATCGGTAGAATATTTTAATAATAAAAGATAATAATTATAATGGGCAGTACGCCATAATTGGACCCAATTTCACATTAAATCGAGCAGAGCTTGACGGCGGAGAATGGCGCCTTGAGACGTAGCCTTCAGGGGAAGGAGTGTGTCCTGAAGGAAATGTCTTCGGCGGCTGGCGGTGAATCGGGTGCGGCGATGGCTCGGCACTGGGGCGCCTTGGGTGTGGGACGGGCGTCGGAGCTGGCGGCTAGCAAGATAGTGGAGTTGAGCAAGAGGGTGCGGGAGCTGACGGCGGAGTTGGAGGCGGAAAAGAGCAGGGCGCGGCGAGCAGCGTCGGCGGTTGAGGAGGAGGGGGCCGCGAAGAAAGGTGAGCAGAAATAAGCCCAATTCACACACTCCCACTTATATATAAGCGATCGATTCGACCATTCGAATGGAAAAGAGGTGGGCAGTAGGGCGGATCGGAAATAAGCGATTCTTTTCAAATCTGTCTGGCCCAATGAACAAAAAGTTGTGGAGCTGATCAAATGTAAGACAAAAAAAAATTAAGACCTCCAGGTGAACCCATGACCACGAATATTACAAAAGAGGGTCCTCAAATTAGCCTCGTTTGTCGTCAACTACCGCGCATTTCAATGGGTTTACACAAGTCGCCACTCGTGTCGCTGACGGACAAATTGATCTGAGTTTCACGGGGAAATAAGTTATAATTAGGGGTCTTAAACGAAATGTATACACATAATGATGTGATCTATCAAATTCATTACTTTCCAATGCTATTCCTCGCAATGAAAAGCATTATACTGAGAAATATTGGATAAAAGTGGATCGCATTGCACTCATAACCGCGCCGTGGAAATGTTTGAAAACCGATTAAAATGCGACCGAAGTGGCAACAGAAATCAGCCTTCCATGGAATGGAATTGGGCCTCCTTAATGCAGTCCCCTTGCCTCTGACCCTCGCCCATCGGCTATTTATGGGGGGGGGGGGGGGGGGGGGGGGGTCACAAATCGGCGATGTTAGTATTTCATGGTTTTTCTCTACAGATTTTGCCCAGTCTGCCGCTCTTATATCCGCCGCGCTGCGTGGGCGTTGGAATATTTTCTTCACGGACGCGCACTCAAATTTGGCATTTCGTGGCTCAAGGGTGGCAGATACTTCAAAATACACGAAATATTAGTCCTGCTGGGCAGTAACTCGGCAAAATCTGTGGGGAATGACCATGAAACATATCGTCGATTTGTGAACTTCCCTCGCATAAATGGCAGATGAGCGAGGGTCAAGGGTTCACCTAAAGGTCTCAATTTTTTAGGCCTTATATTTGATCATATCCACAACTTTTTTTTAAATGGGCCATATGGATTTGAAAAAATCGATTTTTTTCTATCCACCCTAGGGTGGAGACTTGGCCCCCACGAAAAATCTATTTGGAGTATTGATTTTTTCATTCCAAATAATTAAGAAATATTGAACATCCCTCGATGTTAAACGGAAATTCGGGTTAAAAGAAAAAAAAATTGAAAATTGGATGGGCGATTTCTGCGTGACAGGAAGAAGTGTAAAATCACGGCATTACCTTTGATATATGTTTATGATGGCGACATCCGGTGTCCCACAAGAAAGCGTAATTGAACTCCTTTTGTTTTATATAAAGATATTAAACAAAATGGGTCAGTTACGCCATGGTCGGAATTAAGAGTTTTGTCAGGGGGGGGGGGCAGCTTGCCGCCCTCCTCCTCTGATCCCCTAACCAACCAATAAAAAATAATACATCCGTAAGTATTTTTTTGAGATGCGGTGGTTGAAATTATACACCGTATGTTTGCTATTAGGAATTTTTATTGATGTTATTGTTTAATAATCTACAAATTAATAGGGTAGTCATTGTTAAATATTTTAATGAGAAACTCACATAACTTTTTGAAATAAACTTTTCAAATTTTGCCACTTACTGAAATCTGCCACCCGGAGCACGCACCCCTTCTGCCCTGCCCTAGTTCCGGACTTGATTCCCCCCCAGCCAAAATCTATTAGGAGTAGTAATTTATACATTCCAAATACTAGAGAAAAATTAAATTGCCCTCCCTGTTAAAATAAAATGCGGGTTAAACAAAAAAACAGTAAATTGAAAGGGCAACTTTCCGAGAGACCGAAAGAGGGAAGTGGTTATTCACGGAATTGCCTCTGACATACCATTAGAGTGGTGACATATGGTGTCCCTCAAGGAAGCGTAATCGACCCCTTTTGTTTTATATATACATATTTAACAAAATGGGACAATTACGCTTTCTTGTGAGACATATATACTTTTATAACGTACACAGAGCCATATCTTGGCCAACACATTTGGCTACACCTGGGTGGAAATAGCGCATAAAGCCACCGTAGAAAACACTAGTGATAAGAGTAATCTCGGTGGTCTGAGCGTCTGGTCGGATGGCAGAAGGTCCGTGGTCCGATTCCCGGTCGAGGTGAAATTTTTCCATGTGTTTTCGCCTCTCATTCCATCTTCATGCCACCGCAGTGTCTATCAGTACATGCACACTATTAAATACCTTTCATTATTCCCTATTTAAATCAAAGGTTGAAAATACTGGTTATTTTACGGGTTACATATCCAAAAACGCCTTAATGTTCTATCGAATTCTGAAGTAGTAGAAAAGTTTTAAATCTCGAAAATTATTTTTGCATTAGGTTACTTGCTGGTTCTCTGTGATTTGTTGGGGGAGGAGCATAATGATTACGTATAATGTCATCTTTATTAAAAGCGAATTTAGGACTACATAGTCCTTTCTCACAATTTACTTGCTTGACAAACACATACCTCAATGCACTGGATAGTGGCATATCCACCCAGGCGGAACTCGAACCCACGACCATTTGGTTTGCAAACGGGGACGTTACCCCGAGGCCGACATGGGATATTCGAAGAAAAAATGAATTTCCCTGTCCCCTAACCCGCAGCCTCCAACTGTACCGCCCAAAACGGCCGACAAAATCCACAGAAAGCCCACTGTATCATAAAAAATGCATACTATCAAGCAGTGGCGTAACTATGCGGGGAAAGAGGGGAATAGCCCCCCCCTCCCCCAAAGCCTCAGATAAATAAAAATATATTAAAAACTATTGTCTAGTTTTGGCGTATAATAACTGCACCAGCTAAAAGTTAAAGATCATTTATTTATGCCATGACAGTGAGACAAGTCAGTGAATACCGACCGGTGACTGGCCGCTTTCGGACGGAACAACTTTTCGCTGGCCGCCGTTCACGGCAAGGCGCCGTGCTTTCAAATAACCATAGGTCTGAGTGCTTTCAAACGAGTCAAATCGCGCCGTGGACGGCCGCCGTGGTCTCCACGGCATCCATTCCAATCCGGCACGGCGCTGTTACGTCCACGGCGTGAAATAAACACACTGCTACCTGGAGTCCGGGAGGGCTCGCGCACCCTCCCTGAATCGCTCGTCGCGATGAAGTGACACTCCCCCTTTCCCCCTAAAGCATATTCCTAGTTACGCCACTGCTACCGAGTTATATCTATGAAACATGCCCTTGTAAATTATAATCCATACACGAGTTTTTACGGTCGTTAATTTATGATGTCTTTTCTTTTCTGGGCTGATAGCGTAGTGAGGTAGTGATTTCTCAACCCAAGAAACTCAAGGTTTCGCACCAGGACCGCTCACGGGGGGATGCAAGTAGACTAAAATTTTGGGGGGGAGGAGATGTTGATACAAATTTTGAAGTGAACTTTAAAATACATATAATACTACGGTGGGGGAGGGAGTTTTCGCTCTTGAGGGAAATGCGCATTTGGGATTGAGGGGGTATGGACAACCCTGCCCTGCTTCGTTCAACTGTAGCTGTTAAAAGCCTGCATAATTTCCATCGATTTAAGATTTAATTAGTCCAAACTTTAATGTTTATTGTACGTTATTTTTTAAGGCCGAAAGAAGGGCACAATGAGGAAGACAGAAAATTCATCCGACCAACAGGACGAAGACAGTGAAGCAGCTGACCAGTTGGAGATCAAAAATCTGAGAGAAAAGCTAGCTGCCACAACCATGAAAATGTCAGAGTGGCGCAATCAATGCCAGGTGCTCAAACAGGAGTTAAAATTGGCGGATAAGGTAAATTAGTTCATGTACCCCTTCGGTTGAGGTAGAGTGGGATGGATTAGATGGATAGAGTTGGGGGTTTAGGTGCAAATAATACCGGGGTGTGTGGGGGTATGGAATACCCACTAAAATAAGCGGTAGGTGCGAGATTAATAAATTGTGGAATTTTAAGATAAATGGTTCAAAATGGAGAGTTTTACGGCTTTCTGAGGGATATTTTATTAATACTTACCCTATTCTGTTAGTTATATCAATCCAATTGAATAAAATGGATTAACTTTAAAAATTTCTCTGAGCTCTGGGTTTTCGCTCGCTGAGAGAGATTTCGCTGAGAGCTCGTTGCGCCATTGTAACTTACAATCAGTTGACCACTAGGTGTATACATAAGAATGTTGACTTCGAAAAAGCCTCTGAAGAGAGAAGAGAAAACTTTTCCACGTATTTCATAGTCTTGCATGCAAAATTTGTTGTTATGCTTTAAGTTATAGCCTATGATTTACCAAGACTAAAGCGTCGGCGCTAGATAGTCGAGGGGATAGCTGCCCCATGGGTCCCCCGTTTAATTGATATATTTCTGCCCAAAACTAACGGACAGGTCATACTCAAGGTGTACTGCCCTTGCCCTCCCTAAGGAACTCTAAAGGCCGTTTTACGCGGGCACGGAATTGCGCAATCTGACGTACGTGCGAAGGCGCAATAAAAATTACGTCGTGTAAAGCGTTGAATTGCTAGAACACATGCGAGAATGCGTGGATGCGAGACGGCAAAATAGCCCCTGTTCTAATTT
The DNA here is from genome assembly GCF_921293095.1 of Ischnura elegans. NCBI lineage: Eukaryota > Metazoa > Arthropoda > Insecta > Odonata > Coenagrionidae > Ischnura > Ischnura elegans. The sequence continues at coordinate 23,869,661 of NC_060257.1, read as the reverse complement.
CGTTCAAGCATTCACGCAATTCCAAGCCATTTTAGAAATTAATGCAGCTCTAGCCTGCGCAATTCCGTGCCCCGTGTAAAACGGCCTAAAGAACAATCATGAAGTACCCAATTCAGGGCCTTCTTGTGAACTATTTACTTCATCCTGCAATGATATGTAACTTACGAAACACATGAGTGATTGGCTTTGCCTAATCCACAAGGGGATTCCAGGCGGATTTATCCTTTTCATCCCCTATTGGTATCTACCCCACAAGCCGCCTTAATAGGCGTGCGGCAGTGGGTGTTAGGACAACAGCGGTTAAATAAAAAGGAAATGATCTCACCAAATTATGCCTATCATTTAAGTAAAGTCCTTTATGGTTAGGGGGAAAAACAAATTCCAATACCTATCCATTCGGCAAAATATCTCTCTTAATTTATTGTTTCAGTCGGAGCTGGAAATGATGTGGGATGTTATGATATGATGTTCTCCATTCTCAATTCTATCCATGTATTGTTAATAAATTAAAGGCAAGATTGTTTACTCGAAAATCTTTTTGAATCAAATCTTTCTTAAATTTAAATAAAGAGAAAATTAAATAATACAAATATACTGCGTAACAACTACGTAAGGTGTTATAATTGGTTTTGATAATGTAAGATATTTATGATTGCATTAAAAAAAATTACTGCCACATTGTCTAGTATTCTACATTTATTGCTTTTGTTAAAAGATTTTACTATTGCAATTCCCATAAAATTATTTAGATACTCATTGAAAATATTACATTTTGAGGAATTTTGTTATTGGTTGATTTTTCTTGTCAAAAATCAATCGATAAATACAGTGAACTGTATAACGTCTGTAAGCTGTTCTTTTTTTCTCTATAGATTCTTGCCAGTGAAGTAGGGGATGGCACGACATTGGAGAGTATGAAAGCGGCCATGAGTACTTCAAGTCCATCCGGAGGTAACGCTGTACCTTGGAGAGGTAGAGCACAACAAGTGACATTGCTCAAAGCAAAGATATCAGAGCTGCAGCAAAAGTTGAAGAGGGCCGGAGCAATCAGTGTTACAGGTCTAAACAGCCTAAGTGGTGGGTATACTTCGTAAACACATGATTCAGTAATACTAAAGTTCTTGATCATCAGTGCTAATTAATGAAGCATCGATAATTTAAAATACAGCAATATGGATATTCAGGAAACATAAAGATTAGTACCAACTGATGTAGTCACTCACTTTCAAAATGGAAAATATTTGACACATATAGCAGCTATAAATTTGAGCTTGATTCACACAGGCATTTTTTTATGAGCAAGTTACCTTCCACAAGCCACTTCAAAATAAAATGTGGACAATTTTATCATTTCTGCAGCATACATCCTTGTTTGATCATATAGAATCTAGTGAACAGCTAAGAAGTATTACTTTATTCTGAAATGGTTTCGATCAACTTAAATTCTTCTGCATGTTCCTCTGCCTGTCCAATGAGCATGCGCATAAATGAAAATGTAAATTTTGAGTACATATATTAATTAGAGGCAATACTGCAATGCATTTGGATAATCCCTAGTTATTAACTAGAGATAACTCCAACCACCTCTTCTCACATTATCGCTCACATGAATGCCTTTTACTATAGTTAACGGCATTATTGGTTACATCTTTAAGAGATGCCCGATAACAATTTTAAAGTTAGCCTTCTCTAATGTCAATAATTGGGATATTGCACCAGTAAAACTTTTCTGCCACAATATATATTTACTCAACAATGTAGGTATACATATGTGTATAGTATCTTTTTTGCATCTCCTTGATAATTCATTAATTCATTGAAAGGCCAGAGCTATCCTCTAATGGTATCATTTAAAAAATATTGATTTCAACTTTTAAAGATTTGTGTGAGCCAGATTGCATGAAGAGGGACCGGGAGAAGAGGTTGGCCGAAGTAGAAAAGCTGGAGGCATCGCTGCAGGAGGCAGAGAAACAGGCCAGCGAGTGGAAAAGGAAAGCAGAAGTTAGTAGGGCAAGATCAGCGGCTAAGCAGGCTGAAATGGAGGCTCTCAAAAGTCGTTTGTCCACAGTAATGGCCAAGGGAGAGCATGATGACCAGCTAATACTATCCCTCAATGTAAGACAACAACTTTAAAATGACCATCAATGGAAATTCATAAATATTTATAGACTGCATTCAGTAGCATAAGATTTGGATGGAAGGAGAATCCAAAGGCTTCCCCATGATTTTCCTAAGTCCCTTTCAGGACAAAGCATTAAGCTTACTGATGGTCTTAGAAGTTACCCATTTTTTTAAGATGAAGTATAAGAAATGACTTATTTCTCATTTATATACCTACATAAAATTTCAATTATTTCCATCTTGCTTCTCCCCTCTGAAACTTTTTTATACTCTTTTAGCAAATTTCTATTTCCTACCCATTCCTATTGCCAAAAAATTGTGGTTCTATTTAAAGCCAGCCATTAGTTTTGGCATTTTCAAGGTTGACCTCAACTCCAATAAAAATAGTAACGATGCCTCTGAATGCATTTTCAGCAAACAGATGTCTACAGCAAGAAAATTATGGCTGTGAATGTTTGCACTTTTTCATCCACACTACGCAAACCAAGCTTAAAGGATGACATAACATTATCAAACTTGTCTTAATCAGCAAATAATTTTTTAAAGTTCTAGAGAAATAAAGGTCACAGAAATGAAAATCATGGGTATTGAAACTACCCATAGCTTTTTAATTCTCCATTTTGTAACTTTACCTTTAGTAATTAGAAACCATAAATGTTGTGAACACAACTATTAGTGCTCTATGCTCAAAAATATCGATTTTTAGGAGTGCTTGAAGAACAAAGATGCCACTATTAAGGAGAAAGAATTAGAACTGAAGGCAATGACAGAAGAACACAGGAAAGAAAAGGAAAATTTAATGATGCAGCTGATGAAGGTAAGGGCAATCATATTTGTGAATACTTACAGGATTTGGCAATTAAATTGGGAATGCCATTGTATATTGGAACCTTTAAACATTAAACTGTGGGTACAATTTACTCAAACGATAAGTTCAAAGAGATATCCTGTTTTATGCCTAAAATGATCTTTAGAGACCCATTATAAATATTTGAATAATATAAAACCTTAAATTTCTTGGAATTAACAACCAGTTAGCCTTCATAATATGATTTAGGAATGAAAATGTTGTTCAACTTTCACTATCTTTACATACTCTGTTAATTATAGTAATTCACTTTCCTATGCACATTCTTTTCGCCAATAAAATCATCAGATTACTGTATATATGCATTGATATAGATATGTATTGGGAAATAGATTTATCTAACATATTGCTGTTCACAATTTAACTTACTTCTCAACTACCCATAACTTCTCATTCAATATAAATTTTTCCACTGAGATTCACAAAATACCATTTTTATCTGAATATAGTCCCCCCTTTTTTTCCAAAAATGTCCATGGTTAAAGTAAAGGGTGGACTATATTCAAACGCATTTTTTATATTTTTCCCGAAACTGAAGCCTCAGAATTAGGGGGGGGGGGACTATATTTGGAGAAATATGGTAATTAAAATGATCTTATGTTTTTTTGTATCAGGAGCAGGCAAAAGTCAATAATTTGGAAGATACATTGGAGAAGAAAAATATGATGGTAGAAAAGTTACAAGAAGCCCTCCATGGCATGAACGTTTCTCCAGGCTCAAAGTAAGAGTACACACAAAATAATATGCAATCGAAAAGTATAAGATATTATAATTTGAAAGGCTTAACTTTGAATAATAATTATTGCACCAGCAATTATCTCACTTCAGTGGCGGATACAGATAGGGGCACCCCCCCCCCCCCCTATATGTGGGACTATATTTCCAAATTCCCGTATTTCCAAACATTGCAGAACCAAAATTTTCACTTTTTTATAACATAAAATGGCATTGTCTTGTATTTTTTCATAATAACTTTAATTAAAACCTTCTTAAACTTTGCATATGACTTGTTTACAGGGAAGCCGACTTACAAAAAATATTGGGGGGTACCAAACCGGGAACTTTCCACAGGAAATTTTATAAGTAGTGAGTTTTAAGTTTTTTAAGCACTTTAAAAGTCATATGAACAACATTAGAACCCTGATAACTTGAATCTCGATATCTGGACACTCCGGGGAAAATCGACAAGCCTGATACATTTTTTCCTCACACTCATAACAAATTTTTGAGGGGGCTCGGGCCCCCTCAGGTCCCATGGAGTCTGCTTGATTATTTTTTATTACAATAAAAGTAAAGGCAACTCAAGTTATCTTCTGTCCCCCCCCTTGAGTTTTTTCTGTATCCGCTACTGCCTCACTTCAAATTAGTAATTTAAAGAGATGGGTCTCTAAATAAATATCTCTCTATATAAATCTCATGATTGACAGGAATTTTTCCATGATACCCTATGAACAACCATAAAATCACAGTTAACTGAACTATAGTACGTATCAACTTGAGTAGGAATGAATAAAATTAAGAATAATTAGATCTCCATTTTCCATTTTTAACTTCAAATCATTATCTTCAATTTTTTTTATTAGTGATAACTCACTGGTAATTGCAGCAATGAGATCCGGAAATTCCAAGTCTTCAGAGTATGTAAGTAACCACTACCTTTAAAATAAATATTCCCACACCCAAGTAATAATTATAATTAAGTATATTAAAACAATATTTCATAATTAATGCAAATCAACTATGTACATAAACTAGGGAAGTATCAGGAAATCAATTATGACTTCCATCCCCTAAATACACATGAGAATTTTTAGAAGTTTTCCTATCAAATGCCCTAATAGCTTCCTTGATCAATTTTAATTTTTGAAGTATACAAACACAGAGGTTTGTAGACATTTTACGTTTTCTTTAGAGACATAGTCCACAGATATGGATTAATGGAAGGGGGTGCATCTTTAATGCCTCCAAGATATATGCATTGGTAGGGGAAAATACTGGTTCGAACATGAAGTCATGAGAAGCTAAGCTAAAAGATAGATGCCAGACTACACAATAGTTTGTAAAATAAGAAAATAGAATACTAAATATTTACCAACGATGAATGTAATAAGTAGATGTCAACTTTGATGGGCAAAGTATTGATCACAAAGTTTTTCTCTGCAAAATAATAATGAAAATAAAAATAACTAATGCTCTGTGGAGCATCAAGAGCAGAAAAAGTAAAAAAAAACAAAACATAGGCGCCTCAAGTTGAGCTGATACTAAGAAACTGACAACTAAGGATAGGCTTGAGCTAACAAACTCATGGCCACTATTTCTCTCAAATGACCAGTTTTATAATTGCAGCAAATGAAATGATGAACAATGGGCAAAATGCAAATTTTTGATTGGGCCAGGGTCATGCTGCCAACATTTTTGATCTTGGTCAAGCCAGACTTTCACGGCCAGAAATAACATAAATTGTTACTGCATGTCACACGATACGTAAAACTTAACTCCAACTTAACCAATACTGATTGTATAAGCTGTCATGGTTTGAGGGTTTATGCCAGAATTAGGTCATTGACATGGTCTAATGGGTACATATTATTATAATGATTTCACCCACTAGCTATTAACTTCAGTATGTACATTAATATTTCTTGGTTTGCACAGAAGGAATGGGATTAGGCACACATTAATAATAATTTCTTTATACAAAACAGCTGAAGGCAATTCATTAGTATTAATTAAAGGACAAACTCATACGATCATTGCCAGGCATGTGAAATTTTCTACCCTAGTGGGACTTAAACCCATACGCTTTAGTTTATCAGGCGAGTACCTACTTTATCCACCATCAATGAGGCTGGCGAATAGAAATATATCATCAAATTTAGGGGAAGGATTATTGAGTAGAAAATTTCTGATTCCACATATTTTCAACAGGCTTTAAGAGCCATGATGCAGGCTGCTGAGGCTGAAAAGCTCAGATTAATGGAATTGGTGGCTGTTTTGAATAAACGCCTGAAGGAAGAGCAATCACAGACAGACCACGCCCTGAAACAACTGAAGATGGAAAAAAAGAAGAATGCTCTTATGGAGACTAAAGTGGCATACTTGGAACTGGAAAATACCTCAGGGCGCATCAACTCATACCGAAAAAATACTTCCAGGAAAAATTCATGTGACACCAATAAGCATGCTATACCTGATGAGGTCAAACACAGGTAAAATTGACAAAGCAAGGTTGCCCTCTCTATCTGCATTAGAGAAAATACTTAAAAGATCAATTAAGATAAATAAAAATTATTTAATTATTCTGACTTTTGAAAAATTACTAAAATAATGACTGAGACCCAAAATAATGTTTTGGCTACATATTTGATGTGCCAGAAAATTTACTTGTTTACTAAAAATAAGTCTGATTATTTGAAAAATTAAGAGAGATTACCTACTTTTTTATTCTTTGATCCACCACCAATTTGTCCAGAAATAACTGTCAAATCGTAGAAGTTCACAATTCTACCATGAAATGGAGCAAGAAAGATAGCTGTCATTACCTACAGCTTCAGTTCAACCTGTATCGACATACAACAACTTTCCTTATTCATTTTAACGGTGATGCCGACTTTTTAAGTAGCAGGCAATTCCTGAAAATTTATTTTTACTTTGAGTGTTTGAATGCAGATGAATATTTGCAACATCAAAAATGTACATACTCATCAATCTATAAAATACATGAGATAAGTTCTCACTATGTATAGGTCAAATAAATGACCCTGTTTCTGATGGGGTGAAAGTCACTTAAAAATAATCTCATGTGCCAAAATAAAAGCAGAAACTCCATGATGCTCTAAATAGCTAATTTCATCATTCAATTATTCATTGAAATAATGTCAACATACTTTGTTTCAGGCTAGAATTTTTGGAAGAGGAGAAAGTTGTTCTTGAATCTCGAATTGATTGCCTAAGGCAGGAGAAAGAAGAGGATCTCAAGCACTACTCTGGACTGTTGCAAGAAACACGAGAGCTCTTCCAATCTCAAATGAAAGAATTGGATTGTGATTCAGAATGCAATCATGTAGGTGATGTAAATTATAGGTGATATAAAATTAAAATAACTTTCAGCGCCTATCTACTACCATTTTGCAATAATTCCATTTCTCAAGGATTGAAATACACAGGCAAATCACTTATTTTCCAATTGGAAAAAAATTATGAGCATGGCAGAGGTGACCTATTGTTGGCAATCTCCAAGGCAGTTAGTTGTTCCTAAGTGATTTGTAATTACTTTCACAAGGGGAGGAGTTATGGGAAACCTCCGACTATCTTATAATTTAATTGATTTTCGATCCAAAAAACATCATTTGGAGGAATTTCCTATCAAGCTGACAATTGATTTTCATATAGGTACATAATTAGTTTTTTTCAGGCGTGACTTTATGGAATCTACCTAACACTTATTTATCTATTTATCAAAATCTAACGTTCTTTATTTTTCATGAAATTGATTTTCATCTAACTTATTCTGACCCTTACCTTCACCGACCAGAGAAACAGCCACTTCATCAAAAAATATCGATCTGGTTATCACCAATTTGCAACTGACAGAAAATGAACACTCAAAGGTTATAAATCTAGGAATTTCAGACCATTATGCTCAAATGATATGTATCCCCAAGGAAAAGGATGTAATCTACAAGAGGTACAAAAGGTTCTACCCAAAAGATAGAGTAAATGCATTCTGTGATAAATTATGTGAGACTTCTTGGGACAAATTACTCAACATGAAGTGTATACAGGACATGTACATGTATTTCATTAGTAATGTAAAGCTCATCTTTGAGGAATTCTTTCCCAGAAAATTAGTGCCAATGAAGTGTCATGAGAGTAACAAGGGTTGGGTGACAGATGAAATAAGGGCTGCTAGCGTTAATTTTAGGGAATTATGTCAATTAAGAAAAGGGCAGAAGGGCTACGACCTCAATAGTAACTACTTTCAGAGTTACAAAAAAGCATACAGGGACCTTATAGTTCAAACCAAGAAAGCTTACTACAGCAGACTTATCAGTCAAGCTGAAAATTTGGCCAAAACATCATGGCAAATAGTAAGAAAGGCAACAAACTCTAAGGTAAACAGGAGTGGAAATTTAACAATAAAAAATGGGGAAGGGATAAACTTGGCCGATCCTATGCAAGTGGCAGTTTTTGCCAATAAGTACCTCACAACTGTACCCCTACAATTACATAGCTCAATAATAAGTAGTGACAGATTCAGTACGGGGCACTGTCAACACATGTGCTCCTCTATGGTCCTCTTTCCGGTAACAGAAAATGAGGTATTGAAGTGCATAAATAGCCTGAAAGACAAACCATCAGTTGGGATAGACGATATTCCTTCCTTCATCCTAAAAAAATGCTCTAAAGCTATAATTAAGCCCTTAGCTTTCATAATAAATGAGTCCTTTAATAAGGGTGAGTTTCCAAACTATTTAAAAATAGCTAAAATAAAACTGATCCACAAAAAAGGTGATGTGGACAACATAGGAAATTACCGGCCAGTATCCTTGCTGACTAATATATCTAAAATTTTTGAGCTAATGATGAGAGACAGGATTATGAACTTTGTCGTCCAATCCAAATTATTAAACATGGAACAGTTTGGATTCCAAAAGGGGAGAAGCACCAATGATGCGATTGCATGCTTTCTGAAAAAAATCATGACCTCATGGGACAGGAATGAATTCTCGGTGGGTATATTCAATGACCTTTCTCGTGCATTTGACACAGTAGATCACAAAATCCTTCTCATTAAATGTGAGCACTATGGGATCAGGGGAATCGTTCATAAATGGTTGCAATCATATCTAGAGGATAGGCAACAGATGGTAGAGGTTGAGGGTACAGGCATCAACAACATTGTTACAAACTACTTATCTCCCATAGAAATAATAAATGTAGGGGTACCACAGGGCAGTATTTTGGGGCCCCTCTTATTCTTACTATACATCAATGATTTGCCGAGGTTTATTAAAAACAATGATATAGTGTTATATGCTGATGATACATCTCTAGCAATGAGCCACAGGGATCCTAAGCTGCTGCAAACGAAGCTGGAGAGTTCACTACTACTCCTAGAAAAGTGGTTCAACCTTACTAAACTTTCTGTAAATGTTAAGAAAACGAATTACATTCAATTTAAAAAAAAGAGGGAAGTGCCTCAGTTAGAGGTATTCTTAAATGGTCAGCCCATAGAGAGGGTAAATAGCACAAAGTTTCTAGGTCTAGCTATTGATGATTCCCTAAATTGGGAGACCCATACCAATGCCCTATGCTCAACCCTGGCTAAAAGTGGATATGTTCTGAGAAATCTGGTAGATATTGTTGATTTAAATGTTCTAAAAATGGTATATTATGGTTATTTTGAATCCCATTTGTCCTATGGAATTATTTTCTGGGGATCGTCGCCTGGATTTCGTAGAGTTTTCGCAACACAAAGAAAAAGTATAAGGTATACAGCGAAGATACCCCCGTGGAAATCTTGCAAACCCTATTTCAGGGAATTAAAACTCCTAACGTTACCATCTATGTATATATACCACTTGTGTATGCATGTCAAAGATAATATAAAAGATCTCACTACCAATGCTCAAGTGCACGGACACTCCACTCGCCATAGTGGAGATGTACATATGTACTGCCACGCCACGGCAATGTACAATAAGAGCCCTTTTCACATGGCTATCAAGGTTTATAATGCTCTACCGTCAACCATAAAAAAAGCTTCTACAAGGGCAATTTTCAAATCTAATCTTAAACTCTTTCTAGTCAACAAAGGCTATTATAGCACAACTCAGTTTCTAGAGGAATCTGCCTACCACAGAAGTGTCTGATTCTGACTTTGATTGTGTATGTATTTATTTTTGTGTATGACATGTCCTATATTTTACAATGTAAAGTCCTGGGACCAATAAAATTATTATTATTATTATTATAATATAGTCCCCCTTTACTTTTACCATGGGCATTTTTGGAAAAAAAAGGGGGGACTATATTCAGACAAATACGGTATGTAGATACCATGGTGAAAGAATTTGGATTGTTATGAGATTTAAAACGGATTTGATTGTCCTTCTACAGACTGAAGAAATGGCCAGAAGTAGTAAAAAGTCCACAAGTACTGGCTTGACATTGACTGATCCAAACAAATGACTGAGAATACATTCATGCACAATGAATGTGTGAAAAGCTGGCCCTATGGTGGTCTAGAGTTTTGAAAGCCCAGAACATAGAGGAACCCCAGAAATGAAGCAACTCTATACATATGTACTAAGAATAACAAAGTTTAAGGCAATTTCGGCTAAAATTACGATAGTTTCATTGTTGCAATGATGAATCAATGACAAAATCGCTAACTGGACAGAACACTCTCTGATTCTTTTCATTCAAATGGTCCATTCATCCATAAAAAACAGTTTCCCTTAAAATAATGTGTTTATTAAACCTTTGTATAAAACTACAATTCTCTTTATATGCAAGTAACACTTCAAAGTATTTACAATATTGCCTTAAAATTAAAAAGAATTAGGGGAAATAATTCAACCACTAATTTTGTAGTATGTCACATGTTATAAACTTTTTAAGACCATTGAAATTACTTGATTAGTTTCAACATCATAAATTGATTGTTTCTTAGAAATGAATTACAAGTGACATTTTGAAAAATAGTAACTTAGTCAATGTCATTAGACTGATGACACACACCGATATTTGCTTTCAGTAGTAACCTGATCAGCTAGGTTCTCTTCACCATTAAAAACTCAGTCTCACTAAACAACAATATCATAAAGATAATAAGTTTGATGAACAAAGACTCAATTGTATCAGTTTCTTAACATCTTCGTTAGACTATATGCAATATAAAACAAATTTGACTATATCAGCCCAGCTGTTAAAAAAATGCAGTTACATTGAGCTAAATACATATACTTATAATTAAACTCAAGGTAGCTTGATGGTCATAGATATAACTGAATGTATACAGAGAAAGACATTTCATGTTAGTCAAGAAAATAGGGAATAAAATACATAAGTTACAAACACAAAGTAATATTTTTACATGCAAAAAAAATTTAACTAATCTTCTGATCAAAAATGTTGTGTGTTCAAGGATCTGTGGTTAATCCCTTGAATCAATCCCTTACATGTAGTTCATCCCAAAAAGCTGCCATGGAATACATAATAGGCACTTTAAGCTTTAAGAAGCTAATGAGAAATGCAAAATAAATATCATTGACAGCAACTCACTTTGCTCTCAATTAATGATTACTTTATTATTTGAAGCACTCAGAGCCTCGGCATCACGTGATCATACTCAAAATGTACATATGTATAAAAGACATCGATGCAAGCTTTCATAAAACCACATTAAACTTCAAACACTTTAGATTAGCCTTATATATAGGCAACCATGTAATTCATGAAATATTATTGAACATTATTTCACATGAGGATGTGTAAACAAAAAGATTTAGGCTGAGGCAAAGTTGTAATAGATTAACAGTTGCAAGAAAATCAAGCATGGACGGATAGTGGTAGACATTCAATCATATTTTCATATAAAAATTTGGGATCAAACAGGTTAACTATTTGAATCAATTGAAATGGTAACAGGTGAGGAAAATTTAACTAAACATCTGAACAAGAACAAGCATAAATCTGAGTCCCAAAATAACTCTGATCTTCACTACATTAGTCTTGAAAATGACCACTGATCCTAAAAATTATCACAGAGTAAGGAGAGGGACACCCTCAATGCTAATTTTCAGGATTTTAGGGAGTTAATATTCTTTTTAAGTTTGACACACAGATTGACGAAGAAGGAATTAATATACAAGTCTTCATTTTTATTAAAAAAAAAACAGAAAATTATGATGTCTCAACACACTGTTCCCTTCACATTCTATGGAAATGACAGAAAAACAAAACACAGAAATTCTTTTTCATACAAATATTTGCAAAACTCTTTGCAACTCACCACAAACAATATGCATTAATTTTTGCATAACAGACATTTTTCTTCAATTTTCAAGCATAAAACTCCTTATAAAAATAAATAGAAATGAAGTATAAGACGATTTTATATATAACGTTACAATGCATGTGAGGAATGTAGGGGTGCTTCAAATAAAAAATAGAAATGAGAAGGAAAAAAAAACAATTCTCGAGAACGTAAAAGAATACTGCTTTTCATATATTGTTCCCACGTAAAAAAAATCTGGAAGTAAAACCAATCAAAGTGGCTGTTCAAATTTCTTCTGACCTATAGTACATCTGGTCCCTCATAAATAATCATGCAAACAAAATACAAAAGAGAGGAAAATTGCTTTCGAAATGGTTCGATATGGCAGGGCAGTTATTTGGGAAAGTACTAACCCAGAGAAAGAGGGTAATTGAAACAAGAAAGTATGCGTTGCGAGTGCCAACGGTTCAGTTGGCAGGCTCGACATAGTTTGCAGGCAGCATTCCCCTCTGCCCAGTACGTCTGACAACACCGGTCATCCATCCGTCATCAATGGGAGTGCAGTCAATTATTATATCTCCATCTGCAAAGGATACTTCGTCCACGTCCTGGGCTAGGTAGTCATACAAGGCTCGGTATACCCTCTGGAAAAAAAATAATTTTCAATTATAAAAAGAGTTAACAAGAGAGATGTAGATGTAGACTTTCATCATGATGATGGAATTACAGAAGAACTTGTTTAGTACATTTCTGATGGGACCACAAAAAATGAATTGAATGAACGTGCTATCCAGGAAAGCGTGCTAACCAGGCAAGTAGATAATAGCAATCGGGATAATTATACTCCGTGGAAAAGCAGGGCCGTTTTAAGGTCATCGTAGACCGTAGGCACTTTCAAAGTTGTAGGCCCTCCCCGACTTCATTTTTAATATTTTTCAAAACTGCACCCACACTTCTTTGCGATTTGAAATCTAAATGAACTTTCCGCATTGTTAATTGTTCTATGCATACTCTATGCAGTGATGATGTAGTAATTCTGGTGTTACATCATGCGCTTCGCATTCGTTGTTTATTGTTAATCGTGTGCTTCTTTTTTCTTAATTTTTTAAAAAAAGTTTTAAAGTAAGTTTCCTTTTCTAAACTCAAACTGATAAAAACGTATCTTCAGTCAATGATGGGACAAGCACGACTATCCTCCCTGGCATTACTTTCAATTGAAAAGAATTTGATGAGGGAAATGACATTTGAGGACGCCATATGTGACTTTGCTAAGACAAAGAGCCGAAAAGTTAACATACTGTAATTTACAGATCTACAGCACTGGAGCTTGACTTGCTCAGGTGCTCATCTCACACGGTTATACATAGTTACTTTAATACAAACATTATTAAATTTTACTGGCATTCTGAACTTGTTTACACTTTATGTTCTGGCTTTCGTAGGCCCGAGGCACAGTGCCTACTGTGCCTAATTGATGAAGTGGCCCTGTGGAAAAGTCGTCATAATTACTATTACTTTCGGAAGTTCTTGTAGGGATCGCCTTCCTGGAACTCTTTCCACATCGAAAATCAAGAAAATGAGCACCGAATAGCAAAAACATTACAATGGGAATTAAAATCACAATGTTTCACAGATTTCCCAGAGACAATTATGTAAAAACGGTGTCATTCTCCCGTTATTTGTCATTTTTATGTTTTAAGAGGACAAGTTAAGCTATGTAATTTCTTCTTTCTCACAGCTTACTCGGAAAATACGACGATAACTCTTGAATATATCATATAGTTATTTTAAAACATCAAAAAAATTGGCAAAATTTTATTTACCCTAACTCCCTGCAACCGCCTTCCGCATTTGTTCTTGGAATGAAATCATATATATTGTTATATTGATTGATAAATCGATATTGATATATGGATATTGATATGACGCTTAATGATGCACTTAAAGGTTATTACAAGCACATTTTTATATTTTACCGTTTTAATTCGCTTCAAAAAATTGTCCAATGTAGTCAACTATTTCTAATTTTTGTGCCGAGATCAAGCACTTTTGCATTAAGTTTTTCGTGGAGATCCAATGTATCGTCTGCTCCCACGACACTTGTCAAGTACTAAGGCACATACCCCTTGCATTGAGAAATCCATTTGGATGCATCACGGTCGTAGAAAGAGAGGTATGGGATGATAGTAAGAAGGTCAATGGCTGGTAAAAGTAAAATAACTTACAAATTCGATGGTTTAAACACCTTCCGAAGATACTAGAAAACAACTTGAATAACCTAACCTGAATATGAGTAATTCACTTTCCTACAGCTTACTCTAGGGTGAGCTCTATGCTCACCTCTCACTACAAACAGGGTGTCCAGCTAATCAAAGCAGAAAAATTTAAGCATAATTCCAGGTTTTCCAGGGAAATTTTACAAAATTCCAGGTTCATCTTAAGTGATTGCTGCAATAGATAAGAATTTTTAAACACCCAAAATTACTTCAATTCTTTTAAATAACATTACATTTATATATTATTTTACGTACCTAATTTAAATATTTAATTTATTTTTATTCAATGCAAGACAAGAAGCTGCTTAGACTCCATGAGTAGAAGTTGACGTCGCCTGACATTCTATTGCTCGTATTTTTTTAATCTTACTAGAGTCAAGAGTGTTGTCTTGTCCGACATTACACCTTTCGATGCGGCAGTAAAAATTCTACTAAGCTACTGCACTTAAAATTACGACAAACACATTTTAGGCCAGAAAATGGGTGTTATAACTGGAAATTTTTTTATGTGAAATGAATTTGAAATAAAAGATGATGAAATACCAGGATGAGGCATAATGCAATGAGCAATTAATGCATACCGTATTTCTCTGAATATAAGCAGAAAAGATATCCCCATAATGTCCCCCCCCTCCATAATTTTGAGGCTTCTGTTTCGGAAAAAGTTTAAAAAATGCATTTGAATATAGTCCCCCCCTTTACTTTTACCACAAGCATTTTTGGAAAAAAAGGGGGGACTATATTCAGACATATACGGTAAGTCCAGGGACTATAAATTCATGCATAATTTCTGATTCTCTTGGTTTTCCCTGTCGCTATACATCCTGTACAAATCTTCAGGATGAATCACTGAGTGAGCAAGAAGGAAAAAGTCATCTCTTAACTGGAATAATACTTTTACTATTGATAATACAGTCGATTCCGGTTAATTGGGACGTATCAGGACTTGTGCACTTTGCCCCAATTAGGCAAACTCTCTTGTATATTGGCATAAAAACTTTGAAATGGCAGAAAGAAGACTAAAGAACGTTTATAATGCAGCCTAAGTTTATTAAACCATTACTTTGATTAATAAATCAGCGAGTTTTGTTAAATTATTATCATTTTTAAGAAATATAACAATTTAGTTTAAAATATTTTTCACAGTCTCGGGCGACGCCGAATGAATGTCTTTTACTTAGTCCTATTAAATAAAAGTCCTATCCTCTTGCGGATAATATAACAACAAAAGCTTTCAAAATAGGGCAAGAATAGGAACATTAGTGAAAAATAAGAGTAAATCAAAGAGGGGAAAAAATAGTATTCCGAAAACAAAAAAAATTAATTTTGTCGCGAGTATAGAGTCTATGTCGCCGACTCATGGCCCAATAAAGTGGCATGCTGCCCCAATTAAGCAGAGAATACTCTGGGATATTCCTCTATTGGGTTCTGTTCTTCAAGATCGGCCCCAATTAAGCGGCTGCCCCAAGTAACCGGTGGACCCATTAAGCGGAATCTACTGCACCTGGTAGGGAACTAAGATAAGAGGAAGTGAATATCTGATAGTCACCTTGCTCACACCGGTCGGCTGGGATGGCGCTTGATGTTGGTGGTGGTGCTGCTGCTGCTGCTGTTGTTGGACTGGCGCTTGGCTCTGGTGAGGCGCATGCATGTGCTGCTGAGGCTGCTGCATTTGATTGCCGTACGAGTTCCTTGCGTCGCCACCTGGTTGTTTGTAGTCCGATGTGAGGGAGCCATAGAAATCATTGACAGGGTCAAGGTCAGCAATAGATCCAATGCGCCGGCTAGGGGGATTATTGACTAGAAATGAACGATTGACACATCAGCCTCCAGGTGAAAGAATGGCCGAGGGAGTTGACAAGGGTCATGCATGATGGGAAAACATTTCCGACTGGTTTCACAAGTCAACTGGATTTATAGGTACCATAAAAAAATTCACTTGAATGTTAGGGTATCCACTATTTTGCACATCATTTTATCAATTCAGTCCCCACTTTGTGAACCTCAACCCTTCAAGTGCCAGCCGGCTCATCTATTAGCTAGAGAGTTATGCGAGAAGACTATCTATCACTCTCACATGCAAAGAGCTAATTCATATTTATGTGGGTATTATCATGCCAATGTCTGATGCAATGAACGTGAATGCATTATTACCACCATCCATAGAGAGATTCATATTGCTAACCAAATTCAGGCAATTTTTCTCCAAAGACGACAACTTAGAATGAACAGATATACAATGTCGCAACTTGATTACACCAGTGTTCTATTTCTACCATTGATAACGATCAATGACTGGAAAATAATCATCACTCCCGAGCAAAAACCTATTGTTAACTGTATTTTCTCATGTATCCATCCCACACACCTCTTTTTCCTATGAAACCACGTCAAAAACAGGGACTGCACCATTCACAAGGGTGTGTGGGTCACCTTAGTATTTTCATTTTTGATGGTAAGAAGGGCACATTATGATGATGCCATCAACAAGCTACAACCAAGAAACTATTTATTTTCTTCAATCTTGCCCTGATGGTTGTGGCGCCCCAAGGCCTAACCACCTTGGTCGCAGTTGCCACCATTTATCCCTAAAGCCTCGTGTGTAGGAAAATTACTAAGGTTGCCGGTCACCAGTTATAAAAGCAAACAAGTTGTTTCTTTGGGAAACAGCTGAATACAGCTCCAGAGTAATAATGTGAATGCACTCACTTTTTTCATTTGTGAATCACATTATCTGGCGCAGATTTCTTTTCAAAATTATTACTTTCCCGTGAGAAAAATCCACAGGGAAAAAATCATTTGCCTCTGTGGTTTGTTCCCTGTAGATTTTTCGTACAATTTGTTCATTATGGGTGACTCCCGTAAAAGTTATCACCGTAGCTAGTACTGGTATACTTAAATTATTATTTTCCTAATTTCATTGCCCAAAAACTAAGGTGAACGTCGCTTCATGAGGGTTTGTGGTCCATGAGAACATACAGTAATTTTGGCAACAGTCTAAAAATGATGGTGTATACTAGAGTGGCAATATATATGCTCATATAAGTTTGATAAATCCATAATACCTATATTTAACAAGTGCAGTTTTGTGGTGCTTCCAAAAAAATCACCAGAAATCTCAAATTACATTTCAATATATGTACTCAGATATGCCATGGGTTAATACAAGGTTCAGATTCCTAGCCTCCCTATAGGTAAACACAAAAAATGTGTCCCCCACCAAACCATCATTACAGTTGATATATCAAATGACTGATGTTTCCCTAATGAGCATTTTTTTATTAATAACCATTAACAAAACCTCACTCCTCAGTTAGCTGAAGGTCAGCAGACATATGACTTCCCTATGCTATTTCCCCTCATAATGGTCATGAAATAAAATCAACCATACCCAAACTTTATAAACAGACCCATTTCCAACCTCAGAGTTAATATTTTATCCATTCAAATCACATATGAGAAATTGCCATACTGCCATAACAAATTTGAAGAATATATTACTATGGGTGGCAGACCTTTTTGGCCAACATAATTTCCAAGTTAATTAAAATGCATACACCACCAAAACCAAACAAGAGGAGAGGACTTGGTGAATATTGAGAGACACAGATGCCATCACCGGAATTAGAAATCCACTCTTTCAAACAAGGACAGAAATTCAACCTGACTAACATTAGGAGATGAACTCATTTCTTAACCTCTTCAAAGTTCTCTAATTACAATAGAATTCCTAAGATGCTAAACTACCCATAATTTTCTCACAGTATTCATACTTAACAACTTTATCCTCTCCTTGAATAAATTATTTTCATAGAGGAAATAAGAGAACTATTGTACTCTGTGAATATTTTTGTATTCATACTACCCTAATGACAAAAAATTATTCTGATGATTCTAAAGTTACATCTGCCATTCCAACTTCTACAGTCATCATCAAGGTCTTGAAATTGACTCTCAAACATTTGAAACCTAGGTCACTATAAATCTGTGAAACATCAATAACTTGATTATTTTCATGGTCGTAGGAAGGTTAAACTATACTCCTGTACTGTATTAATAAAAAAATTCTTTAGCTTAACAATTCATGGTTAGCTCAGCTAACAAGTTGTAAGTTGTATCCAACTCATTCCATTATTTCCAAAAAAGGCAAAAAGAATAAAAGTGAAGTATATATTAAACACAATAGAATCTCTCCAAGCTGTATCAAGCTAGCTATAATCTATTCCATAAGGGGCATTGATGCATGCATTACTTCACAGCTAAAAAAGGTTCCTTCTTAAAAAATCCAAGCATTCAACTGCTGAGGACAAAATGGGACATAAACACAATCTAGCATTTTGATACCAGACATCTCACCTCAATAGACATACTAAGAAATAGACTAATAGAGATTCTACCAAAACAAATAAACAGGGAAAACATGGCAAAACATTGCACAAAACAAGATTACCAACAAGATCACACAAACATGGAACAAGAGACAAGAAATCATGCATATTGAAATGATGGCACTAAAATTGTAATTTGCTAAGCACCCCACAATTAAAAGACTAGAATTTTCCCCACAGTTGGAACAACTAGTACCTCACATAAACACATACATTTCAACATTGATTGGAAGAAACACTAATTTCATGGCTTATCCGTAAATCTAAAAATATTCATAGTTATCTAACATGCACTAATGTGGCTTTTAAAGAGCAAACATTCCTGTAACTCCGCTTCTTGCTATCTCATGCATGAATAAATTCCCCATGGCTACATTTATCATGAATTTTTGGCATTTACTGGATAACATACATATATCTTTATCATAGCTCTTCTTTGAGGTAAGGTCTGAGAAATCTTTCAGAGATAATGTAGGATCAACAATGATCACCACTTAAATCCCATAAATTAAAAAAACTTCCCATGAATACCTGAGGCATGAATTCTAGGAATTTATAGAATAACAAATATTGTTACTATTGCTCAGCACTGAAGTTAACCATAAGGCCCCTTCAAAAGATGGACAAGGATCAGCACTCGTAATCTCATGCATTAATTAATTAACTCCTAAGGAATACCAGTGCCACGATTTCAAGACTGTGGGCTCATTCACCATATTACCGCCACTCATTCGTGAACATAACTTCAGAACTCCTACAGAAGATGGATAACACGAATCCCATGCATTAATAAACTCTATTTGGCTGCCAATGCCAAGATTTTAAGGCATTTCCACAAAACTAATATGTATGTATCATTATCATAGTTCTGCTCTAAGACCTCAACAAAAGATGAAAGAAGGACCGATAACGATCATAATATAGATCTTGTAATCCCATGCATCAATAGACTCCCTGTGGCTACCTGCGCCATGATCGGATGTGTAGATGACAGTGGCACTTTGCCGAGCAGTGTAAGGGGAACTCCTCGTCTCAACCATGGGGTCGTAGTCGGCTATCTTCCCGGGCTGGTGGTGGTGGTGCTGTCCATGGTGGCTGTACTGCACGGCCGGTTGTTGCTGCTGTGGTGGCTGGTGGGCCGGCTGTGGGCCACGGTAGTGGGCCGAGTTGTTGACCGTCCTCTGCGGTTCGTAGTGTGCCGGCTGCTGTTGCGGATGGTGGTGCTGGACGGGCTGGGGTTGGTGCTGCGGCACCGAGGTGGCGTGGTGATGGTGATTGTGGTGATTCTGGTGGTTCTGGTGGTGGTTGGTGGCAGGGGCTGGGGGTGGCACCATCTGGCCCCCACCTCCTCCCCCATCGCTACCCATACCTGACAACACCTCCTCCTCTGAGGGCATCGGGGAACGAACAAAGCAAGGACGTTTACAGGTCAACGAGCTAGCCATTAAGGAGCAGGACAACACAACAGGGTTAAAACACTTCACTACTACTAAGGTTCAAGCTTTATTTTTTAAGGAAACCTGAGACGAAGCACAAGGAGACAAGATACAAAAAGCAGAGCAAATATATGAAGATAATATAGCATAAAGCAAGCATTCATAGGCAGTCTCCACTTTTTCAGTTACATTTTCAATTCAGGTTACAGTGACACCTATATTTTACTCCCATCCATTTCACTAAACTTTCAGTATTCATTTTAACTGCGCCTAACTGCTTCATAATGAAAATAATGAGCACAGATGCCTAGTTTTTTCACAGAAACATATTTATTACTTGACCCAGGTTTTTTCCAGGGAGAGCTTTTCCATAGGTTAATAATTTATGGATAACATCAATAGTGAGTGAAACCGGGGTCATGTAATAAAGTTTTTAATTAAAAAATTACCAATTCTCATTATTTACATCCTTTTTACATTTCCTCTGATTTAGCTCTAATTTTATCAGGTCCTTGCTAAAACCTCAAACAAAAATTTCCCTCGTGTTTCACCTTTTACTCAACTTATTTATTTTCTAAGTTGTCCTTTCAAAAGTATAAAATAGAGGTTTTATTGTACTTTGATTTTCAAAATTGCAAGGATAAAAGGATCCCATAATATATGAGGAGTAGGATCGATACCTACACAACTAAATAAGTGCTCTTTTTACTAAAGATGTTGACTTTCTAATTATAAAATTGATAAAACGTAAGGGCATCATCAAGTTTACCTAAAATTGATTATAAAGTAAACATTGAAAAGCACAGCACATTAACTAGAAATATGTCATTTAACATGTATAGATACAAAACTAGAAAAATGGAGACTGCCTGAACTAGAACTTATGAATACTTAAAAGAGCAGTAAATCTGGGAATTGTCATTAAATGTTGCATAATACTACAGATACATTTGATCAGATAATCATTGTTGAAGTAAGGAAATTTTCCCAAAGAAGTAAATAAAGGGGTACCTTATTCTCAGAGCCTAAGATCTAAAATACCTCAAGAGGATGCATCATTCCTACTTGACTATTGCTTTTTGTGACATAATCCGTACATTACTATTTTGAAATTTTCAGGGTGCATAGAATAGGTAATAAATACCCTTGCGTGTATCTCACACATGTTGAAATTTTCAAGATGACATTTTGAACTAGTTATAAGTCATGAAAAAAAAGCCAAAAATGCAACTAGGCAAGCAGAAGTGATACGTACTTTTATGGAGAATTAATGACTTAAAAAAATAGAAAAAATATTAAAACTAATAATCCTGATGAGGCCCATTTTCTCCAAATTACATTCTAACCAGATAGAATGATATAAAGGAAAAAAATGAATGATAGAAATATTTTTGTTAGGAGGGTGTGGCAGACTGATTTTCTGAGGAATTTTATTTTATCCTTATTAATGCTTGTAAAAATTTGGAAAAAAAATTGTGAAACCAAATTTATAAAAGCTACAAGTGAATCCTAATACAAAAAAATACCTAAATTACACCTCCACAGGCTAAATAAATATATATAGTTGAGCAACGACCACACTTAAAAAAAAGCAAGGTAAACCTCTTAAGATTAATATGCACCTTATTGCAGGATAGGCAAGAATATCATAGGTGCCAAAAAAGGAAGCCAACATTAAAAACTACATCTTGATAGGCAGTAAGCATGGCAACATGGACACAAGCATAACAGACACAATATAGCCTTAATCCACTTCAAACTTAAATAAGCCGTACAAAATTACCCGATTCGTTTACAGGAAAAGTATGTAGATGGGTTGACCAAATAATTGGGAAAGGAGGGGGTGTCAGATGCGTTGGCACTAACAATAAGTAGGACCTTTCTTTATCCAATGTATCAAACCCATGCACTGCCAGCCACTTACAGACTGCACATAACAGCACCAGATTTCAGGTATGAAAAGTCACCCATCCAACCCTAGTCGAGTCCCATCATTACAGAACAACAGTGATTTATGGGAACCGATGTATCGAAGTGGCTTTTGACCTGAGGCCCCTGACCTACCTCTCACAAGGTAAGATAAATACTCTTGAATAATTCCCTAGAACTGGTTCAACAGTGACAGCTTGTGACTGATTTAGACCAAACTTCTACAGTCCACATGAATAAAAACTATAGTTAAATGAAACACTGACTGAGTCGAATTAAATTTTATTTTTGTGGAAAATTGCAAGTCAGTGTTTCATTATGAATCAATTCCACTCCATCTTGCTTGATTCTTCGAATTTTTTTTTAAAACTATAGCTAAACTTCAACACCACCCTTATTTATTATGGGATATAGATACAACTCTCTCCAATAGGGAAATACCATCTTAAGGATACGCAAAAATTAGTCATGAAACATTATGAGCATCTAATTTGATGAACCATTCACCATTAATTTCCATGATTTAAGAAAAACCATAAAAAAAGGAAACATATAATTCACTAAACCAAGTGTAGGGAGTCAAGCATTATGTTGACAAGGTGGTGACCAAACCAGCAATGGTATTAATAACGGATGTATACATATTACATAAAATTAAATCTTCACCAGAATACATGATTAGCTAGTCACACTATAAAAAAACATAAAAAGTACTAATGTAAATAATCAATGAAACAGAGTCAAATAAACCCGCAGGTTGCCTTAAGCACCACGCAATATCTGGCTCCAAGAGACATTGACTAAACTGAATTACTGGATCTGAAGTAACTACCACCTAATAAACACCTTAAAATTAAGAAATCAGTGCCACTGATTGAGTATTATGTGAACACTAATTTGAATAATATAGCAGCACACAAAATTGAAAGTAGACTTAATAGTTAGAAAAAACACAAAAGCAACTAAATTATAATTATAACATTAACATAATTGTTCTACTAATTAAATAATAAAAAGTCGGGTAGAAAATATGAAGTTATCTAATGCAAAGCACTCAACAAAAATTTCTCGTCATCATACATTATGCCTATACTTCCCTGTGTTAGGTCTCCCAGAACAATGAGATCATTAACTTTTATAGAAACTGGGGTTTATGTAATTCAACCCCACTAAAACATCTGCATTTTAAAATTCCATCATCCATTCACGATTGCTGTCTTTTGATTACTAATCTTACAAAAATATGCATATTTTGCTCAAAATATTGACCCCAAAATGGTACCTAGTTCGTTACCTAAATTATTTAATAGTGGGTACAAGTTTCTGGATCCTGTTCCCAAAAACTGATTCTTCCATTTCATTCTACCATTTCCTTTTCAAACCCATACATTTATATCCATATTAGTTCATAAAGATGTCTTCACGTTGATTTTTCTACTTTGATTCAACAAACGTGTGACCCTTGCGTTCTTAGATTGCTATCAAAATTTGTACACTGATGGAAATTCACCCCAAACTAAATATCTTATGACTGATTATCAAAAATATATATTTCATGCAATTAATGCACATTTTAATTTTTTCCCATTTTTGACAAAAAAGTGTCTCAGATCACACCACTGCTCCTGAAGGCCATTTAGCCATGGTTTTGGCCATGGCTTGCCTTAAACACTAAAAATGGATTTTATTCCATTTCCTACAGTTATAAAGTGTTTATGTTTAAAAAATTCCTTGTTGACATTTCTCAAATACTCAGAATTTCAGAATCAGTTGTAACTTCTTATCCTGTTCTATAATATCCACCCTACTATTCCAAAAATAAAATTTAGTGGTAATTAATAAATTTTGATTTTCAAAATTACATCAAATTACATTCTCACAAAAAAAGCTTTTAATTATACTTATGGTGCAAAATATATTTCCATTATTGAGAAAAATTGCTTCCTTAAAATATAGGTACAGTGCTACAGGTACAGGTAAAATATAGAACAGTGCTACGCTTAGCTGATGCCTTATAAAGCAACAAATAAAGATAAGCAGTCATAAAAACAGAGTTACGATTTCCTCCATGCTATCCTCCAATCCAACGAAGCCATAATTACAGATGTAATGCGACTTATGAACACTGAACCACAAGTGTGAGTCATAAATAACACCAGTTAAGAATGGATTAAGTTCTCCCAATGAGAGCACAAAACCCATTACCTCAAGTGAAAGAATGATTAAGGGAAGTGGATGTTTAAAAAAAAATGCCAGCTCACCAAGGGGTTCACCATTCTCTCCAGTCATTGCCCTCTTCTGCTCCATGACTGCCTTCTTCTCCAGGTCACCATGATATGCAACATTACTAGCAAAGAAATTGATGATAACAATTAGGTCCAGAGGCATAGCCAGGGGGGGAGTTCGGGGGGGTCCGGACCCCCCACCCCAAAATATAAAAGCACAATTATTTTCCTTCATAAAAGAAATAAAATATTGAAAAATCATGAATTTACCAAATATTTCTTTAACAAATGAAGTTGTTTCGATTAATGAAAGTGTTAAAATTAGTTTAAAATCCTCTCCTTAGTACCCTGTTTTTCGAAAATTTTCCGCCCTGCTTTTGGACCCTCCGCAAACAAAATTCCTGCCTACGCCACTGATTAGGTCAAATTAACAATAACAACCTTACTATACTTCCTAAGGTTGCAATGGCAAAAAAGAAATCGCAAAATTGTTATTAATTCTTGGTATATTTTTAATTTGCGTGTGCTTCTGCGGCAATGTTCACAATAGCTGAAAGCCAGGGATGGCAATCGAAACTAAACATAAGTGTAAACCAATAACCAGCTCTCAGGAGTGAAACGAAATGTTTTTAACCTGGGGAATTCAGGGTCGAAACGAAATCAGAGTCAAAACTACTTCGGGTCGTAACTAAACTAAAACTGTGGCGTGAAACAAAAAGCAGATAATGTTTCGCACCGAATGGACCACATGCTTCACCTTCTAACAGTTTAGTTTTGGCCCTCACACTGAGTACAAAGAATGGTTGAATGAAGTAGAAGTTCGGTCCACCACCATTAGATGCATGGGGCACTCACATTTTTACCATTAACAGGGGAACGGTGAACACAAACTGGCTATTTGATTTTTAAGCACAATATTTTAACCTCTCTATACGCATGTCAAACATAATGGGTCGAAACTATTCCCTCTTCTCCTCCTCGACTCAACTTTTGGGATCGAAACTTAACTTATGAGCGGCAGACTTTTGATTAATTTTGTTTCATTCCCGGGAGTAAAGTTTCGTCCCTGGTCGAAACTAAACTCTTCGGAGATTTTAATTTCCTGCAGCAACAAAACTAAACCTAGGCCTCATATTTTCGTATCCCTCCAGGTAAAAAAAAATACATTTTCGTTTCGTTCCACTTGCCATCCTTACTGAAAGCATGATGACTTTTGAAACTGTAGTCAATCAAAAACGACAAACGCAGCTGAAAGACCCAGAATTTGGCAGCCATCGTACATTTTTTATTCTCACTGCACTTTTTAGTAATTCTCACATTCTTCATCTAATCATTCTTGAGCTTTGTTTGCTGACTCTTTGCTGTAACTACTTAGCAGCGATCTAATCTTGTCGATACAAAAAAAAATAACATTTTTGCGACTGTAACTCCATTTCTCACCAACAGTGCCACCAACATGAACGCCATACCAAAAGCACTTATAATGTGACTGCATGTCTTTAAAAAAATTAACAACAATTTTAGATGCTAATTATAACTAAGTTCTGCATCTGAGATAAAGATTTAAAAGATTCTGAACTTCCATTGTGTGTACTCTCTTATCGATTCATTGAGAAATATTTGAAAATAGCATTCAAAGTTCACCTACCACATTCTGAACATCAAAATCTTCAGTAGCTTTTTTTTCAAAATACTTCGGATCAAAAATTTGACAACGCAAGGATAAGCAGCTGATGATATTAAGGCAATGTAAAAATAAATTTCCTTTCTTTTTCACTCTATTTCATTACAACCCATCAAGTACAATGAATAAATGTACTACAATAAAAAACCAAACTCAGGTTGGTCGACATTTTACAAGGACAGTAGTATTGATTTTTATAGAGGTTGAGTGAAATAGCTGCATTAAGAGAGCTAACTACTTGAAAATGTTTTCAATGAATATATTACCTAATGATCTTGGAGTTCTGTTTTATTCGAAGTGTCTCAGGATCATCTGCAACTTGGGTGAACTTCCCTTTGGCCTTTTCAAACTCTGCATGGTACATAACCTGAAAGAAAATTTAGACAGGACCCTCGAGTACATCTTTCAATACTTTTAAATATTTTTGAGAGACAATTGGCATAATCATAGGACTGTATGTGCAAATATTTAGAAAGAGGAAAAGAGTCTAGATCATTAGCATGGAAAACATGGAAATAATTACTATTCTAGCAAATTACGCAAGGACTATAAGTCATTAAATTAATTAAAAAAACAAAATTATGACATGAGCACTTTCTTGAACAATTTTTTTAGATAAAACTGTGGTTTAATAGAAAATTTTTAATAAAAACAACAATTTTTTCCCAGCACTCAAAATTGCATCACCAATGTTAATTTATTAAAGCAAAAAGGTTACTGAAAAACTTCATATTTGTCTAAGGGCCAGTTTCACCAACGAGGATAATTGAATTAACTCGGATAATATTCTCAAAAACCGAGATATTACAACAATCGTGTTTCACCAGATGCATTAACTCGGTTTTGGGCTGTTATCTCGGTTTATACTTTTACTGACGATATTCCGCAGTTCAAAGCTTATTATCCGAGTTAATCTGAGGGCAGATGGCATGGCGCGCATGCAGCTTCATCAGCTCTCGGAAAATACGAATGACAGCGATGAAGAATATCGACATTCTATTCGGAGACCACGTTCATTATGGATAAATGAGCGTGCAGATTATTTTAATATATATGGTGAAGTACATTTATTTACTCATCCCAAAATGGCATATGAAACTGCAAAGGCCGTTCTCGCTCTCATTGAAGAAGACGAATTTTACTAACAAGGGGAAGTGGAGGTTTCCAATGCCGTATATTTTATAGCATTCGGAATGGCGAACACATCTATAAACTGGTGGTGATTCTAATGAATGGGCCTTTGTTTGGCTGTAATTAATTAATTTTCATGCAGTACTTTTAACAAGCCTTATTCAATAATAATTTATAATGCTAAAATAGCGCGGTAACACATAACTCGGGAAGTTGGTGTAGTGGTACCGTCGTCGACTCTCACCCATGGGACCAGGGTTCGATCCTTCGCCGTGGCAACTTTTGCATAGCTTTTTTTTCGTCTTCGTTTTGATCATACGGCGACAAGTATATGAATAATTTTAATTGTAGCAAGCATAGACATGAGGAAAATTTTTTATCATCATAATGGGGTACGTGATCTCCCCTTGTCAAAGAAATTTCACGTTACTTTCTCTTAAACTTGAGCTTTCCCATGCCTATGCTCCCCTTGAGCCAATATTTCCGACAACTCTTGCCAAAATATGTTCGTATTCATAAATGTCATAAGCCTTTCTTTGAATTTTCTTACATATATGTACAAAAACCTTTTATCTCTGTCCTCTTCCTGAATTAATACCTATGTAACAGCATCGTTATCTTCGAAATCGCAATTTTACCAATGTGAGACGTAATTAATTATTGTAGCACAAAATAACCAAGAACTGTGTTTGTTTAAATGTGGGAGTCTCGGTAAATTAAAAATTTTCATTTTTAAATAGCGATGCATTAAACAAGGGGCTTACAAGTTTTTTTACCGCAATATTCTCGCATTCCTTGCTCTTGCTAAACGCGGTTCCCCTATTTGTTTTTTATTTATTTTTTACTACCCGTGCGTGGTATTTCGTAAGGCAAATTAATAAATCCTTACACGAAAACTTAATATTTGAGCTTTTCGAACTCTCATTGTCTATATTAATACTGTTGCTGTTCATTTTATCACTCTGTACTTGATTGTACACTTACCGGCTTATTAAAGCTGATTCCATGTCATACGGTTGCTTACCGTCATTTGTTTTTCCCACGTCAGAGTTATGAAAAACGTATAAGCCAAATCATTTATTCTGATTATCTCGGTTTTTGAAAACTAGGATAAAACATCGTTGGTGAAACACGGACCTCACATTTCTGAGATAATGATTTTAACCGAGTTTTTGAAAACTGAGATAATAGAGAATATTATCCGTGTTGGTGAAACTGGGCCTAAGGTATGAATTAGTTAATTCCAGGAGAAGTCATTCTTGAGCCCACCAAGTTATTTCCTATAAATTTATAACAAGGATGCACTAGCATTACTTACATTTGATTGTATTTTAGTGTTTTCTTGAATCCTCTTCAACTCTGGAGTTTCAGCCACCGTGGTCGCCTTTGCTTTAGGAATATGTCTGCAAGGAAAGGATAACAGAAGTTAGATGCAGAAGTTAAGAGCAAGATCTCAGCAATACACAATGAACTAGTCATCTATTTTTAGGGAACACTCGCCAGCATTTCACTAATTGGTGTATCTACCATTAGGCTTAAGGAGCATGCACCAACAGTCCTTGATGCTATTGAGGTCTTAGAAAACAACTTTTTTCATATAAATATATGCAACAACGACCACAGTGCACACAGAAGGCTCCACACACACGGCTCAGTTTCATCATGATAAAAGTTGATTCATTTATTCATGGTCAATATTTAGTGAAAACACCTAGGGCTGTACATAATTTATTGAACATCTTTGCACAATTAAACAAATGCACCCATGCATTAGAAGTGCACTCATGACCAACAACAAAACTCATAAAGCGGACAGACATCTTGGAGACATGGATTATTTTCAACACAAGTTGTTTTCATCAATGTGCAGGAGGGTGTAATAAGGGTGTATGTTTTGGAACATGGTCGAGACATTCTATTCATGGTCATGCAAGCATCCTATGGAACAGCTACACAGACAAACATGATTCAAGTCAATAGAATGTAACAACTTACATTCACTTCTCCACTGCAAACTGAAAAGTGAAATACTTTAAATGACTTTTGTCCAGTAAATGCTTCATTTTTTTAATCAATAATACACATAATTTTTTTGCTAATATTAAACACAATTGGTAAAATTAAAAAATAGCAATAAGTGTATCATATTGAAAAATTTACCGTCCATTCATTTTTTTTTCTTTCATTAGCACATTTGCTTCTCCATAAAAAGTTACATGAGGCTATAAAATGAAAACATTCACAGACAATCTCTATAAGGCTAAAAGAGACCATTAGAGATATAAATTTAAAAGAGCTGACCACAACGGAGCCAAACCATTTATTATCAAACCATTTTTATTTTTACATATCATTTGGAGAATATGATTTTTTCACACTCAATCATAGCAGAGTTAATTATTCAATACAACAAATTGGAAATGGCTATGTTTATAACTCTACTTTTATGTTAACTCCTTCAACTACTGATTCTAGATTAAACGATACTGATAAATGGCCATAATGTTCATTACTTTCTCCTGTGCCTTGGTGGTGTGCAATACCTCTCAACGATATTGCATCTGAAATCTTATATGTATTGATAGGTGCCTTTTAGATATTCATCACTCACATTTAAACATTTGCTTCAAACAAGGCCCAATTACATGGTACATTAACATGTATGAGTTAATGTCCGCTTGCATGAATAATTTTTGTAGACCGGAATGGAACATGAATGAATGCATGAACCAAATTAGAACAGGTTCTATTTTCTGTTCATGCATTTGCACAAGTTGGGTGGTTACACGATGAATTTTTCATGTTCATTCACGCATTCATACATTTAGACATTAACTTGTACGTATTAATGTATGTACCATGTTACCAGGCCTTATAGCTGGTGAAATAAAAAATTTCAATAGAGAGCCACCTTAAAGATAACGATATTTTCAAATCTCCAAAAGTGGTGTGGGGAAAAGGGGTGGCCATCCCCACCCCATCCCTTAATCCACCACTGACAGGGTTTTCAGTGGTGCTCCCGTTATTTACTTAACACACCTCGTATCATCATAGGCAACCAGCATACCTCCCAAATACTCCACAAAGCAAATTCTATGTGCCTACTGGGCTGCACGAAGATGGGAGATAAAGCTAACCCGCGAGCCCTGCCCTAAAGCCTGAATCACACAATCATTTTTCCCGTCCCTCTTTAAGAGATAGCATCAACGATAGTTTTTCAGAGAAGAAAAGAATGATCGCTCAACGCTCATTTTCTGATGCGTTGAGCGATCATTGCGCGGTGATGAGTGCAATGCGATCCACTTTTTTTCCAAAATTTTGCAGTACAGTGCTTGTAATTGCGAGAAATAGCATAAAGCTTTTATAAATTGGATAGATCACATTATCATGAATATTAATTTCGGTTAAAACCGCTTATTATACCTTATTTCCCGATGAAACTCGGATCAATTTGTCCGTCAGCGACGCGAGTGGCGACTTTTATAAACCTATTTAAATGCGCGGTGGTTGACAACACATTAAGAGGCGGACTTGAGGATCCTTGAGTGTAACATTCGTGGAGGAAAACTTAATTAATGGCTGATGCACGGTGCCAGTGACGGAAAGAGGGACGTGCCGAGTGATAGAAAAAGGGATATGATTTCCATCCCTCGAGCCACAACGGAAAATGATCGCGAGAGGGAATGAAAAAAATGATGGTGTGATTCAGACTAAACCTATCTCCCTTCCTGGGCAAGTTCCCTCGGAGGAGGGCGTCGCAAAAGGCACCGGCGCGGTCGGTCGCCGCGCGGTCTTTCTTTCATTTGCCTCTTTGCGCTTCACGCTGTGCTGCTGCCCCCTTCTCCTTCTCCTCCCTTCCGAGTCCATTCCATCCGCAGACTCGTCTTGGCGCACTCTTCCCCGTTCCCGTATAATGTAACGCCCCCTAAATGGAGAGGAGAAGTGGTCGGGTCGCTTCTCGAACGGCCTTGCCTTCGGGGTCGAACCGGACGAAAGTACGCGCCCAAACCTCACAATTAAGGGGGGCACACCACCACGACGGAAAGCGTTAAGGCCGGTTCACAGAAAAAATATTAACCCTTTCAGTAATAGTGTCCATTAAAATGGACAAAACTTTTAAGGGATTTTAACCTCCAAATGTGCATTCTTGTCCATAATTATGGATATCGATATTTAGATGGATATCGATAATTATGGATATCGATATTTAGAAAAAATTAAAAGTTCTAACAACACGTATCTCAAAAATAGCAACTTAAAAAACGAGAGCAAAAAAACGATTAATTTCTTTTACTTGCTTGCGCACTGAAATTAAAAACCAAAAGTTCATAAAACTGAAAAATAAGCATTCATTTTCAAATAAAGATTTTGCTTGCATTTTATTTTTTTTATTGTTATTACACTTTGTGTAAGATACTCGTCTCAAACCGACCGAATTTCAGATACGTGTTAATAGAACTTAGCCATCGATATTGACAATAAAACTTACTTCGCAAAAAAATAGCCAATCTTAGTGGCAAAGTGTTCACGACACCAACATTAAGTTTAAATAGCAAAAATAATTATTTTCATCATCGTAGAGAAAGTAATATCTGACAGGAATGGTTAATATATGAAAATTACCATTTCTCGGCTTCGGAAAAATTAGCTTCAAAGCTTCACCGGAAGAAAATTATTTTTCCATTTCAACTAACATCTTTTTCTAACATTTGGTATGACCAAATTATGGATTCAGGCATATTAAATTTAATTTGGAATTTTAAAAAAATAAAATTTGCTTTCAAAGTACAAACGAAGCAATATTTAGAAAAAATTAAAAACTAAACACAATATCTTAAAGCAGGGAAGAGTCGATTCCACTTTTTTCGATTACGATTCTTTAAAATCGATTACCGATTCTTGATTCCGATTCAATCGTTTCTTGCTCATACTACAAGGTGGAATATTGCGTTGTCTGGAGCATTTCTGTCATCAAAATTTAAGAATTGAGTAAAATAAAATAAATAAGACAATTATGAGGCCTAAAAAGTATATTTATTAACAATAGAACAAAATTTCAAATGTCTGATAGTTCAACATTATATTGTCATCAACAGCAAGCAAGTTCGCAGAATTTCAAGCCGATTCGAAAGTGGGAAGTGGGTCAAAAATCAATCACAAGATTTTAAATTAATTATTTTCTGGAGTCCTATCAAAGATCTTTCTGGCGTGGCCTCCAACCCCAATTTAACTCAACAAAAATACTATTAAAGATGGAAGAAATATGTTCCTGGAGGGGGGAGGAGCCTTTTGCTCCCCCTGTCTTCGGACTTGAAATAAACGCACCCAGCGGATATGGCTGACTTTTTGTCCCTTCAATTATCTCTAGCGGAGCGCTGCCCGAGAGGAATGACTGCTTGAAAGCTTCATTTATTTTTATCTCCAATGAATCACCTCAGTACGTATTCGACCCGCAAACAGCCGTAACGGTGACTTTGGTGTCTACGGAATAAACTTCAAGCCCTTAAATAGCATTCGCTTTGAATAGCAAAACTTGCTGGTTCGACTCTCCTCTAAGACTGGTCAGATTCGTCTAATACGTGGGAGAATATGCCCTTCCTAGCCTCTACCTCTAAACCTATTTATTTAACTTTAAGTTACCATTATTAATATTGAATTGAGACATCTTGGGGATCGTGGGAGCCTATTGGATAGAGTGCTTAGCTGCGCCAATCAAGGGTTCCGAGTTGACACATTGCGGTCCGTTCACGCAAAATTATGTGTTTCCTCATCCATCGGTAGTGGTCCGGTCGCGTATTTTTACGTGTTTTTGTATTGTGATTTGTCACTCCCATCTACGGAATTTATTTTGCACTGTTAGACCAAGTTATAGTTCTTGCATAGAATAAATAAAAACATATGCATTAAAAATGTATGTTCATCATAAAAACGTGTATATGTTTGTGACAAAAAATACCTAAGTTCTCGAGTTGTGCGAGTTTAATGGTATACTTGTAACTTCTGGGTAAACATTTAAAAAATGGCCGGCCTCCGGGGCTAGTCAAATGCAAAGGGCATCGGACCAAGAAGTGTTAAAATCCTAGGTGAAGTTTCGGACACCCCCGAATAAAATCCTCAAAGTGCGAGGTGGCCCATGGAAAGGAACTAGCCCCTATACCATGAATGCCATATAGTTTGCGCCTTCTATCCAGTTCTCGCTTATCGAGGTTTGAGATCATGATTATTATTACTAGAGATGCGTGAAAATCGCAAATAAGATATAAATGCGATGTGCGCAAATAAATGCGACATGGATGCGATGACTGGACTTTTATGATATTTTTACGCAAATTTGCCTTTTCGACGGCAAAATTCGTACATTTTGTGCCGAGCGCAGTTTAAATGCTCCGCCGACACTCACCTCTTAAAGCATGTGAGCGACTGGCCAGCTGCTCGTTGGCTGGGACTCTACGTGGCCGCGAACTACAAGTGGGCGCGGGCAAGCTACACCTCCGCCACTATATGTCTTATTCCTTAATTTATTATTGTTCTACAACATAATTATTTTAAATATCCTGTATTTTGTCATATAACTATATTTCACTACATTTTACCGTCATCTAGCTCATTATGAAAATAAAAATAGACGATACAAAATGCGATAAACTGTTATTGAAATTGCGATTAAATAAAAATGAAAGTGCGATTTTCACGTATCTCTAATTATTACTATCATTATGTCAGACTTAACGAAAGATCATCACAGCGTGCCACTAGCAATACAGCTGGAGCCGTATCGAAACTAGGACACGGCTTAAATCTGCTAGGGCAACGCAAGGTGTGAACTTGTCCTTGGACAAAACACGGCTCGATGACGTGTTTGGTGTTGTACATGTACACAACCACGCGACGAGCTGACGTGACACCCTTCAATAAGACGCCGATGGATCGCCAAATAAAGCAAGCCTCCTGGGCGGCGATGGCTCATCACGACCACGCGGCCAAGAGTTATATGATCTACGAAGAGAGGATGGAGTAGCCACACAAGCAGCTATAAAGATGTAAGAATATACCCTCACTCTATCATCGAAAGTAAGAAAGCAATAAAATTTACACATCGCTATAGGTACACGCACTTTAGAGTAAAAACACAAAGAAGGCAAATATAACGCAAATACCTATTTTCATGGATTACAATGGTATTGCAAGAATTATTGATGATATAAAATCCAGCAATACTTAATAAAGTGTGTGCTTTAAAGCATAATCTAGTGAAGATCTATCATATTGATTAAATATACTCGCAATTTATCACAAAATGCTTAAATTACGCTTCCAATTTCGTACAGTTCGCAGCACCGTCTCGATTATTAGAACTGTTTCTAATGCAAATTTTTTTGAAAAAATTGCCAGTCTTATGGATCAACAAAAATACTTCTCAAGTAAGTAAATAAATTACACCATTAATGCTATTAAAATTAGTCAAAATACCGTAAACTATACCTCAGACACAAAGAATGGATGTTATGCTCCATAAATGATCTTTCAATGAATTCCATATCTCGATTGAGGTTACAATAGAATAACTACTGCACGTGATGGTGCAGTGGGCTGGAAAATACGACATGGAAGAATTTCTGTTTATAAAACTACGGGATGTGGGAACAGTCTTTAAAAAACTGAAACAGAGAGCCAAGATCCATTAATAAAAAAAACTAACACAGAAATCCATTAATAAAGAAAACTACACACGGTAATTAAAATCATTTTCATGCAATGGTTAACCACTTCAATTGATCACTGTACGTGAAATTAAGCTGAAAGAAGGCTCGAGCGGTTTTTTAAAAGCATGGATTTACATGAATATTCATACACGAGTTTTAATTTGTGACATACCATAGAGCCAGAGACTAATAACTTCAAAACTTATAAATTAAAATTATTTCATTAATTCACTTTTACAAGCGTCCGTTACTTTTAAAAGCGTCTAAGTCGACTTCTTTTAGGTTTTATTTTTTAACTGACAATAGCTACTTCAGTTAGCTAAAGTCAGTTAAAAAATGCTGTGATTAGTATGACGCAAATCTCTTGCGAAATTCCAATTTTATACATCCACTCAGCGGTGACGGAATCGTGCGTTCAATAAATACGTCGAAGTCACCGAGAAGGGAACATAGCGAATTGCTTGAGGCAGTAAATTAACGATACCAATGTTTCTGTGATATATGTACCTGTTCACCCCATTCCCATTTAAGTATCCAGCTGCGTCTCGATTCTTATCAATAACGATGCATCTCGCTGGGTATAAATCAAATGTTATCTATGGGCTTTGTTGGGCGACAATACGGTTTTTGTGTACATACTGGCAGCTTTCTAACGTTCAAGAACAGCAAACAGAAAACAGGGCAACTATTTTGGAAGAGAAATCGGTTTGACAAATACAGCATTGTTAAATGCATTTATATTGCCATAAATTATTGGAAACCAAGACTTTCAAAGAAATGGGACTAGGAAATTGATCCCCGGAAACTGCACGAAAACTTTCACCAATGAGTAAAATATCGTCCTATCTAAAAGCCGTATTATTTTAAGGGAGGTTTTCATGATTTCCACTATTTATAAGTAGAATACTGTTTCCAGCCTCGGATAAATCAAGCACTTAGTGATTTTCTACGACGAATAGTAATTGTCCATAAGTTTAAACACCAGGAGGTCATTTTTTAAGGCTTTCTGCATAGGTACTTGGATGAATGAAAGTAGTAACCCCCTCGTCTCCTAAAAAAATGAGGTCCTCGCGTTGAAAGTAGTCCGCCATTAATTACTAAATACGGAGGATAATAATATTGTCCTAGGAATAGGTTTCCATCGTCATAGGTTTCACATCCTTACATCTCCCACAATCAAATAGGACTCCTGATTGAGTTATTTTCGTAGTTATTCTGTAGATTCCTTAAATAGTTCGTCAGTATTTTTTTTCAGTTTGCATTTAAACTGAAACGAGGGTTTTTACGCCAGATAAAGTACAGTAAATTTGTGTTGATAGCATTAATTTTCATTGATATTTCACTTCAAAACGACTTGTTTTGACAGTGGTTCCCTTAAATATATCGTTGTTATTTTTTCAATTTGCATTTAATTGTAAGCAGGGTGATTATGCCCGATAAATTACAGTAAATTTGTGTTTCGCATTAATTTTCGTTGATATTCCACTTCAAAACGACTTGATTTTAAAATGTATCTTTCAATGAGGTCAGAAGTGAAGGGTGGCATGAACTGTTATGGATTCCTGACGGCCGTAAGGGATTCAGCATTGTCCCGTGGTGACAAGACGTCCACGGCGTCGAATGAAAAAGTCGCGATCACATGGAGAGAAATCGAAGGGAAGGATTGATTGATGATAGGTAACGACTGTGACGTGAGAAGAATGCTGTTATAACCGCACCCTTGCAGAATATGTACAAAAATATGTTTACATCAAAGTTGATTGAAAAATTGATGGAACAAAAATTTACTTGTATTATTTTTAGTTCGCGATAAAAACGATGATTTTTATTTTGTGTTATCCTACCCCTTCAATCTGCGCAAAGCCTGTAAATAATAATTCGACACGTGATGTTAATATCCATCCTTTTTAACAATCCTTACCCTTAATATTTTTGCGCAACTTATGTACGCAACTAATAAAACTTTTGAAAGATGATCGCGTGTAATTTTTAGGTGTAAGTTTTATTCGCTGTAATCCTCCAATTTTGCTCGATCTTTTGGTACAGTAAAATCTTTCCCCACACGTGTCAGTTTTTTAGGGCTTTTGCGACTTTTCCGACTTTTGAGGCACTTGCCAGTGCTTTTTTCCAGTTATAAAGGGGGGTAGGGCGAGTAGAAGTTGTTAACTCCTATTTAAATGCTTTTAATGAATGGTGATGCTTGCTATTCGTGGAAGGAATTATGTACTCGTCTTTAGATAGTTCATTTCAATTCATAGTTGTACTCCGTGCGAGAACTTATTTGCATTTGAAACAATGATTGACATATTGATGAGCATGTTTCACGCCATCCTAATATTCCTTTTTCATCTCCCTAACTTTGCTTTTATTCCAGTCATAGCCATCAGAATAATATTCGTTTAAGACAATGAGATACAGTTATTCCGATACACTTACAGTATGCAATCAAAACAGAAGAACTAAATATGCAGCCGAGATTAATTTGCAATAATTCGGAATTTTTATCTAAATTAGATAGACTGCCCTAGTTTTAACACTCAACGAGTGATTCTCCAACAATCGAGTGTAAACAAAAGGCAGGTACTTCATAGTACTAAAACACGTTCGTGCTTTTAGCACTAGGAAGTAACAGCGCATTTGCCTTAATATTGCAACGAGTCGCCTTCAATTAAGGCGTGGTAATATAGATTTTCGCGAGAATTTTGTCAATGCATTAATTTTTCTCCGAATTTCGAATGTAACTAAGGTTTTCTTAAAGATTGCTCGTTTGGAAGAACTAAATGTGCAATAAAAAACGCTGACGGTACGTCGCCACACGTATTACTTCGGGGAATATATATTATTCACTAGCTGAATTAGAGATTACGTAAATCCCCAGTCTGCGCAGATTATGGCGAGGTTGGGGATTCCTTTGCTATGATGCAATGTGTCGAAACCAGCCTGTGACATCCTCCCGCGAGTCGTTAATATAACAGTGTTTTCTTCGAATAAAACCTGCACGTCGACCTGGGTCGTGACATTTAAGACGTGAGCCGCCCGCCTCCCTTGCCGTTCCCTCAAACCTGCACCAACCTTCATTTCCGACGTGGAAGTTTTCGTCTTTTCCATCGCTAAGGGCTGCGTTTCTCTTTCCCCAGCCAGAGTGAGCGGTGAAGCGTAAACTTTCGCTCACGTGAACCATTGAAGACCAAAGGAAAACCACGAATAAGGGTTCCTAACAGTTAATAACGGGTTATCCATCCAGGTACGCCTCTGATCGCGTTCAGAGGACCATTGTGCAAATGAGAAAAACTCAGCGTAAACAAGCTTGATCTCGTTTCGTTAAATAATATATAAATCGTTAGATAGATGCCATCGATACAGTTTCTCCCGTACTCGAGAGCTGTTCGGGTATTTCGACACGTGAAATTTTCGTGATTTAAAACACAGTTCAAATCCTGAAAGAGGGTTAAAACTGTGGACATTTACGGTAGTAAGGTTAATGAAATTAGAGGAGCAAAAACTCTCTTATAGGATCCTATTAATTTATCATTCAAGTCTAAATCTCAAACGCATGGGCGAAGAAAAAAATTCACAGCATTGTAATTTCCTATGCATTTCAATTGATATAATTCTCGAAGTCCCTCTCAATAAGGCCTGATGCACAAATTCTTGGCTTCAATTAGGTATCATCATTCCATTGTTTAGCGTTCAGTGCGACCGTGAAAAAATGGCTTTAGATATTATCAAAAGGCATAGACTAGATGTTATATTTTTATCATCTGAGATCAATCGATTATAAAATAAATAACCAAGGTTCGGAATTAGGAACAGATAACGACATCACTCTTCACATAACGAAAGTCTAACATTATGGAATCGAAAACAACTAACACCTCCCCCACCCCCGAACACCTGAACCCGACCTAACCGATATTTTGATACGCAAAAAGCTTTTCAACGTATTGCATCACTAATTATTCTAATTATGTGTGATAAAAATTAGATATAAGAGAGTATTAATGAACTTGGACTTAGTACAAGACACTAATTTCTGCGAGGAAACACATTATCACATTTAAGATACCGTTACATGTGGACAAGTGCATATTGAATATGGCCTGTAAATTAGAGGAAAATGGATTTAGTTTGACGCAAATAATGCACCACGAAAAAGGACGGGTTGCGCAGGAGTGGTGAGTTGTCTTGAGGATATGGACTCATTGAGCACACTTACCCTCCACGAACTTATTTCACGAGCCATAATTGAACGCTATGAGTATACAGAATGGGGCTCCAAGGAAGGCGTTAAGGTGTTAAACCGCAGCGAAGGAATTAACCTGATTTCAACAGAGACGTCGCCGAAGTGTTATGGAACACTTTTTTTATGAGGTTCCTGATGCTCGGCGACAACGCATGAATTTTCGCCATAATATTCCCGCAATGACGAATGACTCGTGGAATACGGTCGATAGGCTATAGAGCTATTTTTGAAAAACAGCGATGGGGTCGTTGAAAATGACCTGATATCGGTATTCCTTAAGGGAGTTCGGTAGATAGAAGGAACAGACAAGTTAAGACGGAAAAATAACTTCTTCGCTCAGCAATTCTATAACAACTTAACATAAAGAGAATGTGATAGTTTCCGGCCACTTTTATGAGTTGATGACGTCATTATGGTTCACATTAATTATCTCGGTCAGATAATGTGAATATAATGTGAACTCTAGCTTCTTCAGCTAAAGCTCCTTCAGGTGAAGAGTAGCAAAAAAGAGTGTAAAAACAACGACCATCACGAAAGGAGGAGTAGCTGAGGAGCGCGACCCGCTCAGCAAGAGTTCGTGACGTCATTGGCTAATCTGCGAAAGGTCGACGATTTTTTTCCCCGCGAATAGCTCGAGAAGAAGGCAATGGATTGAAAAACGGAAAAAATATTCGGTTCACTTAGTTTTTCGAACATTACCAAAATCGACACTTTAAAAAAAATTATGAACGAGCCCTTATTATTACGCTAAAGTAAGTTAGAATTATATTACGCTAAAGTCACTAATCTGCAAACTCCAATTATTCCGGTTATTCAAAAACTCTATGAAGAAAAAATTACCCATTGGAACTATGATACGACTCGACGAAAAATAAATATATATTATGCTTTGAATATAAAGCATAATATATAAATAATAAACAAAATATTCAAATATTCAAATACGGACAAAGTATCCGCGAACCAATTTTTTTTCCTGCTCATACGGAATGAGTACGAGAAGCACTCCATTACTTTCGTTTACTGATAGTGCATCGGATTCAGATAAGTCGGTGCAAGAGATAAACATGAAGTGACACCCGTACCTCGAAAAGCCGAGCGTCACTGTAATCTCACGGACGCTATGAAAAAAGGAGTTTTGGATATTGTGAGCCGGCGAATGTCCACGAAGATGATTATCCTTTTTATAGAAGAAATCTA
This sequence comes from Ischnura elegans, assembly GCF_921293095.1. Classification (NCBI taxonomy): domain Eukaryota; kingdom Metazoa; phylum Arthropoda; class Insecta; order Odonata; family Coenagrionidae; genus Ischnura; species Ischnura elegans. The sequence goes on along the minus strand of NC_060257.1, from coordinate 23,829,453 downwards.
AGAAGATTGGTCCAAGAAACGAGGTATACCTCTTTTCGTGAAATTTTAAAAATTTCCTCTTCTAGATGCGCATTCTCTACTTACGGGAATTAAAATAGACTTTCAGGGACATAACTGCTGGAAATTGCAATAGGAAATGTGCATTTTTACACAGGTTCTCATGGCGTTAATTGTACAAGCATTCGGAAAATTTTGATTAATAAAAGGATATCGTTATATGTATGTAGTTTTAAAAAAATCAGAAAATGCTACTAATGACAATAGGGACAAAAATAAAATTTAATCACGCCACTGAACAGCTTTCTGCGTTATTAGCCAATGAATGGCTCAAGGAATGCACAAAATAATCAATTATTTGTCGAATTTCGTTAACGTGATCTCGTTTTTTCAAACATCAATCAACCGTTTTTTTTTAACATTAATCATTGTCGTACGGTCATGTCTGTCAGTAGATCATTATGTAAGTATCTAAGAAGAAATTCTGGCCTTATGAAAGCTAGAAGTTGCAGTTTTAATTCATGATACACGAACAAATTCTTTTCCAGCTGACATGGAATGAGTACGAGATGCACTCTTGCATGACTTTCTTTCGTTTACTGATCGTTACGTTACGTTTACGATCGTTACGAACATGGGATTACAGAATTATGTAGAATGGAATAACTGAAGGCAAATCACGATAGTTGTACGAATGGTGCTACAGTAGGCTCAAATAACTGGTTTTGTGTCTAAGTCAGGGTTGATAAAAATCATGATTTTTTTTCAAAAAAAAAATAATTTTTGTTGATTTTTTTTATTTAAATAGGATTTTATTGATTTAAATAGGATTTTATTGATTTAAATCGGATTTTATTGATTTAAATAGGATATTATTGATTTAAATGAGATTTTTATGATTCTCCATTCATCAAAAATTCAGTTATTTGCAAAACTAACTATTTGGGCAGCATATTGGAGAATGATCGTTTGCAGAAACAATAAGAGGCAACATACTCTAAACTCAATACAGCATTTAGTCAATCAGGGGAGAGAACTATGGAAATGCCAATGGTATCAAATTAAAAATTACACCAGCATAATATAAAATTGCCATAGGAAGTATCAAATGTACTATATTCTGCGGTTCTAAAGCATATGAAGTTTAGAAAAATTCTGTAATTGTAACTTTGTATGGTGCCTACGCTTAGAAATTATATCAGAAAACAATTTTTTTTCAACGGATACACTAGTATTCTAACCAAAGCCATTTTTTTAAATTTTCATGTCACATGCATTCCTACAGTATCATTTCTATTTAAGAGCCACCATTGTGCTGATAACTGTCGATTCATTGTATTAATTAAGAAATAAAAATCAAAATTATGCACTTACAGCTTCCTTTTCTTGACTCTTTAAAAATCAAACATATTGATCACATTATGATTTAAATGACCTGATTTTTTAAAATAAAAATCAAGTGATTTAAATCAATCAACCCTGGTCTAAGTGTTGACTTAAATATACAAGGATTGAAGTATCCACATTCTCTGAATCCTTATTTTGATCGTTAGCCTCGATGAATATCAACTACAGTGGAAATGTAAAAAAATACTCGTATTTCAAAAGTTTGTTTTGCTCTGTTGGGTACACATCTTCGGCGGAAAGCGTCGCTGGAGACAATCACATCAGCCTTTTTTGTAGCTTGACGCAGGCAAGTTTGCAATTTATTATTCGGAAAAACGGAATAGTGCAGCAAATACGAGATATTGTTCGTTAGGGTTCATTATGAGGAGAAAAAAACTTCCGCCTATTTTTTTCATTTTCAACACTGTTTCATGCATTTACGACCCCGAAAACAAATATTATAGCGGTAAACAGTCCGTCATAGTCGTATGAATACATTTTTTTGTCTATCAATAAAAAGTGTTTGTGCGGAATATTCAAATACATATAAAGAGTTTTTTTCCACTAAAAATCCGAACTTATAAAGGGCTCGGCGCTAGTGAAAACAACAGGAAAAATACAGTCTTACATGATATATTTTAGGTTTGAATTCACTTTGATTGACTTCAATTACGACATTAATTCGCTCTTTCATCTACAGATAGCATTGTGTCTTGTTAATGATTTATTTTTATCGTTATTAGTAAGAATTATCAAACATTAAGTCATTATTTCGTCACAAGGACATTTATATTATATTTGAACTCAACATTTTTCCTATGCTTGCGCAGGAATCGCCGTACGAACCCATGGAAAACGAACTTTACTCAAGAAAAGCAATACTGCATACGGTTTACATACGACGCAGAAACCCAATTACTGGTACTACTTTTCGAGCTTCACTATTTTAGGGGGGTTAGTGAGCCCCTCAACATTCTCCAGCCCCTGCAAGAACCTCATGCTACGAACTAACTTCGTATTACTTTCTCTAGCAGTAAGTTCGTGAAGGGTAAATGCGCTCAATGACTCTACGGACTCTTAAAGAGCGAAAGAGAAGCAAGGATAGGAAGACGTGCGTCGCCCATTACGCTAAATGAACACGATGCGAGGCGGGTCGTGAGTGAATGATCACTGGACGTCAGATAATTCAAGCGAGAATTGTAAACGCGAAAGTCAAAATCAAGATGGAACGAAATCCAGAATTGCAACTAACTGGATGGTTGTATAAGAAAGTTTAGCCGTTAATATCCTACTAAAAATTGAGGTGAAATTTCCACATACCCCTACGGCGAAAATTTACTTCAATCATGCGATAAAAAATACACCCACTGGCCCACAAGATAAATTACATCATGAACCAACGAATCCTACGATGTTCTGCTTTTTTAAAACTATATTAAAATAAATACTTACAATATCCCACGATTATAAAATTCATAATTCACATTCATCATTCAAACTAGGTTTATCTTGTACTATATATTAAGCTTTGAATTCATTTCAATAGGGTGTTTTGTATTTTTTTATTATTGCCTAAATCGAAAGATTATTACTCCTGGAGTATGCATTTCACGCTTTAAGATTTTTTCATGTCGATATCTATTTTTCGCGATTAAATGCAAAGTGAACATTTTCACGCGCGCGAAAACGCGACGGCGAAGTATTAATGCTGGGAAAATCCCGTGTGACGTCATTCTGGTTCTGGCTGCCGCTGTGTGAGGCCATCTTGGTGCGAGGCTATGAGCGCCGCTACGATGCAGGTAGCAGAGTACCCTGAGGATGATGAAGTTATCATATTTAACTCTTTTTTTTACCGCTAACAAATCATGTTTTTTTAATTTTTAAAGAATTCCTGTAATTTAAAATAGAAGTATTTCAAAACTGTTTTTCCTTGGTGTTTAAGGATAAATAAATAATCAGCATACTACCCCGCAAGGCGGTTCGATATGAGTTTGGTGGATGGTGTGGGGACACCCGACGCCAACTTACCAGGATATTAAAAAGGATGCAGGTGCCTGTCGAGAGGGATTTGAATGCCTGAGTTCGACCTTTCATTCATCAACCGTATACAGTACAATGTTCCCATTTGGGAACAGATTTTAAAAAACTCATGAAAATTATATTTCGTATCTGTGATTACTTTTATAGCTTTTGTTATGTAAATAAAATATGGCAGATTTTAAAAAAAGTGAATCGGATGACTTTGGTACACATTGATTGTTAATCATACCTTTTCAAAATTGATTATTTTCATCACCTCTGTGGAGAGTATGCGGTTTCTTCGATATTTTTTCCTACACTCTCTTTTCAGTAACCAATGCTCATCTATTCAAATGATTAAATTATAACACAATGTTAAACATAGTATTTGGGAAGTTGCTTGTAAACACATTAATAAATTCTGTTCGGGTTTTCTTTCATGATCTCTCTTAATTAGTTGTAAAATAAGTATGATATGCAAAAATAATAAAAATCAGTAGGTAAGCTGGTTCGGTCTTTAAAGGGTGAATGTACTTCATTGTCTGTGAGATACGAATTTCTATGTCTACCTGTTCTGCAAAAATCTCTCTCTTATTTTATCGCTTAAAAATTTTTCTGGTGTCTCTCCGAAAGGTATCTGTTCTTCATGACTCAAGGAATCTAAGCCTAGCACTTACCCACGGAGTCTTTAGCGGCTCCAAATATAATGCGTCTAAAAGCTGTATTACTACTGTTCGCTCGTAAATTTTTTTAACGTATCGCGCAGCCTTCCATGGTATTTTACCCAGTTCTTGAAATAAATATTTCTGTACCGGACTTAAAAAAGATTATTAAATACTCTCTATCATAATTATCTTCTTTTGGTGAACGAGATACAGCAATATGGTTCAGTATATCTTTTAAAGGCCGTTTTACTCGGGGCACGTACTTGCACAATCTGACGTGTGTACGAAGGCGCAGTCAAAATTGCGTCGTGTAAAGCGGTGAATTGCTAGAACACATGCGAGAATGCGTGGACGTGAGATGGCAAAATAGCCCCTGTTCTAATTTCGTTAATGCATTCGAGCAATTCCATGCCATTTTAGAAATCAATGCAGTTCTAACCTGCGCAATTCCGTGCCCCGTGTAAAACGGCCTTAATGAAAGCTTCTGCGTGCTTCGTAGTAATAAATAGCCTTATAATTCGACCATCTTTTATTACTCAATTCTAACTTAACTCACAAGTGTGGTTACTTATTATTATGATATCAGGCAAGGAAAACTCTTATCAGGAAAGTATACGAAAAGGGTTTCTAGACATTCTCATTGCAACATGCATGATGATCGCAATGGACTTTCGGGTAATGAACAACTTGCATACCACTTTTCCTTCTGGTGCGCTCACTGGGAATGATTAAGTGCGTCTAAGAATTGCGAATAGCTCGAGAAAATTTAAGATATCGGGAATAAAAACACCGATTCAAAGTGCAGAGGATGAAAGAAAGTAAATGCAATTTAGACACACTCCGCTTCGGAAGTTTATCGTCTAGGAAAACACGTTCTGAGTGAAACCACGACGAGCTAGCTACCTCCAGACTTCATTTCAACATCAAGTGTCTCACATAAAACAGGCACCAGTGTTTTGTCTACCCGCAAATTCAATCAACGAAGACGCGACCAATGAAACAATTATGTTTAAATAACACAGCCAAAAAGAGGTATCCGCAATCAGGGAAATAGACAAGGCAAAAAGCTAAAATAATGCGATGTGAAACAAATTATATGGCATAGCACCTCTTCAATCTCAGAGCAATAGTAAATAAGAGCGATTTTTTTTGGATTCTATGAACGTAGTAACACGGTTTTTGATTTCTCATTATTTACGTCATAATTCACAAGAAGGATACTTTAGCATACGTAGCTTTCAGAGAAATCGACACCTGACACCTCTACCTGATTTGAAGTGATAAACCCCAAAATAAAAGTCAGCATTCGGGATATAACATCAAATATTTGATCAAAACAACCACAAACTGTGAATTAATCTGTTATGTATCCGTTTACCTCTCAAGCGCTGCACTGTCCCACCATGTCCACCATTCTAATTCAGAATACGGTACTATTTTTTATAGGTTTTTTTTACGGTACGGTATTTTTAGCGCATTTTCTCATATGTAGGAACAAAAAGGCACTGTTGTATTAAGTACGGCATTCTATGCCATTCAATGTAACATGATTTCGATGGTAGTTCTAGGTTCGATATGGAATGCCATTTCCAAAAAAATATGATGATGCCTAGGTCTGGAATACACGGCCTTAGTCTGAGGCTTTGTTTGATCAGACATGATGATTTTTTTGCGATGTTTTTCGATAGAATTATTTTTGCTGTAAACATGCCATTAAAAATACAGACAATTATAATTTGATTGGACACGGTGAATTTTTTTGCGATGTTTTTAGATAGAAATATTTGTGATGTAAACACTCCATTAATGCTACAGTGTTGTGAAAAACTGATTCCTTTGAAATAATTGCATTTGAAAAATATTACTATAGTATTCTTTACCATCAGCAGTATAATGCAGAGATTGCTGTAAAAAACGGGTTCAGAGTTTCCTTCGCAATTCTCTTTTTTCGGTTAATTTTAGCATTATAACCATCGCAGCAAAATAAACTAATCGCAGTAAAAAAAATTAATCTATACATGAGAAAATGTGCTCTATATCACTCACTGCAGTGAGTACTGAACTACTTTTTTATTTTCCTTGTTTCACGAAATTTTATATCATAATATACGCCGTTGATAAACGTGATTATGCATAGATAGTTGATGTTGAGATTATCTTGAGAGTCCTGACAAGGCGAAGGCCTCCCTCCCTCACCACGTCGTCTCGACGGAGGAGGGCAAGCGACACTTGCCGAGACTTGATGGGGTCAGCAGGAGATGGGAGGAGGGTGTGACGTCACAGCCACGGTGCAAACGCGTCAGCATCCTCCCCCTTCCTCTACCACCCTCCGCCTCCGCCCCCCACACCCCCGTCTCACGAGTCATCCACCCTCCACGCCTCCAGAACACTTGCATCTTCGCGCCGCACCGCCTACTGCAGCCCGCTCATCGCGCGTGAAACGTCGAACAGAATAATCGCGGATGTTCATCAAAATAGGCTCGATAATGGCAAGGTGGTTCCATCTAATATTAATAATAATTCGTCTTTATTGGGCGAGATTGGGATTAGAAAGTCCCATCTTCCGTCTAAACATGTTTGCAGTTAAATACATTGTCAAGATGCTCATGAAATTACATGCAGAGAAATAACATAAAGAGACATGGAAGCACGGTTTTCAATCAACAAACAAAATTATAAGTTAACAAAGTTACCATTTACCATGTGTGAAAAGATGTGAGCTAACGTGAGAAAAACCTAAGGATATTGACTTTCGTCCTTATTGGAAAAAAACCCACTGCAAGAAAACGCTAAAACAAGAAGGGGGGCGTGAAAAACCTGCGAAAACCTGAGAAAGAGAGTACTCATAACACTGCATGAAACAAGCGACTTTGTACGTGGTCACGCAAATCTACAAACACAATGGATGAAGTTTGCCAAGAAAAAATATGTGGCTTAGCCGGAATACGATCCCGGATCTCCCAATTGCCGGTCAGGGGCGTTAGCTAGTAACACCACCAAGCCTAATTCTAAGAGTGAACTTCGGGATGGGTTTTACTGCCGGATTTATGTAGTCATAATGTTAAACAATTTAAATGAAACAAGTTTGTACTTTCAACACATTTAAGTATGTATTTACACTTATAAATGTTCCTCGGCGAGGTAAATAACGTAAAAAACCCTAGGATGGGCAGTATCACAGAACACACAAGATAAAGATTAAAAACTCACACAAATAACTAAATTTTCGGTGGCATTACCACCTTCCTCGGAGTTAGGTTACCAAAAATTTAGTTATTTATGTGAGATTTTAATCTTTATCTTGTGTGTTCTATGATACTGCCCATCCTAGGGTTTTTTTACGTTAAGTATGTATTTATATACTTTTAAAGTATGTATTAACACACTTTTAAAGAATCCCGACTGATTTCTACGACAAAACGTCATTCCCAACGGGAAGGGCGGAACTGACTCGTATTTGAAAATTACGCTCAGTCGCGGAAATCGATCGGGATACTTATAAAGAGCTGTGAATAATGTACACAGTATTGTGTATAAGGTAATGAGCACAGGATCGATTAAATATACCATAGAACGGAGTTATCCTGTTACTTCTTCCGAACAATACAATACCTAAGAAAAATTCACTTCGATACAAAAATGTCTCTCCTCAAGACTCCCTCAATTAGAAAAAAAGACAACATTTTTCGCAATCTTATAAAATTTAGCTGTAAGAATGCATGAATTATAGTGCGATTTTCAAGTGAAATCTATAGAAAATATAGCAATGAAGGCCTAATTATTTTGACCGCCGTTCGATTAGGCACAGTTAGCAAGATTATATTTTCGGGCTTCATGAAAATGACTTTTCTTCTATGCTGAGTTCGACCTAGTCTGCGTGCAACCACAAGACGCAGCTCATGCGGGGCCAAACGGAGATTGCCGAGGTACAGTAATCGAATTCTCGGAATCGGACTCCTCCAGCATCATCTCATCCCGCTCGTTTTTGAACGCGTGGACGAGTGGGTGGGATAGGAGCAGTTCGGGGAAGAAGGAGAAACGTTACCAGTTCACGCCAAGGTCGCGAGAGTCTCTACGGAGAATGAGAGGGAGCTCGGAGCGGATAGAGCCGCAGATTCGGTTCGCGGAGGGAGGGGAGAGGCTGGGAAGTCTGCTAAGGGAGAAAGTGTCCTTGGTCGGGGGAGGACTGGCGGAAAAAAATTGCGCGGCTCCCATAACATCGCAAAAAGAACTCTCTCACACAGAGCAGAAGGGGAAGTCAGCGACGACGGATGCTGACCGGACGGGCGCGTTTGGAAAATGGAGCTCCCTCAAGTCATCAGAAGTTTTTTCAGAATATTTCCACAGAAAATCGATAAATATCTTCAAAAAAATACTCTACACATCAATTTGTCAAGTATTTTCGCGGAATAATCCAGGAATATACTAAGGGATTCTCAATATTTGCCGCGTCGCAAGTGCGTTTCCTATGTACCGGTAAACCAAATTCACCAAACCAGTTAGAAATAAAATAATTTTTGTGCGGATGCATTTTTTTGTTGCATGGGTTGTACATAGTTTATGATAGGAGAAACTTACAACGGCAAATGATAGCATTGATTATAAACGCTTCGATACACAAAATAAATATTTATTTCCAATTTTTCTATCATTTTGTCGATTTGTTTCACTTCAAGTAATTTTTAGTTTTTTTTAATTGCAAGAAGTATTTTTTTAAACACCACTTTTCATTTATTTTTTCGTTATCATTTTTTTCTTATATTTTGGGCATAATTCAACACAAACTAATGCAAAATTTGATAATATTTCAGGAAATACTCTATTTATAAAATATTCCGGAAACCATTTTCCGACTAAGGATTATATTGTCTACTTTATGTAAAATTGTGCTTAAAGAGGAGTTGAGAGGGAAAAATTAAATCAAAGTTTGAAAAGAAGCACCATGCATATGCAAGATTTACTTTTTTATAGTGATATTTTCGACTCTATATTTTATAATTTATTTCACTTAAAGAGGAGTTAAAAGGAAAAATGAAATAATATTTTTATCAAAGAAAGTATCGTGGATATACAAAATGATTGCTTGTGTTTTCTTGGTTATATTATAATAATATAGTTGTGATAAAAGATCCGACATGGACAATGTAATACAATTTTATTATTATTTAATCAATCAAAATTATTTTCTTTGAATCAAGGTCGTTGCCTGAAAAAAAAATCTTAATGGGGCAGGGGAAAGAGATCATTTGGAGGGGGAACATCACAGTCCGTATATCTTCAGAATTTCGGGGAGTTGAACTCCCAGACCCCTCTCCGTTTGTTAACGTCTATCAATGTATAGTTCTTGGTGATACATAACTTGCTTACATTCGCCAGCTCGTCATTTTAATGCGGCCTCATTTATGTTCATCATTCACTTGAATAACCCTTTCGATATTTGATGCAGTAAGAAGATCACGACCCACGCGAAGCTAATCCTCTGAGAGTGGTCGAATGTGAAACTAAAATCCTCGAGAATCCGTTAATTCAAGGACGATTGCTTTTGGAGTGCATGGACTAACGATGGTCATGAATGGTTTGCCCTTCATAACCGTTCATGAATCAATGATTCAATTTAACTCAGCGATTACTTCGCCCCCATGCGTCGAATAAAACGATTAAAAATCATCCATTACGCTACATTTAGCGGCAGCTGTGCATCGGGGTCGTGAATTTTCGACTGGCGGCGTATTACTAAAAGTGTTGCACATAAAACGATTTGATGAATGGATGCGAGAAAGATTGAAAGTGGTAGATAGGAAAAAGTAACCAGTGAGGATGAGTTGAGGAATAATTAAGTATTCATTCAATTATAGAGGAAGTGACGGGAAAGTAAAAGAAAAAGGAAAACACAAGAGTTTCCATTCAAATTCATCCAAGCCACTTCTAAAAGGGCACGGATAACATCGTAAAATAATTCTACGTTTTACGGATTTACGAGTAACTTACAAATTTGCTACTTTTAATTTCATGAGTTAATGTTTCATGAAGTTTCAGCCATTAACAAAATACGACAGAAGAGATGGAAGAGTCAATTTTCAACGTTCTATAATTTGGACAGTAATCACGCTAAAATGGTGAAAATTAAGCCTTGAAGTTATTTCTAGTTAATGCCACTAATTAGTCTGAAATATAAGTTCAACTTCATTTAGAAGACGTAATATAAATTTCACAACCGTTTAAAAATCACAGAATATTGTCAACCTTGACAGGTTTTTTTTTTACAGTTAATGAAATATTTTACGAAGAAAAGTAAGCTTATTTCGTAAAACAAGGATGTTTCAGCCGCAAAATATTTGTCATTGCCTCCTTATTATAGCACTACATAAAACATGAACTAAATGTTAGAAGTATGAAAGAAATTTTTTTGGGCCATATTATTAATGGGATAAACGAATCAAAAATTACATTAGAGAGATAATTTGAAAAATAAAATACGAGACGAACAAGAAAAATTTAATTTGGGTATGAGAAGTCAGAAACTGCTTACGAGGCGACAAAAGAGAAAGTCCGGGACAGAAACGTATGGAAACAGAGATGGTGTACGGGACATATCAGCCAGTGAAACTACAGACGACGCTGGTGGTTCAGAGCAAAAATGATCCGCGAACACTTTCCGAGGATCAGAAAGAGTAACCAAGAAACATACGAACTCAAAGGAACGGTAGCCATTAATTACGGTCAATTCAAGTAAATAGATTAATTAAAATCAACATTAGAATATAATAGAAATTTAAATCTATTATTCATGGACAAGTGTGTCCCCTAGGAACATACTCTATTATCAATATATAAGAGTCAAAAAATATTACATACAATATGAAGGGCCACATTATGCATCGATATGTGACATAATAATTGACAGAATATAACAAAATATTCATCAGCAAGGCAAACGCATGAATGCCCTGAAAAACATCTGGCATTATTAAGTTCACTTACAATATTTAATTTGCATGTATCAATATTTCACTGTATTTCTTGTTGAATTGACTTGCTTTTTCAGATTTTTTACACCGTCTGAAATTCATTCCATGCTTCGCAAGAGGTGACACGGAAAGACGGATGTTCAATAGTGTGGTACGTAAAGTTCTTCCATGCGGCGTGTTAGACGTTTATTTGTATTAGCGTTAACATAAGTCATATTCATCGAGAGAAATGTGTAAAAAAAAATCAATCAACCGACGAAACCTTGTGGGTTATATGACATTATCAACCGAGAAGCACCTATCACAACAGTTATCAAGCCTCCAGAAATCGCCATGAAAATATCAGAGCTGAAGAAAAAAGGGCCGTAATGAAAATTACGCGGTCAAAGTGTGGCGAATTAGGGTGACGAATGCAAAGCTGAGGAAACGGGCATTAAGGTCACTGACTGCGTGACTCACCGTATGAGCACTCGATTACGAAACTCGGGTCTACCGCTCGGATTGGCCCCAATTTTTGCTGCGGATAACGCTAAGAGACTGCGAACTTAAGCAGAATCAATATAAATCGCTGTGCAATTACTAGATCTATCAAAGAATAATAGTAATCTTAGCTAGGAGGAGCTACTGTGGATCAGATTATAAAAAATAAGAGAAAAACTGTAGAACAGATCGATAAAAGACTACATCAGAAGTGTTAAGACTTAGAAATAGGTAAGTTGACTGGTAATATAGCCTACTAAATTATGCATTCCTTAATGCATGTTTCTAAATTTTCCAACTATTTCTAACAGTATGTTTTGGATGTTCCAACTTCATAGGTAGTGCAATGTTTATTTTATTTCATATAACAAAAAAAAAACAAAATATTAAACACTTTCCCCGGATTCGTCCTGATTATGAGACTCGGGAACGATGGTACGTATTGTATCTTCAAAATAAACATTAGCACAAAATGCAACACCCAACTAATAATTATTCAGAACGAAAAATTGGCAGCGACGACGTATAGGACTGCCTTCCACCATTTATATTCCATCACCCCCATTATCATTTAGTAGTTGTCTATTATCGCCTGACTCATTGTTTTCTCTCGTCGTCAACATTAATTTTTACAATAGATTACCTTAATAAATACGATAAAGTACATAATGTGTCAGATGTAGTGTACATGACGCGTAGTGTAGGTTAGTGGAAGTAAATTTTGATCTTCTGGTGCATGTTGGTCATGATTCACCCCAAGCAAAACACCTCCGAAGGTGGCTTGCAGAGTAATGTGTATATGTAGCAATCTATGATCAGCTATTGTTTTCATAGAAAGATAGCATCATAATTAAATCGGGTATTGAAACTGGAGAGTTCCTAGGCAGTATTTATCGAGGAATAGATTGTAGAGCATCAGGTTACAGCAAAATTTATAGTATACGTACGGCATAATTATTAGAGCTACCATGAGCCTATAATTGACATGCATGGAGGCCAGGTCACCAGATACGTTCAGACTACACGAGCTCCAGATTATCATGGCCGATGTCAATTTATAGAAACAATAAGAGAGACGAAAACATTTTCCATAGTATTCAGTCTTATTACAAAATGTCTGAAAGGGGATTGCACAAGGCGGAGATGACTGTGAGAAGTCCCACTTACTCAATAAAATATAAAACAGCGAGAAAACCATTACCTAATCATCATTACTAAATAAATTATGGATATTTAATTTAGTTGCTTGCTGCGTACAAGATTGAGAAATAAATGATTACCATCTTCATATTTTTTTAATTCTCGAATTCTTGCCTTTAAAAATGTTGTCCTTCATTATTCATCCACATAATCGCAGGGAAAGACGAGAATGAATAATAAGATCCGACCAACCAGATGACAGCAACGATTGCTTAAATTTACTAGAATATAAAAAAAGCATTATAGTTGCATTTTATGACTAAGACCGCTGCGAGGGTCATTTTCCATCTCTCGCACAAGCATTTTAAATGCGAAGTAGCAAATATAAAAAACAATCCTAGCGGCCATAAAACACAACGTGGCACAAAGTAATCTTCTATCCACAGCAAAGCTATTCAGAAAATTCAATTGCATTAACTCGAAGTTTATGTGCACAAAAATGCATTAAAAATTCTAGTTCTCTAATTCACCATTACGTTCGGCTGGCGTACCATACTAGACCGCCTAATAAATGTCCATCATTATTTCAACCAATATCATTCACGGCTCTGTATTTGACTCTAATAAATGTGTTCTACAGTAAAGAGGGATTTGCGATCATCAGGGACTCTATGACTTCGATATGTTCGCGTTAGCTTCGACCCACGAAAATCACGTAATTTCGACACCAGGGCCTCGGAATGTTCACGGAATGCAGTGCAAGAAGTAAAGAAGTCATTTTTACGAGGCTCTGTCACGTTAAGCCCGTAATGAATACCGCTCTAGAACTATCTTTTAAATGCCTACATAAAAAATGAGAGGAGTGAATTAAAAGTTGCATATGAAAATAAAATCTCAATAACTAGCGCAAGGAGAGCATTTGGCAGCAAAAAGCACACGGAAAAAAAATAAAAAACTAAATCGAGAATACACACACAACCCTGTTGATGATCCACCTGACTTTTTCAACACCGTTATTCCATTTCCCTGATCGACGATGCGGAACATGCGAGACATAATGCTCTCTATTCATGAAACTCGGCAATTCAACGGGCCACGATCCAACATCTGCCTCCGAGGAAGCTGTGGGAACGGCAGCTGGCAAATTAGGCAGAGCCCGGTCGACTCGGAGTCAACAGGCGTCAAAATGTTTATCTTCCGATTTGACACGCTACGTCATTCCGTGCGGAATAAATAACTTCACACACTTTGATCCACCCTTGTATTGAACGCAGCAAAATGGAAAGAGCCGATACGAAAACCAAGAAGCAATTGCTTTTGTTTTCAGAGTATATTAGGAGAGAGAAATTCAACGTGGAAAATTACGGGTGATTAGTATTAATAGTGATTAGTAATGTTACGAAACAATGGCGTAACTAGGGCTTGGCTTTGTGGGGGAAGGATTACATAGATTAACACACCACACTGAGTGGTAACACATGAAATTAAAAATAAACATGTTAGAGTACATTGAGTATGCAAATTAACTTCTAATTTTAATAAGTCAGAGAGACAAAATTAAAGTATTTCAAACAAGTAGGATAACTGTGATATTTCATTTTTTGGGTTCCGAGGGGGTGGGTTCTATCGTTGAATCTAGGTGGCGTTAGTTATATCCTCTTCGTATTCACCTACAGTTACGTCACTGTTCCATATGACAATATTCTTGATAATGGTCCACTCCTTTCACAGGGACAATTTCAAAGTGGTACCGTAAGTTTTGAATGTTTGAGAGAAGACACCACTTCCTCTAAATCGGTACATACTTCGTAATTTTTCGTGAAGTATCTAATTCGCATAAAGTATATGCATCTGCACGTGCCTGTTTCTCACATGCAAAAAAAATTGCATCACAGAAAATACCGAGAGAAAAAAAATTCAATTCGAGGTACAGGAAAATGTTCAAAAAAATCTACTTTATATGCTCTGAACATTCCAAGGTGATACCATAACTTTTAAACGACTGATGCGTCACGAAAATATACCAGTAGAACCATAGGGAAGCGTCCAATCCTCAACCAATAGATGTGATAGTTCCAACATCGAAGAAGCGTACCACCGCTAATCACTAACATGCACCAATGACGTCACTTTTTTCTAATGTCTTTTTTATGCAGTGATAAGACTTATATTACGCATTGATAAGATATGCATGACGGAAAGTCTCGCCTAATTCTCATCCCTATATTTAAAGTCATGCGTAAGTCTGCCCACTAATTAATTCTGCATTTAAAAACCATTACGCACACAGTGGATGACAGCGTTAAAAATAACGTGATTTCCCAGTACTATAAATTGAGTTCATAGTAGTATAAAATGAGTTCATAGTAGTAATCTTTGAATGGGTGCGACTGTTTCCTATTCATTAGAGGCACGCGCCTATCGGCCATCAGCTTCACCACGAAGAGAATCATCACCTCTATCTCGAGTACAATTTTTTAAGGCAGTTAACAGACGTAAAACTTTCCAAATACAGATGCTGACAATTGACAAGGGGATACTCATTTTACCAGAAAAATTTTAAGGTGGAAATATAGACAAATTACGATCGATTGAAGAAGAGTGATACGCCCTCTTAAGGAATTGACAAATGAGAAGCAAACCGCCGATTAAAACTTAAATGCAATTATTACGTACTTTTTTATGCTTAATTCTGTTCGCGTAGTGATATGATAACATCGTTGGAACTTCAGGGAAGTCTTCCCTCATTCTCGCCCTCAAAAAGCCGAAAAGTGAATAACTGTAAGGCTGTCAACCAATTAAATCTGAATTGAAAGTACATTTACACCGTTGAGGACGACTTTAAAATAACATGACGACATGAATTCCCAGTACCATAAATTGATTTCCCAGTAGCACACAGGCAAGAGAGTGGGTTCCCCTGTTCGCTTAGCAGTATAGGCACGCGTCCGCTTAATATCATGAGGTCAGCGACGATTCTCTTCTTCAGTTAGATTATTACTCATGTTTCAATCAAGGAACTTCCTTCGCCACGGCGTGAGTCAAAACAACATGAAAAAATCCCTCTTGTAAGAGCAATTTAAAAAAATAATTACTCCGCAGATGACACAGCTGAAAACCCTAACTGGGACACATATGACGGATTAGTCAACACACACAATCCCACCGTTCAATACGAGCAGCCGAATAAGGCGCTATTATTATGGAACTAAAACAATACCCCGCAAACAAAAGGAGCCCTTGGCTAGCATAACTAAGAAGCCCACAGGCTGAGTTGATGTCTTCATTTTATAAACACGGCGCTTCCGGGAAGGAAATACTGCTGGAGGACATATGCTCCAATAAGAGGATAATTACTCATAAGTCTATATTGCATTTAATTGTACCCCTAAAACTATTACATTTCTAGTTCCACTTAAGAAAGAGAATTTTTTCCAGGCCTCCATGTATTTCAGACGGAGCGACGTGGAAGTCTAATAATTAAAATATAACTATTCACTGTACTTTTTAGTGGAACCATTAATCACATACTAAAATCAAATTCAACTGAAACTGGTGAAAAATTTTATAGTACACGATTACTGCAAATAATAACCAAATATTGTATCTACAACCCACTAGGTAGTTTATTAAGTCATTAACGCATTTCGACAACGCACTGTAGTCTGATTTGCGCGTTACCAATGTAATTTTTTGAATGAATACCTAAATAAAAGAACAACATGGGGTGTTCATTGCTCTAATTTCCTAGAATTTCCTAGGGGAGAGAATAACTTTCGTTGAAGTGCCGGAAAGCTTTTACCAATATTCATTCGCTCCAAAATCTGGCTAAGCAATTAAATGACACGGTAAATTGAATCTGAAACTATGGCTACGATCAGTGATGCATTATTAACAATGCCCATAACATATTTTACGTCCAGATAACATATTTTTTTTACTTTAGAGCATGAGAAAGATGTATCCTTTCTTTTCAAGGTAAATTACGATTCAGACTCATTTCTAGCCCAAGCCGCGTTGGAGGACCTTCCAGCATAGTCATTCACTAATTCATAAATAGTTTCCGTCGGGGTGAAAGATAGCGGCAAAGAAGCCCACTAGACTACTTTACATACCGGCTTCCGAAAGATGGAACGTAACGCTCGATAATTAACACAACAACCCTTCGTGACTAGGAACCCTTACGAGGAGGAAGGGACAGCTCCTTCAGATTCCACCCATTGACTTCCGGAACGCGACGATTTGGAATGTTTTGAAGGTAAGCCCGTAGAGGGTTGTGAAGGTAATTATTTCACCCCTAAACCATCGGATGTAAATCGAAGGGTTGGCGTATTTTAAACGGCACCAACAGAGTGATGCGTCATATAAGAGAGCTTGGTCACGAATAGCGTAGGCGGTAGAAGAGAAATATGACGTACACAATGCCCTAGCAACACTCACAGGAAGTAGGCACACCAAAATTTAAATCACGCAGCACTTTGAAGGTTTGAGACAGAGAAATAAATACTATATAAATGGTTGAAGACATTTCACTCCAAATTCATTGTATTTGCTTCAAATCAATTTAAGACTTTTCATGAGATAATCGTGAATTCTTCTTGAGTTTGAAACTCGATAAGAATGTGTATACACGATAAAGTTGACTGTTTTCACATTCGACAATTAATCAATACTAAGATCGACTCATGCAACTGGAAGCCATTGACGGCGAAGAGAGAAATAATCTAAAGAGGATATTCTTGATTGGACACGGTAGCGAAGTTGAAGCTGTTCGACTGTGAAAGCAGTAGAAATCGACGACAGTGAATACATCGCCAGTGACATTTAAAAAAAGTAGTTTTTCCGTTAGGAGGAGTTCGTAAACCATCACCTTCGTTCAGGTTTTCCATGCATTTTTTCCCATTTTAAATGGAATTTATAACCCAGTAAGTTATTTATTCAAAAATAAACCTTCATTACTGAGCTAGTAAGTCTGATGAAGACTGTAGTACAGCTTCGTGAAACTATCGCTTGCTCATTAAAAATAACGGCTCAGTAAATAAAATATTTTAAGAATTTATAAAGACCAGTTTACCATTTACGCACTTATAAAAATTCTCCTTAATTCGTGCAAACTGATGAATTAATGTATGATCTCAGGTTTTCCCGGCGTATCAGTTGCAGAAAAGTTTCTCGGGTTTTCCACCGGTTGATGTCGTCCATGTTCGGAAGATCCCCTGAGGATGATCAGCAAGTCGCGGATCGAAACGTCGGGAGACATGGACGACATCAACCGGTGGAAAACCCGAGAAACTTTTCTGATGAATTAATGGTTATAAAGAAGTAATTAGTAAAAAAATCTAAGAGTCATTATGCGCTTTCGCTAAAACATAGTAACAAATAATAATTCACCGCAGCCATCATCATCAAGCTCAAAAATTAACTATAAAACGGTACCAGAAAACTGATGGCACCTTCTTGACGACTTCAACACACAATCCCCACTCCTTCAGAAATTCCAAGCAATGTGAAATGCCGCGAAGATCCTATGCTTAAGCGGAAAAAAAAGACCATTAAACGATGGGCTGAGATAGGAGTTTATGGCCATCTGATAAAGGAAAGAGGCGTACTAGAGCCTTGTGGAATGACGACAGCCCTGCAGATGCAATAAATATCATACGACAATCTGAAAAACCAAAGAAAAACTACTGGAAAAAATATCTCTATCTCTTGACTGAGCTTCCTGAGCCATAAATCCCCAAGGCGCAAAAAAATATTGATAAATGGAGAATAATATATACATTGGATACGTGATAGGACCACTCCCATGCTTTCCAAGGCCAAAAATTACAT
Organism: Ischnura elegans; assembly: GCF_921293095.1. Classification (NCBI taxonomy): domain Eukaryota; kingdom Metazoa; phylum Arthropoda; class Insecta; order Odonata; family Coenagrionidae; genus Ischnura; species Ischnura elegans. The sequence continues at coordinate 23,810,966 of NC_060257.1, read as the reverse complement.
TAAAAGAAAGATAGCGTCTTGCTGCCAAGATTCCGGATTGAAGATTTAACAAACAAAAGAGCAAACAGTAGGGAAAATGTATTACTTCGGATAAATCAGTGTTAGTAACTGGTTGAATGCCAGTAAAAGCAAATCGCTCGCATTCTTTCTCAAAATTATTACGATTCATCATGATGAAGGAGAGAAAGGTTGGAGGAAAAAAACTGACTTCGCACCGCATTTTGCTTTGTGTAACGTCTTATGAATAAAAAGCCAAAATTTCTAACAAGCCACATTGGATAACGACCGAATTAACACGGCTTCGTTCTGACTTTCCCTCCCGCTTAAAATCGACATTTTTCAGCTAGTCGTGCACGAAAAGTATGCATTCGTAGACATAAGGTATATCAAAGTAAAATATGATATTTACTTTTCATACTAAAACACACTATTAAGAACTATGCGATCTTACAGTAAAATAAGTGTGTCAACAGATATTCACCAATTTTATAATAAAAAATTTTCAGAAAAAGTTTTAGGAGAATTCTTGTCATGAGCTTTCTATGAATTTATTTCAAGACTTATCCTCTTGAATTCGTAACTTATGTAATTTTTCATGCATATTGTGTATTTTATATGCCTTCATATTTATTAATATACTAATACGATTATCATTACTCTTTTTGAAAATGAAAATCGGTCTTATTCCCTTAAATAATTAATTAATTCATCCAAAATTGAGTTACTTGAGAAGTTAGAGTGAACTTTGGAAGCTGACAAGGGGCCGTATTCTGTATTTCGTCGGTACCGCACCGATCGGTTTCCCTTTCAAGCCTACCGACTGGACATCATTCCGTAACGACAACGGTTTCCATACCGACGACGGCTCTTTCAGCGATTCTGTAAGGTCGTCGGTTTCAAACCAGTCGGTACGGTTCCCCCTCCTTCCCAAACAGGAAAAATCCGAATATATCCGAAGTTAGAAGTCATCTAACGCGTCTCCACCAATGAAAGAAGGGTATAAACAAGTGAAGACTCAATGGCACAGTTTGTTGTCGCCATTTTTAATCTTTTTATTTGCGGAAATTACGACTTATTGATACCTTAAGTTAACCGTTATTTGATAAGTTGTTAACAATGCTTATATAATGTGTGGTAGTACTGCTGTACCTACGGAATCGAAGGAAACAATATTACAACATTACAATATAGTTTGTACGTGATGGAGATTTTTGTTGCTGGAATGAATTATTGAAACTATCCTTGAGATCGTAGTTTCTTTTTTTATATATTGGTTCCGTATATTGCTATTTATTCATGATTTGGTAATATAGTTGTCAATAAGTAAGTTCCGTCTAAATGTTATCAACGGAAGGTTATGCCATTGTCATCGTAGCAGACGAAAATCACATACCATCGAACGTGAACGTAGTATTCAAAAGCAAATGTAAATGTTATATTAGAGGAACAAGTTAGGAAATTGTTATAAAAATATGGAGCTGGGTGTAATTAAAAGAAGTGTAATGACGAGGAAGTAAAGAAATTGTGATTGGGTGAAATACATATGTATAAGTTGCGCATTCCAAGTGAGAGAAATTGATAATATAGCGGCAAACCTCATACTTATTAACAAATATCTCCTTTTATCGTCAAGTGAATCTATGGCTGACGATAAAATGAAATATAGTTGCCTATTACAAATGAAAGAAACTGATACCGTTGCGGCAATCTTCAAATTTAAATAAAAAGATCTTATTTCTATGTCGAGAGAAACGCTAAATGATGATTGAGAGAAATAATAGTTGCCTATTCAGAGTGAGATAAAGTGATAACATTGCGGCAAAACTCATATTTAATCAAAATATCTTTTTTATGGCAAAGGAGCAAATAAATGAAGATAGAGTGAAATAAATCCTATTACAAGCAAGTGAAATTGGTAACATAAATGAGAGAAAGTTATTATATGGTGGCAAACCTCATGTTTATTAACCAATATCTTATATTTCTGTCGAGGTAATCAATACAGATGATGACACAGTGAATTATAGAGGCGTATTCGAATGGGCAGAAAAGATAACATTGCAGAAAACCTCATTATTTACTCGGTGATGAGGTAAAAACAAAATAAAACGTACAATGCGCACCGGGGAGTTCATGAAACCCACTAGTCTGTGGCCGTACCGACACCTTTTTGCTGTCGGTACGGCTACCGACGATCTCCCGTCCTCACGTCGGTGCCGCACTGATCGGGTTCGTACAGAATCGCACCACTGCTTGCCGGGAGTCAGTGTGACGTCGCACCCGACGAATCGGTGCCGCACCGATTGGTTTGGAGTTACAGAATACGGCCCAAGGAGTGACAGCTGGACTAGCCTGGCTAATAAACAAGTAGCCTTCCACGATTCGTACCCACGAAATCTATAATGAAATAATTCGAATTGGCCACATGCACATATTCGCCCCGGTAACCCGATACCACGTACAGCTACTTACCGACGTACGAACCGACTTACGACCAAAACTATTTTAAAATATCCCTAAAATTTCTTCTTGAAAACGTGAAAATAGCACGTACATTTCTGCGACGCGTTCATTTCAAGGCATCATTCTCAGCAGCGCTTTCTTCGCCATGTTGTTTTACTTTATTTGTAGCAATGTTATTGTAACATTTAGATTAAAGTAACTTGCGTAAAATGTTAGCACACTTCACAGAGCGAATGTACACCCTAATAAGAACGCAATCAATCAGTAACAATAATCTCATGACTTAAAAAAAAAGGAAATGATTTATCAAAGTTATTGTCATGGACCCCAACGAATTTGTTTCGCAATTCGTCCAACTCATTTCTTAAGCTATGTTATTTTCAATTATGTTTATTTACCTGGTTTATTTTGCGTATTAATCTTATTTAACAATTATTTTTGTAAATGCCATTGGGATGGTACCAGCAAATAATCAATCATTCGTCCATCCAAAATACTTTTAACCGTGACTTGGGAAGTTAGCGTAACCCATGGTAGCTGATATGGAGAAAATGTGAACAAACCAGGCTCAGAAACGCATGTAAAATTCCAGGAATGCTATCCACGAAATCGAGAATGAAATAATTCGAACGGGCCACTTGCACATCGCCGCCGAGGGACGCCGATACCCTGTTGATGCCTGATGAGAGCACTCGCGAGGAGGAGGACGATGCAGTTGTATGCATGTGCAGAGTGCGCGGCGGTGCGCGACAATATTAATTCGCAGAGAAGAGGCGCTAGGAATGCCGAGGAGCCGGATGCGGAGGCGATGGAGCGGAAACAGGGAAAGGCACTTTGCGGTGGAGAAATGAAGATAGCACTCTCACCATAAGGATGCCCACGATGAAGCGACGACGGCTCGTACCTACTGGCCACGTCTAAGCTTCTTCGAACGGTGACTACTGTGATTGATTTTCGAAGGCGAATAATAAAAATAATTATTAACACTATAAAGTTACCACTCCATAACGTCATAAAATTACAGCTTTGGTAACAAAAAAATAAAGGACTTTTAGGTAGCTACGGTGTTTAACACCAGTGTGGAAGCTACCATCCTTAAATTTGAATACAATGCTAGTTATTTGTCCAAAAAATGTTAATTTTTTAACACACATAAATATCTCATTAAAAATGGCACGCGGCAAAAAAACTTATCACGCGAAGTAAATAAAACATTTCAAAAGCAGTAAATTAAAACACATCATGTGAAGGAAATAAAAACATACCATGCGAAGTAAATCAATCACAGTCATTGTCAACCACTTAAATTCATCCGTATAGTCGGCACTGAATTCAATAACTACGAATATAAAAAACAGGGTATAGCTGCTATTTGGCTGAAAAGAAACTTCATCATCATTACTGGTCAAAAATCTTAAGATTGAATTGACGAAGCTCTTCGCTCAATTCCCCTGTCAGCTAATAGCTTGTCTTTTCACACCGACGTACTTCTCTTTCACATCCTTCTTCACTTGTTCCATATATATTTTGTTCGAGGTCTACCTTTTCCGTTCTTGCCATCTACTTGTCCCTCGACGATTGTTTTCATCAAGCCCATATGCCTCAATATATGGTCTAAAAGGTTGTTCCGTCTTTTTGTCTAGGCTTTCATGAGGCTTCTCTTCTCTCCTACTCTATGTGACCTTTATAAGTGCATATGTTAAAGCCCATTAAAATAGTGTTTTGGATAAAATTTGGTTGGGTTCGCTATTAAACATTTTTTTGCATTAAAATGCAAAGGAACAAACCCTGCTAAGGGACGGAACGGGATATAATTTATGTAGTTGTCCTCTTTTCGATTACGATGGAGTGATTATTACAAGTACTATATAAATATATCTCTACGCTACTTGATGATAACCCTTCTTTCCCTAAGTGCAGCCAAGAATTAACGCATCTTTGAGGGAGTATCGACAATAAGATTGCGAAATCTCACCCATTTAGAGATCGTTTCAGGCAATTATAATCCCACATTTTCATACAGCCTTGATGATTTAATGTAATTAAAAATCCAGAATATTGAATAAACATCGAAAAGACTGATTACCAAGAAAAACTGTTTTAACGGCAACGGCAAAGTGCGTCAAAAATGTTTGCGTGGCCATACCTCAGTAACTAAGGAGTTAATAATTAAGTAAATACGCTACTCCATGTTTATGGACAAAATTTCTTCAAATTGTCTCCCCTACCACCACCTAAAGTATGCAGATTCCTCCTGAAACACCCTGGATATTGAGGATCGAAGATAGCAAATTTTAGATGGAAGAGTTTCAATCAGACAGTTGATTAAAATTCATCATAATCGAAGGTTAATGATAGTGCCAACGATGAGCATCGAGAATATAAGACAATCCGAAGAAAAGCATGATCAAAATAAGCCGAGCGAGTGCATAGTTACTGAATTATGGTGCTAGTAAATGTTAATCTTCGTACATTAGGCGTTACAATGACCTAGTTATATCTCGTCATATTCAATTACGTAAGGTTTCTAGGCCGATACTAATTTATTCAATACGAGCATTACAACGCAAGGAACGTAGAAGATGGAATGATAAACTAGTCATAATTTCGTTAGCTATACGACAAGATTAAAATGAGCCTAGGATGGCCAGGTGAAATTTCCGGGGATGAATAGGCATGGCAGTAAAGCCATGCGGGGCTGATTTAATTAGAGATTTATACTATTATGTGAATGGGTACGTGTCGTAAGAAGTCCGCCGCCACATATGAATACATCGGATACAAAAATAAATTCATCATAACAACTAATCATTTACAAATGCTAATTTCTCAATGACATCGAATGTGTTTCATTATTCATCAAAAAGAAACCACCCTTGGCAGTCCAGCTGTTTAAAATATTGTGTAACTAGCAATTTAATTTAATTTAAAGTAACTAGAAAAATAATATCCAGAAATCGTTCTTCAAAATTCATGTGTACGAAAGAAATAAAAAGAAAATGAAAATAGATTACGACCAACGAATCATCACTATTTCCGCTCAATCGCACAGAACACAGCGGGAAGAGAGTTTCCCACATAAAGCTGCCAAATCACAGGTTCCCGCAAGTATCGCATGCGGTGGGATGCCGAGTTCTAGCATTCCTCAAAGAAGAAAAATCACCTCGCCCATGGGGTATAGGTTGCCCACTGATCTAAAACTCACACGGATACAATTGGCAGCGAGTTCTCCCCAGAGGCTTGCCAATTAACTGTTGCATTAACCTCAAGAGATGGGGGGAAAGAGTAAGGAAGGCATTCACCGCGGATTGAAAATCGCTCCACAGAACAAAGATCCTCCTCCAGTGCCAACTCAGGCGTTCCGTTATGAGTAAAATCACGGGAATCCATTCACTCCTAACCACAACAGTGGGATTTGATTTGATAAGCGGGCAGACAACCTCCGCGGAATGCGTCGCCACTATCCATCACGATATGCACATCCCTTTCCGTAGCTAAAAGAGGACGACCATGCTTCCCGCTGACGCTAAAGCAATTTTGAAATGCAACCTGCAGCCATGATAACGTTTCCATCTCTTGAATTAATGATCATATATGTACATACACATCCACAGCGAGGAAAACAGTTAAAACGTGAATTTACTCGAGGATGTAGCACAGCGACGAAAACAGTCGCGTGAAGTATGATCTCGTCGTTTATCGGCGAATGATCGATAGATATATTTATTGTTCCGGGAAAACTCCATTAGAACAAAAATAATAATACATTACATAAATAAATGTAACTTTTCTAGCAAATTAAATACAAGATAGATGATTACCATGATGACAAACTGAATTTTTTTATTGCTACGCATAATACTATTCCATTTCATGACATAACCAAGCATAGTAAATGCATGAAGTCTAAGTAATAGCAATGCAAATGGAGGTATGCACCAAGCCGGACTTGATACAGACACAAACAAAAGTCACGTATTCTAAACTAAACAAGTTTTAAAAAATCTCCTGGAAAAAAATATGAACCATAATAACCAGAACACACATTTGAAAAAAGAGAAACTTATGCTATTATATTAAATAATTATAATATTTTTGTTTAAAAGTTTTAACATACATGCAATTTTTAACATCAGTTGGCATTTTATTCCTAATATGACAAACAGTAACAAGAAAAGATTTACTATTAACAGGAGTGCGATTCCCAGGGAAATATAGCATATCAGGATCAGACCTAGTGTACATTGTTGAGACAGAGGGAAAACTAAGGAACAAATCGTAGTGATTTGTTTTTAAATACAACAAATAAAAAGGTGGATGTCTTGAATGAAACACAAAGGGATGATGTCTTGTTGTTGAACTCGGCCTACCCACCGGGTGAAATTCTCCATTGATGCCGACGTTGCGAAATTCAATCGAAAAAAATTATCAGCAGCTACGTGATATTCACCGTGGGCCTATATACTCATTCTGGCCAGATGTCAAGTCACGTCACTCACCCTGAAGAAGAAAACCGACTCGGTTTTCGAAACGTCAACATCAATAGAGACTTTCACCCGGTGGACAGCCCGAGTTCAAATACAGAACAGTCGAGTAAAATTGTAAAGTTGGCTAAGTTTTTCATAACAGCATGAAACGATTTCACCTAGTCACACCAATTAATTTCACAGTAAGGGATTTACGCACGCATGCTATGAAGGTTTTCACAAAACTGTTCACATGAGATTAATAGAGAAAATTCTAAACACGCGACCGTACATTCCACACCGTAACTTTATTTGCTGTTCATTGTGTGGCAAATATTAATTTAATTGCTTTATATTATATAATTTTAATATGTATATGTTGTAATAGAATTTGGTACTGTTCTCATGCAAATTTAATGAATAAAACGCAACTATTTCGTTTCAATCTCGCCATTTTCCGTGGAAGTAGTTGGCTCTTTTAAGATTATGACGGTAAATCCGCTCCTCAACATAAGGAGAATGAACTTGATTTTAAAATATTTTCATCGAACTTCGTATAAGGGCATGAGGAAGAATGAGAGATTGGAACGTGAATTGGATCGGCCGCAACGCAGAGATAGCAGGAAACGAAACTACTCCAACAGTACGTGCCGTGAGGTTCATGATAGAAGGAAAGCAGCTCCCGCCAGAATCACAATCTGTGAAGCGCATTACGCGTTATGTACTTTACGGAATAAGAATGAACGCAGCACATGGAACGAATTTATATCGCTTATATAATCAACTTATCACGAGGAAAAAAGGAAGGCACAAAGCGACAAAAAATTTGCAGAACTTGGGAAAGCCAGCAACAGCAACAAATACGGACGGAGAAGGAATTGCAAATACCATTTGGACTTCAGAGAAGTACACGAGGAAATGATTGTGGGAAAAGGAGAGTGACAAGATTTTGAATTTCATAATGCTTGAATGAAAAAAATACAATCAACACTACACGGCAAAGACAATTGCCACCACACAAAATAAAAATTTAACTGCTTTGCTATGACAATTGCCCATAACAATTTAGTATAAATATACCATTTAGGTTTTAAATTACCCCCTGCCACATATCCTTGAGGTAGTTCGCAGGTTATTACGCTTATTGAGATAATCTTCCACAGTAAATTGTGACATTTGTCACTGCATATAGTCCAAGGCAAAAATAATTCAACGACCAAGCCTGATGGTAATGTTAACTTAGTTATGTGTCACATAAGTTTCAATCAAGCTAAATGGTTACGGCACTTACTGCGTCAGTATCATGAATAACTCTTGTTACCCCTGCTACTAGGGCGTCACAGAGTATTCGATACTGGCGCAGTTAGAGCTGAAACCGGTCGGATTAATAAAAATTTGTGTGGGATATTATAAAGTTCGAAGAATGATGAAGGTAATATGGATCGATGGAGTACTGAGTGCTAAGAAGGGTGGGAGAAAGAGAAGTTTTCTGAAAACCCATAAGTAAGGAACGCGACAACTAAGTAGACCACATCATGACACATGATCACCTCATGAAAACAATTGTTGAAGGACAGGTGGATAAGAGTAGGGGCAAGGGATGGCACCGAATGAGTTACATTAGACAGGTTATTGAGGATGTAAAAGAAGTGAAAGAGAAGTAATTCGTCGCTATGAAAAGGCTGGCATATAGGAGAGCTACGTCAAATCAATCTTTGTAGACTGACTGATGATGACGAAACATTCTAATGAGAACATGAGCAAGCGCAGCCTTTGTTACGTTGATATGGAGATAACAGAGGTTGCGTTATGAACCATAATAGGCCCTGTGCACAGAAATTTTCGTCACCACATGTGGCAGTTACATTGGTCAGGTTATTAAGGATGTAAAAGAGAAGAAATACGTTACTATGGAAACGCTAGCAGATATCAGAACGGAATGGAGAGCTGCGTCACACCAATCTTAGGATTTCCGACTTTTGACGATAATTATGAAGTTATTACCAGAATTGCTCGGCAAAATTCCACCAAGAAGAGCTAGAAACAATTGGAAGAAGCCTGCATCAGATGTACGGATCTAAGGGAACCTTATACGACGCCATGGGCAACCCTTCCAAAAACTGAAAACAGTTTAAGGGTCGATCGGCTTGCAGCGGCAGGGTGGAAGGCAAACTTGGGATGGGTAAGGGGGAGGAAAAGTGGCGGATAATGAGGGGTGGTAGCTGCGTCGGGGTGGGGGAGGGGACGCGATGGAATGCGGAGAATGAAAGGGGTTGGGGGAGGGAGGGGTGGAAACGTGAATTAAAGGCAAAGAGGGGAAGGAAAGACCTGCGTGGATGGAATGAAGGAAGAGGAAACAGGCTGTCTCCATCATGGAGCGGTCCCCCACGTCGCCGATCCGGGTTCGAATCTATTCGCGGAAACGGGAAGATAAGAATAGTATGCTCTTGAATTTTCATAAATTTAACAAATGTTAGGTGGCCGAGGGAGAGGAAGGAAGAGAATAGGATCTTTAGAAGAATGAAAGGGAGTGGGTATTATTGTGAATTGCGGAGGGTAATACATGAAGGATGAAGAGGGGACCAGAATACTTCTTAAGTACTCCATAAAAACCTACCTTACTCGGTAGAATACTTAAATTTGAAGTATGCTTTCTACGGAAGTGAGGCTTGGACAATGACAGCAGCAGAGAAATCAAGGTTAGAGGCCTTCGAAATATGGTGTTACAGAATAATCATGAGGATTAATTGGATCAACCGATTAAGTGATGAGGGAGTCCAATGCATAGTGGGAGTGAAAAAAAGCCTCGTGAAAACCTTGATAAGAAGACGGAACAACGTAAAATTGGACATATTTTGAGACATGATGGCCTGATGATGACGATCGTCGAGGAACACGTGCATGGCCTACCTGGTGAATAACTTATCAACACACAAATGCGTCTAAAGCCTGAATCACACGATCATTCTTTTCGTCTCGAAAGTGATCACTATCGCGATCACTTTTCCCGTCGCGAAAAGCGATCGCTCAAGTGCTCATTTTTCAGAATCACACGGTCACTCCCGCCGTCGCTTTTCGCATCATTTCCGATATCACAGCTCGTTGTCATAGGACCCGCATCACGAATATATATAGCGTGTTTGTTTATCTATGTAGTTCCCACGATTGTCAAACGTTGCGCTGCAATCGCTCCATACGGGCATGCGTTCCGATTGGCTGATATGGGGTTTTAGTGATGGTTTTAGCGACGGAAAAAGCGACCGGACTAGTGATGAAAAATAGCGGTGGGAATCCTCATCGCGATCGCGAAAGCGAAAAACAATTGCCGGCGACGATCATTTCGCCTAGTGATCGCGATAGTGATCACTTTCGCGACGAAAAAAAATGATCGTGTGATTCAGGCTTAATCAACCCACGAGGATAAAATACCACCCAGTATCGGACGACTGTGACTCACAACAGGCAATGAAGCATATGCTGAGTGCGAGCGTACTGATAAGCTTATTCGCGGAAAACATTATGGGCCGGTTTTATTATATCTAGTAAACTTTATCGCAACGTGGTATAGCCATAACTTTATTTGGAGAATATTAGTAAGTTTCAATAATTAAAAGTAGCTCAGAATAACGTTTGGTCAAACCCGTGATTTCTATCGGAAGGATTCGCAAACTCCCGTTTTTATACCCCGTAAAATTTTAACTTGACATCATCAAACCGGACATGAATAAAGAGGCAGCTGGAGAAGGTTATACGAAATAAAAAGGAGGACCAGACCGCGTAATATATTTTACGGAAGAAAAAAATCTACTGAAAAGTGCGCAGGCATGTTCTTTTGTTAATTACGCGGAATCCGGCATCATTATACCCAAAAATCGAAAACAATAAGTATAAGAAATGGTTTGCGACACGGTAAGTTGCAAAATCTAAATATTGTTTCAATGAGGCATTGAACTAATAAAATTAGTGGAAAATTGCGAAACATCTAAATTACACTGCAGAAGTAATGAGAATACCTGATGACGAAAAGTTAGATAAAGAAACAATGAGAGAGGCGATGAGAAATGGCCAGTTGCTGCGAAACGCCTTTTAAGTCATCACTACTACTGCTTGGCAAGAGCAGTTTGCCCGAAATATTGAAAATAAATTATGCTGACATGTGTGCATTTGTATAAACGTCAAGCTAAGAAGTCCCCTCGTTTACGTAGGGATTTGTGGCGAACCAGATACAGATAACCTCCGAAAGCCTCGATCGCTATCGATTTGCTTCATAAGAAGAGGGCGTATTGTACGTATTCAAGCAAATGGACACGCCCACGTGACAGTAAACGCGGATTCAAGGTCGCGAACCTCCCAAGCTATAGCGATAGGTGCCTCATGTCATTTTCATGCTTCGAATGATGTGGGTATTAGCCCAAATATATTTTTATTCCACCGAGGATTTCGTGTCGCAAATCAGTGGCGTAACTAGGAATATGCTTTGGGGGATGGATGGGGGGATTTGAGGGGATGAGGGGAGCTAGTGTGGGCTACCCCCTCAGGAAACGGGGATTTCAGGAAAATATTTGAAAAATAACACGCCTGAAAATGCATTTTACATCATTTTGGCACTTAAAATTTAACTTTTAGCAGATGCAGTTATTATATATCAAATCCAGACAAAATTTTCATAAACTTTTTTGATTTCTCAGTGGCTTTGGGGGGGATACATCTCCCCATCCCAATAGTTACGCTACTGTCGCAAACCATATATTATGATTATTACTTGTTTAGCCGGGCTGCGTATGGTTAACTAAATAAATCGGCTCTCTCTCGCTCTCGGAAAAACAGGTCACTTTTCCGCTGCTGCTGAAAATCGTGTGCATCACCGTGGAAACAGATTAAAATGCCCCCGAAATGGACATAGTACTCGGTAACACTTCCTGTGTCCGTCTGTCCGCACGTGGTCACCGCTGGTCTTCCGGAGAACTCAATTCATTTCAATATATTATACGTAAATTGTTTAACATTCATATTCTCCTGATTTTACATTTAAATCCATTTCTGCTGAAAGTGTGATTTACTTCTGTCGCATGGTACCACTACATCTACGTGGTACTATGCAATCCACCAACAGGGCGTGTGGCACGGGGTGATTTCACGCTAACCATACAACACTCACCCTAGCCTTAATCAGAAACGCGCGCGCTTGCCGGGCACAGGCTAAGCACGCAGTATAACGACACGCGGTCGAATCAGATATTAGGAGAGTTCTACGATCATACAACAATGAAAAAAGAATTATTACTTAGCAATAGAAAACAAAAAAATAGCGCAGTACTTCATGAATGAGTTATAACATATCAAAAAATGCATGCAAGTAGTATCGACAAATATAGTCATTATTAACTATACCTGCAGAGCCTATTTCGCCTAGTCCGAGTCAAGATATCCTAGAGCTAATCTTTTCAGGTATTATGGTCCCATATTGTACGCGAAAGAAACGACATCTTAAATCTATGCATTCTATTTTCCTAATCTCATCCTTGTGATCGTTTCTACCATATCAACTAGGCTCTCTCAAAATATCTTGAACATCAGACAAGATAAAAAGGACGAGGTGTTTCCCATGCGAGGGTGGGACGAAGTGGATGACTTAGACAAGAGGAAGAAGAAGAAGCGTGGAGGAAAGAGGGTGGTGAATGTGGGCGTGGCAGCTGCGCGGACTCGTCACTCCTCGTGTGGAAGACGCTATATCGCCCCCTCTACACTCCCGACGCACAGCACTCGAGATGAGCACGTGGAGCCGAGAGAAACGGCCCCCGCCCCTCCCCACACATCACATCCACTTTGGTATACCCCGAAACACACCGAATCCATGAACGGAGGAGAGGCGAAGTCTACATCCACGTATAATACAAAAGAGAATCCTCAAGTCGGCTTCGGAAATTTGTTGTAAACCACCGCGCATTTAAATGGGTTTACAAAATTCGCCACTCGCGTCGCTGACGGACAAATTGATCCGAGTTTCATGGGGAAATAAGGTATAATCAGCGGTTTTAACCGAGATTTAAATACAACATGACGTGATCTATAAAATTCGCAAAATTCCAAAGATAATCCTCGCAATTACAAACATTTTACTGCAAAAAAAATATTGGAAAAAAGTGAATCGCATTGCATTCATCACCGCGCCGCGGACATTTTTGAAAACCGATTAAAATGCGACCGAAGTGGCAACAGAAATCAGCCTTCTATGAGATGGAATTGGGCCTCCTCCATGCAGTCCCCTTGTCTACGTCCATCACCGATGGTTTAGAGCAGGCAGGGTTGGCAAGTGAAACGAAACGAAAATGTTTCGTTTCGACCAGGAGGGAAACGAAAATAAGAGTCCTAGGTTTAGTCGTTTTTATCTTTCAATGTTAATAATATATCGTCCTTAAAAATCCAGAGCAATAAATAAAATGTCGAATAGGCTGGATAACCTGGATGTTTTCATGGTGACTGCAAAGTATATCCAAAAAATGTTTGCGTTGCCATGGCTCGGTAACTAAGGAGTTGCGACCCCATATTTATGGAACCATAATTGCCAAAAATCGTCACCCCCATCACCTCCTTACGTGATGCGGATTCCTCCTTAATTTGATGCCAATCAATTAACTATCGCGGTCATAAAACGCTAATGAAAAAATCGCTTATCTAACAAACCAAGGTTCTAACACGAAAGACAAGGGTTTTAGGACGCAGGAAAGAGAGTGTATTGATAAAAAAAAGACAAGCGGAGAAGGGGAAGGGTATCCTTTAAAAAACACCAATAGTAATCCTCGACGCCCACGGTTTGAGTTAAGGGGATAAAAGGGCTTAAGGAGTTGCGGCGTCGTCCCCTATGCATACGAAGACACGTGGCCCATCCAATCAATTGGCAGTCAGCCCTCCAGGACACCACTTATGCGGGACGGATTCAGAGAAGAAAATAAATAATAAGAAAGGCAGAGGACGGCGTCATAAAAATTAATGAGTAGAACTGAATGGGGGAGGAATTGCATGCACACCGTACGCATATTAAATTACTTAACGCCAGAACGTGATTCAATGAAGTTCCTCTGAAGGGCATATCTGCGTCTATAATGCGGCATGCTGAGGATTAAGAGGAATCGTGGTAGCACAGTGGGTAGAGAACTTGGCTTATAATCGAAGGGTCCCCGGTTCAAATCCCACCTGAAGACATCGCACATCACAGAACGAAAATTCTCGTACAGATCGAGGAGGAAATAGCTTCCGAGGAAATGCGTAAAAAATCACACGCCCACGGCTTACTATGGGTAAATCTCTACCCTCACCTACCCCAACCAACACTAAGGTTGAATCAATGAGTGTGTAAGTAACTACCTAAAATTTTCCACCGAACTCCTGAGAATAATGCTGTGAATAAAGAATTAACTTAAAGCGCCAATGAATTGATTCATACTACGATGTAACTCATTAAATTTAGTCGTAAGCTCCTTCAATGAAACTGGCCTCGGTCATTATTACGTCAATAGAATATACACCACGGTTAAATCTGTAAATATTCCCGTTTGCAACGCGAAATAAATATCTAGTAGTGATTTTTCAGTAGAAGAGAATTTTTAAATTTATTTGAGAACAAATATTTCTCTTGCAATTAAAAAACAACTGATACGTAACTATAAGAATGACTGTTTCTATTCGTTACTATGCCAGTGAAAATCTAGGTAGAGCTTTCTTCTAATAAATTAATCAAAAAGGCCCAACATATTCAAACGAACTATCAGGCTAGAAAGCTACGGAAAAAGGTTAGACCCGTTCCAAAAACAAGAGCCCAACAATGTCAAGAAACACCTCCAGGTTTTTTTTCATTACGAACAAAACTCTGAGAACTGACCACGACTCGAAAAGGCTGTAAAACTGACCACATCGGAAACAGTCCGGCGGATGCAGAGGTCAACATATACCCTTGAGCCTTGGCATCTAATCACCCACGCGGAGGACGTTCTTGTCTTCTGGCAATGGATTTACAGTGGTTGATTACACGGTACGGGATGGACGCAGTCGGGGCCACTTTAAACCCATACTATCTCAACTACTTTATGCGAGACCTCAGATACCCATGTGAAAGCAATTACGCAGGAATATGCGTCGCTTACGGTCCTCAAAAGAAGACTGGCATATCAATATGAGAGCGAAATGGACGATATATTATTATCGCCTGGATACCGGATGAGAAATTTGTAGAACTCTCTTCGACAAATTCATTAATGCACTAAAGTCCAATTATTTTAATCGCATATTAAGCAGTGTAAATATAAATTTCAGGAAAAGGTAAAGATAATTTAGCAGGTTAAATAATAAAATAAATGCTATTGTTATAAATTTTGATACTGATCGTGGAAAATGAAATACCGCATACAGTAAATATAGGCGCATGCCCGTGTACACACTGAGATAATTATATTCTTTAATAATGCGAACTGTGGTGATTTGACACAGAAATTCAATTTATTTAAAAGTTTATCTATGTACATGCAGGATTCCCAGTTTTGTTTCTTGAAAAGATGTTTAAAATTGACTATAAATCCTTTTCAAAATGGCTGATTCAACATATTCATAAAAAATGCATCTATTCTCCAATAGGAAGTCACAGCATCGAAAATCGAGCTGAGGTAAACAATTAAACGCATTTAATTATTCGTATGACGTATCATCTTACAGTCCTACGATGAATTAACAAAAATACTGATGTAACGATTGGTAACATACATAATATTATTTATTTTAGATAGTTTTTAAATAAAGAATGCTGACAAAAGTTTATTGACATCATGATAATAACTCACCTTAAATTCCTCTTTTCTAAGATTTGTGAAAGTGGAGGGTACACCAAGGATAATAACTAGCATAAATTATTAATCATTTTATTACGATAGGGCAGTGGTTCATTAAAAAAACCAGGATTGATGTACGCAGGTCATTCGCTCAAACATCAGTGAGCATGCAGGCATGCCGCAGAGAAAAATTCACAATCCATCACGAAAGAGAATAGGCAGTTGACTGAAAGGTAATGTATCTAGTTTCAACATGATATCCACTGATCCCTCCTTTTCTCGCTTCTCGGTTTTGGATTCAGTTTGCGAAACCACTCGAAAGAGTGAATTAGGGTTAGATAATCTTAAGAATACAGGTCCGCAGGGGAGGGAATATAGATATCCTCAGACTGTATTCGGCAGTGATTGCGCAAATAGCGAGGATGGACGACGCCGAATCTGAACGGAGACGGAGAAATACAAGGGTGCCCTTTGTCACCTATGTATTTCTCGTACAAAAATAAGCAGTAATTATAGCAGGGCCAAGGGAGGAAGGGAAATTTCTCTTAAGACAATTCAACACACTTTTATTTGATTAGGTTTATAATGATTCGATAACAATGCGGTGAAGATGAACGACTCCACGTATGAATAGGACAAGGGTGCGGGTTGTCACCTTCAAATGTCTCCTAAAAATAAGCCGTACAAAATTGATAAAGATTTCAATGAAAGAAAAACTTTATCCAAGGTAATTTCTCGTACCCAAAAACTTCCGCAAAAGAATACTGATTGCATCAGAAAAGGCTGAATTGAGGAAAATAATTTCTAAATAAAATAAAAGAGGCCTAAAGATAATTCTTCAAGGTTTCATGGTGATGAGACCGTAACTATTTCCGCCTCGTTCAATTCGAGATTAAATAATCCTCTGTCGGATAAATCTAATCCATCCCATCTGCCGCCGCGGAAAGATACGAGACCTTCCGGCGCAAGTCGTCGTCTTCTCTTTTGCTCTAACGGTTCCCGCTTTGAATTCCCTCACATGTGGCTTCATTCAATGCCTTCCTTCCGTCTCAGGAGAGCCCAGCCAGAATCATGTGTTAACGCTCATCAAGGGGAAGCGCACCACTCCAGAGGATTGCGTCGCTGCAGAAAACGTCCCTTGCCGTAGCTTAAGACTGGTGAACTTTTAAATTTAAGTCAATGCTTAAATTAAAATAGCAAGTCAAAAACACTCAAAGTGATGAATTAATTAATTATTTGGAATCAGAATAACCAGCGATGGAAGAAGCAAGAAAGGAATTATAATAAGAATTGCCCCGGCGAAGAGAGAATTCCTCTAGAAGATCTACTTCCTTCACGAAATTATAGCATAGAAAATATAAGCATAGAATGCAGAATTAATATAAAATTACATCTGGATCACGAATCATATGTATCGACGTAAGAAATAAACCTAAAGTATGCAATACACGGAGAGAGGTGTACGCCTACGACACTAAAAACTAGGAGTTGTAGACACTAAAGCAAAACACATCTAGGTTGACAATATAAAAATATAAAACAAACGCACGTTTCGTTTTATTCAAAGTAGTTCCGAGGGAATCACGAAAAAACTATAAATCCGGCACGCACATGTACCTACTGCATATTTATAAGGAGCATTGCTAAGTGCTTTCATAAGTAGTTAGGGGACAAATCAATGGTATCCCATTCCAAGTCACTTCTCAGGCCAAATTCAACAAGAGTTTGGCTCTGATAAGCCTCCATCTCTCAGCGAAGAAAAAAACCCGAGCCGCGATGGTGCGATGGGGCCACGCCTACATCAACACTTCCATTAGTGAAGTATTTCATCCTTAAACCTTGGGATGCATTCATGAACCAATTCAGACACGGACCAATGCAGAGAGCCAAGGATCTCTAATGATTTCCTTTTAAAAAGTCGACAATTATCTTGGCGCTCAACCAATTACAATGGTACGGGTGGCACTTTCTATTCATTGAGCGCCCCATATCTTCCATTTACTTAGAGCGTTATGATTCTCACGCACTAACTTCTCGAGGTGAGAAAGTGCATACCTACGTAGTTTTAAATTCCAGCACCGTTGCGCACAGTTAAAAAAAATCCACACACACCTCTGAGAACAATTCACAATCCATCAAGAAATAAAATAGGCAGCTCAGTGAAAGGCAACCTATCAGGTATCTATCTACATGTCATTCATATCCTCTTTTATTCGCTTGTCGGTTTTCACTCGAGTCTTTGAGAGCATTCCAAAGAGTACAACATGGATCTACTGATCTGTTGAATATAGAAGCGAACTATGGAGAATAAAGTCATTCTTAACCTACATTCAGCTCAGAGCTCGGGAGTAGATATTGATGACGGATAATCTGCATAAGGTGGAGTGAGACAAATGCGCCTATTGTGGGCTAGGCGTACAAATACTCCTCAAATATATAGTCCCCAGGAAGATTTCATTCAAACTATTTCTTTTCCTTTTATCTATAATTGTTAGTTATCTGTTTTTCATGTTATTATTAACTTGTCTTTATGATAGACTATTTTTTTAATTTTCCAGATCATTAGTTGCCAAATTGAATGTAATTTATCGTATTTTAGTATGAAATTGACGTGAACTTGCATTATATCTTGCCTATTGCATATTATATCTTATATTACAATTATAACGCTGCATAAGATAAGACCTGACTCTGTGAAAGACCTCAACTCACCACAAAATAAATAAACTAGGGATGAGTCGATTCCAACTGTCAATTCTCAATTCCACCGATTCTCACGCACGGAATCAGAATCGAGAATCGATAGCCAAGAGCCGATTCCGATTCCATCGATTCCAGGGAGGTAAATATTTTGAAAATAAACTCAAAGCTTGAGGCATCAAGGCCGCCACACACCTGGGACGAAGTGCAATGTATATTGCTAAGATAACAATTTACGCCTAAAACAGCTGAAGTGTTAACTATTTTATTAAAGAGGAGGATATATTACTATCATAATAAATCGCTATTTTTAATAAATTTAGTTTTTGGACAACTTAATTGCCTTTGTTATTTAATTTCATTCTAAGTATTAAATATTAATGATAGCAATACAATAGACAAACCTATAACCCACCAGTTAGTATGACCAAGAATCGATTGAATCGGAATCGAGAATCGATTTGAAAGGATCGGAATTAGAATCGATAAAAAGTAGAATCGACACACTCCTAAAATAAACTCGTAAGCATATTCAATTTCTATCACTATTCACGATAAAGCGCATGGAACAACGGGCTCAGGAATGAATCAATCGCATGGCGCGAACGTTCTGCAACAGTTGCTGGACATCCCCGGTGAGTGAGCAGTGAGCACCAAGCATCTTAACAATGAGTGGCAGGCTGCCAAAACATTTTTCATACACGCCTCTGCTCCTTTGCCCTTCATCCTACACTTGCTGCGAAGAAGCGGTTCCCCAAGTCGTACACCTTCCTTGACAGTTTTTATCGAGCGCCTGCACAGCTCAGGAAAAAAATTACATGTCCGAGTGAGTTAGGCCCTCAGCGTCGATACTGAATTATTACCGATATGCCTCTCTATCCGCAACATATAACTCTTTTCACTGAATGCAAATCTTCATAGTTCAATAGTTCAAAAATTATCGGAGTATAGAGCCCTAGAAAAAGGCAAAAACGTAAAAAATATATATATATATATTTCAAAGCCACCCGCCCCCTTCAAAAATTGAATTCAGTCCCCACTACCCCACCCTCGCCGTGCAACCGTCCTACATGTAAAACCTGTAAAATTTTGTCTCCACCCCCAGCCTCTTTCCTCTCCAAACTTAAATTCCTCCCGATATCTCCTTCCACCACCTGTACCTCTACCAACATCATATACCTCCTTCAATGCAACTTCTGCCCCGCTTTTTATATAGGCCAATGCACCACCCCCCTCAACCTTAGAATAAATAATCACCGCGCTTCCTGCTGTCCGTCATCCCCACACGCATCTCTCCCGGTCCCCACACATTGTTTATCGCATGATTCCATTTTTAATCAATGTTTCAAAGTTTCAATCATTGCCTCCCTCTTACCCACTGACTCGCCCCTCAATCTCCACACCCTCGGATTGGCGTGCATCTGGCATTTGCAAGCCAATAAGCACCCGGGTTTGAATGTATCTTGTTGAGTTAGCCCCGCCCCAATACACCTCTCCCCTCTTCCCCCCCCCCCTATTCCCTTTTCCAATACACTCCTTCCCTACTCATTTTCTCCTTGGCTGAAGAATTGGCTACAGCTACGAAAGTCTCCTAGTTGTATTTTTGTGTCTATGTTTAGTGACTGCGATTTTAACCTTATATATATTGGAAAAAGGACGAGGACAACGGTGCTGTGGTAGGTGGAAAAAAGCCAGAAATCAGAGGGTAAAAATGCGGCCTGACTGGGACTCGAACCCAGAACCTCCTGGTTGCCGGCCAGGTTCCCGTCTCTTTCCAACTATCGTGTGAGCGTGTACCTTTCCTTTCATCCT
The DNA here is from genome assembly GCF_921293095.1 of Ischnura elegans. Taxonomy (NCBI): domain Eukaryota; kingdom Metazoa; phylum Arthropoda; class Insecta; order Odonata; family Coenagrionidae; genus Ischnura; species Ischnura elegans. Next base: position 23,790,706 of record NC_060257.1, on the reverse strand, counting down.
TGTGTCCTCGTCCATTCCTTCCCTTGGTGAGTGGTGAGCTGCCCCAGTACCATCTATTGGTTACTCTCGTGGGCCACAGCAAAGGGAGTTTTCTGTGCATAAACCCCCGCCGAAATCATGGTAAATCTAAGCGTCCTGGTAGCGCAACTGGTAGAGCACCTGGCCGGCAAGCAGGAGGTTCCGGGTTCGAGTCCCAGTCAGGCCGCATTTTTACCCTCTGATTTCTGGATTTTTTCCACCTACCACAGCACCGTTGTCCTCATCCTTTTTCCATTATATGTTCCTATCCCTTTCTCCTTTTTCTATTCCATGTTCCTGAAAAAATGCTAGTATTCTCCCTTCAGTAGTTACACATTCCATTCAATAACATAAAATCTATCGATATTAATCACTCTTTAACACTTTTCAGAAGATATTAAGAACTATCAGGAATCTGATCTTTTCACCACGGCCAGTGTCAGTTTCTATCCGCAAAAAATGCATAGAAATAACGCGCAGGTGAACTTTCAGCGTCTTTTACCAGCAGCCTTCACTAGAAGAGGCGGAAGTACAGACTGGACAAACGCATTCCGTTTCAGTGACCGCCGAATTAGATCACATTTATTGAGGCGTGATGGCCATTTGTCTTTCCATCGCACGACTGGAAACGACATTTGAAATGCCCACTGGACAGGAAAAGTTGATTAGTTCGGCTTCATAGAGGGTAAAATCCGGTTGAGGCTAGCCTCTTAACTTAGTCCGTGGGCAAACCCATGAATATTACAAACGAGGATCATCAAGTCAACCTCTAAATCTGTTGTCAACCACCGCGCATTTAAATGGGTTTACTAAAGTCGCCACTCGCGTCGCTGACGGACAAATTGATCCCAGTTTTTCGGGGAGTTTCTCGAAGAATTATAATTAAGGGTATTAACCGTAATTTATTTACATTAGGGATGGTCGGATCGGATCCAAATATCCGCGGATATTGGCCTTCATCGGATACATCGGATTGAAAGTCGCGGGAGACATCGGATTTGGATCCGAAATTTCAAATAATAGCTTCAATGAATGCAACGCCCCATAAGGGTGAAAATAGTTCCGATTCTCTCTTCAAATGCGCCGTCGCATGCGATTCTTGTCCTACTCATGAATCGTTTGGTTTGAAAGCTCTCGCAGAGGTTACGTAGCAGAATTTCAGCCGTGGAAAATAAAAATAGCAAAATACGACTGGCACGTAGTGTGACTCTTCCCAAGAGATAGAACAATCATCGGGGGAATCTCAGCGACAGGAATTTGAAAATGCATTTGGATCCAAAAATATCCGATCCGAAAGATCCGGCTCCGAAAATCAAGGATCTGATCCGAATCCGAAAAACATCCTGGATCCGTCCATCCCTAATTTACATGTTGATGTGATCTATCAAATGCATAACTTTTCAATGATATTCCTCACAATGACAAACATTTAGCTTAAAATTATAAGAAAAAAGTGGATCGCATTGTACATATATCACCGCACCGCGGACATTTTTGAAAACCGAATAAAATGCGACCGAAGTGGCAACAGAAATCAGCCTTCTATGGGGTGGAATTGGACCTCATCTATGTAAGCCCCTTGGGCAAATCATACGCAATTCAAGGAGATGACACTACGTAAGCCTAAAAGAGAGAGCCCATAACCTCATTCAAATTATGTAACTATCCTTTGAAGTGCTAAAAGTTACTGTAGCCATATGAAAATCCTAATATCAAAGATGATAACTGCGATCTTTCGCTATGATTTCAAAATCTCCCGATTTACTGGCACTTAATCTCGGAACAAGTAACTTAATACCAATCCGAGATTGTTTTAGGTAATGACCGAATCAATCGCCGATATTTGCGCTTCAACGCGAAACATGCCAGCAATTCTACGTATACGGTTATTTATCGGTTGCGCTGATAATAATTTTCAAAGAAATCCACCAGTATCATCTCGAGATAAATTTGATTTCTTTCGTAACTGCGAGAATCGAAAATCCAAATTTTACGCACCTTAAAAGGAGAAAAATGTATAATCCAGGAAAGCATTGTTCGACTTGAACATGATACGACGAATAATTTTGTAACGCGTTATCCAAGGTCAATTACTTCTCAACATGCAATGCTCTTTGAGGAATATCATTTTTCCTCAATTACCATTTCTAAGTAGCGTCAGGGAAATTTTCAGAAGGTATTTCTGAATGAGACTAATAGGTTACGTAGAAGAAATCCTGGCGATGATGGAAAATTTTGAGGGACTACCCGATCCCCCATTGGGATGTTTGTGGAAGATACTGATACTATGAGCACAGCACTTCATCCGTAGGGTTGAGCGTTGAGCCCTGCTTCTCTCCGCGGCTTTTGTTAAGAGCACCGTGGCACCAGCTAATGACGACACCGAGTTTCCCTCCACCCTCCCTTTCTTCGTGAAAAAATGACCTAAGCTGTCCGTTACCTTCTCCAATGACCTTGCCTTTAAGGAGCTGAATAAAACAGAGGACAACTTTTTCCAATCATGTAACCTATTGGAAAATGTTGTCCTTCCTTTTATTCTTAACTTAAGTAACTTAAGACTAGTCAGAAGGAATAATTTTCGGGTTTCAAACATGAAGTGGTTTTGGGTAACTGGTCCCAACGTTTCGAAAACTGAGTCTGCCACCGTCTCCAGGTGTAAAAGACGTTGGCAAACTCAGCCTTCGAAACGTTGGGACCCGTTACCCAACACCACACCCGGTGGGCAACCCGAAAATTATTTGTTCTTGTTCACAATAATTCAACTTGACTTATCTTGCCGTAACTATAGAGTTGATAACTAAAAAAAGGGCATTAATTGCCTCACAACTATTGAAAATGGCGTTCCCCCACCTAGGATGGTCAACATATGAGTCAAACCTCAAATTTTTCATGAAATTGACCATTGGCAAGGGGGTTAGTTAAGTGTTTCGAGAGACATTACAAAGTCATCTAAAATCGATTTCACGATCAATGCGTGTTTTGCGCTGAGATTGAAGGAATATGCCATCAACAAGTCTGGTTCATTAAAGTAAATTTTTGCCGTTGTAGTAGAAGTAAAGTAGTGAGCGGGGTTTTAAACGTCTCCCAAATGTGCAGATCGATTAAAAGCTAATATTAGATCTTCTTTCCACGAAACCCACATATCAGTAATTCTAGCCCCAGACTTTGACAGCCTAAATTGGCACTTAGATAATCTCTCATTCTTATCACCTCGAAGAGGATTGAAGCTGTAGATATAAAAGGAGGAAATACGTCCGGCGACTATCGCGAATTATTATCACCGAAACGCAACACCGTATCGTAAAATTGGCAGAGAGATTCAGCGAAATAGTTTTCCGTTGCCACTGCTCATTAAAATACATAGCAAAATTAAATTAACTGACGCACATGAAAAACAGCTTAGTGGGGACAGCTAAGGATTAATATTCGGAGATAAGCCTCAGTAATAATGAAGAGATTCCCGTTATCTCAAGACAATTTATGGAGCTATCTATTTTGAAGCTTCATCTACGGACCATTTTTATTTTACACGAGATATAGTGGTTAAACATTTACCCCTATAGCTCATCACCACAAACCAGCCTGTTAATGTCTTCATCACTGTAATGCTAATTAGTGGGTTAAGTAAAGAAAGAAAATTCAATTTCTGCCCATTTATATTCGACTTCCGGGAAACAGCATGGATCTCAACTGAAATGGAACAATCTATAAAGATCTTTCCAAGTATATAGAAAACCTAACTTTCCATTTCTTACACGGGAGAGAGTTTGGACCAGCCAATAGGAAAAAACGCTTTTTTCCCAATCGGATACGACACAATAGCTCAGATATATTTAGCACGCGATCTCAATAAAAACATAAAAGAAAGCCGCGTTCATTGTTATAAAGCTGATAAGAAGAATATTACGATCCAATTTCATAATAGCCGATCAAAAATCTTCTCTCCGTGATAACTGATACGGATAAGCTTTCCTGTAACCTACGCTCATGTTATGGAACCGCCATTTCTGATATACTTAAAAACAACCCTTAGCTTGGTTAACACGCGCGCATCAAACTGGCTGGATGAAAGTCCCAGCCTAGGCAAACGCGAACCACAACAGAATACGGTATTAATTGTAAATGATTTTCATGGAAATAATTAAAGTTCGCGAGAAATAATAAACATTAGAACAAATAAATAAACGGGGTCATACAGCAATTACGATGCTAGGAACTCTTGGAATAGAACATACGCCCGTTAAAATTAAACGATAATGTACGAGATAAAAATAAATTTAAAAAATAGCCAAGTAAAATTCTTTAAATGGTTATTTGGCAGGACATGGCAATTAACCTGAATGCAATATGGAATGAGGCGGCACTCTAAGGATCAGAAAACAATAGAAGCCTTAAAGACCTTGCACTGGCGGCGAATGTTGCAGATCAAATGGACGGTTAGGGTAATGCGATGGTGTACCGTAACACAAGAGGAGAAAGGGAACTGTGGGACATGATACGCCAGGAAAGGACCAAAGTTATTAAACACAGCGATTCCGTGAAAAATGTAATGGGGGAAAATTTTTAACATACAGTTCAATGCGAAATATGAAGTGAAGATAAATATTTGGGATAAATTCAGGACACAAGGCAGAAGAACATCAGAGAACTGCAGGGAGTAGCTCGGGAAAGAGAGAAATTGAGGGCTGCAGTATACAAATTTAAGGTTAGTATCACTATGAATGAAGAGGATGAGGTAAAATCACCAATCGTATTTTACAGCACGGATGATTATTCCAAAATATTTGCTCAATTTTCATTGACATTCAATGATTAGACGCAAGGAAACAGTTTAACAGAACCTACATTTGGAGAACGTTTCCCTACGGAAGTGAGGCATGGACAATGACAGCCGCGGAGAAATCTAGGGTAGCGGCCTTCGAAATGTGGTACAATAAAAGAATGATGAGGATCAATGGATCGATCGACTTAGTAATGAGGAACTTCTACGAAACGTAGGAAAGAAGAGAAGTCTCATGAAAACCTCGACAAGAAGACGAAACAACCAAATCGGCTTTATCTTGAGACATGATGGTCTGCTGAAGACAATGGTGTAGGGACAAGCACATTGCAAGAACGGAAGGCCTCGAATGAAACATATAGAAGAGGTAAAGAAGGATGTGAAAGAAGAAATATTTAGGTGTGAAAAGATTAGCTGATAGGAGAATTGAGGGGAGAGCTCCGTCAAACCAACCTTGACATTATTCCATTGACAGGTACCAGTGATGATGATTCAATGACTTTCCACGAATTATTATTACATTCCTTGACAAAAGAGATTGACCTGAGAAGCGGCCACCATGGTTTAGCACAAACCAGATACATTACTTTGTATTTTTTACGAGACCCAATTTATTTTCCCTATTTGTCACCTTGATCAACGACCGCAATGCTAGAAAACAATACTACCTCCGCGAACGCTGACATAAATTATACTGCGCGCCGAGCCGAGATTAAATTTAGATCCACAAAAAAGCACGGGTCGCCGACGGGAGAGCATTCATTGGTAGCGTGGGATAATTCTACGGAGAGAAGGGTGATCCCAAAGGATATTTGAGAAGAGCTTTAGAAAGGAGTGAATGGCGAAGGAAAAGGTTAAACACAGCCGCCCTTAAAAGGATAAGAATAGGTACTCAATGAAAGCGGTATACCAGTCTCAAGAGCTATCCCCTTTCCTTCGGTCGAAGTGTCTGCATAACATGCAACGCATACCAATGCTTTCAATACGAATAAAGGTCACTTGTGGAGAATAGGGTGGTTTCCTATTTTTTTAATTGTCTAAATCGAAAGATTGTTACTCCTGGAGTAAGAATTTCACGCTCTTAGATTTTTATATGACAATACCTATTTTTCGCGATGTAATGAAAGGTGAACATTTTCAATCGCGCGAAAACGCGACGGCTAAGTATGAATGCTGGGAAACCCCCGTGTGACGTCATTCTGGTTCCCGCTGCCGTCGTGTGAGGCCACCTTGGTGCGAGGCTATGAGCGCCGCTACGATGCAGGCTGCTAGCAGGTAGCAGAGTACCCTGCTAGCTGGTAGCGCTTGGATTAAATAAGGATTATTAATAACTTATCAAACGAAGAAATCTTTCCGACCTTAGCCAGTTTTAATAGGTGATTATTGAGACATGTTTCCCTGAGCCCTGTGCCTCATGCATGCATTGGTAATCTCAGACGATGTAAAACTCCTGACTACTCGTATAGCATCTGGGTCCCTGTGACGTTACGTGGGGTGGCACCGCATGGGCGCCAATCTGGCCTTTTTCAAATGAGGTTAAAATTGACCATTGCCATTCGTCTAAACTGGGATTTCTAAAACCAAATAATTTGTACATTATGAATACACTAATGTTGGGTAACGAATCGCGATCAATGCCTTTCGTTTACTTTGATGAAGGAAACTACAGTATTAAGACAAATAAAACGTAAACACATAGGGATCTGGTCGGTGTAATGGCCACTGTATATATTTGTACACCTAGGGGTACCGAAAAATAATAGCCCCAAAACACATCGTAACAAGTATGCACACATTAAAATCCAATGAAGGGTACGTAAATAAAAATATATCTTACCAATAAAGGAGAATATCTTTCAACCTATGAATTGACATATGCCTTGTTACTTTTCGGTATAGCGCACTATCTTTTCAAAATATCAACCAAACCTGTGACCAAAGTTTCGCAGCATTTAATTTAGCACAAATGGGGAAAGAATTGATTTTAATTGAAAAGCTGTTATGATTTAACGCATATAAGTGAAAATTAAAAAATCCTTTTGTGTGATAAGAAACTTCCCCAGCGAATATTTTGAATGGAATTTTCACGGCTAGGTTCAAACTTCTTGCCCGGTGGCGAAACCGAGAGAATTTCATTTGTGCGAACTCAAGAATAGACTCACACTTTTAAATTTGAATGAAATAGTGACCTATCTAAAAAATAACAAGATATAGGTACATATTTTTTAAATGTATGATTTCATCACAATAACTCCCATATTCTAAAGGCTCTGTAACGCTACACTTCAACATGTACGAATTCATGAACCAAATTAGAACAGGTTCTATTTTCCGTCCACGCGTTCGCAGCAGTTGGGTGGTTACAGAGTGCACTTTCCTGTTCATTTACGCGTTCATAAATTTAGACATTGACTTGTACGTGTTAATGTATTGTGTAATCAGGCCTTATTTCAGTGGCACTAAATTCGATTGATCGAATAAGAAATATAGCCACATTGATTTGTAATTTATTTCAGGGCATAGCCAACATATCCTGCCATAGCTCAATGACGACAAGAAGAATCCCTACGGGCCGCGACCCATATACCTAGCACGGGAAGCGAAGCAGCATAACTACGATCGGGCGCCGATGTGATGGCCGAAATACTAATTATCGGATTATAACACTTGGCCGCGCAATGGAATACAGCGTGGAGGGGAAGCGGAATGCAGGGGCCAAGTGGCACGCGGAGAGAAAAGCGGATGGAGTGAGGAATTCAAGGCACGCGAACCGTCCGATAAGCGCCATCAATGACAAAGGCACTCACACCACGGGACGGGTGGACACGGCGAACGTGCGGCGGTCGCGTGGCGACTGTTTTCTCACCTTAACATCCGTCCAGTGCTTCGAGCGCAAATGACAATCAGATTCTATTCATAATGGAACAAGTTACCAAAGGAAATGAAGAGCAACAACATATATTTATTCAAACGCAAATGCTTTAGGAAATAAAAAGAATAAAACTTTGTAAGGTTCACCTACAAATACACCAACGGATGAAGTTCGCCATGAAAAAATATTTTGACTTAGCCGGGATTCGAACCCGGATCTCCCGATTGCCGGTTAGGTGTGTTAGTCAGTTATACCAGCAAGCCATTTTCTCAGAGCGAACTTCGGGATGGGTTTAAACTTGGGAACTTCGGGATGTTCCTGGAGTGCTTTTTCACTCACAAAGTTTTATTTCTTTTTGTTTCCGATGTGTAGAGGTTTCACAAAGTCACTCCTGAAGCTATGAGCAAATGTTTTAATTTCAATTTTGCAAAAATACGAATACCATTATGCAGACTAAATAAGATCCCGGTATCTTATCAGTCGCAAACACCAAAGGAAGTTAAAAAAAAACGAAATTTTTAAGGGTCCATTTAGAGAAATGTTTCCATCATGCTTCAAATAATAAATTATACGAATTCCAAAGTCTATAGGGCTTGGAGAAAAAAACATAATGAGCAAATAAATCATTTTGACTTTTCACTTTGGAGGCAAAATAGAGTTCGTGGGAGGAATGAGAGGCAATCAGGTCACGGGCGAAAGTGGAGCCGTCTTTGAACCCAAATGAACGGCAGGAGAGTGAATGAGTTACTGAGAGATATCTGATCACTTCTGCTAGATTAGGCAACTCTCAGTGAGATAAGGAATGCAAAACGGGTTTCTCAAAAGATAAAACGATGCTAAGATCAGAGAGCGTTTGAGATTTATAGCTGCAGCTCCAAAGAAAATGTTTTGAAACGCACCTTCAAAAATCATTCGTCCGAACTGCGGCTCAAGGGAAAATTTTGAGTAAAATCTGGCCGATTTCGAAAAAAGGTTTCACGAAAAATAGTTTTGAAGATGTTCATTTAGAATCTTAAAGCATATTTCATCATTTATCACAGCAAGAAAATTCATTTCTGCAGAAGTTTTGTAACATTGAAGCTTTATAAAGAAAGTTTAGAGTTAAATACTGGTAAGTAGTGGTAATTAGTAATGCAGAACAATGCAATTTCCGCTAATTAATTATCACATGATAAACACATCTGGAATATCAGCAAACAAATAGTCTATAAAATACCCCTTTCCTTTAATCTCCCCCTGGCCACGTGTCTGGCTGGCAGTGGATCCAAAATCCGAGCATCGTCCAATGAATGGTCGTACACACCTCGAATATTACAGTAAAGGGTTGCCCAGTCGAACTTTAGGTTCACTGCCACCCCTCCGTGCATTAAAATTGGTAATCAAAGGTCGCCACTCGCATCACTTAAGGACAAAGCGAATTGGATTTCACTGAGAAATAAGCTAAAATTGGGGTTGTTAACAGAAATTTAAATCGCAGTGATGTAGTGTATCAATTTAAAAATCTTTCAATGTAATTCCTACCAGTTATAAATAATAATAAGTAGTAAATATTCACAATGGATCTCTCCACCATCATCGCCGGGATGCGGACATTTATATTACAGATTAAAATACATATTTACATACACCAAGGATGAAAAAATGGGATGAGGTTCGTCATGAAAAAAATCGACTAAGCCGAGATTCGAACCCGGATATCCTGATTGCCGATCAGGTATACTACTAATTACACCACCAAACCTTCTTCTTCCACGGCGAATCTCAGACTGAAAGCTTTGGAAGATGGCTTGATGGTGGAACTGATAGCATACCCGGCAATCGGGAGATCCGGGTTCGAATCCTGGTTAAGAAAAATGATTATTTTCATTGCGAATTTCATCCTAATTGCATAAATATTTCAACCCGTGCGTGTGACTGCGTACAAAGCCATTTGTTTTATGCTTTACAGATTAAAATGCGCACAAAGTGACATCTAAAATTCGACGGGAGAGGAATGGTCCCTCCTCCATGTCTCCTTGGCACATACCATGCCGCCAACGAGTCCGAGACAAATGACATAAGAGCAGCGCAATCTGCTCTCTCGATCCCTGGGATCGAGTTAGGTAGGCCGGCTATTGCCTCATGAGTGGGAGGAGGTGGAATCAGCGTGGCAGATAGCTCTCGCTCTCTCTCTCCCTCGGAGCTTGTTCCAATCGGGTCTCCCTCGAAAAAGTCTCCGACCGAATCGAACCTTAAAAGGCTGCAAAGTGTCCGCGGGAGCCGAGAAGTGAAATGCTGCAGCCGCCGCCTGCCCCCAACATACTTACACATCTCTTCACTCACTCCTCTCTTTTTTTTAATAGGGGCGTGAGTCACGGCTGACCCGCTAGACGGCGGATGGAAGCAATGGAGCGGGCGACACGTCTGATCCACAACGTTGAGGGAAGGGTCTGTACGTCAGCCCTGAAAGTATTCTACCGATTAAGGTAGGTTTCTATGGAATACTAACGAAGTATTCCGGTAGCCTCCCCTTCCTTCATGTACTTACCTCTTCAATTCACAATACTCCCTTTCGTTCTGTCTAAAAATCCTACTCTCTTCCATCCTCTCCCTCTTTTACCCAACATTCTACCACTGTTTTCAAGATTCCCTCCCCGCTAAGCAGGTACTCCCTTCATTCATACCTTCTCTCTCCTTCGTACCTCGTCTACAAGCTGCCTATCCTTACCCACCATGTCCAGCACTTCGTCGTTCCTCCTCCTTTCCCCATTTCACCTTCTCCATTCTCCTCCACACCCACATCTCGAAAGCCTCCAGTTTTCTCTAGTCCTCGAATAACCTTAGTTTTATATACTAGTATTCAGTGCGAGCCTTTCCGTATCGATATTACAAACGAGACTTTAGGGTTTCTTTCGTATCTTCGCATTACTCCCACTCGATAAGTCTTTCTTTGGGCGCGTTATTCCCTTAAAACTTAAATTAGCATCTTCAAAATCTTCATGGTACACAAAACTTAACTGTTGTCAACCTCTGCTCGTTTCTTAAAATTTGAAAGCTTTGTTTAGGTATTTTCTCAGTTGTAAAATTTCTATATTCGTGATATAAGCTCTTTTCTGTACTTAAACCTTGAGAGTTCCAAAACGAAAAAATTAACATAAATTTATAATAATGGATTATCCACTATCTCCGTGCTTTATTTTTTTGAACCTCAATTTATATCCACAATGGTAAAATATTAATTTTAATAACATATCCGAAAGTATTTGGTTAGGATCGCGCGGTCGCAACCAAAGTACCGATTTCCTTGCGATATTTCGCAACGTAATTCACTCGACTCTATTAGAAATTATAAAGGCTTGCTCATGGTAAAATTATTGGAAAGGATAGGTATGCATTTTCTCGTTCAGCATTAACCCCATACCACTTCCGCTGAAAACATCTCATAAGGTTGGCGTGGGAAAAATCTCGCGAGAACCCAATTAAGATGAAGAAAAAACAGCCCACCTCAAAAGTCTATATAGACTTTCGCGACGAATTCAAATTAGTTCCACACATCAAACAAACGAAAGAGCGTGTCGAAACAGTTTCAACGGTGCCCGCTTCGACTGGTCGAGGGCCTTTAACGTTGGGGCAGATGTTTTCCCGGTTGATTGACCAATCGGTTATCTCATCGGAGGATTCAATCGTTAAATTCAATGTTACTCAAACGTTACTTTTTCTTCTCAGCCCTAAGGTTGGTGGGAATCAAAATTTCCGATATGCAAAGCCATTCTCTTCACTTCCATTAGTTAACCCTTAGGCTGCGGGAACGTTTTTAAACGTTCTGCATGGTGAGTGCGGGAAAAACGTTTTTCTACGTTTGACCAGATTTTCTTACCACTGGCAGGCTTTCCTTAGGATTTTATTGCCACCCTTTCCGCGGTTGCTTGAACTCGGCCCAACCTAGTGGCCGAGAGCACAAAGGCGTCTTTCGAAGACTGGGCACCTTCACCACGGGGAGCGCTACCCAGATTATCCCTTCTTCGAGAGAGAGGTCTCTCTGCTCTCCGCGGTACATTCACGAAGAAAACAATTCCAATGAATCCTTACATTTCCTAGGAATTTTTTAATATTGTCATTGTCCATTAGCCGGGGAAACTTATTTGAAAGCATTGGTTATTCTTTCTTATACTTTTGGTGGTGGGTCTGTCGCACCTGCGTAATTACCAAGGACATTTCTTTCCTTTGAGTATTATAATCTCGTCCTGGATTTCCCACCAAATGGGTTTCCCTTCGAATATCCTGTCTTTTCCACATGCTCTATTGATCTTTGCTCAGTTTTTCCAGGGTTTCGGTGGTGTACGCTTGCTCCTAATCAAGTATCTACTCGAGTTACTACATTTTGTGAATCTCTTCATTTATTTTCACTATGGATAGTGAAAATTTGCCATCTCGGCCAAAAAGGAGAAAGGTTTCTCTCGAGGATGAAGTTCTCAATATTTTATTCGACTCTGATTGTGAGAGTGAGGACGGAAATTTTTCCGATGTGTCTATGTCTACCAGGGATACTGAGACGGATGAGGATGATGCAAATGATTCCGGCGATGGTGGTCCATTCAATTTGGCTGAAGACATTGAATCCGCATCATCTTCTTGGTCCAGGACTGATGATTTTCCTCCTCAGATTTTCCAGTTCGACAGCTCCTCATCTGGTGTAATATCGGACCACCTTCATGAGAATGCCTATTATAACCTTTATTTATCCATTGCCTTTACCTACCGCATCCAAACATACGTTCCAAATGCTCCCCAAAGTTCAAATCGGCTGAAGTATGGTTGAAATATTGAGGAATATGGTTAAAAATCAATGGATTTTTTTACTGTTTGATATCAAATCGCTCATAAAAATGTCATGCTGGCCAAATTTGAGGAAAAAAATTTATTTACATTCAATTTAGAAAAAGTAACGTTCAAATATTTTAATTCCAATTATGATTCTTAGAAAGGGCTCAATTGTATTCATGGTCTGTCGTCAGGGGGTAGGGTGGGTAGTCCCGGATTATGAGGGTCCACTACCTGCTAGACACACGCCCGGGGTCGACGGAAAAATATCTTCCCCGTTCATGTCCCGCACACAGTGGCAGAAAAATTTTGACGCTCCCGCAGCTAAAGGGTTAAACAAGCAGACCACCCAGCGTTGCTCGGGAAGGATAGTGCCCATAGAAGCGGAAAATTTGGAACTTGGATTTCATGATCATATAGGATTATGTTTCCTCTTTGATAGTGCTAAGAGGTGTACCTTCCCGGCAGGAGTGTCCAATCGCAGAAGTTGTAAGACGTGACGTAACAAACTGTTATGAGAAAATGACGCAAAGTACGTGCGTGACATAACCAAAAGTAGCATTACGGGGTTTGAGATCATGAGATGCACCTACGTACTAACTTTGGTTGCAATCCGTGCAGCCGTATGGAAATGCGTACAGGACAGACAAACAGCCATACTCTCTTATATATGTATAGAGGAGACATAGCAACATTTCTACTGACTTAATTTTAGCACAACGTGTTTCTTTGCTACAACAACATTCTCAAGTGCATCATGTGCAGCCAATGATGCACTTGAGAGAGTTTGTTGTAGCAACGAAACGTTTCGCGTTCAAATAGATTCAGTGGAAATATTTCAATATCTTGTTTCACAAATAGCAATACAGTAGTACCTCGATAGGAAGTGCCTCAAGAGGATAAGGGAAACAGTCTCGTTATCGAGGCGCTGTTTTTGTTGGGGACCGTGTTATCAAGATAATTTTGGCTATCAGTCGTATTATCAACGTTAATGGAATCATAAATCCCTTCATAACGCATTCTATTGTATGGTCATGTATAGAGCCGCGCTATCGAGGTTGACTTCTCAAAACGACTTGTTATCGAGGTCTAGAGTTACGTTGCGAACTGGAAAAAATCCTTGTTATTGAGGTTGCTTTGATAACAATAGTCGAGTTATAGGGGTTGATTTAACATTATGTGTTAAGGCAATCTCAAGGGGATTTGAAAATTGCACTTGCAATTGAAATTGTCGTGTTATTGAGGAATGTATAAGCGAAGCTCTATTGTAACTTTCACCTCATCGTGTCCCATATCATACAAGACAGTCTCTTTTTATCATTGTAAATTCTTTCAGCGCAAGTCTCCTCCACGTATTCTTTTCTTAGCCCACCCCTTCCCGCACGGACCTCTACTACTACTTCTCTTAAGGTTATCTTCCTCTCATATTGACGTAGAAGGTGCCCGATTATTGCGCTTATTCTTTTACTAACTGAATTTAGCAGTGTTTGATTACTGTCAATTCGAAACTCACGCCAAAAATTCGTAAGCAACTGAATTTTCCGAATCACATGCGACCCAGCAGCAGTGCAATGGAAAAATTTGCCTTAAATTTTTCTAACTCACGTCACAAAATTATCTCTTACACTTGTTTTATTTATAATCCTATCCCCTCCTCGTGCAAACGCGTAACTGAAAACGATCGATTATAGATATTAACTTTCTTCACCCTTCTCAGGGTTTAAGTTCCATTTAAAAATCCATTTCCTCGTTCACGACTTGGAATTAAAATCCGATTTCATACATTAAGTTGAAGTCGAAACCAGTCGTGGATTCATGCAAAATTTCTCCGCAGGCAACAGAAAATTCCTTTCTCTGGTCCTTAATTATGCAACTGTTTCAACATCTCGACTCTGTAATGATAACATAAAGGCTTTAGCCATTCATTTTTTCACAAGTGCTGAATCTACAACAACAGCAGGGTATTGGATGGGCATTGGGCAAAGCAGGAGCTCGTGAATAGCAAAAAATAAACGACAAATCCCGAAAGTAAAAACAAGTTTAGCTGGGAGCCTGATATGGAAGTACACACCATATGGTCGCGAAAAGAAGAGACAGGAGGCATTCCTCAGATGTGGGTGTGGATGAGGAAGGAGAAAGTGAAGTGGAACTAGTTACGGAGTAGGTACTCGATACGAATATGGAGAGAAAAATAAATCATCTCAGGAGTTAAGAATTTAAGGCCCAATTACTTAAAAATATAATTTTATATTCGAGTACCAGTTCCAAAACTTAACAAAGAAACTTTTAGAAGATCTTACCTGTGCTGAATAATTACAATGTCTAACATGTATAACTACAATGTTGGCTTTAAAAAACATGCTAAATTATTTTAAGATACTTGAGAGCATGGTTATTATTTATGGATAACATTGAAGAATATTACTAAATATTGAACAACAAATAACAGTTATTCATCCAATATTACTATTTTTTGCATATTATTTCTCCCGTTTATCACCAATGGAAATTAACGTTTTTCTTGCAAATGTAATGAACACATGATTAGAAAAAAACACTGTTTCTTGGCTTTATAAAATAATCAAAGTAGAAATATTCTGTTTTTGGCCGCATCTGCCAGATGTATCTTTTTACTCCTTCTGGTCAAGAGGCTTAATATGATGGCAACTACAATAGCGGTTGTTTACCACAAAGGTACCTATATACCATCAAACGTTAATTCTATTCCCAACATTATTTTTAGTTATTTAGAGGAATAAATCATTATCTTTTTACATAATTTTCAGAGCCCACGCCACCTTCCTCGGAAGTAAGAAACCATTTATTTACTTGGGGCCGGTTTTATGTCTAGCTAGCTTTAACTAATATATATTCGTAGACTTAATTTTAAAGCTCTTGAACGTTAAAGTATAGCAAATTGTATCAAAATAACGTCAGCCCTGTTCTTCACGTTTTGCAAAAATATAACTAGGCACAGGATGCCAAAGCCGAAGAACGATAAACTTAGGAGGCGAACTGATAAGTGTATTATTTGATGTAAGTTTTATACCTCTGTGCTTGACCAAAAACGTTTTTTATCACCCTAAGAAATGGAATCCGATAAACTTGTAGCCATGCACTGAAGGTGTCTCAACAGCTACGGTCACAGTAGATCACGTTTGTAATCAGCACAAAAGTTGATTATATTGGTGAGAGTAGAGTTCGCCTGCTTCGAAGCCTCAAGGCGTGCTGAACTCATTCAATTTGGGCGTGGGACATTCACGAGAGATTCCTGCGGTTACCTGCCATCCAATCAATAGATCGCCACGCTCGTAGGAAGATGAAGACCTCTTCCCACACACGGAAAGCTATTGAACTCGCGAACATGGTCGGAAGAGTTGTCTAAGAAGGAATCAAATATATACACAAGAAGCATCAGCAGATATACGTGGGCGCCTACACGCAACAGTCCACGGCTGGTTTCCAAAAACAATGTTCCCGCGTGGGGGGAAAAGTCGTTTTATACATCACAATATCGTGTGTTCACTTCAAGTGGGGGGAGCAAAATATATCTTGAGCTACCCTCGCTTTTATCGTAATGAAAAATAAGTCGCAAGCAACATTTTAAGAGAGTTTAATTTAAACTGACGATACACATATGCAAGACAGTGCCAGTTTATTATATAAAAAGCTACTATTGTTGTTCTGCAATATTAGGCAATGCGGAAGGCCCCGCAAGGGGAGGTGCGCGCCCCCCGCATTTATTCACCAATGAAACATGGAAAGGACAATGGCCAGGTGTCACAAAATCAATAAGAAGATAACCGAGGTAATTAAATTGATTTCTTCGGGAGTAATTTTGGAGAAACAATGACCATTCGTGATAGAATAATCAATACTCTTGTTATTTCCTCAGAAATATCATTTTTAACTCGCACAACGCGTTTCACCACACTGTGGCATAATGATGCCAGCACGTCACTATGCCACAGTGTGATGAAAAAATGTGAGACCTTGAAATAAATTATGAAGGTATTATTATGCAGAGGTAAGGGTCAAAACTAATTCTAAAAATAGGGAAACGAACATTTGAGAAGGTGGTTAAAAAGCAAAAAAATAGGTTGTACAAAATGCGGATTAATTAACCCTTATTTAAAATTTTTTAAAAATTTCCAGCTACATGAGCCGACGTTAGCACCTTTTTTAATTTGACTAAAACGATTTTACTTTAATTACAGCATCCACTTCCTAATACCTCACACAGTAGCACGTTCCCTGCATCTTATTTTTCAAGATTCTTCAGCTAAAACGACCTGCATATAAATATTTGTCAAAAGCAGAAATGTTATAAATTAATCAACATTTTTGTCATGCTTAACACCACCACGATAAACTCAATAAAAATTACCATTTTCAAACACAACTTCAAAAAAGGAAAGCAATTTTTTCTGCTGGAATAATATCAAAATATAAGTAGATTCTATAATTTTACACAAGATTTCACTTTTTACTTGCAATATTTTTCAATAATAAAGTTTAGAAAGCCCCAAGTCTTCAGAGTCAGCAAAAGCATAAGTACAAATACAAGATTATATCTTGAAATTTTCATTGAAATGACCAACTTATTTTAACGCACCTAATTTCTAACACAAACGGTGGGATACACTGGCCGATAAATATGATAGAAGAAATATACTCCTATTTCACTTCCTCTAGTATTTACGTTGGACAGCAACACGAGCGAAGGCACGAGGCCAAGAGTTTACGGATGACATGGAACCCCCGCACCCAGCTGACATCTAATGCGGGCCGGGTTGGGTGGCCGCAAAACCAAATTACCGCCGACTCAGGTCTGCGGTGATTTCAATTGTGGCTTCTAGCGAATACGGGAGAGAGACAGCAGGCGGCGCTTTGGACGACGGGAAGGGCGCCCTCTTGGGCCCGGCAGAACTCGACCCGTAAGCGACGATACTAGGCATGTGCGCCGACAATAAAAATTCAAAGGCGTACTTCCTTAAAATTTTAATTAGATTTTTTTGCGCTTAATGGCAATAATTGATTGCTTCTGCATCATTTCCCTGTTCATATTAAGCGATAAAATTCAAATTAGCAGCGCTTCTTAGAGTTTGATGATACAATAAGTGGGGTTGAAAACAATATCACCATTGCATGAGAAAAATCAACAGTAAAATGTAAGCGAAGTAGCAGCAAAATTTCAGTGGTTATTATCAGGAGAATTCTCCAAAAAAATTCGTTATCCAGGGTATTCAAACGAAATGTTTTCCACGGGTACACACACCAAAAAGCATGAGATTTTGAGATTCACGTGAGATACGTTTTAACAACAATAAGCAAATTCTGATGACAAAAGTCGTTCGAAAAGCTTAACTTAAAACTTTACGGTGATCGTAAAAAAAATACGTCGAAAAACTATGAATAAATGGAGATTTAAAAAGGTTTAAGAGTGCTTATGTTTGAGGTGCTGCAAAATAAAAATTACATTCTATTGATTCATTGGGCAATAAAGTCGAACTATGCAGTGCGATATCCCATAATCGCCTGATAATAAACAAAAATTTCTTTTCTTTATACCAGATGTAGCGGGTGCATAAAGGTAATTTCAAATATGAATTTGCGATCACAGTCGAAGCAACGCTAGTCTAATAAGTAGGACACACATGATTGAAAGCTAACATTCACCAGAAACTGATTCATAGGCTCTCATGAATTGCTCACAATTTACTGTGGCAAGGTATTAGCTTCTCAAAGCCCACCTGTTTCTTAATAAGGATATATTTACTGTTATATTACTATAGAACAAATAGAGTACTTCAAAAAAGATAGTCTTATAAAATGAAAGGTGAAATAATTTTTAAAAAACGAAAAAATAAATGAATAATTGTTTATTAACAATCCTGAAGTCCTGGAAACATCACAATATGAGCTAATTCGACCTCAGCAATGATGAGAAGAAAGGTTGACTACAATTAACTAATTCACGGGTTTTTTAAGCAGTCGACATAATCTCAAAAGCCAAAGAAGGAAAAAAGATATCCTAACTCTCCAGTCTTAATCCAGGTTGTTCTTTAATAGAATCAATTACTAAAATAGGACAATTTAAGAGTACACTCGTTAATTGATGGCCATGCCCTAAACTTTCTAGATAATAAATAATTTTCTTTGATTGATACCAGATGTAGCGGCTGCATACAAGTGATGTAATATATGAATTCGCAGTATCGGCAGAGACAATACCAGGCTATTTGAATTACTGGTCGTGCATAACATTAATTACGTGGAAAATACAAAGATTAAATAATTCTATTTTCACGCAGAATCATAAAAGTCCGTTCCATTGAAAACCAAAATAACAATTATCAATTTCCAACCCACGTGTCCCTGATTACGGCTAAAATTAATTGCCTCAAGTCACTGAATGAGATCATTGTTTCCGAGCTCGAAAAACTTTTAATTAGATCTTAAATTTTCTTTTTACATCGACCCATTCCTTCACAGATTTGGAGAGAGGCGAAAACTCCTTTGACCCGAGACCGCTGATAAGCACTCGCGAAAATAAAATTGATAATTAAATCTAGCTCACTTCGATTACAGCTATGCGGGAAGTGCGAGGCATCGCGATTTCTGAAAAAATATGAATTTCACAGCTCCCAGAGGCACTAATGCACCAAAGACAGAAGGAATGTTAAAACAAAATGGGGCTATCTTTAATACCATCACTATGAAATTTTTAATCATTTAATACTGTCTTGGAGATAACATTAAACGTTAAAGGTCTCTTTATTGATAACTGCCCACGCCATAATTTTCAAGTAAACTAAGCATAGTTAAAATTTAAAAAAATATACTTTCAGTTCAAATTCCACAGATCAGTAATTTGTGTCACAGAGTGAGACCTTATAATTTAACGAGATCCCCATCATATGATTAAAAATAAAAACCTAAATAATCACTCCGTTGATAACTATTCACACCATAATTTTCAATCACACACAAAATAATTGTAATGAAAAATAAAAGAATTTATTTATTTACAGTTGAAATTATTATCCTAGATAAGGAGTAAAATACATTTTCATGCGTCACAGCATGTGGCATTAGCTTTCGATATTAAAAAAACTAGGTCAGAGATCAAAGAGCTATTCATACAATAACTATTTCGATAACAATTTTCCTCATTTATCGACCACTAAGGCAAATAATTTCATAAAAAAATACAGCTTCCCCGTCCATTTTTTACATGGTCTCCATGGAGATAGGAAACGATAAAAAAAATACATAACTGAAAGTCACTCCATTGATAACAAGACTCAATGTAATACCAAGTAAGGTTTAGTTTCCAGCACAGTGAAAATGAGTTAAGTGCAAAAATTAAGGAGAGTTTATTAATTTATTGTCAAAATATTCAAGATAAAGAATAAATCCACCGCCTTGTGACACTGAATGATACCTTAGTTTTCGAGATCTTTCAAGTGAGACTTGAGCGATTCATAAAAATACGTCGACGCCCTCTTGACGTTTGCAACGGTACAGAAATCAAAAGGGTAAGTCATATCCACGGAGGAGGAGGATGGTACGGCATACTTGTGCAATGAGCAACAGGATGACGAAACGTGTGAGGTATCGAACGAAGAGAAAGGATACTGGGATTGCCTTCAATCAGGCATCCGAGGAAATCGACCGAGAGCGAAATTCAATCCATCCGAAAGAGCACGACGAAGTAGAAAGAAATATAGAGTCATACACATCCGGGTGGATAAATGGAGACAAATATTCCACGCCCGATTGAACGCTTCAAAGAGACCGACGCATGAAAAGGATCACTCTCCAGCAATAACCCAGATCTTCAACCAGCGACCAGGGACACAAACTATGAATGAAGTCAACTTTTTCCGGGGAGACATCGTGGATTAGCATATTAAATTATACACAAAGATATCGTACTGCTCACTTAATTTTAAGTTCACAAAACACAACTACACGCGTTTCAACTGGCTTGCAATCATGAGTACCTGATAATCATTGCAAGCTAAACGTGCAGTAGAGTTTGTGAAATGAAAATTAAAAGAACAGAATGATATCCTTGCGTGTCATTCACGAACTATGAAGATTAATTCAATGATTGGATGGTTTACTTTGGGGTACCACGAATTCGTGGTGAAATAAATATAAATGGAAGCTTTGTAAAATTCAACGCAACTTAATTTGGTAAACCTCGACCGTTTTAAACACACTCGTTGGCCAGTTGTAAATATTTCTACCAATAAAAGTGGTACAACACCGATAAGCCATTCAAAAGGAGAAATATTTCTGCCACATAGAGTATTTTCTCTAGAGAATGACACGTGCAAGTTGATACCGGTCGAGATTTACCAAAAATAAAATTGCTAAGTTATGAATTATCATGAACATTATGAAATTATTAACATTTATTTAGCCATTCACGGTGATTCAAACGACAAACAACAATTGACTGCTACATTCTTAAAAAATCTAAATGAGCATTTTTTAAATCTTCCATCTCAAGCCTTAGATACAATTTCATTTTTTTATACAATTCCTTCACTTTCATTTCCGGATATAAACGGTGGAGAGCGCTGAACAAATTCGCCACAGAGAAGGGTAGGGAAGAAAAAGTGGAGAGAAACCCGGCGTCGGCGTTAGTCTGCTGTATTGTTATTAGTAATTTTCAGATGTGTTCTATGTTCACTTCTTTATCGCTGATGTTTTGTCCTCGTTGGTTCGCGACCGAACTATTTTATTTATGTACTCAGTAGCAATACCTCCTTATGTTATGTTCTTTTAAATGAAGTGTCGATTGATCTGAGTTTATTTTATTTTAATAAAGAGATACACATACAGCAATATTGCCAATTTAAAGTGCACTTATAACAACAAATATTAAATAATTAAAGAATAATTATTTGATTACAAATTTAAATAGAATAAAAGAGAAAAACAAACATTTATCCGGCTATCTAGTCATTTATGCGATAAATATGTTACTGCCCGATGAGTAAAATTTTTAAGTGTCAGACCAAACGGATCAATATCACTGGGTAGAGTATTTATTAAAAGGGAAAGCCTATGGAAAAGTGAGCGCTTAATTACAGATAGCCTGGGTGTAGGAATGTGGAGTAAAGATCGGGTGTGGCGGGAAGGTACTGTAATGTTGAGGAAGGAAACAATGTCAGGACTGTCGAAGTGGGAGTTAAGGGTAGGTATTATAAATGAATTTGATGTCTGATTGAAGTCGGAGAAGGGATAGACTACGGACGGATAAAGAGGATAAAACTGCACTAGTAGGTGACTCGCGGAGATTTGGGTTTCTAAATTTTACAATTTTTGCAAAAAAAGTTGTAACACTGTTATGGGAGGCAAGATTAGTGGGGGCAGACATTGACCAAATCGGAGGTGGAGTCTTATCATTCATTTACGCTATCACCAGTGTTTTCTAGCAGGAATATAAGCTTACGTTAAGAAACTAACACTCTGAACGAAAGGCGATAAGGAAACCATGGTTTAACTTCCCATTCCACGAACGCAGTGCTGTATTTAAAGTGCCCTGCACTAGGTTATCAAGCAGAGATCGGGCAGTCTCTGAAAAATTTATGCCACTATTTGAACTCGGACCCACAGGAGGGGAAGACAACCCTTCTCTTGTCACCCCACATTCCCACCCGCTCCTTCCGTTATAACCACCTACTACACCAACCTTAATTCCGTCTTTCTCTCTCTAAGAGATCACTTTTTTACAGACTCCCTACCTCTTTCAATACCATTTCGAGCACTCACCCTTCCCTGGATCTTTCAATGCCCATCAGATCATTCAAGAGGCAGTTTCGAAAAGCCATCTTCTGAATCCCTTTATTTTTCTTTTTTATATGCTTTTCATAGTTTTTTTTTAATAGTCTATATATGTTAAAGCTGCAGATTTTATGTTGTCTATTCAATGTAAAGGCCGTTTTGGCTGTTTTGCATAATTCAATAAATAAATAAATAACAACCCGATCCTCTCGAATCTGAGTAAACGTCCCCATTGTCTACACATTTGACATGGACCGTTGCAAAGATTTCAGCTCAACCTGGAGAATCCATTTCCTCGTGACCACCGGCCGAGGGATGGACAAAGCAGCCCACTCCTAGATTGCGGTCCGACACGTGAGAATACTCACAGGTGTTAGCCCCCTTTTCCTGGCGATGGGGCGAAGAGCAATCGATCGACGGGAGAACCGAACGGTCGCGCCGGGTACATACAGGAGAACGCCCTTCCTTTCTTTCCCTCTGGTAAAAAGTCGCCACAGAGTAAGGTAGTTTCCCACCACAAGGTTTGAGTTCTGAGTGCGATCGGAGGAGGAGGGAGAGAGTAAATTCCATGCGAGGGAAAAGTGTGTCAAGCGGAGGGGGAGTAGGAATGGGGGGAGACACTGGAGGAGGGGAGGAACCTCCGTCTATAACCACCTTTCCCTCGACTCCCACCACGCACGGGCTAACAGAGAGACCGCTACAGTCATGGCCGAAGTGAAGTACCTACATTTTAAGCGTGCTGGAATATGTAAGGCCCGTTTACAGAAACAGCGTGTGGTTTTTTAGGCGCAGCTTGGCTCCCGGGTCGTCCTCCGCGTCATCTTCGTGAGACAGTTTCGCCGGCGTTGCAGCGGGCGTTTTCAGGTTTTGAAGTGGTGACTCATTTTTGCCATCAAACCTGAAGACGCCTGATGCAACGCCGGCGACACTGTTTTAGGAAGAAGAATCGACATGGAGGATAACCCGGAAGCCAAGCTGCGCCGAAATTTGAACCCGGGTCCACGTGTTGTAAAGCAAATAATTTAAGTACCTCACCAACGCGATGCCCCTTGTGAAAACAGTTAGCAATACATAAAATGTAAGTAGCACTGGAACTGCAAATATCACCAGGGGCAATATTTCCGGAGGTTTTAAGCTACAAACAATCCATTCTATGAGTACTTACACTAACACCTGAAACGTATGACGTACCAGGACGCTAGAAGGTGGAAAGTATACAACGAATAATTGAGTAGTACGAGATGGCTACTCCCAGCTGTACGGATAGAACAGAAATGACACCGTCCAAGAAGCCTTAGTTCAGAGAAACCAGTGTATATAGAGTGCATAATAGAACTGGAAAAATAGATTGGAAGCGACGTCATAAATTAATACGATTTCTTCTTCCTTCGGTCCACTTTCTTCGCCATTACCCAAGTCGTGTCATGCATTTAAACGCAACGCATCCCTGCCAAACAAGGCAATCCTTAATTGCACAATATCGCAAATATGTTTCTCGCGTCCACATATGAAGGAGAAATGGTCTAAAATTAGATTTGCTTGGACATCAACGGTAAGCAAGGAAAAAAATACAGCATTTATGAGCTTTCTAATCCACGATTGGCTACTCTAGTTGTCTTGCTCTCTCTCTCTCCAATGAACCACGGCGATTCCGGCACCATCTCGTAATTACCTGTATTCTGTATTTGGACACTGAAAATTTCCAATTGACTATCTTCCTTTTGCCTCTTCGATTGCACTCAATATACATTTCTTTCCCGACCGCATTTCGCACTGCTTTCTCCGAATATACGCTCTTCAAATGTTTCCATCATTCCCTTAAGATCCCATCTTGGAATTGCGATAGTCAATATGTTAATAGAGCTGAAACTTTGTTTGCATTAATATACACAATAACTATCCTTTATCATATTTTTTTATATTTTTTTTATTTTATTCTCAAACCACCGAATACAGCTCAGATTGGCCATTTTATGTCGGGGTATTCAAAAAATTTAACAATTAAACGTAGACGAACAACCATGCCCTGAACAGGGGAAATCTACCCAGGCGGGACTCGAACCCGCGACCTCTTGTTTGGCAGGCGAGGACGTTACCCCGCCGCCACCGAGGCCGGCGTTGGCGTTGAGAACAAAAACCAGTAAGTACTTAGTTTTAGAATTGAATGTAAATAGAGGCACCAATTTTTTGCGAATAGCAATAGGAAGTACAGTTTAATCCAATATTCGTATATATAATTGAAGTACAACTTATAAACTATATCTCCAGGGTTGATATAACATTTCACTCTAGTTTAATTAAAATTATGTTAATAAAAGATGTTTTAATAAGTAAAAGATTGTAGCACTTTTCAACAGAATATCTTTTATTTATTTAGATATATAACTTCCACCAATTGAAGCCTGAATCTGATGAAATTAATAAAAGTTGTTTAAGTGAACTTTGTTTTCACCTTTCGCGATTCGGTGCTGATATTATTTAGTAAAATTCTTCCCCGGGCGGTTTTTGCGATGATACCCATATACATAAACATCTTCAAAAGATTAACTCCAACATATACAGGCAAAGCAAAGCTTTTTTTTCTGCCATCTAACAGTGTAACTTAAGAAACATTAAAATAATGGTACAAATTTCAAAACAAATTTCGTCGGAAAAGAACTTCATTGAACAAGAGCGTACCCAGGATCAAAACTAGAGGAGTGGGGTAGGAGGGGGAAGCCTTGGTTGTTCAAGTTGTACGTAAGATTTAAAAGGAAATATGAAAGAAATCAACATTTTAAGGAAACCGTAACAGCTCTTTATTAGTTATTGAAATTATTTGCTTGAAAAAATATAATTTTCCTGAAAGGCATTTGCGATTTTTGCTTCCAGGGAGGGGGGCAGCTGCCCCCTCCTGCCCCTCGCTGGGTACGCCCATTTCAATGAATATTATTTAGATAATCGATTGATCACAATAATAAATTATAAGAAGATAAGCGTAATTATTTTGTTTATCTGCAAACCTTCGAAAAAAGTGAAGGCTTTATGTATTTCCCTGCGAATCATCTGTAGGAAGAGTTCTCGGGTTCCAAACGAGTACATGGGTTGACTGGCACCAACGTTTCATTCTACCATCGTCTTTTCACCCAGAAGACGATGGCAGACTGCGCCTTCGAAACGTCGATTCATATCAAGACAAGCTGGGAATCCTGAGACCTCATTCAATTTCGATACACAAGTAAAACACGTATGCACGTCGGGGATCTTGCCCTGGTAAATTTTAGAAGAAGTGAGTTTTTTAAGCATTTTAGAAGAGTCATATGATTAACATTTGAACCCTGATAACTCGAATCTCGATATCTGGACACTCCGGGGAAAATCGGCAAGCCTGACATATTTTTTCCTCACACCCATAACGAATTTTTGAGGGTGCTCCAGACCCATCAGGCGCATGGAGTCGGCGCCACTGAACAGGGGCGCAGCTAAGAATTAAGGCTAGGGGGGGTTTTAGGCGCAACTAGTACTTACGGGTGTGTGGGTATTGCATACCCACCAGGGTAAGCAGAAGTTGCGGGGGACCTCCTCCAGAAAATTTATAAGAATAATGGTTCAAAATTGGCGAGTTTTACGGAGGGATATTTGATTAATCCTAGCACTATTCTATAAGTAATACTGATCCAAATAAGTAAAATTGATTAAACTTAAAAAAAAATTCTGAGCTCTAAGGGGGGTTTTATCCCCCAAAACCATTCCCTCGCTGCGCCACTGATTCGAGAGACTCAAAACCAACAGCTGTGGTGGTCTTTGTGCTTTAAGGGCGTGTCGTGGAATATCTCAGAATGAGGGCGACCCGTTGGCGGCAGGTAAGGGTCACCACCTTGACTCCGGCCTGGCGAAAGTTTTTCGCCTTTAAAATTGTCAAGCTAGCACATAAAATACATCTGAGCTGTTTCAATCCGGCCAGATGGAACACCACCGTGAAAATAAACAAACGTAATCGCGTCACAATAACCCAGAACACTCACCAGCTTAATAAATACACATGCCCCGAAAAAAGATTATTGTCATTAATAATCGAGATGTACATAAGCCACTTTTTGGCTTAAAAAACGTAATTCGTGAAAATAGCCATTAGTTACAAAAATGTATCAAAACATTTAGCACTCTACACGGTACCTAACACGTAGTAAAACTGACAAGTATGGACAAACAATTTCGCCTAATTCTACGAAACCTATTCCACAGTCGTACTAATTTGATAACCTTTTGTAAAGTTAGAATTGCGATAAAAGGCAAGAATTATGGTAGTAGATAAGAATAATATAACATCAATATGTTTAATACCAGTAATTAATTACAAATCGTTACAGATTTACTAAGTATGTTATGACATTTAAAGAACTGAAGACATTTTTTTAAATCACGTAATATGAACGATTATACATGCCAATACGTTTATGTTATGTTTCAACTGAATACTCTATTTACATTAGATATCGAATATGATTTGAAATATCCTCCTCAAGCATTTAATCAGCATCCACTTAGTAATAGTAAGAGTGAGCTTAACGATTAAGCATATTATTTCAAGCATTTTCATTTTTCACGACAAAGTTACGAATTGTTACAATGCAGGGCAAAAGAAATTGCGAAAATGAAAGTTTAACATTGCAAGATTCCACTTGAATATCTAGGAACTGAATGACCATGATTTGCTCCGCTAATATTTATTTCCATATATTACCTTTGAGGCAACTGTCAACAATTGAAACCATCCTCTACTACCTAATAACTATTCAAGTGACATTTTACTGAGTAAACATTTCATTTGAGTCCTTACAGATTACCACAAAGTGAAGCCTGAAATTTCACATTTTAAAAGCTTCTTCTAAAATGGGAAAGCATTATACTAACAGTAAAATATAATCTCATGAGGAAAACTACCTTTCAGTTTTACCTGTATCTTCCGTAGCATAGGCAAAGGAAGATGTATATTTGCAAATGAGTCTCATTTGGAAGATATGCATATTTGCCTCATAGAAGTTAAAAAAAAAAACTTCTATGAGACACATGCCCCTCAGGACCCACTCCTTAAAGAAACGCATCGAGATCGATATGATCTTTGTGTGGAATTATCAATAAGTAGGCCGAGGGAAGATTCGCTCTTCCTTTGTTTCCAGTTCAGTATGCATCAAGGGGGTGTGGTGACCACGATTGTCTGACGTGTCGTTGAACTGATTCCGTGAGCACACATTCATAACGTAGGGCAGAGGGCCATTTACTCACGACGACGGGAGAAAGCAGGTCTAACTTGCTCGGCGGAAGACCCTCGGTGTGTTTTGTTAAAACGTTCCATCGGCTGGGAAAGGGGTATTCGTCCCATTTTTCCTTGAAGCCTTATGTTTATTGCCATCTCATTCCAGAGCGAAGGCTTTCCCAACCTTTTGAACCTCACGAAACAACTCGATCTACGTCCACGGCCCGGGTATAGCACGCCTAGAAATCTAATCTTTCTCTTCTCTATCAAAATAAATATTGATAATGGCCTAAACTATGAAGAAGACAGTTGCGTCGCCGCAAAGTGGTCCGGAATGATGTTAAGTGCAGCCTAGCGAAACCAAAATAGATACTTCATTGAGGCTTTCGCGGTCCATAGTTGATAAAAATAATAAATATTTTCGGGTATTACCGCGTGGTTTGCATAGCTTATTTTTTTCAGGAAATCATTATTATCTTGCTTGATATCATCAATCTCCATTTGTGGGCACATCAAGAATTTATTGAACCAATCTTCTAAAATGAGTACCTTCCAGGTGACAAGATTTCCAGAATGCCCAAACACAATTTAAGATTATTAATGCTCGCAAAAATGTTTATTTTCTTGACGTTCAAAAATTTTGGAGTTCCGAGTTCAAATTCGTAATCAGTGATTTCAAAATTCAACAAGTAATCCATCTTGGTGTTAAAAATAATAAACTTTTTCGGGCCATACCACGCGGTTCTGGTTTTTATCCTGACTTTTCGCGACCCCTGCCGGTCGCTTCTTCAGAGTTGATTGGGCTGCTCTAGTGTGGGTTGAAATATATAGTCTACAAGTTGGTGGGTTGAGTGTGGTGGGGGAAATGAGAGAGAGGCTGAGCAGGATAGTCTGTTCAAAAGAGACATCAGGAGATCTTCCATTGCTCACCTCTGAAGAAGTAACCTGTAGGGCTCGCGAAATGTCGGGATAAAAACCTGAACCACGCGGTAAGACCCGAAAAAGTTCATTATTTTTAACACCAAGATAGATTATTTATATAATTTGGAGATCGCTGATTACGAATTTGACCTGGGAACTCAAAAATTTTTGAACGTCAAGAAAATAAACATTTTTGCGAACATTAAAAATCTTGAATTGTGTTTGGGCATTCTGGAAATCTTGTCGCCTGGAAGGTACTCATTTTAGAAGATTGGTTCAATAAATTCTTGATGTGCCAACAAATGAATCTTAAAGATACCAAGCACGATAATAATGATTTCCTAAAAAATATTTATAAACTATGCAATACTAAGAGAAAAGGATTTTAGATAGAATGAAAGGGAGAAGGCCTTATTGTGATTTTAAGAATAGAGTTCATTAAGGGAGGGGATACTAGCAGAATGCTTCGTAAATGCTCCATACAAATCTAACTTAATCAGTAGAAAACGTTATTAAAATATTTAAATAAATAATTGAAATTTTCAACGAACATATATAATATAAACGACTTCCCGGCACTCGTACATTTAATTGAGAGAGACACCGACATCATCCACAGTCAGGTCATGATAAACACGGATAGTAGTAAAGTAACTAAGGGCACTAACACAACATCGCGTAATTAACGACTTATGGGCAAATTAACTAATATATATATATATAATATAATCGAGAAAAATAACAGGTATTTATTTCGATACCGAAAAATTCCACTCCATCACGCTTAAACCTTTGGATTCTATTTCTTTAAAAACATAGCCCAATTTCCCTGACATTTCCGTAACTTCCATGGCCGGTACGAACCCAGATCAACATAAAAGGGCTATTGGACACAGCAACCCCAAAAAGTGACTTGCAATTGTTGATTTCAAGATCGAAAAATTCTATTCCATCATGCTTGAATCTTAGGATTTTATTTATTTTAAAAAATAGCCAAATTTCCCTGATATTTCGTAACTGCAATGGCCGGCATGAACCCTGAGAAACATTGGATGCAGAAATCCCAATAAGTCACGGAGCTGGGACCGATTTAGTTTAGCACCTACGTAAAAGTTTCGAGGTGCCGGGATCGAAATGGGTGAGTTCCGCTTTCACCAGAGGGTTTAGCTGAGAATCAAAACAACGCTCACGCCCGCCACGAAGGCGGCCAAGGTGTGAAAAGAGGGTGCGAAGAAGATAGCACGCGCGTGGTCGCTTCGGAAAGTCACGCCCCCATGGAGAGGTGGCCGAGATACAGGCCTGGAGGAGGTAAGAGAGGACAATGAACTTATGGCGAAGAGACACAACAAACGCCTCTCTAAGGGCACCGATTAGCAACCATCCATAGTCAAGGGAGACGAGGAAAAAAATGCCTAACTGCCCCCGCAACACTTACGCATGCATTCTTTCGAGAAATTAACACCTAACGTTAAGAGGCGTGAAACTCGAGATATTGCCTTTGTTGAGAACAGCTCACAATGTGAGTGCAGTGGAAAATATCAAGGAACTTCACTTCCTTGGCAGAAAAAAACGCTGAAGATCATCAAAATCATCATCACAGGCCAACAATTGTAAGATTGGTTCCACACAGCTCTCCGCCCCATACTCATATGAGCTATCCTTTTCAGACCTACGCATTTCTTCTCTGTCACATCCTTCTTTACCTGTTCCATATAATTCGTTCGTGGTCTTCCTTTTTCCTTCTTGTAATCTACTTGTCCCCAGTCTTCATCAGTCCACCATGTCTCAAGATATGGCCTATAAGGTTGCTCTGTCTTCTTATATAGGTATTTACGAGGCTTCTCTTCTCTCCTATTCTTCTTAGGACTTCCTCAGCATTTACTCGGTCGATCCATTTGATCTTCATCATTGTTCTATGACATCACATTTCGAAGGCCTGTACCCTTGATTTCTCCGCGGTTATAATTGTCCATGCCTCCCTACGGTAGAGAAGCACACTCCATACGCTGATAATGCCGCAAAGTTCTAATGAACTGTTTCCTTACTTCTGTGTTTGAATGACCCGCCGTAAGTAGAAGTTTCTTTTGTAAATTGCTCTCTTCACCTGATTCTGCTGTTTACTTCTTTCTTTTTTCTCCCATCGCTAATTATCCTACTTCCAAAGTAGCAGAGTTCATCTACCTCTACCGGTTTTTGTTTTCTTACTTTAATGTTAGTGTTGTGTAATCACAATATTCCTTTTATTATCTTAAAGGCTTAGTGAAGAGTCTGATTTTTATTGTACCGCCTTTCGGTGAGGAAACTTGGACTTTGAGAAAGAGAAGACTTGAAGAGACTAGAAGCGTTAAATATCTCTGAGTGGATAATAAAGGAAAACGTGAAGTGGACGAATAGAAAGGTGAATAACAAAGTGCTACACCTGGTTAGTTGGAGAGTCTGATTTAAGATGAGATGATAGCGTGCAAAAGCGAGTTACTTACACAGATCAGGATATTTAGGATGCAAACGAGATGAAACAAATGCAAATATGAAACGGGATAACTGCCAGGAGAACGCAGTGGAGTGCTTCGTCTAACCAATACTTAGATTTTTGACATTGTGATGATTGCAAAAATATCGATAGGCGAACTTTTAGGAGAAATATATCACCTAGAACCAGGTGCACAGCTAGGAATTAAGGCTAGGAGGGTTTTTAGACGCAACTAATACTGGGGGGGGGGGGGTATGGAATACCGGAGGTGCGGGTGACTTCCCCGAGAAAATTTTTAAGATAAATGGTTCAAAATGATGAGAGTTTCGGCTTTCTGAGGGATATTTTATTAATCCTTACACTATTCTATAAGTAATAATTATCCAATTAAGTAAAATGGATTAAATTTTAAAACTTCTCTGAGTTCTGAGGGGGGGTTTATCCCCCAAAACCCCCCTCTCACTGCGCCACTGCCTAGAACTTCCCACAACTATCATCAACTGCTCAAGCTAGTTACGGAACAACACTCTTGCAGAGCACAAGCATCCCTTAAGGAAACGGTCTACAGAATCCGAGGAATGATGAAAATTCTAACATGCCATTAACGAGCATTCGGATGCGGGTCTATAAGAGCAATTGGCCAGGTGACTGGGTATTGTTCCGCTACGACGGCCACTCAAGTTCACGGTCACGGCGTAGAGAGCATGAAACAAATGGCAATCCGTCACATTCATAACCTAAGAACAAAAACAAACAGTTATGCTTGTTTCCGACACAGTTAAAGAGATTGAAGCGGTAACCTTCGGTCCCTGATAACCCATTTATATATTTTTTTTAAAACAAAGACGATAAAATTTTGTTTCTCATATTTCCACGGAGTGACTGATGATTCTCCATTTTTCGGGTTATATCTCGTCCAGATTTTTCGTGGCCAACAGTATCGCCAGTGAAGATGACAGTATGGTCACTGGCGAAACCGTTGTCCACGAAAAATCTGGACGCGACGTAACCCGAAAAATGGAGTATCAAGATGATAAAATGCTCTGGCTGTGCAGTTATTTAGGATCTATGATGAAGGGTAGTAATGACTACTTCTTTTATCAATTAGAAGCCACAAAATAGGTTTTTAAGGGAAGCATTATGAATTATATTATTATTATTACCTTTGGACAGTAGGTTTTCTATGGTACATTTTGTGAATATCCCCGTTCAGCTACCCTACTTTTATTTAATATTCCTCTTTACCTCCGCTTAAGGCATATCATTCTTAATTTTTCCCACGTACTCATGCACATGAGGCATAATATTCTTCGTATGAACTCTTTATTTTCTTCCAGCACCTTCCTCGCTTCCCAAAATTCCTTCGATAATCCCGTTCAGCTTCGTTTTGAACATCCTATCTCCACTCACTACAAGCTCCGTCCACACCCCGTCTCCCACTTATCTCCTCAAGCAGCCTCTTTTTCTCTACCGCCATGTCCAGACCTTCTTCGTACCTTTCTCTCTCACTACATTTCATCCTCTCCACACCTGTATCTCGAACGCCTCCAGCTGACTCACCGGTCCATGACATAAAAAAATGATACTTAAAGATCCTTTTTCGTAAGTTGTAATCTTCACGCTTCGACTCTATTTAATGGGGACCTAAATAACCACATTCCATGTATTCTATTTAAAACACATTAAGACTTCTTTGAAGTAAAATTTAAATTTAATGATAGTATGCTACCTTTGTTTGAAGGTTCGCATTGCATTGAATAGCTATAGAACTAATCAATCAATGGACATTTTGTTCTATTACATGCTAGGGAATCAAATAAATATACCACGAGTACGATGCTTACCGCGAACCTGAAAATGATTTAAAAAATAAAGCTACAGCCAACCCCAATTAAATTCTTCCCGTGAAAACTTACATCATCGACCATTTCACACGCGCAGTTATGAGACGCTGTAGTGGTTTAGAGGCAGAAACCACCTCAAGTATATGGCTCAATCACAGGTGAGCGGCATTAGATTGTAATCAACGCAACTAATTATCATACGCACGCAGACGTTACGGATCGATCTTTGCGACTGATGAAAGCTAAGTGATGCAGTCACGGTATCTTCAACAAGCTAATTACTCGAGGTGCACAATGGCGGGACTAAATCTGAGATGTCGATGGCTGCCAATTACGCTCAATGAAATTCCCGAGAGGATACGTGAGCCATTCATTCCCGACATGCCTAACAGCTAGCGAGAAACTTGATTGTGGTCGGAAAGCACATACCAGACGATGTTTACCTTAGCAACGGTGAGTTGCATACTAGAAAGACCTCAACAGCTTGAAAAACGGAGATAAGCGAGGTGGAAATTGTTGATGGGCAATTAAAAAAAATGAATCTACGCTCTACGAAGAGACAAAAAAGTCGTGGAAACTCGATTCCACAGAACTAAATGAATGATGGGATCACCAGAGATAATATAGTGGCGTAAGACTTTAAGTATTCGCTGAGTAAAATACTGCGAATGCCAGAAGAAAGAAAAATTAATGACTTCAGCAGACGAGACTGCCTGCATGGGAATAATTAAGGAATAAAAATGCGTGCAGCTGCAGATCGTAACTTGAAAATGTTCTCAAGTTACAAGCTAACGGAAAATTGGAGTCAGGCATTCCAGAGGCAAACCATCTGTAACAATGACGTCATGGCAAAATTAGCAGTGCCGGAACGCACTTTACTTAACTTTTTTTAGAAGTGAAATATTACTCTCTGGGTTTTTTTTATTACAGGTTATTTTACATTCTATTTTTAAAATGTTTTGTTTTGGTTGCGAATGTATATATTAGAAATTTTGAGGCAACAAAATTGTTATTTGACTATTATGTCTTTTGTTAACCAGTATAGGAACTACATTCTGGCGCATTCCGGCACCATGACACCACTGATCTGTAGGCTGTACATATCAAACCCATACCCGAAACTGCAAAAGGGTATAACGAAGAAACCAATAATTCTTTGGCTACGTCACTCACGCCATTCAAGATAGAGCCCCTTAAAATGACTTTTCATAGCGAGTAGAAAAAATACGAGGACAATAATTGACCCTATCAAATCGCGATCAAAATTTTAGGCTTATTTGTAAGAAATACAATAACTACCTAAGATATCACAGTAACTGCCATTGGAGAAATTCCCCTGGACCGAGAATTGAACCACGGACCTTTGGTTCTCATCATCACTGGTCAACAATCCTAGGATTGGTTTGGCGCAGCTCTCCACTCAGTTCTCCTATCAGCTAATCTTTTCACTCCTACGTATTTCTTCTCTTTCACCTTTGGTTCTATAAAATAAATTTAAATATAAATACGTAAATTTCACATATGAGTTCCCAAATACCTGAAAATATTCGAGCGAAATAATTGGAAAAAAATATCAGATCCCGCCAAATTTCTAAATAAAATTTAAAAAAACATGTGGATGAACCCTTAATTAAAATATTGAGCACTGAACTAGCAGTCAATTCATGGTCATGCAATATTCAAGGCTAATTCAAGGTTTTTACGGAGCGAGCCAATTAGTGTGTCCTTTCACGATTGGGTAGCCGCGATCCTTAACATTTCGAAACTCGCAAAATTACATCTCTCACCCACATTATTAAAGCCTCGTTACACTGGAGTACGTAAATTATGACTTTTCACTTTCAGCTACTAACCTCCAAATGACTTCCCGGCACGCGAACACTTAATTAAGTGAGTAACCGACGTCATCAACAGTCAGGGCATGATACACACGGACAGTAGTCAAGTAAATAAGGGTACTAACATACCATGTCGTAATTAACCGCTTCGGAGCAAAAATTAACCCATGCACTTTCCTTCATGAGCGCGTGCTGCTGAAATGCGAAGCGTAAAATTTTCATCCAGCAATAATGCTCACCGAGGTAGCAAACAACGAAGTTTGTTCTTCTGAGTGATTCTACGAAAAGAGAAACTTAAAAGTTATTAATCAATAATTAAAATTATAATGACAAATAGATATTTTGAGAAACCATGGATTAATTTGCATTCCTATCCATAAATTATGTAATAAAGCATCCAAAAACTTCATAAAAATTATAATGGGTTTCTAAAATGAAATAATACAATCTGAATATCAATCTGAATCAAATATATGAATCAATAAACTGAAGAAATACAATCTTTTCCACCATAGAAATTCATGCAGAGTAACTCATAGTTATAATTGCTTCAATTTTTTTCTTTTTGGAAAACGAAAATCAACGTTCGAAATTATTTTTGTTAAAACACGTACTTAACATTGGATTTATAACTACGCTTCATACACAAAAAAAGCTTTTTCAGAAGCATAATATTACGGCAAGTTGTTTTTTTGAGAACTAACATTTCTTTCTGTCAAATTAGTCATAGCAATTGGAAGTGCACATTTAAAAATGATGCTATCGAAAATAAATCCTGTATACTTACTGGTTTGGTAGCTTTCACTGTGTCGAAGTTAAATCGCTGACGTGTCTCAAGTAATCATAAATTTATTATTTCTGTAAACATTCTCTCTCATAGAGTGGGATAAAAGAGAGTTATTCTTAAAACCCTAAGGAGAAGACGGGACAACTTAGTTGGCCACATCATGATAAATGATGGCCTGAAAATCGTTGAAGATGAATGTGGGCGGGAAGAAATGCAAGGGACGACCCCGAATGAGTTACATAGGGGAGTTTAATGAGGATGCAAATGAGTAGAAATACAGCACTGTGAGAATAAATACGTCACTATGAAAAGGCTATCCGATAGGAGAGCAGAATGGAGAGCTGTGTAAAATCAATCTTAGGATTGTAGACTTATGATGACGAAACATGCCAATGCTGACAAAACACAGCCTCTGTTGAGGTGATAGGGAGATAACAGAGATTGCGTTGGTAACCAGAATAGGCCCTGTGAAGAGAAGTTCGGATGAGTTACATTAGGCAGGTTATTAAGGATGTAAAAGAGATGAAATAAGTCACTATGAAAACGCTAGCAGATAGTAGAACGGAATGGAGAGCTGCGTCACACCAATCTTAGGATTTCCAACTTTTGATGATAAAAATGAAGTTATTACCAGAATTTCTCGGCAAAATTTCACCAAGAAGAGCTAAAAAATGTTGGAAGAAGCCAGCCACAGGTGTACGGATCTAAGGGAACCATAAACGATGCTATTGGCAACCCTTCCAAAAACTGAAAACAGTTTAAGGATCGATCGGCTTGCAGCGGCGGGGTGGAAGGAAAACTTGGGATGGCTAAGGCACAGAAATTTTCGACAGGACAGTGGATTTCAAAAGGTTTCAGGGGACGCTACCGTTTACAATAAAGCACAACCAGTTCAGCAGTTCCTTGAATGAGCTGGTGACATCCGTAGGCTCATTCAGGATCGATTAAAAAAAAAGCGGCCTCACGTCGCGTGTCATGAATGAAATTCGGCGGCAGCGGTCCACTTACTGACCGGAAACTCGCGACGCCTGCCTCGCGTTCCGGCGACCGAATTTCGCGAACTCAATGTCCGCGGGAGCACGCGTCAGTGCCAAAGCGACTTGGACATCACCCGAGGCCAGCTCACATCCGGCGCCAAGGTCACGGACCTCCCCACAAGGGCGACTTCGACGTAGCTTTCCAATGCTCAAACCATGAATATTACAATAGAGCTTCCTCTACTGGGCCACTGTGTATTTTCAGTACATTCAAAACTTTTCACCCACTGCGCATTTAAATGGGTTTTCCAAACTCACCATTCGCGTCACTGACGGCAAAGCGATCCGAATTTCAAGGGAAATGAAATAAAATCAAAATGTTGATCCTTTTTTCATCCTTCATCTATCTCGCACTATCTCCACCCCAAGAATTCTACCATTCTTTGTTCTTCATTTGACAATAATGTTGAATTTGTAGAAAAAAGCACGAAAAATTCCCGAATTTTCGAAGGTCTGTGGGGATCCCGCGAAGCTCCAACAATCGCCACGTGGAACTGAAGACAAAGACCACGAATATTACAAAAGAGAATCCTCAAGTCGGCCTCTAAATGTACTTATTGTCAACCACCGTGCATTTAAATGGGTTTACTAAAGTCGCCACTCGCGTCGCTGACGGGCAAATTGATCCGAGTTTCAAGGCGAAATATGGTAAGATTAAGGGTGTTAACCGAAATTTATATACATGATCATGTGAGTCATCAAATTCATTCACACTTTTCAATGATATTCCTCGCAATCACAAACAAATACAAACATAAAATAATTGGAAAAATATTGGAAAAAGCATTGCACTCATCAACGCACTGCGGACATTTTTGAAAACCGATTAAAATGCGACCCAAGTTGCAACAGAAATCAGCCTTCGGTGGGATGGAATCGGGCCTCCTGTATGCAGTAAAACACAAAGACGTACCCTCGTCTGCATGGAGACAGAATCGAGAACTGAGAAGGTCGAACTGGTAAGAGAAGCCTAGCAGCGGGGAGATCCCAGCGAATGGTACCACGAGTGACGTTACCACCCCTCTCCCCTCCCATCAACGACGAATGCTCACTCTCTCCCCCATCCTTTTCTCTTTCCTCCCTCACAGCCGTTCCTACTCATTTCGATATCGGGGCAGGAGGATATGCTCCGAGGATCACATAGGCGGGTTGGGGGGGAAGGAAAAAAGGGGAAGGGAGAGTTTTAGGCCGTTGCCGCTTCCTCCTCCCTCTTCAAACGTCCTAAACGGATTGAAAAAAAAAGCACACCACCATTTTCTTGCCTCCATTCAAACGATGGTGGATCCTGTTCCGCTATGAGCGACACACATGGGCCTATCCCACCTAAACAGCATGCGCACGCCCATCCGCAGAAATATATGGACGATAATCGCGGAAATCATGGGCATTTGGCGAAATTATTACGGGTGATTTGCATCGATTCGCGGTGCCTACACAAACCTTGGCAGGTAGCCTATTACGAAAATAAATTTTTATTGTTCTCTTGGAAATTTTCCTGTTTATCTCCGTGATTGTTTCCTAAGCATAGAATCCGAGTTTAATCTTAAAGACCGTTGTAATAAATTGCTGTTTGTTACCAATTTTAATAATATCCTCTGATACAATTTTTCAACCAACTACCACACATCCTTATCTTATGAATTATTTCTTATTTGTTATTATAACATAATTCGAGGACTTTTTAAAGATGAAGCGTGCTCACATATATTTGCTTATAGTATATATATATATCGCTTGTAGTACTGATTTTTAAAACAAACGTCAACATACACATCTAAAACAGCTGATGGCTTTGAATTGGGACTGGTTCATTATTTTGAATTTATTTTGGTCCTTATTTGGCACTTCAGGATCGAGGTTAGCCCATGACAGCTTCTGTGAGTACTAATACCTTGAATCGCCATGAACGGTTCGAACCACCAAGTGCCGCCGAACACAATCGATGCTGGACCCGTAAAAAAATGCAGAGATCAATCAATGCCGCGAAAATCTTCTAACCTTCAAACCTACACATATACGCACGTTTTGAAATGATTCCATTGACTACGACAGTAATTCGACTATCTAAAATTTGAACCTGGTAGACTAATCTCATACAGAAAATGAAACTATAAACTTTGTTAACTCTATAAATAAACTTTGTTTGTGCGATAATGATTTATCTTTTCTTCAAATCATTCATTTTCTACGTATTTTTTAAGCAACTAGAGTATTTTTAAGCCAATTTTTTAAATGCGGCGTACATAGATAATTTTAACATGTATTCAGATTTAGAACTCCAGCATTACAGTCCACTATAAAATTCTTTCTTATCCACATTTTTTGGAGAAGTATGTTTCAGTATGGAAAATTAAATAATAAACACTGTTAGGCTCACTCATATATTTGAAAAATCACGACCCAGGTATCTTAGAACAGGCACCCCCGACGATGTAACTATGTTATGAAACCCGGGTCGTAGTTTTTCAAATATATTACTTAATGGACCTAACAAAGTTCATTCTTTCTTTATCCATGAGAGAAAGCTTTCAGTTAAGCCTAAAATCATCAGCTAATCTCAGTGGCGTAACTATGGGGGATGAGGGGATGTATCCCCCAAAGCCTCTGAGAAAAAAAAATTTAATCTTGTCTGGATTTGATATATCTGCTTAAAGTTAAATTTTAAATGCCAAAATGATGTAAAATGCATTTTCAGGCATGTTATTTTTTTCAAATTTTTCCTGAATTCCAATAAGTTTTCTGGGGGGTAGCTCCCACTAACTCATCTCCCCCAAAGCCTCCTCATCCCCCCAAAGCATATTCCTAGTTACGCCACTGGCTAATCTCACACGTTTACATACTCAGTGGTGTTACTAATGCAATCGGCAATGCAAGGGAGGCAGTTACATGCATTGGGGGAGGGTGGTTAGAGGAGGGCAAGGGTTATTCCGTGCCCGATGTCCTCGTCATCCCTCCGACACAAGGCAGTCCTTGGGAGCGTGCTCCACTAATCCACCGCTTCCTGCCTCCGCCCGCCCACCAGTTCCCTTTTAAAGTAGCCTTCCCTTGCGCACACTAAACCCTTGGCTCATCACCGACGGTCAAACCTCCTCTCCAACACCCACGCGCCCCGATGCACAACTCTTCACATGAGGCCGACTGACCACCGCGACGACTTCATGAGTTCAAGCCACTAACTTGAGAACATACAGACTGTCCCGCAGGTCGAGTGTCATTTTTGACCTCTAATTTTAGTACTTTCGCATCGAGCGATATTCATGAAAATTGGCAAACTTATGGGGAAAGGTTCTGAGTTTTGTTGAGTGCAAGCAAAATTTTAGAATTTTGACATCTTGACCTCACAATGTGGGCCCAAACAAAAAAAGTTGAATTTTCCTCACGGGGTTTCAAAGTTAACTGAATCGAGATAGAATCAAGTCTGAATTTCATTGACCAAGATGTCAATTCATGGGTTTTCGAATACGAGAAAACTGAAAAATAACACTTTTCTTTCCCAAAATTCAACCTTTGATCCAGTAAAATCACAGTCAAGGTCATAAGGGTGGTAAAAATAATAGCATATTAACAAAGGTGTCGATCTATGGGTAGATCACAGGAAACTATGAAAATTCTGAATACTAGAGAACATTATCGAGAAAAGCTCACGAATTTGCCATGCTACTCAATTAGTTCATTTAGAATTTAGTTGTAAGAATTATTTTCAACCATGGATAACATCCATTCATATAAAAAACCTAAAATTAGGGTGCCTAAAATGAGTATGTACTCATCAATTCTCATATTTTTCCCAGTTAATGAGCCCAACGCAATGCTATCTTCCAGTAACTAACTTAACTTGGCTTCAATTCATTATCTATTAACTCAGAAATCTGTCTGGTGACGAGCTAAAATTATATTTTTATCATAAATATTACGGCACGACAAACATTTTATCACTATTTTTGTACAAACGACACACACATTCAAGCATTAATCAATATTTATGCTATTTTTAGACTGGTGCCGCCGCAAGAACCTGTATAGAAAAAGCGGATTTACATATACAATTTCTTCAAACTATAGCACTAAAATGGTGCAATTATGGCCATCAGTCAATGAGGTCTAATTAGAAGAGCATACTTTGAAATTACATAAAAGATAAATAAGTATTTCTTTTCAAGGACCGACCTCCTAGAAAAACTCTAGCGAAAATACTATGCCAACAAATAGGGAGTTTGATGGTCTACATCGACAATCTCCGCTGAGGCACTGATGTACCACCTTAAGTATACCCGAGATAGGACTTGCTGTTCTCAGCCACGGCTGGCTGGCGCAGCGGCACATCTCCTGTCCCGCCCAGATAATTCGCCGAGAAAAAAAGAACGGGGGAAAATTTCACTCGACACAAAGGACCACGCCGCGGGTCATTGTTGTGGAAACTTGACAACAACGGTGGGCGGCGGTGGCGATGTTGTCGATTGTGAAGTGGAACGGGAGATTTATAAATAAAAATTCCTGACGATTTCGCTCGCAGCATCTGCTCGGCAATGCAATAAGGTTCCTCTCCGACCCCCACACCCTTCCATAACCCCGGCCTTATAGCGACACAATGGGCGGGGAGAGTACAACGCCCACGACCAGATGGTCCCCTTCCCGTCCGAAGCGTAATGACGATTTAAAGCCCGTGCGAACGGCGGCAGGACGGAACGGAAGGGTTAAGAACGATCACTCAGTCACAGATCAAGGAGAAACATGCAGCGCGAAGTTTATCCATGAACTATAAAACTCACCTCCGACCACTCACTCACACAAATGTTTGGGGTAACGAGACGAGATACGGCAAAAAGACATAGAATCGAACCCCTCTACATTGCCTGAAACCTCGAAAAATTACCGAAAGACTAAATAATTTATCTATTACACTAGAAGTTCGCAGTCCCAGATGTGACGAAACAAAGGAATATTGGTCACAGCAAAGAATTTGGAAAATTTGTGTAGTTAAAAGTACAAGGGAAAGCATTAATTACCGTTCTAACAGGATTTCCGTATAATATAGGCATCTTTCTAAGAGGGGCCTCTCGATTTATGAAAACATATATTTTTTCCAGAGTAGGTACTGTCGCAATCACACTCAGGGTCACGTTGAAAACGACTTAGAATTTTCCCATTGGGGTTATGAAGCCCGTACATGTAATATCCAGTTGTTGGCAGCCCGGTGTTCAAGTGGGAGGAGCCGTGAAGGTTTTTGAAGGGTAGAGGGTGCGGTCGCAGAGCAGACGTTGCTAAACGTCGGAAAATTGGGACGTGGAAGTCGTTACACTTCACTAAGCCAGAGGGGTTGAAAGGGAGACAAGGGGATGGTGGGTGTAACAACCTCAACCGCCCTGTTCTATAAAACTCCTACGCAATGGTAGCGATGCACCCTTGTGCAACAGATGCCAATAGAGCTCTAAAAGTATACAGTAAAACTAAATTTTATGATTCTAGTCTATGATCCCTAAAAAAGTTGCCAATTTTTCTAAAAACGATAGGGGAAAACAACCCAATATTATAACAATTACCCGTGCCGCATTGAGGATGGATCTACGAGAAAAATATTTAAGCAAAAAAATGAAGTTTCTTTTCTCTATAACACGAAACGTTTGCACGCAGCAACTGTTATTTGAGAACTTCCATCATTGAGATGAACGTGTATCTACATATTTGAACACATCAATTTTTACATTAAATACAAATTTAATTTTGGTTAACAATTCACCTTGATTTACATATTTCATACTTGGAAATCACCTACACACACTCAAAAATACAAAATCAGTAAAACTACTGACAAACAATGAAGATATCGCCGGGTAATCTTTAACTTATAAGGACACCGCTCACTTTAGGGACATATGAAATGTTATTGTCTTTCAATTTTGTCTGATTTTATTCGATAATTCGATTTAACTTAATTCCATCAAACAGACATATTACGCAATAACATTTATCAGGGAAGGTCATAGTGCACGCTCTCCAGGAAAATTCTCAGTTTAGCAAGTAAAAATGTTCACAGCTAAAATGTGTACTGATGAGTCAGTTACTTTTTTGTTGATTCAAGGCTTAAAAAAACAACTCATATTTTCCATAGTAGCAAGTGACCTACGCTTGTGAGTATACAAAATGTCTGCCATTTTATCATGAACAAATATTAACTCAAAGTAATGTATTTTATACTTTTTTGTCAACTTTCCAAGCTATGGCCTCAATTTTGTGAAAAATGAATGTCGTACAAAACCAGAATACTGGTGGATGGGGCCACACCAAGAGCTCAACAGCGTATGAAAACGACGGAAGCCAATTTACCTAACAATGAGAGGCTCAACACGAGCAACGGCCGAGACCTAAATAAAAAAAAGAAAATCGTCACATTTTGAAGTCGCGACACCATTTTCGTTTCACTTTTATTGCCATGCGCACAACTTTGAATATAGCGGCAACTGCATATGGGATCTAGCTAAATGGGAAACATGATACAGGTTCCGTGGAACAGGAAAAGGTTAGGCTAAAAGGTGCACTCATTAACCGTGACCAATTCCCCCGAGCTCTAGCCGCGACGTCACTGGGAGCGTAGCCTACCAACCGAAACGAAGAACCCTCTGAAGGTATGAACGCGATCAAGTGTCATATCGCAATGAATTCCTCTTCCCTCAAACTCAACGATCGTTTTAGCTCAGCTGGATGTTACCTTTCCCTTTCTGAGGACGACTCACTCCCCCTCCACTGATCTTCCATCGCGCCGCAATATTTGCTTTTAACTCCATAAATAATTATTGAAATAATCACGAAAAAAGTAAATTTCACTTTACTCATGCCACAAGTACGAAAACTCACCTTGGAGAGAGGTAAAACTTTCAAATTTGAGAAAGAGGATAGCACAGACTAAGCTATATTTTTTAATATTTTAAATGCACACAAATGATGACACGGGTAATTAGTACGTGTAGATGTAATGATAATTTCAAGATGAAAGCATCATTTTTCAAGTTTTATTCAAATCTGAAATAATTTTATCTAAAAAATAAAATTACAACAATTCCACGACAAATCTCTGACACAAAGCAAGTTCGCAAAGTGTTCTAACTTTTTTTACAAAATGAGTTTCATCATAAACAAGCGGGAAAAAACGAAGGAAGGCTTCAGACACAAGGTAACCCTGGAAAGGACATTGTTGGTAGTGGATAAAAAAAATCAAATGGGAAAAGCAAAACAATGAATTTATTATTTCCCTTAAAGTTATTCTTTCAACCATTGAGATAAAAGTTTACCAACATGCTTAAGAACAATTAACTTTTGAACGAAAATGCATATACGATTTTCCTTAACAATTCATTTCTATTTACAGATTTCATAGTTGGAATACAATCTATAGACACTCCAAAATGCATATCGATAGCTAAGTTATAACAACACGTATCTCAAGAAAAGCAACTTTTCAGGAGAGCAAAAAAAACGATATTTTTTTACTAGTACACTAAAATTAAAAACAAAAAGTTCATTAAATTTTAAAAGAAGCATTTATTTTCAAACAAAGAGTTGTTTTTTGATCGTATTTTATTTTTTAATGCTATTACACTTTGTTTAAGATACTGTCTCAAACCGACCGAATTTGTGATACGTGTTGTTAGAACTTAACCATCGATATGCTGTAATACTACAGATGAACATTGAAGATACTGCCGCGTAACCTCTAACTTAAGGACACCGCTCACATACCGTGGACCGTTAATGTCCGCTTGTGACAGGTTTCACGGTACCTCTCACATAAATGAGTTCGTTCCTAATGGTTCCGGATGCCGACGGAGCATAGCAGTTTCCGGTCGCCGCCTACGAGACGAGCCGACTCAACAGCAGGGACGGCCCTCACTTGAGAAGGCCTAGCCAGGACCAGCAGCGCCTCTTTGGCCTACGGAGGTGGTCAGGGAAAGAGAGGGTGGAGGGGGAGGGAGGATATCAATGGGATGTCCCAGACGAGCGGCCGCCTTTACACACATATAAGCAGCCGAAGAAGAACCCATTCATCCATCCCTCTTCGAGAAGACGAACAGAAGGACCGTTTATTTGACCCTGCTCCACCATGCTGC
The DNA here is from genome assembly GCF_921293095.1 of Ischnura elegans. NCBI lineage: Eukaryota > Metazoa > Arthropoda > Insecta > Odonata > Coenagrionidae > Ischnura > Ischnura elegans. The sequence continues at coordinate 23,746,197 of NC_060257.1, read as the reverse complement.
GAAGCGAGACGCCTCGGGCCGGCAGTCAAGGCACGCAACCTTGAGAATTTTCGAGCCGAAGGCGGCGAAAAACTCTTGCTTTCCACCAATTTATATCCGGAAGGAGGGGGACGAGGTTTTCACGCGACCTTGGAGGATGACTCGCAACCAGCCATGGGGCCCCTCTTCTGAAGAGTTCCCAGGGGGGTCAGGGGTGGAGGATCTCGAACGCACCAAGTTTTTCAGATCGAATTCGAGACGACAGTTTAGGAATATGGAACTCACTCACTTTTCTGTCTTACTTAGTAGAGGGGAAGGTAGGCCAAAATGGCAGACTAGTAAAGATGAAATAAATCCATAACTCACTTGAAATTCAATAAACTCGATTTTTTCTGGCTTAACTTTGTGAAAATCCATTCTGAACAATAAAAAGTTATGGTACTTTTTATTGTTCACTTGAAACTAATCTAGAGTTTGGGTAACCTCTTTCCTTTTTACAAGTTTTCCATTTAGTTGCAATGCACATATTGTCAACTTTCAACCAGTAGCGGATACAGAAAAAATTCAAGGTGGGAGGGGGCGCAAAATATTTCATGAGCTACCTTTACTGTTATCGGAATGAAAAATAAGCCGCATGCAAAGTTTGAGAAAGTTTCGTTTAAGCTGATTTTACACTTATACAAGATAATGCTGTATTATGATATAAAAAATTTAAATTTGTACGTAATTTAAAGCACTCGGCCGGAAATCGAGGGATCCGGGTTCGAATCCCGGTCAAGGCGAATGATTTTTCCTCTGTGGATTTTTCGCACTATTTGTGCATTGCGGGTGACTCCGTAAAAAGTTATCACCGTGGCTAGTCCCGGTATACTTTCATGGTTCTGCAATGTTAGGTAATGCAGGTGGTCCCGCAAGGGGGGGGCGTGCGCCCCCCCCCCCCCCATATGTATCCGCCACTGCTTTCTACCATCTTTGTAAACCGAAGCAAGCAAGTAGGGGGAGCACTCGATAATTCGCAATTCCTATCGATGAAAAGTTACACAGACACAAATGTATTAACAACGCTCGGTAAGATATCTCTAGAATTCTTTTTAGGCAAATTCCACCAACATTTTAGAGATAAAAGCCACCATCCTCATATATATATCACCGAAGATTTAATGGCTTAAGATTAGACAAATCTCTTCCCCTGATACGATTGGTAAAATACACATACATCACGAACAGCTGATAAACATGAGGCCAAGGTTTTCAACGTTGAAGTTGATGACTGCAATTAATGACAACAGATTTTCCAGCATGACGAGAAAATTTATCGAGGAATATAGGCATGCGTCCATGGTTTCAAAATAGCATTATAACATTTCAGCTAAATAAATGCTAGATGACACAGCACAAGACTTTAATATTTTTCTGATAAAATATATTTAAACATATTTTATACAGAAATATTCAAATATTGATGACATAATCGGCCGTTTAATGAACAGGTCGATCAATACTTAAAGCACATGCATCCTACACTTTACACGAGATTTAATCTCGTTCCATTAAAACTGACCCAGAATTAGAATATTCTGAAATTATTTACGCCTCATTGAGAGCCAAGATTTTAAACGTCTGCATCAAATTCGAAAGCCAAATTTTAGTGAAATATGCACTGATTACGCTATCATACACTCACAGTTTCATGGATAGTCCAGTAATACTATCGTTTTAATAGCATTCATTCGTGGATATTTAAAATTGAGCTGATTACTCTAATTATTATAAATTCAAAGTTTCAAAAGTTTTCCAGTTTCATTATTTAATTACATAATAGTTGAAGTGAATACTTTAACTACCAAGACATGGTGAAGGATTTCAATTCGGTAGATACGCCATTTGAAAATCTGAATTTTTTTATTAACATCTTATGGCTATGCTGTCCTATAAGCAAATGAAAAATGTTGATTTCAGCTAGAATATGAATGATTTTGCGACAGAAACCTGTACTCTATAAAAAAAAACTAAAACTTAGGAAATCTGCCTAGGAAAGTTTTGAGTAATTACAAAATAAATGCAGTATTTGTAGTCCAATCATGTACGTCACATGAAAATGAAGTCACTCTTGACTGATTAAGCTAATTAAGAAAACATTTTTAAAAAAAGCTTTTAAACTCTCCAAGTTCTCTTTAGCAAAACTTTGATTTTGAAAATCAATGCATCTCAATTAAAAAAGCAAAGCATTTAAAAAAAACGCGAACATTATTTACTTTGGAAGTATTTAAAGTATTTCTTAGTCGCGATGTATTCTTCATACAACAGTTACATGGCGAGTAATGAAGGAACGCACAAAATACTCCGTCAACGGAGGAAATTCCTTGCGGGTTAACGGACATAAGTGTTTATTTGAATTCCCAACGGCCTTCCAGGACGCTCCAACTGGCCTTTACACCAGAAACTACTCGGACTTGTGTGAACTTGTCACATACCAACAGGGAATTACGCAGCCGTTATGTTGGCAACGAAAGCCATTTTAGTCCATTATCCCAGACGCTGACCGCGCGGAGACCTCGGCGCAAGAGGAATCGTTAAGAAGGCGGCTAACGTACTAGGTCGGAGACAAGGCGAAAAATCGTCCTGCCCTGTTAGTCCTACTGGCTTTGGCTACGCTGCCCGAGGCAAAAAAAAAGTCACGCTTCGACGGATGCCTCCCGAAGAATTCCTCGGCGACCTAATTCTGAATGGCATGGGGAAAATTCTGCCACTATGCGGACACTAAACGTGTCCATAAGACATGAAAAACATCGGACGAAGCCCGGCATATGCAGACACCATAGAATGCTCGAAAAATAAGCATGAAATCACGGAAACAGTAATGAAGCTTAACTCCATTTACCAAGGTCGTATCCAAGGATGGGGGGGGGGGGTCTAAAGAGGCTTAGCCCACCCAGAAATTATTGAAATTTTGAGAGTTATTACCCCTGCTGAACTTGCTTCAAACCCCCAGAAACGCACCCCTCCTCCACCTGATTCTCCCCTACGAAAATTTTTCTCTTTGCCCAAACTAAGTAAATTCACTATCTAGTTTCATTTTGATGATGTATTTTTCATTTACTATATTTTTTTAATTTTATATAAAGTGTTACCACCTGGCAAATAGCCAACTTGTAACTTGTACAATAATAATAATAACTATTTACCACCAGTTATCTTTATTCCTATATAACTCATAGCCCTGTCAAACTGTTGTTTTTAATGGAAATTTTTGGGTCAATTTTAATTTTTCCACTAACAATATTTTTTTTGGGAGAATAGAATGCTCAAAAATAAGCATGACATCAGGGAAACAGCAATGAAGCTTACTACTCCTCTACTATCTCTGCTGAACTTGCTTCAAAACCATGGTCCAAGTCGAATTTTGTCGCTATAAGTTGTGAACAATTAGACGCTCTTATTTAATTTTCAACTCTTTATTTACGCCAAATTAAGTCAAGTTCTAGTGACCGTAAGCAATACTCATTACTTATGTAAAATTATATATTCTATTCGAAGAGACAGAAGGTTGAATATTGAATCACTGAGTGAACAAGAAAGTTTGTTTGGTGAACCTATTTCAAATGAATCCATCCACCTTCTCGAAATGAACTCTCTTCTTTCCGAATGAATCTTAACTTTTCAATTAGATGAGAGTTACAGCACACGGTTGCATGGTTTGCTATCACCACTTATTCGAAATCAAGCGCAGATAGCGAATTCAAGGCTTTGAAAGCAGCAACTTATTTATCCTTTGTCACAACGAATCTCGTTGACTCCTCAAACGAAATATATAAGCAAATGCCCGCATGATGGCTTCCCAGTTATCAAGTGCTGAGGCCAGCATTGAAAACCCTACTTTTGTAATATTTTGGGAAATGGAAACAGCAAAATAAAACATACAATTACATTTTATTAAAATCCTAATACTATTTCTGCTAATTGAGAATAAAAATTAATGTATATAAAAATTTTAATCGATATAAACTACAAGAAACACTGACGCCGTAGTCAGCCAATCAAATCTATCAGATAAACCACGTGATCTCAAATTTAGCCGTTTTAATCTTGGTATTTTGCGCAAAAGCTGATATTAAGAACTCTTGAATAGATTTCCTCTGAGAATAAACAAATTGCTTATATTGAGTATTGGATAGCGACTTCTAATAATTATATTGAGGCCAATACACTAAGTCAATACATACGGACTATTATCGCCCCCTTTAACACGCACCTCCAAACGAGGTATGAATGGCATGACAAAATTAGGCCGCGAGAAAATGGACACAGGGTCACTTGCTAAAGGGTTTTGCGCCCACGAGAAAGAGTATTTTTTCGGACGAGAGGTTCATAGGGGAAAGGAAAATAGGCGAGGGCACACTACTATGGCTTCCGTCTAACGAGCCGAGACAAGATTTAAGCCGGCGGAAAAAGAAAAATATACACGAGAGGAGACGGAGGAAAAAAAACTGCATGGGCCGATAAGTCGTCTCGTCGCACAGTGTGCTGAAATCTAAAAGCTGGACATTCCAAAATTGCTTTTGCAGGTATAGGAACTTGAAATCGGGCACAAAAACAAAGGATATGCAATCAATAAACGGGGTGTTTATTTCTATTATCTTTTGCCGTTGCCTAGGTAGAAAGAATCGAGTACAACAGAAATTCCGAGGAAGTAGCTGTATTGCTCGTATTCACACCATTAAGCATACCTAACCTATATCGAAATATTTAACTGTAAAGCGAGTGACGTAACTGCAGAAATTTCGTGGGATAAAAATTGTATCATTTAATAACTCCTTTTCCTTTTGTAATAATTCCTTTTGTAAATCGATGATTAAGTAGTTAAACTGATTTTAATCGGAAAATGGACGGTCTGACGATAAAAACCTGGAGGGCGAACGGTTAATTTTGGAGCATTAGTGACCTTGCTACGCGCCCAAGCGCTTCATTTGCCTTTTTCAAAGGCTGAAGATATTTTCGCGTCGAATTGGCTACTTATCTGAGTATTTTGTGCTGTCATAAATTTATGTTTACAACTTCATACGAAAGTAATAGGCAGGAGTTCGTGTCCAAAGAACAGATGATCATCCACGCTATAATGTTCAACCTAAAGCTTCTTTTGCTCAACATAATGAAGCATAAATCATTTCAAACGTATGATTTTTCTTAGAATCCTCAAGGTAAAGAAAGTAACCCTTTATCAACGCTCGCCTACATCTCAAATGTGAAAGAAATACATCTAGAAAATAACGATGTAGATTTAATAAATTTGTAAGCATTGGAAAATATTGACCAGTCTAAATCTATGAACCTCGACAATTTTCATACTATAACATAAGTTTTGAACGAACAATTAGTTTGAAACTTAATTTTTCAAATAAAGAATCATCAAATTTTACGGATATATCGAGTCAACTTTTGCCTGCAAATAAAACTTTTAATACTTACCGCAGTATTCTCTAAGACATAAATTTTTAATATTTAAGATACAGACAATGTTGAAAGAAACTCCATTACATAAACCCTTAAAATTTCGAGCTGAAATCCTTAATTTTAAAAGGAGAACCTCGTCGGGAAAAAAAAGGCACAATACTACCGATTCGAGAGTGCATCAGAGAGGCATCCTTTAAACACTGTATCGTAGGTTATCCAGGGACCATACACGAACTAAAAAAGTGACCTCGGTGGAGATGATTTTGTGTTTTTTTTTCTGCCACTAAACGTGTCGACAAGAACCCGCCGCTACCGATGCAATGCGGGTCGGGAGATTAAGCAGTCTGGCACGGAGGCATACAAGCTCGTTGATGAGCTGTCGCGACACACTGGCATAGGACGAGGGCAGTCTTAACAACACCAGCCGAGGCGTCGCAAATGATAATCAAGAGATGTCGAGCACGCTATGACCTTGCGGGCGATGACAAGGGTTGAAGCCGTTGCAGCCTACTGTGCTTATCATCCCGAGAGCTTCAAGATTCAAGGAAAGAACTGTTAGGATGATGGATATAAATCTCACTACTCAAACTAATCCGCTGAAAGCGTAACGTTCGATAAGTAGTAGTACTTACCGGCTACAACGTTATTTTAAAATGAAAATAATATAAAATAATACATCACTTATGATTGGCGGCGGGGTAACGTCCTCGCCTACCAAACAAGAGGTCGCGGGTTCGAGTCCCGCCTGGGTAGGTTTCCCCGGTCCAGGGAATGGTTGTTCGTGTACGTTTACTTGTTACATTTGTTGAATACCCCGGTATAAAATGGCCAATTAGAGCTGTATCCGGTGGTTTGAGAATAAAAAATAAAATAAAAGGTTACTTTCCCGACAACTTGACTTAATTTGGCATACCTAAGGAGTTGAAAATTTGAGAAAAGCGTCCACTTGTTCACAACAACTTATAGCGGCAAAACTCGACTTGGAATTGCCATCAGTCGAGAGAAGCACAGATTTTCCTCAAAAGTAACTAGTATCAAGTAGGTAGTTAGTTTATACATAGTAGTAAGAATTATCGAAAGTTCTCTCAAATTGATGTCATGATTGATACAAGGTCTGACCTGTGATTGGTGGAATATTTCACTTTCTTGTCTGTATGATATTAAGTGAGCTATAGCCAAGTTGTTTCAAACGGGGCTTAACGCTATGACATAGAAAATACAAACGCATGTTTCAAAAATACATAACTTAAACATTTCCTCTATTACGGAATATCTTTCTCTTGGGGTCGAAAACTGTACCACAGCAGGCTGAAATATGATATATGAACTTTAGATTTGAGGTTGTGCATGCTCGAAATTAACACTAAAATGAACATTTTCTCGTAATGACAATACACAATCCTATCCTTAGAATATACCAAATCATTTACGAGCGCTACCAGCAATCTTAAGCTACGAAAATGGAAAATTTGGTGGTCTGCAGTGTCGCTTCCGCTAACCCCGTTAAAGTAGGCAAAGAGGTGAATAGTAACATTCAATCCTTCCGAAGACAGCTAAAGCTGGCAAATTATTAACATAGAAATTTCGAGGCAACAAATGAGAAGCAAAGGAATTTGTAGCTGAAGGACATTGTCCTCTGAGAGCGCGTGCAGTAAAAAACTCAAACGTTATTTGTTCAAGAATTCTACAGGTAATGATGGGATTTCAAGGAGTATTTAAGATGCATTCTGTCAGTCTATCTTCCCTGCATGGACCACGGGCGCATCCAGGAATTAAGTCTGGGGGGGTTTAGGAGCAACTAATACCGGGGTGCTTGGGGGTGAGGAATACCCACCAGTATAAGCGGTAGGTGCGAGATTAATACATTGCGGAATTTTAAGATAAATGGTTCAAAATGGTGAGTTTTACGGCTTTCTGAGGGATATTTTATTAATTCTCACACTATTCTTTTAGTAATATCAATCCAATTAAGTAAAATGGATTAGACATAAGCATTTCTCTGAGCTCTGGAGGGGCGATTAACCCCCACCCCTCCACCCTCGCTGCGTCACTGGCATGGATATCCCTCTTCAATTCATAATAATTTCCTTTCATTTTTTCTAATAATAATATTCCCTTCTTTCCGCTCCCACATTTACCTAACGTTCTACCCTCTGACACCGTTTTCAACATCCCCTCCCCGCTCAATAATCGCTCTATCCACACCTTCCGTCTCCTCCGTACCTCACCTAGACGCTGCCTTTCCTCGCCCACCATGTCCAGCACTTCGTTGTTCCTCCTCCTCTTCGTTCACTACATTCCCTCTATTCTTCTCCACACCCACATCTCAAACGCCTCCCTTCCTCAGTGTCCATACTCGCGCACTACACTGCAGATAGCAGATGCTATTGTTGCTTATTTATTTACTAAATTAGGCCAAAGTTCGAGAAAACCAGGAGACAAAACAGTTTTCAGTTATATCTCAAAAAGTTTTCAATACTGACTCTTCCACTAATTGACCTATTTAGGTAGCGAGAATCTCGAATGGCTGGACCGCGACAAAAGCGAAGTGAGAAGAGGGAATGTGGGAGGCTGGGGAGCAGTAGAGCTGACTGCGAGTGGGTGCCAAGATAAGGCGTTGGCGGTAAGAAGAAGACAATGACGATACAGCAAAGGGACGAGGTAGGCGTCCCTCTCGTATAAGGCGAGAACTGAGACCATGAGAAAAGACATGAAAAAGATAAATATCATCATGAGCGTAGCTAAGTCCCGTGTGTCTGGAGGGCGGTTTCGGGGGCCTGCTCACAAAAAAATAGACAAGTCTAAATTGTGGTGGCCAGACTTCACAAAACTCTTTGAACCCTTTCCAGTTTTGTACAAAAATTTCGTTACCAATCAAGCTGAATTCAAGTTCTGAGAGGGCTAAATATTTTCTGGAAGAGAAACAGCACCTCCATAAGTGCAGGCAGTCAAAGCAGAGGCATAATTTTTTTTAAAAAAGCATACCGATCCCCAATTGGCGAGGATGAAGAAGTTGGTATAATATAGTCTTCCTCCACGAAAATATGGAGAGAACGCATAAATCGAAGTGAAACATGATCAAGATATTTTATAAGCGTTATACCAATTTCATACCAACTGGCAAAACAATTTCATATTTAACTTATTACATTCGCGAAATTCTGAGAACTTAATAAAAGTTTCCTCAACCCAAAACAATTCTGTCATTCTGAAAATGCGACAAATTTCCAGCAACAAATTGCTGGTTCGTAAACTTCCTTCCCTACCTTGCCGAGCCAAAATCTACGTAACCACAAGAGGGCACAATTTTGCCACAGGCGGCTTCCCTGTCCCTTCCAAAAATAATGCTCAAAACTCCCTCCATTCTAGTGAACTGGTTCCTCGGCAACTTTAGCCACATCCGGACACGTGGATGCAGGCGACGAAAAAGAAAACCGTCTCAGATAAGATAACAGAACTCAACACCTCTGAGACGTGAACATCTCACGAAAAACCAGTGCGAATATTCGAAGATGAAATGGAAACATTGCTTTGTAAATCAATATGTTAGCAACAAGGAGGCAATTTTAAATTTCGATATATAATAAATCAGCAGCAGCTAATGAAGTGGTAAATAAATTATTGGTAATTTTAAATGAGAAAAATAAAAAAGAAAATTAATATACAATAAAACAACTTATCAAGCCCATCCATTCTACGGAAAAGTCTACACCTCAAAGTAATAATTATAATTTGACGCCGAACTCAAATTTTTTCTAGACAAAGATGAAGCTCCTCCTATCAAATACGTATGTCATTATAAGCAATGTGAACTAGATCAAATGCACACATCAACAATATCATTCTTTTTAGGTAACGTTTGAGCAGATACTTTCAATTTGATTGGCTAGAAAAATACTTTACATGCAGCACGCTTTCATCTATGTAGTCCCAAAGATAAAATTTCGCATTCCGTAGCTAATCACGATACCTTCTATCTCAGATCTAACGGTAGTAAAATATATGTGAATTAGAACAAGTCTTCTTGTTGAATTTAAAAACTAAATAACGTGAAGAAAATTTTGGCGATAGCTTATCGCGTTCAAATGATTGAAAAGACCACAGGCTCGTAAGGTACTTTATCGAAAACCTAGGACCTATGCACAAACATACTTCTGTGAAAAAAAGATATTAATGGAACTAAACACAGAAGTTATCACTATTTCCGTCCATGATATAAATAGCTCTTATCCATTAGGTCTGATTATTTGCATTTTCAAAAGGTTTGATCCACTTTTACGGATAAATAAGGAGCGATGCTATCTCTTTTCCAAGAATTTCGGATTGTATACGTAAGTTTGTTTTCCCAGAATCTTCCGCCATGTGAAAACCACAAGCCAGAGCACGGCGTGGGATCGAAATTACGAAACCATCATCGTGTGCGCGGCGATGCCGGGTGATATAAGCTTCATGCCTCTAAAAGATTAGAAGTCCCCTGGCCAGGAGAGGTCCACAAGACGGATGCTAAAAGATGTATTCTCCGTCAATTAGTATCAGGTGCAATGAACGGGCGAGGATTCAACATGAGTAATCAAATGATTTTCTACTACAATAACTCCCCAAAAGAGTTATTAGATAATGCAGAATGGATTTTTTTATAAAATACAAATATTTCCCTTACTATTATATTCCTCGCATTCATATTTCTCTTCTCCAATTATGATGATATTCCTCCACATTGAGGCAGAAACGCTATTTTTACAGAAGGAAGCATTTTCATATACAATATAAAATTGTATATTAAATTTAAAACGCTAATAAACTACATTAAATAACGATAAGTAATATACAGTCAGCAATTGTGGCTATGAAACAGAATTAAAGTCAACTCCCCAAGTTATACTATTATTTCTATCAGCAGTAAAACGCCACGTAGAAGTTCTCAGAATAAGATTTTACTACAGTAATGTTGGTAATTTAGAACTTATAAATCAAAAACGCTTTAATAGAAACTCTTAAGCATTCCTTTTCCTGACAGCAGAAAACCATTGATAGAAGGGTGCGACAATATGGTACGACGCGGCTGCCTGGCAACGTAAAGGAATGTGGTCACCCGTATCGCCACACTTGGAGCCGAGGACTATGAACACGAGGCATAAAAAACAAGTTCGACGGGCAATATTCTCGCTGCCAATTGAGAACAGCGACAATTTAAAATGCGATCAAAAAATGACAACATGGACCGCAGGTTTTGCAATCGATGGGTGGACTAGCGCAACAGGGATAAATTAAACTTCGTAAGGACCAACGGATCTTGCTATTTGAAAAAAAAAGCTTTAATTCGGCCCAAATCGTATATCCCGACATTATATTAGCATTTCTCCCATTGACTCACTTCGTTGATATATTCATAAATTCTACTGCTATGACCGATGAGTACTGGTACTTGACAACTCGTCAGTAAAAAAATGAATGTGAATAGACCTATTTCTAAGGATTATGTAAATTATGAAAATAATCTATGATGAAATTACTCGATAAATTGATTTCACAATTAAATATTCATCATTATTTTCCAATTATAGACTTCCCTTTCACAGCCAATTTGTAATCCTCATTGAAAGTACCGTTATTGGTAATATAGCTATTGGTGAGAACACTATAAATTGAACTGATAATTATACAATGTTAATAGATTAATTTCTCTTGCTGAAAAACGGAAAGATAACTGAAAAGAGTACTATGCAGTAAGTTGTCGTTCTAAAACAAACACTAAAACCGTTTCTGGTATTTAGGTTAGGTATTTAGGCATTGGACTCGATGGTACAGCCTTAAGTCGCGCCTTTAGTAGACGTTAAAACAATTGATATTTAATAAGGCACACTGACGCAAAGCCTTCCAATTTATTAGCGCCAAAAATATCACAACAGAGGCTGAGCTCAACTCTCGAGTACAACCTTTGATGACGTAAGGACAGCCAGAAATTCCCTTACGAGAGAAAGTGAGCCAGTCAGATAAGGAAATACCGAAGTTCACAGTGCTTCAGCCACGTAATCCCATCCAAGGCCAAGATAAACAATAGAAAGCGAATATTCCTCGAATGAGATAATCACCTGCAAAGCTAATCCTCTTGTCTATGTCAACCCACACAGTTATCTTTAGGCTAAGAAAAGTTCATCATAATATTATCACCTTTTGCTGATATAACCGAGTGATACACTTTGAACGATAAAAACTTAAGACGATACAATTTCAAGCGTTGCGGCAGAAAAACATTTCAAACACGCATTGAATAATTTAAGATTAAAATATAAATATAATGAATTATTTCACTACAGTCGAATAAAATTATTTTAATAGGGCGTTCTCCCTACCACTGAATTTATGGTTAAACATTTACGGTTTTTTTTCGCACGTGATTTTACACATAAACGATCTTCTTCAAAGTCTCTTACATGGTCATTTAAATTTAAGGGATGCCCTGTGATGAAACTTAACGAAAAATTCACGAGCGAAAATGGCTTGGTAAAACTCACAACCGGTGAAAGGGAATGATTTTTCACCGTGGCACCAACCGTAGCACCGTAAGGTATCCAATCACTTCGTCCTATCCAATTCCTATTCCTCCCGGATCCAATCACTTCGTCCTATTCGTCCCTTTCGATAACCTTTTCTGAAGCAATATCTCTACCTGATGAATATATTTGAAAACCTCGACAGTAGTCTTCACGACATTACTCAACAGTTTCCGAGAATATTTTTCCGCACTTAAATGATACGGCAAATTTTTCCACAAAACTTAAACAATATAATTTCGTGAAAAAATGTATCTTTGTAGTTTTGAAGAATAATTAATAAAAAATTTAAAAAATCCAAAGAGATCAATGAAAATAACTAGAAGCAAATCTCCCCCTCAGGCACAATACGATGAGGATTAATAACATAGCACTTTGATCAAAAGGACAACGTATTTATCATTTATTACCAATCAAGGTTGAAACGTAATGTTGGCCAATTTACGTTTGCATTTAACCACTTAACTACACAATAAATATCCTGATACCTGAAAGAGAAAAGATTCAAAGAATCCTACTTTGAGTAGTAAATTTAAGTGAGGTACTTACGCTTCACAGTACGGCTGTTTGTTGTATCCCTTGTATGTCTTCATGTTCAGTGTCATGTTGCACACCTGGCACTTGAAGCACAACTTGTGCCAGAACTGGAAAACAAACAAGAACAGTGTTATTTATTTACCTCTTCGCAAGCTAGACAAACTAAATACATTTACTCAAGTGAGGAAGAAATTCGATAGGGAAAAATCATTTCCTTCGACCGTGATTCGAACCCGGATCTCCCGATTCTCGCTTGGATAATGATGCATTAGCGGTATAAACGACATTGGAATACCGCGTTCGAATCCCGGTGGAGTCAAATGATATTTTTCGCGGCGAATTCCAAATCAAGACGTTTTATAACTTTAACCTTTGCACCCGCGAGAGAGCGACAACGCAAATAGTCGCGTACTTAATGCTATAACTAATTCACGTAGTGCTATAATAATATAATCATATGAGAATTCCAGATCAAAACATCAAATCCGAAAGCCAAATTCTTGCCAGCGCACTAATTTTTTTCCAAATACTCCGGGGGTTCCCACTCTAACTAAATTATAAAATTCACGGTTTTTTCCACGTTTTCACGGTCTAAATATCGTCAAATTCACGGTATGTTGATAAGCCATTTTAGGCAGAAATATTGATGACGTAACAATCACCGCCCGCACGTTAACTAAAAATTTATCAACCGCGACAGGCACCGTGAATTCACACCTAGCAATGAAAGTGCTATTGCACAAGGACCAATTATTGCACTTCGAATATACGTGCCCAGATGAATGGGTGGACAGTGTTTGTTAGTGGCTCGGCCTTGAAACATGATTGAAATATCATTTTTTCTTTTGACCTATCAATTGTAGTTCTTTTTCTATAAGTTTGAGAGATTTTTAAGGTTTTATAATGAAATTCACGGCTATTTCCAGGTTTTTTCAGATGAAATTCACGGCTTATTCACGGTTTCAAGGTTTTCACGGTTGAGTGGGAACCCTGAATACAATCAACAACTCCACTCTATACTGAAATTTATACCGAGTATCAATTGAATGAAATGTAAAAGTAAAAGACAGGGAGATTTATAAGTTCCCAATATTGTGCAAGTCGGAAAATATGACGAATAATTTCCAATTTAAAACAAAAATGACAAATAATAAATTAAGACAGCCAAAGTCTTCCAAGGGACATTAATAATAGGTAAAATCGATTTGTGACAGTTACATTTAAAAAAATACCGTTAAAAGCTGCGTAATTTTCAATAAACACTCCTGTCATGTTCATGAAACACTTAGGTTTTTTCTAACTGTTTCGCAAAAAAAAGGTGACTGGAATTCGTCACCAATTTTTGGGGTCCGGTTTTTTGGCAGGAAGCATAGTTACGAGCGTAACTAATATATGATAGCACTTCAACACGAGAGATTGCTACGTAAGTAATTCGCAGAAGCGATTGGAAAGGGCAATTGAACTAAACAATGCCATTTGCGAAACCATGAATGAATGCGTGAATAGGGAACGAAAAAATAATAGCACTTGAGGCAGCAAAAAAAATAATGAATAAAAGTTCCACCTCGTGCCTACTCCTACAAAATAATATCGCAACTACGTTGCACTTTCTGCAGCGAGCGTTGAACTGAATTGGAAATCTTCACCAACCCATAGACGTCTGAGAATCAGGAATCATGCATCGCAGTACAAAGACAATCATAAAAACAATGGCTACTTCACTACCACTAATACTACATGATGAGTATAAGATTTTATTAAAAACTACGCCACATATTATAATATGCTTCCGTCACAATGTTTTTGTCATGACGTAAGCACGAACCTTGAACTTCAGACGGTTCAAGTATGACATTAGCCGTCGTTTTCAATTACTACAAGTTATTCCAAAAGGGATCTTTTTACTAACAGTATTCTTATTACGTTACTCTAATTATTACAGCTCTGAGCTGAGATATAGTGATCATGATTTATCAAAAGGATACTGCTTTCACATACATAACTATGAGAGAAATCATTGATGGACACGTGACGCCCCTCTGTCTGATTTGAATCCCCCAACAATTAAATATAATCCCCTAATTGATTTTCTGAAAGTAATCGTTCCTACCTCCATACTTCGGTGCCATCGTGACCATATAAAAAAAACATGAGAGCGTGCATCATTACACAATTACAGTAATTATACATTTCTTCTCCACGAGGCTAAAACGCAAGTTTCATTCATATTTTTTTAAATCCTTGATGACCACGTTAACATTTTAGTATGTATGTGTATCAAACGATAGTCGCGTATAAACCTTAACAGACAACTATAAGGAATTATAATAAAAGTAACAGTAACAAGTACTCGTCATTAAGGTACCACTTTCATAAAGCTTAAAGCAATCTGGGAAGATATATGCACTCGTTGCCAAGCAAATAGCGATGGCTACGACGGTCTTATGTTTATGCACTTTTTAAATTAAGATCGGTACTTGTAGCTGATTTAAAAAAATTGGAAAATTAACATAAAATAAGCAGAGTTAATATTTTTTAAGCTTAAACACTCCCTGAAAACAAGCCAACGAATATCCATTCCCACTTTCCATTCTACAATTCATATATCCATCCGGTCTCATTCCCATGCGCTAGGCAGAATACATTTACTAGGCAATTTACCTATACTGCTGACGCCAACGTTTTCTCCGACAAAAACGACCGTTAACCGCGAAGAACTCGTCTCAACACATCTTCAGGGAAAGCAGACTAACTTGCCATGGCATTTAGGAAGAAAAAATCTTGATTATGAGTAAAAATGATTAAACGCGATCACGTTTCGAATTACACGATCATACAAATCATCAACTAATGCGCTGTTGATATTGAGTTTAAAGAGAAATAAGGGAAAGCAAATGGACCACTTAATAACCGTTCACTGGGAAGAATCGTTGATAAATCGTAAACGCCTGGACTTTCTCTTCCACGATTTCCGCTCGGGAAAGCAATGAAACATTCACCAAATCATCCCGAGCGAGGTCAGCGGCTCGTAAACTTCAATCAATCTAATACCCCGCGTACATTTTCATCAGGCCTCAGTTGAGCTTCGAAGTTGAGACGATATTTACCATCAAATGGCTACCCCCTTTAATACAGAAACAAGTAGCAACTTTCGATAATCCGATTCATCAGGGAATTTCCTGAAATAAAAGATCACATTTTGATCAACAGCAAGAAAATAAAAATCATTTCCCCGTGATAAAATGTCAACCTTGAGAAGTAGAGAAACAATTAATAACGAGACTCCAAATGAACTGCATTAAGTGCACAGATGGAGAAACAATAACTTAAGCCACAGCTTCTCAAAAAGGTAATTGACTAATGAAGTCATTAAGAAAATAAGTTATAAGATTCTCCGAAAATACAAATGCTGTGATAACACCCCCTAATATTTCCACGCCAACAGCCCAGACTCAGCGCGAAAATTACTCAGAGGAAAACTCATTACCCTTAACCAGGAAACGTAGCCGGAACACCAGGAATCGCTCAATTTTCATTTAACCTATCAAAACAGCATCTTCCCTTACGAGGTTGAATTGAACTACGAATTAAATACAACTTTTCGAATTGTCCTCCATTTAACTGAGAAAATTTGTTATCCACGATGCGTTTCGACGCAAATCGTCATCATCAGGTCAATGGAATAAAGATAATTAAAGGTTTAAGGTAGAACCTCTACTACAAGGACCTTCGAAAACATGCCGTGATATTTTCATAAATTGAAGAGAAATGATGCCTTAGTCGATCGGTGAAAAAATAATTGGGGGTCATCGGCCATTTAGCGCTAATAACTGGATTTGAAAATCGTGATATTTAGCTTAAAATTATATTGCTCTTATGGCGGAACGCAGACGTCCCTCATTTTAACATTTTATTTCTCAAGATTTTCCCCAATAAGGCTACCTCAAAAACAACCATAGTTGTTTTTGAGGTAGATATGATGATCAAATAATCAGCAGTGCTCCACTGGTGTGAAACTACGATATGTTGACAACGTTGTCGAGTTGATGGTCAGCAATTATATATAAATCATTTTTCCAAAGTAGGTTAAAATTAGCAGAGCAAAAGCTCTCTCTAGTTGAGTTCTTTTTATTCATCACAAATGAAATAGTTATGAAGCTTTACTGTATTTCCAGAGAAAGTTTTTAAATTCTTCCGATACCTAAGAGTCAATATAACAGCCATTCCTCATATCACCGGATTATTCCATTTTTAGTAAAATACATCCATTGCACAGCTATTTTGATTGATTTAAAATTACTTTTAATTTTTATAAATGACAAATTTAGCCATTATCACTCGTCGTTGAGTTTATCTAACTAATGAAAGCAGTATTTCGAAGCGCAGGTTCTACCTTAATGACACTTTGCGTCGAAACTGGTAGTAGATAATAACATTTGGAAGCTAAATAGTGGACAGTATTATGAAAAGTTTCATTAGCTTTATTATTCAATTCCATAAAGAAAAAGATTTCTTGGTAGTTTCAGGTCAAATGGTGAGAATTCCGAGGATACGGGTTCGAGCCCAGGTCAAGGCAAATGATTTTTCCTCCGAGGAAATTTCCCACAATACATCAGCTGCTGGCGGTGTATGCCTAGAAAAGCTCGAGAGAGAAAAAAACGACCGTACCCAAGCGAAATTGCAACCTGCTGGAGGCACGGAGGGAGCTGAAGGAAGAAGTTTTTTTCGACCGTGACGATGGGGACGTTGCACGTGAAAGGACAACAGATGCATTTCCAAGTCTAGACGACATTGCAGCCGCTTTCTCCGATGCTTAACGTGGCTTTGCATCTACATAGCACCCATCAAGCCGCCTCAACAGGCGAGTGGCAGGGGGTGTTCGGACACCAGGCGTTAAAATAAGGAAAGGAAAAGTAGATGCGCTAGGGATGTGTGACTACTGAGCCCCACCTAGCATTTTTTTAAATTCCTTAATTTCTCGGTGGAAAAACTAATTTCTTAGCCTGTTCGGCAGAATATCTCTCTATTTTATCGGTTCCGTCGACCTAAGAACGCAGTGAGAGGTTCTGTTACTTTCTGTGTCGTTATGAAGTATAGTGGTTTTTA
Source organism: Ischnura elegans (assembly GCF_921293095.1). Lineage (NCBI taxonomy): Eukaryota > Metazoa > Arthropoda > Insecta > Odonata > Coenagrionidae > Ischnura > Ischnura elegans. The sequence goes on along the minus strand of NC_060257.1, from coordinate 23,728,570 downwards.
AAAATAGCTCAAGCAATGTAACCTAAAGTCTCTAAAGGCTTCTAACCCAATTCGTTTAAGACCTGAGTGACGCTCGATGTTCGCTCTTAACAGTTTTTGACAAATCGCGCAGCTTTCCTTGCAATAAATTCATGGATCGAGTCTTTCTTTAGTTCGCAATACGGCCTATTATCGTTAATTCCATCCATAAACCCGATTCTCATCTGCTTATCTAACATTCTTCCCTATGAGTTTTCAGCACGTACCTGCAAACCTACATATTGCCAAATGGGTAATTGCCAAAAGCGTAGCCATCATTTACAATTAAGCTCGATAGCCCTCTGTATGTATCAGGCAAAGAATAACTTCAAATTAGGCTGCGTTTTCTTTCTAAGCAAACTGTCCATTGGCGCAAACTTATGATTCATAATATTGGGACTTAACCTTGCATTGGGGCTTAATGAATTTGAGAATTTAACATGGCCGTGAATCAGACATTTTGTACCTCTGCAACACAGCTCGTCATTTATTTTACGTGAGACCATGTCATTCAAGAAACAAAGCCAATGAGGGATGTTTTCCAGAAACAAAGATATTGTAAAATCGCAAATGAATAAATTGCTAGCGGAGGAATAATGGTAAGAAAACTTTTTCAAGAAGATACGACAAGGGAGTACCAAATACTACCCCATTGTAAGAAAAAGTCAACCCTTCGTCCTCTGTGAACCTACGCAAACATGTCCAGACATTCAGCCACAAGCAGCCACGGTGAGTCAGATTGCGTGGGAAAGTTGAGTCTTTGGAACACAGACGATCCACGCTGATTCAGCGCCGGAATGCAATAGCAGACTCGGCCTTTTAGAGATTAAGAGCGTAGGCAGCGTAAAAGCGACCAAAGGTAGGTTCCTCTCCCATTCCCAATAACCGCAGAATCAAACGAATTCCAACCGGTCCGTCCGCCACGGCCCAAAATTAGAGAATAGAAACAGCCGGAAACGTTTCTGGACCATGGGGCACTGGAATTTGGGATACGCATCAATACTAATAGGGTGGTTTCCTATTATTTTTTATTGCCTAAATCGAAAGATTACTACTCCTGGAGTACATATTTCACGCTTTTAGATTTTTAAATGACGATATCTATTTTTCGTGATTAAATGAAAAGTGAAAATTTCCAAGCGCGCGAAAACGCGACGGCTAAGTATGAATGCTGGGAAAACTCCGTGTGACGTCGTTCTGGTTCCCGCTGCCGCAAGTGAGGTGACCTTGGGGCGAGGCTTTGAGCGCTGATACGACGCAGGATGCTAGCAGGTAGCAGAGTACCCTGCTAGCTGGTAGCGCTTGGCTTGAAAAAGGATTTTTAATACCTTATCAAACGTAGAAAACTTTCCGACCTTAAGCATTTTTAAAAGGTGATTATTAAGACATGTTTCCCTGAGCTCTGTGCCTCATGCATGCATTGGTAATCTCAGGCGATGTAAAACTCCTATCTACTCGTATAGAAACTAGGTCCCTGTGACGTCACGTGAAGTGGCATCGCATGGGCACCAATCTGGCCTTTTTCAAATGAGGATAAAATTGATCATTGCCATTCTTCTAAACTGGGATTCCTAAAACCAATTACATAATTTGTATATTATGAATACACTAATGGTGAGATACGAATCGCAATCGATACCTTTCGTTTTCTTTGATGAAGGAAACTACCCTATTAGGGAATAGAGACATCCGGAAATTTTCTGGACCACGGGGCACTGGAATTTGGGATACGCATCAATACTAATTAAGAAGAACCATACTTCCTCTCAACTGGTTGTTTTCCACCACGAATCGATTCTTCTAAACTCTTGTCATCATCTTGACATTTTCACGGTACATAGAATTGACCCTTGCCAACATTCTCCTGTATCTCAAATACAAAAAAAAATTACGAAACCGAAAATAATAAGGCAAACTTATTAAGTCTGCGATACTGGAAAATGGTACGTGACAAAGGTCTACACACACATGGGCGTATGGGGGCATCTGTCCCACACCGCCCCCTAGAAGCAAAAATCACAAAAGTCTTTAAGGAAAATCAGGACTGGACCGAAACAAATGTTTTCAACAAATTTTATTTATACCCACGAAAAATGATATTACTATAAGAAATACAACTATAATAATTTTTTTCAAGCAAATAATTCTAAAATCTAACAAATCGCTGCTAGAGTTTTCTTAAAATGCTGGTTGCATTCACCTTTTCCATGCTTAAATGTTAGAACTTGAACGACCATGACTTGCCCCCCGCCCTAGTTTTGACCCTGAGTGCGACCTTGTACACACACTGAAAATATCAAGAAAATAGCGTAATTTTTATACCAGTGATTCTGAGCGAAAATGGACCACTTGGACCACCGTGGTAAATTTTCAAATTTTAGATGCAGTCAAATATGTTGACAAGTTTTTAACCCATGAACACTGATTCCCTGGATTAAGCGAAACCCTAATAAATAATTTATTCGTCCCAAAAAACGACCGTACCAGCGGGAGTGTACATCTACATAATACCTTGCGAGCCACCTCTAGGGTGTTTGGCAGGGGGTGATCAATCACCAGCATTCAGCATGCATTTGGACTCCCACATGCACACCACACCGTCCAAAAAACGTCCCGTATAATAACAAACTATACTACTATATGCTGTTAGAAATAGAATATAGAATAGAAATTCAGAAACATGCATTAAGTTTTACATATGTTAGTAGGCTACACTACAAGTCATGCAATCTATTTACGAGTTCTATTTCTGCCGTTATAATCTCTTATTGATCGTGGAAAAAATGACATTCGGAATCTGTCTGTTCTGCAATCTATCTCTCTTATTTTATTTATATGATCTGGTCTTCCGTAGTACGTTGGCGTCCGTAAGATATGGTTAACTTCGTCAGAAAAGACACTGCTCTTGAATTTATCTAAAAGGTTTAGTCTATTTTTCAATCTACGGTCCGACAGAGATTCCCATGCGAGTTTATCTAAGAGGTCAGTTACACCAACAAGACTATCGTAGTGTCGTCTTAAAGAAGTATATGAATCTCGTGTCATTCATTGTCCTAAAAACTACCATTATCTTACACGATATGGATCATTCAACTTTTAATTTTTACGTGAACCCGTCCTTCGAGGTATTCGAGCCGAACGTCCATATGGCAATTTTTATGACAGTAACAACACTTTGAAACGAGAAGTTATTAATGATAAAGAGACAAGAGGAGAAAAGAGGAAAATCAGGAGGAAAAGAGCTTAATCAAAAGGGGCATTAAATGTAAAAGGCAAAAAATGCTTAGTTTCCAAATACTTTTTTATTTAAATATTTATTTAATGCTCTGAGTACACACCCCTAAAAGCAACAAATACATTACGCACATGACATAACAGTTATTGAATAAAAATTAGGTTAAAACGTAATACAGAGTTTATATAGAAACAGACATTAAATACACGCTCAAACATAGCTGAAACATTGAAGAAAAAACTGGAGGGCTTGCATAATTAGAATTATCGATATAAGCGTACAAGAAAAGCGAGTAAGTAAGTGGAAGAAGAATGGGGATGCTCGCCGACATGAAAAGTAGTCGAAGGTATAAGCTAATGAAAGAAGAAGTACCAACCAGGACCGACTGCAACATAGAGGGCACCCACTAATAATAGTTTTACCCATCTAGAATTAGCACCTCCTCGGAAGGCTGATTCCACTAGCAATAAGAATGAGAATGTGATTTCACTCCAACTATAGAGCTCATTTATTCGCTAATAACTCAAATCGTAGTACGGTGAAGTGCCTAATCAGTATTTTTATCAGGATATTAAATCCATAGCGAATCTTATATTCATTGTTTGTCGCGACGACAAACTTTAATAGCAATCAGCAATGATACAATATTTAGACCACAGTCGCCTTAGAAACCTTGGAAAGAAATCAGATTTTCAAATAAATTTATAGAAAATGTAGCATGCAATGTACTTAGTAGATAAAGTGCAATTTAATAGGTAAGGTCACAAAAGTGACATTCTATTTTTTTTAAGTTTTTGATTAATATGTTGGATAGGATATTTCGTCGTAACCATATTACCGTGACTGTTTACCTAAAAACCTCCACGGTACTATAGTTACGCCAAATGCATCTGAAACTATTCTTGGGTTGTCATATCTCGGACCTCGTTCTCATAGAACATAGCAACTGCTTGGAAATATCTTCTCTACGTAATTTCGAAATTTGTCTCCCCACCCCCATCCCCCGAGAAATCCTGAACATTCATCGCAGACCCTGTGAGGCAGAAATACCTCCTCCTAAACACCACTGAGGAGGCCAATACGGCATCGTGGACATGTATCAGCGTGTCGTGAGGATGGGGTGATCCTGATATTTATTCAGACCCTTTCACGAACTCGAGTGACTCACTGGAAGATAACATCTTTTATGGGTAGATGTGACGTATAGGATGAGGTCAGAGAGAACATATCCCTTAGGGCTTCTTATCTCTTGACACAACAGCACCAATGTCGTCATACAGGTCCCTCTCTGAACTTCCAAAAATTATTACAGACTACATACGTAACGGGGGCAACTCCAAGCCTTACGTATTGTACAATACTTGAGGTTTGGCGGACCAACTAATCTAAATTTTAAATGCTACAACTTTATAAGAACATGTCAGAGTAGTCATTATAACGAAATTGAATCGCCTAGGCGGGACTGTATACAATCGGAAAGATGGTCCTGCTAAAGGTACACGACACAATGGAAACTGCGTCAGTCAATTTGGGCTCCATGGAAAAAGCAAGAAGAAAAGTGAAATAAACCACTCATGCCAACAGATTGATAGAAAAAATATATTTTGGGCGTAGAATGGAGAATATATTGCATGGTTACGACAATCTTTTCGAGGCACAGTAGAACCTAGATAATTCTAACTTCTTTAAATCGAAATATTATTTTATTAGAATATCCCTCTTGGTCCCTTTACATTTTGTATTAAAACAATGCTAAAAATTGTGAATAATTCGAATTTTATTTTTGATAATTCGAGTTTTACGGTTGCCATCCCAGGAGATTTGTTTATTTCTCAATATTCCATTGATCAATAACGTATGTATTCAATGTTTTTAATGTCTTTGGTTAACACGATTCTAGTGCTGAGTATTATGCCATGAAATCTTGTCTAAACGTATACGATTACGAGTTAAGTTGGTAGTGCACAGCAGTTTAGATGTTTCTGAGTTTTTTTATTTAATTTTTATGGTTAGAATCAAAAAGTTACTGTACTTTACTTCGTAGATATTAAAAATAAATATTCCTGTATAAGGTTAATTTAATCTCGTTAATAGGCGATAATCAAAGTATTTATATTTCAATAGTGTCAATTTAATAAAGAGTTTTGACAGGAAATTTTATTGTTTTGGACCTTTTTATCAAAGACTTTTTTAATTCGAATTTTTGGATAGTTCGAAGATTTTAACCTTTGCTGTTCGAATTATCCAGGTTCCAATGCATAAAAATAGTAAAGAATGTTCTTCTGTGTAACAGAAATGCCATAAGTTCCGCCACAAAGAATAATTCTTATAACCTATACAAGGTGCATTATTATTATTACAAGGCTTATTATACTTATTACAAGGTGCCCCTCAGCTCCATGGTTACCGATGCTCCTAGGTCGGAAACGACCCTTGTCGTCAAGGAGAGAATTTAGGTAGTACTTTACTTTCCGTAGATGATTCTGATAAATACAATAGCCGTTAAATCGTAAGTTGGAGTCACTACAGCAATACTTCGGAATCCGTTGATCGGTAGAATACCCAGGTAGTCCGCTTAAAAAAAGTACCGGCTTCTCTAACGTAATCGTTCTGTTGGTCGCGGAAAATTCGACTTACGAATTAAAAAACAACCAATCTCATTCCAGTGGATTATCACGAGAGGGAAAGGAAAATTATGAAACGAATTGAGGAATGTGAAGGATTATTAGACGCCAAGGAAACAAGAGAGAGAAGGAAAGCACGAATGCCATGACACCGTTGAAGCTACACACCCATGCAAGGACGAAGCAGCGACAGAAATTCGTGAAAAAAACTGAAAATACTCTAGTCTGGTACAAATAATAATAAATGCGCCGACTCCGAGAAAAATGAAAAAGTGCATGTTACTCTAAGCAACTAAGCGCTTGTAATATACAATAGGGGTTCAGCCTGCATCCCATCGCAGTGTGAACACCAAATTTTTTTAAAAGTATAAGTACATTACATTGGTTTATTTATCCTGGGTCTGATGATGCCTTCACTCGGCACTCACTCCTGTCAGCTTACAATAATATCTCAGTACCAGCAGTACGGAAAAGTTGATTTTGATGTACAAAAAAAACAATCTACGGATCCAATAACAGCATTAAATTCGCGAAGCAAGAAGCAAAGCCTTCCTCCCAAAATCAATCTAACTTTTATTGATACTCTAAGAAGCAAGGTTAATACCGTTTATATTAAAATCATAAAACTGACGAGCATAGCATTAACATCGAAGAGCAAGCTGCAAACACGAGGGATACATCCAATTCCGTATCTTTCCATCACGTAAACAACAGCGTTGGCCCTCTCGCGAACTCTCAACTAAATAAATAAATGAACAATTTCCAACGAGTCCTTAAATAAGAAAATGCTTCCTGTTGCTTCTACATTACAGGAATTTAAAAAAAATAATCAAAAGCGATCCTTCAATAAAATGCCAAAAACCTTGTCTATGAGCAACAAGTGACCGACAGATACAAAAAATAATGCTAACAACATCGTACACGAAGGCGAAGTAAATACCTTAAAAAATCCTGAACTCAGAAAAGAATATGCCGCATAATCGACCGTAGCATCAGAATTCTCCCACTTCACAACAAAATGATTGCATTCACGAGAGAAAAGACATGCTATCGATACCTTCATGCAATGATCAACAGCCGAAGCAAAACAATCGCATAACTCAACAAGTTACACCGACTGAAGAAGACATGGACAGCCTTCAAGAGTACGTTTGTGTAAATTTTAGGCCTTACGAGAGCACATACTCTTGCAGGAAATAAGTTTAAATGACTGAAACCGAAATGCACTAGAAAATACGAAATCATAACTTACCTTATCCAAGCATTTTAGCTCCTCGATGGGATACACAGTTTTTTCACACCTAGCACACTTTTTACTCATTGTGAACACTGTAAACTAAACACTTAAGGCGCCGCAGTCCTTCACTCGATCAAAAAAAACACTAATTACTCACAAAATTAACTTGTATTGAGAGTTGCGGACTTAATCCTCAACCGTTGGAACCACTGAAAGGAAATTGTCCTACTGACCAAGCTTGTGAAGGAAGAGCCAACTCCTACCACTGCAGTCAACTCACGAACGTGCGGAGCGGACCGAAGTCAAATCAAGTCCATTGTCTACACATCCTCCTATATAATCATACAATTTTATGTAGCATAAATTAATTACTTCCTCCAGGAAAATTATGCAAAGAATTTTTCACTTGATTAGCCCATTCCCCAGTGCCACAAGATATGCGGGAATTTCATTTTTCCGCGCACAGGTGCTCCATAATTCGGTATTTTAATTAATGAAAATGTATATGCCCACCGATTAAGTTACTTATCAACTTATTTATCGTATTATATTACGTCCAACGCCTTACCGAATAATTTCCGGTCGGCGGGAATTACAAACACCCGCACTATGGCGCGGAATAGGAAAGTTGCCCACATAAAACGGACAAAATTAACGACAAGTATTTGCATACCAATTATTATCTAATTAATCCCATTCCCAAATCCTTACCAACCAACTCCCTATCCAACAGACGCACGATAGCTCGGGAAACCACGACGCGTTAAAAGTATATGACTGACCAATGTAATGCCATAAATTTAACGCCGTACGACAAATTCTCTTCCACCACATGAAATCGTGCCTCGAAATACTTGCCTCTTATTTGCGGTAATCGGATTCGATGACACCGTCCAACAGACCTAAATCGAACCTAATAAACCCAGGGTGAACTTGCCATGATATTCAATCTCTCATCTGATCCACCACTTATTAATATTAATTAGATTCACAATACTGGCAAATGGGCCTTAATTCCACCTTCAAAACCCACAATGAACGCACCATACTTTTAATGCCCGAGAAGTAAAGATACAAAATTTTGCAAGGAATCTATTATATAATAGTGAACCTAACAAAGTTAGGAGAGCCTTTCAGTAGGCCAGTATCTGTCCAACCCATACACTTACATCTACATCACATTTAACATCTTACCAACATAAATGACCACACAACTTGCGATCCTTTTCATTAGTAAACTTAACATCCCAATATCACTTATGAAAAAACCTGTTAAGCACAATGTCAGCCGTTGCTACAATGACTGCATTATCTTAAAAAAAAACTATCACTGATATTTCACGTAAAATTTGAATAAGACTAACTGAAAACAAGCACCTGTTTCAGACTTATCTCATTTGAAGGACCAAGAACAGTGCTCAAATATAAACAGCCTGCAAAAACACTAACTCAATATAACAACTAAAAACGGCATTTTCATGAGGTACGGGCAAGTTGTATGTAGAGTTAAGAAAGTCTTTGAAAATGGGATCAAGAAAACATGAACGTAGGGAATAAATTTATTTGCCAAAATTATACATCTTCAAGCAATGCTGCTGGCATTTGATGCGATCCTGGGCCATAAATCTGCACACTCTTTAGCAACTGGGCCGGTAATGGCTGAACCTAAAGAAATAAAGAAAATAAATATTAATCCACATGTTTGAATAGTAATCAGAGTAGGTATGTCAAAAATGGACTGCCATAATACTTGCCTTTCATTTCCCCTTTATTATTTACTATAACACCAGCATTATCTTCAAAGTATATGAAAACACCATCCTTCCTTCTGAATGGCTTCCGTTGCCGAATCACAACTGCAGGCATTACTGTAAGAAACAAGAGTAAAGCAAACATGAGGGTTGAGCATTGTAATATTCACCATTAGATCGTAAAATGAAAGACCAAAGTGAAAGATATGATACAATTTTGCCATTTGGTATTTTTAGAATGTCTAGTGAAGATAAACTATTACTATACAAAAATGCACATTATTACAGAAAAACTTAATTGAATCAATATGAAAAATTAAAATAAAAAAATGGCAAATCAATTCTATATACAGTAGAACCTTGGTTATATGACCCTCAGTTATACGATGACCTCACCTATACACCAATTTTTTTTGGTCCGGCGAATCACCCCATATGAACCCATGTATTTCCAACCTCACTTATACGACTACCTCAGTTACGGAACGTATTCTTCCAATCCAATGAGATAAAATACCTCATTTATAAGACTCGTCAGATAATTGCTCTGAGAAGATTGCGGTACGCTCACCAATTTTAGTCACAGGAGCGAGATTAGCATGTGCTCATTACATAGATATGTCAAAAAAGAATAATAAGTTTCAATAATTTGCAATGCTGTTTATTAGATATTAATTTTAACTGCAGTGGATGATCGTTAATCCGGTCCATCTCTAACGGAAGATTGCCTAGAATTTTCCAAGGTTATGTTTTCCGTCGCCCCAGCGTAATAACACCTTAATCAGCTGTTAAAAATCCTTGCGTACCAAAATTATGGCTTCCAAGGTCATCCAAAAAACATTTGCAGTATGGACATAAGTAGATGGTAAAACAGCATGCATGGTCTCATTCCACAGGCTAATCCCACATCCGTGGGACGAATTGAGCCAGGGGAAAGTTGCTTACGCGGCGCACAGATCAAAACTGGCCCAAAGTATATCTCAGTGGGTTTAAATGAAACATAGTTGACCTTGAATAGCTGTTAGCTTGAGTCTGCCTGGTGGCAAGCATTTATTTTTTAGCTGAACCAGAGTTAGTGTGAATGCCCTCGGAGAATAACTCACGTCATCAGTCGTAACGTAATCATAAAAGTCAAATTCAAAATGCGAAAGAGAAGTCAGTTCCTTTCAACTCAGGAATGACTTATAATCGTTGTATATAAGTACAAAAAGTGTCCGGCATTGTTATCAGAAATGGGACATTAAATTATTCTGTGAAGACAAATCACGCGGCTTGTTAGTCAAAAGTTCCCGGTGCTGAATTCGCGGAAGAATGCCGACAGAGAAGTTATACCTGGTAGATTCAATCTACTATTGCTAAAATTTGATGGGAAAATTCTTATTTAATGCGTAAACATTTTTGAGAGGGGAGATTATTCCGGGCTCTTAATCTATTTTTGTTCATTCATCACTAACAGCAGTTGCGTGATTATTTCAAATGCTCACTTAGAAGAAGTGATCTAAGCACCGGAAAAATCTTAGTCACGGAATATTTCAGGTACCAGTGGCGTAACTAGGAATATGCTTCGGGGGGATGGTAGCACCTGGGGGGCAGCAACCTCCCAAGGCAACGGGGATTCCAGGAAAATTAAAAAAAGGCATGCCTGTAAAATGTTTTACATCACTTTGGCACTTAAAATTTAACTTTAAGCAGATGCAGTTGCTTTATATCAAATCTAGACATTAATTGTTTTAAATATTTTTTCATTTCTCTTGAAGCTTTGGAGGGGGATCTATCCCCTCATCCCCCACCATAATTACGCCACTGCCGGGTGCTCCGTATTATCAATGGCATGGTATTTTGAGGGAGGAAACCTACAGTTGGGGTCATTTTTGCCATGAGGTAGAGGGAGGATAGAAACTCTGTGCTGGAATTAGCCAGGTTGTAACAATAGGCTTAACGTCCCATCTGCCGGATAGTGTGTTGCTCTGGAAGTTCCATCCACACTACTCAAGTAGGGATACAGCCATCTCTGAAAACTTTCTGCCTCTGCCCAGACATGAACCCGGGTCCACAGGGTGTGAAGCCTTCGTGATGCATTAGTGAAATTTTTCTCCCTAATTACGGGGTTAATTTGGATGACTTTCATCAGGTACAGGCGGTCCTCGACTTTCGTACAATTCGCACTTTCGTACGTTCCAAATTAACACCTTTTACTTGACTTTCGTACGCTAAATTTGGACTTTCGGACGCTGGTCTGTAATTTTTTTAAAATTCCCGCGATGTTTATTGCGCATCCCAACATTCAATTGTTTCAAATGGCAGCATTATGCGAACAAAACAAATGTATATAATGAAGGGAATTGTCGGTAGTAGAAATCTAATCTAGGTGATTTATTTGGGAGAGAGACTGCCCGCAATAGGCTCCTTTATCGAGAGAATAAGAAAGCCTTCATTGGAGATATTTTTCAAAAGAAGTTGACTAGACATCATCAAATAGCTTTCAATAAAACTAGTAAGATCGTCTTTTTAATTGTGTTTTTTTTTCGTTTGAGTGCTGTTTAATTCATGTACACCTTCAGAAACGATATTGCACGAAATATCAGCCGAATTCAGTTTGTCTTTTGTCTTTTTTGAATAACCTGCGAAATAAACGCGATCACGAATTTCACCTGCCGAATGTCGAATTTTGGTGTAAAAATTAAAAGGTATCCAGAGTGCGGGTTCGAAAACTACATTTTGTTATGCTTCTTGATATGTCTAATTATAGTGGACGTGATAAGTGGAATGTCAACTTAAACGCCAAGAGGAAGTTTCACTCGATAGCCAACGGAGTTCTTGTTTTTTTAAACTTTTATTTGCATTTTCAGCATATTTTCGACTGAAATTAGATGATTTGAGGAGTTTTATTGACGCATTATTAAAATTAAGTCCATTGAAATAAAATCAGCGAAAAAAAGGTTTTAGTATGTATATTCCGCTCTTTTGGAACGTAACCCCTAATTAGTATGGAAGTCAATGGTTCGACTTTCGTACATTCGACTTTCGTACAAGTTTTCGGGAACGCATTGTGTACGAAAGTCGAGGACAGCCTGTATTTCATTTCTTCAATCTCGATCTCTTGGGTTTGTCCATAGATGGTAAAATGAATTTCCTGAAAACTGCTTTAAATGTGTCAACTTTTTTCTAAAATTGGCTTCTCTGTGAACATTTGGTATCACCATTCCGAAATTTCTCCAGTATGATAGCCTTGCAGCTTAGTGCCAGAAATGCTAGACGTTCAACTGCGGGTTAAGTTGTTCAGGAATGCAAAATTATATTTCTCTTAATGTAACACATCATCTGTGGTGTTGCTTGCGAGTAAATAAGATTATTAGGCTTCAATTTCTTGCTTCCAAATGAGTAATTGCATCCTGGAAACCAAGCGACCCCTATTGGGAAGGATTTCATTCAAAATAGCGAAAAACCTCACATATGAACTTTTTTTGGTTCTCCGCTGAGAGTGTCATAAGTGAGGTTCTACTGTAACACAACAAAGCCAATTAACAAAGCTGAAGGGCTAAGTGACACACAGTTATAACTGAACTCTGTAGAATATTTGGCTCTATTTCGATACTTGATTAACACCAGGGAGTGTATGCAACGTTGCTTATAGAAGGTTGGTCATACATAAGCACCTTCGAATATGATTTTCTAAGCAGTAAGGAAATTCGAGAGAGCCAAACCAAAGAATGACTTTCACATTAACATTACAACAGCATTAGTTATATTGAATAAATTGGTCTGCAGAATAAATGACATATGCAATAGAAATAGATATGTTGACAAATGAAAATAGAAATGGAAGTTAAATAATACCACCATGCCAACACTTAAAATATCAGAAAAAAATTACAACAATTGCATTCATGAGTCCCTGGAAACATTTGCTCCAAGCGGCAAAAAAATTAAACGATCACATGATTATCGAACTTGGTTAGAAAAGGAGTTCTATTACTTATTTGATTTATTTTGCAACTTCATTACCTAAATAGAAAATATCACTATATAAGAGCAGATAATGAAATGGCAATTACTATTTGTGGAAAAATTCTATCCCTCAAGTACGACTTGCAATGAAAAGAAAACTCATGCAATATAAAATAAAATACAATAAATGAATGCTAAATATTTCAACCATTTTGCTCTTGGGCATGATGATTTTTATCTACTGGTTATTATTTACTAGGTCATTATGATTAAAAGCAACATTTCAGTCCATTTTCCTTTGTCCCAGATGGTCACATCACATCATCCTCATTCATTCTGCAGCAACAAAAATTACTGATGCATTGATATTTCCTTTAAAAACATTGTAGCGGGCTGTAAAATAATACACAAAAAAGTTAAAGATAATACGGTCATGAGTGTTTCAGTTACAGTAGACTCTTGTTATTACTAAGTTCACCGAACCGAAAAAGAAAGGCTTGTAATAACGAAGTTCATATGAACATGTCTTTAAGGAATCTTCGGAAAAAAGTGCATAATATATGCAATTAAATTACTAGCAAATATATAAAAACAAGAAAATTCATTTCATCGATCAATAGAAGAATGCGGCATGATGCAATCCAGGGTCTGCAATAATAATTAATGTGGCAGCATTGTATGACTAGGCGAGGGTGTGAGGAGCATTTTGGGGGCAGTGATTGGCAGCAAACCGTGCTGGCAAAGGGTTCCTCGCTCCTCCTTTTGCGCTGTCATCCGACAACTCTCGCCGGCCGGACTGTGTTCAAGGCATCGAGGAGTATGGTTATGCTGCAGAATGCAACACTGAATCACAATTGTGTACTAACTCATGATTGTGACAAACTGATCTAGCTGGGCGTGCGACGCAGCCGGAGCAAAAAAAATTGCTTTCCACGGTAAGGAAGGATGGGCGGAATGCTGAACAGTTCCTCAATTCACGCCGGATTCAATGATACTTTGTTCAGATTATGTACTAAGTGCAAGTTCCTACATGCAACACCCCATCGCATTGGCTGAATCAAAAGACTCCAAATTTGAAAGTTTTGAATGCTCGCATCTCTGAAAGTTTGTAATCAAATGTATGTATGGAGTAGGCTAACTTTACGTCCAATTTCCAAGCAGTTATGAGTGGGTTACCATGATTCCACAGAAATGAAGCTTATTATATGATGTTGCGTGTATACTGGAGAAGGAACTATAATTGACTCTCTTGGACACATTACATGAAGAGAACTTAAATGCGACACAATTATTAAATGTTAGCATAGTAATATCCACCTAAATGCCACTGCTTATTCGGGGAACTTGGTAATAAAGTTCATTTTGTAACTGCCAGGACCACGACACGGATTCGTAACTTCACAATAACGTTTCTTTTACAATAGAATGGATAGGCCTTAGCATCGGGACCAACGACTTGCTTCGTAATAACGCTGTTCATATTAACAAGAGCCTACTGTATGAGTTTGTCAAGGAAAATGATTTCCAATTGTGGGTAGGCTGATGAGAAGTTAAAGATATTTTGAAGACTTATTGTAAATTACTACTCTGACTTTCAGAAGGATGATTTCCAAGTGAGTTGATGGGAAATTGTGAGGTAATATCTCTGGATTCACCTATTTTTCAATGCTGGGAATTAAGGTAAAATTTGCTTACTCTGTATTAGGTACTATTTGCATAAAACTTAAACAAGTGAAAGTCACAAATTGATACTTGTCTATAATAACAATACAGTACCTTACCATTTCCGATTCTTTTTACCATCAACCACTTATAAATTATTAAATAGCAGAAGCTATCCCTACTTACATGAGAATTGAAATTCCTTAAATTGACTCCAGAAAGCAAGAAAAGAGGTGGCTTTCACAAAACCATTTTGTGCTATTCAGTCTGAAAAATACTTTAAACCTCGAAATAATATTAGCCTACAATTACTAACCCTTTTTCCTGAGCTCAGGCTTTCCCTTCTTCACTGTGGCCACAATCATGTCACCAGAACCTGCAGCAGGTAGACGATTAAGTCTACCTTTCACACCTTGCACAGCAATAACATACAGATTTTTTGCTCCTGCAATCATACATCACAAATAAGTATAAAAATAAATTTATAAGTTGATCATAAAATGTGACAGCAATTAGGAATAAATAGATATTAGGAAATGATGCATTTGCACAGAAGTGATTTTGAACTCTGTAGAAATTCACATCTTTACAATTAATTTCTATTACCACTATTAATAAGTAAATCAGTATTACATACAACTGACACAAATGAAATTATCACAACCTGAAGTGTTCTCCCAAATACTTTATACCTCCAGTTTACATTTATTATTACTGTGAACTGAGCCAAACATTGGCAGATCTCAGACACACATGGCTGCAAAATTGATGTAAACAAAAACAACAGAACCAAAGCAGGAAACAGTTTCTTGACTTAGGAGCCATGATTATTAAATACACAATCTACTGACCATCTGATATTCTAACAATTACTCTAGATATTCATCTTTTTATCATGTCTTCCTCTTCCTCTTATAAATGTTTCAAGTCTAAAACAATCAGATTTCCAAGACTTAACTGAGAGAAATATCCTAATCCCTTCTTTTTCAAGTTATTTTCTGAATATCATGCTCTTATCCTCTATTTTTTCTATAGTTCGTTTTATATAGAATAAAAGGTAATGAAATGATATTTAAAGGATTGTAATCAACAGTAGAACAGTGAAACAAAAAGTGATAAATATGTACATCACATTGTAAAGTACATAGTTAAATACATCAAGAACTCATATCGCTACTCGAATAAAATAATTTACTACTTCCAATGCATCATATTTCATGAAATATGAGTTCCTTACGCATATAATAGTTGTTTTCACGCACTTAATGTTCACAATATTTATGTTGTTTCCTTTACAGAGCTAAAAAGCTAAAATCATGAAAATCTGAAGAACGGGCTAACTTGTCATTGCATGAATTGGCATCGGATGCTCATGACAAGCTTCTCATTATTTCAGGACAAGAATTTAAATAAATATGGACATTAAAAATATATAGTGAAACACTACAGCCAAATTTAGAAACATCAATGGTCTCAAGACCAACTTTTAACTACGGCGATAAAGTCACAACCGGTTTCAGCCCCTACAGGAAATATGAAGACACTTTTGATCCCTTAGCATTTGTTTAAGTGAAAACAAGATTGAGAAAGAGGTGATATAAAAAGTCGGGAATATGTTAATAATTGAGTTCATGTCCCCAATTATTCATTTTTTCTGTGTCATGAGAAGGAAGGTTTTCATTGATACAAAAAGGATATGCCTAATACACATGTTGCATGGCTCGAGTAAGTGTAGTTATATTACAGTGAAGAAGGAAACAAACGAAACATGAGAGTAAACCAATGCACACAGAGCAACACATGATTCACAAAATAATACCACCCATAAACAAATTAAGACTTAGGAAAACCAACTGAACACAAATGATCCCCAAGCTCTTGGCAAAAGAAAAAAAATTATTCTTCATTAAAACTTTCACGGGTGCTCATCACGTTAGATGAAATTAAGTCAGGTAGATTCATTGAGGCTCAGAATATAATCTCCTTGACTAACATAAATTATGAATGTGACAATGTAGGCTTAGGATGGTTATCAATTGCAATCGATATCAATACCAGTCTTCAATGTCCCACCACAGTACCCACAAGCTCCGCTCAATCACTTAACTACATGCACTGATCTTTAATAATGCAATTAGAATAAAACAGCACGTAATACTACCTAACCCTTTCAAAATCATATGTATCACTAGAAATGAGATGGTAAGTTTTAATTCCATGCTTGAATGATGATTTTTTAAAGGTCGACTAATGCCATATTATTATTTCAGAAATTCATACAATCAAAGAATACAATACATCTACATAATACCCTGCGAGCCACCTCTAGGGTGTTTGGCATGGGGTGATCAATCACCAGGATGCAGAATGCAATTGGACTCCAACATGCACACCACACAGTACAAAAAACGTCACGCATACTAGCAAATTATGCTACTATATGCTGTTAGAAATAAAAATAAAATTAAGAAACATGCATTAAGTTTTACATAGGTTAGTTGGCTACACCACAATAATTTTTAACAACAGAATATTATTTTCTAATATTATTTCACAATATACCATAAAATATTATCTTATAATTCTCATATTAAGACATTATTTTTACATAAAAATATTTGACAGCATTGCAATAAGAAATTTTTTCCGTTGCCATTATTTGAGTTTGCACTCATTGTTATTGACTGTGCATGGTGAGCTGTGTTAACATAGTAGGTAATCTTACTATAAAAGATACATCAGATCGCTAATCATTCAGATCAAACAAATATTACATGCATTAGCACGTGGTATGTAAAACTTGAGACGAGCAAGAGTCGAATAGAACCATGTGATAAGGTTAAGGTAAGACTAGACAGTCAAAACATATCACCCTCAGTAAGATCTGTAGCACTGACGTCAGACAATGATCGTTATACTTAATGGGCCAAAATATCGCGTTAACTGAACTATTTGGGTAAATACTCGAGGATTGCATGCTAGAGAAGTGAAAGGGGCCATACAGGATACACACAGGAAGAACATTGATAGTTAAACAGGGTAGTTAATCGTTTTCCGCCGATAGCAATCTCTCGATAATATACCAACAATGGTAAAGGCATAAATGAATCCACCTGAGGTACAAATAGGCGGAAAACGAAATTCATGCTACATACGAATAGCAACTTGTAAAAAATGAAATGAAGTAAATAGAGCTACACATTAGATAACTAAACATCAGACTCAGGCAACGTACCGGTATTATCTGCGCAGTTGATGATAGCCCCGACAGGCAAACCCAAAGATATCCTAAATTTGGCTCCGGCGGAACCACCACGTCCTGAAATTAAAGAGAAAGAGCATTAACACAACACCACCCTGAAACGTGGGTCATCGGCAAGTTAACACGTGAATCCAAGACGTATTAGCGATATAATAGTCCTAAACTTAACAAAATAGATGATATTATTGACAATTTAAACAAATATATGAAAACTAGCATCATTTTAACACTTTTTAACTTAGATATAAATGGATTCTAAAAGTAATTTCCCGACACGTACCTCTCTTCGACATCTTGGATCGTGTGTGAAAGACAGAGGACAATCGCTGGTTGAAGAGGTGCTTTGAATCTGATGGATCCGATGAAAGCGGTACTCAAGGGGACTCCATTACAGGAGTCTCCAGAAGGGCCAATGGGAAGCCTTTAACCTGTTGCCGTTTGGCGCGCATTTTATTCGATCGCCAACATTGGCCGTATAGCGGCGCCACTAGGCATTGAGATCTGTGTCAGTGTAATTTTCGCCATTAAGCCTAATGGAAGTGGGGCGACGCGCTCCGTCTTTAATCGGATTTTTGCAGTAATTTTTGTAGTGAGAGTCGTAGATTCAGTTTTATTCGGCTTTAGCAATGGGCCCTGACCGGCGTTGCTGTGTCCCTGGGTGGAAAGGAGGCTACTATTGCCAAAAGAGACGTAGTAAGGAGCTGGGAGTACGCAACGTAAGCCTCTTCCAAGCAAGGGTAAGTAAATCACCTATTTTTGGTAGATTTTGATAAAATTATTAAAAATTGAAACTATTATTTATTACCGGACTCAAGGTTAATTCCATGAGTCCAACAAGTGATTGTACCGTGAAGCTTTGGGTAGAAATGCAATGTAGCGGCGTGTCTTGGTCGCTGTGTGTGGATGCCGGCATGATTACAATGTTCCTTTAAGAATATGCTTTCAAAGACCAGGAGAATGCAAAGAAATTGGTTTTATCTTTTAAAAAAGCTGTGATTATATTATAATACTGCTCATTATTAGGAATTATTATGTTGAAACTCACGAGGTCTAGATTCTGCCATTCGTAATATGCTAATGGCGTCGTTGGTCGTCTTGCGTTGTGGCAGGATTACTATTAATTTGCGCGTGAGCTTTGGAGTTATGTACTTGTGTTATTTAATCGGAGCTATTATTGGATGAATTTTTTCAGAATGTTGCCCAAATGCAGAAATGGTGGCGGGTGATACCACGTGAACAGGGAGTTATCGGAACGAGATGTTGGCTTTTAGGACCACTTTCCAGAGGGATCAATTAAGCGGTGTACCGACATTAACCTTTAAGACGGTTCCATCATCAAGTGGCCGGGGTCCAGTGCGAAAAAACAGTGGTAATAAATGAGAGCAGCGCTCTCCTAAAAGTTAAGGTGAAGTCCTCGTTTGTCGCTGATTTGTGGTTTTCCGCCTATGAAGTGTGCTTTATGCAATATATACATGTAGTGTCTGTGCAATCGCAAGCTGTGCTTTGAGTCAATATATTTTTATGGGATTTTTTCAGGTGTTATTCTATGGAAGAGAGATGTCTAATCCTGGACTCAAAAGTCTTAACCTCGCTGAGTTTCTCGTCTCATTGATGATGTGAATGAGTAACAGATATGTGCTGGTCTGTCTGTTCAAGCCGTCAATGGTGAAAGGTAATCATATTACTGTATTTGTTTACTATAGTGTAGTAATTAAGTGGGCAGTTTCAAAAATACTCTTTCACTTTTGATGAATTTGATACTGTTGGAGTGTCCTAATTCTGGTCTACATTTGTTATGCTACACACACTGATTCTTCTGGTGTACCATGCAGTCGACGTTGGATTTACTAATGTGGCGTCATTTGTCCTATTCCTTTCTTGCCTCTTATATCCTTTTAAATCATCTTAGTAAATGTTCATGAAGTAATGGAGCTGGTGAAGAAATAAATTTCA
Organism: Ischnura elegans; assembly: GCF_921293095.1. Lineage (NCBI taxonomy): Eukaryota > Metazoa > Arthropoda > Insecta > Odonata > Coenagrionidae > Ischnura > Ischnura elegans. The sequence continues at coordinate 23,708,880 of NC_060257.1, read as the reverse complement.
TTATTGTAATAGAAGAAATATAATCTATTGTAGATTATGTTTCTTCCCTTCTAATGTCAAATTTATTTTTATGTGGGAGGATGAAGGCAATATACTCAGTAGCCTGTTGATGGGTGGGGCGAAATTACTTGATTTTGTTTGCCTTAGGTGTGTGAAATGCGATGCACATGATATGATAATTGGCCTAATCATATTTCACGAATTTTTTCCAACATTTCCAACAAATTTCCGCTATCAATATCATGACTTAGGCCTGGTCTACAATGGGATATAAGCTGTTAGTCATTTCTTGTCTCCATTCACAGACTTAACCATAAGAGGGAAACAGTTAAAATTTGAGTGCCTGTATTATGTCTGACACTGAATGCTTGTGTTTTCATAGTGCATTTTTTTCATGATACAGAAGTTTGCAGAGTTACTTTTTGTGAATGTAAGTATTCCACTCTATTAATGCTCTTATTATAATCTCTTCATAACTACATACGAACTATTAGTTTCAATGCTTTTCACTTTGAGTGGCATGACACAGGTATTTTCAGTGTTATCTGCTCAGGATGATGATATTTTTTCCTTCTTATGTGTTAATTTCATTAAAATTCATTAAGTTATGAAATATTGCCCTCTGTGAAGGCTGAACATATATTCCCATGGACACCATTGTTTTTTATGCATTTCATACACTCTATGCCTTCACCATTTTCTCAGTGTTTATTATGTAGACATAAGGCTACAGTTAACTGAAATTCTTACCACCTGCGTTCAGTTAGGTGTGGTACTGCGCTGATCACATTGGTTTCCAGCATGTGCTCTTATTGGCTAACTGTATGCCATAAAGATTGTCCATCTTTTTTATGGCTGAAGTCCATCGGGGAATTCTATTTTGGCTCCTTATGGCTTATGTCCTTTGACTTATGTCTCACTGAACCAGCTCATTCACAGTGAATGCAAGTGTTGTCTGTGAAGGCCATGGTAATGTGTGTAGAAATTAGAATTTTTATGTCATCATATAATATATGATACTACATTTAAGCTATGACATGTTAGGGTTGATGATATGTGCGGATTCTTTGTTTTGGTGTTCCTAAAATCTCGTCATTCATTCAGTTCTGTCTAGTATCTATTTCTTTTTATTTCAGGTTTATCTCTTTCATTTGGCACGAAGTGGAGTCATGCGGTACATCTACTATTTATTTGAACGCATCAGCTATTGCCCCTCATAGTTGTTTCAATTGATAATGGATTATAATAGTCTGCTGTTCCTTCTATTTGGCATTTAAGCTATTGGATGTCAGGGTTGATGGTATGTGTGCATGCTTTGTTTTGGTGCTCTAAATATCTTGTCATTCCATCTTATATCTATTTCTCTTTATTTCAGGTGTATTTCTTTCATTTGGTATGAAGCATATTCATGAAACACTACTCCGAAACATTTCAAAGGACAAAGATTCACCATCTATGCTGGTGTTGTTCAGGTACATGGAGATGTGAGGTCAAGGCAGGTTATGGTAGCAACTAAGAAATATGTTCAATGAAAAAATGAGCAGTGAAATTTTTAATAAAACCACTCTTCAGGCAAATATTGCTCTGCTAAAGCTGCCTCATCAATTGCACTTTGATTGTAAGTTGAAATTTTGTTGAGACTTCTACTTTTGATTTTTTAAATTGATTATGATCAAACCAACTCTATAGCGCTACAGTAAAACCATTAATGCAGCTACAATTATGTATATGGATTGACATTTTCAGGGATACATATTTCACCCTTTTTTTCTTATAAACCTTTATTATGTCATAGTTTTCACGTTAACCATTAGCTTTTTGCCATTTTGTTCCATATGAGAGCATACCTAACAGTAAATATAAGAAAAAAGATATCCAACTATCCTAATCATTTTAAGTGACTGTTGAATTGAGAGAGATCACATCGTTTTCTTTCTAATCATGGTAAGAATAACGTGATGGCGCTCACTTTGTGTTATCATTAAACCAATAAATATATGTTTACTAATGCATGCATGTTTAATTAAATGCATAAATTTAATGGTTTAAAAGACAGTAGTGCCTTTCATTTCCAAAGGATATGAAAAAATGGTGCATATCACCAAAACCTCTCTTTAGTGAATCTCCCATTTATGTATCAAATTGCATAAATTTTAGTCCCCTTCACTATGATGTAAAGAGGTTTTACTGTGTCAGGAAAACTAATACAGTCATAATGGTCTAGTTTTCTATTATTCTATATTAACTATCCAATTATTTGAGCATTTGAATTTTGGGTGTAACTGCAGTTTTTCAATGAATGCAGTCTCAGTCATACTTTTCATCCAAATCTCAAACCGGTGTCCCGCGGTCAAATTTGCATAAAAATTTTTGGACCAAAAATTTTAAATGAATTTGGAACACGGTCCCATAAAACACCAAATTTTGACCTGAGGCAGTATGTGAATCAAGCCAAATTATTTTTTTTCATGGTAAAATGACTGAACAACGTCCACTGTAGTTTGTTCTTTGTTCTATTTTAAAAATTATATGTATTTTTCATATCAGGAGAAAAACAACCTGCAATGAAAAATGTTTTAATTTTTGCACTTGCTATGTACTAGAGTCATGTCATGAATATTTACTTGGACATAGAACACAAACATTTCATCACACTTAAAGGAAGACCCAACCCTGACCTCCATAGTCGTGAAAAGGAATTTTTTTAGCAACAAAGAGAAAAGAATCTCTAATATGTATTTTATTTTTAAGGTGGTGGGTCATACCATAAGGAATACTAGAAAAAATAATTTGGCTTGATTCACATATTGCCTCAGGTCAAAACTTGATGTTTTATAGGACCATGTTTTTGACGAAAACTTTTCTAAATTCTTGTGAAAAATAACAGTTTAGAGAGTTTTTCAATATCACTTAGCATTACTTTTAATTAGTATTTGGAATCCTCATGACTTCTATAGTAGACGTGCAAATTTTCATAAGAATTTGATGAAAAGTATGGCAAGTAAAGTGGCTCTGGAGACCGCATTCATTGAAAAACTGTAGTTTCACCCAAACTTCAAATGTTTTGAAAAAAAACTAGTAGACATAGGCAAGAAATATTTTACACTGTTTCATTCTTACGTGGAAGAATGAAAATTGCCAACTTTCATCAAACTATGAGTCAGTGGTACTGGTTTTTCATTGGAGGCCATTGTTATGGTTCTTACAGGCTTGGGCCATGGTTATGTAAAATGGACAATAGAGGGGAAATTTCTCACCATTGACGTGTTGAGAAAGTATTGGTTTTGACTTTATTCATAAGTTTTCATCAGTAAGTAGAGATTTCAAATTTTTGAGTTTTTAATTTTCTGTTGGTGGCGGTGGTTATTGGTGCCGCTGTCCCTTCAGTCATATGTGAAAATAAAACTTTTCCTGAGCATTCAAGTGGTGATTAACTCTCATATACCCTTTTGTGAAGTGGTAGCATATCAGACAGGGGCAGATCCAGGATTTTGTTCTGGGGGGCACAAGGATACCTCGTAATACAAAATGAATGCAATGATAATGGCCAACAATATTAAATAACAATTAAGATAGATACCTGTGATAATTATGTAATGTATGCATCTTTGGTTGTTATGTTTTCCGTGCTTTAACTCCTTGGTGGTTTTAATCATTGCTATTCAACTTTGCAACCTACCTCGTATTACCTTGAGTGAACTAACTCCTGCTTTGCATTGCTTCAAATTGCTGTTCATTATACGCATGCCCATGGTGTACACATTTCTTATTTGCATTTTCAATATTACAGATCAATGTTACTAGCACCCGTTGGCATTGTGAGACTCCTGCACCTTTTTTGAACATATGGCTGTGGTGAACTGAATCACATCCCACCCATTTCTGGTTTTGCAAGAGGCTACACAAGCAGCAGCTGCTCAAAGATATGCTTTGATTGGCCAAACATCATCTATAAGAAAGAACATTGACTATTTTTCTTACAACTTATGCCCATTGTGGAATAGTATTTTGGCTCCCTTCTGGAATATATATCATTGTAGTTCTACCATGAAAGTGTACATTAATTACGGCTGACTTCAAAAATATGGAAATGGAAGGGCTATTGCATGAGAAAATGCTGTGGTGAGAATAACCTTGATTGTGTCCGTGGAGTCAAAGTTTTTGTGCTACATTTTTGTGAACTGTCTATTGAACCACCTTTTATTATGTCAAATAAATACTGAGTATGATTTTCAATTTGACTTTATCTTTTTCTGCTCTTCTGTATGAGTTAACATTTTTCGCCAACTTAGTGTTGAAGAAGCATTTCACTTGAAGTGAAAGAACTATGATTCATTCATTTAAAAATTGTTCTGGTAGGTTGCACTAATCTTCAGTAATTATTTCGCATTACCATCAACTTCCTGCTGCTCACTTATACTTAATTCCTCCTTTTATGAATCAAGTTCTAAGGGTACTGTTTTTATATTAAATGGGTATCAATTTTCTGTGAAATCGTAATACATATCTTTCCTAATAAGTAGATTACATCAAGTAATGTGATAGCTGTCTTTATTACATACCGTCTTGGTTGTTGTGCAGTCTTGAGGTGCTAGTATTGGAATGATTGGGAGGCATCACCTCTTTGTTGAGGAGAGTTGTTCATCTACGGCCATGGATCCATTGATCACAGTAAAGGATATCAAAATATGTTATATAATATATATGTTTCCAGCTTAGGAATATTATTGATGCTTACATGGGCATAGCCAGGACTACCTGGAGGGGCAGGGGGGGGGGGAGAGAAGGAAACCCTCCTCTGGGGGAAATGATAATATTTTATGCTATTTTGGGCCTTTAAATTATGAAATTTGTGGGTTGTCATGAAGCTGTTTTGTGAACAATGGTTAAGTAGAATAATTTTTTTACGTCAGTGTGTTTTCCTTCAAAAAATAATTTGTTTGGGGGAAGACGTGACACCGTGGCTTCTCCTTAGGATGGTGAAATGCCCATGGTACGACGTGAAAGTTCTGGGCGTGATCAAGACGTCAGACGGTAGGGAGATAGCCAATGCGTTAAATGTGGATGCGTCAAAAAATTGCTAATAACAGATTCCCCCTTGCTTGTCAGCTCTGATTTTTCATTTTGGTCGATGGTAGAAGTGGTCGGATTGTTTCATTTCAGTTGGCAATCGCCTCACATGCTTTACTTGTGTGGTTAATGTGATTTACTGGCTCAGTTACGTATTGCTGCCGTGTATGTGAAAGCGTCAAAAAATTCCTAATAACAGGTTCCCCCTTGATTGTCAGCTCTCATTTTTCGTTTTGGTCGATGGTAGGAGTGATCAGATTGTTTCATTTCAGTTGGCAATTGCCTCACATGCTTTACTTGTGTGGTTAATGTGATTTACTGGCTCGGTTCCGTATTGCTGCCGTGTATTTCGTCGTGAAAGATAGACACTTTTGCCTGGTGGCGCCGCCAGTGGCGATATTTGAAAACTGAATATAATGCGCGCGGAGCGACAACAATTCTAGCGGCGTACTTGAGAATCCTCTATTGTAATATTCGTGGCGGTACTCATCGACCTCATCACAAAACGGTATGCTGGCGCTTGCGTTTACATTAGCTAATAGTTCTTCCTTTTATAAAAATACAATCTTAATTTCATGAAATTAATAATTCTAATTTTCTTTTTATTCAGTTTTTTCACTCGAATTTACTTTAAATATATACTTTCCGCTGGTGGTTCCCTCTAGAAAATTGCGAATTTTGATTCTTCTTTATTATTGTTATGCTTTGTGCCCGCGTTTCCTGAAACGCATACTTTTTGTTGGAAAAGCATAAAATAAGTTGATCCATTATAGTTAATGAGCCAATGGAGAGCGAAATTGAAGAGCTGGAAAATGAACTCAGTGTTCTTAAGGAACTTAGGTCTGAATTATTGAGAATGCGAAATATGCTGACGTATTTTCGAAGTGATATCGATGGAGTCACCCTCAATCTGAATTCCTTGACAGGTGAATTTTTATGAAACGTTGGCCGTATTTTTAAATTTAAAGTTTTTTTTTAGCTACCTTAGCTTGTTCGACTCAACTTTTACTGTATGCTCTTGCACATTTCTCCAATTTCATTGCCGAATTGTCAGTTATTAAAGGTTGTATAGAAATGATAATATTAATATTTTTTGTGTAGCAGACATAATGTTCAGCATAGATATTAATTTATCACCTGTGTAGGGAGCGCCAAAATATAGTGAGCATAGTTCAACTCTCAATATTTTCAAGAATGTTTTTTCATTTCAATTCTTTTCCATCGGAGATTATCCCTTGATCTTTGGCAACCAAGTTTTATTTAAAATATGTCAGATATGCTAATACTTGTACATTATTTTTGCCAAATTAAAATTTTTCTTGGTATTTCAGGGATAACCTCAAGTTGGAGTCAACTCTTAGCAATGGTATCAAGGATATCACCGAAGCAGTAATCCTTGTTTGCTATGTGTGATGACGTAAGTTTTTTCCTTAGAAAATAGGAACTTGCATGAAGTGAAAACTGAATATTTTTTAAAAAATGTTTTCATATCTTTTGAAATCTGTGACAAATGTAATGTACGTACTCATTGGGTGCATTCAGGGGTAGTTAGCACTCGGGGTGCTACAGGGAATTTCCCACTTAATGTGACCAAAGTGTAGCGGCTCAGTCCGAGTGCTCAGTCATTTCTCGGAGTGTTCTTTTCAGCCGCTACTAGCCTGAGCACTCATCGCTGATTGGTGGGAGCTGAAGTATTATAATCTGTTCACTTTGTCTTTGCTGGTGAGCTTTCGTGAGAGCCCGGACACTCTGGGAGGGTTTCACTAATGGGGCACGGGTAATACCGAGAGAAAGGGCAGAAGGGAACTCAAATATACACTGCCTCCTTAATTATTCACTGAAAACGTTTGAGTAATGGCCACAGGTATTTTTGGCCCAGCACCAGGACAATATACTTACTCATTAGGAAGGCATTGAGGATTATCTCTTCACAGAAGCCCATGGCATTGTCAGCTACCACACTGAATGCGGCACCATTGGTGAAAGGCATACTTAAAGACGTATAAGGAGAATACGTGAGGTTTGGCAATTCTGCTCTATGAGCAGATTTACAATGTTAATGCTAACACGACGGAGGCCTGACAGCGAATGAATTACCAAAGGTTTACCGTTAGGCCAAGCTTACCGTCTGCTGATTGGCAATGGGAAAGTCTCGTGTCAAGGAACTTTCCCACTTAACACTTTCAGTGCGGAGCACGTCAATTGACGTGGTACGAGGCACGAAGCACGTCAATTGACATGCCCTGCAGGTTGGGTCAGGAGCCCTTTCTCCGCCTCTGTACATGACTAGTATCCACTTCCGAGTCTTCTGATCGTGTGTATGGCCTTCAGCAAGCTTCCCTTTTTCAAACCGTGTGCGACGTTTGTAAAAAGCAATATTTGAATGGAAGTTATGGCGCGGAAACCTCACTTATTTTTCTTTCTTATTTTTACGGCTGACGACTTTAATGAAAATAGGGCCCGCATTGAATGTGTTAATTAACCCTTGGGCTGCAGGAGTTTACGATTGTAGCTGCCAGCCAGTGCAGAAGAGACCCCCTGTGCAGGAGGCACCCCCTGCCACGAGGGCTAGTCTGGTAGAATTAAGCCCCTTAGCGATCCTTACGGTGAGGGAATGTGCCCAAGTGCAAGATATCCAGGTAGCAATAATAATTTTGGGTAAATTCCTCAGTCCACGTGCAAAACGTATAAAAAAGTTTCCACACTCTAAGGGTTAAGCCATACCATCTCACCCACAAAATGAAATGAACAGAGATTAGCTCTAGGTGGGCAATGGTGTATTGCTAGATTATTCAAAAGCCCCTACATAGCACCCACTCAACTTTTTCCATTCAAGGAGGTTGAGAATGTATTGTGTAGTGGTTTGCTCTCACGGAGAGCTACAGCTGTGAGCACTCACTCCCGGTAAATGTGCCCATTGGTGTTAATTTGGAGTTTAATATTTAGGATTGTCTTTACTCCGGGTCTGCCAAAGGATTGGCAATTATAAAACAAAAATCCTTTTTTGCAAAATATGATTTCAAGCACAAGTGATGGATTCCAATTTCACCTCCTGTGTCTTACTCACGTGTTAAGCCCTTGCAGTCAATTAGGTAAAACATTGCATGTTATGAGTTCAGCCTTGGTTGAGAAACTCTAGTTGAAGCTGACAAAAAAGAGGACATGGGGAAAGGTCACCGATAATGGTCTAATTAAATTTATGTACAATCGTTAAGAAATAAGACATGGCTTGACAGTTTTCTTTTTATTTTTCAGGCACATCTTTATGCTGTTGGAAGACCATTGGTGCTTACTTCAGTATTTATTCTATTTCTATTTTTCTACTCTGCAATATGCTTATGAACAGGTCTCATACTTTAAACTCTGAATGGGTCTGATTTTTTAATTCCAATGTAATTGTTATCAGAGAAAATATCCCAGCCATTATGTGATAAGTAGTTCTTAAAGTGTTTATGGTAATTCTGTGTTTTCAATTGTAGGATTTTAATGTAATAAATGGACATAAGTTGTTAATTGGAATTAATTTGGTCTATTGTTTGTTGTCTACCTTCAACCTTCTCTCCTTTTAATTTTATGAGTCGGTTTTCAGTAGGTGAACTGCTACGTAAAGAAATGTCAACTCGTTTCTATCCAGACATGTGAAAATGTCTAGTCATTCTCAATGTACCTATTAATAGCTTTGTGTCAGCCTCTGTTGTCAATTTTGTGAGGAAGTAAAGGAGGTAGTAATATCCCTTCTATTCAATGAATTGGTGCCAGTATTTTAGATTATAGAAATCTTTAGGCTGCCATATCTATAGTTCTAATGTTCCATGTGGCCTGATGATGCTGTTGTAATCTCCCTGCTTCATCCACTGACCCAGGGGTCTCCAAAATACGGCCCGCAGAGGGCTTTTATCCGGCCTTCGCACTCGTTTCAAGTAGTGTGTGATTCTCGCTTGTTTAACTCTGTGAGACGCCGCTAAGAGCATTACAGCGCTGTACTGCACGTCAAAGTCGCTGTCAACTGTTCGAAAAATAAGAAATACTCCACCGGATTCTTCGGTAGACTTTGGTATCAAATACTTCAGTCATCGGCAAATTTGCCATCTGGCCCGCGGGGCGATTCGGAACTTGGAATGTGGCCCTCGTGGCCTAGTAAATTGGAGACCCCTGCACTAACCCATTATCTTCTCATGTTAATCTTGAGGATCTTCTTTATCTAATTCCTCAAGGAACTCATATTCAACCATTGGCAAAAGTGAAGATCCCAATAAGGCTCGATAAATCTTCTCGTGGAATCGCCTACCAAAACCATAGCTCGCAGGGGGTTCAAAGTCCCAAATAAATGCTTGGAAGGTACCAGTGGCAATTTTATGTGGGTAATAGGTCTCCAGTGGTGTAACAAGGGGTGGGTTTTGGGGGAAACCCCCTCCCCCACAGCTCAGAGAAATTTTACTTAATTGGATTTATATTACTTATAGAAGAGTGTAAGGATTGATAAAATATTTTGTAAAACTCATTTTGAACCATTTATATTAAAAATTGTTTGGGGCGGGCCCACACATCTGGCGGGTATTCTATACTACTACTGGGGATTCTAATAACCCCCCTAATTTTAATTCCTAGCTGCACCCCTGTAGCTCCCTACGGGGGAGAGGGGGAAGGGGGCTAAAGCCTCCCCCATTGAGTTGAAACATAGACTAGGTAAAATTGAAATTTTTGGAGGTTACTGCTGTGTACTAAAGTATTTAGTTATATTTTATGGTAAATTTACTAACATAAAACTTAAGCTTTGGGACAATTTTACATGCTTTGGTACCAATAAAATGACGTACTAAATGTGCATAGTATTGTCTTATTCATCAAAGCATTCCAAAATTCCCCCCTTTGGCTGGGAGGAATTCCCTGGCCCATGGTAATGAGGTAATTCACGTAGCTATGCCTCCCTTTGGTCCTGACCTAGATCTGCCACTAGGAGGTGCAGTGTTAAACATAGACAGAGAGCTGTACTTCAATTTTAACTGCCCTCAACAAAGCACTCAAGCGGGGATCTGGCAGTATTTGAAAAATCCCATCCACTGTTGGGATTTGAACTCTACTCCATAGGGTAGGAAGCCAACACTCTAGTAATCATACCAATAAAATCCTCCTGGCATTTAATCTTCCCCTGCCTTAGTAATATCCATGAGAGTGGACCAGGATAGCTGAAATTCCAGCTACCAGATAATTTGCAAGGCACTATGGTCAGGACATGTCATTTAATGGATAAGGAAAGTTATCCAGAATTGAAAGAGAAAAGATTGCACAAAAAAATTGATATGTATTTGGAACAGGATTACATTTAGATTTATTGGGTCACAGGATGAGGTAAATGAGGTTTATAATAGGGTGGTTTCCTATTATTTCTTAATTGCTTTAATCGAAAGATTATTACTCCTGGAGTACGTATTTCACGCTTTTAGATTTTTAAATGAAAACATCTATTTTTCGCGATTAAATGAAAAGTGAAAATTTTCAAGCGCGCGAAAACGCGACGCTTAAGTATGAATGCCGGGAAATATCTCCGTACGTCGTATTTCTGGTTCCCCCTCCCGCCCGGTGAGGTGACCTTGAGGCGAGGCTTAGCGCTGATACGACGCAGGCTGCTAGCAGATAGCTGAGTACCTTGCTGGATGGTAGCGCTTGGCTTAAGAAAGGTTTATTAATACCTTATCAAACGAAGAAAACTTTCCGAACTTAGCCAGTTTTAATAGGTGATTATTAAGACATGCTTCCCTGAGCTCTGTGCCTCATGCATGCATTGGTAACCTCAGACGATGTATAACTCCTATCCTCTCGTGTAGAAACTAGGTCCCTGTGACGTCATGCGGAGTGGAATCGCATGGGCGCCAATCTGGCCTTTTTCAAATGAGGATAAAATTTGACCATTGCCATTCGTCTAACCCGGTATTTCTAAAACAAAATAATTTGTGTATTATGAATACACTAATGGTGGTTAACGAATCGCAATCAATGCCTTTCGTTTTCTTTGATGAAGGAAACTACCCTATTGTGATAAAGAATGGATAATTATGCCTGTATGCTTGTAGCACTTGTGTTACTTGCTCATGGGTGGGTAATAATGCTGTGAAGCTATTCCCTCCACAAATGGATTTTGTAAATACATTCCTATCCTAATTTAATGGACAGGTTGGATGTCTTACTTCTTGGGATCCTGATGTAGATTCTGTCTCTATAAGTATATCCATGCGTCAGATGATGAGCAATCCCAGATTTTAGAATGTCTTTCCTCTATCTATAATTCCATGGATTTTTACTGTAGCTCTTTTTTATCGCATGCTGTGCTAATGAAAACTGAAAGAATGACAGCATTACAATGGAATCTCATTTTCTGTAGTTCGATTAATCGTTCATTGGATTGTCTGCCAAGCACTTTCCTAATGAACCCCACGGAACGCTTACCCTACCTTTCTATTCTTGTAATCTTCTTATGCTACCCTTATCTGCTTCAAAACATGTAGTTAATCAATAAAATGGATACAAAAGATTGATGGAAAGTTAGAAAGAAAGTTACGGTTGATAACACGATGTTATTGAATGGATGTTCCATTTCGATTGGGTCCTTTGGGTTTTCCCTTCATCTGGATGACTAGGCAAAATTCATGTTAAGATATTATATATTGTGTGGAATCACAAAGTTCTGATGTAGTAACTGAGAAATTATGGTATTTTTCTGTTTTAAATAAAATATTTTATGATATTTTGTTAATAAATTTCTGAAGTATGTTTTAGTGGCTTAGCATCCAATTGGGAATCGGGTTCATATGGTGGCACGAGTGTTGTTTTACCCTGTGTCAGATCTAGGCTTGGACCAAGTGGTGGGAGGTAACTAGGGGTCTGAGGAATTACTCCAGCTGAAGGGGCCTTTGAGGATTTTGGAAATTGGGATTTTCAAGACTCAAAAATGGCACTTTATAGGTTTATAGTTCTATGATAAAGATTGACTCTACTATGCACATGTAGCATGTCCTTTTATTAGGACCAAAGCATGTAAAATGGTCCCAAAGTTTAAAACTGATTTATATTTTAATTTGTTGTAGGAGGTAAATAACCCAATTAGCTCCCTTATGGATCTACCACTGGTTTCCCTGCTGTGTGGTCCCAGGATCAAACCCTGGCAGTGGCACAGATTTTTCACAGAATACGCAATTCCTGCTAGAGTGCTTGGTGGAGGGTACTTTTAGCTCTGCACTCTATCCATCGGATGGGATGTTGATCCGTGGTCCCCATCAGTGGTGCAGCGAGGGGAGGTTTTGGGGGATAAAACCTCCCCCCCCCCCCCCCAGTGCTCAGAGAAATTTTTAAGTTTCATCTATTTTACTTAATTGGATTGATATTACTAATAGAATAGTGTAAGGATTAACAAAATATCCCTCAGAAAGCCATAAAACTCACCATTTTGAACCATTTATCTTAAAATTCCGCAATTTTTTAATCTCGCACCTACTGCTTATCCTGGTGGGTATTCCATTCTCCCATGCACCCTGGTATTACAGCTAGGTCCAGCCGGCGAGAGTTGTCCGATGGCACTTTAAAAGGAGGGGCGGAGAACCCTGCGCCAACATGGTTTGCAACCAATCACTGTCCCCCAAATGCACCTCACACCCTCGCCTAGTCATACAACATTGTCACGTGCATATGAAGCACTGAAACAAGCCTGGACCACCAAAACAAGCCCTTTCTGCAAATCGCCAAAACAAAGGATTCTTCCTGTGGATCCTTCACGCTCGTCGTCCCTTCTGGCTGCTTTCTTCACGGAACCCTTTTGTTTGCATATGAGCAGTGGCGCCGACTCCATGGGGCCTGAGGGGGCCCGAGCACCCCCAAAAATTCGTTGCAGATGTGAGGAAAAAATGTGTCAGGCTTGTCGATTTTCCCCGGAGTGTCCAGATATCAAGATTCGAGTGATCAGGGTTCTAATGTTGATCATATGACTCTTCTAAAATGCTTAAAAAACTTAAAATTCACTACTTATAAAACTTACCGGGCCAAGGTCCTCGGTTGGGGCCCCCCCAATATTTTTTGTAAGTCGGCACCACTGCATATGAGGTGGGCGTTTCTTTTTCTTACCTGGCAACCTTGCCCCCTACCCCTTCTAGCTGTCAACGGACAACTCTCAGCGGTCGGACAGTAGTTACACCTAAACCCCCCCAGCCTTAATTTCTAGCTGCTCCCCCTGTCCCCTTTATTTAGAGCTCCATTATTTATGTTCTCGGTGGGTGTCACATTATTTCCCACCGATTCTAAATAATTCAAATTAATTTTATAAAACAAGAATTTTCAATATTAAAGTATTCATTTAATCAAGATTTAACACTTAAGTAAGTGTTAATATGATGAAAATAATTAAATTTTGGTGAACAACGCAAATTTTCAGAGTTTAGTTCAGACCCCAAAAAGTATATTGATCTGATGAAAAATGCTCAATAGATTATGAATTTTTAAAATATTTTTTATTTAAATTATCAGAGCCATGGGCAGTATTAGTATTGCTTAGGAATGGCTTTCATTTTGGTAAATATTGAAGTCTACCATTCCTTGTAGCATTTGACTTGGCGGTCTTTGCGTGTTGCTCCTATTGGTCAACAAGAATTTTCGTACGTGAAAATTTACTGCGCCACCTGATTCAGCCATCTTGAGAGTTTTCCGCACGGGAAAGAACAATCCTTGAAAGTGGCTGAAAGGTATCCCTTTGATTACAAATCCATCACAAGTATATTTTATTTTAAGATTAGTTGCGTGTGTCGTAAAATGGTTTTATGATATTTTTGTGGTATTATTTTCTTATTCGCCCATCTCCACACGTGTGTTCATCATTTGCCTCTATTTATGTATTTTTCGTTGACTCACGTTATATTCTCTTTCGTACACCTGTTGAAAACTTTTGCGCAAGACATTTATTGTCTCGTCTTGAACTTACCACGAAATTTTCTCCTATATTCGTAGTAGCAGCAGCAGTTCCAAAATGCCGGAATTGACGGAATTGGATAAGGCTACGGCATCGATCACAGAAAGGCGGGAAGCATCTGGATCCGGCACAGATTCAGACTCTGACGATACTATTCCAGAGTTAGAGGATGCACCACAGACACAGGGCCAGTTCCCCGTGAGTATAATCACCCTTAAAACCCTTACTGTCAGCCCTCATTGAAATGTGATCGTGTTCTCTTTGGTCCAGTTTCCCCAATTTGAGCCTCTCAGAGAACTGCAATCCCTTTCGGAAAATGCGTCAGCATTTCAGCTTGAGAGGCTATTTCTTGATTTTGTGTTCGAAATTTTGGGGCCGAGCAGTCTCTCAACTTGTCGGCCGTCATGTATATTATTGATATGTATGTATTGGTCGTAAATCGTTGTGTTTTGGCAGCCGAATTGGATGCCATGATTCGAAAAGTGACAGTGTAATGTGTGATAGGAGCAGGCTCATATTTCCTCGGTTAGATACACACCATTTTCTGAACTAATGTTACAGAAAAAAAGTACTTGTCAACCAACCAAATTATTTTCTTCTCATATTATACAGACTTGACTGTTTAAAATATACCAATATCGTAATTCATGAAAAACCCATTAACCTAGTTACGACTCGTACTATTTTAAACTCTATTTGAAAGTTATGTTAACTACCTATATCGATATCGGTAAGATATTTCTATATTGAAGCCGCTTACACTTGTATTGATTGCATGGGCTGAATTTGAACGTGATGATAGTGCGTAACTGGATCATTACCTGCGGGCCACCCCTTAGGTTGTTGACAGCAGGCGAGTTGTCACCGATTCTGGTTTTGGAATGCATTTATTATCCATTACGAAAAATAGATGAATTATAATTTATCAGTAGTGGTCTTATTTCTGCTGCTGAATGAGGATTTATCAGTACTTTCGTACATGGTTTTTTTTGGGACTACTAAGAGGATGATTATTTTTTGGGACTACTAAGAGGATGATTATTTTTTATTGGGCTCATTATAATCGTTTTCATTGTTCTAGAAATGTTTCTTTTATGCTAACCGTGAGAATGCAGTATGATTTATGTGTGGGAGGTCTTCAATTGAGTATCCTCAAGAATGTCCTTCTTTTAAGGACACATCTTGCTCAGTGGGAAGGATGTGTAAGAATTAGTTGGGAGTAGAGTAGTGAGACTGTATGTGCTTTGGAGTAAATCAGTAACTCTTACTGGGTCGAGGTAACAGGAAATGTACTGTTATGAGAAAATAGTAGCAAAGTGGATGCTGTTATTCCTTCGGTGAGTCACTCATGTTGGTGTGTGTGTAACATCACCAGAACTCAAACAAATGTGTTTCTACATGCTGATGGTTGTCTGAGTATATGACTCAATGGGAAACAAGTTCAAACACAAGTATGCCTCCAAAACCTTGGATAAATGTTAATTTTATGGTCATTTTGCAATAATGTTGACGTTGATGTTTTTGTTACGTCTTTGGCATCCTCACTGCTTAAATGTTCAAAATGCTCGATTGTTTTTCTGCCAACACCCTAGAGGTGGTTCGTAGGGTATTGTGTAGATGTTGACAGTCTTCCTGACTTTTTTTTTAAGTATCCTTCCAAAGCATGTCGCCAAGTGTACCAATTTTAATAAAGTTACCAATTATATACCATATTTAAAAAAATATGCTCCATTGATTTAGGGAACTTGAAGTGTTCAGTTTTAATACTTAATGTGCCAACCATCCCTTAATCATATAACCACCTTTGATATTTCTTTTGCATCTAATTTCGTGGATTGCGGTGTGGCCTTAACTTTAAATACATTTTCTATCCTTGAAAGTGGTGCAGCCGTGCCACCTGAAGATATGAGACTTGTTTCAATTGAGATTTAATGCTCGGGAGCTTTCAAAGTTCCACAACTTCAATTTCCAACAGTATAAGGCCTTTAATCTCATGTGTCACCTTAGGAATCCCAGACATAGCTTCTTGTTGTTGAATCGTCTTGCTTTGGCCTCCATTAAGTCTAGGAATAAGAAGTAGGCAGTGAAATTATGGTTAAGAAAATGTGTCCATATCTTACTGTTAGTGTGGAGTAAATGAATGCGTATTAAAATTACTTGCAGGTGGCGGCAGCTGCTGGCTTGCCTGAGGACATGGTCAGCAAGGCGAAGCAAAGCAGAGGAGAGAAGAAAGCTCGTAAAATCATGTCAAAATTGGGACTTAAGCCGGTAATTCTCTAGTTTGATCCATTTTTTAGTCTTGTATCAGGTGGTAGTAAGCATCTTTCAACTTTTTAGAGTTATTCATTTTTAATTATGTAATTACAATAGTGACTGTCGGTTATTTTCAATCAAGAATTTTATAAAATTGAGTTAACTGTAGCATTGTATGCTCATATTATCCCAATTTTAATTTTGAATTAATGAAATTTGAAGTTGGAATCCATTTCTCTTTTCAGGTACAAGGGGTCAGTCGTGTAACTATTCGAAAATCTAAAAATATCTTATTTGTCATCAACAAACCTGATGTATACAAGAACCCTGCGTCTGATACCTATATCGTATTTGGTGAAGCCAAGGTAAGTGCTCATTACGGAATACCTCATTTGTTATTTTTTATTTACTATGGTTGATATCACCTCCTGAAATTCTTGAATTTTCTGCTTCCACTTCTTGGTTGTATTCCAGAATGTTAAATTTCCACTGAAATGGGGTTATTCTTGTGAATGTAAATTTATTTGCATTCATTTTATATGCCTCCTTGATTGTGATTAGATTTGACTAATTCATTGTACGAATTTTTTTAGATAACAAATCAACCTGTGTGTGTGCGTTACCTCTTTTGGTTACTCAAGAGGATTGATTAGGTTTTATCTTCCAGAAGCTTGCCTTTCAATATATGCTAAATCTTAAATTTCATGCACATTCATATGTATGTAAGACTTAAATTATAGAGAATGAGGTGCTTTTAAGCTGATTTTGGGGATGGTTTCTATGCATTTCTCTTGTGTAATAGTTCTTTTGTCTTCCTTAATTTAGATTGAAGACTTGAGTCAACAGGCACAGGTGGCCGCAGCTGAGAAATTCAAGGCTCCTGATGCAATGACACAAGTTGTTGAGGCTGGAGGAAGTATAACTGTAAGTACAGTAGACTCTCGTTAATACAAACAACGTTGTTACGAAGTTCTCGTTATTACGAAGCAAATCGTTGGTCCCGTCGAAAAGGCCTATCCAAGCTATAGTAAAAGAAACGTTATAACGAAATTTTCGTTTTTACGAAATTACGAACCCAACTCCCGGTCCCGGCGGTTACAATATGAACTTTATTACGAAGTTCCACGCACAAGTCACGGCATTTAGGTGGATATTCACTACACTTAAGTTTTAATAATCGCGCCACGTTTAAGTTCTTCTCGTGTACTGTGCCAGAGAGCGTCAATTATGGTTCTTTATTCAGTTTATACGCTACATTATATAACAAGCTTCATTCCTGTGAAGTCATAGTGACCCACTCATAACCGTTAGTAAATTGGTTGTACAGTCAATCCTCTTCCTATGCACATTCAATTTACGAATTTTCAGAGATACGATCATTCAAAATTTTCAAATTTCGAATTTAGCCGATACTACGCGGTGTGGCGCTGGGAAACTCTCACTGTGATCACAATCTGAATAAGGTATCATTTAAGGTGAATTTAGGAACTGTTCAGCGTTTCGCCCGTTCTTCGTCATCGTGGGGAGCTATTTTTTCGGCTCCGAATGCATCGCAGACCCCGCTAGATCAGTTCGCCACAATCGTGAGTTAGCGCATACGTGTAATGCAGTGTTGTATTCCGCAGGATAACAGTACTCATCGATAACTTGCGTACAATCCGGCTGGCGAGGGTTGTCTGATTACGGCACAATAAGAGGGGCGGATAATCCTGCGCCAGCACGGTTTAAAGCCAATCGCTGTCCCCCAAGCGCACCTCACACCCTCGCCTAGTCATACAACGTTGTCAAATGCATAAACGAGCACCGAAATAAGCCTGATCTACCAAAATAAGCCCATTCTTCGAATCACAAGAACAAGTGATTATTCCTCTAGGTACTTCACGCTCGTTTTTCTTCACGGAACAATTTGTAAGCGTTTCCCTTTCTTACCTGGCAGCCTTGCTCCCTACCCAGACCTAGACCATTTTGTCTGTTATTGGACAAATCTCGGTGGCCGGACGGTAATTTTACCAACCTAGGAACAAGGTCTTGGGACGCATCTAGTATGAATATCGGAGTTCATGTATTCGGGAAGATATCAACCCTCGATTGCGTCATGGCGTAGTCTTCTGTTGAAAAACTGAAACGAATTTTCCTGTTAGTATATATTCCCGCGTAATTTAATCGCGTTTATAATACACTATTTTTTTCGACGATTCCTATAAGAAACGTTCTTACGAACTTCGTTATTACGAACCTCCGGTTTTTCGGTCCCGTGAGCTTCGTAATAACGAGAGTCTACTGTATACTTTTTTATTTTTATGCTTTTTTATTTATAGTGCTTCCGTGGGTAATGTCTGTGATGGGCAAGGTTGACAGCTTTTCACTCTCCCTTCCCTTAGTAGGCTAATTTTTCACGTACGTATCTTCTTGGGAGAAGTTGCTTGTCCCCCACCAAAAGGAGAGGCTATTGTAAATCCTGGCTATGACCATGGTCACTTAAAAATTTTGTTTGACACTGTTCAGGCAGTGTTGCAAAAGTTAATAAATTCTGTGGGTATAAAATTTTCCATTTCACATTCGTAGTAAGATGACTGAATCTTTGAGGCATTTTGGGAAGTAAATTACATTGCATTTTTTAATGATTTAGAATGTCTTTGTGTCCCCTGAGAAGGGTGGAAGTGTTTTTTTTTGGTTGGGTGATTGATTTATCCTTCGAGTGTTCTTTATGGTGATGGTGGAATGTGATGACATTATGGTGAAAATGAAAGACCTGATATTTTTTGGTTTGCATATTGACCTTGTTATGGTTGATTGTGATTTCAATATTTTTCTCTTTGCGGAGAGTCTAAATTTCTTTGCCTCAAACCTCTCTATAATGCTTTCTTTGGTCTGGATTCCTTGAAATGCACTAGAAAATAATGGGCTGAGTATGCTTAGATTTTTTATGTCCATGGAAGAACGTTTTTTTCAGCCATCATTTGCACAGGCCGGATTGCAAACACACTTGTTTTTATTGCTGTTATTCTGTAAAGTATCTTCTATTCAGAAACCTGTATTGTTTAACTTTTAATCTCATTACAGACTCCAGCTACAATCCAGGAAGAGAGTGAAGAAGAGGATGTTGACGAGAGTGGAATTGAGGACAAGGATGTGGACCTGGTCATGTCACAGGCTAATGTCAGTAGGGCTAAAGCTGTCAAGGCCCTCAAGAATAACCAAAATGATATCGTCAATGCAATAATGGCAAGTTAACCTGTTAATTTTAACTATTGTTGGAAGTTCCTATGAATACTTCTGAGAGACATGGCAAATTTCTTTGTATTTCCTATTTCACACAACATTTTTGCCAGCATCTTCAGTATACTATTGGTTGCGGCAGGGGTTCTATTACCTGAAAGTGTATGCTGTTATGTCGGGGAAATATGAATTACTGTATATGAGGAAATACGTAGGAATTGTCTGTCCCTATATTAATTATTGACTGCTTTTTTATCCGTATTAGCTATTTTAACTTTGATTTCTCTCTACTTTTCAGGAGTTAACTATGTGATTGCTGTTTGGACTGTCTCACCATAGGTTTCATCATTACAGATTTTCCATCTTCATTTGAACTCCACAGCTGGTGCATCAAGAATATTCTTGATGATCACCTTCATCCAAATTGGCCATTCACATTTTCCTTAGGCTCTTCTGATTTTTGTATGTTCTTGTCCAAGTTTAACTTTTTGAAGGGTAGGGTATGTTGCCACCAATGTACATAAAAATGAGTAGTCCTGGCCATGTAATTGATAATGTTTGAAGTAACTGCATTTTGCTTTTTCTGCGAGTGAATTTTTGTGAGGGTAAGCTTGTGCTTGTACCTTCCTTGTTTTTTGTGACCAAATCATACCAAAAACCATCTGTATAAGTTTAATTATAAAAGCTGAAAACTTTTCAAATATACAAGTTTTATTGTTGCTGAATTTCCCTGTTCATTCTGGATTTCATGAAAGATTGATGAACAAATGAATTCCACCCACTGTCATGGGATAAACATCACTTCTGTATACCGAATGACTGTTTGAATGATTCGAAAAGTATTCTAGGATGCTGGTCATTATTAAATTAAAGATCTGTTTTAATTTATGTTTTGATACTCATTTGCTTCCATTCAACAGCTGTCTGTTATCATAGTAATATACTTACTATTCAAATTTTGTTGATAAAATCTCAGAAAAATTTGTCCATTGAAAGTACTGTGAACTGCTGATAATTCTGGCATGGCTTATCCGTGCACGAGTTTCACCATCCTTCGAAGTATATATTAAGACAATGGCTTTTCATGCAAGGACACTTGAGGCCTATTATTTCCATTTGAATTCCCTTCATCAAACATAATTATCGTCATTTTTTGCCAGCAATGATTGCTTCTAGTTAACCTGAATGTTAGCTGTCGTGTTGCAGAAGACACTAAGCGGCGGACAAAAACTCATTCAGCCCTTTAAGTAATAGAGAAAAAGTATGTACATAACTAATATTATGTTGTGTGATTACTTAAACCATGACCACTGTAAGATACAAATGTGAAAACATGGATTGTCTTTTCTGATTATTGAGCCACTTATCTCCATGATTAGCCTGGACAATGCAGTGGCGAATACAGCAGGGGGGTGCAAAGTATACCTTGAGTAACCTTTATATTTATCGTAATAAAAAGAAAGTCTCATTCAAAATTTAAGAAGGTGTAATTAAAGTGATTATCTAAAAATACAATGCCATCTTATGATAAAAAAAAAGTTAAAATTGTGGTTCTGCAATATGGGTGGCCCCTCAAGGGTGGGGGGGGGGGTGCACACCCCCTGTGCCCCCATCTGTATCCGCCAATGGGATATTGGAGTTAACTGTGTTGTTGAATGGAATGGCATTGGATTCCTAAATCCCCGAGGATGATGGAAGAATCACTAATCTAAATATTGGAAGGAGATAGGGAAAATCTGAACCTGTCTGAACCTGAGATATCATCACGCCTTGCCTTCTAACCCCTACCTTGGAAATAGGTAGGGGCCATAATTTTAGGAAGATGGAAAAGGTTGTACTCTTTAATCCTTTCGTTGCTGAGAGTGTACCTGGTACGTTTGCACGGTAGGCTGCTGTTAATGTCCCTTTTATTCCTCCCTGCTATATGTGCTCAGCACTTTGCTGAATGTGATGAGTAGGTTTCGGGAGAGTGAGCAGCAGCAAAAGGGTTAAGGCTTGCTGTTAAATGCAAGTTTTTATTTAATTTCTTCAAACAATCTTTAAAATCATACATGAACATCATAAAGTCGATTGTTTACCTGTCCTTTCCGAGAGGTATTGCATACTTTTGAGTTGCTGTAGAAAGTAATGCACCACCCCCCCAAAGCATGACCTAAATCCGCCCCTGAGTGGGTGGACGTCATTCCTACCTTTTATGTATATGTGTAGATTTGGAGAGTCCAGAGGAGAATCTTGGGCATCCCTTAAGAATTGCTGTTGATGAAAGTTTGGTGCACAGTAGCGGGACGGTTAGTTTCATGTACTAGGACAATTCTATACCAGCAATCCTAATTGCCTTTCCAACTTACACGCTGCAGTTTAGTGAAGTACATTAAATACTTCCTTATATCATGTAGCTCTGCTGTTGAATTATTCTCTATCTTAAATATATTTACTGATTTTTCATAGTAACAACATGTTCGAAATAGCATGAACTAACGAATTATGACCATATCTAAAAATTGAGCCCTTTAAATGCACCGAAAGTTCCCTTGAACAAATTTGCAAGTCAGGCAGAATAGGCTGATAAGCCCTGGCTGCTGTAACTAATGCTTGGAGAAAACACTATAAGCTCACGATAGCCTTGGGAATGGCAAAGCCCAAAATGGCATCATTTAATTCAGAGGTCCATAACTGTGAAGTAAATGATGCTATGCAGAGAGAATAGATAAATTATGATTTATCACCTGCACCAATCTGTTCTCGTAATACCTGGGTTGCTAGGAATCCATTTTATCCACAAGTCAATGAAATTAAAAAAATGTCTCTTTTACAAAAATACACTTTTTAGTGAAACATTTAAGAAATTGAGTCTGTGAATGGATAGGCCAACCAAGGAAGGCGAGGTCTGCTGGATTGCTTTGGAAAAATTCCCACTTGTTTACAAGTTAAGTGGGTAAAAAATCAATAAAGGGTATGGCACTTAAGACTATTATTATATTGTCTTAAATGCACTTGACTGTAATTGGGCTGCAACAGAAAAAAACAACTGAATTTTGCATTGGCTGGTTGGTCAGGTGGTTGCTATACAATACAGATAAATATAGCCCTCACTAACTATTCTATGTCTGGTGGTAGTCACTGTCTTAGAGTAATGCTCCTAACCCTTTCGCTGCTGCTCAATCTCTGAAAACCTACCCCTCACATGCGGCGAAACTGCCGAGCGCATGGCAGGGAAGAAGATAAGGTACGTTCACAGCAGTGAAAGGGTTAAAGAAGCAGTAAAAAGTCATGTGCTAAGTTCCAAAGGTAGACATAGGCAAATTAAAAAAATGAGAACCTGATGCCAATTGCTGTAAACATACATACATTAGATGGCCCTTCTCATTTTTGATTAAAATAAGGCAGTTTTCTTATATTAGTAACCTTACCCCTATAGTTCTATGAGTAATTCTTCCACATTGATCCCTTTTCCTGGACAATATTTTGTCTAAGTTCTAGTCGTTTTCCTCAGGTCCACTGAAGTGCCGATGCTGGATTAAGTCTCCAATATATACACACCTAGTGTGTATGGATCAATGTGGAAGGAAACCAGGAAGAATCACCTAATCACCAGCATGAAATAAATACATACAGCAAATTTCACCCACCAGTTACCAATCTTACCTGAATACGTGGCCTGCGATGACCACAGAACATCACAATTAAAATATCACGATGCAGAAATCACAAAGATTACAGAAGAAGATCCTAGAAGTTGGCCTCCATATGCAGTGAACTACCATGCATTTAACCCTTCAAAGACAGAACTAACTTACCAATTGATTATTATCATATTTTTGCATGTACTATTTACTTCACAACTAATTAAGAGATACTATGATAGAAAACCCAAACAAAAATTTGTAAATGCATTTTCAAGCATGTTCCCAAATGGCAACATACCACAAAATTTTGCTATTGCTTGAAAAATAAATATTGACCAAAAAACTAAGTTTAACAATGATATAGGTTTTGATCTTTTGAATAAATGAGCATCTGTTACTGGAGAGTAGGGAAAAATACCAAATAAACCGCATGCTCACTATAGAGGTGATGAAAATAATTTTGAAAAAGTATAAATAACGACCTATGTATACACAAGTCATACGATTCACTTTAAAAAATACTGCTATACTTTATTCACTTAACAGAAGGCATGATAGTTCACAGATACGAAATATACTTTTATAAATCTGTTCCCAAATAGGAACATTGGATTAAACGGTGCAAGAGGTTTACGTAAGTACTCACTGATAGGCTCAGTAATCTGAATTTCACTAAGAAATAAGGTATGTACAATAATTGGCTATAACCCAAAGATATACATACATACTCCTGATGAAATGATCCAATTTATTTACTTTTCAATGTTATTATAGCAATTGCAAACACTTCTGCACTAAACTGTAAAACTGTGGATCGTTCAATATTCACCACAGCACTGTGGACGTATGCATAACATTAAAAAGCTACTGACATCAACCACTCATTTGATAGAATGGGTCCTACTCTAAGCAGTGCCTGTAATACTTCTGTTCCCCGAAGTGCATCAGAAGCCTAGGAAAATAACTATTGTAATCCACCAAAGCAACTAAACTTACTATATGAACTCAGTTGATTAACTTCTTCAAAACAGTCAAAAGCCATGGCAGACTTCATTCCTCCATCAGCCTACGTTGAAGAGTGATCAGCATTACGCTGATTAGTCATGGGACAGATTTTCTCACGAAAAACCTCTTCACTTTAAATTGGACAAAAGCAAAAAAAAACTAATCTCAGACTTGGAACACTAAATAAGAGACGCACCTTTAAAGTGTTTTCTTCTCCTCTAAAAAGAAGCTCAACCCAAAATTCACAATCTATTTGATGTCATAGAAATTGAAAATGTTTATTGGGTAATAGTTGTAGCCTAGTTTTCTGCTGAGAAAAAGCTCATCAATGGCAACAACCAGCGTTCAAGTTGTAACAATTCTTCAAAACAGTCAAAAGCCATGGCAGACTTCATTCCTCCATCAGCCTACGTTGAAGAGTGATCAGCATTACGCTGATTAGTCATGGGACAGATTTTCTCACGAAAAACCTCTTCACTTTAAATTGGACAAAAGCAAAAAAAAACTAATCTCAGACTTGGAACACTAAATAAGAGACGCACCTTTAAAGTGTTTTCTTCTCCTCTAAAAAGAAGCTCAACCCAAAATTCACAATCTATTTGATGTCATAGAAATTGAAAATGTTTATTGGGTAATAGTTTAGCCTAGTTTTCTGCTGAGAAAAAGCTCATCAATGGCAACAACCAGCGTTCAAGTTGTAACACAACATTGTTGCTAACAAATACCATTCGCTATCTTCACCAAATGTCACGCCGTGTTGATATGAAGGAGGGTTGATTGTAATAGGCACTTCATACCCAAATTAGTAAGCTGCTCTCCCCAAACTTAAAGAGGTCATCCTAAAGTAGTCTACTTATTTAACAATTACCTTAAAAATATTGAAATGTCAAACTTTCATACATAATTAAGGGAGACAAAAGAATAAAAGCATTAAAAAACCTATGCATGGAACAAAGAAAGGCCATCAGGACATCTCGAATGACTGGCATGCAGCCACGCAATTTCTAAAAGAAAAAAATTACAGTACATACTATCTACATTCCCAGTTTAACCCAGCCATGGATTTTCATTAAAACACAAGAGGGAAAGGAAGTTATACTTAAGCTAAGAATAAAACACCCTAGGTTTTCAGCACCACCCTCTCCTCTGTAATTTCTTTCACATTGACAAAAGTTTCCACTCAGTTTATAAAACATTTGTGACAACAAATAAAAGAATCAATCACAAGTCAACGGCACCATATGTACATGATAAAGATTCAGTATGGTTTCTCTATTATTGTCCAGTATGACTAGGTCATACAATTAAAAACTTTTTTGAGTTTTCAAGAACATGGTTTTTAAAAACTCAGAACCACTCAATCGGAATCGCCAGCTACTTGCTTCTGGCGCCTGTCTCCATCCTTCTTCCATGGTTTCCCACCGCTGCCACCACGGAATTTACCACTGCCACCACCACCTCCAAACTTATCCTCGAAATCCCTGCCCCTTCCTCCCCTCCTATCTCCACGGAATCCTCCCCTGCCACCCCTGTCTCCTCCCCTGAAGCCTCCACCACCCCTGCGGTCTCCGCCACGGAATCCACCTCTGCCCCCCCTGAAACCACCACCTCCTCTCCTATCGCCACCCCTGAATCCACCTCCTCGGCCACCCCTGAACCCTCCCTCACGCCTATCCCCTCCACTGTTGAAGCTCTTCATAATCTTCAGGGATCGGCCTTCCATCTCCTCACCGTCCATTTCCACAGCAGCCTGAAGGAGATAAGAGAAGTTTCATTAACAACATGACCACTTGGGTATACTTCACAGGATGGCCGGTCAATCAAAGCAGAAAAATTCATGCATGATTCCAGGTTTTCCACGGAAATTTTACAAAATTCCAGGTTAATCTTGCATGATTACTGCAATACATATGAATTTAAAACATCCAAAATTACTTAAATACTTTCAAAAAATATCATAAACAGGTATTATTTTATGCTCATTATTTAACATAGGAATACAAGAAATAAAAACTTGACTATTTCATATATTCCTACGATAAAGGATTTCCACATAGTTATGCCCACTACTATTAATTACTTCATTATTTTAATTCTACACTTAATTTATGTCGTCTCACTGTGCACCACAAGACATTCTTCATAATTTTAAGTACTATATAGATAATAAGCGTCGACCTCTGTGGCGGCGGGGATAAGTCCTTGCCTACCATACCAAAGGTCGTGGGTTTGAGTCCTGCCTGGATAGGTTGCCCCTGCCAGGACATGAGTATATGTGATGGTGTGTTGTTGATTGTTTTAACTCCTGATATAAAGGCTACATCGTGTTGTTTTCGAGAGTAATATAGATAATATGCTTTCATAATGCACAATTTAAAATAAAATCAATATATGTATTGTTAGCCTATATTGACATAAAATAACCAGAAAATGGGTGTTGAACTGGCCAACTTTTATGAGAAATGAATTTGAAATAAAAGATATTGAAATTCAGTCTGAAAAAGAATTCATTAATGATTTTGGGGAAAAATATTCACGCATAATTCATGATTCTCCCGATCACTGGACACACTGATTTCATTTCACTTATTCTATTTTCAACCCAATGAAGATGATGCTAAAAACCCATTAATAATGCACGTATTACACTTGAGAAACTTGATCTTTTTTTTTGCAATTTTCCTCAGATTTTTCAACTGACTATGAACCCTGAGAGTACACAAAGGAAATGTTACACTCATTGATATTTAGAAGTTGCTTCATGAAAGGCCTTGTAACCTGATCCATAAAACACATGAGTTAGTGTAAATGCATATATAATCATGGTAGACCAGGATAAAGCATAGGATAATATACAAGATAAGGATCTATGCATACCACAAGGCAAATTTCAATTTTCAGCACATGAATCCATTGGGTGGTTACACCGAGACTTTTGCATTTAAGCACTAACCAATTACCTCCTATGTGTTACTGGGTCTGAACATCACATAACAGACCAACTATGAAAAAAATGCTTAACCATTTGGAGTTAGCATCCAGAATCAAGAATATCCACATTTGTAGTAGCTTAGATCATAACATCAAGGTAAAAATATTGAACATGATTAATGAATATTTGATGAGATTTGTTCAGTCCTGCCAGAACCTCATTATTCAAAGATTTCTGTCAACTTGAAGTAAAACAGCAATTGAACAAATTGGCTATTCATACATTAAGAATTTACTATATCCGGATTCTGTAATTGCAGATATGTCTTTTCCAAATGCCACACATCCATGAGTTCTCATGTGGTGAATGCATCTAAAATCATTAGTTGAGAACTTGAGAAAAAGCACAACCACCATACTCACTAAAATAAATTTAGAAAACCGTACTAATTTTATCGACACATTTCCAAAGCTGATACCCAGATCAGCACAATAATGACATTTATTGGGATTTTTAAAGAGAGATAACCACTTGGGGAAGTAGAAAGGCTAGGCTTCAGGTGGTAAGTAGAGGCTGGAAAAGACTCACAGGGTATGATTTATCATAAGATTCAAAATTTCCTCCCGAGATGGATTTACGCAATAAATCACCTATTAAAGGACACCTAACACCAGAAAATTCCCACCTTACTACTATTCCACATTCCACAAGACTCAGACAGCCTTGAATCATCATCCGTCCACTTCCAAGGCTATTTTACAGATAACTACATTATTCAGGCTCGATACTGCTACCTTTGACAAATTCTTGCCTAAATGGAGTAAAAGAAATTCTGACAGGAAAGCAAAGACAATGAAAATTCAAATTAAAATTTCCCTACGATACATGGGATGGCAACTTACTGTATACAATTCGCATACTGTGTACAGTTACTGTAATACAATACTTAAATCTAACGTCACTAACTTAATATGACTGATAACTTCAGGATCGACATAGTGAAACCTCTCCATATTGGAAATAAAAGAGAAAATAGTGAACCTGACAAATTAGCCTTTACAGTTTGGGAAACACAAATTACAAGACACAAAGAGTCACAGCTACATAAAAGTATGGTATTAGCAATACCTCCAGACAATCTGAAACCATAATGCAGAAGCACGCTGCTCAGTTGATGAACTGTACAGACAGGAGCAACGGACAATGAGAAAAAAATGAAGATATTCTAAAAGTGAAAATCCCAAGTGATAAACCTAGTAGACTAGACTTGTAAAAGATAAAATATGTTAAGGTAACCTAACAAACTAATTTACCACAGCGGCACTAAACATGAAAAGAATCGAAGACCATAGTGATATTTTACCCCCTACCAAGGAAAAGCGCCGATGAGCGAAGATGCTAACATCAAACAAAATTCATATCCTACACTAACCCGCAGTGTATCGAGAAAAAAATTGCCCAAGCCTTAAGTAATTAATTTATATGGTAATCTCATTCAGGAGTAAATAATAACATTTCATTTCACCAAAATTTCATCCCAGCAATAAAAAAAATTATTTACTTATCGGTCACGCTTCCGAGAGAATAGCATTACTCATTGCGTGCCAAGAATACAATAACTTACCTTAAGGCCTTCTTCATCTTCGAAGCTCACGAAAACGAAGCCACGAGGCCTTCCCGTCTTGCTGTCAACTGGTATCCTGACGCTCTTCACCGTTCCAGCGGCTCCGAAAAACTTCTTCAAATCATCTTGGCTAGCGCTACAACGGAAGAGAAGAATTATGTAAGTCTCGATCTCACGAGGATTATAAAACACGATTTTGAGCAAATAATGTCAAAGAAAAATTATGAACAACAAACCTGTAAGGTATATTGGATACAAATGCGGTATATTCATCCGACCTGTCAGACCTCTCTTCCCTCGTGTCTTGTCTCTTTTGTATTTTTTTCGGTGGGCTCTCGTCCGCATCACTGTCGTCTTCGTCGTCATCATCATTTTCATTGTCTTCCTCTTCATCGCTATCACCTTCCGCGTTAGCTGCCGCTTCTTCAACCTCTTCTTCACTGCCTGAAGCTTCCGCGGCTTCCTTCTCTACGGCCGCTTCCTCCTCATCAGACTCTTCTTCCTCACTTCCTTCTCCCATTTCTTGGTCCTCTTCATCTTCCTCCTCCTCGTTATCATCATCTTCCTCCTCATTGTCGTCGTCATCCTCATCTTCGTCACTATCGCTTCCTTCACTGGACTTCTTCTTCTTGCCCTGTTTGGCTGCACCACTTTTGCCGGCGCCCTTAGCCGCGGCCATGGATTTTGATTTCTTTCCGTCCACCGGTTTATTTTTCATCATCTTCTGTTGTTGCTTAGGGGTGGCAACCATTTGCGCACCTTTCTTATTCTGAGATACATTTGGGGAAGACACTGACTTGTTCATGAGCTCAGCATTTTGTTGCTTCTTCTTCTTTTTGCCTGATTTCTCATCGGACTCGGAACTATTGCGCGCCCGTTTGGTGTTCGATATCGCCATTTTGTCACCTAAAATTGACAGGAAGAATAATTAAAATTCGATCACACACATTAAATTTTGCTCGAAATACCCTTCTGATAAATCCAAACTAATAACAGCAAAGGAAATATTCATAAGTTCACTGAAAACAAAATGACGCGCATCTCGTGGTCCACTATATGACAATTACCAAGCCGGATATACGACAGATATGGGTTTGTTATCTAATAAAAACGACAATTAGTAACACATTCGAGCATATGTAGACATGTAAACACCGAACTTCAAATAATAATACTTACAAGAGTTACTTCTAATAGATCACCACGTGGTTAACTGATCCTTTAGATGGCTGAGCGGGAGTGGGTCGAGCAAAATCAGACGCTGGCCTCGCGACGCGGTTTGAGGCAATTTTTTACCAGTAGGGGCAGCACCAACTAAAAATGCTTCGCTTTTGTTTGACGCGGATTTTTGAATGTGAAAGCATGGGTTTCTTGCTTCGATACCCGAGTTTTGTTTTCATAAGAGTAAACTATAATTAATTTCGCGAGAAAAGTAACGATATAAATTAGCATATAAAAATTATGGTAAGAAATATTATGAAACAAAAAAAAAACAAAATAAATTAAATGTCATTTATCTGAATCCTAAAAGAAAGAGGAAATTTCAAAATTTGGTGGGATGCCAAGGTGTGAGTGATATTCACATACGGGCTACCTTAATTAGCTATGAAACTGAAGACAGCTGGAAGAAAAATATGTTAGTGTAAATCATATACCACAATATCCTACATCAAAATCACTTCATCATGAACAGTTTACCTTCAATAGGTCTCTGGACAAAATTTTAATACCCCTTCAAATATTAACTAAAAATCGTAAAATATGGTAAAATTGCCATTAATGCCTCTTTAACGCACTTACTTCACGCATTTTCTTAAGAATTTACAAAAGAAAAGACCGTAACAGTTCCACAAACACACCCACTTCAAATCGTAATTCCATTGGCCAGCCGGAAAGTGACGTCTGCTCATGCAATCGTGTGGGAAATATCGGTGGCGTTGCACATTGTCGCCAAAGTTCTTGGTTAATTTAAGTAGGGTTTTATTTCTTATATAGCTTTTGGAGGTTTTATCGTAAAAAACAAACGCCCCGGAACCTGGTTTCACCAAGGCTGACTGCAGAAACTTGCCAAAAATTACAACGGCAGCACCCAAGTAACATTGACCGTTGGGCCTCTGTTGGGGAACCGTAGTCACGGTTGGCTCATTGTGGGTGGATATGCCAACCAAATTCCACTGTTGGCCCAACGCAGATATTGTTCGTTGGCCCAACGAAACGGTTTATGCTGTTGGCCCAACGGAAATCCCCAACGATGGCCCTACGAAATGGATTATCATTGGGCCACCGTTGGGACATCATACCATTACACTGCGATTGCATACGTTGCAGGATACGGTTCACATGGTTCTGATGGTTCCCTAGCAACCTAACAACCAAAACTTGTTTGGTTGTTAGGGATTGCTTTTATATGTTAATCATTCACTATGTCTTTGTGATAGCAGTTAAATAAAATAAGTCGAGTGCTTCTAACAAAAATAAGTCATTGACCTCATTTGGTAAGTCTTACAAAACTGGCATTCCTAAAATCATGTTACCTTAAACAGATAGTTTCGTGGAATTTTAAACTTTTCATCATTAATTTAGATAGATCGATATGTATATTTTTTCAGATTGTGGCATATCTAGTGTAAGTGGAAGTTTTAATGAAAACAGTGTTTCAATGGACAAAGTGAGTGATTTAGTCCTCTCTGAAGAGAATGAGATTGAATTTGTATGAGTAAACCTAAATAACATCTGCACTACTATTATTTTATGGAAAATGCATCAACCATTTCACTCAATCAGTGTTTCTGTGATTCCTATTAATATCCCTAAATCTTGCACTTATTAATCCAATTGAGTAAAATGGACTAAACTTAAAGATTTCGTTACCGAAGACCAGAGAATAGGAATAAATTACTCAGGGGTGTACATCTTGCAGTGTGACATGTTTGAAATTAAGGAGGATTTCTTTTATTTACCTCTTCGAAGTGGTACCATTGGTATATTTGTAGTGAAAAAATAAGTACCTGGATGCAAATTGCAGTCCACCCAGATTTTATCTAACAATTAGTGTGTTTTGTTGCCCTACAAAGAAGATGGACAGTTTTTGTGTGTGCCTATTTGTAATATGGGAAGGTGCGGTTGAAATTTTCCTAATTTTGTCCTAATAAAAATTGTCCTAATTTGCGAAAATAAAAGTTGGGGACCTTCTGAACTGATATTGATTTTTTGTTTTCCACTTTTAACCACTGTAACCTTACTTTGTCCTATAGCATTGATTGTTAATGTATTTAATTTCATTTTGATTTATAGGGAGTTAAAGGTAAAGATTCTATCTACTGGTATCGTATCAAGTGAGAAGGTAAATTAATTTAACTCTCATTCTATAAAAATGAGAAATGTCAGTAAAATATAGCTTTTGTTGGGAAACGGATGGCAGAATTTAAAAGGGCCAACGGTTGGAGATTTGTTGGCCTTGGGTTGGGAATACGAAGGCCCGACTGTAATGCTCTGTTGGCCCATCGTTGGGGAATCGTTGGTTGGGATACGGTTGGCGAGGTGGCCAAATCATACCATGGGCCAACCGCTGTGTCCCACCATCTGCCAACAGAGGGCCAACCAAAAATGTTACTTGGGCAATGTTTACTTGCATAAGCAACAGCAATTGCCACATACATGCTGAAAGCCGGGAAGTGAAGATGCATAGGTATGGAAATATAATATTAATGGCTCTTGTAAAATACATATTAAATGTGTTTATGAAATTTAACAATGAAATTCCATTTATTAGGGTCGGACGAGAAGACTACGCTGACGACGCAATTGGTTGTGTGCAAATTATGCACAATCAAAACGAATGTTTTGTTAGAGCTCGTGTGTGCCCCGAGCACAAGTAAGACCTACTATGTGGAGACACAAGTTTTTGAGGAGGACGGTGAGGTGGAAGTTAAGAGCCTTTCTCGCAATGATTGCATAGCTAGTTCTGATAAGCAAAAGTTTGAACGTAAGAGCAGTTAAAGTATGTATTATGTAAGCACGGCTGGGCAAAATACAGGCCCAGGAGTCTTTGAAATGCACAATACCTGTGACTTGGGTGTTTGAAATCTAAAACAGTATTTGAAATACTTTTTGAAATAAAAAATACGTTTGTATGGAAACTAAGAGATCTTTTAAAAATATTTAACCTGTTTTTGCTCGTAAGGATAGTAACAAATAGTACATGAGAAAAGTATGTTTTATATATATTTGATTTTTAAAAGTAAAACTTCTGAAATGTTGCTCTATATAGTTGCATTATTCTCCATTTAGGAATACAAGTTTTTCAAAAATTGTCGGACAGAGATCCCCTCGAAATGGATAGAGCCAGCAAGTGAAAAATCTTTCCACTGGTGAAAATGAGTATAGGATTGTGTCAAATCTGATAAACATTGTGTTAATATTAGAATTCATGTTCTTCATTCATTCATATTCGTCGGCACTTCTCATCCAAACCAATCTTCGTTCTACGTCTTGGGGGACCGTATGAAAATATTTATTTGGAGCATTTCTAGTCGTATTTCTGCACTTACACTTGTTAGACACAAGGCAGTACTTGAAGCTATGCTCTGACATATCGAGGAATAACTACGACACGAAAAATACGGCGTAAAAACCACAATATCTCCACTGTAAACTTCAAGAATGGCACGATGAAGTTGGTTAAGAACAACACTATTGCATGAGCTGACGTCATTCAAGATGGCCGCGGTGCGAATTACGTTTTTCTTTGATGGCTTGTAAGAGGTATTTTAAATGCTCATAATTAAAAAATAGATAACTTTACCTAAATAGGTGTTCAGAGACCTATTGGCTTTGGGTGTTATTTGCTTTGATTGGGTGTTTTCGTTCAATCAAGGAAGAGGAAGGTTTAGGCATTCTCAAAAGTGAAAGGTACAAATCCCAAGGCATAGTTTGAAAGAGCTGGCTATTCTGAGAGGACACACAACCACACATTTATCCATTTTTTTTGGAAATGGAAATCCGGATCACAACATACATATGTGGTCTGGGACCCAGGACTTCGACAAGGTGAAAAAGGGGGAAGATAATTGATAATTTGGGAGATGCCAAATAAAGGATTGTCAAGATGTCTCCTATTTCTTCCAGAAGCTTCTCCACCACTCAAAAATTGGGGATGTTCCACGAGACTCATGGCAAGATTCCAAAAATCGTTTTATTAAGGATGGATCAATTCCATACATCACTTTTCGTCAACTTTTAAGTCAAGTGATGCATTTTCATTAAATAATTTTCATAAGGAATTAATGATTTTCTTTGTTATTATGGCAACTTCCTAAAATAATACATCAAGTTATCTTACAAGTGATTGGATACAAATCACTCTAATTGAAATGTCAGAGAAAGTGGAGTTAGGCAGGGAGATATAATATCACTTACTTTTTTTAAATATAGCCCTTGAGGGATAGACTATGGTATAGGAAAGAATATGGGAATAAGCTGACTGTTTGGTATTAACAGCAGAGACTAAGGAGCTTATTTTCTTAACAAAACTTTCATGGAGCTCAAAACTAGATCTTAGACAAAAAGGGAAATGAATAAAATTTGAGGAAAAAAGCCTGTGTAAAATTTAGGACCAACTTAGGACAGAAAAAGGAAATAAAAAAACTTTTTCCGGAGCCAGATATAGTGGTGAAAGCTGGAAGTAGAAGGATAAGATGGACCAGCTATAGCAACAAAATGGAAGAAATTATCACCATTGAATACGGTAACAAGGCTTGGACGTTGACAGCAGGAGAGAAGTCAAGAGTGGAAGCATTCAAAATGTGGTGCTGCTGAAGAATGACGAAGATAAAATGGATCGACCGTGTAGGTAACGAGATAGTGCCAAGAAGAGTGGGAGAAAAGAGAAACCTCCTAAAAGTCTTAATGAGAAGACAGAACAACTTACTTGGACACATTATGAGGCATTGTAGCCAGATGAAAACAATTGTAGGACAGCTGGAAGGGAAGAAGGGTAAGGTACAGCCCTAAATCAGTTACGTAGGACAGTTTATAAAGGACGTAAAAGAGAAGAAATATTACACTATCAAAGCACAAAGAAGAGCAGAATAGAAAGCCACATCAAACCAATCTTAAGATTATTGACTTATGATGATGGGAAGAAAATCCTAAAGTTAGACGACTACAGAGCAGGCCTAACCTGCAATAGAAAATAAGGATGAAGAAAAACATGGCCAAGATGGGAAAAACAAAAGAACATATGAAAAAAAGAGATGATGGTGAAACACCTTTGGTTTCACAAAGTGCAACCTTGGATACATGTGGGGATAGGAGTAAGCAAGCATGATTGATAAGAGATAAACAAGCAATATTTCGATGGCTAAGTTCTAACAACATGTATCTCAAATTCGGCCGGTTTGAGACAGGTATCTTAAACAAAGTGTAATTACATTAAAAAATAAAATGCAAGCAAAAAACAACTCTTTATTTGCAAATGAATGCTTCTTATTCAGTTTTATGAACTTTTGGTGTTTAATTTCAGTGTACAAGTACAAAAAATTAATCGCTTTTTTGCTCTCCTGAAAAGTTGCTGCTTTGAGATACGTGTTATTAGAAATTAGCCATCGATTTGCTGATTATAATTCCTAATATGCGTGCTCTAAAAAATGGTAATATCTGGGCTTGCATCTATTTAGAATGAATTTATCTTTGTATGTCCTTTGCACATGTATGAGGCATGTTTTTTTTTTAAGTAAGTACCATTAAGAAATATATAAAAAAATAAAATGTTTTGAAACAATTTCATTTGTACATAAAAGACCATACCTTATACTACTTTTCCACATAACTTCTGATAATATTAAGGCATTCATGATATAGAACAACAAGGTTTTACCAGTCATAGAAAATAGCTACCTGAGTTAACAGCAACTGTAAAAATGTTGTGGGACGGTGTTTTGGGACAGGAAAGGGATTCTGCTTGTCGAATTTTTGCCTCATAGTGATGCAATAAATGCTTGATATATTGTGAGACCTTAAAAAAATTGCGCCGTGCAATTCAGAGCAAAAGATGAGGAATACTGAGTAAATGGATTGTTTAACAGCATGACAATATCTATCCACATGCAGCCAAAGGAACTCAAGATGACACTCTTGGCTGGTCAACTCATATTTTTGAAATTAATAAGAAACTTTCAGTAGGTATTTATATGATAAGGAAACTCTCCTCTTGTTTCTATATATGTTCTAAAAGCTGTGTACTTTGCCAAAGTACACTCACTATTGTTATATGGTATCATGTTTTGGGGTAACTCCCCTACTGCAGCTAAAGCCTTCTCTTTACAGAAACAAGCCATTAAGGCCATCGGGTCATTCCACGTCAAATCACCCAGAAATTTTCAAAATGACACCCACCGACTCGGATTTTAATGAAATTTTTGTCACTAGCTACTATCACCTATCTAATGACCCATGTAAAATATTTCCTCTCTCACTCTCATAGTTTGCAAGGTATGAGGAGTCAAAGTTTGAGATGTTTGCTCAGAAGTGGCGCTAGTGGGAGTCAAATTCCAGAGTGCAGGGCACAGGGTAAAAATTCATAACTCAGAAACCACATAATATATTTGAATGAAATTTTGACCCCTTGTCTATCCAAGTACATAGCTTCCATAGTAATGTCTTTTATTCCCCTTGCATTGTTATGTTAGCCAAAATGACGTCAACAGTTGTTAATTAACCGATTTTTTTAGCTCAAAAACATTACTTCATATTTTCAGAATTATCACCAAAAGGCAGAGCAGTTAACTCATCCAATTTTTTTTTAAATTGAAGGTTAATATGTGCTCCAATATACTGTGAAATAAAAATGGTGGTGTTTTGACTGCCACCATGAGTATTTCAGGTTTTACTTTTTTTTCTGCCCCCGTGAGAGGGATTTTGGACACGTACTGTAAGATAATAAGTATAAGTGTATCCATACCTTCATGAGGATATATTTGAAATATTGGTCAGTAAATCTAAGACCAAACATGTAGTCTAGTGAATGTGGCTCTTGTTCATACAATTGTTTTTAATAACAATACTTGGCTTGTGGCAGCTGAGGGGAAAAGAGTCCAAATGACTCAGAAATGTGAAATTATGCTTTTTTTCCTGGAATTTACCCATTTTTCAAGTGTTCAGTTTATGGAAAAAATGGTATCAAAATACATTAGACTCTTACTGTGCATTAGAGGATAAATGGAAATACTAATTTAAATAAAATTATTTAAATAATACACTTCAATGTGTTTAAGGCATCTCCCGAACATCTCTGGAGGCTCTCTCGGGCAACTAAACGCTTAACAATACCACCAATTCCATCACATGGGGATTTTCCATGGCTTGTAGCAAAGAATGTCCATGATGCCATTAAGGAGAAATCCTGGTAATGCTTGCAAAGATTGAGAAATTTTTTGCAGTTCTTGTACCGTCCTGCACAACCATCACTAAAGTAACTCAATTTTTTGACTAAAGTAAATTTTTCCTTAACAAAGCAAAATATTATTCTTTGGGTTTCATAAACAAAAGCTACATCATGCTCCAAATCATCTGACAAGATGCATAAACTGGAAATAATAAGCTGTTTAGTCAGGTGATCTCGAGTATAAATCACAACAGGGTGTACCGTCCTATCACTTGTCCAGTGATACCCTTGTGCCTCATCCTGGATAACATATGAGTACTTCTCACTGAAGTCAAAGAGAACAGCTGCTTCATGCGGTCCAAGATTTTCTTTCATTTGCTTAAGGTAGTTTGCCTGTACCTTTGTAATAAATGAATGGGGCACCAGTTTTTCCACTCTTTCAATTAAAGTTAATCGGTGCTCATCAAATGTCGCAGTGAAGTTCACCAGTTGATATCTGTCCCTGGAAACCCACTGACTCTATGAAACTTCATCTCTGGGGTCACATTGTTCAAACTTTTTCAGCAGTAAGCTTTTCAATTTTTCACGTGAAGGACTCTTAGAGCAATGTCGCAGTATACAGTTCCTATTATTTCTAGAGCACACGAAATAACCAATTAGGTCCTGGCTTGTTTCCTCTATATTACAGGCATTAAGCAGTAGGTTGACATTTTAATGAATTTTGCAAACACACACTGAATGCGTTCCAGGAGATCCTGCTACCACAAGCCATTTTGGACCTAGGTTGCAGAATTTAGAAAAGCCAATTTTAATTCTGGGGAAGTCAAATTTAAAAGTGGAATACAATTCCTTCAAGTTAGCAAGTAATGCAACCTGTCTTTATCTACTGCTTCAACATCAGAAAGCTCATTTCCAAACCTGGAGTGTTTCTGTACTTCCTCCCTACATGGCTGGCATGTTTTCATTCCTGGCACTAATTTCCGAAGAGTTGGGATTTTACAGGCCTTCTCTGCAAATTCAAGACTTGCATTTCTCAGTGATTTTGATATTTTCTTCATGTGGCTCTTAAAAGGATCAAGACAATATATTTGGTAGGTTTCATACTTTTCAAATAGTATATTCTGTGATGTTCGCAGACATTGGATAGGACTTCCCAAGGTACACCACTTCTGAGAGATAACAGCTGTTTTTGAAGCATACTCATGATCTCAATTTTGTTCAGTTGCACCACTGGTGTGTAGCTTTTTTGGAGGCAATCAGATGCAGTTACATTTCCAATGCTGCACAGTTCAACAATTTGCTCATTTTGAAACATAGTGGAGACACTAACCTTTTTTAATGTCGAAGTTCACAATGAGCAGCTTCGCCTAACTCATAGCACACACAATTAATGTACTGGAAAATATACACTGATCGTACACACAGAATAAACTTGGACACCCATGGAGCATCTTCACACAAGAAGACTTGGCAGAAGACTAAAAGTGGTACCCTAGAATCTATTTTGATTTTATCATGCCCTCACTGAGATACATTGTAACATTTTATTCTTCCTAATGTAGAGGTTGCACTTAATTCTCTTATTCCTTGGGGAGATAGAATAACACTGGAAAGTGAGGCTGAATAGGTGGGATTGTATTACCTTCTCAAGTTTGTCATGTAATACAATCATATGTGAGGCAGGGGAGAAGGGCACATAATGTCAGCATTGTCTCTCCCAGTGAAATAGAAATTTAATACTCAAGTTGCCATCAAGGAATGTGGATATTGGTGACAACCTGCTGCATATCTATAAGTAATACCATTTGCTCTGCCAGCTCTTCCATCACCAAGGGTCTGGAAGACCGTACTTCTTCTGTGAAAGTGAGGCTAACTTTGTAAAATTCCAGTTCAGCAGGACTCATTTAATCACTTTTTCACAGATCTTAACAAACTTGTAC
The DNA here is from genome assembly GCF_921293095.1 of Ischnura elegans. Classification (NCBI taxonomy): domain Eukaryota; kingdom Metazoa; phylum Arthropoda; class Insecta; order Odonata; family Coenagrionidae; genus Ischnura; species Ischnura elegans. The sequence continues at coordinate 23,669,878 of NC_060257.1, read as the reverse complement.
ATTGCATGTGCTTATGATGACCACTGGTTTTTTGGATTAGTGATTTCTAAACACGAGGAAGAACATGATGTGAAAGTGAAATTTATGCACCCATATGGAAAATCCCCATGTGATGGAATTGGTGGTACTGTTAAGCGTTTAGTTGCCCGAGAGAGCCCCCAGAGATGTTCGGGAGATACCTTAAACACATTGAAGTGTATTATTTAAATTAGTATTTCCATTTATCCTCTAATGCACAGTAAGAGTCTAATGTATTTTGATACCATTTTTTCCATAAACTGAACACTTGAAAAATGGGTAAATTCCAGGAAAAAAAGCATAATTTCACATTTCTGAGTCATTTGGACTCTTTTCCCCTCAGCTGCCACAAGCCAAGTATTGTTATTAAAAACAATTGTATGAACAAGAGCCACATTCACTAGACTACATGTTTGGTCTTAGATTTACTGACCAATATTTCAAATATATCCTCATGAAGGTATGGATACACTTATACTTATTATCTTACAGTACGTGTCCAAAATCCCTCTCACGGGGGCAGAAAAAAAGTAAAACCTGAAATACTCATGGTGGCAGTCAAAACACCACCATTTTTATTTCACAGTATATTGGAGCACATATTAACCTTCAATTTAAAAAAAAATTGGATGAGTTAACTGCTCTGCCTTTTGGTGATAATTCTGAAAATATGAAGTAATGTTTTTGAGCTAAAAAAATCGGTTAATTAACAACTGTTGACATCATTTTGGCTAACATAACAATGCAAGGGGAATAAAAGACATTACTATGGAAGCTATGTACTTGGATAGACAAGGGGTCAAAATTTCATTCAAATATATTATGTGGTTTCTGAGTTATGAATTTTTACCCTGTGCCCTGCACTCTGGAATTTGACTCCCACTAGCGCCACTTCTGAGCAAACATCTCAAACTTTGACTCCTCATACCTTGCAAACTATGAGAGTGAGAGAGGAAATATTTTACATGGGTCATTAGATAGGTGATAGTAGCTAGTGACAAAAATTTCATTAAAATCCGAGTCGGTGGGTGCCATGCCTGGGTGAACTGACATGGAATGACCCCATCTGTAAAGTTCCAATCCGAACAAGTGGTCGGCCACTGTTTGTGTCCCTCAGGATCCTCACACTTCCATGTATTTACATTCTCTCATGTGCCATGTTTGTGAAGTCTTATCCTTCTTACTTCCGAGTTAACTCTGACTTTCACAGTCACAACACTAGATCAAAAAGTGACATTCACAGTTATCTGTATTCATTTAGCCAATGTCAGAAGGGACCATATCACTCGATTGCTGCAATCTACAATAAGCAACCCTCTGATTTGAAATCCTTTACCTCATCAGAGGTTTTTAAGAATAGATGGAGAAGCTTGCTATATAGCAAAGGTTATTATAGTGTTCAAGAATTTTTTAATGATAATTTGTAAATATTTTAGTGTTCAAGACATTTTTAATGATATTTTGTAAATGTTATTATAGTGTTCAAGAATTCTTTTTTTATATGATATTTTGTAATCTGTGTTTTGTGATTCTTTTATGTCTCTGTATCTTGACGAAACCCATGGATAATTGTATCCCTACGGTGTTAACAAAAAAAATATTATTATTATTAATAAGATCTCATTGCATCATTTGGTGAAGAACACTTTGATCATCCTCCATACTATCCCGACCTAGCACCAGGCGACTACCACATTTTTTTTTCATCTGAAGAAAAATCTAGCAGGTCAGCGCCATGATGACGACGAATATGTAAAACGACAGTTTTGCAGTGGCTGTCAACTCTAGTGGCAATGCTGGATGCTCTCAACAATTCATAATTTCGAATGCTTCTCCTGCCGGAGAACGCGATGCATCCAAGGCATCCAGCAACAGGGAAAACTCACGGCCAATCGGAGCACTTGGCTCAAAGTTTCTGTATAATTTAAAAATGGTGCGTTTTTGACACAAACATCGTAATTTTGGTTCCAACTGGCATCAGCTATCATCCAACGATTTGATCTTAGGATTTTTCTCTTTTATAGAAAAATCTTCCAAAATCGTTGGCACAATGAATTATAGTTTCGCTAGTAGTGGGCCCCGGTCGCTTCCATAGCGACGTGGGTATTTACCTATCCTACCCTTCCATTCCTATCCCTGCCCTGGAGGCATCGTGGCTCCTTAATCACGGTGCCTCCATCCTTTTCCTTCCTATTCCACCCCCCTCCGCTGGTGTGCAGGCGTTTCTGTTGTAGTACTGGGTCCCGACCTTGGTACGGTTCTCATTCTCTGGCATCAGCTATCCAGGGTTAAAATTTTGTGAAATAATTTTTCTCCACCCTATATATGCGAATAAGGTTTCTTGGGTTTTCCTCTGCATCTGTTCATGGTTTTTAGGACAATATTTTACTATTATTCAAGCTAGCTTCCTTAGCTACCGTTGAATTGAAATGTCCTATCAATGCCAAAAGTCAAAACTAATGCATCTAATTTTTGGTGAAGTTGAAATGATTTAATTTTTCACGAGGAAAATGGCAATTGCTTGTAATTTATAGCATGGATATAACAAATTTCTATAAAGATAAGCCTAATGCTCCAACATATGAAGGGAATTACTTAGGGATGCTGACTTACAAAAAATATTGGGGGGGCCCAAACCGGGGATCTTATTCCGGAAAATTTTATAAGAAGTGAGTTTTAAGTTTTTTAAGCATTTTAGAAGAGTCATCTGAACAACATTAGAGCCCTGATAACTTGAATCTTGATTTCTGGATACTTCGGGGAAAATTGACAAGCCTGACACATTTTTTCCTCACACCCATAACAAAGTTTTGAGAGGGCTCGGGCCCCCTCAGGCCCCATGGAGTCAGCGCCACTGGAATTACTTCAGGGTATTTGAAGAAACTAATTGGGAGACTGTCTAAATATCATCCAAAAACCAAGGATAGATAGGGGGGAAGACTGGACAGTTTTCTTCAACTTAGCAAAGCTTTCAAATGAATATAGATTGATTGACTGTTTTTCTTGGAGAGGGTAAAAAGCCAAATACATATTGGTCATGATGATGATGGTGACACCCCGAAGTAGGGTGACCAGGCATCCAGATTTCAACCTACGCGTACAGCTTTTTTATTTGTATGTGAGGGCCTGGCTGGCTTTTTCAATTAAGGGAAATACAGAGATATTTAAAAGTTATACCCTACTTTTAATACCAGAATAGCAAAGGTTTCTTGATTAATTAAAATAAAGATGCCACTTGCTAGAATGACTCATTGAATGTTTTTATTTTTCCATTAATGTATATTCTGTTTTTACTGCATTCTCACCTTCCCTTCATCTTATCATTTTTCAGCATTTTTTGACCGGTGTTTCTATGAGGTGACTACTTTGCATTGTTCTATCCATGTATGGATATATGTACTACATTAATTACTAATCACTAGCAAGTCCTTTTGATGAGAGTGTAATTGTATTGTAGTCCCGGGTTGCACAAAGAGATACATGCTTCTGGGAGCTCACAACAGAGGCATGTATGTGCACATATTGCTCTTGTAATAATGCCTCCATTTTTATGACCACGTGGTGATCCTATTGCATACTGGTGATTCGTCACTCCCTCCCAAACAGCCAAGAGGTGGCTCGCAGGGTATTATCTAAATGTAGCAAATTGTCCGACTTTTTATGTTTCATATGCTTAATGAACCAAGTGCCAAAAAAGGGCAAACAAGTTAATATCCGAGGGAATCAATTTTACAATGTTTCTGTCATTATATGAGAAAATACACAATTTTCAGGGAGTTTTGACAATTGTAAAAAATACAAGTTTTTGTCCTGCTTCCAACTATGGTGGTATGCTTACATATTATATATAGCTCATAATAGAGTCTAGACAGTCTGGCATTGAGACCCCTTTCCACTTCGTCCTTCAATTAACAAATCATTCATATAACAAATGATAGTGCACACAAATAAGTGATTTTATAGTTAAGAACAAAAGTTTGCATACATTTGTTATAACATATAATCAAAATCTACAATCCAAAGCTGCTGAAGGAACTTCTTATTCTTAACTACACTTAATTGCTACATCAAAAAATAATAATGACTACTTTAACTTCTGATGGGAATTTCATGTATTGTAAAATGTCAGGCTTCATATCAAAAGGCACTGCTTTGCTCCTCCTTATATCTTGCTTTTGAAAATGAGGGTCTAAGTTCAAATAACTCAATATAGATTGTATTATTGAATAATGCCAAGTGCACATTACTATATTATTGAGTGATTCTTTAGTTACATATTAGACTAAATCTCAATGATTCAAAAACACCCCCTTTGGTTATTCTACCCATAAGCCTGGTGCCTGTACCTTCTCCTACACCAAACACTTTCAATGTTTATACTAACTTTCCATTTTTTTTTATTATTAGGCCAATTTCATACATTTTATCAATGGGAAATCACTAAATCAAGGGATTTTGTAGAAAAATGCAGCAACTTACATTGTGAATTAGAATTAATTTATTCTAAGAGAATAACAGATTCCAGTCGAAATTCCAAAAAAATGTAAAACAAAGCAGCCTTTTCTTAAGGATCTGAGATTATTAAAAATCACACATATTATTAAACTACGATCCTTACCCAAAGCTTAGCAGGAAGTACAAAAACTTTACAAGTTCTACCAACAAGAAAATGAAACTTTATTGGACTCTACATGTTTCACTACACTGCAGCATGACTTGTTACAGGACAGTGAAACATGTAGACTCCAATAAAGATTTATTTTTTGAAGAGCATTTGAAGTTTTCTTACTTCCATCTATAATGGAGTTCCACACATAATAAGCTGCTGCCATCACTTTCATTACCCAAAGGCCCGTATTCTTAGTCGACCCTACATATCCATCCCTACATAACAAGAGGCCCCTACGTGCATTTCTCAGTCGACCCTACATGAGCGGTGGGGGTGATTCTGTCGTCAAGTTCTCTGAAATGATGTAGATGATGGCACAGCACCAATTTTCCACTCTAGTGGCATAATGGGACCTAAATATGAAACTAAGAAAAGAATTTTCAGGCATATTGGTAGGGCAACGACTCAAGGTAAATAAACAATCGGTGTCATCCACCAGGTCGTGTCGGTACGTTAATTATCTCGTTCAATGGTATTAGGCTAAACTATGAGGAAGTTAACACTCGAAAATGAAAAGGAGACTTCATAGTACTTGATAATGATTTCTATGGTTCGAAACATGTCGTATGGGCGAAATAAATCAGTGGAAATCAACAAAGTCTCCTTTTCATTTTCGATGTTAATTATTGCTAAAAATACTCTCATATAGAGCCAAAAGTAGAACCATATTGTCTTTAAAGTACTTCAAAAGCAGTCTGTTCAAGATAGTGATAAGTACGGGGCAAATATGATAATTGACATGGGAACTTGCGTTGCATCATCAAGGTTCGTCATTCGCTTTTACCGTACATAGGCAAATAGTGGCATGAAAATACGCTTTCTATGGTTATACGTAAACTAAGTATATCTTTCTTAAAAGTGTACCAAGTGCCAAACGTGAAAAATATTAATATATATTCGCAGAAACTAAGTAATGTATAGCACTATATTGTACTTATTATTCTTCAGCCAATTTTATTATTTATTTCACTTGACGGGTATAATAAGTTAGAATTATTACCTTTCTGCTGTGTTTCTGTACATTTTAAAATGGTTTTTGTGAGCTCGTCTCCCTTAATATGCATTGTAACGTAAATTCTTTAATCGAAGTAATCAGCAGACAAATTTTGGTCACCATGTTTTTGTAAGGTGTGGGGTTGGTTCAGGTACCCTACATCAAATTGGGCCCGTTTAGTTCCAAAAACGGCCATATGTATGGCTAGATGTGGCATATGTAGGGCAAGATCGGTTTAAGTAGGGGCTGACGACATATCCAGGGTCGACTGAGAATATGGCCCTAAGCTTCCCTTCATTGCAGCAATCTGATCATTTATTTAAAGTACGTATTTCTTCAGCCTTTTCAGATGTAAACTTAGCCCTCTAAGCCTTCAGGTCAGCCAAATTTGGCACCAATGACCTCATCTTAACCTTCTTTTCTCTCTTTTTCTGAATGAAAACAAAACAAGACACAATGCCTATCTCGCCACTTAAACTCAGCAATTCCCCACCATTGAAGAACAATTTTTATCTATTTACTGTGCCTTCAGAGTTTTTTCCTGACCAGAATCTAATTTGTTGAATCATATTTCCCTGAACTGTATGAACACTGGCTTAGGAAACGTAGATGTTTACAAATACTTACTCTTTTCCTCCTCATCATCCATCTCCCAGGCAGATTTTGCCTCAGTCTTCGTTTTTGTCTTCAGAGCTTTACGTGGGAATATTATGCCAACTTTGGAAAGTGCCCTGAGCTTCAGGTTTTTCTGCTTTATCTTCTCCTCCTTGGGTCCCCCTTTCTTTCCTTGAGTAGTGTACTCCACATTGATTTTTCGACCATGCAAATGGCTATGGTGTAGTGCCAGAGCTTTCTGAAAGAAAATAAGTAACGAATGACATCAATTAGTTAAAATCAGTCTAAGAATATACTCATCATTAAGAATAAGAGCACTACTTAAAACTTGACGTTCATAATGAGTCTTCACAGTTTTCAAGTTTCTTCCGCATTGGTTGTTTTCAAGAGAAAACAGTTTTCCCAGGCATACAGCCAGCATTATCAGGTATGAAGTGATGGTGAAAAACTATTGACTTTATCCATCCATTATGTATTTTGGGCTGGTATTAGAGCATCTATAATGCTTCCATATCTTTGCAAGTGCCCTCTAATGAAAACAAATAAGAATAAACTTGATAATATTTTAGCTAAAACTTAATTATTTAATCAACTTAGTTTAGAATGTCAAAAAGAATAAACGGGGAACTTTATCTCTACAGCCTAGAATATGAAAAAATACAAAATGCTTCAATGGCCATGACAAACTAACACACTTCAGTGGTAGAGACCAAATCGCAGCATTAGTTAGTGGGAAAAGAGGCAATTCCCAACAGTGACCAGCAACAGACTCCCAGCTAGCTAGCTGGCTATGGTAGGTGGCTTAATCTATGCCCTTTTGATTTAATTAAAAGTCTGATTCCAGGGGCATCATCCATCATTCGACAGCCCGGTCACTTTAAGTCGAGCCGGTTGACTAACAAACTCAGTTGCATATGGGAATCCGGATCATTAATCCTATAAGAAATCCCAGGGGAAATCCAGTAAATCGCGAGGGATTGTGTGATGGGACCTGTACAATACGAAATGGACATTTTCAATGCACATCTTTATGCCCCACATAAGGTAAATTGTTAATTTTTCTATGATTACTGAAAGAGTAAGCAAAACTTGTGCCATAATTCTCTTAGCTGTATATTAACGTTTGTATATTGTTTTTTTTCACAACTAGCAACCATTTTCTCAAGTTTTTTTTCTGTCAAACCATGTAATTTTTTGGTAAAGGGATACTTTTACCATTAAATAAAATCAATCAATTCAATTGCTTGAGTGAGTCATTATCAAATACATAATAAAAACAAATAAATAAGTATTATCAAAATCATTTATTCTTCCGTATGAAAACCGTTCATTGATGGCAGGCCAAAAAAATTATTTATGGAATTTAAATATTTGGGCATTGACGTATGAGGCAGAAGTGATAAATGTTACAATGTAAAAAGGAGAACAAACAGAGCAGTAGCTTTCTCTAGATACATAATAGACCTGGAATAATGAAAACATGCTTGCGGAATGGAGGTTAACCCATTTCCACCCACAAAAATGCCTCAAATTCCGATTTGCACCTGTATCTTTTAGCAAGTGAGATAATGTATACCAGTTTCAAAAATAAATAATAGATGGATAAGGTCAACAAAACATTTAGCAGCAAATTTGTAGCAATTTGAAAACAAAATAGAGAGTGCGAAAGATCCACAGAGAAAAAATCATTCGTTTTGACCCGGATTCGAACCCGGATCCCCCGATTTCCAGTCGAGTGCTTTAGCCAGTTAAGCTATCGAGGCGTCATTCATCCCTGTGGATATTTTCGGACACTACCGGACAAGATGCTGTTGGACTGCTGAGCATATGATGCCACAAGCAGTCCAAATCATGCGCACAGCGCCACAGCCAGAGATTTTTTCTCTGTGGATCTTTCGCACGATTGTGCATTGCGGGTGACTCCCGTAAAAGTTATCACCGTGGCTAGTCCCGGTATTCTTTAAAACTAAAATAGAGAGTATTTTTTCATCAAGAGCCTCATATACTCAGAATGGTAGGGTGTAGCCATATGGCTACGGTGGGGAGAAATGGGTTAAAATATAAAGCACATGCATCAGACCCATTATGACCTATGAAATGAAAACAAGCAGAGACCATTAGCAAGAGGAACCTTCACAGAATCACTGAAATGAAGACACTGCAACCATATGAACGTAACACTTTATGAGATGGGATGATAATGGAAAGAAGATCTGTAGCGCCAGAGGTAAGTTGGAGAAGGAAGATAAGTAGCATTTTGAGAGAACATAAGGAAAAAAATATATGACTCGGTGATTCAGAGATGGTATTGCACACAATTCCCAAGGGCTACCATTTGCCAGGGAAACTAGCTGGTGAGGGAGAGATGAGAAAACGTGGAAAGACTGTTTAACCTCTCCAACTAAGGGCAAGGTGTTAAGAGTAGGTATTTCTGAAATACCAGAACCAATACATCTTAAGAATAAGAAGAAAACTGCCTCCCCTGTGAAATACAAATTGAGCTTTGCATCAATCCCAATTTTGTAAGAAGGTTTGTAAAAAGGTTTTTTAAAGGCTGCTCTCCTTGAGATGGATGCTTCAGTTTAACTCATATTATTAAAATAATTTCTAGGTAGAGTACCATAAGGTGTTTACAAGACTAAGACCCCTATAATTTTTAGGCTACATATATTCATAGCAAGGGTATTGGGTCATTCCATGTCAGTTCACCCAGGCATGGCACCCACCGACTCGGATTCTAATGAAATTTTTGTCACTAGCTACTATCACCTATCTAATGACCCATGTAAAATATTTCCTCTCTCACTCTCATAGTTTGCAAGATATGAGGAGTCAAAGTTTGAGATGTTTGCTCAGAAGTGGCACTAGTGGGAGTCAAATTCCAGAGTGCAGGGCACAGGGTAAAAATTCATAACTCAGAAACCACATAATATATTTGAATGAAATTTTGACCCCTTGTCTATCCAAGTACATAGCTTCCATAGTAATGTCTTTTATTCCCCTTGCATTGTTATGTTGACCAAAATGATGTCAACAGTTGTTAATTAACCGATTTTTTTAACTCAAAAACATTACTTCATATTTTCAGAATTATCACCAAAAGGCAGAGCAGTTAACTCATCCAATTTTTTTTTAATTGAAGGTTAATATGTGCTCCAATATACTGTGAAATAAAAATGGTGGTGTTTTGACTGCCACTATGAGTATTTCAGGTTTTACTTTTTTTTCTGCCCCTGTGAGAGGGATTTTGGACACGTACTGTAAGATAATAAGTATAAGTGTATCGATACCTTCATGAGGATATATTTGAAATATTGGTCAGTAAATCTAAGACCAAACATGTAGTCTAGTGAATGTGGCTCTTGTTCATACAATTTTTTTTAATAGCAATACTTTGCTTGTGGCAGCTGAGGGTAAAAAAATCCAAATGGTTCAGAAATGTGAAATGATGCTTTTTTCCTGGAATTTACCCATTTTTCAAGTGTTTAGTTTATGGAAAAATTGGTATCAAAATACATTAGGCTCTTACTGTGCATTAGAGGATAAATGGAAATACTAATTAAAATAAAATTATTTAAATAATACACTTCAATGTGTTTAAGGCATCTCCCGAACATCTCTGGAGGCTCTCTCGGGCAAACTAAACACTTTACAGTACCACCAAATTCATCACATGGGGATTTTCGATATGGGTGCATAAATTTTACTTTCACATCATGTTCTTCCTCGTGTTTAGAAATCACTAATCCAAAAAACCAGTGGTCATCATAAGCACATGCAATGTACAAGTGTGTTAAGATCGGTGAAAAAGTGATTAAATGAGTCCCGCTGAACTGGAGTTGTACAAAGTTAGCCTCACATTCACAGAAGAAGTACGGTCTTCCAAACCCTTAGAGATTGAAGAGCTGGCAGAGCAAATGGTATTACTTATAGATATGCGGCAGGTTGTCACCAATATCCACATTCCTTGATGGCAACTGGATTATTAAATTTCTATTTCACTGGGAGAGATGATGCTGACATTGTGTACCACATTGTTTTCTCCCCTGCCTCACATATGATTGTATTACATGACAAACTTGAGAAGGTAATACAATCCCACCTTTTCAGCCTCACTTTTCAGTGTTATTCCATCTCCCCAAGGAATAAGAGAATTAAGTGCAACCTCTAGGAAGAATAAAGTGTTACAATGTATCACAGTGAGGGCATGATAAATCAAAATAGATTCTAGGGTACCACTTTTAGTCTTCTGCCAAGTTTTCTTGTGTAAAGATGCTCCATGTGTGTCCAAGTTTATTCTGGGTGTACGATCAGTGTATTTTTACCTGTACATTAATTGTGTGTGCTGTGAGTTAGGCAAAGCTGCTCGTTGTGAACTTCGACATTAAAAAAGGTTAGTGTCTCCACTATGTTTCAAAATGAGCAAATTGTTGAACTGTGCAGCATTGGAAAAGTAACTGCATCTGATTGCCTCAAAAAAAGCTACACACCAGTGGTGCAACTGAACAAAATTGAGATCATGAGTATGCTTGAAAAACAGCTGTTATCTCTCAGAAGTGGTGTACCTGGGGAAGTCCTATCCAATGTCTGCGAACATCACAGAATATACTACATATTTGAAAAAGTATGAAACCTACCAAATATATTGTCTTGATCCTTTTAAGAGCCACAAGAAGAAAATATCAAAATCACTGAGAAATGTAAGTCTTGAATTTGCAGAAAAGGCCTGTAAAATCCCAACTCTTCGGAAATTAGTGCCAGGAATGAAAGTATGCCAGCCATGTAGGGAGGAAGTACAGAAACACTCCAGGTTTTGAAATGAGCTTTCTGATGTTGAAGCAGTAGATAGTGACAGCAATGATAGTATTTTGAATTTTGAAACAACAGTATCCCAAGAAAAATCAACTGAGCTACTTAACAGAACGCTGCAAGATATGGAGGAGTCACCTTTAAAATTTCATGGCATATCATCTCACAGAAGGTCAACCTACGCTAAAAGGAAAGTAGAGTCAGCATGCAGTAATTTTACAAGGAAAGTTAAAAGAGTTCTTGATAAAGAATTATCTCCAGAAAAGGATGACCCAAAACTGCCAAAAGAACTACTTCAGAAAGTTCATGATATAGATGTGCTCATAGACTTAACCCGTCAACGCCCACGGGTGCCATAGGGCACCCAGTGCAGTGCTGAGCCAATGCTTCGGCAATGTATTTAATATGTGAATTTTAGCATACACGTCGGTGCACATACTTAGTAGAAGGTTTCCTCCATTATTCAGTCAGTTTGAATTGTGTTCTTTGTGTGAAGTTCATATGTATCATATTTTTTAAAAGTGAAATATGTGTGAATTTAAAAAAAACTTTGGACGCTGACGGGTTAATCAAACAAAAAGTTGACACATCAAGCACCCATCAAGGAAAGGTACATCTGTTATCATTGGTACCAACTTTATGGAGCAGGAAGAAAGTAATGGAAGAGTTTCATGTGAGTGAGTACACTGCCCGCCAAGCAAGAGAACTTTTCAGAGACAATGGAAAATTAGCTGCACCTGAATTGAGAAAAGGGAAGGCAAAAATAAAACATTACAATTAGTTAGGACTTTCTATGAAAGTGATGAGTACTCCAGAATGATGCCTGGAAAGAAAGATTCCATAAGTAATCCATATATCTCCAAAAATTTACATGTTCAGAAGAGATTATTACTTGCTAACTTGAAGGAATTGTATTCCACTTTTAAATTTGACTTCCCCAGAATTAAAATTGGCTTTTCTAAATTCTGCAACCTAGGTCCAAAATGGTTTGTGGTAGCAGGATGTCCTGGAACGCATTCAGTGTTTTTTTGCACAATTCATTAAAATGTCAACCTACTGCTTAGTGCCTGTAATATAGAGGAAACAAGCCAGGACCTAATTGGTTATTTCATGTGCTCTAGAAATAATAGGGACTGTATACTGCAACATTGCTCTAAGTGTCCTTCACGTGAAAAATTGAAAAGCTTACTGCTGAAAAAGTTTGAAGAATGTGACCCCGGAGATGAAGTTTCATACAGTCAGTGGGTTTCCAGTGACAGATATCAACTGGTGAACTTCACGGTGACATTTGATGAGTACCTATCAACTTAAATTGAAAGAGTGTGGTGCCCCATTCATTTATTACAAAGGTACAGGCAAACTACCTTAAGAAAATGAAAGAAAATCTTGGACCCCATGAAGCAGCTGTTCTCTTAGACTTCAGTGAGAACTACTCATATGTTATCCAGGATGAGGCACAAGGGAATCACTGGACAAGTGATAGTTGTACGGTACACCCTGTTGTGATTTATACTCTAGATCACCTGACTAAACAGCTTATTATTTCCAGTTTATACATCTTGTCAGATGATTTGGAGCATGATGTAGCTTTTGTTTATGAAACCCAAAGAATAATATTTTGCTTTGTTAAGGAAAACTTTACTTTAGTCAAAAAATTGAGTTACTTTAGTGATGGTTGTGCAGGACGGTACAAGAACTGCAAAATATTTCTCAATCTTTGCAAGCATTACCAGGATTTCTCCTTAATGGCATCATGGACATTCTTTGCTACAAGCCATGGAATATCCCCATGTGATGGAATTGGTGGTATTGTAAAGCATTTAGTTGCCCGAGAGAGCCTCCAGAGATGTTCGGGAGATGCCTTAAACACATTGAAGTGTATTATTTAAATAATTTTATTTTAATTAGTATTTCCATTTATCCTCTAATGCACAGTAAGAGCCTAATGTATTTTGATACCAATTTTTCCATAAACTAAACACTTGAAAAATGGGTAAATTCCAGGAAAAAAGCATCATTTCACATTTCTGAACCATTTGGATTTTTTTACCCTCAGCTGCCACAAGCAAAGTATTGCTATTAAAAAAAATTGTATGAACAAGAGCCACATTCACTAGACTACATGTTTGGTCTTAGATTTACTGACCAATATTTCAAATATATCCTCATGAAGGTATCGATACACTTATACTTATTATCTTACAGTACGTGTCCAAAATCCCTCTCACAGGGGCAGAAAAAAAAGTAAAACCTGAAATACTCATAGTGGCAGTCAAAACACCACCATTTTTATTTCACAGTATATTGGAGCACATATTAACCTTCAATTAAAAAAAAATTGGATGAGTTAACTGCTCTGCCTTTTGGTGATAATTCTGAAAATATGAAGTAATGTTTTTGAGTTAAAAAAATCGGTTAATTAACAACTGTTGACATCATTTTGGTCAACATAACAATGCAAGGGGAATAAAAGACATTACTATGGAAGCTATGTACTTGGATAGACAAGGGGTCAAAATTTCATTCAAATATATTATGTGGTTTCTGAGTTATGAATTTTTACCCTGTGCCCTGCACTCTGGAATTTGACTCCCACTAGTGCCACTTCTGAGCAAACATCTCAAACTTTGACTCCTCATATCTTGCAAACTATGAGAGTGAGAGAGGAAATATTTTACATGGGTCATTAGATAGGTGATAGTAGCTAGTGACAAAAATTTCATCAAAATCCGAGTCGGTGGGTGTCATTTTGAAAATTTCTGGGTGATTTGACGTGGAATGACCCTATTACAAACAAGAGAAGAGAGACTAAATGTGATATAAAATCAGATGGAAATACAGAAAACATTTTGACAAGGTAAAATGTGGGACGAAGAGAGTGTATGAATGATTAGCAATGAAATACATATCAAACGGTTTACTCCGACCCACCTCATAAGAGATTCTATCCTTCACTTCAACATATGCAAAGCCTTTGACTTTATCCGTCCCTTTTTGGGTTGGCATTCGAACTTCTACGACGTCTCCAATCTTTTGGAAATGGTCTTTAACCTCTTCCTTGGTTGCCCTTAAAATAATAGAGGAAATTGATATGGGTTAGAAACAACAGTTTCAATCTGAATGTTGCCAAACGGCGTTATAACCTCGTCTCACACATGTACTTTCATACAGGATTGATAAATAACATGGTAAACCACTTACTTGAACGATATGTTTCCTACAAAAACTGTGTATGGATTTACTTTCTTTTTGTCTTTTTTGGGATGCACATTCTTTTTGGGTGCGTTTTCAGAATCTTCACAGCTATTTACTGGTGGACTCTTTACTTCGCTATCTTTGGCACTTTTCTTCTTCTTCTTACTAACAGAGACGAGCAGCCCTCCAGCATGTTCGTTATCTGGCTCAGTTCCGTCAATTTGATAGGAACCTTTCAACTTATTTTTTGTGGAATTTGGGCTCTTCATTGTTACACTTTTCATCGCAATGACTAGTTAAGAATAAATCAAAAACCTTACAGATATCACATAAGTTCCTCTCAGCAAGAGTTTGTATAAATCAATGGTATGCTATCATCACCACTAATTAGCGACGAAGAAAATAATCAAGATAAAACTCTCCACAACAAGCAATTTAAAGCACACTTGCCTAATTTTCACTTGCTCGAAATATTCTGGGATGTGAAGAACTTATCTTCTTGTAATTAAAATTAAATATAAACTATTCTTTCATTTGAACCCAGGAAGAGACCACAAAAGCCCTTGAGATCAGAAAAACACACATTTCCTAATATTTTCATCGGCAGCAAATTTCAAATAAAACAATCACATGTCTTTGAGCGCAATGAAAACATAGGGATACGGAAGATGCGGTCCTGCGGAAAAAGAATCGTTCCGAACGGAGGCTTGGTATACGAATTTTTGAGAACGGAGGTATGGTATACATTTTTCACGTACATCGGAGACACCGCCCCTATGCTGATATTTGGAATCAAAAAACAAATGAGTAACTACAAGCGGTAAGAAAGTTTGGGTTAACATTTTTGGTGTACATCCTCATGTCGGTATTTATTGGCATTTGACATCATTTAATGACTAGAATATGTACGAAAATGATAACGTGGTTTTGTTTTGATGTCATATATCTATGGGCAATCATGTTTGAGGAATATATCAGTGTAAATATTCGATGTGAACTTGGGGTAACATTTCTGATGAACAATTTTCTCATGCAGCATTTATCCTTAATTTCATCGTTGTGGAGTAAAAATTCAATAGTGAATAATAAGTAGGTAAACATGTCGTGTTATTATGCACCTAGAACGCTTATTTGATGCAAATAAAAGCTTTTTTACCTTTTAAATTATTTCGTGAATAGAATGTGTCTCTAAATCATTAAGTCGTTTTGTTTTCATGTCATCTAACTATTGGCAATCATGTTTGAGTAATGTATCAGTGTAAATATTCGATGTGTACTTGGGGTAACATTTCCGATGAACAATTTTCTTGTGCGGCATTTATCCTTATTTTCATCGTTGTGGAGTAAAAATTCAATAGTGAATAATAAATAGGTGAACATATCGTGTTATTATACAACTAGAACGCTTATTTGATGCAAATTAAAGCAATGGGAGTTATTTTGGTTTCAGAAAGTTTGGGTTAACATTTTTGGTGTACATCCTCATGTCGGTATTTATTGGCATTTTACATCATTAAATGGCTAGAATGTGTCTCGTAATGATAAAGTGGCTTAGTTTTGATGTCATCTAACGATGTGTAAACATGATTGAGGAATATATCAGCGTAAATATTTGATGAGAACTTGGGGTAACATTTCTGATGAACATTTTGCTTACGAGGCATTTATCTCTATTTTCATCATTGTGGGGTAAAAATTCAATAGTGAATAATAAATACGTAAACATTTCTTGTTACATTTCAACTAGAACGCTGATTTGATGTAAATTAAAGCAATGGCAGTTATTTTGGTTTCATAAAGTTTGGGTTAACATTTTTGGTGTACATCCTCATGTCGGTATTTATTGGCATTTTACATCATTAAATGGCTAGAATGTGTCTCGTAATGATAAAGTGGCTTAGTTTTGATGTCATCTAACGATGTGTAAACATGATTGAGGAATATATCAGCATAAATATTTGATGAGAACTTGGGGTAACATTTCTGATGAACATTTTGCTTACGAGGCATTTATCTCTATTTTCATCATTGTGGGGTAAAAATTCAATAGTGAATAATAAATACGTAAACATTTCTTGTTACATTTCAACTAGAACGCTGATTTGATGTAAATTAAAGCAATGGCAGTTATTTTGGTTTCATAAAGTTTGGGTTAACATTTTTGGTGTACATCCTCATGTCGGTATTTATTGGCATTTGACATCATTTAATGACTAGAATATGTACGAAAATGATAACGTGGTTTGGTTTTGATGTCATCTAACTATGGGCAAACATATTTGAGCAACTTCTCAGTGTAAATATTCGATGTGAACTTGGGGTAACATTTCTGATGAACAATTTTTTCATGCGGCATTTATCCTTAATTTCATCGTTGTGGAGTAAAAATTCAATAGTGAATAATAAATAGGTAAACATATCGTGTTATTATACAACTAGAACGCTTATTTGATGCAATTAAAGCAATGGGAGTTATTTTGGTTTCAGAAAGTTTAGGTTAACATTTTTGATGAACATCTTCATGCCGGTATTTTTGACCTTTTACATTATTTCGTGAATAGAATGTGTCTCTAAATCATACAGTGGTTTGTTTTTTATATTACCTAACTATGTGTAAACATGTTTGAGGAATATGTCAGTGTAAATATTTTATGTGAACTTGGGGTAACATTTCTGTTGAACCAACCTTACAAGGCAGTCATCTAGATTTTCAACATTGTAGGGAAAAAATTCAATTTTCAATAATAAGCAGGTTAACATTTCTTGTTATATCGCAAGTAGAACGCTTGTTTGATGCAAACCTAAGCACTGGGAGGTATTTTGGTTTCAGAACGTTTGGGTTAACATTTTTGGTGAACATCTTCATGTCGGTAATTATTGACTTTTTACATTATTTCGTGACTAGATTATGTCTCAAAATCATAAAGTGGTATGGTTTTTATATTATTTGACTATGTGTAAACATGTTTGAGAAATATATCAGTTTAAATATTTCATGTGAACTTGGGGTAACATCCCTGATGAACATTTTGCTCACGAGGCATTTATCTTTATTTTCATCTTTGTAATATTTATGATAATAAATCTGAACCAGTAAATAATTCTTTCTTTCTGTTTATCATTTATACTAATGCAACTGTTTTAAAAATTGTTCAGTACCTTTTCAATATTGGCTACACATTTGAGATATCAAGGACCTCATACCAATGTAAAGTATTCAGTTTGCAGATCTGTCTATGTTGACATTCAGGAAAGGGTAACTGAGCATTTTTGTTGTAATCTTTACAATGCTTTCATGTGAAACCAAGGGACTCGAATATTTATTTGCTTACGGTTGAATCAATATCTGTATCTAATTTTAGTTTGTAGTCCAACAGTACACATTGGTCCTATATTTAGTGGAACCTATGTAATATGTTTTCAGATAATTAGTATATTAAAAAAAAGGGTTTCCATTTACAAAAGGTAAGTACACTACCTTTAATGATGCTTATCTGCAATAAATTATTCTTGTACTACAAAGCAGAAAGAGAAGCTAACCGTTGCTGAAGGTCAATGACATCATGTAGTATTACTGCTGACACTGCAGTATGTGAATCAATGGAATAGAAGATTTTAAAGTCAACAGCGGAGATTGAGTGCTTTCTCAGATTTAAAGACCATTCTCCATTAATGGACTCTAGGGAAAATCCATGATAATTATCATTCACAAACAGTAATAAAGGAAGTGGTCCCAGGTGGGAGCCCTGTGGAAAAGCAGATGTTGCATAAAATTGTGATGGTTCTGCATTCTGGATTTTATTTGCTAGTCCTCTCTTTGACTTATAGCATGGGACCACATATTCCATTGGCTTTCAGTTTTGCTGCTGATAGAAAAATGATAAACTTAATTGAATGCATTTGGAAAAATCACAATACACTGTACCTGAAAATGATCAGTAGGATCTGTAGCTACTAATAGCTGAAAAAGCAAAAGGTTTGTACCTAGTAGTTGAAGTAACGCACCTAAATCCTTGCCCTTAATCAGTAATCAGGTTTTCAAACACTTTGGCAAAAACTGACTGAATAATGGTCTATAATCACTAAAGGCTGCTTTACATGGGGCATGTAATTGCGCAGGTTAGAACTGCATTAATTTTCAATACGGCATAAAATTGCGAGAATGTGAGCTTGGGATTAGAAGAGGGGCTATTTTGTCATGCATTATCGAATGCGTCCTAGGAATTCACTGCTTTACAGGACACAATTTTGACTGTGCCTTTGTACATAAGTCTGATTGTGCAGTGACTTTCCACTTTTTTATTTTTTTAATAGTGTTAACGTTTTTACACACAGGTATCACAATTGCTTTTTTGGAGGAGCTAGGAATTATGCCAGCATCTAGAGACTTGTTAAAGATAATATGGAGAGCTATTTTAAATGTTTTGTTAAGAAGTGGGGACACAAATTCAACTGCATTCTTGAAGGAATAATACTACTTTTCTCATGAGTTACATGCAGTGGCATAGCCAGGAAGCTCTTGCCCTCTCTCCCCCAAAAGCATTAGTTTTAGCAGAAAAATATTAACCTATAAAACAAATTAATTCTATTCCACCGATACTAGGAAGCAAAACTAATATTGACTATTATTTTTGTGAAGCAAAATAGCGTAACATGTCAATTTTACAGATAAAAATGTTCACATTTTCCCCAGAGGATTCCACCACTGTACCCCCAACACCATTCTAGCTCAGGTGCGCAGCTAGGAATTAGGCAAGGGGAGGTTTTAGGCGCAACTAACACTGGGGGATCTGAGGGTATGGAATACCCACTAGCAGGGGCGGATCCAGGATTTCTTTCTGGGAGGGGCACAAGCAAGGCCGTATCCAGGATTTTGGTCAGGGGGGGGCACAAGGATACCTCGTCATACAAAACAAACGAAATGATAATAGGACCGTATTAAAAATCTAGCATATTTTTAAGGGTCTGGGGGGGGCACGTGCCCCCGTGCCCCCCCCCTGGATCCGCCTATGCCCACTAGGATAAGAGGGAGGTGCGGGGGCCCTCCCCTAGAAAATTTTTCAGATAAATGGCGAGTTTTACCACTTTCGGATGGATATTTTTATTAATCCTTACACTATTCTATTAGTAATATTAATGCAATTAAGTAAAATGGATTAAATTTAAAAATTTCTCTGAAATCTGGGGGAGGGGTTTATCCCCAAAATCCCTCCTTGCTGCGCCTGTCCTAGCTACACCCCTGGTAACATGAGGCCAAAAGAATTACCTAATGGTCTAATGATCACCTATTAACATCTCTTGATGAGGTGATTGAATTTCATGTACTCAGTCCGATCACCATTTTTTAAAGGTTAAATGGTAAATTTTATTTTGAGTGATCCAAATTTTGAGAGCAGGGAAGAATCATTTAGGATAATTACTCTTACTAAAGAAATTTACAGGAGTGAAAATGCAAACAGCATCTTAAGTACTGCATAAAAACTATTCATAGCATCATATAGCGATTTTGGTTTCATAAAATCTTATTGTCGGACCAGTAAATATAACTTGAAATAATAATTCAAACCAATAAAATCAGTTTTAAAAGTCATACAACAGTGTGATAAATACCACAGGCTTAATGGCAAATATTTTCCTCATACACTGACATCATTGATAGAATTATACTGTGTTTCCATGTGCTTTTAAGAGTTCCAGTCTTTTTCTGGGCAAACCTTTATTTGTACTGTTAGTACAGCACACTCCCGATTATCCGGCTACGGTTTATTTGGGTTGTGGATTATCCGTGCATGATTGTCACTCTTGCTCTTTTTTTTCTGCTATATATTTTTTTAAAAATACAATCGGACGCAAAATCATCGGAATTACTGCATTAATGCGAGGATACACCAGGCTTATTATTTCCGTTACAATCCCCTACGTAAAACTGAAGCGATCGCGCGCTAGCTGCATTGACGGGATCACCGTGTTCCTATTTTCCAAGCCTCGCAATGCACGACCGCGCTCCGTGATCACGGATACTCCTTTACCGACCTTGGGATACACGCCCCGCAGCAGCTGCAATCTGGGCAACTTGTGCGAGACGCAACTAACATAAATGGCGCGGTGCCTGAAAGTAATTTCCGACGTCGAGTAGTGGTTTTGAAGCATTCTTTCAAACCACTTTACTGCATCCGTGATCACACAGCCACGGATGTGTGGTTTTCGAAACCAGGCCTTATACAGAGCATTAATAATACAAGCACAACAATCTTATCGCCGCTAAAAAGATCGAGAACTGGCGAAGAAAGCTCTCATTGAGTCCGGGAAGCACTCTTAAATAACAGAATACCTGCATAAATAATATTATATTGTTTTTTACGTAAATTATGAACATTACCAGACATTTACGTAAAAGTTTAGGTTATCCGTGTTTTACGATTATTCGTGCCGTCTCTCCCCATCATTAGCCCGGATAATCGGGAGTGTACTGTATATGAAGTCATTTTCTTTTTATGCATGGGCTAATAATTCTCATGTACTGACTAAACTAGCAAGTGGTACTCATTTAAATACAATGGGTCGCAAAGATTTAAATATGGATTAATTTATTATGAAAGAGGTGGTTTACTGTTTATAGCATGTTAAAGTAGAATTGTTTCTTAAGCAATGTTTCGAGATATTAGTAATGGTCCAAGTCTGACCTAAATGGAAAGAACACCAGAGAGCTCTGCTAATGTCATATGCATAGGAAGAACTGAAGCCCTGAAATACATTTACTCTATCATGTACCTTTCCACGTGAACATGAAGCCCAAACACCTAACTTCTTGGTGTTCTACTGATCTAAATAAACAAGAACAGATACCTACCAATATAATTTCCTAGAAGAAGGAAAAATTCAGTTACAGTAGACTCTCGTTATTACGAAGTTCATCGGACCGATAGCCCGGAGGTATGTAATAACGAAGTTCGTATGAACGTTTCTCTTGGGAATCGTCGAAAAAACCGTACGTGATAAATGCGATTAAATTACGCGGAAATAAATATAAACAGGAAAAATCGTTTCAGTTTCGGCATGCGGCATGACGTTATCGAGGGTTGATATCCTCCCGAGTACAGTAAGTCCGATTTACGAACTAGATGCGTTCCAAGACCTTGTTCCTAAGTTGATAAACCTACGGTCCGGCCGCCGAGAGTTGTCCGATGACATGCAGGATAGTCTACGTCGGGGCAGCGTTGCCAGGTGAGAAAGTGAAACGCCTATAAGGGCCTCCGTGAAGAATGGAGACGGAAAGGACGACGAGCGTGAAGGACCCAGTGGAAGAACCACTTGTTTTGGGGATTCGAAGAAAGGGCATGTTTTAGTTGATCAGGCTTATTTCGCTGCTCTGTATGCATTTGACAACGTTGTATGACTAGGCATGTGTGAGGTGCGTTTGGGGGACAGCGATTGCCTGCAATCCGTGCTGGCGAAGAGTTATCCGCACCTCCTATTCTGCCGTCATCGGACCGGTCGTCCTGCATGCAAGGCATCGAGGAGTACGGTTATGATGCAGAATGCAACACTGCGCTAACTCACGATTGTGACGAATTGATCTAGCTGGGCGTGCAACGCAGCCGAAAAAATCGCTCTCCGCGGCAAGGAACAACGGGCGAAACGTTGAAAAGTTCCTAACTTCACACCGGAATGAATGATACTTTGTTCAGATTATGCCCAGAGTACGATTTCCTCTACGCCGCACGGCTTAGCAACGGCTAAATCAAAAGGCACCAAATTCGAAATTTTTTAATGGTGTCATCTCTGCAAGTTCGTAAATCGAATGTGCGAAGGAAGAGAACTAACTGTACATCAAATTTACGAGCTGTGAGTCTGTCACCGTGATTCCCAAGGAATGAAGTTCGTTATATGACGCTGCGCGAATGGTGAAGAAATAACCATAAATGACGCTCTCGGTCACAGTACATGAGGACAACTTAAACGTGGCGTGATAATTAAAACTAAGCGTAGTGAATATCCATCTAAATGCCATAGCTTATGCGTGGAACTTCGTAATAAAGTTCATTTTGTAACTACCAGAACCGGGACGGAGGTTCGTAATTTCGTAAAAACGAAAATTTTTAATAACGTTTCTTTTCCTATAGCTTGGATAGCTTTTCGTCGGGACCAACGATTTGCTTCGTAAAAGCGAGAACTTCGTAATAACGTTGTTCGTATTAACGAGAGTCTACTGTTACATACCACAGTTCTCCAACCACAATTGTATTCCATACAAGGAATTTATAGAAAAACTTATTTTTCTATGCATAGAAAATTTAGTAAAATGGTAAAAAAAGCTCATACTGATGACTTCCTATGATCAATTGAGTAAGTTGAAGTTAAAGTTATCAAGTAAGTGTAATAAATGGGCTATGTGCTTTAGAAATTTTCCGCATGCCAACACTAATACCAATATGTTTGTGAAAACATTTCACAACACTCTGAAAACCCATTACCTTCACTGGAAAGTTAACAGGATATTAGATGATTTTGTAACAATTATTTTCAGAATGCAAAAACAGCGTACCTGTCTCTAAAGTACAATAGGATTATTGAATAGCCACCTCTTGGATTTGCAAGCGTAAATTGTTTACACCATTACAAAGGCATCAAAATCCTTGATGAAAATGTAATGGTAGTGACTAAAGGCTAGTGTTGGAATGTCAGAGCCCAGTCTGATCCTTCGTCTTTGTACTTTGTCAAGTTGGCCAATGGTGATTGTAGCCTTCCAGAGTTGTGCTTCGTAAAATGCTGTAGGTTATCTTGTGCGGGTCTTTGTTCACACATGTATATTTGCTCATACAGTGACAAACATTCAATATGGAAGCACGTTCATAAAGTTCACTCTTTTCAAGTTCGAAATCATCATACTTCATCAGCCCCTGCCTTTGAAGTTGAAAGTACAGCAAAATTGGACCTTTGCTCATCATCATTTTCCAATAATGATTAATCTAAAGAACAGTTACTCCATTCTATAGAAAAGAGTTTGAAGCAAATAAAATCATTCATCAATCAAAAAAAGTCACAGCCTCTCCTTCTCCATGTTCTTAACACTTTAAAATTACTGCTCGAGAAATTCGATGCAATTGAGCATACCACAGAACCTCCTAAACTGCAGCATGCAAGAGTACCCCCTACCTCTAATCTATAAGCAACTCAGTACAGGTTGCACCAAACCTCAAAGGATCGCAAACCCACCAAGCACTACTTCCAGAGGCCTAGCCGAGATCAACTAGAGTCCATTAAAGATTCATTAATGAATAATGAGTGTTGCTCTTTCACAGATCGAATTTCTTCGAACAGTAATCTTCTGAAAACTGTTTGCAGGAGTGGCCAATATACAGTCAATTCTGTGCATCTAAATCACTTGATTGTTTTATAAGTCATTTAGAAGTTGAGCAATTAGCCTAGTGTGTATCACCAGATTTTCAAAGAGGCTGGCTGTACGATACTGTAATCGCAGTTTTTCTAACAATTGTAAGCTCATCTATATCTACTGCTAGAATTATAGATACGGCAGTTTGTAGTTAGCAATATGAAATTAGAGAAGGTATTATCCCTTTTTCAGAAAATCACCTTCAAAGATGTAACTAAGCTAATTATTCCATTTAATCCATTGAATTCACATTGGCTTCTCCTAGTAGTTAGGCTTAATGAAAAAGAAATTGATTTTTATGACCCTTCCAGTGATAGCATTAAGCCTATGTATAAATACGGTATTGCTCAGTGGGTTATATTCCTTGGTCATAAATGTAGTGGTGAGATTGCAGACTGGAAGACATTTCACCCAAAGCATCTGTTGCAAATTGATGGCCTTAACTGTGGGGTTTACATATCAAGGTTTGCTGAGCAAGATCTGAAAGGACAACCAGTCGATCCAGTTGCCTACAGGAAGTTAATGTTCAACACAATCACTGGGAGAAGCCACTGAAAACCATGCTTGCAGGCTACCCAATTGCCAGAGGTTAAAGCAATGTTTGTGTCTTCAATAGCTGCACCTTTTCATTCTTCTTTCCTATTTCATTTTCCTGTGTGCCTTAAATATTTTGCATGACATTTTTTCAGATCTTGAGATGACTTGCATCACATGCATCTTCTACTTACTTCTTCCTACTATCTTTTCAAATTTGATAGAGCATACTTCCTAGTTCAGAATTATAGCATTTGTATCATTTTATGTGCTAGTCATATTTTATTTTTTGTATTGGAAGGTATGCCAAGATAGCATATTTTTATTTGATTATTCTAGTCATTGCCATACATAACACCTTGAGTCTTCCACAAGGTCATGACTTTTATTTAGCTTTATCTATAAGGAAGTGCTAAGGTGCTTTCTATAAAACTGTGAAATATTTTTTGTCCTGAAATTTGATGTCATGTACATTACAGCTTGCTTAGAGAGCAAATTTTTGTCCAGTCGTTTTGTAAACAGCAAGCTAAGAAATGAATACGTCAAGCTGAGTTGCATAGCCATTTCTAATCATATGCAGCATGTCTATAATCATTCAATAACAACTGGCTCTTAATATCCTTGATAAATAACATATGTACATATCTTTCTATTTTCCTAAGTCTTGAAGGCTCAGCATGTTAAGAGAATGTGCAAGGAATTTATTTATCTTCAGTTACATTATTTTTTACGTGATAGTAACACCTATATTGTAAATATGTAGATAAGCAGTTTGCATGTCCCTTTCCAAGGACTACTACCTTGTCGCGGTGGAAGGGCTTGTGTGTTCCGTGAAATCTGCACAATATTGGCAAATGATACATTTTTCTCACTGTCATGTAAATTCACACCAATAATTTACAAGGGTAGGAACCAGACTAAAGGTAGTAAAATCCAGATAAATCGGCAAAGGTGATATCAACAGCAGTCTTATCAACAATACCAAAATGGATAGCTGTTGAGTGTTACTTTCATGTACATATTTAAGGTACATACAGATTTTTTTCTGAAAATAGTCTATGTATTTTTGGAAAGTGTCTCTGAAAATAATTTTTTGAAATGAAAATTATTCTGTGAAAGTATTCTTGCCTCAATTCAATGCCAAAAGAAAAACAGCTATTTTTCTTTTTAACTAAAAATTCCTTTGTCAGCAAAAACATAAGTCCATCACCTGGCCCGAATGATTGATGGCAGTCCCCTTAAGTTAATATAACAAAAAAATTTTGCCTATTTATTATTCACTATTGAATTTTTACCCCACAATGATGAAAATAGAGATAAATGCCTCGTAAGCAAAATGTTCATCAGAAATGTTACCCCAAGTTCTCATCAAATATTTACACTGATATATTCCTCAATCATGTTTACACATCGTTAGATGACATCAAAACTAAGCCACTTTATCATTACGAGACACATTCTAGCCATTTAATGATGTAAAATGCCAATAAATACCGACATGAGGATGTACACCAAAAATGTTAACCCAAACTTTATGAAACCAAAATAACTCCCATTGCTTTAATTTACATCAAATTAGCATTCTAGTTGAAATGTAACAAGAAATGTTTACATATTTATTATTCACTATTGAATTTTTACCCCACAATGATGAAAATAGAGATAAATGCCTCGTAAGCAAAATGTTCATCAGAAATGTTACCCTAAGTTCTCATCAAATATTTACACTGATATATTCCTCAATCATGTTTACACATCGTTAGATGACATCAAAACTAAGCCACTTTATCATTACGAGACACATTCTAGCCATTTAATGATGTAAAATGCCGATAAGTACCGACATGAGGATGTACACCAAAAATGTTAACCCAAACTTTATGAAACCAAAATAACTGCCATTGCTTTAATTTACATCAAATCAGCGTTCTAGTTGAAATGTAACAAGAAATGTTTACGTATTTATTATTCACTATTGAATTTTTACCCCACAATGATGAAAATAGAGATAAATACCTCGTAAGCAAAATGTTCATCAGAAATGTTACCCCAAGTTCTCATCAAATATTTACGCTGATATATTCCTCAATCATGTTTACACATCGTTAGATGACATCAAAACTAAGCCACTTTATCATTACGAGACACATTCTAGCCATTTAATGATGTAAAATGCCAATAAATACCGACATGAGGATGTACACCAAAAATGTTAACCCAAACTTTATGAAACCAAAATAACTCCCATTGCTTTAATTTACATCAAATCAGCGTTCTAGTTGAAATGTAACAAGAAATGTTTACATATTTATTATTCACTATTGAATTTTTACCCCACAATGATGAAAATAGAGATAAACGCCTCGTAAGCAAAATGTTCATCAGAAATGTTACCCCAAGTTCTCATCAAATATTTACACTGATATATTCCTCAATCATGTTTACACATCGTTAGATGACATCAAAACTAAGCCACTTTATCATTACGAGACACATTCTAGCCATTTAATGATGTAAAATGCCAATAAGTACCGACATGAGGATGTACACCAAAAATGTTAACCCAAACTTTCTGAAACCAAAATAACTGCCATTGCTTTAATTTACATCAAATCAGCGTTCTAGTTGAAATGTAACAAGAAATGTTTACGTATTTATTATTCACTATTGAATTTTTACCCCACAATGATGAAAATAGAGATAAATGCCTCGTAAGCAAAATGTTCATCAGAAATGTTACCCCAAGTTCTCATCAAATATTTACACTGATATATTCCTCAATCATGTTTACACATCGTTAGATGACATCAAAACTAAGCCACTTTATCATTACGAGACACATTCTAGCCATTTAATGATGTAAAATGCCAATAAGTACCGACATGAGGATGTACACCAAAAATGTTAACCCAAACTTTCTGAAACCAAAATAACTGCCATTGCTTTAATTTACATCAAATCAGCGTTCTAGTTGAAATGTAACAAGAAATGTTTACGTATTTATTATTCACTATTGAATTTTTACCCCACAATGATGAAAATAGAGATAAATGCCTCGTAAGCAAAATGTTCATCAGAAATGTTACCCCAAGTTCTCATCAAATATTTACGCTGATATATTCCTCAATCATGTTTACACATCGTTAGATGACATCAAAACTAAGCCACTTTATCATTACGAGACACATTCTAGCCATTTAATGATGTAAAATGCCAATAAATACCGACATGAGGATGTACACCAAAAATGTTAACCCAAACTTTATGAAACCAAAATAACTCCCATTGCTTTAATTTACATCAAATAAGCATCCTAGTTGTATAATAACACGATCTGTTAACCTATTTATTATTCACCATTGATTTTTTTACCCCACAATGATGAAAATACATACAAATGCCTCGTAAGCAAAATGTACATCAGAAATGTTACCCCAAGTTCTCATTACATATTTCCACTGATATATTCCTCAATCATGTTTACACATAGTTAGCTAATATCAAGAAGTAACCACTATATGATTCTGAGACAGATTCTAGTCACAATTAAATGTAAAAGGCCAATAAATACCGACATGAAGATGTACACCGAAAATGTTAACCCAATTTTTCTGAAACCAAAATAACTCCCATTGCTTTAATTTGATTCAAATAAGCATCCTAGTTGTATAATAACACGATATGTTAACCTATTTATTATTCACTATTGTTTTTTTACACCACAATGATGAAAATACATACAAATGCCTCGTAAGCAAAATGTACATCAGAAATGTTACCCCAAGTTCTCATCAAGTATTTCCACTGATATATTCCTCAATCATGTTTACACATAGTTAGCTAATATCAAGAAGTAACCACTATATGATTCTGAGACAGATTCTAGTGACAATTTAATGTAAAAGGCCAATAAATACCGACATGAAGATGTACACCGAAAATGTTAACCCAATTTTTCTGAAACCAAAATAACTCCCATTGCTTTAATTTGATTCAAATAAGCATCCTAGTTGTATAATAACACGATATGTTAACCAATTTATTATTCACCATTGATTTTTTTACCCCACAAAGATGAAAATACATACAAATGCCTCGTAAGCAAAATGTACATCAAAAATGTTACCCGAAGTTCTCATCAAATATATCCACTGATATATTCCTCAATCACGTTTACACATAGTTAGCTAATATCATAAACAAACCACTATATGATTCTGAGACAGATTCTAGTCATAATTTAATGTAAAAGGCCAATAAATACCGACATGAAGATGTACACCGAAAATGTTAACCCAATTTTTCTGAAACCAAAATAACTCCCATTGCTTTAATTTGATTCAAATAAGCATCCTAGTTGTATAATAACACGATCTGTTAACCTATTTATTATTCACCATTGATTTTTTTACCCCACAATGATGAAAATACATACAAATGCCTCGTAAGCAAAATGTACATCAGAAATGTTACCCCAAGTTATCATTACATATTTACCTCGATATATTCCTCAATCATGTTTACACATGGTTAGCTAATATCATAAACAAACCACTATATGATTCTGAGACAGATTCTAGTCACAATTTAATGCAAAAGGCCAATAAATACCGACATGAAGATGTACACCGAAAATGTTAACCCAATTTTTCTGAAACCAAAATAACTCCCATTGCTTTAATTTGATTCAAATAAGCATCCTAGTTGTATAATAACACGATATGTTAACCTATTTATTATTCACTATTGATTTTTTCACCCCACAATGATGAAAATACATACAAATGCCTCGTAAGCAAAATGTACATCAGAAATGTTACCCCAAGTTCTCATCAAATATTTCCACTGATATATTCCTCAATAATGTTTACACATAGTTAGCTAACATAAAAAACAAACCACTATATGATTCTGAGACAGATTCTAGTCACAATTTAATGTAAAAGGCCAATAAATACCGTCATGAAAATGTACTCCGAAAATGTTAACCCAAACGATCTGAAACCAAAATCACTCCCGGGGCCTAATTGTACATCAAATATTAATATAATAACGGTTTCCAATTCATTTCTACTTTTCTCTGGGACTCTAGCCTTAGAACTCGCCTTTGTTTACATTTTTTAATAATATTTCGCTTTCGGCCATCTTGAATTTAGATGTACGTCCTCATGTATACCAAACCTCCATTCGGAACGATTCTTGGTATACATGTGGACGTACATCAAAATTCAAGATGGCCGAAAGCGAAATATTATTGAAAAATGTAAACAAATGCGAATTTTAAGGCTCGAGGGGCAGAGAAAAGTACAAATCAATTGGAAACCGTTATTATATTAATATTTGATGTACAATTAGGCCCCGGGAGTGATTTTGGTTTCAGATCGTTTGGGTTAACATTTTTGGTGAACATCTTCACGTCGGTAGGTATTTATTGGGTTATTGGCCTTTTACATTATTTCGTGACTAGAATATGTCTCAAAATTATAATGTGGTTTGGTTTTGAAGTCATCTAGCTATGGGCAATCATGTTGGACGATTGTATCACTGTAAATATTCGATGTGAACTTGGGGTAACATTTCTGATGAACATATTGCTTACGAGGCATTTATCTTTATTTTCATCATTGCGTAGTAAAAATTTAATAGTGAATAATAAATAGGTAAACATTTCTTGTTATTATACAACTAGAACGCTTATTTGACGCAAATTAAAGCAATGGGAGTTATTTTGGTTTCAGAGAGTTTGGGTTAACATTTTTGGTGAACATCTTCATGTCGATATTAATTGGCCTTTTACATCATTTAATGACGAGAATATGTACCAAAATGATAAAGTGGTTTGTATTTTATGTCATCTAACTATGTGTGAACATGATTGACGAATATATCAGTGTAAATATTTGATGAGAACTTGGGGTAACATTTCTGATGAACATTTTGCTTACGAGGCTTTGATTTATCTCTATTTTCATCATTGTGAGGTAAAAATTCAATAGTGAATAATAAATACGTAAACATTTCTTGTTACATTTCAACTAGAACGCTGATTTGATGTAAATTAAAGCAATGGCAGTTATTTTGGTTTCATAAAGTTTGGGTTAACATTTTTGGTGAACATCTTCATGTCGATATTAATTGGCCTTT
The DNA here is from genome assembly GCF_921293095.1 of Ischnura elegans. NCBI lineage: Eukaryota > Metazoa > Arthropoda > Insecta > Odonata > Coenagrionidae > Ischnura > Ischnura elegans. The sequence goes on along the minus strand of NC_060257.1, from coordinate 23,639,506 downwards.
TCCATCATTTAATGACGAGAATATGTACCAAAATGATAAAGTGGTTTGTATTTTATGTCATCTAACTATGTGTAAACATGATTGACGAATATATCAGTGTAAATATTTGATGAGAACTTGGGGTAACATTTCTGATGAACTTGCTTACGAGGCTTTGATTTATCTCTATTTTCATCATTGTGAGGTAAAAATTCAATAGTGAATAATAAATACGTAAACATTTCTTGTTGTATTTCAACTAGAACGCTGATTTGATGTAAATTTAAGCAATGGGAGTTATTTTGGTTTCATAAAGTTTGGGTTAACATTTTTGGTGTACATCCTCATGTCGGTACTTATTGGCATTTTACATCATTAAATGGCTAGAATGTGTCTCGCAATGATAAAGTGGCTTAGTTTTGATGTCATCTAACGATGTGTAAACATGATTGAGGAATATATGAGTGTAAATATTTGATGAGAACTTGGGGTAACATTTCTGATGAACATTTTGCTTACGAGGCATTTATCTCTATTTTCATCATTGTGGGGTAAAAATTCAATAGTGAATAATAAATACGTAAAAATTTCTTGTTACATTTCAACTAGAACGCTGATTTGATGTAAATGAAAGCAATGGCAGTTATTTTGGTTTCATAAAGTTTGGGTTAACATTTTTGGTGTACATCCTCATGTCGGTACTTATTGGCATTTTACATCATTAAATGGCTAGAATGTGTCTCGTAATGATAAAGTGGCTTAGTTTTGATGTCATCTAAGGATGTGTAAACATGATTGAGGAATATATGAGTGTAAATATTTGATGAGAACTTGGGGTATCATTTCTGATGAACATTTTGCTTAGGAGGCATTTATCTCTATTTTCATCATTGTGGGGTAAAAATTCAATAGTGAATAATAAATAGGCAAAAATTTTTTGTTATATTAACATAAGGGGACTGCCATCAATCATTCGGGCCAGGTGATGGACATATGTTTTTGCTGACAAAGAAATGTTTAGTTAAAAAGAAAAATAGCTGTTTTTCTTTTGGCATTGAATTGAGGCAAGAATACTTTCACAGAATAATTTTCATTTCAAAAAATTATTTTCAGAGACACTTTCCAAAAATACATAGACTATTTTCAGAAAAAAATCTGTATGTACCTTAAATATTATTTATGTACATGAAAGTAACACTCAACAGCTATCCATTTTGGTATTGTTGATAAGACTGCTTTTGATATCACCTTTGCCGATTTATCTGGATTTTACTACCTTTAGTCTGGTTCCTACCCTTGTAAATTATTGGTGTGAATTTACATGACAGTGAGAAAAATGTATCATTTGCCAATATTGTGCAGATTTCACGGAACACACAAGCCCTTCCACCGCGACAAGGTAGTAGTCCTTGGAAAGGGACATGCAAACTGCTTATCTACATATTTACAATATAGGTGTTACTATCACGTAAAAAATAATGTAACTGAAGATAAATAAATTCCTTGCACATTCTCTTAACATGCTGAGCCTTCAAGACTTAGGAAAATAGAAAGATATGTACATATGTTATTTATCAAGGATATTAAGAGCCAGTTGTTATTGAATGATTATAGACATGCTGCATATGATTAGAAATGGCTATGCAACTCAGCTTGACGTATTCATTTCTTAGCTTGCTGTTTACAAAACGAATGGACAAAAATTTGCTCTCTAAGCAAGCTGTAATGTACATGACATCAAATTTCAGGACAAAAAATATTGCACAGTTTTATAGAAAGCACCTTAGCACTTCCTTATAGATAAAGCTAAATAAATGTCATGACCTTGTGGAAGACTCAAGGTGTTATGTATGGCAATGACTAGAATAATCAAATAAAAATATGTATGCTATCTTGGCATACCTTCCAATACAAAAAATAAAATATGACTAGCACATAAAATGATACAAATGCTATAATTCTGAACTAGGAAGTATGCTCTATCAAATTTGATAAGATAGTAGGAAGAAGTAAGTAGAAGATGCATGTGATGCAAGTCATCTCAAGATCTGAAAAAATGTCATGCAAAATATTTAAGGCACACATGAAAATGAAATAGGAAAGAAGAATGAAAAGGTGCAGCTATTGAAGACACAAACATTGCTTTAACCTCTGGCAATTGGGTAGCCTGTGATCATGGTTTTCAGTGGCTTCTCCCAGTGATTGTGTTGAACATTAACTTCCTGTAGGCAACTGGATCGAAAGGATGATCGACTGGTTGTCCTTTCAGATCTTGCAAACCTTGATATGTAAACCCCACAGTTAAGGCCATCAATTTGCAACAGATGCTTTGGGTGAAATGTCTTCCAGTCTGCAATCTCACCACTACATTTATGACCAAGGAATATAACCCACTGAGCAATACCGTATTTATACATAGGCTTAATGCTATCACTGGAAGGGTCATAAAAATCAATTTCTTTTTCATTAAGCCTAACTACTAGGAGAAGCCAATGTGAATTCAATGGATTAAATGGAATAATTAGCTTAGTTACATCTTTGAAGGTGATTTTCTGAAAAAGGGATAATACCTTCTCTAATTTCATATTGCTAACTACAAACTGCCGTATCTATAATTCTAGCAGTAGATATAGATGAGCTTACAATTGTTAGAAAAACTGCGATTACAGTATCGTACAGCCAGCCTCTTTGAAAATCTGGTGATACACACTAGGCTAATTGCTCAACTTCTAAATGACTTATAAAACAATCAAGTGATTTAGATGCACAGAATTGACTGTATATTGGCCACTCCTGCAAACAGTTTTCAGAAGATTACTGTTCGAAGAAATTCGATCTGTGAAAGAGCAACACTCATTATTCATTAATGAATCTTTAATGGACTCTAGTTGATCTCGGCTAGGGCTCTGGAAGTAGTGCTTGGTGGGTTTGCGATCCTTTGAGGTTTGGTGCAACCTGTACTGAGTTGCTTATAGTTTAGATGGTAGGGGGTACTCTTGCATGCTGCAGTTTAGGAGGTTCTGTGGTATGCTCAATTGCATCGAATTTCTCGAGCAGTAATTTTAAAGTGTTAAGAACATGGAGAAGGAGAGGCTGTGACTTTTTTGATTGATGAATGATTTTATTTGATTCAAACTCTTTTCTATAGAATGGAGTAACTGTTCTTTAGATTAATCATTATTGGAAAATGATGATGAGCAAAGGTCCACTTGCTGTACTTTCAACTTCAAAGGCAGGGGCTGATGAAGTATGATGATTTCGAACTTGAAAAGAGTGAACTTTATGAACGTGCTTCCATATTGAATGTTTGTCACTGTATGAGCAAATATACATGTGTGAACAAAGACCCGTACAAGATAACCTACAGCATTTTACGAAGCACATGTACTCTGGAAGGCTACAATCACCATTGGCCAACTTGACAAAGTACAAAGACGAAGGATCAGACTGGGCTCTGACATTCCAACACTAGCCTTTAGTCACTACCATTACATTTTCATCAAGGATTTTGATGCCTTTGTAATGGTGTAAACAATTTACGCTTGCAAATCCAAGAGGTGGCTATTCAATAATCCTATTGTACTTTAGAGACAGGTAAGCTGTTTTTTGCATTCTGAAAATAATTGTTACAAAATCATATAATATCCTGTTAACTTTCCAGTTAAGGTAATGGGTTTTCAGAGTGTTGTGAAATGTTTCCACAAACATATTGGTATTAGTGTTGGCATGCAGAATATTTCTAAAGCACATAGCCCATTTATTACACTTACTTGATAACTTTAACTTCAACTTACTCAATTGATCATAGGAAGTCATCAGTATGAGCTTTTTTTTTACCATTTTACTAAATTTTCTATGCATAGAAAAATAAGTTTTTCTATAAATTCCTTGTATGGAATACAATTGTGGTTGGAGAACTGTGGTATATAACAGTAGACTCTCGTTAATACGAACAACGTTATTACGAAGTTCTCGCTTTTACGAAGCAAATCGTTGGTCCCGACGAAAAGCTATCCAAGAAACGAAAAAGAAACGTTATTACAAAATTTTCGTTTTTACGAAATTACGAACCTCAGTCCCGGTCCTGGTAGTTACAAAATGAACTTTATTACGAAGTTCCACGCATAAGCTATGGCATTTAGATGGATATTCACTACGCTTAGTTTTAATTATCACGCCACGTTTAAGTTGTCCTCATGTACTGTGACCGAGAGCGTCAATTATGGTTATTTCTTCACCATTCGCGCAGCGTCATGTAACGAACTTCATTCCTTGGGAATCACGGTGACAGACTCACAGCTCGTAAATTTGATGTACAGTTAGTTCTCTTCCTTCGCACATTCGATTTACGAACTTGCAGAGATGACAGCATTAAAAAATTTCGAATTTGGTGCCTTTTGATTTAGCCGTTGCTAAGCCGTGCGGCGTAGAGGAAATCGTACTCTGGGCATAATCTGAACAAAGTATCATTCATTCCGGTGTGAAGTTAGGAACTGTTCAACGTTTCGCCCGTTGTTCCTTGCCGCGGAGAGCGATTTTTTTCGGCTGCGTTGCACGCCCAGCTAGATCAATTCGTCACAATCGTGAGTTAGCGCAGTGTTGCATTCTGCATCATAACCGTACTCCTCGATGCCTTGCATGCAGTACGACCGGTCCGATTACGGCAGAATAGGAGGTGCGGATAACCCTTCGCCAGCACGGATTGCAGGCAATCGCTGTCCCCCAAACGCACCTCACACATGCCTAGTCATACAACGTTGTCAAATGCATACAGAGCAGCGAAATAAGCCTGATCAACTAAAACATGCCCTTTCTTCGAATCCCCAAAACAAGTGGTTCTTCCACTGGGTCCTTCACGCTCGTCGTCCTTTCCGTCTCCATTCTTCACGGAGGCCCTTTTAGGCGTTTCACTTTCTCACCTGGCAACGCTGCCCCGACGTAGACTATCCTGCATGTCATCGGACAACTCTCGGCGGCCGGACCGTAGGTTTATCAACTTAGGAACAAGGTCTTGGAACGCATCTAGTTCGTAAATCGGACTTACTGTACTCGGGAGGATATCAAACCTCGATAACGTCATGCCGCATACCGAAACTGAAACGATTTTTCCTGTTTATATTTATTTCCGCGTAATTTAATCGCATTTATCACGTACGGTTTTTTCGACGATTCCCAAGAGAAACGTTCATACGAACTTCGTTATTACATACCTCCGGGCTATCGGTCCGATGAACTTCGTAATAACGAGAGTCTACTGTAACTGAATTTTTCCTGCTTCTAGGAAATTATATTGGTAGGTATCTGTTCTTGTTTATTTAGATCAGTAGAACACCAAGAAGTTAGGTGTTTGGGTTTCATGTTCACGTGGAAAGGTACATGATAGAGTAAATGTATTTCGGATGTATTTCAGGGCTTCAGTTCTTCCTATGCATATGACATTAGCAGAGCTCTCTGGTGTTCTTTCCATTTAGGTCAGACTTGGACCATTACTAATATCTCGAAACATTGCTTAAGAAACAATTCTACTTTAACATGCTATAAACAGTAAACAACCTCTTTCATAATAAATTAATCCATATTTAAATCTTTGCGACCCATTGTATTTAAATGAGTACCACTTGCTAGTTTAGTCAGTACATGAGAATTATTAGCCCATGCATAAAAAGAAAATGACTTCATATACAGTACACTCCCGATTATCCGGGCTAATGATGGGGAGAGACGGCACGAATAATCGTAAAACACGGATAACCTAAACTTTTACTTAAATGTCTGGTAATGTTCATAATTTACGTAAAAAACAATATAATATTATTTATTCAGGTATTCTGTTATTTAAGAGTGCTTCCCGGACTCAATGAGAGCTTTCTTCGCCAGTTCTCGATCTTTTTAGCGGCGATAAGATTGTTGTGCTTGTATTATTAATGCTCTGTATAAGGCCTGGTTTCGAAAACCACACATCCGTGGCTGTGTGATCACGGATGCAGTAAAGTGGTTTGAAAGAATGCTTCAAAACCACTACTCGACGTCGGAAATTACTTTCAGGCACCGCGCCATTTATGTTAGTTGCGTCTCGCACAAGTTGCCCAGATTGCAACTGCTGCGGGGCGTGTATCCCAAGGTCGGTAAAGGAGTATCCGTGATCACGGAGCGCGGTCGTGCATTGCGAGGCTTGGAAAATAGGAACACGGTGATCCCGTCAATGCAGCTAGCGCGCGATCGCTTCCGTTTTACGTAGGGAATTTTAACGGAAATAATAAGCCTGGTGTATCCTCGCATTAATGCAGTAATTCCGATGATTTTGCGTCCGATTGTATTTTTTTTTAAATATATAGCAGAAAAAAAAGAGCAAGAGTGACAATCATGCACGGATAATCCGCAACCCAAATAAACCGTAGCCGGATAATCGGGAGTGTGCTGTACTAACAGTACAAATAAAGGTTTGCCCAGAAAAAGACTGGAACTCTTAAAAGCACATTGAAACACAGTATAATTCTATCAATGATGTCAGTGTATGAGGAAAATATTTGCCATTAAGCCTGTGGTATTTATCACACTGTTGTATGACTTTCAAAACTGATTTTATTGGTCTGAATTTACAAATTTTAAAATACTTGGGAATAGTTTTAGCTGAAAAGTTTAGTTTTAAATACCATATTAGTCATGTATGCAATAAACTTAGGTGTATTTTGTTCCAGCTGTCGAGCCTAAAGTATTCTCTGCCTAACAATGTTAAAAGATTAATGTATGTAAGCTTAGCGGAGGCGGTAATACAATATGGCTTAACAATTTGGGGCTGCACGAATCTAACCTGGTTAAATAAAGTTATTAGTCTTCAAAATAAAATTGTTGCGCTGTTGATGGTCAAGGAAAAAAATGTGAGTGATGTTTACAAAAAACAAAATGTATTACCTTTACAAGAACTGTATAAATATATGCTCATATGTGATCACTATTTTGTAAGCAAATACACAAAGAATCGCCAGGTTACTTCTGTGCTCCAACTACAAAAAAAATAGGCTGTACGTACCAAGGTATAATTACAACCTCCATGGCAGAAGGTTATTGGCGCATGCAGTCCCTAGGTTATTGAACACATTGCCCATATCAATGTTGGAGCTTAAAAGCATGAATGTGCTAAAAAAATCTCTAAAAAATTGGTTGTTAGAGTAATATTATTAAGAAATTATAAATTTGTCCGCAAAGTTGTACAGCATAATAATAAAATTAAACTAAGGCACCTGCTGACAAGCCGTTTGGCTTAGCAGGACCTAAACGGTATTATGTATGTATTGATGTATTAATTATTGATCCTCTTTTGGTATCTACTTTTCTGTTGTTTATAATTTTTTATATTATTTTTTTATATTTTGTTTGTATATCATTAAAAGGAATTTAATTTTGTTTCCATTACTTCTGATTGTGATACCATAATGTATCTCATTATCTCATGTAATGTAATAATTATTATTTCAGTTATATTTACTGGTCCGACAATAAGATTTTATGAAACCAAAATCGCTATATGATGCTATGAATAGTTTTTATGCAGTACTTAAGATGCTGTTTGCATTTTCACTCCTGTAAATTTCTTTAGTAAGAGTAATTATCCTAAATGATTCATCCCTGCTCTCAAAATTTGGATCACTCAAAATAAAATTACCATTTAACCTTTAAAAAATGGTGATCGGACTGAGTACATGAAATTCAATCACCTCATCAAGAGATGTTAATAGGTGATCATTAGACCATTAGGTAATTCTTTTGGCCTCATGTTACCAGGGGTGTAGCTAGGACAGGCGCAGCAAGGAGGGGTTTTGGGGATAAACCCCTCCCCCAGATTTCAGAGAAATTTTTAAATTTAATCCATTTTACTTAATTGCATTAATATTACTAATAGAATAGTGTACCCAAGTAACATTTTTGGTTGGCCCTCTGTTGGCAGATGGTGGGACACAGCGGTTGGCCCATGGTATGATTTGGCCACCTCGCCAACCGTATCCCAACCAACAATTCCCCAACGATGGGCCAACAGAGCATTACAGTCGGGCCTTCGTATTCCCAACCCAATGCCAACAAATCTCCAACCGTTGGCCCTTTTAAATTCTGCCATCCGTTTCCCTACAAAAGCTATATTTTACTGGCATTTCTCATTTATATAGAATGAGAGTTAAATTAATTTACCTTCTCACTTGATACGATACCGGTAGATAGAATCTTTACCTTTAACTCCCTATAAATCAAAATTAAATTAAATACATTAACAATCAATGCTATAGGACAAAGTAAGGTTACAGTGGTTAGAAGTGGAAAACAAAAAATCAATATCAGTTCAGAAGGTTTTATTTTCACAAATTAGGACAATTTTTATTAGGACAAAATTAGGAAAATTTCAACAGCACCTTTCCATATTTCAATATGGCACACACAAAAACTGTCCATCTTCTTTGTAGGGCAACAGAACACACTTAGATAAAATCTGGGTGGACTGCAATTTGCATCCAGGTACTAATTTTTTCACTACAAATATACCAAATGTACCACTTCGGAGAGGTAAATAAAAGAAATCCTCCTTAATTTCAAACATGTCACACTGCAAGATGTACACCCCTGAGTTATTTATTCCTATTCTCTGGTCTTCGGTAACGAAATCTTTAAGTTTAGTCCATTTTACTTAATTGGATTAATAAGTGCAAGATTTAGGGATATTAATAGGAATCACAGAAACACTGATTGAGTGTAATAGTTGATCCATTTTCCATAAAATAATAGTAGTGCAGATGTAATTTAGGTTTACTCATACAAATTCAATCTCATTCTCTTCAGAGGGGACTAAATCACTCACTTTGTCCATTGAAACACTGTTTTCATTAAAACTTCCACTTATACTAGATATGCCACAATCTGAAAAAAATATACATTTCGATCTATCTAAATTAATGATGAAAATTTTAAAATTCCACGAAACTATCCGTTTAAGGTAACATGATTTTAGGAATGCCAGTTTTGTAAGACTTACCAAATGAGGTCAATGACTTATTTTTGTTAGAAGCACTCGACTTATTTTATTTAACTGCTATCACAAAGACATAGTGAATGATTAACATATAAAAGCAATCCCTAACAACCAAACAAGTTTTGGTTGTTAGGTTGCTAGGGAACCATGTGAACCGTATCCTGCAACGTATGCAATCGTACTTTAATGTTATGATGTCCCAACGGTGGCCCAATGATAATCCATTTCGTAGGGCCATCGTTGGGGATTTCCGTTGGGCCAACAGCATAAACCCTTTCGTTGGGCCGACGAACAATATCTGCGTTGGGCCAACAGTGGAATTTGGTAGGCATATCCACCCACAATGAGCCAACCGTGACTACGGTTCCCCAACCGAGGCCCAACGGTCAATGTTACTTGGGTAAGGATTAATAAAAATATCCATCCGAAAGTGGTAAAACTCGCCATTTATCTGAAAAATTTCCTAGGGGAGGGCCCCCGCACCTCCCTCTTATCCTAGTGGGTATTCCATACCCTCAGATCCCCCAGTGTTAGTTGCGCCTAAAACCTCCCCTTGCCTAATTCCTAGCTGCGCACCTGAGCTAGAATGGTGTTGGGGGTACAGTGGTGGAATCCTCTGGGGAAAATGTGAACATTTTTATCTGTAAAATTGACATGTTATGCTATTTTGCTTCACAAAAATAATAGTCAATATTAGTTTTGCTTCCTAGTATCGGTGGAATAGAATTAATTTGTTTTATAGGTTAATATTTTTCTGCTAAAACTAATGCTTTTGGGGGAGAGAGGGCAAGAGACCTTCCTGGCTATGCCACTGCATGTAACTCATGATAAAATTAGTATTATTCGTTCAAGAATGCAGTTGAATTTGTGTCCCCACTTCTTAACAAAACATTTAAAATAGCTCTCCATATTATCTTTAACAAGTCTCTAGATGCTGGCATAATTCCTAGCTCCTCCAAAAAAGCAATTGTGATACCTGTGTGTAAAAACGTTAACACTATTTAAAAAATGAAAAAGTGGAAAGTCACTGCACAATCAGACTTATGTACAAAGGCACAGTCAAAATTGTGTCCTGTAAAGCAGTGAATTCCTAGGACGCATTCGATAATGCATGGACACGAGATGACAAAATAGCCCCTCTTCTAATCCCAAGCTCACATTCTCGCAATTTTATGCCGTATTGAAAATTAATGCAGTTCTAACCTGCGCAATTACATGCCCCATGTAAAGCAGCCTTTAGTGATTATAGACCATTATTCAGCCAGTTTTTGCCAAAGTGTTTGAAAACCTGATTACTGATTAAGGGCAAGGATTTAGGTGCGTTACTAGGTACAAACCTTTTTGCTTTTTCAGCCATTAGTAGCTACAGATCCTACTGATCATTTTCAGGTAGAGTGTATTGTGATTTTTCCAAATGCATTCAATTAAGTTTATCATTTTTCTATCAGCAGCAAAACTGAAAGCCAATGGAATATGTGGTCCCATGCTATAAGTCAAAGAGAGGACTAGCAAATAAAATCCAGAATGCAGAACCATCACAATTTTATGCAACATCTGCTGTTCCACAGGGCTCCCACCTGGGACCACTTCCTTTATTACTGTTTGTGAATGATAATTATCATGGATTTTCCCTAGAGTCCATTAATGGAGAATGGTCTTTAAATCTGAGAAAGCACTCAATCTCCGCTGTTGACTTTAAAATCTTCTATTCCATTGATTCACATACTGCAGTGTCAGCAGTAATACTACATGATGTCATTGACCTTCAGCAACGGTTAGCTTCTCTTTCTGCTTTGTAGTACAAGAATAATTTATTGCAAATAAGCATCATTAAAGGTAGTGTACTTACCTTTTGTAAATGGAAACCCTTTTTTTTTAATATACTAATTATCTGAAAGCATATTACATAGGTTCCACTAAATATAGGACCAATGTGTACTGTTGGACTACAAACTAACATTAGATACAGATATTGATTCAACCGTAAGCAAATAAATATTCGAGTCCCTTGGTTTCACATGAAAGCATTGTAAAGATTACAACAAAAATGCTCAGTTACCCTTTCCTGAATGTCAACATAGACAGATCTGCAAACTGAATACTTTACATTGGTATGAGGTCCTTGATATCTCAAATGTGTAGCCAATATTGAAAAGGTACTGAACAATTCTTAAAACAGTTGCATTAGTATAAATGATAAACAGCAAGAAAGAATTATTTACTGGTTCAGATTTATTATCATAAATATTACAAAGATGAAAATAAAGATAAATGCCTCGTGAGCAAAATGTTCATCAGGGATGTTACCCCAAGTTCACATGAAATATTTAAACTGATATATTCCTCAAACATGTTTACACATAGTCAAATAATATAAAAACCATACCACTTTATGATTTTGAGACATAATCTAGTCACGAAATAATGTAAAAAGTCAATAATTACCGACATGAAGATGTTCACCAAAAATGTTAACCCAAACGTTCTGAAACCAAAATACCTCCCAGTGCTTAGGTTTGCATCAAACAAGCATTCTACTTGTGATATAACAAGAAATGTTAACCTGCTTATTATTCAAAATTGAATTTTTTCCCTACAATGTTGAAAATCTAGATGACTGCCTTGTAAGGTTGGTTCAACAGAAATGTTACCCCAAGTTCACATAAAATATTTACACTGACATATTCCTCAAACATGTTTACACATAGTTAGGTAATATAAAAAAAACCACTGTATGATTTAGAGACACATTCTATTCACGAAATAATGTAAAAGGTCAAAAATACCGGCATGAAGATGTCCATCAAAAATGTTAACCAAAACGTTCTGAATCCAAAATCACTCCCAATGCTTTTATTTGCATCAAATAAGCGTTCTAGGTGCATAATAACACGACATGTTTACCTGCTTATTATTCACTATTGAATTTTTACTCCACAACGATGAAATTAAGGATAAATGCCGCATGAGAAAATTGTTCATCAGAAATGTTACCCCAAGTTCACATCGAATATTTACACTGAGAAGTTGCTCAAATATGTTTGCCCATAGTTAGATGACATCTAAACCACACCACGTTATCATTTTCGTACATATTCTAGTCATTAAATGATGTCAAATGCCAATAAATACCGACATGAGGATGTACACCAAAAATGTTAACCCAAACTTTCTGAAACCAAAATAACTCCCATTGCTTTAATTTGCATCAAATAAGCGTTCTAGTTGTATAATAACACGATATGTTCACCTATTTATTATTCACTATTGAATTTTTACTCCACAACGATGAAAATAAGGATAAATGCCGCACAAGAAAATTGTTCATCGGAAATGTTACCCCAAGTACACATCGAATATTTACACTGATACATTACTCAAACATGATTGCCAATAGTTAGATGACATCAAAACAAAACCACTGTATGATTTAGAGACACATTCTATTCACGAAATAATGTAAAAGGTCAAAAATACCGGCATGAAGATGTCCATCAAAAATGTTAACCCAAACGTTCTGAATCCAAAATCACTCCCAATGCTTTTATTTGCATCAAATAAGCGTTCTAGGTGCATAATAACACGACATGTTTACCTGCTTATTATTCACTATTGAATTTTTACTCCACAACGATGAAATTAAGGACAAATGCCGCATGAGAAAATTGTTCATCAGAAATGTTACCCCAAGTTCACATCGAATATTTACACTGATATATTCCTCAAACATGATTGCTCATAGATATATGACATCAAAACAAAACCACGTTATCATTTTCGTACATATTCTAGTCATTAAATGATGTCAAATGCCAATAAATACCGACATGAGGATGTACACCAAAAATGTTAACCCAAACTTTCTAACCGCTTGTAGTTACTCATTTGTTTTTTGATTCCAAATATCGGCACAGGGGCGCTGTCTCCGATGTACGTGAAAAATGTATACCATACCTCCGTTCTCTAAAATTCGCGGAAAAAGCCCTTCTCGCAGTCTCAAGCAGGAAAATAGTTACCTTTATCATTCGATTGTTTTTTAAATCAATTAAAATCAAATGAATGCTAATTATTTACAAATAAATGTAATAATTTATTAAGGACGAAAAATATCGAAGTGCTCAACTGCAGGTGGATATAATTTCAGCAATCACGTTGTGGTCTCGCTCCGGACATCCGGACGTGCGGTATAATCGAACTCTTCCGTCGATTGATCGACTGGCTCGAAATATCGTTGCTTTCGACATTTGTTTATGATATTCTGAAAACGTGGGGGAGCGGTGTGGTGTGGAATGCCGATGTGATTTTTTCTCTATTTCGCTGTCGTGTCTTTTTAAGGCACTATTTATTTGGCTAGTTGAAACATTTTTATCACCTGTACAATGCCTGTGGACAAAAAATCTCTGTCGGAAAAAATTTCTGAGCTAATCAATCCTAATCCTGTTTGGGAAGATCCAGAAAATGATTTCTCTGGTAACATTCAATTATTGTTTAGAATTAGTTACTAAAACTCCTTTTATGATGTTAATATTGAACAATTTGGAGATTGATGCCATTCAAATGCGTTTTTCTGGGTTAAATTGGGTGATATCTTAAATGCTTTCTTATACTTTGGTTGATCTCATGGAATGAGGCACTAGGCTTCTCACTTGATTATATTTTGTGCAAGAATTACTGGTCGGTATGCCTCAGATTTTATTTATTGGTTTAAATAATATCGCTATTTGTTATAGATAATATTCGATTCGTGAAACTACTAGCCAATGAGTGCGGAAATTTGTTCTGTGAAGAAGGGTGTGATGGTTGACAGTTATCTTTTTGCTGATATAAATGGCAATAATTTCATCTGTATTGCAGAAACTACTGCGAAGGTTGTGGAAAGGGTCCCAGAAGACTATGAAGATGATGGAGATGTACCAGTCCCCTCCTCCCTGAAGTTGTCTAAGTGTGAACTACTGGATGAGAATGACGTCAAGTACTCCGGAAAATTAGTTTCTAGACGGAGTTTTGAGGATGGTATATCAAAAATAAAAGGCCTCTCTAGAGATGTAGACGATTCTGATGTATCGGAGGAAGAGAATGACGATTCTGATCAGTCAAAGATATTAAGGTAAATGTAATAACATATTCTTCAATCCTGTTAATCAGTAGTGTTTGGTTTAATTAATTTCGCTGCTGATCTATCGTGTGAGGAATATGCTATATTTTACTCAGGATTTCGAAACACCGGTTCATCTTGATTATTAAATATTAATATATATTTAGTATTGTTTAAAGGTACTTTCTCATGGCCCTTTATGGAAATTTATTTCTTTCAAACTATGGGCCCCAAATTCTCTTTGTCTGCTTCCCTAAGGTTTTTTTTATCATTGGAAGATGTGGGTTTCACCTAAGGCTGTCTTTGCACACTATGTCAAAGGCTTCATTTTTTTTGTATTTAAATTTAGTTTTCAAAATACTTCACTCGCACTCTTCTCAAAACTTTCACATGACATGATTAGAGATACGTCAAAATAGCACTTTCATTTTAATTGTATTGCACTTTATATTACAGTGCATTGCATTTTTTAGCATCTATTTTTTCTTTATTTTCATTATGTAGCACTAGTAGTTGACGACAAAGTGTAATGAAACGCAGTTATTTAAGAATACAGTTGAGGACCTCAAATCCAGAAATCCGGAACGACTCACATCTCACTTTGCTACATAAGCATCTACGTATATGTCATCAGTGACTGCCTGCACACCCTTCACTGTGTAAAAATATGAATGATGAAACAAGTCATCAGCTTCACTCTCCTTGATTGTATGACTTAGAGAAATGGAGAATTCACCTGTTCTACTTTAAATCAAAGAGGAGTTAATAAAAATGGGAAATACCTTTGGGAAGGCCCTGAAGACTAGCAATCCAGAAAAACCAGAAATCCACAAACCCTTTGGTCCCGGCCTTTCCGGATTTGAGGTCCTCAACTGTAGTTTCAATAATTATAGGGCATAACAATAATAAATTAAGGAATAA
Organism: Ischnura elegans; assembly: GCF_921293095.1. NCBI lineage: Eukaryota > Metazoa > Arthropoda > Insecta > Odonata > Coenagrionidae > Ischnura > Ischnura elegans. The sequence goes on along the minus strand of NC_060257.1, from coordinate 23,624,495 downwards.
GATATAAAGTAAATAATTAAAAATCATGTTAATCGCCTGAATATCATTTACTCTATTAGTTGAACGTCAACATTGAACAAGTTTCAAAACTTTCTTCCTTCAACCGGTTGTGTCTGTCTGTCACAGCTAAGTTTTAGTGGCTGAAAAACCCCTCTGCATCCATGATGCTAACTTGTGTCCAGATTGTGTGGGGTGCAGCATTACCAAATGCAGTTTTTTTCTGGGCAGATTGCACGAAATATTAGCTTAACATCGCAGAAGCTACCAGGGTTCTCTCTCAACCTCTCTAGTAGCTGCCGATGAAAATACATGTAACCATCCATGAAGCAGTACGGCCCAACATCCAGTGGCGCAGCAAGGGGCGGGCTCGGCACTAAATTTATGAATTTTGCCATTTAAAAGGCAAATTTGTGGTTTAAATATCATAAAAGTCCAGTCATCGTGCCTATGTAGCATTTATTCACGTGTTTCGCATTTATCACAAATGCGATTTTCACGTATCACTAGAAATGATTCATCCATCTATTCTTCATCTTTCCTCAGTGACACCAAATTTTACATCTTTCAGCCTTGATTTCTCCGCTAGTGTCATTGTCCTTGCCTAATAATCGCAATGGAGCATGCTATAAATGTAATTGCTAATGACTTGCCTTTCCTTACTTCACTTATTTTATTCTCAGCTATTATGAGAGTCCTCTTTTTGAAGAATGACCTCTTTGCATGCACCTTTCTACTGACTATTTCCTTCCTGATTCATCCACTACTAATTACTTGCCTACCCAAGGAGCAGAACTCTTTCACCACTTCAATTTTATGGTTTCCTAGTGTGAGGTTGGTCCTCTCTTCTACTGCAGGCGAATGTCTTTATTTTCTTTTCATTGCTTTAACCAGTCTAACCATTGCTGATGTACTAAATAGTTTTTACAAAGGATTCATCATATTTCATAGTCTGTACATAAGTCCTTCAGTTCATTTATAAAGAATTAAAAAATAGTATACATATTTAAATTGTTGAGAGTAAATGTTTTTCCTCAAAATTATTTTAATGTTGAATCATATTAACAACTTTAATTTACAGTGATCAAGAAGAAGATGGCGAGGAAAGCGAGGAAGGAAGTGAATCGCCTGGGGATGACTCTGAAGATGAAGAAATTGACGATGATGACGATGCAAGTGAAGGAAGTCCACAAAAGGATATGAATATTAGCCATATATTAAAGAGTAATTTCTCAGAAGAAGTAGAAAAAGGAAATGCTGTTCGTGCCCAAATTAGTGAGTACATATTTTACAAAAGTCTGGTCGTATAGAATTTATGTAGGCATTACTTTCAAATTGTTTAATATTTTGGAAAAAAATCATTTTAGAATACATTTTTGAGTCTCATAAATTTAAAAAAGAAATTATCCTGTGTCTTAGTACATTGCGGCTTCAGCAGGCTATTGCATGAATCTTTTGACTGCAAAATGTGTGCTAAAATGAATGCCATGCACTTCCATGAAGTGAAGCTGGAAGCCAATAGGTATATTTTTAGAGAAATATGAATGAGAAATACCTAGTTTTGCTGAATAGAACCACCTATGGAGGTACTATGGTGTTATGATTTCCTCGTCATTAATTCCATACTTAAGTTATCTTTACATTCAAGTTTGTTGGCATTTTTTGCATGCATAGTATCTATTAATAAGGTGCAGCTAGCTAGTCCGATGTGAGAAGAGAATGAAAAGAAAAAAGCTTTGAAGTAATGATTGGCTGAGCTTGATTGTGATGTCATTGCTTAGCATCAGGAGTTACAACTGTCAATAATAAACTATATAGTGGAGTAGTAAACATTTATGTGACTCAATTCAAGTGTCAGTAAGAATTTAATCCGTAGTTTATGTCAAGTATCTTTCTGGAGAGACATTTGAATGCATGTGAAAGAAAGTTCATTACCACTCAGCATCAGTTAATAAAGGAAAAAAAATATTGAATTGCATATTGTGATTTTAATGTGTAGTTTTTTGTTTACTCAAAAAAGCTGCCAAGCTACTGCTATTTCTGTGTTGCTAAAAATTAGGGCAATTTTGAAACCTACAATAATCAAGTTAACTTGACTAATGATAAAGTTCTCAGGGTGACGAAGGACAATGATCTCATATGATTATTTATGAAATACCTCCAACTAAGGAGACATCTGGCGATAATTACTTTAGTACTAGGTGTACTTTTTGAAATTTGATACTATTTTCTTAAATTCTGTGATGACTGCCTGAGGTCTCCGTTGTTTGAGGTAGTTCGTGAATAGGGTGGTTTCCAATTTTTTTATTGCCTAAATCGAAAGATTATTACTCCTGAAGTACGTATTTCCCGCTTTTAGATTTTTAAATGACGATATCAATTTTTGCGATATAATGAAAAGTGAAAATTTTCATGCACGCGAAAATGCGACGGCTAAGGATGAATGCTGGAAAAGCCCGTGTGACGTCATTCTGGTTCCAGCTGCTGCCATGTGAGGCCACCTTGGCTATGAGGGCCGATACGATGCAGGCTGCTAGAAGGTAGCAGAGTACCATGCTAGCTGGTAGCGCTTGGCTTAAAGAAGGATTATTAATACCCTATCAAACGAAGGAAATTTTCCGGCCGTAGGCAATTTTAATAGGTGATTATTAAGAAATGTTTCCTTGAGTGCTGTTCCACATGCATGCATTGGTAATCTCTGACGATGTAAAACTCCTGACTAGGCCCCTGTGACGTCACGTGGAGTGGCATCGCATGGGTGCCAATCTGGCCTTTTTCAAATGAGGTTGAAATTGACCGTTGCCATTCGTCTGAACTGGGATTTCTAAAACCAAATACATAATTTGTATATTATGAATACACTAATGGTGGGTTACGAATCGCAATCAATGCCTTTCGTTTTCTTTCATGAAGGAAACTACCCTATTGTGATAAAAGGTCGTTGTCCCTCATAAAAAAGTGAACCTTTCATCAAGTTAACTTGATTATTGGCACTTTCTAACGCAGCCATAACATGATTGTGTACAGCATAATTCTTTTTTAACTTGTTACACTATTTTCTTCTTTTTTCAGAACTATGGGATAACCTTTTAGAAGCTCGAATTCAATTGCAGAAGTGTTTAGTAGCATCTAATAAGTTTCCTCAGCATGACTCATTTAAATCATTCAAGCAATATGGTGATTCTGAGTTCAACAATAAAGTCTCCCAGTGCAAGAAGGATGGATTCCGCTTACTTGACAAATTGTTGGAGATTCAGGTATGTTGTAAAGAAAATGTCTTGTTACATGCGTAAAACAAAAATGTGCATGTAGTTCCAAGAACTATGCTGAGAAATCTGAGGTGATTTTTATCTTTGCACCGTAATCGTCACTGCATTCCAAGTCAATTTGAAGTTTTTGTGTAGTAAATTCAGGTATTAGTTATGAAAAAAATCGCAAGTATGAGGCCCATCAGTATAAGATGGGGAAATTGATGGTAAGCCATTTAAAATCAGACCTGTACCTACGTGTTGAGTATGCAGAAGTGGGCCTAAAATTTGTGGGGTGCATTTTTATTAGTAAATCCCGAGATTAGATGGATATCACTATTTCAGTTGGTGGGGATGTCCAATGAGAAGGGGGTTGCAGTCAAGTTTTCTTCTCCACCAAGGAAACAAGTATGGCACACACAGATACCTTTTGGTTTGGCAACACAACAAGTAGGACTCTGTCAGTGGTAGATAGCAGGGGATACAGAGAAAACTCAAGGGGGGGCAAAAAATATCTAGTTACCTTTACTTTTATGTTACCTTTACTTTTATGGTAATAAAAAAATAATCAAGTCATATGCAGAGCTTCAGAAATTTTTAACTAAAGTGATTTCATGTACACATATTCAAGACAATGTCATCTTATGATATAAAAAAGTTACAATTGTGGTTATGCTATGTTTTGCAATACAGGTGGCCCGGCAAAGGGGGGGCATGTGCCCCCCATCTGTATCCGCCACTGGTGGTAGATATTTGTGAGAGACTGCCAGATGTGAATTTTAGTACTTTGTGGGAGGTACTTCATGAACAGCACTACATCAGACAGATAGGATTTTGATTTGTGCTCTCTTTGGCACCTATTGTTAACAGCAGGCTAATGACGCCAGCAGATTTCTTTCCACCCTTCAGGACAAGACTTGTGAAGGAAGGTGAGGGTATCATCCTCCTGAGAGAGAAAGAGGTGGGTGTTAGGGGATGAGTAGGAAGCTGTCTGAAGAAAGAAGGTAGTGTCGTTGGTTAGGTGCTTGGGGAATGGGTTCTTTCCTCTGGGTGCTCTTTGATACTCAAGTGCTCCTCCCTGTGTGATGAACTTCACCCCTGCAAGCCACATGGTGAATCTTTATGGCAGCATCCTCAATAGCCAACACCATAACCTCCTAAACAAAGGCTTTAAATATTCAGAGGAGCTATCATTGACTATAATATCCCTGAAAAACCGTGTGGCTGATTGTGAAGTTGCCCATAGTAGAGAAGGCTTTGCTTGGAACCGGGTGGTTGCCAATGTCATCGCCAGGGATGGCAAGAGAAAATAAATGAAAGTCAAAACCAGTAAAATTGAAATAGTTTCCTTCCCGGGAGTGAAATGTGGAAACGAAATGGATTTAAACCCTGGAAGCTGAACTCAGGGTCAAAACAAAATTGGAGTCAAAACTAAACTAAAACTCTGGGACAAAACAAAACGCAGATATTGTTTCGTAACGGAGGGATCTCGTGCTTCACCTTCAAACAGTTTAGTTTCGACCCACACACCGAGTACGAAGTATGATTGAATAAAGTGGAGGTCCGGCCTACCGCCATTAGATGCTTGGGGCACTCATTTTTGCCACTAACAGGAGAGCAGTGAAAGCAAACTGGCCATTCGATTTTTAAGCTCGATGTTATAACCTCTCTACACGTATTATAATAATAATAATAATAATTGTTTATTACTCCACAAAATAAAAGTACAGAATAGAATTAATTACCGAAAACGGAGTAACTTTAGGTAGCCATTAAGGACAACCTGTTTTTTGGCTACCATCCTTTGCATAGGGTCATGCTGATATATAAACATTTGAATTGAAGTAAGCACAACATTTGAATTGAAGCAAGCACAACATTTGAATTGCAACAAGTACGTAGTACATATTTATTACAAGGAATTACATCATAGAAAAAAATCCTCCACACTTTGCATTTTAAACAGCCAAGACTGAATATTTTTCATAATTACATTATTATTTTTTGTTTTCAGACATGATACGGGTAATAAGTTGTACACTTTTGGCCCTATAAACAAGAAACAACGTTTATACAACGTAAGGTTAGTCCTAGGTAAAGCAATACATGATCTTCGTAGGGTGAAGGAAGGATGGTTGTATAATAATAACCCCTTAACTGTATTTCCACTTCTCATGAAAAAACGACGTAAAACCTTGTAAATGAAAAGATGTCTCAAGGGAAGCAAGCCTATACTATTAAATAAAGGAAAGGAACTTTCAAAACGGCTCTTTTTTAAAATTACTCTAATAAGCCTTTTTTGCAATGCAACAATGGATCTTATAGAATTTTTATAAGCTGCACCCCAACTAAACACACCGTAGTTTAGCCTGGTATTTACTAGGGCGTTATAAATGAGTTTCAAAAAATATGTTGGGCATTTGTTACGGATGAAATAAAAATTTGATATAGTTTGCCTCATACTATTTGCAACATTTTCGTATGTCAAACTTAATGGGTCGAAACTATTCCCTCTCATCCCCCTCCATTCAACTTTTGGCATCGAAACTATTAGCAGCCGAGTTTCGATTAATTTTGTTTCGTTCCAGGGAGTAAAGTTTTGTCCCGGGTCAAAACTAAACTCCTTGGTGATTTTAATTTTGTGTGGGAACAAAACTAAATCAAGGCCTCATATTTTCGTTTCCCTACGGGTCGAAACGAAACATTTTTGTTTCACTGGCCATCCCTGGTCGTCGCTGTGAATGAAATGATAGCAGCCACAAGCGCTGCTGATCTCGCCCATTTCCATGTGCTTAAGGAGCTGAATGTCATTGATGAGAAAGGCCTCATGATGCAGAAGGCAGACAAAGGAAATGCAGTTTTAACCCTTTTAGTGCTATCCTTCTTCCCGTGGTACAGTCGAAAAATGCGGAGGGTATTTTAATAAATTGTAGCTACTAGGAAAAATAAACATTATATAGTTAATTTTTTAGATATCTATAAGGGTTTTTTTAATTAATGAGATTAAATGGGGAAATGATCACAACATTTTTTTACGTTTAAGCCTGAATCACACAATCATTTTTTTTCGTCGCGAAAGTGATCACTTATCGCGAGCACTGCGCAAAATGATCGTCGGCAGCAATTGTTTTTCACGATGGCGATCGCGATGTGGATTCCCATCGCTATTTTTCATCACTCGTCCGGTCGCTTTTTCCGTCGCTAAAACCGTCACTAAAACCCCATATCAGCCAATCAGATAGCATGACCGTATGGTGAGATTGCAGCGCCACGTTTGGCAAATGTGGGAACGGCATAAATAAACAAACACGCTACAGTGGAACCTCGTTAAAGCGAGTACGGGCTATAGCGACACCCCCGCTATAACGAGAGATAGCCGATGCACCGTCAATTGACCCTATAATAGGCGTGTTAAAAAATTCGTTTTTATGAGACCCTTTCGGTGTTGGCTCTCGCCATAGCGAGGGTTTCACCGCCGGAAGACTTTCATGAAGACTCCTTAACCTCTGTAATTGCTAGCGATCTGTTAGAAATGAAGTTAATGGAGTGCTCAGTCTCAAATTTATGTGGTAAACTGTCGTTCGATAAATATAATGATTGACGAAACAATGCTTTGCATCATTTTTATTCAGTGCGGCGCTTATAAATTGTTGGAAGAAGTAGTCGTTATTTGAGTAAGAAAATTTAGTGATGCAAAAAAACATCGCCTTTCGTCTGGATTTATGCTTACGTTTATCGGATAGATGTTTATCTGTCGCCGCACCACTCCTGTTCCTGTATATCTGTTCGCAACAGGTATATTGGCTATTATTTGCTCCACCTCCGGTAAAGCGACAATTCGCTATAGCGAGTGTTTATTAGTGCACCGTGGGGTGTCGTTATATCGAGGTTGCACTGTATATAATTTCGTGGTGAGGGTCCTATGACAACGAGCTGTGATATTGGAAATGATGCAAAAAGCGACGGCGGGAGTGACCGTGTGATTCAGAAAAATGATCACAAGAGCGATTGCTTTTCGTGACGGGAAAAGTGATCGCGATAGTGATTACTTTCGCGACGAAAAAAAATGATCGTGTGATTCAGGCTTTACTGATATATAAGTTTTTTATTTCAATGTCCTCAAATTTAACAACAATAACGTAAAAGCCGATATCGGCATGCTGCACTTTTCAGCTGAGCGGTAAAAGCCGATATATATCGGCGCGCCGCACTAAAAGGGTTAATGCGGGAGAGGGATGACTTCATAGCCAAGTGCAACGATTTTGTCTCCATTTGCAACATACCGATCCTGACCAATGAACCCACCTCATCCTACCTGAGTGTAGTTAGAGCGGTGCTGTACAGCTAACATTGTCATTTTCAGTGAGGAAATCACAATTGATTCAAATGAATTCTTGTATGCAAGTTGTATTCTTGTATGCAAGTTGTATTCTTGTATGCAAGTTGTATTCTTGTATGCAAGTTGTATTCTTGTATGCAAGTTGTATTCTTGTATGCAAGTTGTATTCTTGTATGCAAGTTGTATTCTTGTATGCAAGTTGTATTCTTGTATTATTCTCTATGTAGCCTCTATCTCAGCTCCTGCATGTGAATGTACAAAAAAAAATTTAACTCAATGTTTCGAGAACATACCTCTCTCACCCCCAACACACACTCATTCCATTCCAGCAAATTATAGACCCAACTAGTCCCCAAGATATGTACTTGAAGTGTACTGCGGTTTTTTGTAGAAGTATAGATATCATTAATGAAATGAAAGACGTACATATGTGTATTCTATCAAAGTTGAAACCGAGATGATAGAGATTAGAAGCAGTGGCATAACTTTGGGGGGGTTAGATCCCCCCCCAAAGTCTCAGAGAAATAAAAAATTTATATAAAACTATTGTCTAGTTTTGACTTGCAATAAGTACATCTGCTTAAAGTTAACTTTTTAATGCCAAAATGATGTAAAATGTATTTCTAGGCATGTCATTTTTCAAAAATTTTACCAGATTTTGCTTGGGGGGAAGGGGGTTAGGGGTCGCCATCTCATCCCCCTCAGGCATATTCCTAGTTACACCACTGGTAAGAACTATAGTTATTTTGATGATGTCTAAAATTATTCAGTGGCAAGCAATTCAGTGAATCATAGAATTACAGTCTTCTTGAGGCCAAGACATAAATCCTTGCAGATATTATTTCTCTATGTCCTTTTGGGTATGTGCCACATTTTGTGAATAGCAAATTTAGTACAGAAGTATCAAGTAAGTTAGATATTAACTATGAGGATCTGTTGACTTGAGGACTTTTCTATCTCTATATAACTCAGATTAAGTATGTGTCATTTTATCTTGAATTTCAGGGAAAGATGATGCTTCAGTACCCTGAAACACAGAAGATTATCTCCGGGAAAACAAAGTAAGTACCTTTTTTATGTTATGAACTATTTTAAAATGACATCATTACTCAAATTACCACATATCTTGCCATAAATAGAGTCTATTATGACTGTGGGGTCATTCCATGTCAGTTCACCCAGGCATGGCACCCACCGACTCGGATTTTAATGAAATTTTTGTCACTAGCTACTATCACCTATCTAATGACCCATGTAAAATATTTCCTCTCTCACTCTCATAGTTTGCAAGATATGAGGAGTCGAAGTTTGAGATGTTTGCTCAGAAGTGGTGCTCGTGGAAGTCAAATTCCAGAGTGCAGGGCACAGGGTAAAAATTCATAACTCAGAAACCACATAATATATTTGAATGAAATTTTGACCCCTTGTCTATCCAAGTACATAGCTTCCATAGTAATGTCTTTTATTCCCCTTGCATTGTTATGTTAGCCAAAATGATGTCAACAGTTGTTAATTAGCCGATTTTTTTTAGCTCAAAAACATTACTTCATATTTTCAGAATTATCACCAAAAGGCAGAGCAGTTAACTCATCCAATTTTTTTTTAAATTGAAGGTTAATATGTGCTCCAATATACTGTGAAATAAAAATGGTGGTGTTTTGACTGCCACCATGAGTATTTCAGGTTTTACTTTTTTTCTGCCCCCGTGAGAGGGATTTTGGACACGTACTGTAAGATAATAAGTAAAAGAGTATCCATACCTCCATGAGGATATATTTGAAATATTGGTCAGTAAATCTAAGACCAAACATGTAGTCTAGTGAATGTGGCTCTTGTTCATACAATTGTTTTTAATAACAATACTTGGCTTGTGGCAGCTGAGGGGAAAAGAGTCCAAATGCCTCAGAAATGTGAAATGATGCTTTTTTTCCTGGAATTTACCCATTTTTCAAGTGTTTAGTTTATGGAAAAATTGGTATCAAAATACATTAGACTCTTACTGTGCATTAGAGGATAAATGGAAATACTAATTCAAATAAAATTATTTAAATAATACACTTCAATGTGTTTAAGGCATCTCCTGAACATCTCTGGAGGCTCTCTCGGGCAACTAGACGCTTAACAGTACCACCAATTCCATCACATGGGGATTTTCCATATGGGTGCATAAATTTCACTTTCACATCATGTTCTTCCTCGTGTTTAGAAATCACTAATCCAAAAAACCAGTGGTCATCATAAGCACATGCAACGTACAAGTTTGTTAAGATCTGTGAAAAAGTGATTAAATGAGTCCCGCTGAACTGGAGTTGTACAAAGTTAGCCTCACTTTCACAGAAGAAGTACGGTCTTCCAGACCCTTGGTGATGGAAGAGCTGGCAGAGCAAATGGTATTACTTATAGATATGCAGCAGGTTGTCACTAATATCCACATTCCTTGATGGCAACTGGAGTATTAAATTTCTATTTCACTGGGAGAGATAATGCTGACATTATGTGCCCTTCTCCCCTGCCTCCCATATGATTGTATTACATGACAAACTTGAGAAGGTAATACAATCCCACCTATTCAGCCTCACTTTCCAGTGTTATTCCATCTCCCCAAGGAATAAGAGAATTAAGTGCAACCTCTACATTAGGAAGAATAAAATGTTTCAATGTATCACAGTGAGGGCATGATAAAATCAAAATAGATTCTAGGGTACCACTTTTAGTCTTCTGCCAAGTCTTCTTGTGTGAAGATGCTCCATGGGTGTCCAAGTTTATTCTGTGTGTACGATCAGTGTATATTTACCAGTACATTAATTGTGTGTGCTATGAGTTAGGCGAAGCTGCTCATCGTGAACTTCGACATTAAAAAAGGTTAGTGTCTCCACTATGCTTCAAAATGAGCAAATTGTTGAACTGTGCAGCATTGGAAAAGTAATTGCATCTGATTGCCTCAAAAAAAGCTACACACCAGTGGTGCAACTGAACAAAATTGAGATCATGAGTATGCTTGAAAAACAGCTGTTATCGCTCAGAAGTGGTGTACCTGGGGAAGTCCTATCCAATGTCTGCGAACATCACAGAATATACTATTTGAAAAAGTATGAAACCTACCAAATATATTGTCTTGATCCTTTTAAGAGCCACAAGAAGAAAATATCAAAATCACTGAGAAATGCAAGTCTTGAATTTGCAGAAAAGTCCTGTAAAATCCCAACTCTTCGGAAATTAGTGCCAGGAATGAAAATATGCCAGCCATGTAGGGAGGAAGTACAGAAACAATCCAAGTTTGGAAATGAGCTTTCTGATGTTGAAGCAGTAGATAAAGACAGCAATGATAGTATTTTGAAATTTCAAACAACAGTAACCCAAGAAAAATCAACTGAGCTACTTAACAGAACGCTGCAAGATATAGAGGAGTCACCTTTAAAATTTCATGGCATATCATCTCACAGAATGTCAACCTACGCTAAAAGGAAAGTAGAGTCAGCATGCAGTAATTTTAAAAGGAAAGTTAAAAGAGTTCTTGATAAAGAATTATCTCCAGAAAAGGATGACCCAAAACTCCCAAAAGAACTACTTCAGAAAGTTCATGATATGGATGTGCTCATAGACTTAATCAAACAAAAAGTTGACACATCAAGCACTCATCAAGGAAAGGTACATCTGTTATCATTGGTACCAACTTCATGGAGCAGGAAGAAAGTAATGGAAGAGTTTCATGTGAGTGAGTACACTGCCTGCCAAGCAAGAGAACTTTTCAGAGACAATGGAAAATTAGCTGCACCTGAATTGAGAAAAGGGAAGGCAAAAATAAAACATTACAATTAGTTAGGACTTTCTATGAAAGTGATGAGTACTCCAGAATGATGCCTGGAAAGAAAGATTCCATTAGTATCTCCAAAAATGTAAATGTTCAGAAGAGATTATTACTTGCTAACTTGAAGGAATTGTATTCCACTTTTAAATTTGACTTCCCCAGAATTAAAATTGGCTTTTCTAAATTCTGCAACCTAGGTCCAAAATGGTTTGTGGTAGCAGGATCTCCTGGAATGCATTCAGAGTGTGTTTGCACAATTCATTAAAATGTCAACCTACTGCTTAATGCCTGTAATATAGAGGAAACAAGCCAGGACCTAATTGGTTATTTCGTGTGCTCTAGAAATAATAGGGACTGTATACTGCGACATTGCTCTAAGAGTCCTTCACGTGAAAAATTGAAAAGCTTACTGCTGAAAAAGTTTGAACAATGTGACCCCAGAGATGAAGTTTCATACAGTCAGTGGGTTTCCAAGGACAGATATGAACTGGTGAACTTCACTGCGACATTTGATGAGTACTGATTAACTTTAATTGAAAGAGTGGAAAAACTGGTGCCCCATTCATTTATTACAAAGGTACAGGCAAACTACCTTAAGCAAATGAAAGAAAATCTTGGACCCCATGAAGCAGCTGTTCTCTTTGACTTCAGTGAGAACTACTCGTATGTTATCCAGGATGAGGCACAAGGGTATCACTGGACAAGTGATAGTTGTACGGTACACCCTGTTGTGATTTATACTCAAGATCACCTGACTAAACAGCTTATTATTTCCAGTTTATGCATCTTGTCAGATGATTTGGAGCATGGTGTAGCTTTTGTTCATGAAACCCAAAGAATAATATTTTGCTTTGTTAAGGAAAAATTTACTTTAGTCAAAAAATTGAGTTACTTTAGTGATGGTTGTGCAGGACGGTACAAGAGCTGCAAAAAATTTCTCAATCTTTGCAAGCATTACCAGGATTTCTCCTTAATGTCATCATGGACATTCTTTGCTACAAGCCATGGAAAATCCCCATGTGATGGAATTGGTGGTATTGTTAAGCGTTTAGTTGCCCGTGAGAGCCTCTAGAGATGTTCAGGAGATGCCTTAAACACATTGAAGTGTATTATTTAAATAATTTTATTTGAATTAGTATTTCCATTTATCCTCTAATGCACAGTAAGAGTCTAATGTATTTTGATACCAATTTTTCCATAAACTAAACACTTGAAAAATGGGTAAATTCCAGGAAAAAAAGCATCATTTCACATTTCTGAGGCATTTGGACTCTTTTCCCCTCAGCTGCCACAAGCCAAGTATTGTTATTAAAAACAATTGTATGAACAAGAGCCACATTCACTAGACTACATGTTTGGTCTTAGATTTACTGACCAATATTTCAAATATATCCTCATGGAGGTATGGATACTCTTTTACTTATTATCTTACAGTACGTGTCCAAAATCCCTCTCACGGGGGCAGAAAAAAAAGTAAAACCTGAAATACTCATGGTGGCAGTCAAAACACCACCATTTTTATTTCACAGTATATTGGAGCACATATTAACCTTCAATTTAAAAAAAAATTGGATGAGTTAACTGCTCTGCCTTTTGGTGATAATTCTGAAAATATGAAGTAATGTTTTTGAGCCAAAAAAAATCGGCTAATTAACAACTGTTGACATCATTTTGGCTAACATAACAATGCAAGGGGAATAAAAGACATTACTATGGAAGCTATGTACTTGGATAGACAAGGGGTCAAAATTTCATTCAAATATATTATGTGGTTTCTGAGTTATGAATTTTTACCCTGTGCCCTGCACTCTGGAATTTGACTCCCACGAGCACCACTTCTGAGCAAACATCTCAAACTTCGACTCCTCATATCTTGCAAACTATGAGAGTGAGAGAGGAAATATTTTACATGGGTCATTAGATAGGTGATAGTAGCTAGTGACAAAAATTTCATTAAAATCCGAGTCGGTGGGTGTCATTTTGAAAATTTCTGGGTGATTTGACGTGGAATGACCCTGTGTTCATAATAAGGAAATGAAACCATGACCCATAGTTTCACTGGTAATATTTATTTTGCGTGTGTTTTCAAGAAGCAAGGGCTTTATAATGCATTTATATATAAAATATAATTTGTATGTGTAAAACATTTGATTTTGAATGTGATACTACTGAGGATCTTTCATACATTTTCAGGGAAGTGACCAATGAAGATGATGAAGAAATACCTAGCAGTGATGAAGATAACATTGATGAAGAGCCATTGGATAAGCATAAAGATGAGAAACCTGTGAAGAGAAGAGGGCTTAGAGATTTCTCTGATGCTATTGAGAAGCAACACAATCAGTTTAGGGACTACAGAAATTCTGTTTTAGAGAAGTGGTATACCCGTTCTAAGGTTGTATCAAACTCTTTGAAAAGTAGTAACTTCAGTGCCTTTGACATGTCTGTGGTGAAACAAATAGACCATGTTCTTAGTGACAAAGACCATCTGATCAGGAGGACTCAGAAAAGAAGGTCTGAGTATCAGATTTTGGGGAAGCCAGCTAAAAGTGCCAAGCAAGAAGGGGAACCAGTACCTAAGGTATGCTTCTATTTTTTTTCTTTATGGTAATAGTAATTCTTTTACCCATTGAAATACCAGTTATGTTTACTGTGTCCAACTTAAAGAAAAAAAATCAAGTTGCCATTATCTGCAGTTGGGAATTGTAATGAAAATAATATCTCATTTTACATAATGTATATTATATGATATGATATTTTGGCTTTACTTTGTGGAACCACAAAATAGGAAATGACTGTTTAATTAGCTCATTCCACAGTAATGTGTACTTTATTCCTGACCCTGGTAGAGTTCACAATGGTCTGGAAGCCATGGAAATGTCAGGGAAATTAGGTTATGGTTTGGGAAAAACTCAGGAGATGTAGCATCAACTCTATAATGTAAGGTGTGGTGGATGAATTAAAAAAGCCTTTTCTATAATGTCCAATTTTTTCAAAAGAATTATGTTTTTCAATGCATAGCTTATTGTGAGGTTGATTAGATATCTATAGGTGCAGTCTTGAGGGAAGAATGCGTTGCCCTACACTGGAGAAGCTAAAATATTTTATTCCTCGAAAACAGTTCTTCAGACGTAAAAACAAAGTGAATAGGGTAGTTTCCTTCATCAAAGAAAATGAAAGGCATTGATTGCGATTCGTTACCCACCATTACTGTATGCATAATATACAAATTATTTGGTTTTATAAATACCGGTTTAGACGGATGGCAAGGGCCAAATTTCATCCTCATTTGAAAAAGGCCAGATTGGCGCCCATGCGATGCCACTCCACGTGACGTCACAGGGACCTAGTTTCTATACGAGAAGATAGGAGTTATACATCGTCTGAGGTTACCAATGCATGCATGAGGCGCAGAGCTCAGGGAAACATGTCTTAATAATCACCTATTAAAACTGGCTAAGGTCGGAAAGTTTTCTTCATTTGATAAGGTATTAATAATCCTTATTTAAGCCAAGAACTACCAGCCAGCAGGGTACTCAGCTACCCGCTAGCAGCCTGAGTCGTATCAGCGCTCAACTCGCCTCAAGGTCACCTCACAGGGCGGCAGCGGGAACCAGAAATATGGCACACGGAGAGATTTCCCGGCATTCATACTTACGCGTCGCGTTTTCGCGCGCTTGAAAATTTTCACTTTTCATTTAATCGCGAAAAATAGATATCGTCATGTAAAAATCTAAAAGCGTGAAATGTGTACTCCAGGAGTACGCATTTCACGCTTTTCATTTCACCTTTCGATTTAGGCATTAAAAAAATATTAGGAAACCACCCTATTTCGGTTTTAGAGGGCTGTAAAGTTTCATTTTAGCCTAGGAAGTGTTGTCACTTGGTCTTGTTGAGAAAAATAATTTTTATTGCTCTTGAGCAACCTCTGAATGTTAATTGATCCATCTAATCCACCAGATGATGATGCTATGCTAATCCTGGCGTAGTCAGAGTAGCTGCGATTGCTTGGGATAGTAATGTGGTGATTTCCCCTTGCCTCCTACATGATAGCGCTATATCTGTTAAAGTAAATACCGTATAAGCGTGTGTAAGAGGTGCACCCCTATTTTGAGCATCGGAGCTAAAGAAAAAAAAACTTTTTATCCTATCACGCGGTGTTGCAGACTTAAGCCTGGACTTTTGACAGTGATCAAATTTTCTACTTTCAATACTAATAATTCACGTGGCGTTTTTCAGCTAAATTTACACGATATCTATGGCGCTTGGAGATAAGTAGGTATTCACTTGTAGCCTTAACCTTATGATGCTTACTAGGGATGGTCGTATCGGAAACCTCAGATCAAATATGCACCTTAATGTACTTCGGATCCAAATTCGTCGAAGAAATTGAATCTCAATCCGAAATTTTCAATCATTGCTTTCGTGAATGCAACGTCCCATAAGAGGGAATAGAAAGAGTTTCGATCCTCTCTTTGCATGTGCCGTTGCACTACGATGTTTGCCCTACTCCCGTGCAATTTTTTTTAAAGCTCTCATATGAGTATTGCAATAGAGTTTCAGCCATGGAAACTTTTAAATCAAAACACGACAGGCACATAGTGTAAATCTTCCCAAGAGATTGGACAACAATCAGGGGAATCTCAGCACCGTTAGAAAATAACCACGGCGTAGATTTCACAAAAGGAGCGAGCTCCTTCCCCTCTACCTATCCTTTAGCGCTCTTCACTTATAAGCATTTCCGATTTCTTATATCCGCCATTCAGCCAAACAATGTACACACTCGTTTGAATTTTTTAAACCGCGGGTTTTGACACCAATATAATTTTCATTCGCAATAACCCTTATAATAGCGTCTGAAAATGATTTTTGAAAAAGCAGGCCCTTAGCGTAATGGAAATTACTCGGCAAGGCAGATGTTGACTGTTGACCAGGTATTGTCTTTCAAAACTGCACTTTCCTCCACGTTTGATAAGCGAGTACTATATGCAGTATAAATGCTGCGGTATGCCCACTTGTAGCAGTAAATTTAGCGCGCCCTCCAGAGTGAAATACCCCGCCCGATTTTTTCCATGTTCACATCTGAGGTACCTACCAACGTGACGGCTCGATGCTTATGAGTAAGAAACGTAAACAGGAGCATTTTAAAAATACGTCACTGAGGAAGAAACTCACCTGCCTCCCACTTGTTTTTGACCTAGGCTTTTAGATGACTGACTCATGCAGATAACCAAGGCCACTCAGTTCCTCCTGGGCTTGCAACCGGGGAAAGCGAGGAGGGGAAGATAAAAATTTTGTGTAAGAGGCGCACCCCCATTTTCGGCTGCAATTTCTGGGAAAAAAGGTGTGCCTCTTACACGCACTTATACGGTATATTAAATAGGTAAATTATAGTAAAAAGTTTTTATCATGTCAAAATAAAAAGTCGGTGAAGACATTTGAGTTGTATATCGACTGTAAAAGTTAGAGTTTAATCAAGCCTTACTACCACCGTGCTTGTTTTTATTTGGATTTAATACATAGATCCTTAGTGAACATGGATGATCAATCTTCTTGATAATGGCAAAGTGTTGTAAAAACCAAGGTCAAAAATAAAGTCTTAGTGTGGAATGATCTTAGTCAATTTTCACTCCTTGATGTTACACAGTTAAACACAGATCAGGAGCAATAGAGCTAATTGTGTTTATAACTTTGCTCTTAAAAATGTAATTCCACTTCCTGGCTTACCATAGTCAAGAGTCCTCAATCATGGAATTAGGTTAATGCAGCTCTACTCTCAACTCTGTTATCTGTTAATCTTGTTCACTTACATGTATCGTCTTCTTTACATCCATTATTACCTCCATTTATTTAATCCAAGGCCATCCTTTGCTGTTCTACTTTTCCACTTGTCCTTTGATCATTGTCTTAATGAGATGGTGGTGGTTATGTTGTGTCTGATAAAGTTGTTTTATCTTCCTTTTGAAATTTTCAAATGTATCTTTTTTCCTATTTCATCTCTAATCTACAATTTTTACAATTCCTGGAACCTTTATCCCCTTTCAGTTTGTGTTGCCAATTCATATACCCCTGTTATTCTTTCATCACAGCATTTGCTGCTGAAGGATTTCAAATCTCATTAGATAACATTTTCTTCTCCCTTTTCTTGTTTGATTACTTCCGTGAGATGGGTATTGGTTGATCAGAGACACCATCCACCATCCATGCACAGTCTGCAACTCCCATTACCGAACAAGGGTAGAAAGAACTTTGCTCCCGCACAGCCAATCAGCATAGTAGTACAAATTATTGGAAAATTTCCGAATGAAACTGTTTCGTGCTTTAGAGGCCTTTTGTTGTTGATTTATATTTAGTGTAGGCCTAGGGGGGCCTAAATTCTTGAGCTCCATCCTATACTCCAAGTCCTTAATTCCATTACGAATAATAAAATTAACATCGTTGGAAACAGATGGGACCATTATGACTCACTAATGCACAAAACAATCACTACATAACACTAAAACACTGGCAATCACTAACTTGATTAACTCAACTACAACTAAGCCTATTTACATACCAATCACTCATTCAATAAAACAATTTACACATAATAAGTCAACTGGTCACCAAAACATGGTATTCTGCTACACCAAGATTATACGGCCGCCAGCCGGCACCGCAATGTCAACTCACTAGATATATCGCTCTGCACATGTTCAGGCGGCATCCCAAGACTTCCATAAGGTACAAGCTTAGACGCGTCATAGCACCAGTAGCCCCCACCACTACTACTCTTCGTATAACTGCATGATGATGGATTCGGACGTTCTGGCCAGTGCCCCACGGATACAAATACGAACTTTTTGTGATAATTTTGCGTGTTTTCGTACATTTTCGATGTTTATGATTGAAAAAACACTTTGGTTAATTAGATGCATAATAATAATTGAATGGGTATATATTTATTTTTCCCTTTTTCAAATATTTGGGAGGGACAGCGTCCGAGATTCCTTACGGGCCAGCCGCCACTGGTCTTGCACTTCATCTTCATAATCCATCATAGGGAGTGGCAGATCCAGAGGGGGGCTGGGGTATCCATTTTACACTAGATAAAATGGTACTGCTTGGAGGAAACCTCCCACTACTGTTGGGAGGTTAGACCCTCACATACTCCCCCCTTGTCTCTACTCTGGATACGCCTCTGATCATAGGTATTTTAACTTGCATCGTAACGGAATCAATGGGGTTGATCTAGACCTTATTATCCTTGCCTAGTACCGTATTTGTCCGAATATAGTTCCCCTCCGAATATGGTCCCCCCCCCTTAATTTTGAGGCTTCAGTCTCGGGAAAAGTTAAAAACATGTGTTTGAATATAGTCCCCCCTTTACTTTTACCACAGGCATTTTTGGAAAAAAAGGGGGGACTATATTCAGACATATACGGTATTACCATTTACAATTTCTATGAGGATTATTCTGTTACTTCTACTTTAGAAATCTTCTTTGAGGAACTCCATGTTGATGATTCTCAGTTTGTCCAGATCCATTCTTCACATTTGTACATTCAGGTTCTCCTGTCTTCTGTAGGTTGAATTGATTCAACATTCTATGTTTTGGCCCTAAAGCATTTCCTAAGTACTTCATTAGCTACTCCCCAGCCAAAGATCTGAATGGGGGACTAGTTTACTCCCTGAATATTTTTAACGAGAGGATTCCATCAGGTCTCCACATAAAATAAGTTGTAGCTGTGACCCCTTGAGATATTAGAGTGGTGGTTTCCCTCTGTTTTCCACATCACAGTTCTACACAGGTTTCATACTGGTCTGGGAGATAAAAGTCAGGACTTATAATCAGGGATATGCGAGGAAAATTAGTTGTTACACTCATTAGGGAAAAACTTCAGGGGCATAGTATAAAGGTGAAAATAGTAGTGGAACACACGGAGTATATCTGCTTGAGTAGTAAGGTGGGCATTTTGTTTTGTCTGTATTCAGAAAAAAGAGAGGAGGCAAAGATGGTCTTTGTTGAAAAATTTTGGATGACTTGAAGGCCAAGGGAGTTAAGTTAGCAAATGTGTTACCTGTAGAGACAAGTGCAAATGATGACCAGATTGCTGCAATGTTGGCAAACTGAGGATAAGTGTTTTTTGTGATGATTTGTGTGAATTTTTAATAAACTAAGATTTTTAAGAAAAGACTTCGCAGTCTTTAGATTTTAGATATTAACCCTTTTACTGCCAGCCCATTACAGGTGGGATGTATGAAGACTGCCAAGGCTATTTTCCGAAATTAGCAACATTTCAGACTTAAAAAGTTTTCAGCTACTTAATTTTATTTATTACGTCTAGATTTTTTCCCAATTCATTTACAACATTTTTTCCCAAGATTTACATCTTATAACCATAGATAGATTATGGGGGTTTACAGAAATTACAGCCGTTGAAAAGGCCACAATCACGAAAAAAAAAAGTGAAATAATTCAGGCCAATAAATCGGCCCATGGCAATTTTCGCTCAACCAGTGAGGGCCGATATATCGGCCCGGTGGCAGTAGAAGGGTTAAGAAGCACAATAGATTTTAGATTTAAAGTTGTTATTTTGAGCGGGGTATGTTACGCTACTGGAATAAATACATTTTATTTTACTTTGTACCTTGCTGCATTTTCGTCCAATGTCCCCTGACAAATGCTTAGCCATTAATATGAACTCAGGGAAATAGAAAATTGTTAGAAACACTGCTGCAGCCATTAAAGCAAATACAGATGTATTACAACACCTTAAGTGAAGTTAGTGTCTCTCAACCAATTATGTACAGTGCAACCTCGATATAACGACACCCCACGGTGCACTAATTAACACTCGCTATAGCGAATTGTCGCTTTACCGGAGGTGGAGCAGATAATAGCCAATATACCTGTTGCGAACAGATATACAGGAACAGGAGTGGTGCGGCGACAGATAAACATCTATCCGATAAACGTAAGCATAAATCCAGACGAAAGGCGATGTTTTTTTGCATCACTAAATTTCCTTACTCAAATAACGACTAACTATTCAAACAATTTATAAGCGCCGCACTGAATAAAAATCATGCAAAGCATTGTTTTGTCAATCATTATATTTATCGAACGACTGTTTACCACATAAATTTGAGACAGATGCACTCCATTAACTTCATTTCTAACAGATCGCTAGCAATTACAGAGGTTAAGGAATCTTGATGAAAGTCTTCCGGCGGTGAAACCCTCGCTATGGCGAGAGCCAACACCGAAAGGGTCTCGTAAAAACGAATTTTTTAACACGCCTATTATAGGGTCAATTGATGGTGCATCGGCTATCTCTCGTAATAGCGGGGGTGTCGCTATAGCCCGTACTCGCTTTAACGAGGTTCCACTGTATAGTGGTCTCTACATTTCTTCATATGAGGACCTGCTGTCCTCACCCCCTGGTTGATGGTAAGCATCATTCTTGGTATCCTCTCATCAAATCTCTCCCTCCTCGCTGGTTTAGTTATCATTTTAGTGGTCTTTACCTGAACCAAGGATTGACCGGTAACACTTCAGAATGGCTTTTTTTTCAACTACTATTCATGCCCAAAATAACTTAGCAAATATTGCTGAGATTTATCTTGACTGATGGTTTCTTTTAATTTGCAGGAGAATGACATCTCAGCCCAAGAAGAATTAAATCAAGAAATTTATGATGACGATGACTTCTACCATAAACTTCTCCGTGAATTAATTGAAAGGAAAGCTGCTGACGTCACCGATCCTGTTCAACTTGGAAGGTAAGTCTTTTAAATGAGGAACTTGCATGGGTCGTAGATTGCTCTAAAAACTATTTTGAATAAGTCAAATGGATACATTAGCTCGCAAAAATACCTTCAGTTTCTCCATTCAACATCAAAAGAAATAAAAAAATTGCATTTAAAATCGAGAAAAATTTCTCTGAGCCGACCACTGCGCGAAGACACCCGAGCGTTGCCGAGGCCAGGCGTGACGTCATAGGTGCCTAAACAACCGTAGGGAGTAGGGAAATACGCTGAGCGCATGGTGTAAAATTTGTTTTGAGGGAGTATTTAGCCGCTCATCGTCACTTTATTTTGTTCTGTTATTCTTGGGCAAGTTTTCCTATTGCCATTGTGCCTAGATTATTACTTGGGATATTAATAATGCGGCATCGGGATGATGAAGTACAAGCGTTTCACTTCGTGTGTTTTGGTTATCAGAAAAATGGATGATAACGTTGCCACTCGTTCGAATAGTACACCTGAAATTCATCTACGTCTACATAATACCCCGCAAGCCGCCTAAAAGGCGTGTGGCATGGGGTGTTAGGACACCAGCCTTTTTTTAGGACACCAAAAATTGATGCCACGACCCTCATTGAATTTGTTAAGACAAATTATTGCTATACGTCGGCGGCAAATCGAGTTGTAAAAGAAACTTGTAATACTGGAGGATAACGATCGTAAGCTGTGCTGTTGACATTAGTGTAAGCTGTGCTGTTGAATTTGGCAACGCCGGATTAACGGAGAAGGTAGTCCTATCCGTCCTACGGTACGAATTCACAGCAAAACAGTCTGCACACAATCCACATGTGAGATCGCGAATCGGTTCCGCTGCCAACACACACACAAGCTACAACCTATTTCAATAATATAGGTAAATCTATAAACAATATACTAGCATATACCATAAAAATATAGTGGGAAATAGGCAAATACTCTTATCAAAAACTGGATGTCACTATCACATTCTTATATTCATCACGTACAACTTACAATAACAGAACTCGTTATGATGAATACAACTCTTTATTCACTGATTTAAACCCTTAAATTAGCCCACACAAGTGACACAGGTGACATTTCTCGCTGCTATTCGTTGAAATAATGGAATAACAAACTTCACACACAGTTTTTATTTCAATAGCGTGATCGTGAAATGTCATATCTACGGTGAACAACGGAGATTAGCACGCCACTGACAATTTTTACACTACTGTTAGACATTTATCGATAGCGTAATAGCACTTTTTACAATTCAATCACGATGGAACACTGATAATTCTTGGCCGATATTTTTCAACCTTGTCAAACTTTGTGCATTACAACCACTGGCACTGTGATTATTAACAGTAGCTTAACGGGAGATGTCACGTTGAAAATAACACTATTTTGGCACAAAAATGTTCCTAGATGTTTCCAATCAGCGAGCAAAAGTTGCATTGACTGGAATTCACCCCATAATACAAGCACAGACAGTCCTTAACGACGAATTCTCCGGTACCTACGAGAAAACGGATGAAGTTATTGTATATAAAAGCTAAGCGGACATTAGTAAACATCAAAATCGTTCTAATTACATACTTAAATGAATGATATGCCGTCGATAACATCAACTTACAATTAACGTATCCCCCTTCCAATGGCCGTGGCTCAGACTCCTACAACGATGTTATTTAGGTATTTTATAATTTTTGGTTTAACTGCTCCAGTTTTATATTTTATGCCCTTACTCAGATATTAATATTATAAATAATGCAAAATATGAGGGCTTCCAAGCCTCTATCGTCGGATATTTATCTTTAAATATAAAATAATCAACACGTCTAACAAACGAAGCTCCCACAACTGCTGGCAACTATTACAAACAACCACAACAATAGCTTCGCGTGATGTTTAGGCACCTTTGACGTCATCGAGGCTTCGTCGGTAGTGGCTTGGGGGGTGAGGGAGTTTTTCCCGCGCTTTAAAATTCGTTATCTTTATCATTAAATATCTCGCGAAAGAAAACTCAGATTTACATGCGGTTTTCTTTGTTGTATTCAGAAAATAATTTTCTGTCCGCCTATGAAATAAAAAAAATTCATGCAAGTTCCCCATTGTTATTTTGCAAACTTTATTTTGGATTTTGGTGATTCATGTTAGTTGTTGGTCATTTATTCTCAAAACTTAAACTGTTTGCCTTATAACATGTTTCCTTTGTCAATCCATCTCAATGGTGTACTGGAGAAGAATGGAGGATTGTAAGCTCCTTCATCAGTAAATTTCCTCCTCAGGAATGTATCATGGTTTTCAAAACTCTAAAATAAATTCTTGGATTACTTTATATTGAGGCCTGTTAGTTATTATTGGGTAATAATAATCCGTTCATTAATTCCCTATTATAATAAGATAAAAGAAATTGTTTTTGTTCTACAATTATAAACAAAAAGTATTGAAAGGAAATTGAAAGGAAACTTTTTTAAATTCTGCATAAAAAATTTTATGGACAAATTAAATTTGTTTTTATATAGAGATTTCTGAGAAAGCCAAGAAAAAATATACTATTCATAGAATTGATAACAATAAAATTGACCATTGATGTATTTAAGAAGGTACTTAAAATATGAACTTTATCGGTCCAATCAGTTCTGAGTTATGACCGTGAGGAAATTTTTTAGGTGCACAGTAGGCCGGCCCTTATTTTTCAGAATTGAGAAAAGTTATGTTTTCCTAGTCTCAAAATGATCCAAATGAGGCTTATATTCACGTGTTAAAATTTGGTTACTTTAAAATAACGGGAACCCGTGCCCCAAGGGCCCTAAGTACTAAGGGCCCTCAATTGAGTTTTTGGGGTCAAAAAAGTGCTATTCCTATGCAAAACGTAAAAGTAAAGCCCTTTAGGGCCAATTTTCTGTTTGTTTTGAACTATCTTTAAGCGTTTAGGAGATATCGTCCGTCGTAATGCAATCCCCCCCAGGGCGCCACCCCGCACCGCGGCACCGCTGAGGTACGGCCCGCACCACTTACTAGAGACTTCCCCTCCACCCCCTCCCCTCCGTCAGCAAAGTCTTTGCTCCTATTGGCAAGATTTAGCCTCTGAAGAAATGTGCTTCCGTTAGAAATAATTTAATTGCCATGACAGTATTTCCAATCCAAGTGATCAATTTATTAACACTCTGTCCATGATTTTTGGTACATATTAACCAAAATAAAATACATTTTCATTGTATTTCTAATCTTTCACTGACACCCCATATTTGACAATTAAATTGTCCTTGGGAGGTTGGGGTCGTGTTACGATGAAAATTCACACTAAGTAATTCACTCTTTCTCCTACGTAACTGACTTAAAATCTTGAATTACTTTCACCCATTTCCCTGCACGATCATTTACCACTTGAAGGCCCCGAATATATTGCAAATCGTTCTTGTAATCATTATGTTCATCCCATTCACGTGTGGGCACATCAAAGAATGCCATGCATATTTCCAATGTATTAAATAGCTTTCTAGAATTAGTAGTGACAAAATTTGATATAGATACCTTAGTCAGGTCTTTGTGTTTATAGAATGCGTTCTTCGGTGGATCATATTTTCCCTCATATGTCCTCGTACAGCGTATCACGTTTTCCTTTTCAATACTAGAAAAGGATCCGTCAATGAAAGACAGGCCTACCAACTCCTCACTCAGGTACCACTAATGGTTTGAAAACCTCTTTTGTACTGCCTTCGCTAAGTCCAGGTTTACACTTTCGTAACAAATCTTTTTAGGAACTGCAGGTCACTTTTGCAGCAGATGTAGCACAAGGAGCGGAGAACATCATCTATTTCTTTCTTCTTGAACATATTGAAATATATCCCTCCAATAACTGCATTCCGTGCTGCTCTTTGATTGCGTAAGAATTTTATTTCTTCAGCCCAAGCTCATTTTTCCGAGAGATCAACTGCACATTCCTCCTCGTGTGTCAAAAATTCAATGGCACCGCTCCTTGCAATGTCAAACAAATCATCAAGTTTTGTCATGAAGGATTCTCTTCTCTTCATCTCTACGGTAATTCCCTTTCTCTTCTAATGTCGTCGCAATTTTATTCATTCCTTGTGTTCTTTTTCCAACTTTTCAATCGCCTCATTCACTGTAATATCAGGAATTCTCGTTTTTTTCCGTGGGTAAACGAATTTCTGATGTTTTTTTCGCGCACCAAGTAAAATACATTTCGAGCCCATTAGGTGATAGAGAAAACACTTAGTACTTCTCTCAC
Source organism: Ischnura elegans (assembly GCF_921293095.1). Taxonomy (NCBI): domain Eukaryota; kingdom Metazoa; phylum Arthropoda; class Insecta; order Odonata; family Coenagrionidae; genus Ischnura; species Ischnura elegans. Next base: position 23,599,098 of record NC_060257.1, on the reverse strand, counting down.
TGTAGGTAGCTTTGAGCCAAGTATTTCTCCACTTTCTTATTCTACCAGTTCAATGTCTGAATTTAGTCTTGAATTCATGCCTTTCGTTGTTGGCCTATTCTTAAAACGAACGTCAGGTGTATTCATGGTAAACTATTTATTTCACTACTTTTCTCCTTAAATCCTAAAGAATTAGCACTCCCTTTCCTTTGCACACTGTACACAAGAAATAACTATCTCTCCACATTTATCTACATCAGTGAACTGACTGCGTCGTTTCTTTTTCCTTAAATATTTCTATCTACCCTTGGAGCCCTGGAAGCCCTGCTCATTTCTTTAATTCCTTGATAATTCACGAACGCAATTGTATGAAATACTTATAATATTTTGTAAATAAAGAGCACTTTGGAACAAAGCATGCTGGAATGGTGCGCGGTCGTATGGTGGCAACAAATTAAGATTTAAGGGGTCGGTACCTAGTACACAAGGCGGCGTTGAAGGGTTAAAATTGACATTGCGGGATTTAAAAACATTAATCATGACAAAAGAGAAACAGTCTGATCAAATCCGTACCACTGGCATGTAAATCTTGCCATCAGGAGCAGTCTTTGCCGAGGGAGGGGAGGGGGTGGAGGGGAAGTCTCTAGTAAGTGGTGCGGGCCGTACCTCAGCGGCGCCGCGGTGCGGGGTAGTGCCCTAGAGGGTGGATTACATTACGACGCACAATATCTCGTAAACTATTAGAGATAGGTCAAAACAAACAAAAATTCGGCCCTAAAGGGCTCTACTTTTACGTTTTACATAGGGATAGCACTTTTTCGGCCCCAAAAAACTCAATTGAGGGTCCTCAGTACTTAGGGCCCTTGGGGCACGGGTTCCCGTTATTTTAAAGTAACCAAATTTTAACACGTGAATATAAGCCCCATTTGGATCATTTTGAGATAAGGAAAACATAACTTTTCTCAATTCTGAAAAATAAGGGCCGGCCTAGTGCACAGGCATCTCCCATACTGAAGGGTTTGGGTGGTTTTTCATTTCACATTACTATTCATTTGATACCAGCATGAAATTGAGAGTGATTTTTATGTCATTTCAGGCAATGGACAGAGCTGCAGAAACTGCGTAAGAAGCTTAAAAAGAAGGTTGACACCAAGGCATCTAAAGGAAGGAAAATAAGATATGTTGTTCATTCCAAGTTGGTAAATTTCATGGCACCTCTTCCTAATAATTGGAATGATTCAGCTATGGATGATCTATTTCGTTCCCTTTTTGGAAAGTCAGAGTGAACTGTCTTGGTTCATAATTTTTGCACATATGATGTATTAAGTTTGTAACCTAATTTAACCTGTCAATTATTTGTTGAACAATTCCAGCATTAATGTTATCTTGGCTTCTAGTATCAGCTTATGATAATGTGAATATCGGAAGACCAACATTAAAATGTTTTGTTTTTTAAGACAGTCTTTTTCTCTATTGAACTTAAAAGAATGAGGTTTAACTTCATATTTTGTTCAAAAAAGGATTTTTCCTAATAGGGAAGTTTCCTTCGTCAAGGAAAACGAAAGGCATTGATTGCGATTTGTTACCCACCAGTGGTGTATTCATAGTATACAAATTATTTGGTTTTAGGAATCCCAGTTTAGACGAATGGCAATGGGGTCATTCCATGTCAGTTCACCCTGGCATGGCACCCACCGACTCGGATTTTAATGAAATTTTTGTCACAAGCTACTATCACCTATCTAATGACCCATGTAAAATATTTCCTCTCTCACCCTCATAGTTTGCAAGATATGAGGAGCCGAAGTTTAAGATGTTTGCTCAGAAGTGGCGCTAGTGGGAGTCAAATTCCAGAGTGCGGGGCACAGGGTAAAAATTCATAACTCAGAAACTACATACAGTGGAACCTCGTTAAAGCGAGTACGGGCTATAGCGACACCCCCGCTATAACGAGAGATAGCCGATGCACCGTCAATTGACCCTATAATAAGAGTGTTAAAAAATTCGTTTTTACGAGACCCTTTCGGTGTTGGCTCTCGCCATAGCGAGGGTTTCACCGCCGGAAGACTTTCATCAAGACTCCTTAACCTCTGTAATTGCTAGTGATCTGTTAGAAATGAAGTTAATGGAGTGCTCAGTCTCAAATTTATGTGCTAAACTGTCGTTCGATAAATATAATGATTAACGAAACAATGCTTTGCACGATTTTTATTCAGTGCGGCGCTGATAAATTGTTTGAATAGTTAGTCGTTATTTGAGTAAGGAAATTTAGTGATGCAAAAAAACATTGCCTTTCGTCTGGATTTATGCTTACGTTTATCGGATAGATGTTTATCTGTCGCCGCATCACTCCTGTTCCTGTATATCTGTTCGCAACAGGTATATTGGCTATTATTTTCTCCACCTCCGGTAAAGCGACAATTCGCTATAGCGAGTGTTTATTAGTGTACCGTGGGGTGTCGTTATATCGAGGTTGCACTGTAATATATTTGAATGAAATTTTGACCCCTTGTCTATCCAAGTACATAGCTTCCATAGTAATGACTTTCATTCCCCTTGGATTGTTAGGTTAGCCAAAATGATGTCAACAGTTGTGAATTAACCGATTTTTTTAGCTCAAAAACATTACTTCATATTTTATGAATTATCACCAAAAGGCAGAGTAGTTAACTCATCCAATTTTTTTTATTGAAGGTTAATATGTGCTCCAATATACTGTGAAATAAAAATGGTGGTGTTTTGACTGCCGCTATGAGTATTTCAGGTTTTACTTTTTTTTCTGCCTCTGTGAGAGGGATTTTGGACATGTACTGTAAGATAATAAGTATATGTGTATCCATACCTTCATGAGGATATATTTGAAATAATGGTCAGTAAATCTGAGACCAAACATGTTGTCTAGTGAATGTGGCTCTTGTTCATGCAATTTTTTTTAAGAACAATACTTGGCTTGTGGCAGCTGAGGGGAAAAGAGTCCAAATGGCTCAGAAATGTGAAATGATGCTTTTTTCCTTGGGTAGTTTCCTTCATCAAAGAAAACGAAAGTCATTGATTGCGATTCATTACCCACCATTAGTGTATTCATAACATACAAATTATTTGGTTATAGAAATACCGGTTTAGACGAATGGCAATGGCCAATTTTATCCTCATTTGAAAAAGGCCAGATTGGCACCCATGCGATGCCACTACACGTAACGTCACAGGGACCTAGTTTCTATACGAGTAGATAGGAGTTTTACATCGTCTGAGATTACCAATGCATGCATGAGGCACAGAGCTCAGGGAAACGTCTTAATAATCACCCATTAAAACTGCCTAAGGTCACATAGTTTTCTTTGTTTGATGGGGTATTAATAATCCTTATTTAAGCCAAGCGCTATCTGATAGCAGCCTGCATCGTATCAGCACTCAGAGCCTCGCCCCAAGATCACCTCATATGGCGAAAGGGGGAACCAGAATGACGTCACACGGGGTTTTCCCAGCATTCATACTTAGCCGTAGTGTTTTCGCGCGGTTGAAAATGGTCACTTTTCATTTAATTGCGAAAAATATATACCATCATTTAAAAATCTATAAGCGTGAAATATGTACTCCAGGAGTAATAATCTTTCAATTTATGCAATAAAAAAATAATAGGAAACCACTCTATTGATATTTATTTTTTAATACAGTCGAAAGAAAATTGTAATTGTGTTTTGCTGTTTTATGGAGAGTATGATGCGTTTCGAATGTTCGGTCATTATCAAGTACTATACTTTATACTTTGTATCAAATACATGTACTTGATAATGACCTAACTGTCAAAATGTGTCGTATTCTCAATAAACCTGTGGAAAAGTGCCATCTCTCTATTCTTTTAATACTTACAGGATGTCATTCCACTATATTTCGCTTGCTTCTGTTACTTTTATTGAAGAAAGAAGTTGTATCTTTCATATCCAGCTGGCCATTGTTAAAAATTTAACACTCTTTTCTCTTAAAGTGGCTTCAAATAATCTCTTGTCTAAATTGTTGGTATTCGTTCGATATAGGCTTGCTGTCTAGTGAACTGTCATTCTAATTTTCAAATATCTTTGCGACTGAGAGGCAGGTCCCAAGTTCTTTGGGGGTTGATGATGGAGGGCATGTGCAGGGTTTCCTCTCAACTGTGAAAACCTTAAAACAGAAAATTTCGTCTACCGTGAAAAAACCTGGAAATAGCCGTGAATTTTGTTGTAAAACCTTAAAAACCTCTCAAACTTGATTGTAGAGCTACGATTGACAGATCAAAAGAAAAATCGATATGTCGATCATTATTTCAAGGTCAGTCAATCGCAGGCGCTGTCCACGCATTTATCTGCACACATATATTCGAAGCGCAATAATTGGTCCATGTGCCATGATGATACACAGGCCTTAAGCCTGTGAGTGGAAGACCGGTAACCAAGGTGCTCATTAATCCTGGCAAAAAATTCACTTCCCTGCCACCTTTCATTTTCCCACTCACAACAATTTACCTTTAATTTTGGTAACAATAGGGTTGTTTCCTTCATCAAAGAAAATGAAAGGCATTGATTGGGATTCGTTACCCAACATTAGTGTATTCATAATGTACAAATTATTTGGTATTTAGAAATACCGGTTTAAACAAATGGCCTTGGTCAATTTTAACTTCATTTGAAAAAGGCCAGATTGGCGCCCATGCAATGCCACTCCACGTGACGTCACAGGGACCGAGTTTCTACACGAGAGGATTGGAGTTTTACATCGTCTGAGATTACCAATGCATGCATGAGGCACAGAGCTCAGGGAAACATGTCTTAATAATCACCAATTAAAACTGGCTAAGGTCGGAAAGTTTTCTTTGCTTGATAAGGTATTAATAATCCTTGTTTAAGCCAAGCGCTACCAGCTAGTAGGGTACTCTGCTACCTGCTAGCATCCTTCGTCGTATCAGCGCTCAAAGCCTCGCCCCAAGGTCACCTCACTTGCGGCAGCGGGAACCAGAACGACGTCACACAGAGTTTTCCCAGCATTCATACTTAGCCGTCGCGTTTTCGCGTGCTTGAAAATTTTCACTTTTCATTTAATCGCAAAAAATAGATATCGTCATTAAAAAATCTGAAAGCATGAAATACGTACTCCAGGAGCAATAATCTTTCGATGTAGGCAATAAAAAATAATAGGAAACCACACTATTGGCGACGTCATAGGAGCACTTTCATTGCTGCGTTTGCATTCCCAGCGTTTATTGCGTTTGCTAAATTTTTAGTTAATGTGCGGCCGGTTATTGTTACGTGATCAATATTTCTTCCTAAAATGGCTGTGTGCCTAAAAACCGTGAATTTTATAATTTAATTAGAATTGGCGTGGCTTCCTGGAAACAAACCAAAATCTGATATGCGGAGACAGTGTACCTACACTTTCAGAGGGGATTGAGGATAAACCCTTCGCATAGGCCCAGGAAATGGTCAGCTACCAAATGGCCAGCAATGCTGTTAGTTGTTAATCTTCCGTCGGGTGCAATGGATCTTATAGGCACAGCGGGAGTGTTTTTTCATTTCTTCATGGCACTAGACGACATAGGCCCGTGATGCTCATAGTAGCTGTTTGTTTTGAAATGCTCTCTGCAGCCTTTTGCTTTTCGCATTTATGCTAACAGATCAGCGGTGAATTATTTAGCATAGTTAAACAAAATAATCACACAATAAAGGAAAATAAAAGCATTACTAGCTAAATAAGTTAGCAAATTAAAAAACACTGATCTTATAGAATTCACATGCTAAAATGCATCACATATAGTAGTACTCAGTAGCCTAAAGACCATGTTAAATCGCACTTTGCTGTAGCAGTCCGGGGCCGTATGGAGGTGTGGAAAGGGGTACGTATTTACATAGCAAATAAGACATCATTTAAGTGCTTGTTTACATAATAATGGTGCTTCAAATGTTAAAGGTGTACCACTGAACCATGCTAAGAGTTAGTAATGTTTTTTCACATCTTTGCCTGTCAGGCACATTGCGCCTGAACTCAGCAATTCCAATATTGCGGCTGACGATAGGTTAACACAGCCTAGGTTGGTGAGTGACTGAATTTCTGAAGTGCTGGCCCGTGCCTGCTGTCTTTTGATCAGCAAATGAAAATTCATGTGCTGAGAAACTTTCTCTCTGGTTACCCCCACTTGAAGTAACAACATCTGCTCAGCCACAAAGATAAATTGAATCAGGTATAGCTAGCACAGAAGGAGCTCAACGTACTAGCTAATAGGATTTAGGATCGTTATTTTACTCGGGGGCACTTGCTCATTGATAGTTGGTTGTAGCCATTCTGAATTTGTGGAGCTCCTCAATCTTCTTGTAACAAATAATTTATTAGCAGTGCCAACCTGCCTATTCAACAGTACGGTTGACTCTGCTGTAGTACCGGCCGTTGCCTTGTCGTCTATCATTGTGGCACTGTTGCTTGTCATAGTGGCACCATTTGCTGGTTGCTATGGTTTTTCAAAGGAGAACTGCTGCAGTGGGAAGACGCAGCAGGAGTGGCATAGCAAGGGGTCTAGCAAGGTAGTCCAGGGGGTCTAAACCCTCCACCAAAATGTAAAGGCCAAAGATTGATTTCACATTAGCTGGAGAGCCACAATATGTACTACACATACTGTAACAACACACCAATAAAATAAAAAACCAAATAATTTCAAAGTGCAATAATCTTTATTGGTGAAAAATTTCAATCAATCAATGCGATTTTTGACATTATTTATTCTTGACGAGTGTGTCGATATATATTTCATATTGTGTGGTATGATACAATATTTCAATATGGAGGCTTCCGCGGTGATTAAATTGATGATTGGTTTCCGGGTTAATTCCACATTAACTCATTTTTGGCAGACGACAGTGTCGCGTGCGTTCCATCTCCTGTCATCTTTTGGACCCGAAGAAGGGAGCTGGAATGCAACCAAAACTGTCTTCCGCCAAAAATGAATCTACGCGGAATTAACCTGGAAACCAATCATTAATATCTACAATATTTTCCTTAGCCTCTAGGGGCTGAAAAAAATTAGCCTATGGGCCGAATGCGGCCTGAGGGTTGAAGGCCCTTTATCTAAAGCCTGTAAACGAAAATTTTTGACTTTTTAATTCTGCATAATTTATTTACCCGACCATGGTTTTCATGTGGAATGTTATCATCAGGAACTATAACAAGTATAAACATAAAGCTGTGCTTAGACAAGGGTTGCTGACTAGCTTCTCCCATCCTAATCCTTTCTCTTCACCAATTGCTTTGTGGTGTAACTGGTTTCAACTGGTAGCCTGACCGGCAATCGGGAGATCCGAGTTGGAATCCCGGATAAGCCAAATGAGTTTTTTATGGCGAATCTCATCTTCTATATTATACATGTATAAAAGTCATAGTTGTTCTTATAAAATGATAAGCAAACTCCAAGAGTCACACAGGAGACGACTACATTTATTCAAAACCTGTTTAATGCATATTATTAAAAAGGAATTTGTTGTGCTGCTCCCCGTTTGTATAGATCCTGCTAACTGTACAACTCATACAGGGCCAGCAACAGGGCTGGTTTAAGCAGTAAGAAAAGTATGCGGCCACGTAAGGCACCAAGCAAAAGGCGACACGTAAGCACTCAGTATAATTTTCAGTGCTATCACACAAGGAGATTAAAGGTTGATGGGTTTACTCCACAAAATTATTGTAGAAGGATATATTATTAAAGAGATTCCCATACCACCACTACTTGGCTCATCGAGTCGTCTGTCACCTACTGCCTCTTTCATAATGGGACTATGGATTTTTTATGTAATTGGTTTTTAAGCTCTAAAAATATCACATTCAATATACATAAGGACGTTATAAGTTCACGCTGATATTTAAGCCTCGACCCTTTTCTTAAAGTATTTATTTACAAATATATCCAGACGGAATCCCTAATACCTCTCAGGTTATTTTTGAGTGGGCACTGGAATGTTGTTTGCTTACAGTAGAAGAATGTCTGGAACTGGCCCTGGCCAACTGATGGATTTCAATTTGTATTCCCTTGTGTTCTCTAGGTCTACAGCATCTTGGGTGGCTGCATTGGTTTCTCACTGGATATTTCTTGACATTGCTGCTCACTATGTGCATTTAATTACTTAATGGGAAAGCCGAGTAGCCTTCCGAGTTCACTGAAGGAGCTTTCACTTTAGGTTGATGACTGGTGCCCTAATGCCTCCTGTGTAGGGTATTATGTAATTGTGAATCTTAATCAGTGTCATAACTAGGTATGTGCTTTGAGGTTCTGGGGGGGGGGCAACCCCCCCCCCCGCAGCAAAATTTTTGAAAGATAACATACCTGGAAATAATGTAATTTTGGAACTTAAATTTTAACTTCAAGCAAATGCAGTTATTATGTATCAATTCTAGACAATAGTTTCAAATAATTATTTTATTTATGTAATGGTTAGGCTTTGGAGGGGGATCTATTCCCTCATCCCCATAGTAAACCACTGATCTTAATTCTGTTGGTACATAATTCTGTAATCCTCCCAGTGCTAGTGGAGTGATTTTTCAGTCAATAGGATTTGTAAAAAGATTTTTACTTCTGACTGGGATGGTTTTTTATACCAATCTTTACCTTGCTTTTTTCCCAGGGATGTTATGATCGAATGAAGAAGTGAAAATAATATTTTACTTTGTCTACCCGAAGAAAAATTTCAATCGGATAAATTGCTGTCACATTGACATCAACTATATCCAATTCAAAAAATTTATTTGTTCAAATTTTGAACCGACTGACCAGGACACAGTAAGATGCTCATTTGCATCCAAGACTGGAGACAAAATGATATTGATTCTGTCTTCTCAGCCCTGAGCATTATGGATTGAAAATATTAATTTGATTCCAGCTTACTATCGTAGAAGATATCCAAGAAGGTATTTTTCGCTTACATCAAATGAGGCTGGCACTTACAAGGGTGTAAATTAGGCATATTAACAAGATACGATTTGATGTGATGCCAAGTCATATTATGCTCCTTTTTCAGTCTAACATTCCCTCTCTCCCAATAAAAACCATACCTGGATGTGCTGTAGAGTTGATAGCTTCAGGTTTTAAAAAATTATGTTAAAACATACCCACCGTCATGTGCTGGAGGTAGATGATGACGTACCTCATTCATATGAATAAAGATTCTTTGACAACACCTTTTAGAAGTCATGTTAGTTAGAATGAAACAATAAGAAAACGATAAATAACTTTAATGATAAAAACATTGTGCCATAGAATATTTGGTACTGAATCGATAGGGAATCAGTATAGTCAAACCGCATCCATAAAACCTTTCACTATCATTGGAATGAGGACGACCAAGGGGAACTCATTGGCTGTGGATTCTGCAGATACGACATTACTACTGCAGATATTGATAGCCTGTAAAATGAAGTCAAGAAATTGAACATGGAATGGTAAACCTGCAACCTATGTATAAAACTTACAAAAAGTTCACTTGTTACTCACATGAAACTACTGAGAATTTGCTTAGTGTCATCGTTGACTCGTGAATTGGCAAAGCTAATGCAGGAACAATATAGAGCAACCCAGGCACACCATTTGAGCTAAAATGAAAGGCAAAACGGCATAAGAGGAAGCATTAAAATGGCTTACGCCAATCTGTCGTTACCAGTTTCATTTTACCCTCATCATAAGACCACACATGCTGAAGATCATCCCGAGGATGTTCATGTAATCCGGAGTCAGGTCTTCGCCTGGAGCTGTTTGAGACGTGGGCGCCGGTGGCTTATACCTGTCACAGAACAAAATTACGTTATATACAGCTTGAGCTTAGAAATTAACTTCGTTTTATATTCCCAAGGCTCACCGATGCTCCTTTTCTGGCCTCCGAGGATCTGATGCTGAACTCATTGTGCGCTTTTAATGTAACCAGAGAAGAAAAAATAACCACGTAGGCAATGGATATAAATTAAATAAGGGATTATTGTGCTACTTGAATATATTTGTGCCAGTTGTACTTGGTTCTTGGATGTGCGTTTCGTTTGTCATTTTTTAAAATGCCACTTATTTGTTTGACACGGGAGTACCAAACTAATTATGTTCTTTGTTTCAATAATAATGATTTTACTCTCAAATAAAACGCATAAAAATGGTAGCGAAAGGTAAAATCTTTCAGCTAGTTACCATGATTATCAAGTCATTCATTTCTTCATTCAATAGATGTTAATTTATTCTTCGGCTGAAAATAATGCTTTCAGCTGGTATAGATTGTGTGTTGCCTAGACTGCACAAGGCTAATTTGTACCCGTGTTATTTGTTTTCACTGGTTTTCACTAACTTGTTCGTCTGAATTGATTGTTTTGTCGTGCATGATGAGTGTTACAATATCTGCTGTTCGTCCCAGGACGAGTATATTAGATAAACCTTTAAGCAAAGGCAAAGGGGAAGTTAGTCTAAGCTGCTTCGCTCTCCTTTTCTCTGAATTGGTGCAGTACTGTCAGAACAGAGTATATACTGTGCCAGAACTTCAGAATAAGTAAGTTTCGCCATGAGCGTTTTTGTAACACAATTTTGAATGAGGCAAGTTACCATTTTTCTTTCTTCGTTGTCCAGGCTGTCAGAAATGGGTCGTGAAGTTGGAGTTAAGTTTATTGATCTTCTGTTCGTGAGGGAAAGAAATGGCAAACGTGAAACTAAACTCTTGAACATGCTTCTGTTCATTAAATCCACACTTTGGAAGGTATTTAAGCAATATTCATTTCGTATGATTGATATAAATCTTTTTATCATACAGCATCAAGTTATCGTCTAATTGGTATTCATTCCAGTCACTATTTGGGAAAGAGGCAGATATGCTCGAGCATGCTAATGATGATGAAAGAACCTATTACATCATTGAGAAGGAGCCATTAGTTAATCGTTACATATCCGTGCCTAAAGATAAAGGCAGTTTAAATTGTGCTGTATTCACCGCTGGAATAGTGGAAGCTGTTCTTTGTGGGTGTGGCTTCGTGAGTAGAAATGCGATAATCTTCGTTTCAGATTTTTACCTTGCATTAACACCTTAGTCCAAATTTAATGAATATTATTATTCATTTCAGCCAGCCAAAGTGACTGCTCACTGGCATAAAGGAACTACTTACATGGTAAAGTTTGATGACCTCGTTATAACCAGAGACAAGCAGTTGGAAGACAGATAAAGGTTCTGAAATCACTGATAAAACATTTTATTCTGTGCCAGATGGTCATTAATTACCTTTTGGGAAGTAAAGAGGGCTTATTTTCCTACCTCCCTTACCGTGGCATGATCTTGTTTATCAGGTTATTCTAGAATAGGCGTGGACAATTTGCGCAATGAATGGAAAAATTCTCCATTCAATTCTTTACCTGAGTGCACTGCTGGTGGTGAAAAAAGTACTTAGTGATTTTTCCCTTCATGGCGACTTAATAGTTGACAATACTTCAACGTTACTGACTACAGTGCTTTGGCTCAAGTGAATTTCTGTAACCTATGAAAAAGGTACTGATTTATTTTCTAAGGGACTGCAATTTAGTTATTGTATGTAACTTGCCATGTGGCAGCCCTAAAAAGCTGCATATGTTGACTAGGAGTGAAAATGAGATAATTTTCCTTGGTTACAGACATGATAACCTTTTTGTATCTGTGAATTTAAACCCTAATGATGACATTCCTTTGTTAATGGCCGCTTAGAATTAGTATTAGGCCTTTGATGGATTGAAAGTTATAATATCTCGTTTCATTAAATACTTTGTTTTATTTTTATCTCCCCAATTGGTACCTTATGGGGTTTAGTTAATGTGCAATATTGTATTTATGGTTTGGGCAGTCTGCCTAATGATCTAATTCCTGGCCTTAAGTCAGGGGGCCAGTTCCTCTCCCTAAGGTGTCTTGCTCTGGGAAGATTTTGTGTGGGTGTCTGTGGACCACCCAGGATTTAAAAACAGTACACTATGGTCAGTAGGCCAAAACTTGACCCCTTGGGGAACCGCACTGCCCGATGGAATGTGGCAAACATAAAATCAATAAGATAATCAATTGAGATCCATGAAAATTGTACAGCTGTCTATTACTTTGAAATATGCTCTGTCCATTCTTTCTTTAAATGTTCACTGGCTTTTTATTTTGCAATGAATGATGAAAAAAAAACGGTTATAGTCTGTTCACTTAATGCTTGTGGGTGAGCTTTCGTGAGAGCCCGGACACTCTAGGAGGGCTTTGCTGATGGGGGTGGGGTTGTACAGAGAGGGAGTATGGGATAACTGAATGTTGCCAAATGTCACGTAGTCACTCTAGTTTGTTACTGAAAACACGTGAGTCATGGGTGGCCACAGGTACTATGGGCCCAGTGCCGAGAATATATATCTACTCATTTATAAGATAGTGAGGATAAACCCTTCACAGAAGTCCATGACATTGTCAACTGCTAATGTGGTTCCGTTGGTGAAAGGCATACCTCAAGACACACTAGGAAAAAGTGCAAATTTTGGCAACACTGTTCCACAAGCAGATTCACAATGTTGACACAATGGAGGCCTGAGAGGACTTACTGTCTGACTGGTGAGAGTTGTCCAAGGGTAGCACAAGAGGAGGGGTGGAGAACCCTGTGCCAGTGCGGTTTGCAGCCAATCTCTGTCTCCCAAACGCATCTCACACCCTTGCCTAGTCACGCAACATTGTCACATGCATATGAACCACCAAAACAAGCCTTTTCATCTAGTCACCGAAACAAGGGATTCTTCCTTTGGGTCCTTCTCGCTCATCGTCCTTTCTGGCTCCTTACTGCATGGAAGCCTTTTGTTTACATGTGGCATAGGCATTTCCCTGTCTTACCTTGAAGTCTTGCCCCCTACCCTGAACAAGACCCTTCTGCCTGTCATTGGACAACTCTCACCAGTCGGACTAGTTTCCTAAGTGCTAGGCCATGCCTGTTATCCTGATTGGTAAAGGGAAAGTCACATGTTGAGAAACCTTCCCTCTACCCCAATTACTTTAGCCACACCAGTTCATCCGCAAAGATAAAATAAACAGTCTAGAGCAGTGTTTCCCTAACTTTTTCGAGCCCCCTTGGATCCATAAAGCTATACTCAACGCCCCCCTAATCGGTATATTTAAAATAATAATCAGAATCATATACTAATTAACCAAATGAGGAACATTGTAATAATTAAATTAAAAACAATGACTAATAAATAATTAAGTTCTCTGTGTCACGAAGTTGTACCAACGATAGACCAAATGAAACTAAACCCATTCAAACGTTTCCCATGTGCAAGAAAGGCTTGGAAATATTTTTCAACTGTTCTTACTTTAAAATGTAAGAAAACACATGGTTTAAAATAATTCCGTGTGCGGGAAACAAAGTATACTTTAGAAGCTAAGCTTGAAAACGAAGACAAAAGGAAGGTTACGGAAACTTCGCATTTGTCACATTGTCAGACCCCCTTCTCGCCCCCTTGGCACTTTTCGCCCCCATAGACTATAGCAACGCCCCCCAGGGGGTGGTAGCGCCCAAGGTGGTAAAGGAGAGGTGGTCTCAGTGTCTCCCGGCAAAGACTGACGTCACGGCAGACACCCAGCCATACTCTACATATGCACTGCATTAAAATTCACATTTTTGTCAACGAAAATTGCTGTATATATGCGTTTCTGCTCTTATACCACTACTTGTGAGTTATATAAGCATTATAAAGAATGCATTGTACGGTAGCTACGTGCGCTGACAGCTCTAATAAAGCTACAAAGAACGTACTTTAAATATCCTTTCACAGGTAGGAAAATCGTTGCACTGTTGTTATTATTTTGGATGATATATAATTCTAAAGTTAAAAGCCGTTTACGAATATATAGCTCCTAATTTATATTCATTTGATTATCTTGAAAAGTTTTCCAAAGTATCTGAAAATAAAGGAGGAGAGAATCATGAAGTGCAAGAGGAACGGTTTATCACGGCTGATTCTCCGAACTCATCTCCGTCGAAGACTTCAATAGGGATTTGCAAGAGCAGCTTTTAGATTATCGCCTGAGTCGGAAATTGTATTCGTATGCAGCCGCTTTAACATGATTTTTTTCTTCAACTAAGCTGTTATTTTCTCTTCATACCATGTATTTATACACTTGTGTGTTATTCGACATTTTAAAAATTTCCTTCTTAATTAGAATACTAGCCATACTTGGCACCCCTCTGCTCATGTCACCACTATTTGTCGCGCCATGAATGTCATTATAATTTAGCGAATGTGTTTAAATTGGTCCCTTTTAATCCTTATTTATGATTACTATTAAAATTATTTTAAGTTGAAGGCACTGGTTATTGAGATCGTAGATCGATTTTGGTTGGGAAACGTTCTATGTTAATTATCGGTTGGTCTCTCCGCTATTTAGTGAGATATTTCCAGGCATTCTCATATAAAAATAAAGCAACGAGGATCAATAATAAGTAGGAAAATAGGGAGGCTAGCGTGATTCACAGGATCATTCATCACATAGATGTTCATTTCTGAAGGCTTTACCATCTGCGTAGATTCCGCGAAGTGTATGCTTATTTAATTTTCAATTCTATTACAGGGATAGGATCATAGTTTATGAAAATGGTACCCAACATTAAAGACTTGGGACTTACGAGTACATTCTAGGAGGCGAGAGAGGAAGAAAGAACGGTTGACTGAATCATGCATGTACCAACCAATGCCCTGATTTTTAGAAGTACTTACTAGTAGTTACGAAATTTTGTGTTCATGGGTTAATAAGATTGATTTTGCAAATGGCACTGTTAGTTGTTCTTCGGATATTGTGCTTTTTCAGCTCGGTGGTGACTAATCTGTGCGTTGGGAAATGCAAAAAATAGCCGGCGTTCAACGTCGTCCTGTATTTATTTATTTTTTTATATACATTTAGAATATAACAGGCTATTTCATTGAACGAAATCAGATAAAAAACATATATACTACCAATCCACAGTCCTTACATTGACATATCTAGCTAATCGGTGAGAATTTAAATAAATATGACAGTAAAAACCCGGGAATAGCACGTTCCTGCCAGGTGCCCGAGCGAGGTGTCTGCCGTGACGTCATCAACGAAACGTAGACAGCGAAGTGAGTCCACCTTACCTTCTATCACCTTGGGTAGCGCCCACTTTGGGAACCACTGGTCTAGAGGCTCTCAATTTACTGTTTTTGTCTTGGTGCTAATTTTCAGGCTTGTTACAGGCCAGGGAAATATGGAAAAAGTCAGGAAATCTTGTCAATGGCATCAGGCAATATTTGTCATTACTCGTCTATTAAAAGTTTGAGGTAATTTTCTTATACCGTTCTGTGCTTGTTTTTTAATGTTTTGAACTTGCTACCCCATTCTGCCCCGGGTTCCCCTATATATAACCATTTGCAATATATTTAAGGACATATTAATAACGAAAAAAGTGGCACATGATAATATGCATTATTAAATGGAAAAATTAACAACGTTTACATTATTGGTACCGAATGGTATTTGGAGGAGACAGTGCCAGCTTGAGGCAAAGTACTTACCTGGGAAACTTCTGTTGTGTTGCCTCCCTACCGAGGGGTCTGGTTGGAATATCCCCCAATTAAATGTTGGGTCTGGGTAACCTCCTTTGCTGTTTGGGTGTTTGGTCACCCACCAGCTATGTCTACCCGGCCAAATGCCGGGGTTGACCGGCCCTGGGAGGAGACAAACGGCAGGTATGCGTAGGGAAGGAGAGAAACCTGGCATTGCCATTTGCCTGCTCATTTATATGGGTGGTCATTCTACTGGCATTGGGTGATATCAGTGGTTTCATGGTGCCAGAATGCCGTTTCAGCACTGGTTAACAGAAGACATTGTAACACCTAATTTTGAGTGGTTTGTTTTGGTTGTTGGTGTGACGAAATAAAAGCAATAATAAGCAGCAGAGGTGGAGTGAGGTAATTGTTGGGATTGTTGACGGCGCGGGAGGAGATGAAAAGAGGGGAGTCGGATTGTGATAGTTATGGCGGACGGGTGTTCCCTCGCTCCCGAGTATGTATTATTTAAAGTGAAATAAAATGTTTGTAAGTGACGTGTGAAACGAAGAGTAATTAATTGAAACGTTACAACATGATAGACAAATAACTCTTTTGTCAACTTTTTTGCCTCAAATTTTCTAACATACACATTTGTAACAAAAAATTTAGAATTTTTTGCCTAAAACAAAAGTTTTGTAACAAAATGTAAATAATAACTTTTAATGAACTAATGGTAAATGAAGAGCAAACTTAGTGCATGTCCACAGTAATTTTATTTTATACGACGCGTTTCAGCGACCTTACTTCGCTATCATCAGGTACAAAATGCCATATTTTCATCAAGAAGTCATATACATATATTAGCCTGGGAAATTACCAGGAGGAGAAAACGCAAGGAAAATCTTTTGAATGACATTGAGTTCCTGAGTTATTCCCTGTTTGTAGCCCTCCCCCCTCTCAAAACCTTCAACCGAACCCCAAATTCTTACGTATCCCAACCACCTCCCCACCCCCTTCCCCCATCCTTTACCCCCCCCAAACCCTCTCCCACTTCCGCCGACTCATAAATATACCCCTCCCATTTGCATGATTGTATATATATATGAATTCTTGACGAAAATATGGCATTTTGTACCTGATGATAGCGAAGTAAGGTCGCTGAAACGCGTTGTATCAAATAAAAATTACTGTGGACATGCACTAAGTTTGCTCTTCATTTACCATTGTATCATTATGTTCCACAACATCTCGCCGAACACCGTTGAATACATCTTTAATGAACTAAACAAACGGTATTATTTCACTTCTAGAAAAAGTTACGGAAAGTGCTTTCCGGCACTGCTAATTTTGCTATGACGTCAGTGGGTGACTTTCAGGTGCAGGGATGAAAATTTTCTGCTTCCACCGGGATTTGAACCTGGGACCAGGAGGAGAAAAGAAGAGACACGATACCAGAATAACACTGTCATGATAGAACAATATTTTATCGTTTCCCAAGAAATGACGAATTGGCTTCATTAAGCCTGAATCAGACCACCATTTTTTTGTCCCTTCCAAGCGATCGTTCCAATGATGGTGCAAATATGACTGCATCACACGATCATTTTTCACGATGGCTCCAGGGATGGAAAACCCATCCCTTTTTCCAAAACTCGGCATGTACTTTTACCCGTCGCTGGTACCAATGTCACCTAGATAGGGGGCTTACATTCCAACTCTTTATTCTACGTTTTATATGTATCTTCAAGCACGTGTGGTCTGGGGTGATATGGGGCCCTCGGCCAGGGCACAGCCTCACATAACCAAATTAATCAATAAAATGAATACTGGGATCTATATGATCAGGAAACTTGCCCAAACTACCTCAACTCAGATTCTAAGTCTCATCTACTTCGCCAAAATCCATTCTTTCTTAGTTTACGGAATTGTATTCTGGGGTAATAGTAGTGCTGCAATAAAGGCATTTTCAATACAAAAGAGGGCTATCAAGAGTATGCTAAGGGTCTCAATTAGGACCCCAGGAAGACCCCTATTCAAAGAACTTAAAATACTTACTCTCCCCTGTATTTATATCTTGAATTGCTGTACTTTTGTGAGAAACAATAGGCACCTGTTTATGCCCAACTCGTCAATCCATAACCACGGGACACGTGGTAAAGACAATGTCCATCTGAATAATCAGCCTTTTAATGTAAGCGGAAAAGGTCCTCACCACTCAGCCTCTATGGTTTATAATAAAGTTCCAAATCCAATAAAATGTGCAGTGAGTGATAATACTTTTAAAAATAAGCTAAAAGAACTGCTACTTAAGAAATGCTATTATAGCATTGATGAGTATCTTAATGACAAATTAATATAATTATGTATGTATTAACTGCTTATCATTTATTGTAATTTCTATGTAACTTTTGTATATACTTTTCTTCCTTTTTTGACTAAATCCTATGTTATACTTGTATAGCCAACAGGAAATTAAATATTATTATTATTATTATGAAGGGGCCCTCTATTTGTTAAAAACTAGATAAAAGTTGAAAAATTGCATTTTTGTTGGAAATATACTATGAAAATAGCAAATTTCACAGCTCGTAAAATATAATAATATAGCATAATATTGCAGCATCATACGCACAAAATTCCACATATTTACAGCGGTGCAAAAATAACTGGAAAGAATGAAAAAAGCAACATATTGAAGGTATTAGCAAAAATCACAGTTTTATATTACAATTCCTCAGTGATATCCTGTGTCCTTCTCATTAACACTGTTGTAATGTGAAAATTAATATTTTGTAGAGTTTTGCATTTTTACGTTCAAGGTGATGATGAATGTTTGTTTTGTTTTTTATTTACGTTGCCAATATAAAAGTGATTGTTGTGCGACCTTGGGATATTGAAGACGAATAAAAATAGTTTAAGACGTAAAGAAGATTTTTTTTCGTTTTTTGATAGATTATGAGACTTAAACACTAAGTGTTGATGCGAAGCGAAGTTTTTCTTTTGATGGTGTGAACGGCGAATACGTTTGAGGTTAGAAGAAGTGAACCCCATAATTGTTCTTTGTAAGTTTGGAATCATCAAAAATGGCGGAAGAAAAGAAGACGTGTATCCCAATACTCGACAGCGATAATTACGATGTATGGGCTGTAAGAATTGAAGCTTTTTTAATGAAGAAAGATTGTTGGGAAGCGGTAAAAGGTTTCCATCCATACATAACATTCGGCAGTGATGGAAACGAGATAGAAATGGAAGACGAAAGCCAACTCCCACCACAAGAGGTTAGGCGCTGTCAGCGACAAAATCAACAGGCCAGAGCCATTATCATACAATACGTAGATGATTCATTTTTGGATGATATCGTGGGACTGGACCTAGCGAAGGATATGTGGGAGGCATTAAGAGACATGTGCACCACTTACGACGTGTTCCAGGAGATAATGTTCCTAAAGGAAATGGTAAATACCGAAAAAACGGAAGACCTTTCCATGATGGAGTACATGAGCAAGATCCAGAATTACAACCGTAAAATTACTAAGTGTGGCATTAATCTCCCGGATAGAGCACTGGCTGCGTTCTACCTCATGGGTCTGCCTCGAGAAAAATATGCTGGGTTTATACGAAGTATTTACAGAACAAATGAAGGAGACATAACATCCAAATATGTTAAGTCCCAACTCCTGCTAGAAGAGAAGAGAATGAAAAATGAGGATTACGCGAAGACAGAAGAACACGAGGTTCTCAAGGTAAAGAAGAAGCCAAACAGACCTAAAGTAAGCAGTGAAAATAAATCACAAAATGCTCCAAAGAAACCTATTGGGAGGAGATACATTTGTTTCACATGTGGAAAGGAGGGGCATACTGCAAGATTTTGTCCTGCCATACAGAAGCAAGATGAAGAAGAGAAGAAGTCATCAGCATCAGTAGTATCAAGAGGCTATAAAGTACTCTGCATGCAAAGAAATCCAAACCATGCAAACAACGGCATATGGATACTGGATTCAGCAGCATCGGATCACATGAGCCCTAGGAAAGATTAGTTTGTTGATTTCAAACCCCTCTCTGGAGAAGTAACTGTGGGTGATGGTACATCACTAAAAATAGAAGGTCAAGGATCAGTGACCATCCAGATGTCGAATGAATGTGGTGGATGGAAAATAAAGTTAACTCATGTGTTATATATTCCTTGCCTCCAAGACAATTTGATTTCGGAAGGGAAATTAGAAGAGAAGGGCTTGACCATTGTGAGGAGAGACGGAAAGACTACTGTTAGCGACGAAGAAGCTACTCTGTTCCAGGGGTATCGCGTTGGTTTCCTGTATTACCTCACTACTGAAGGGAGTGCTTCTATTTCACAAATAAGAAAAGAAGCTGAAGAACATGAAGGTATGAAAGCATGTAAAATTGCAGCAACAACATGGCACAACCGTTTGGGACACCTGCACCATGAAGGGATGATGAAGATAGAACCATTGCGGAACTTAATGAGTAAGAAGACAGAAGAAGAATGTGAAGCATGTATACAGGGAAAGTTTAAGAGACTGAAATTTTCCTACAATGGAGAAAAAGACAGTAAGACTACACATGTCCTCCAAAGGGTCCACTCTGATGTCGTGGGGCCTATGCCCTGTGCCTCTTTGAGTGGCTGCAGATTTTTTGTCACTTTTATTGATGAATTTTCTCATTTCACTGTTGTAGTTCCCTTGAAGGCCAAAAGTGAAGTCACTGAGCAGTTCATAAAATATCAGAAAATGGTGGAAGTCACACATGGAACTAAAATACAGGAGTTCCAGAGTGATAACGGTGGGGAATACTCATCAAATGAATTCAAGAAACACCTTGAGAAGAGTGGAGTCCTACATCGTCTCTCTGTACCATATGTTCCTCAGCAAAATGGTCTGGCCGAGCGGTATAACCCGACAATTTTGAATACCATTCGTGCTATGCTGCAACAATCTGGTATGCCAAAACATTTTTGGGCTGAGGCCCTAAAAACCGCATGTCATTTAAGAAATCATTGTCCATCAACAGCAATAGATTCTGAAATTCCACTAAAGAGGTGGCTTGGAAGAGAACTTGAAGAGAAGGATTTTCAGTACCTAAGGGTGTTTGGTTGTCAGGCTTGGTATCGAGTAGTCCATGGTGACAAGCTAGATGCCAGAGCAAAGGAAGCAGTGATGCTGGGGTACCCAGAGGGCACCAAAGGCTACAGATTGTGGGACCTAAATACAAGGAAAGTCATTATTAGTCGAGATGTCATATTCAATGAGACTGTGTTCCCATTCCATAGAAAGGTAAACAGTGAGAAAGGCGACCAGACAGAAGACACATCGAGTGAAGAAGAAGAAGTTGATGCAGCCCTCCCGACACATATGCCACAAGCCATAGCCCAGAGGCCAGGAGAGGAAAATGCAGAAATAGAGGCCCAGGTCCAGAATGAGGAACAAGAGCAGGAAAATCCTCAAGTCCTGAGGAGGTCAAATCGGCAGCGGGTGCCCAAAGGACCGTGTGAATGCTGCAACGTCACCCGTTCTGTCCTTGGAAAAGATGATGTCCCAACCAGTTACCGCCAAGCCATAGAAGGATCTCAAGCCGACAACTGGAGGTTAGCCATTGAAGAAGAATTACGGAACATCGAAGGCCAAGAGACCTGGGACATCGTGAGAAGACGACCGGATATGAAAGTAGTGGGCTGTAAATGGGTTTTTGCTCTTAAAAGGAATAACGAAGGTAACATTGTAAGATTTAAGGCAAGACTTGTGGCTCAGGGTTTTACTCAAACATACGGTGTGAATTATCATGACACTTCCAGTCCAGTTGTTGAAAGGAAATCAGTTCGTCTGTTAGCCTATATTGCTGTGGAAAATAATTGGGAAATAGATCACCTAGACGTGGTGGGGGCTTATTTAAACAGCAAGCTGGATGAAACCATATATATGTCTGTTCCTGAAGGGATGGATGTAAACAGAGATTATTTTGTTTGTAGGTTGAAGAAGAGCCTTTATGGTTTAAAACAGTCAGGGAGAAATTGGTATGAGTTTCTCAGTAAGATTTTGGTGGAGTTAGGGTTTGTGAAATGTATCAGTGACCCTTGTGTGTACTTAAGGAGCAATGTAATTGTTGGAACATATGTTGATGATTTCTTGATTATAGGTGAGAAGGAAGAAGTAGGTGTGTTCAAAAATGAAATTGCATCCTTCATTCAGGTGAAGGACTTGGGTATGGTGAACACATTTTTGTCCATCCAATTCACCAGACCAAACAGGGGAACTGTCATTTTGAGACAGAAGAAGTATGTCATGTCTTTTCTCAGAGATTTTTATATGTTAGAAGGTAAAGGTGTTTCTTGTCCACTACAAGCAGGTGCAAATTTTGAGAGTAAAGGAGAAGGAGAAATTTTTTGCAAGGAGAAATACCAGAGTGCAATAGGCAGCTTGTTATACTCGAGTACCAATACTCGTCCAGATATTGCAAATGCAGTGTGCAAACTTAGTCAATGCTGTAGCAACCCCACTGCAACAAATTGGAATGGAGTTCAACATGTAATGAGATATTTAAAGAGTACATGTGATTATCAACTTGTTTTCAGGAAAGGTGAAGGTTTTTCATGCTATTGTGATTCAGATTGGGCAGGGGATAGAGATGATCGAAAGTCTGTCACTGGGTATGTTATCACGCTGGGAGGTGGAGCAATGATTTGGAAAAGTAGGAAGCAGAGAAGCATAGCCACCTCAAGCACGCATGCTGAGTATGTTGCTATTTATGAATGTGTGTGTGAAATCCAGTGGATGAGGCCGTTTTTTTGTGAATTGAAGCAAAGCAGCCTCATTCCAAAGACCTGCACCATTTTTTGTGATAACCAAGGTGCCATATACATTGCCAATAATGACATAGTAAATGAGAGGAGTAAACATTTCATGGTAAAATACAACTATGTCCGAGAGGCTGTGAAGGAGGGAGAGATTTCATTGAAATATGTGAAATCTGATAGTAACATTGCAGACTGTTTGACAAAGAGTTTGTCTGGACCTAAGACATTATTGTTTGCCAAAGAAATGGGCATAATTAAGTTGGAGTAAGAAACTCACAACTAAAGTTACGAAGTTATGTATGATGTTTTTTGTGTTCCTTTCCATCATCCTCGAACGAGGGGAGGTGTTGTAATGTGAAAATTAATATTTTGTAGAGTTTTGCATTTTTACGTTCAAGGTGATGATGAATGTTTGTTTTGTTTTTTATTTACGTTGCCAATATAAAAGTGATTGTTGTGCGACCTTGGGATATTGAAGACGAATAAAAATAGTTTAAGACGTAAAGAAGATTTTTTTTTCGTTTTTGATAAACACAACATATTGGGGTATTTAAAATAAATCAAATGAAAAAATCGTCTGTGGTAGAGAACATCCAACGCATGAAACAACATATTCTCGTTATTGCACAAATGACTGATTAATATAAAAAAAACTGATTGATATATCCAGTATCTTTCTCATAAGATAATACATATTCAGGGCATTGCAAAAATCACTGAATTATATGAAAAATGCCTCATTGATATCAAGCATAGTCATAAAACAAACCATATTCACGGCATTGAAAAAAATCACTGAATTTCATGAAAAACCATCAGTGAAGTGCTGCACCACATTAAAATCACACCACATTCATAGTATTAAAAAATCACAGAGTTATTTGAAAAAACCCTCAGTGGTGTCCATATCATTCTGCAACATATTTACAAAATCGCAAAAAATCTGAATTTTATGAAAAAAACTCATAAAACAACATATTCACCGCACTGCAAAAATCACTTATGTAATAAAATCCCAATGTGACATCTAACATTCTGCTGATAAAAAAAACAATCACGACATGGCAAAAACCACTAATTTATATGAAAAACAATGAGTGATATGCAGATACTATTCATAAAACAATAAATTCAAGACATCGGAAAAATCACAGAATCATTTCAAATGGCACTCGGTGATATCCAGGGTTTGCTATAAAAACACAAAATGTTCAAGGCATTGCCAAATTAACTGAATTCTATGAGAAATGCCAAAATTGATATCAAGGGTCTTTATAAAACAAACCATATTCTCGCCATTGCTTTAATCAATGAATAGGGAAGTGCACTAATTTTTTTTAATTGCTGAATTTGAAAGTTTAGCCTAAAAAAGAAACATTAGTATAGTCACTTTTATTTCCTGCATCTGGGGTATGCACTTTAAAACGTTTTGAAAGTCGGAAAATTTCATGTTGCCCTGAAACACAGTGCCTCCATCTTGATTGAGATGTGACGTCACAAGACAGTAGTCACCAGTGGAGTATCGCTGTATTCCGTCGCCTTCTTTAGCGCGGCGAGAGTTTCCGGGAATCGGTGGAGTTTGCTTCCTTAAAATGTCGTCTAGTACCGAAAACATGAATTCAAAATAGAATTATAAATGATTTTTTGTTGCAAATTTCATCTCGACGTCGAAACAAAAGCCTGGAGAAGATATTCATTCCCGTGCCTTAAGCACAAGCTATACGGAATAAATGGTTCAAGGCTGCTCCTGACTCTTACCTATCGCTGATATTCTGTTTTGAAGATCATTTGAAGGTATTGTAAGATCAAAGTGATATTTATATTATAATAATTTACTTAATAGGTACCTCCTTCCAATCAGAAAGTGTGTTGAGTCAAAATATAGCATCTTCCGCGTAGACCTACGTAATTTATAAACTGAAAGTAGTTTGGATAAGAATTATGGCGCGACTGTTATTTTACACGACCGGGCAAAATGCGTACTTTGCCCATGATATGTGCATATATGATAACAAACGATTTTTGTTAAAGTTAATCTTTATTTGTTGAAATTAGTACATTTATAGGTGATACAGATATAAAGGTACACGGCAGGTCGCGCGGCGTAATTTGTACTCCACTGGTGACGGGTTTATCTTGCTGATCTAAAAAATTAGCTACGATACCTCGAACTTTGAAAACTCGCAATATAGGCAGTAAAAGTACATTGCAGGAATACACGAGACCATTCTAGCCCAGAATGTACGTACAATGTTGAAATCCTTGGTTTTCAAAGATTGGCGTATTTTATACGCCAGCGCGCCCGGTCCAGGGTTATCAACTTTTATTTCATCCTATTTGTTAATTGAAATTATATTTCGGAATGGTTCTTGTAGCACTGCTACTGAGGTAAACTGGTAGGCACTAAGGTAGGTACTGAGAAGGTAAACTCCCTTTAGAGTAATGTGAATTACAAGTGTTCGAGATATATGGCATTTTATATTCGCTTTGTGTTCTTATTAATTATGTCTGTACGCATATTGTTGCTTGCCGCGAGCCTTTAATGGTATGTGCTCTTGCAAGAGTGTTTTTTATTTTTAATGTGGAAGTTGGTCAGTATAAGCAAAGAAAAAATTAACATTTTAGCGCACACCAACCCTTGTAGTCATCGTATCTCTGCGTTTGTAATGACACTGCTAAAATACCTAAACGCCATTATGATGATAAAAAAATTGTCTCATGTCAATGATTGCTGCAATTATAATTAATGATAAACTTGACGCCGTATGATCACCATGAAGACAACAAAAAATAATGCCATAACGCAGTCTTGAACCCTGGTCCTCAATGTGGGGGAATATCTTAGACATCGTACACGCTACCACTATCCCAACAGACCCATTGAGTAAAAAGGAAATTTTGTATATATATATATATATATATATATATGACTTGTGAAAAGTAACGCATGAAAATTAATTAATTACAGCCTAACTAAGGCCCTAATTGAAAAAGATGGAGCAAGGTACGTGGTCTCCCCTTGTTGGCCTTAACGTCTTGCATTTCTATGGAGCGTTGAACCTGTCCTCCTTTTTCAAAAATTCAGTGACCATAAATACATCAAAGTTTGGTATACCATATATAAATCGTTGGAGTTTTCCTTCTCCCAACCAAGATTATCTTTTCTTGAACCCATCCTGGACAGCGAACCATTGTAACAACCAGCCAGCACGGAAATAAGGCTAACATCCCATGATTTTAGTTGCGAAGGGCGAACGTTCCGGCCGGCCATACGCAACGAATAAGTCTTGCAGCAAACGTCTGAAATAGGTTTATTAGTTTGACTCGGTTCTTACAAAAAAAAGTTTTGGCATGATAAACGGCATTGTGCCGAAATATACCCAGCGAAAAATAAATACCATCATCTGTTTATTAAAGATTCAATGTGCTATTCGTACTACTCTTTCCAAACTTGAAGTTGACACGTAAATAAATATTAATATATTACGCAATGATGAAGTCATTTACTCAAAAGAGAAGCAGCCACATATATATTCTGAAGATATTTTATGACAGTAAAAAACGGATACCCTCAAATTCTGTAATTTTTCTATGCAATAATAGTGGTAGAACTAAACGGCATAGAAGCTGCCTTCTGCTACTGCCTTGTGACGTCACGGACAATATTCAACATGGACACGCGTTTTAGCGGCCTTTGAATTTTTCCATATTTCGGACGGTCATCTCGGATCAAATATTCACTATTAGGATTTAAACTGTGGTTTCACGACATTATGTTATTCTGAACTCTAATTTAAAAAATGTGTTTGGTGCATTTGAAACACTAGTGTACTTCCCTATTATTTGAAAAGCCCACAGTAATTATAAAAATTAAAATTGTGTAAGAAAAAAATACTATGAAAAGTGACAACTTCACGTGAAGCGAATTCAAAAGAATTTTATAAGCTGTACAGCTAATAAAATTTAATTATGTAGTATGGATCTATTATCTATTTAGTGAATTTGTTCCTTGAAAATGCCCTAAAATCTAATAAACCTCTAAAATAACCTTCTCAAATAACCCATTCAAAAGGCAAAATTAAAAATGTAAAATATTAGGAAGCACATTTTGGGGCCAGATAAAGACTTTTGGTTGCTACGAATTAACTACGTCTAATTAATTTTTGTGTGGCATATAGATATAGTCACTATAGTGGTAGCTTTTATCCATACTTGTTGGTTATTGTTTTAAAGGGTAGATAAAAACTTGGTCAAAAAATGAGGCACTAATTTTGCAGATATATTTAAGAATTAACATATACACCTCGAACAATTTTTTTAAGGATAATCTTTAACAATTTGTTTCCTCCATATTTATCAGCTGACCAATTAAAACTGTTGGGCATAGAAGAAAATAACAGGTAAAGTAAAGGCCTAGGATACATATTTAATATTTTTATTTATTTGGATTTGGATCTTTATATTTGAGAATAGTCGTTAAAAATGTATTTTTATAAGTAACTGTCAAATATCAATGGACCCAATCAACATTCAATTATTTTCCTGGCCAGACCGCCCCAGAGTGAGGGGAAGGTTTGGTTCGAATGAAAGTGCGGAGCAGAAATTCAAGGGAGTAATCAGGGCCCTCCTCCCTTTTTGTTCCTGAAAAAGTGTTCGTACTTCTTATTCTGGGACTACAATTTTGACTAGCCTAGATTTGTAAGACTACAATCTAAAATTTTCAGACTTATTCTTAGTATTTTTCAATAGTTCTCCATTGTTCATTAATTATTATCTCTCTTCTCCTCACCATTCCTCCAACCATTATCTCCTTAACTTCCCTTTCCCTTATGACCTTATTTCGCACCTTTATCTTCCGTTCTGTATCTCTTTCCATGCGGGCTTAGCCCCACCTTCACTTATTCATACAAAAAATCAGGTCGAGACCCTGATTGAGTGATTCTAGAGTTTTTAATTCTTAAACAGGCTAGAACATATTCTAGACTACATCATACCTAACCGCCAAGAGGGTGTATAAGCCTAAATTAAGTAAATACTTAATTTAAGAGTGCTATCAGCGCTACTTTCCGTTTTGTAGACATGCCTTGGCTACTGCAGTGCACCTGATTGTCTATTGCAGAATGAAAATAGTATGTACATTTACACCGGTATTTGCCAGGAAAAAAATCATTAAAACGCTTTGGTTTCTCACTGCCTCATCCCTTAGTAAAAAAGATTCTGTACGCAGGACAGTTTCTCAGATAGGCGTTGATTATTAAAATTACTTCCACTTGTTCAGTAAAACACCCGTGTTGAACTGGGCGGGAGGAGGAGGTGGGTGTTTCTCGTAGCGCCATGGGTGGGTAATTTTTGGAACACATACAAAGCACGAGTGCCGCAACTGCCGCTGCGGGCCGCATCCTATGCTGTCCTCCTCTTTACAAACTACTTGCTCCAGTGAACAGAAGAATGACGAAATACGTCCGTTGCGTGTTATTGCGGGACACGCTTTATTGTCTGTAATTTACGTTTCGTCGTAATTTCTTCATTTATCTCGACGGAGGAAGGCATTCAAATATGCCAGTATTACAGAGGGTGGTGTAAGTATATAAAATAATTAATGGTGTTCGTGCTCGTATTTGCTTGACGAAATTAGTAAGGTTTGTTTATGTTTTCTCACCACAGTAAACCTACCACGAGGAAGGGGAAGAAAGTTTTATTAGGCCGAGAACCAAAAGTTATCGAGGATCCAAAGCATGCCTTATTCATCCGGGGAAGGAATACCAATGAACTCACTATGCATTTTATGAAGGATATTGTGAGTTTTGATATCAGCATGTGAATGTTGCCTTGAGACTGCAAAACATATTCAAATTTGTAATTAGTGCTGACCTGTATTTATTGTTTATTCCCAGCTTGCTTTGAAAAGACTCCATGCTACTATGCTCAACCATAAAAATGACTTTTTGCCTTTCGAAAATATTGTGCCTGTGGAGCACTTGTTGACAAAACATAATTCGTCCCTTTTTATGTTTGCATCTCATAACAAAAAGCGACCTAACAATGTGGTACTTGGTGAGTATTTTCTTTAATTGCTATGAAATCAATGACTTATCAATGGAAATATTGGGATGTACCCGCAGAGATTTCGACAAATGAATATATTCAAATCTAGTAATGTGATGTTTTCAGGTCGCACATTCGATTCCCATCTATTGGATATGATTGAAGTTGGAGTTGAATCTTACCGAGAGCTGAGCGATTTTCCTGGGGAAAAAATAATGGTTGGCACAAAGCCTATAATTCATTTTATGGGAGACTTTGAAAGTAGCCAGGACTTGGTCACATTGAAGTCCTTGTTAGCAGATATGTTTTGTGGCGAGCGTCATGTCAGCGGTGTGTCTCTCGCCGGTATTGAACATGTACTGGTATTTACTTCTGATGTTAAGGCAGGAAAAATCTATGCCAGAAGTTATAGGATTAAGCTGAAGAAATCGGGACAAAGAACTCCCCGAGTGGAGCTTGAAGAAATGGGCCCAAGTTTTAATTTGGTTGTGAGAAGAACAAAGATTGCGTCTTCCGACTTAATGAAAATTGCCTGCAGAACTCCTCAGGAAGCGAAGGTATGTGCTACAACTAAGATTTTTATAGCAGAGTCGCATGGACAAATCAATATTGGAGTATTTTATGTACTTGACATGTATTTACGATGATTGTTTTACTCATTATGAAGGCCTGTTTACACGGTACATTAACACGTACGGGTTAATGTCTAAATGTGTGAACGCGAGAAAGAACGCCAAAATGCACCATGTAACCACCCAACCTGTGCGAATGCATGCACAGGAAATTGAACCTGCTGTAATTTGGTTCATGAATTTGTACATGTTCGGTTCACAAAAAATCGTTAATGCAAACAGAAATTAACTCTTACGTGTTAATGTATCGTTTAAACAGGTCTTGAGGTTTTTCATATTTTGTAGAGACATAGCATCTATAGCATGAAACTGACGTAGCTTTAACTCTGTGATAGTGGAGGGGAGAATGCCTAATTCATTTTTTAAGAATCATGTATCACGTATTACCACTCATTTTTTTGTTCCTGATGTGTATCAGAAAAGAATTAATGGAGTCAGCGTACTCAGAAGTTTTAGTTAAAAGTAACCATTTTATCCAACTGAGCACCTCATTTTTTAGGGCAATTGCAGAATTATAAGGATGATACCAGCTTGAAAAGTTGAAACGATACATTTTTATAGTACTATTTGCATAAATAACGCTGATGAAATTATGTGGTTTTTTTTATATATCCTTCGCTAAAGTAGAAGCAAGTATATAAAGCTGTTTCTGCTTTAGAAACACCCATGAAAACTTTTCTGAAGGATCTTTCTAATTCTATAGATGAATAGGTTTGTTGACAAACAGAATTGGTTCCATATTACTTATATTATTTTCTTTTTAAATCACAGAGCCGACCAAAGAAAAATATCTCCAAGAATGTTCTTGGTACTACCATGGGAAGAGTACACATAAAGAAGCAACGCATTGACAAACTTCAGACTAGGAAGTTGAAGGGCCTACGCAAAACCGCAGAGGAGCGCAAAGCAGAAAGGAAAGCCTTGATTCAGAAAAGAAGGAAGAATGCTGTTGGCTAATGAAATTAATTCTTGTGGACTGCTTTGATGATTGTGGGCCTGTAACATGGATTACACTTCAGGTGTCTTGTTGCATGCTTAACATTATCTTTGCTAAGCTTCTCTATGCCCTGCTGCATCATCCATTATGTTGCAGATGTTTGTGTTTTAGACTGGCTTATGTACATAAATTTGTATGTATGATTACCTATTTTGAAAATTATATTGCCTTTTTTTGCAACCAGAGTGGTTCGTAAACCTGATGTTGAGTTATTCAAGGAATTAATTATGGACTAGTCAGTTGTGTACCTACACCGA
Source organism: Ischnura elegans (assembly GCF_921293095.1). Taxonomy (NCBI): domain Eukaryota; kingdom Metazoa; phylum Arthropoda; class Insecta; order Odonata; family Coenagrionidae; genus Ischnura; species Ischnura elegans. The sequence goes on along the minus strand of NC_060257.1, from coordinate 23,568,866 downwards.
GTCATCAGCAGTTTTATGTAAAGTGTTAAAGTTCCACTTTGGAAAACTCATTTGTTCTCAGAAAAAAGAAACTCCAACAGTTTGGAAAACTCAAACCGTGAAGGAACATTTGATTGTCCTACAGTTGAATTTTCTCACATTATTGCCGACACTAGCTGCAGAAAATAGGGATAGTGAGATTAATCAGGAAATAATCTACAAATTGAGAGCCCCTCTATTAATTTTTCTGTCATTAAAAGATGTCGCTGGTAAAAGCTATAATTTTTAAATGGTATAACGTGTTTGAAGTGAGCAGGAATTTTTTCAATACCTGAATGTAATGCAGTATCCCAATCCCAGCCAAGTGAGGAAATAATTTGTGTTCAAACACGAAAAATTATGTATAGATGGTTCCTTTATCAAACCCTACTTGACATCCCCTCACAAAAGAAGGCATCCATTATTCTTTGTAAGTTGAAATCCCTTTCCAAAATTGATTTTATGTTTTCCAAACGAACAGAGAAAATACGAAGAATTCAAGCAGAAAGGCTGAGTAAAGGCTGTTTTACACGGTACACGGAATTGTGCAATCTGACGTACGTGCAAAGGCGCAATCAAAATTGCGTCGTTTAAAGCGGTGAATTGCTAAATTGCTAGAACACATGCGAGAATGCGTGGATGCGAGACGTCAAAATAGCCCGTTCTAATTTCGTTCATGCATTCGTGCAATGCCGTGCCATTTTAGAAGTTAATACAGCTCTAGCCTGCACAATTCCGTGCCCCGTGTAAAATGGCCTTAAGAGAGGGTGATAAGTCATTCAAAAGATTTGTGTGACTGGTATCTCTTCCTGAACGGACTTCTGATGGATTCAGGTGACCATATTGTGTAATATGAAAATATTTTTCGTCGATGAGATGGAAGGAATATTCTGACTAAATACCGTTTACAAAAATTTTAATAGGACTAAAATGGGAATAATAACCTTCAAATGTGGTAACATTTAGTACAAATATTTAGAAGAGTTAAGAAAACATCACATCTAAATTGTTTTGAAATGGTGAGAAATCTTACAAATTAAAAAGTACTCCATGAATGTAAACAAATTACTCTAAAAATATCAACTATTTTTCAAATGCGGAAGGTATATCAAGATAGCCTAATCCAGTGCATGTGCAGGAAACCATCATGAGAGTAGATAGAACAGAGCAGAGGAGCGTGGGGAACGATTGAAGGACATAGGCCGGCGTGGCATCAATGTGATACCATCTGCCTGTTGGCAGGTGCTACACTGGGCATCAATGCGATGCCATCCGCACTCAACGTGTTAATCAAAACTTTCTTCAAGTGGATCTTGGTAGGGATGCAAGAACAAAGGTTTACTTCCAGAAAGCATCCTGCTGTGACAAGTTTTTCTATTGCAATAAGGGCAGCAAAGAATGAACCAAGGTTTATCATACTCTTATCCTTAAATAGTAATTTTCTTCCTTACTGTCTTTCATTAAGTCATTGTCTTCCTTATTAGTGGTAGACTGCGGTCACGACATTAACTCTCCAATACACCAAAAGTAACCCAAGTCATGGGAGAAGGTTTGTTTGGTTGACATAATGAACTACCTTCTCTTGGAATTCTACTTGAATCACACTGTATCTAAATATGACAACAACAAAGCAGAGTACATACTACTCACACCTACATCCAAGTTTGCGGGAGTCCAGGCAGTGCGGTGCGCACAGTACCTTAGCTATATTTCTCACCGACCAAGCTTGCAGCCTCAGAACTCATCCTAGGGCCTTGATAGCAATGGACACGACTCTTTGTTAAACTTGAAATTTCTCGCAGTATTTTATACTGTATGGATGGAGCAAGGTAGTTTAGTTATCACTTGATATTTTCTTCACTTTGTGTGGTTGAGTATAGGATTTAAAAACTGGCATCCAGATATTCTTTTATTGTTTCTGATATTAAAATGACACAGGGTATTAATTTTGCTGAATTTTCCCAGCAAATGGATAGCTTGAGAAGCAGGCTTATTTTTTTAAGGAATCTCAATAGCAAAAATAAATATTAATTAATGAGTCAATTATATGAAGTTAAGGTTCATTGATAATGAAATTAATGCTGAACTTTGACCCTACAATTCATGATAAATAACTACAAATAGTAATTTGCACACTTCAATTCACAACACAACTACTACCTATGGTTTCAACATATTATGTCATTTTCAAGGTCAAAATTGAAAATGACATTTGTTAAAACCATGGTCGGTAGTTCAACTGTGAATGTAAGGTGTGGAAAATGCCATATGTAGATTTCATCATGAATATATTAAATTTCCGCCCGAAGCGATTTTATACATTGACCTGACGAGTATGGGCAATCATGAATTTTTATAAATATTCTTCATTGAGATAGATTGAATGATAAAGAGATAAGTACTTTTCCATTTTTCAATCCATCATCTACTTCTCTAGTTATTTCCAATGAAAACTTGATGACCTGAACCCTTAAGCTGCTTACAATTAGATGATGATGTCACTGGCTTATGCTGAGCAGTTCAGTTTATCTCTGTCACTCCTCGGGCTTATGCAAAGACTTCTCCTGGTTGCTGTTGTTTTTACTATTGTGAGCCATTTCTTCATCCAGGGAAGGGGGTCTGTTTGAAAAACTTACAGAATGGAATCTCATGACTACCAACTTGAAAAGTGGGTAGCAACTTTTGTGTTTTCTTGTTTTAAACTTTTTAGAAAGTTAGTTGCTGTAAGGGGAATGTTGTTTTTTCATTGTAATGTAACTTTACTTTCTGTCTACTGAATGCCTCAAAATACTCCATTATAAGTCGATATCTCCGCTGCAAAAACCCTCTACAATCACCCACTGAATCAAATCCGCACATCTAATAGCCCAACAATATGGACACTGCCAGCTGAGCGGATTCATATTGTTGGGCTACTAGATGAGCGGATTTGATTCGGTGGGCGATTGTTGAGCGTTTTTGCAGTGGAGGTATCGATGTCATTGTATTCCTGATTTGTGAATGAAAAACTTTGCTATTTCTACAATTTGTAGCTTTATTTTCCTGACTAGTTTCGATACACTGTATCATATTCATAGGACTAGCAGTACAAGTAGCGTCGTTGTGGGTTATATACCAAAGAGTGGAAGGGGTGGAGTAGATGAGACGTCTGTAGAGCGCTACATTGTTGCGCTTCGCGTAATATGGAAAGCCCTAGGAAGGGGGGGGGGGGAGGAAAGGGAAAGGAACCGTGCTTAGGGAAGGCGGCGTGGGTTAGCGTCATGGGGATTTTTCGGGTGCAATATTGGGATGTCTCCACTCCCCCCTCCTGGACATTCCGCCTTCCCTAAGTACGCTTCCTTTCCCTTTCCTCTCCCCCCCTTCCTAGGGCTTTCCATATTACGGGAAGCGCAACAATGTAGCGCTCTACAGACATCTCCTCTACTCCACCCCTTCCACTCTTCCCCTCTTTGGTATATAACCCACAACGACGCTACTTGTACTGCTAGTCCTATGAATATGATACAGTGTATCAAAACTAGTCAGGAAAATAAAGTTCCAAATTGTAGAGACAGCAAAGTTTTTCATTCACAAATCAGTAAGATGGATTTCTACAACGTGAAGGCCTCTACTATTCAGTGCGTCATTGTATTCAATGCATCACCCTTTATTACTCATAGTGAACATAATCGACGTCATACACAATTTCCTCTCTTGATTTAAAATACTGTAGGAGTGATTTTTTTAGTCTTCTCAACCTCTGTTTCCATGATTGGCATAGTTTGCTTATTATGTAATTTACTGATGCCAGAAATGGATAGAAAAACTTATACAGTGGAACCCCGATTTATCGTTCCCGCATTCATCGTTCGCCACTCCTGGTCCCAAATTAACCCTTAGGCTGCGGGAACGTTTTTAAACGTTCTGCATGGTGAGTGCGGGAAAAACGTTTTTCTACGTTTGACCAGATTTTCTTACCACTGGCAAACTTACCTTAGGATTTTATTGCCATCCTTTCCGCGGTTGCTTGAACTCGACCCAACCTAGTGGCAGAGAGCACAAAGGCGTCTTTCGAGGACTGGGCACCCTCACCACGGGGAGCGCTACCCAGATTATCCCTTCTTCGAGAGAGAGGTCTCTCTGCTCTCCGCGGCACATTCACGAAGAAAACAATTCCAATGAATCCTTACATTTCCTAGGAATTTTTTAATCTTGTCATTGTCCATTAGCCGGGGAAACTTATTTGAAAGCATTGGTTATTCTTTCTTATACTTTCGGTGGTGGGTCTGTCGCACCTGCGTAATTACCAAGGACATTTCTTTCCTTTGAGTATTATAATCTCGTTCTGGATTTCCCACCGAATGGGTTTCCCTTCGAATATCCCGTCTTTTCCACATGCTCTATTGATCTTTACTCAGTTTTTCCAGAGTTTCGGTGGTGTACGTTTGCTCCTAATCAAGTACCTACTCAAGTGACTACATTTTGTGAATCTCTTCATTTATTTTCACTATGGATAGTGAAAATTTGCCATCTCGGCCAAAAGGAGAAAGGTTTCTCTCGTGGATGAAGTTCTCAATATTTTATTCGACTCTGATTGTAAGAGTGAGGACGGAAATTTTTCCGATATGTCTGTGTCTACCAGGGATACTGAGACGGATGAGGATGATGCAAATGATTCCGGCGATGGTGGTCCATTCAATTTGGCTGAAGACATTGAATCCGCATCATCTTCTTGGTCCAGGACTGATGATTTTACTCGTCAGATTTTCCAGTTCGACAGCTCCTCATCTGGTGTAATATCGGACCACCTTCATGAGAATGCCTATTATAACCTTTATTATCCATTATCTTTACCTACCACATCCAAACATACGTTCCAAATGCTCCCCAAAGTTCAAATCGGCTGAAGTATGGTTGAAATGTTGAGGAACATGGTTAAAAATCAATGGATTTTTTTACTGTTTGATATCAAATCGCTCATAAAAATATCATGCTGGCCAAATTTGAGGAAAAAAATTCATTTACATTAAATTTAGAAAAATTAACGTTCAAATATTTTAATTCCAATTATGATTCTTAGAAAGGGCTCAATTGTATTCATGGTCTGTCGTCAGGGGGCAGGGTGGGTAGTCCCGGATTACAAGGGTCCACTACCTGCTAGACACACGCCCGGGGTCGACGGAAAAATATCTTCCCCGTTCATGTCCCGCACACAGTGGCAGAAATTTTTTGACGCTCCCGCAGCTAAAGGGTTAAGTTCCATAAACACAATGTAATTTTTTCCCGCAACTATCGTTCCCCGAAGTATCGTTTTCCCTCATTGATCGTTTGGAGATCGCGGTCCCGTCGAATAATTTTCCCGCATTCATCGTTTGATAAAAATGAGACGAAGTGTTTACAACGTGTTATTTATGGCTAATAAAAACAGACACATAGTTTGAATCTTCCCCAGGAGATTGAAATGCGATAGGGAGAAGCAGAGTGCCATGGGATAGTTACATTAGCGAATTTCCCAAGATCCGGTATCCCCCTCCATTCAGCACTCACCTCCCCCCGGTTGAAGCTTTCTTCTTCTCCGAAATAAAAAAAGGTCCCAGCTCGAGCAGGGATCGTATTACGACGACCTTAGCTTCAAAAGAAAATATCAAGTTACTTGAGAACAAAAGAAACCTTTTTCACGCCTCCCCCTCTCTCGACCGCTGACTTTTTCTTTAGCCGACTCGCTTCAAAGGTGGAGGTCAACTGCTGCATGAATCACCAATTACCCCAAAAGGTATCTAAAAATGAATTTCGGCAATTGGTATTATACTTTTATTATATTGAGATATTAGTGATGTGCACGTAATTCAGTAAAGATTGATACCAAACACGACGTATTTCTAACGTTATTTAAGCATTTTAAGCAAGGAAATAGTTGGAATAATACGATGGTGATTTTTTGGCGAATAACGATATCCTCGCAGCTGATAGTGAGCTTCACGGCAATTGATGCGATTTTTTTTCGAAAACAGGGCGTCTGGTTACAATTTACGAGTTATGCTACAAGTTTCACTTGTCTGAGTTGCTAACGAAGCGATGTCTTCTCAGGATATTTTGTTTCTCTCGACTAGCAATCTGAATTTTTCATCATCTAGAGCTGCGCTACTTATTGTTAGAAATGACTGGGTAAGTTGCCTTCTCTATAGGTTCCGTACTTTCCGGGGTGGGTTGACTTAAAACTAGCGAGTGTTTTCCGTGTGGGTTCAATGGAGTCCGGTTTCATTTTTATTAGTTTTATTCTTATTCGTCTTCGGACTATGGCCCTTCCGAAGACACAAGTGAGAACTTTAAAAGATGGACTGAAAATAATTGATGATGAAGAAAAGAATCAGGGCTAGAATGCGTGAATATTGCAGAACGCCTAGGTATGTCCGGTAGCACATGACGGCAGGGGTGGGGGTAGAGCGAGATCCCTAGTGAAAACAAGAAGTGGGATGAAGCCGAGGATCAGGTGGGTGTGCCGCTGACGATTAACGCCACATTGCCTCAATCATATTAAAAATTTAATAGCTAGAAAGGAACATTTCAAATAAACTATTTTTGGCCTTCTTGATCCATTTCATAACCAATCTCTGCAAAGGCGAAATCAGTTGTTTGAGGCATAACACGCACATTTCTCTCGTAAATACCTGTACTTGAAATGGCATTTGATGGATAAGAATTTTTACGTCAGACAGAAATGCATAATAGCCGTGAAAATTCCGAGTGGAGTGCAGACATTTTTTTAGCAAGGCGGCTTGTTCATTTAGGATTTTAGAAAGAGAGATAAGTCGAATAAACAATATGACCTAAGTGTTTCGATAAAGTAATAATATTCCTGTAATCAGCTGAAATCTCGTTTGAATCCATTAATGAATGTCATAATTAGCAAAAATCCAGCGGATCCTGGGACATAGGCAACCCGGATAAACATTCCCGCATTGATCGTTTTCCCGCATTCATCGTTTCTTTCATCCATCCCCCTGAAAAACGACAGATCGAGGTTCCACTGTATATTCATTGATGCAGGTGAAATTCTCATGAGGAGATTTTTCAACTAGACTTTTGACACCACAAGAGAAGATAAAAAAAACCACAATATTGCTTTTTAATGCCTTTTATTTTAAAAATTGCAACTAATAATAAAATACATGAGTATCAAAAACTTTTCACTGGCTATAGACAATATTTATATAACTTGAAATGACAATTCAAATGCATGGATTTGTTTGCATGACATAGAAGAGCCATCCCTATAAAAATAATATCAATATGAGCAAAGAGTACATATATACTCTAACTTGAAGGAAATATACAAAAATGTAAATCAAAATAATACCCAGATGATACATGGTGAATATGCATTTAAAACAGTAAAAAAATGCAACAAACGAACAAATATAGGCGATAAAATATTTAGGTACCACTCAAATTATCATATTTGCCTTCAATCCCTTAATCATCCAACTGACAGAAGGCATGCATTAATATATAATTATACCTCAAGAAATTATAATTGGCCGCATCAATTCAGGAGATTAAAACAAGAGAATTTGGCTATGCGTAAATAAGATAAAGACATAAAACATACATACAACCATACACAACATGCATGGTCAACAAAATTATATGGAAAATTGTAGTTTAGGCCATTATCAATATCTATCAATCGTGCAGAGTTAAGAGTAAATGTTTTATCTCTTTAGATTATTTGTATAGCAGCTCAATTTCATGAGATATAACCCTAATGTGTGATCTATTTAAAAAATATAAACCTCTTACCTGCCATCGAACAAGGCATGATCATGATTGAGGGTGGAGACTGAATAACTCAAATACAGTTCATGAACTGGATTGAAAGCACATGATAAGCTGCATTCATTATTAGGTATTTTCTTCTCCAGTTTCCATATTTTTTCCAATCAATATCTCCCCTCCCAATGCATTATATCTATTGCCACATGAAATATAATATGATTGGAATATTTCTGTAAAATACATTATTTGCTTCTTTCATGAATAGGCACTAGAAAGAGAATTCTACCTTTTCACACCTACAGAGATTGTGTTATAACCCAAGATACATGGTGATTATTTCACCCTTTGGTGACTAGTATGGACAGAAGAATAAAATCTTGTGCAGACCATAAGAATGGGTGTAGTTTCGTACAATTTGTGTGAAGCAAAGCGCTTCTACATTCAACTACTCTCCAATTGAGTGCAGGATATAGACAAGAGGTAAATGAAGTACAGGTAACTCACAATTCACATGGCTTGCACTCCTAGACATTAGTACCCACAAACAAAAAAAGAAATTGAGATTAAGCTGACAATCACAGGCATATAGCTTACTTCGTCTGCCGTATTCCTTTAGTCCACTTTATGAGTTTTACAAGTAAACTATGCTGGGTGGGATACCTGTTTTCAAAGTATGGAACTCAATATAATTAAACATATAAATCCATCCAATGGATTATTAAAAAATGTCAATATCCAGTGACAGTTTATTTTCATATTCAACTTCTTATTGTGAGTGAAAAGATATAAGTAATTGATTATGTCAAGTTGATTGAGCAAAAAAGATAAATACAATGTTCACTCTTACATGATTGATGAAAAGGTAACCTGCTAAAAATTGCAGAGTCAATAAATAAAATCAAAACTTGTGAAATGATTAATTACAGTGGCAAAACTGACAGTTCTTTCAATCGACCATTTTGATGCTTCAGTATGCCTGAGGTGATGTAATTACATGAAATCTTCCACAAAAAGACAATTCACAAAATTTCAACAAGTAAAAATTCCTTAAGCTGCACTAAAATATTCATTTTAGAGTGCTCAACTGGACATTCCATTGCCTATTTTTGTAGAAACCTAAATGAATGCAAACATTCGGAAAACCTAAATTTGCAATGACTCAATTTCTGTCACTTGAGTTTTTCCCTCAATAATATAACAAAACCAAATTATTAGTGTGATAAAGTTAAATGGCAATAAAGTTAGCTTTTGATACGAAAGAGAATCTTAACAAAAATTAAACGCATCCTTCTATTATAGCTCCATCCAATGATTAAACAAGTTAGCTTTCTCCATCTTCGGTGATAAAAAGTTAAAAAACACCATTATGTACCTCCGAAGAAACTTGCACCTTGCTCTTCGAATTTTCCACTTACCTACGGTGGCTTTTACCTCCTTTTATGATAAAATATAATCTTAAATACTGGAATCATAGTTAACATGGAATGCCATGATGATATGCAATACTCTAATGGAAAACACTAGTTGAAGGCATTGTTTTCCAGTAAAAAAATGTAGATATGTCGTGTCTTTTACATTCCTCAATTCATTAAATTTCAATGGTCACTAAAATAATGAAGAGAAGCCATGTAAAAAGTGTCACCAAAGTGTTAATCATTAAAAAGAATTAGTTTGCTGAAATGGAAAATGTCTTCACAACCTTAAATAAGTTAAGAGGTAAAGTGGGAGTTTATATTTATGTCTTTTAGATACTGCAATTAGTTTAAAGCATAAATGAATCTCAAGTAGTTTATGCAAAAATTTTACAACGGACTCTACTTAGCTTCATTATCATCAGTCTTCCTCAGATTTTACGCCTAATTAGCAAAACTGACGAATCTTACTTGTAAAGGCATATCACAGCATATTGCAGATTAGTGATGCTTCCATGAGATAACATGAAATTGGTAACAGACTACGGCTAGTAAGCATTATTTGAGACTTCAAAATTTGAACAATATGACATAAGTAATGAACTAAGATATAGAAATCTGACCTAATAAAAGGAATACATGTTTGTAGTAGTAGTTTGTTTGAGTTTAGAAAAAAATATTCCTACGTACATACAAAATGCAAAGTAAGGATAACATAAATATAACTTTCTATGATTTCAGTCATAACTTGAAAGAGTAAAAAAAAGTCAGCTCAACAATTGAAATTTGAATTCTCAGGTAAAACGTGCATAAAATTTAACAATACATAACCATAAAAAATATAACCATAGTCATAGTCCAATGTACCCAGATGCAAATATCAATATCATAGAAGCCATTAAGGCTTTTATGTTCTCTTAGGGGGTCCCAAGTACACAGTCATATTGCGTGCAAGCCTGTTAAGTATTCTCTGCCCAAGAGGCTCCGACACCTCCAACCAAGTGTACTTATCAATCAATCCCACATCCTCAAGTGGATCACGGATAGACACCAGAAGGGTTAGACAAAGGCCATCATTCTCAGCCTTAGCTTTTGGATTCTCATTTCCGGTAAGTTTAGCTTTGTGCTCCAAGCAGATGAGTCCATGCGGACGGTGTTGCGGGAGATCAGCCCCAAATATTTCCTGAGAGTAAAACAATTTTTGTATGTGAGAGTAATCCTGAAAACATTTGACTACTGCAGTCATTTAATTCAACAGTAACAGTTGAGTCTATTTTGATTAATGACATTTTCAAAAGCTCCAATAATCAACTTGATTTGACAATCATTTTAAAATACATAAGTACTGTTCGAGGACAGTTTGAATATGAAGCAAAATGAAAAATTCCTCAAATGACCATTCAATGTTGATAGTGTACCAATGCAATGTGAAAAAAGTAGCTCTGAAAATGTTGAAAGCAATGAAAAAATGATGAATTGTGTCAAGTGTTTGCCCATCAAAACTAATACTCAAAATGGCAACTAAAACTCAAAGCACCAATGGTGAATATTGAACATTTTTCTTAGGACTATTTAATGTGAAATTATGATTAAACCTATATTGTATGTGGATGTACATGGGAGTCTGTTTTAAGTCCCATTAGTACATGCACTGAAAAACAACGGGAGGGATTTCCAAGATTTCAATTAACAACCAAGGTTAGAACAAGCAATGCCATTGCTCATTTGAATAGGGAAATAGTTTGGGGTGAATGGGGTAATGTTTCCTCATTATAAACACATACATACACACCTATACCTATGGTCGCCCACATGTTTGCAATAGTAAGTTTCTGCATGCAAAATACTGAGGTAGCTTAAAACACATAAGCACTTACCATCATATACTTTTTGAAGGTGTTATGAGTACTGTGAACTGGGTTGAGTTCACACATGGGAAGATGGATTTCATTCTTCTCTGACAGGAGAATATGAACGCGGTTGTTGGACCTCTTCCTCACACAAATGACGACCCGTAGGTACAACTTCTGGTGGGATTTCTTGACAGGCAAAAGAGATGGATGCCATTGGATAGAGGTTTCTGGAAAATAAATACCGTACCATATCTCAAGTAAATCTCTATTGGACAATGAGAGAAATGAAAAAAACTTAACAAACATAAATTACCAAACACAACACAATACATAAACAAACACAAAAAACAATATGGGGAGAGGTGGCATGGATAATTGGAAAACAAGGATAATATGAATTTCACTTATATATCTTCTAATTTAAAAAATTTAAATAAATCAAACAATATTTAATTACGTAAGCACATAGTCTGTAAAGGCTGTTTTACACGGGGCACAACTTGCACAATCTAACGTGTGCACGAAGGCACAATCAAAATTGCGTTGCGTAAAGCGATGAATTCGTGGATGTGAGATGGCAAAATAGCCCATTTTCTACTTTCGTTCAGGCATTCGTGCAATTCCACGCCATTTTGGAAATTAATGCAGTTCCAACCTGCGCAATTCCGTGCCCCATGTAAAACGGCCTTTATTTACGATCTCTTCAAAGACTCATTTAGAGCTTTCTTCACCAGAATGCCGATATTTTTAGCGGTGATAATATCACTATACCCGTGTTCCCTCTGCTACATATAAGACTTTCGTATCAAAGATCCATGCATCCGTGGATGAGTGGTCGGCAGAGGCAAGATCACAGATCCGGGAAAGTGGTTTACAAGAATACTTAAAAAAAAACTGCAAGACATTTGACCCACTGGTTTCAAAGTTATCAGAGGTTTGCGTTGTTTACAACAACTCCGTTAATTTTAGTGGTATAAGCAATTTGTTTTCGGAAAACTGCTAATAATAGATATGGCTTCTTTACATCAAAATTGCAAGTTATAGGAACGAAAGCTACGGGAATGCCAAGCGCTCAAATCTGGGCAACTTGATTTATGCGCAAAAAACTGGTACTTTTTTGAGAAAAAATTAAGTACAGGAAATACTATTGAGCCGAAGATCTTTTAAAGTACATGATACAACGTAGAAATAAATTCTCTTTCGTATGCTTTTTGTTGCATTGAAATTGATAGCTTCGTTTAGACGCTAGAGCTCCTCAAACTCTGGTATCTCGTTTTTTTTACAGACAGTACGAAATATGTAACATTGTCAGGCATCACGCCACACGTTCACATCACGCAAAAGTTGCATGGGAGGCAGGACTCAGATGCATGATCACAGAGTGTGATCGCACCCAGCTATGCTTGGAAAATAGGAATGCGGAGCTCCTGTAACGGCAACTGGCTCACAGTCATGCTGTCGCGCAACAGCAGTCTAGAAAACCAGGGCTTATAGCAAACTGTCAAATGCATTAAAATACAATTAGGTATCTAAGTGTTTATCGACCCCATTTTATACTTTATAAAGATTGTGAAAAAATTGAAGGAGGGTGAACCTCGTGCACGAACAATCAGGAGTTTATTTATTTATTTCACCACCAAAAACCGCACAAAGGCTTTCACATTGGCTGTTACTTAAATAAATAATTACTATAAGTAAACAAACAATAACACACTAAATAAAAAATAAAAGAAAACACAATTTTTTAAACATAAGAAGGGGCACTATGGATGAGACAATGGTGAATTATTCAGCTGGCATTTTAAGGAGGATTTGTAACTAGTGGCAGAGGAAAAGAGGTCTAGGAAAGGGATTTTTGAAGCCATGGAGTTAAATAAGGATGGCATTTGGTAGAACAGAGAGCGTCGAGAGATGGAAAGATGAAATCGTGGAATGTGAAGCAGAGAGTTATTACATAAGGGGCAAGGAGGAGAACTTAGTTTGTCCGGAGATAACCGCTAAAGATTCTATGCAGAAACATGAGTTCAGATAAGGCACGGCGGCTAGTTGTTTTAGAGACCCTGAGGGAGGAAAGAATAGCGTCACGGGTATCATATCTGAGAGTGGGGATTCAATGACAGGCTACAGCAATAAAGAAATTGACAGGACGGTTGAACAAGTTAAGAGTAGTGGGGCAGGTGTTAGACCAAACTGGTGAGGAGTATTCCAGCATGGGGAGAATACATTTTTTTAAAACGGTTCTTAAAGCGGTAGGGTCGTGAGGGTCTGCTAGAAAGTTGAGAGACCCATATTTATCTGTTTCCAACTTCTAGGGTTATTGGTGATGAAAAATCCAATGCATGAATGAATGCAAGGGCGTACCTAGGATCAAAAATAGGGGGGGGGGGGGGGCAGCCATGGTTGTTCAAGTTGTAACATTTTAGCACAGAAAAGGTGAATGAAACCTACATTGTTAGAAAATTATAACTGCGCTTTCCAAGTTTAAAAAATTATTTCCTTGAAAAAAAAATGTTTATTTTAATTACATTTCTTACATACTAATATCATTATTTGTGGGTTTAAAGAAAAATTGTTGAAAACTTTTGTTGCATCCACTCATAGCCTACTTCATAGCTGAATTAGCAGACCATTACCAAACAGCAGAATTAGCAATAGGGTAGTTTCCTTCATCAAAGAAAACGAAAGGCATTGATTGCGATTCGTTACCCACCATTAGTGTATTCATAATATACAAATTTTTTGATTTTGGAAATACCGGTTTAGACGAATGGCAAGGGTCAATTTTATCCTCATTTAAATAAGGCCAGATTGGCGTCCATGCCATGCCACTCCACGTGATGTCACAGGGACCTAGTTTCTATACGAGTAGATAGGAGTTTTACATCGTCTGTAGTTACCAATGCATGCATGAGGCACAGAGCTCAGGGAAACATGTCTTAATAATCACTTATTAGAACTGGCTAAGGTAGGAAAATTTTCCTTGCTTGATAAGGTATTAATAATCCTTATTTAAGCCAAGTGCCACCAGCTAGCATAGTACTCTGCTACCTGCTAGCATCCTGCGTCGTATCAGCACTCAGAGCCTCGCCCCTAGGTCACCTCACTTGCGGCAGTGGGAGCCAGAACGACGTCACCCGGGAGTTTTCCCGGCATTCATACTTACCCGTCGCGTTTTCGCGCGGTTGAAAATTTTCACTTTTCATTTAATCGCGAAAAATAGATATCGTCATTTAAAAATCTAAAAGCGTGAAATACGTAGTCCAGGAGAAATAATCTTTCGATTTAGGCAATTAAAAATAATAGGAAACCACCCTCTTGCATTCGGTGTAAGTGCAGAGTAATTTCTTGGAGTATTCTTTTCGGCCTTGTGTAGTTTGTGGAGAAAATATAGGACTCATTATTGGTGGCATACTGATAGTTATTACCACCTCATTTGATGGGGAAATTCAGGATGATGCTATGTGGCAGCATGAACAATTCAACCTTACAATCCATGGTTTGAACTAATATCATGGCATTAGTAAAAATTATGCTTATTTATGGTTCAAAACTTAACAAGTAGAAAAATGACCTAAGAAGAAGTCTCAAGATTTGGTGTGAAGTGGTAAAAATATACCTCAAAAAATTGCTCCAAATATGCATTCATTTTAAAACAAGGAGAAGCCAGTAAATTTTGAAATCAAGTTTTTTTTTAAGCTTATAATTCCTGGATTAAATATTTAAATGATGAATTTTTATTTGTGGATGATTTTTTGTCAAAATTACTACAAAGTAATTGCTATGCCACATAGGTATCCATAGGGGAAGGCAAAATACAATGGAAATTGTTTCATACCATCAGCTCCTTCCAATTCCCTTGCCTCAGCAGCAACTGCACCACCAGCCTTGTTAAAATTATGAAGGTAATTCCTGCACTGATCAACAATAGGGTAAATGTCATCTTTCCTTAGATCAAGTTCATCAATGTTGGAGATCCACTTTGCCTGAATTGAGTGGTCATCTGCATCAGCTGGAGTTTTCAGCGTTCCACCTGAAATTACAATTTTTTTTATCAAACCAAGTCCATTAAAAAAAAGTACCAGCCACTCAAAATTTTTTGTACTCTAAGCTTACAACTACGTTACATTTACTACATTCTGATTGGTTAATTCATCTAATCTTCTATATTATTTCTATTGTATAGATACCTATTTTCTCAACTTATACGCAACCAAACTCTACAAAAGAGGTACCAAAATGCACAGAATTTATCAGAGAACATGCGACTGCATGTATTACTTCCTAAATATTGCTATTGTTTCCTAAAATTGGTTTTTAAATAATTAAAAAAAAAAACAAAAACTGGTAAATATTCCTGACGTTAATGGTGCACAAACTGATACATTTGTTCATTTGCAACAATATCTCGCATTCTTTAAATAACTTTCATCAAAATTCGGCTGATTCCACATTCAAGTCTCCTGTTGATACGTGAGCACAGAGTAGGGATATATATCTACTCTGCGACCTAAGTATGAGTCATCATGTGAGTTTAACATAGGATAGAGTAATTACTTCCAATGTTGTGTGTAAAGAGGTCCTCTGACCTCAATTTGTACATGAAGATTCCAAATTAAATTTGTACATTAGACCCTGCCTTTTTTTCTACATTATAAATTAGAAACATGCCTATCCTCTGTGGACCTGCATTGAAAAGAGCGGGGTAAGCCCACTGGGAGCATCGAGCAGATTCATATTTTGATCTCAAATTCTACAGCATAACTTTATTTCATTAGTAGCCATATAGTTTGAGAAGGAATCTGCTCATTATTGTTGTCCATGGAGAAAGAATCAGCAACGTGAAAGGTAGCATCAAATCTCATTAAAAACTTTCATGTCCCTTTTTTGATACAGTTACGAAGTTTCACTGTAAATAACTTGAGAAAAGCATTGGATCAAGAGATATGTGCAAATGCACTTTATTATTTTTTCAAACTCTTTCAGAACTAATGGTTGAATAATAATAATTTAAGAGTACTCTAGAAAGTATTTTATCATTACTAATATATCTCGTTTCCATAATTTGAGGAATTTTCAGGTACTCCATCATGAAAAAGTATCATATTAATAAGAAAAATAATTTTGTAGAATAAAACTACAATTGTTCAGCTATGGATTTTATATCTTTCCAAGGAGTGAAGCCAATAGCTGTTAATTGTATTTAAGTTAGGATTCATACTTTAAACACCGAAAAAGAGATTCATTGGCCCCCCCAACATTGCACAATTTTCCACTGCCAGCAATTGCATTTTTGTCTTTTTAAATTTTCTTTTTCTCATGCCCTCTATTATTATTGCTGTGTTTTACGCGGTTATTTGCCGTTCCACTGCCTGGCAGTTAGCCTTGATCAAATTCAGTACTCAAGTGTGAATGGGATCTGCTTTGCTGGTGGCACTAGAAACAGTTTAAGTGTCAATCTGAGATGTTTCACATAGTACTACCTATATTACTCAGATAATGTTAACATATGGAAGTTATAAGCATCCTTATCGTTACCGTTTGCTTACGTTGGCTATACAAACGTAGGGTCGTAAAAAATTTAAGACGCTTGACAAATACGAATGCATTAAAATAAACAATTGATGAACAAGAAGACTTACCAACAATTTTTCCAGTAAAAACAAATCTCATCCAGCCATCAGCAGTGCTCTGTACCATTAGTAAGGAGGTTGGTTTCATATCAAGCCCAGTTTCCTCCTTAACTTCACGCACCACCGCATCCTTTAACAAAACAGAGAACGAGAAATGAGAGCAAGAATCAAACACGACCGTAAACCTATCAGGCCGAATCGTATATTGGCGGAAATCGCTAATAGTTAAGCTGTACAAGTCGTCAACCATGAAACTTACATCAATGTCTTCATTTGGTTCCAGGCAACCAGCAGGCAGGTACCATTGACCAGCACATGAGCTTTTAGCTTCTTGGATCATTAGCACTTCATTCTTTTCATTTATAATTATAGCTGCCACAACGTAGCATATAGTTTTGTGCAACTTCGGAACAAAATCTGAAGGGACGGACGGAGTAACTCCTCTGGCAACTGAAAAATGAAATCATAGTACTCAATTTGAGTATAACAAATTAAAGGACAACTTATACACTACCCAAGTTCATGTCAGAAAACCAATTTGAGCATTGAATAAGGAACTAAAGGTACTAAAATAGACAATCGTTCCTCAAAGTCAATAAATGACTCTAAATTATCAATAAAATAAACATTAAGGACGAATAACTTACCTGTTGCCTCATTTTGGTCTGCTATAGTGAAGTCACAATATTGATTCGGCTCCTCGATTGTTTGACCACTCAATAATTTGTTGATATTTTCTTCTATTCGATCCATTTCTCCCTAGTGTTTTTACGTTAAACGACGCGGTACAATTTTCACGAGTAATTAACAATTTATCAATGGAATGCCAACGTCAACATTCCTCATCTTCAAAGGTGTGTCAGACCTTGGGGCCGGATGTGAGCATAGCGAATCGAACCTTTCTTGGACTGCATTCCGATCCGCGAGGATGAGACTATCGATACCATCGATACATACCGGTGTAAAATTAAGGCGGGAATTAAGAACTTCCTTTTCGGTTTTCCGTATTTCCTTACCGCTTATTTAAACAATGATGTGTTTATAGTTGGTATATTAATTTATCTATTCCAATTTTATGAAGTATTATTGATTAAATTGATGAGCGATGATCATTTACCATTACATGAAATTTTTTTTAAGCTGTGGTAGCTGTAGGTAACGACTCGACAGTGTTGCTTATTAAAAAAATGTGTATGGGATAATCTAAAATAATTATAAATAGGTAAATATATAGGTTTACAATAAAAATATATACATAGGATGTCCATAAAATTTCTCACACCAAAGCTGCAAGCTATCCGTTATAAATATAAGTATATTTGTCGTAAATGGGAATAAGATATGCTATTTCAGAGCAGCGTATGCATAAAAAAGAGTTTCATACGAATTATTATGAAATATATGTAATCATTCGCAGTTAAAAATTAATATCGAATATTTCGCAGAGATGCATCCGCGAATAAATCTGTGGGGGGAGTTATCAATACAATGTTAAATTAGTCCTCGAAATTCCGCAATTAAATTCACTTGTTTCACTAATTTATTGTCTTGAAATATGTAGATATTCAGTGGTGTATAATCAGACAGCCTTGGTTTTCTGTGTTTCTTTTTTTTGGAGGAAAGAAGGCAGTTTATCCGCAATTTAAATACCAATCTACTCAATCAATATATCGGTTTAGGATCTGTAAGGCTCTAGATTCAACTTGTGGTGCGCGTGACCTCCACGTCAGGCCAACGGCGTCGTGGGAGAGAGTTCCAGGAAATTTTCTAAAACATAAAGGTGCTACATTTGTGTCTAATAAATTTAAAATAGTTTGGTTATTTTGCCATTCGTTGCATTTTTGTTTTTTTTCTCCATATTCCCCCTCGAAATTTTTTACCGTATGACTACATTTAATTAATTTGCTTAGATATTTGGATTACAATAAGTATTATTCAAGTTTATCGTTAAGCGCCTTGAAAAGTGCTGAGTAGTTAGATAAATTCGTGTGATTAACTTTTATTCTTTTGAATCAGATTTGTGCATAAATGCGCTAAACTTTACTTCGGCTGTCGAGGTGATTAATGTCTTCACGACTAGATAACAGTGGACTTAGCATTCGAAAAGAAATAGCGATGGTTGTTGCGAAGTTATCAGAAATATGTTTAGCCGTATTTAAAAAAATGTAAAACATTGTATTGAATATAACATTTTACCTGGAGATATCGCAAAGCAGCGAAACTGGTTGCACAATTTATTTTTAAAATGTGAGCAAGTACAAAGTACAGTCATGAATAATAAAAAAATTACTGCCGACAATTTAAGGAAAAGATTTATAAGATTTCGATGCCAACTTCGAAGCTGGCAACTATTCTATCCGAAGCTGGTAAGTCCTCCCACGAAATTGGCGGAGCAAATTCCTGGCTACGTGCCTGACGCTACACAAATATAAATTCTCACAGTAGGAGAAACAAAGGGCATTTTTGGGCCGAGTGCGGTGAATTTCCGTTGCAGGTGGTTTTGTAGACTCGGCGGAGGGGGTAGTTGGACAAACGCAGTGGTTCCAGTATCGACTTCTCACGAGGAGCCCCCTGGTATGTTAACGACCGATATAATTAGCCGCGCTGAGGTCAGGGGTAATCTCAGTTGGACTTAATATTTTATTTCGACATTTTCTAAGTTACACATTCCTTTTTTTTGGGAGACCTAAAAGCAAAACTTTCCTCATTATAAAGGGTGATCTTCCTTAAATTTCTTGCAGCATTCTGGTAACAGTCAAACACGTGACCAGAAATTTTCTTCAAGGGTTGCTTAGGATACACACGGGTTGCCTATGTTTCTTTTTCAATGTGCGCGTATTGGGAATCCATACATTTCAATGCATCAGCTATACATTTCGCTTGTACTGCGCTGAAATTGAATTCATCGTGTATTATTGGCAAAAAATATGGAATGTAACTGCATCGTAAAATGGAGGGCCCGATGCCCCTCACAATCAGCAGATATGTCGTAGGTAGTCACCACAAGGAAAAAAATCGAGGAGGAATTGGGACTCCTTAAATGCCCCCTCCGACTGCGTGCCTCGTAACAGGTATTTTATGTATTTTATACAGGTGGGCAGTTAACAAGAAAATTTGGAGTAATAATGAATTGGGCGTCAAATATGAAGAAAAAAAAATATACCACTTACAATTAGATATTTTATTCATAGTCGGTCTCGTGAAATCTTTTTAGCCCATCAAGGTTTGGAAAAATAAATTCGCGCAGAAATAAGGCCGGAAAAGGAGGTGTAAAAATTAAGATATACTATGATAATATTAGAAATATTAACCTCGTAAAATTATTGATATTCATCGCGAATAATCTGAGAATCAAGCTTTACACACATCCGTAGAATGGAATTGTGAGCTAGTCTAGATACCGTTAGCCGACCAAATGGAACACGCGATCAATACACAACAGCGACCGGCTTCTGGTGCGGAATGCATAATTAATTAGTTCAAAGATGACAGAATACTGATAAATTTAACATGGAGATAAATTATTAGGATCTTCGATGTCCTTTTTTTGTCCCTTTTGATACCCATCTTTGATGGTTGCCAAAGAAAAAAATAAAATGCCCGGTGGATAATCAGAGGTATATAATGTACAGCTGCAGGTATCGATCTATATGGCTATTTGCAACCTGTCATACTTCACGGCATTCATGCTATCATGGGAATAAGTTTGTATATTCCAAAACAGGAAATAATATTTATTTAAATGCGAAACTCGAAAAAATAACGGGTGATTTGTCTGTGAGGCTTGAAGTGATTTTTTTAACTTAGGTACAATATTAGGAGCTGAGATACGTATTAGGCACGATTTTTTTAACTCCAAAAAATAATTTTCATCATTTCGCTTGTACTTGGAGACTGCATCTACGAAGCAATGAAGAATACCTCGCCAAAAAAGTCAGCTGAAACATTTCAGCCCTCGGTTTTCTGCTTTCACCATGTTACCTATAGGTATGCATATATACATTTACCTATTATATATGGGCATATATGATATCATAGGAATAAGTTTTTATCTTTCAAACGGGAAATAATATGGACTTGTTTATAAGTGGAACTCCAAAAAATACGGGCGTCATAGGTTGGAAGGTGCGAAGTATTTTTTTCTTTAACTTAGGTACGATTTTCAGAAATTAGATACGTTTTTTAAAACTAATGTATGAAGAAAAAAATACTTGATACTATTTCGAAATTGCTTGAAAACTGCAAGTACGAAGCAATGAAGAATACCTCGCCAAAATAGTCATCGGAGACATATATGGTCCTCTTTTTTTTCTGCATTTGGCTCCGACTTCCGTGTGTTTTAAGATAGCTGTGTGGGTGCATGGAATGAAGACCGGATATACGCCCGTCTGCTTTCGTCGAAATATTCTCGTGAAGCTTTCGTGCTGATATAGATAAGCCAGTATAGACGCTTCCTCCTATTCAGTCCGTAATTGACTTCCAGCCGGAATGGGCACAGAAAGTTCTTCATCATGTTGATTGATTTGTTCGTTTGCATGTACAGTCGGATTCAAAAGTATTGCAACAAATGGAGCGGCGCCACTTTCGCCTCAGTTTTGAAATCGAGTTTCGAAGATCGAATTATGTTGCATGTTACCGTATCCACATTAAGGGCAAAAAACCTCTATTCCGAAAAGGGATTGATAGTGCAGAGGTGAATCCGTGGTGATTTTACGCCAAAGTCACGGGCAAAGAATTTCCATTGTTAGAATTTCGGTCCGAGGTCATAAAATTTTACTGAGGCAAGAAATCGTTTCCAATGCAATTGCTGATGACATTTGGCATAAAAATCGGTGCCCACATGCTGGACACCCTAGGAAAAATGGCATACCCCAGCATGCCCGTCAAGGGAGAATAATACATTTCATCCGCAGGCATACTTATAATTCACGGCGAAGATTTCGAGTGTGCAAATCAAAGATAAGCTATATTGCGAAAAGTGCTACGTTTAATCCCACGCAGAATATTATTGAACATTAAATCAGAAAAGACGATGAAAAATAAAATATGCAACCTAAATTTGAAAAGTTATTTTTTGTTTTTACTTACCGGAGTTTTCCCAGCGTTGCGTAAACGCAACATTATGCAAATCATATATTATGATGAATATAATATTTTTTCTGAAAATTAATCTTAACTAGGCCAAAATAAACCGTAAAATACGAAACAACTGAAGGTAAAAGCCCTATATGCAGTCTGGGGAATAATGGGTTAATTGATGTGGCCGGGTCGGTGAAAACTTGGTTGGCACATGAAGCATTCTACATTCTTTGTTTTCGCGGCGAGCCGACGAGGACGGACATGGACGCGACTAAGCAACCGAACCTCCAGGTCAAACTCCAGGAGTAACTGCCCAATCGAAATTAAGATTAGCGGATGGTATGCATCGAGGCAATTCACGTCCCCGCAGACGTTGGGCCGTCGCGACGGAGTGTTCTCTTTCGGTCTCCGTGGCAATGTTTTTCCTATCTTTGGATTCATATTTGGACTCACTGTTTACCTATAAGTAATACGTGGTTCAGTGGCTAAGTGGATCTATACTGTGTTCTGTATTTTCGTGAGAGTTCTGCGAGGGGTCGAGTCCGAAGTAATAATATTTTTTTTTCATTTTTGAAAAGATGTATTCTTAATATCAACATAATCTATGCAGGTGACTCAAGAAAAATTCAGTACTGTTTTTTTTAGATGACGAAAGGTATTAATTTAATGACTCTAATTAAGTATTAGTGACAGGTAGAAAAAAAATTAGTATTTTAACTCTTTCACATAAATATCCGACCACTATAAGCACTTTTCATATCATAACGGATGAATGTTATCCATTTCTTCAACTTTTAAATAAATTTCAATTATCATACCGAAATAAAGATAGGTATCTATTTGGAAATCTATTGGCCTTGCCTTCGTAATTCAATCCTAAAGAAACACCACGGCCAGCTAATTTATCCCACCTAAATACATCACAGCTTAATCACGGGTGAGCGTTATTAATTAGTTTGAAGATATGGATGACATCAATTTTGCCATTAGCGTATTGTACTAACAGTATATCTTCATTATTTTAATACCCATATTATTATTGCTATTACTACCCCGCAAGCCGCCCCACTAAGCGAACGGCGCACAGTGGTCCCAAATCGAAAAAAGCTGGCCAAAAGTCATTTTTTCGACTTTTTACGAGGAAGTTTTGAATTATGTATTCGGATTCTATAGAATATGGCCTATAATATTTAGTACCTGATAGGTTTGTGTGATTATTATGTTGACCTGTGTAACCCGTCAAACATGGGCATGTTCAGCCTAAAACGGCCGAGGCGTAGAAGTAGTCGATTTTAGGGTAATTCAACTTAATAAATGACTATTTTAATTTCATGGGATTCATTTGTCAATTTTAATATGGTAAGTTTGCATATTTTTTAACAATATTACAGTATGTTTTTTTCGTTTCAGAATTTATTATAACATTATTTAATTATTTGTAATGTTAGCTATTTTTGGGCCTATATTTAGTCAAATGTGTCGATATAGTTTTGTGCCCCTCCGTGCCCCTCGAAGATTCCTATGCTGAATCCTTAGGAAGAGTATGTACAACAAGATGGAGAAAAAAAATCTTGCCTATACTTGCCTATCCGACATCTAGAGGGTTTTAAGTTGAGCGGTGCACCGCTCCGCTGAGGGCGGCTGGCCGGCGGCCGGCGGGAGACAGTGGCATTATCGCTCAAATATTCCTGTATCGGTGGTCAAACTTGCATGGTGTATACTTAGTATAATTCTACACCCTGTACGATTACATAAATTAAGTGCTTCATGCCTATCGCATGCACACTTCTCGTTTGTGCACTCACCTTCAAATATTCATGAAACCAATGAGGGCCGGTTTTCATGCTCTTAATGAGAAACATTATGAGTGATCAAAAGCGACTACTTAAGTCCTCATACGAGAACCTTACAGTAACCACAAGATGCTTTTCTCTGCAAAACTTTCCTCATATTTTTATAGAGAAGAGATCCCTTACATGCTGTACAGCGTTGTCAGCACGTTATTCCGAAATAAGGTATTTGCGCTAAGAGAAATAAATGCTCCCTAATGCCAAGAATTGTTCACAGAATCATTTCAACAGCCCATAGACGTAGATAGGATTGAATTTGGAGGGAAAGATTCGTCTAAACCTACCAATGGAGCGTGAATCTTGCAAGTGCATTTTTTAATAATAATGGAATGAGGATGACGGCCTCCCTCACCAGAGCCATTGCATGGATGTGGTGAATATTTCCCACTCAGTAATAATTAATGATTCTCTTAGTGAAAAAGTGCCGTGCTCCAAACTGTGTTAACGCGGCTAACTCGATAAACTTCTCCTGTCCAGATAATTAAAGCACTTGGTTTGGCAATGTTTGGCATTCAAATTTCAGGATACGCCGGAAACTCAGAGGCAAGTCTATATAAGCTTGTATATCTTTTATTCAATGTCAACTCATAATTTCCGGTTTATTATTGATTAAAAAAAGACAACTTTTAGAAATCACATTCATCGTTATAGCCGTAAATACTCGTGTTAATTTTGAATTATGGGTGCCGCAAATATTTTTGTACCTTGCGGTGTACAATAAAAATACAGAGAGAAAAGAATATTAATAAGCGAAGAAGAAGGAATATGTCGTGGAATATTTGAAAACAAGATTTCGACTGAATGAAATCAAGCATGCAAAAAATATTATGACGCGTTTTGTGATAAGAATGTTTTCTCGAAATACCTGAGAAAGTGGAATCAAAGCTCGAGGACAGATGAGCATTTCAAAGAGATGTTCAAAAGCTGGTTGCAGAAGGAAATGAAATTCCCTCCAGAAGCATATCAATATCTCCCTCTCGCATCTAGTAAGTGCAAATGATTACCGTGTATACACACTCGGTGAATATATGCAGTGTATAAAAATAATCACTCATTAATCTCAATCATCATATTTTTTAAAGTGAAGTTTTAATTCATTTCAGACAAGATGAAATTACGTGTAAATATAAAATTATAATCAATAAGTAAGAAATATTGGACCCGTTTCCATAATTTTGAAAAATCTACGAATAAATGCTTTGTGTGTATGAAATGTAATTATTAATGTGATTTGTAATTTTCACGACAGTTATCGATGAAAGACTTATTCATAGACTTTCAGTGATATTAAAATCTCTGTCCTGCGGCTATGAGATAAATAATGAAGCCTTCAGCCAGTATTGCATTGAAATAGCTGAGCTGTGCATCAATTATGGTTGGTATTATATTCTGCTCATGGTACATAAAGTTCTGATACATGAAACAGCAATTTCCAAAGAATCCTTCCTTACCATTGAAGTTTTAACGAAGGAAGCATTGACATGAGGAAATTCCGAGAGCATTGTACAAGAAAATACCCAAGAATGTTAAATTATGAAGATATCTTTCGAAGACTCCTTTAAATATCTTAATCATACATTTTAATTACATCAAGAGTTACAAAAAACGATGTCAGCCTATCAGGTGAGGTGAAAATTTGCTAATTTTAAGTGATTCGCAGAGCGACAATGAGTCCAATGGGGTGACATCGGACAACGATTCTTTAAAAATTTGTTCTTTGTGATACATGAAAGCGATTTTATTGCAATTCGAACATTATTTTCCTTAATGTTCTTAATATCAGTCATGTATTTCATCTAATGTGACTTATCAAATACATGGAAGCCAAAAATGAGTGAGTGTGTGTATTTTTTTTCCGATTTTGGTATCTCACCGACTATGCTGATGGTCGCGGGTTCGAATCTCACCATTTTCATGTGTAAATTCTATAATGGGTTTTAACAACAATTTATACATCTTTTACCTTAAAATTATACTATTTTAAGCTCTCCACGAACACCAAGTTATCGCCAATGGCAATGACATCTATATCGAGATTTTCTAAAAATTGTTTAAATAATAACAGCTCAAAAAATGCTAAAATGAAGAGACATCGTAAAAATAATGCCAAAATCAGATTCAGACGATCAAAATCAGTAAGAGACACTTACTTTTGTTGCTGTTTTAGCTAAAATTACGACGTTATTAATTTTGGCCAGCTTTTTTCGATTTGGGACCACTGTGCGGCGGGGAGTATTAGAACACCAGCCGCTCGCATATAAAAAGTCCTTTATCGCGCGGGTGAAAAACGAATTCCCACACCTATCCGTTCGGCAAAATATCTCTCTTAATTTGTCGTTTCTGTCGTACTCGGAAATGTAGTGGCGTTCTAATATCATGTTCTCCGTGTCATTGTTAAAGATGTCCATTCTCAATTGCTCAAGCAATGTAAGCTTGGCTCGTAGTCTTCGGTCTCGTTCGGTATCGTTTTGAGTCTGCTCCCATCACCCATTTGAACTGCATATACCCCCCCGCATACTTCGTCCCGCCAGAGCACCCTCAAGCGATCGCATAGACCGAAAATGCGCCCGGTCAATGCCTTTGGCCCGGCGCGATGCCACTGGATCGCACACTTGTAGAGCGGTGAATTCGAACAGGAGATAGCTGTAGCGTTCATGTTTCTAGCATATGCAGACAGGATTTTTATCCTTCTCGTTGCAAAGGAATAGTTTTCTTTTATAATTCATTCATCTTTGGGTGTGCACTTGCTAACATGCGTATACGCACGCGCCGCCACTGCTTCACTAGCGTATATTCTAATATCTATAATTTGCTCAAGTTAATAAATGGGTGCTATGGTCTCTAAGGATTATTTCGTACAAAATAACAACGCCCTATGTACCAATGAACAATGTATTCATTTATTGCGTCACGAATACAATTGTGTCGCACTCAGATAATCGGCGAATCGCGATGGCCGCGGATTCAGTCACCGTTTCCAGCTGTGGCTGGCAGGTCTCACTCGCGCGGGCTCCCGGATGCTACTCTCGGAGAAGGGCGCCATATCCCTAGGATACCGTTACCCTGCCGGCGCCAAGAGTCCTCCACCTGTCTCCCTCCAGGCCGTGCTGATTTTCCGCGGTAGCGCGCACTGATTTGAACTCTACACCACCCCCTCACCAGTGACAGGGATCTGGAATGATATGTAAAAAAAAGGGAGAAAAAAGGGGAAATGGAAAGGGGGATGAAGGTTGGGTGCTTATGGGGAGTTAGGTGGCGAAGTCGCGCAGGTGCGCCGGGAAATGGACTCTGCGTCCGGATCTGGTGATGCGATCGTCGGCAGCCGGCGCCATCCCGTCAGGCTGGGGTAACGGCGACTGTTCGGTCGTCGCTGTGGGCGTCGGCGCTGCGGCCTCCCGGAGTGGCCGCAGAATGGTCATATGTAGTGCTACAGGTGTGGGTTGGATGTCCTCAGAGGCGGTGAAGGCGGGCTTGAGGAGGTCGATGGAGACCATCACCTCTCGCACACGTATGCGCAGCACGTACCCCTTGCTGCCTCGCTGGAGAACCTCGAATGGGCCCTCGTAAGGCGGCTGTAAGGCGCCGCGGGATCTATCATCTCGAACGAAAACCGAAGGGTTCCTCCCCTTAAGTTATGAAAATAAAAATGACTCTTTCACCGTGGCGGGATGCGGGCCGGGAGCTCAATGTAGACATGTGCCGCCGCAGCTGCACCACGTAATTGGACTGGTCCTCCATTGTATGGCCAGTCGATGGCGATAGAAACTCGCCAGGGAGTCTCAGCGGTTCTCCGTACACCATCTCCGCGGAGGTGGCACCGAGATTTTCTTTAAAGGCTGAGCGGAGGCCCAATAGGATAGCTGGCAGGAAATCCGTCCAGCCTTGGGATTCGTGGCATCGTATGGCTGCCTTCAGTTGCCGGTGAAGTCGCTCCACCAACCCATTGGCGGAAGGATGGTAGGCGGTTGTCCTCAGGTGTGTGGCTCCTGAGAGATCGGCCAGCTTCCGGAAGAGGAGGCTCACAAACTGGCGGCCTTGATCGTCAGTGATTCGACGGGGCGTGCCAAAACGTGAAATCCATTCTCGAAAGAATGTTTTGGCTACCGTCTCTGCCGAGATATCAGAAATGGGGAAAGCTTCCGGCCAACGAGTGTAACGATCGACCAAGGTAAGGCAATATTGGAAACCACAGGAGTATGGCAGGGGACCCACCAGGTCCAAATGCACATGGCTGCGGGTTGGTGTGGTGGCTGGATTGTTGGCTTCCCACCCGGTGGGCCCGGGTTCAGATCCTAGCAGCGGCAGAAAATTTTCAGAGACTGCCCGATCCCTACTCGAATGTTGTGTGGAGGACATTTCAAGCGCAACACTTCGTCCGTCGGATGGGACGTTAAGCCGTGGTCCCCTTGGCGCCTTTCGTTAAGAGCAGGCTAATGCCGACGCCGGGTTTCTTTCCACCCTTCCTTACCTACCCTTGAGGGAGGGAGGGCTGTGGAGAGAGTTGAACACACGTCTGCGAAGGGGGGCGGGCAGATAAGGGGCGGGCAGCGGGGGTGGACACATCGTACATGAGGGTCACATCGCTGTCAGGCGCACACACTTTCCTTAACACAAGGGAAGAGGAGCCGCTTTGCAGGAGTGTGATAAGTTCTTCATCTGTCTTTTGCTCTTTGGCAACGTCTTCAATAGACACGGCAGGCGACATAGACTCCAAGCGCGAGAGTGTGTCCGCAACAATATTGTTTTCGCCAGCGATATGGCGGATATCGCTAGACAACTGGCTAATGTAGCTTATGCCTCGTTCACATTACGATTGTCCGAGCGATAGTTGGCCGAACTAGCCGTGTGAATGCATGTCCTGACAATCAGGGGCGCAGCTAGGAATTAAGGCTGGGGAGGTTTAGGTGCAACTAACACCGGGGTGTGTGGGGTATGGAATACCCACCAGGATAAGCGGTAGGTGCGAGATTAATAAATTGCGGAATTTTAAAGATAAATGGTTTGAAATGGTAAATTTTACGGCTTTCTGAGAGATATTTTATTAATACTTACACTATTCTATTAGTGAAAATCAATCAAATTAAGTAAAATGGGTTAATCTTAAAAATTTCTCTTAGCTCTGGGGGGGGGGGGGTTTATCCCCCAAAACCCCCCTCGCTGCGCCACTGCTGACAATAGTTCACGTAGTTCCGAACGTTGCCACTTTACGATGGTTATGCCTCATTCACATTACGATTGTTCCCGCGATTGTCGGAACTATCATGCATTCACACGACGTTAAAACCTGTGCTGCCCTCTAGTGCTGACATCTAAATTGAACTGGAAATTGACGGTTAGCAGAGCTATTGAGGTATGCAGGGACAAGACATTACTGTGTTCAACGTGTATTTACCGAATAATTTTTCTTCCACCCATATTCTTCCTTCCTAGGACAAATCCATAAAAAAAAATGAGATTCACGAGCTTTTCGTCTTTCCCTTGTCGCTTCCGTTTCCGGTCTCCCAGCGCCTAACCATCGTAAAGTGGCAACGTTCGGAAATACGTAAACTATTGTCAGGACATGCATTCACACGGCTAGTTAGGCCAACTATCGTTAGGACGATTGCTCGGACAATCGTAATGTGAACGAGGAACGAGTTCGCACCGGAGAGGCTGCGGGAATAGCCTCGGGATCGCCGGCGAGAGCGGCGATCCCGGCGATGTATTACACTTACAATTTGTGACCATGTGAGACTGCTTTTGCTGCACTCAAATATATTCATATAATACTGGATGTTACTGCATCTGGATTTTTGGGGTAGCTACCTTACCCTACTAAGAAGTGACAATATATGAATATAACTAATAACTTACCATCATGGGTGGTGCACCCATTAAAAAATATGCAATATTTTTTAGGGTCTTTTTCCCTGGATCCGCCCCTGCTTACCATTATATGTATAAATACTTCAGGAAATTCCTCTATGAGGTGTATAACAGAAAAAATGTCCCAGGTTGGGCGCACACAGTAAAATACACACTTAAAGATGAAAATTAATCAGTTTTCAGGGGCACCTACTACCTTCCTCAGAGTTAGGAAAGATTTTTATTGAATAGGAGGGAACACTCAAAATTAAAAATTGGTTTTCGTTATTTAAAACCAAAAAGATATGAATGAAAAACACACACGCCAAATCTTAGAGCTCAAATTCGATTTTTAACCGAGTTAAGTAGCTTTGAAAGTCCGCTAGGAGCTTCGGCGACGCCCACGGCGCGAAACGTATTTCCATTGGCTGACGCCGCGTGACGTGTGAACCTCATGAGTGTCGCGAGAGTAATGCTTGAAGAAGCCGTAAACACACTGCCCCTAGTAGCACAAAAAGGATTATATCTAGATATAATACGTATCATTGTATACACTGTATACAGATTATATCTGTATAAAATCCATGCAAATGTCCTCTACCACGCATATAATATCTAGATATTATACGTATTATATCTGCTGCAATAATATGGATTTTATACAGATTAAATATGCGACATAATATAACCCTCCATAATATATTCAAAATATAATCCATAATATATTCAAAATATAATCCATAATATAATATATATTAACCCTCCATATACCTACGAGATAATAGAGAGAGACTATACTTGCCACAAAGAACTATTGACAATGTGAATTCGCGAGAAAAATAATATTTTCAACTAAATATGTCTGAAAGGATTGTACTTCCACTATGCCAGCAAAAGCAAAGATCAATCTAAACCTCAACTACTAGTCCAACCTCAGCTACTAAAACGTACCAGTCCCAGGCGGATATGTATTTGAAATATTGTATGGGATGAGCAAAATTTTCAATGTCACTTCAGTAGATGTATCAATCTAATAAAAATTTGTAAGTCCTGCCAAACCACCAGCATAAAAATATGTATAAAGAATATGATATCTCTTAAATCACATCTCAGCTCTTACCATGCATGAGGACATCACCATAATGAATTTTAGTGGCAGGAAAGAAAAAAACAATTACAATACATATTTTTTATTTTCATTATTCAATCACAATAATAGCTGCAATCCTCTCTTGTTACCATGAAATACTTTGCTGAAACAAATACTGTCTTTCTCTTATGATCAAAAATTATTTTAAGTGCATTGGCAGAAGCCATACTAACTATCTTCAATAGTTTCTCCAACGAATGTCTATTGCCACATCGTCACATCATCCACTTAAAAAAAAAAACAAATCCACATCCACCATTGTTATATATATGGGACTTATTCCACTGTCTTTCATTCTTCTGAATGATAGTTTGGCAACTGAAGAAATGGCGCCTTCCCCCAGTCTCGGCACCTTTAATTCAACACGAATTATCTCCCCATCTTCTCGTGCAAGGCCACAGATTCTTTTCTGACATCACTCGATGTGAAGTGCAGCTCACACACCTAAAATTAATAAATAAGAAAATAGCAACTAAATTACTTAGTCATTTCATTTTCAATTTAAGGCATTTCTGAACGAGAAATATATCTAATGACTTGGCTGGCAAATATAGGAGATAACTATACATACCTCAATGATTTTTTATATAAAACTAGATATAAGCATAAGATAATTTGAGATGATGAAAGCCGGACACAGTTAAATTCCGGTTCATTGCACCACTCACGATTGTAATAGAAAAACGCATATTTCCATTCACGGCGGTTCATACACACTAATAGTATATAAGTTTCTGACGAGACTCGATGAATGTCTCAGCATTGATTTCCATGCAACTTATTAAGTGAGTATCACTGGTCTTGCGAAATGATACATAAGCTCAAATTAATTCGAAAGCATGAATACCTTAAAAGGTATGTGCTTTCCCCCGTAATATACGGTACTACGCCAAAAATACAATGACTCAGGAAGCCTCATCGAAAATACCCTAGTATATAACTTAGGGCGTAAATAATTCAAACAGCTTTTCAAATCTAAGTTAAATAAGTATTTTTAACTGAGTACTGAGTTTCAGACGCATAACACACCAAAGGGCAAGCTAAGAAATAATATTCGATACCATAAACTTGGCTGCTGAATTATAATTCCAACTAACTCCTTCAACCACACGTTTACTGAACGAAATAATACAAAAAACAACTAAAATAAAAGAATTTTCTGTCGAATTGCCGCTACAATATTTTAAACCACCACTTTTAGTATTGGAGACATTCATCAACATCCCCAAGCCACATCTAGCTAGAAATTACATCCAAATAATTACAGCGTGAAAGGGTACATACCTTACTGTTTTTCGTGGAGGTGAAATTGTCTCTTCTGATCGCCCGAATCCACTTGATCTCCAACTCAAGATATTTTGGAAAGCTAAAACCTTAAACTTTGGGTCCACTCTGGAGTTTTCTTCGCACCCCGGTACTGAACACATGAAAGGCGTTTTTAACAAAAATGTCTCACAAACACACGTTTCTTAAGCCCAGCGAATGAAATTCAAGAATAAAGGAAAATTAACTATCCTCAGAAACTTCAATTTTTAACAACTTACACCACAAAAATCCCTAAAAAGTGGTGAAACGTAACGTAAATTCACTCGTAAACAACGTAGGAGTTTCAAGGATATCACTACTTAGCTCAAAGATGATCTTATGAGTGGACTCATTAAAACCGATAATGTGCAACTAGGCAATTATTAGTTTTCAGAGTGAATATTAATCTACAAATATAATTTTCCTCGGCAGTATACTCTTCTATATGTTACATTAATATTTTTAGTCGCTAATATGAACTCAAAGGTTTATGCCGGTATGGATACACCGATACACATAATGTAAATCCCTACATATAATAACGCTGTAATACAGCAATAATACGTTACAAAATACATTATGTATAGTGTACATCAATTTCCTTGGTAAATACATTATGTACGCGAGTTCTTGTGCTGTGTGGGGATGTTTGAAAGAGAAGCAGAGATTTTAAAATATATGATAAATATATATATAATACAGATATGTGTATCTGTATATGATGTATACCAGAATCTTTAAAATATACAATTAATATCCTTATGGTGTAACCATGGATCATCAGACATGTATAAAATATGTATGATATACAGATTTGCAAATATGTATACCGATGTATTTCGAAATCTTAAAAATATACAGATATAATCCTTTTTGTGCTACTAGGGGCGTTCGTGGAAATAGTGGCCAAAAGTTTATCGTCATGGCGAAACACAATGTTAATTTTGTTCTGGAAGATACCAGAAGTGTACTGACATTATTAACACGGACTCTGAACAATTTTTTGTCTCAAAAATTATCATTTCATTGAAATGAAACTTCTTAAGATGAAATGTTTACACTTTTGAGAGAGACAGTAATCACGGCAATTATCGTGGATGTTTTAATTTATGGACTCACCATCATAAAATCCTTTACTTATAACTGGTTTTTAGTTTCTGGATGTAAATTGTGAAATAAATGAACAAATGTGCCATAGTTATAGCTGTTTTCTTGCCCTCTGAAGGGAGGAAATTCGGGGTTCTCTCCGTTTCTTTTATGATTAGCATTCAGATTTCGTTGGAACAGCATTTTTTTAAAGCAGGGGTCTCGCTTTGGTCCACCTATGTTCCTGATAAATTTTCAAGTCAGTTTTGTACTATGAAAAATGGTAAACAATTGTCATCAAAATGAAAGAGTAACTGAGAGATGGGGATTTTTACATGAATATATCCATAAGTTCACTTATATTTACATCAGAGTTACACGTACAGTCGCTTTCAAAAGTTTTAGGACAGTTTGTTGCACCACTTCTGCTTCTCAAGGAAATTTATTATCCTATACTCCTTTCGTAGTAATCTGCTGCACTCCGCTGACATTCCGCTTGTGATTATATACATGCACACAAAGGGACAAATTATTTTATACTGCAAATTTATCATTCCGCTTCTATTTATGTACGTTGTAATGATTATTTCGTGAGCATGTACTGCATACTTGCACCGGTTTTTACCCTTAGTGGTTAAAGTAATTATTATATGATATTTGTCATGTGACGGGTAGCCGCGGCGGTTTCCTAGTGAGCAACGCTTTGAGCTCGGGTAGTAAAGAGTGAGTGGTCGGGACTGTCTCTCATAATTTCTTCAGCTCCCTTTCCTACTTATTAACAGGTTTTTTATAACAGTAATTTCGCTGTATTTGATATTAAGCTTTTATTTTTGCCGATGCGAATTTTTAAAATTAAGAGAAAAATGGTGGATAAAATCCTGGCGTTAGCATTAACGTACAGTTTGAAGTCTAGCGAAAATTAAAATTAAATTACACATTAAAATTTATTATTTGTCAATTATACTTTTTCGATTAATGATAGTGCAAAATATTTGCTAGTATTCATTCAATAAGTATTTTCCTACGGTTTCTCTGTTTTGTTGTAAGATTTGCAAAGTTATCCGTGTTTATTATTTACAATTTGTTCTTCTATTTATCTGGCGGCACCGGGAGTCAAATGTGCTTATTTCTGTTTATCGTGAGTAATTCGATATCATAATGTTCCTGTAGTACAAATTTGAGATTATCAAGAATTAGTTTGTACTATTTGACACATAATCAGCTTAGCGTCGAAGACCCTTTCCGTTGCAGTGGTTGGCTTTTAATGCGCAAGATAGAAACAAAGAGTGAACATCAGGGGAAATATGCAGTAAATGCACACGAAATAATCATTATATCCAACATAAATTGAAGCAGAATGATATATTTGCAATTAAAAAGTAATATTTCCCGTTGAGTGCGTATATATTTAAGCACCTACGAAATTTTTGCGTGTGTGGTCAAAGACAACAAAAGGAGTAATGGAAACTATATCTCTTTGAGAAGCAGAAGAGATTTACATTGAAATGGCTCTCACACATTTTATAACAGCCTATTTCTGAAGGAATATGCAGTCTCCGTGCAGCGTCGCACCACCGCCTTCCCCGGTCTGGGTCGTTTGGCACCACAAAAATTACTTTTCTGGCGTTTAACGAGAGGTAAATTCACATCTCGGCACACAACAATATGCATAAGGTTTCCTACCACTCATTGAAAATTCTCCGTTTTATCTAGTATTTACTTATACTCGAAATAACGTGTACGACAATGCACTCCTTATGCAAGCGACGCGGACATCATGAGGTTCACACGTCATCAACATGGCGTCGACCGAGAAATACGTTTTTGGCGCGGAATTCAAGTTGAAACTTCAAACTGCTCAAGTGGCGAAATTATTCTGCGCTCAATGGTAAAATTTGGTGAGAGCCTTTCTTACACCCATAGCTTTATAAATCAGATAAAATATTTGGTAGTGTAATCCCTTCTATTGTCTTGTACTGTGTGTGCCCAACCTGGAATATTTTCATCTCATATGTACAAATATTCGAGGCTGATATCCCAAAGCCCCTTCCCCTCCATCTTACTGTCTAACAGTGTTATATATTTAAAATAACACAATGCAAATTAGCTATGCAAATGAGGCTCTAATTTTCATGGTTGAACTGACCTGGCAGGTCGCTGCTGAGTTATCAGTCAGCCACGTAGCCGGAAAGGTATCAAGAGTTTTGGTGCTATGTGGCTTGCCTGCACTGATACTCTTTTGTCGTCGCTTTGGAAGTATCAGAAAAGGATACACTCGTTACAAACTTTTCAGCTACTTAACGATGAAATAATCTTTCAGCATTATAACAATTCATTGATTACTGGAATACATAATGAAATGTAACCACATAATTTGAAAATTTCACACACAGCAGATGCTCAGGATATTTATGCCCCCAAAACACCCTTATACATACACCCCTATAAAAAAATACATTACAAAACCGTTCATTATTAAAAACAATTTTAACTAATCAAGCATTACCAGTACTATTACACTTATTCACAAAATCAGATTCATCCATTGTTATCCAATCCTTTGTTAAAGCCCTACCTAACTAAATACCTAAACATGTACGCCTGAATTAATCTAACGCCACAATATGGACTATTTGTCACGATGTCCGAAGGCCTGCCTACTATCATTACCAAAAATGGATAAACATTGTTAACAAATTGCCTATTTGCATACAATTGAATGAATTAAAATATTGTTATGCACACAATATATGCCCAATGTAATTTCACCTTGATGGATGCTTTCTGAATATGTTCACTTTATTTAGGTTAATTGTCAACTGACAAATGCAAAATTTTGTCAATACCTTCACGACATTCCATTTTACTGGATTTGTACCAGCACTTTAATTATCACAAAAAATTACACGTAAAATGTTTAATTTTATGTCATCAATCACAAAGATATTAAAATATTTTATTTTTACAACATCTCCATAGTAATATAGTCAAAGGTATATAGAAAATAGATTTATTGCCTTAATTATACAAAGTAGTAGGGAGAAATAACATGTACACCATTTAATAGCATTTAAAATTAATAATTTCAAATGCTATTAAAATAATATCATTGAAAAATATCGAGACAAAATATCAACAACAATAACACAAATCGACCTTAGCAATGGGTACAATTTATTCTGGTCAGGGTGTTACTTAATTATATTTTCATGGTCGCTATATACGAAGACCTGCCTATTCTGAGTCATTTCGTATCAACTGTAAGATGCAATATTAAATCCCTACTCTCCTGCCACAAGTCTAAACTATAGCCGGAAAAAATACATGCATTAGTTACAAAATAAAAAAGGCTCTGTACAATATTATCGAAAAACATCACAAAAACAGTATTGCAAATAGTACTAAGCACTGGAATAAAGATCACAGCAACATATATTATATTCAATGGTTTCACATATGTAAACAAAAAACACAAATGCACCAACTGTTTTAGCCAGGGATAAGTCATATTTGCATGCTATTAAATAAACTTTACAATTTGCAACTTACAATTTTGTAAGCATTTGGTGAAAATTAATGACTTATCCCTGTGACACCCCCTCCCCACGATGAGGGAACAGTTTGGATTTGAGGGGGGCATGCACTACACTACACTACGACCAAAATTAATAAGAATAAAAAAACTACACAAAATATAATTAGCAATTCATAAAAATCAAGCACTACAACTACTAATATCATTCATTCATAAACCACTTTCCATTCACTTATTCATAAAATCACATTCCATTCACTCGTCATCAAATCACATTCCATTCACTCATTCATAAAATCACATTCATCCATTCATACAGCTCTGCCTACCTAAATACTGCTTTATACGCCTGAATTAATTAAACGCCTAAATACGGAATCGTGGCCACGGTATACGAATACCTTGCTAATCTGAGTTATTTCTACTCGACGGTAGGACGCAATATAAAATCCCTACTCTCCCGCCGCAAAACTATAGCTGGAAAAAATGCATGCATTAATAAAAAATATACAAACACCCTGTACAATAATTGCAACAAATATGCAAAAAACAACTGTCTTCAGGTTTGGTGTCTTCTTTCTTCCTTTCTTCATTCTTCCTTTCTTCACGATAAAATCCTCAAGTCTCTAGTTGTCGGCGCAGTAACCTTCAGGTGTCCATTTCATTGGACCTCCATAGTTGTCTCCAAAAGCAATCGCTGTCGTTGTCCACAAGCTTGACCTGTGGTAATATAACAAAAAATTCTCATAATCCAACAAAGAGGAGACCTAAAAAGTTAACTCTCAACTCAGAAATTTCATTTCGAGGAAGACGTTCAGAGAATATTAACTTTTTAAGTGTCTAGAAATTTTTAAAATTAAAAAAAGCAAGAGTGGGTAATTCCAAATTATTTGAAGCTTATCTAACCGGCGATATTTCAATGTCTTTTGGTTATTCTTAAAACATTTTAAAGATATGATTGGGCAATATAAAAAAAATATCCCGGAAATCATTACAGTGAGCTGAGTGTGTTATTTATATAACTTTTTCTAGAGACTTACTTGGACTTCATGGGTATTACTAAAAATTGATAGCAAATATATACCATTCTGCATTTTATAAATATGTACTAATATATGAATTGGAAAACAATAATGAAATTATAAAAATCAATACGATGAAATTATTTAAAAAGACGAAAACAGAAGTTACAGATATGGCATCCATATGAAGGACACCACACCTATCCAGGAGGATGTATCTTCATAATTTCTTGTAGGATTTAATATAATAATTAAGTCTTCAGATACGAAGGAAATAATGTAAGTTAATTCTCAAGATAATGAAAGAGCCAGAGGTCAAAGTTTCACTTCAGAAACAAAACAGCCGAAAAAATGAAAAATATATACTGATTTTTCCGACACCATTGGCTTAATAAATATTGAATAGCATTGTAACAATATTGTTGCGACTTTTTTTAAAAAAATGTCACTTATACTCATTAAATCAACGGAAAAATTCAGAAAGGTAGAAAATATGACCGGAATCTCATGTTTCCCTCAGGTAGGGTCTCCGAGGAAGTAATTACTTGAGCGCGCAAGCCGGTGCTGAGTTACCAAAAGCAAGGCCAATATGGAAACCTCGACCTCCACATTACAATGAGAAAATTAAACAGCGAAGTAACTACTTATGATAGATTAACGAAAATCCTCATAACTGTCCTTCATTCGAATTATTAAATTTAATGGAAATGAAGTTTCAAATCGAAATATATGAAAGCAAACGCTATCGTCGTCGTGAACCAATCAATGCCTTGAGTTTCAGCGCGAGATCTTAATTTTGGGTGCGGTTTAATTAAATATTTTCGCGTTGGGAAAGTGAAAATATTTATTTATTTTTTCACGCAATCATTACTTTTATCATCGAGGATCCCGAATATAAAAATTATAGTCTACTTATGTGATCACTAAATAATGGTTCTGAACTGAACTCAAAACTTGGAAAAGGAATGAATGAAATCTTACCGTCTGCCTCCGGCAACGAGCTGTATTTTTTCGATCTCTTTGCACGTGATTTCATCGAGGC
The DNA here is from genome assembly GCF_921293095.1 of Ischnura elegans. Taxonomy (NCBI): domain Eukaryota; kingdom Metazoa; phylum Arthropoda; class Insecta; order Odonata; family Coenagrionidae; genus Ischnura; species Ischnura elegans. The sequence continues at coordinate 23,530,285 of NC_060257.1, read as the reverse complement.
CTCGAGTAGTCAACTCACACAATACAATCCAACGAACTCTGCAATTGGAAAAAAACGAAGACTCATAAAGAGACGAAGCAATGTCCTAGAAAATCGGCTTTATGGCCGAATCAATCAATAAATTTTCTTAAACAAAAAAAAAGGAAAAATTAAGGATTGATTTTGAAGTGGGTAACCTTTCACAGGACAAAAAATAGTTAAATAATTCTGATTCAGAATGAAAAATCATGATGGAAAATAAAATATGAAATGAATGAACAGATGATTAGAATATTCGCTATCGTATTGACATTAATAAGCTTAAATTCATTGTTAAGCTAATGCCATTGTACATATTGTATAACTTTTTGTAATTTGCCATACTTTAAAGATAATGGGTATAAATCCACATTTAGAGCTCACTGGTATCTCTCTTTATCAGAAAACTTTTGGTTTTTGGTGCATCCCCTGCCACACTTCCCTGCGGTGCTACGTGGGGGCCAGCCCTGAGAATGTAGAAATGATTCACAGAAGAATCCGCGGAAAGAAGTAGGGATAGAATGGGAAATCACAAAACGTTGTATTATATGTACAATGGCATTAACTTAACAATGAATTTAAGCTTATTAATGTCAATACGATAGCGAATACTGGTTCGTTCCCTTGCATGACTTAAGAAAGCTCGTGGTGAAACACCATTAAAATCAGTGAGTGAGTTGTCCTAGTGATAAAACAGAGAATTTACCTCGGTAAACATATGACTCCGCTGGTACAAATCTCTCCGAAATAATTTATTTCTGATACATAGCATGGCAGTTAAATATTATTCTTATCCATTTTAACGCATAATAACCACTGCTGTCGATATAAAATTTTGAATTGCGAATATTCGTTTTTTTTTGTTTTCCGCGGATATCGTTATAAATTTTTTTATCGAAATCTCAATCATCTCAATGCACGAATTAAATGGTAAATATTTCAGTTGGATATGCAGTCCATCAAGTCCTTTTTCGCATTACCCGAATGTTCTGTCGTTTTCAATAATCTGTATGCACTCACGAGACACACATAATTGATGGGGCCGGGGGGGGGGGGGGGGGGGGGTGAAAACTTGGAAGGTTGGCACATGAAGCAACCTGCATCCCGTGCCTTCGCGACACCAAGAGCCAACGAGGACGGACACGGGCTACCGAAGCTGGAGTCAAACTACAGAAACATATGCCCTAACAAAATTAAGATGAGCAGATGGAATACACTGAGGTTATTCACAATCCTGCGGACGTGGGAGTATTTTCTTTCGGGGTCCGTGGCGAGGTCTCTCCTATGTTTAGATTCATATTTGGACTCACCTTATACCTATTCCTAATACGTGCCTCCGTGGCCGAGTGGATTTATACAGAGGGCGGAAGTAGTAGTAGAGTGTTGGGGGTGATCGAGTCCCAAGTAATCATACTTTGTTTTAATTTTTTAAAAGACGTACTCTTAACATCAATATAATCTATGCGGGTTACTCAAGAAAAATTCAATACTAATTTTTTAGCGAGTTAAGTTATCCGACTAAGCGTATCCTCCGATGTAATCCGCATAGCGAAAAATTTCACATGAAGTAAATTTAGGAGTGGAAATGCTGGAAAATAACGAAAATTCCAAAACACCTACCCCAGCAATTATATCAAATTTAATAAACACTTCCAGTGTGATTCACCCATATTACGAACTTAAGCGTAAGAGAGAACCAACCGAAATTCAACATAAAAAATATTACATTAACTTTGTCGCAATTAATTGCCATAGCGTTATAAATAAGAGCGCCAAAATCGAGTAAAACTTTCAGGACGCAGATATGGTCATAGGAAATGAGAGTTGACTTACGAAGGATATGAGCGACAGCGTAGAGTTTCCTCCAAAATTAAAATCTACAATAGCGATCGACGTAATAGGAAAGGCATTGGAGTTTTGTAATAATATAATTTCGTTGTTTAATTGTACACTATAAATTTTATATTTCAATGCCAGTTAATTAATTCATGGGAGGCGCTGAATATATGTGAATTGACTGCTAGAATACTTTTGAATCGGACGGTACCTGCCCCGGTTATCACAGTTGGTTCGTTCACATTGTATGTAATATAAAACTTACTCTGCTAGCAGAGTCGGTGGCCTAGTGGAGTAAACGTGCGATTGACATAGTGGTGATGTTGAGATCGTATTTCCGACGTGGAAAAATATTGCCTACATTTTTTTCATGTCATTCACTCGTTTTTTATTTCTTTATACAGTTCAATTAATTTTAAATTCGCAGCAATGGCATCGTGTACTTTTTAAAATCTGTGGTGAGCCACGCAGTAGTTAAGAATAAGGCAAGTTGGTCTTATCCTTTTTAAGAATGGCTATATTTAAAAGGCAAGAGATTCGGGAAAGAGGGTCAGCCGGTGGTACAGAACGGGTGAAAACCCGGCGCGGCGTTAGCGTTATTGAACTGTTCAAAGACTGGTGCAAGTAGTTTTTGTTTCATTGCTTATTATTATTCTTTCATTACTTATTATTCTTTTTCGATTAATATCGATCTTGATTATCCCCTAGAATTCATTGACTTCGAACTCTCCTCGGTTTTCTCGGTTGTTCTGTAAGATTTGAAAACTTATTTGCTCCTTTGTGGAGTGTTCGCATTTTGTGATCATCGATATTGTTTAATTTTCCTTTTTATGCGTCGTTACATGACGTCTTAGATGAATTATGTAGCTTCATAATCATCACATGGTATTTCATTAGGGTTTCACGTTGAATGCGTTCTCTGGTTCTCAATTAATGGAACGATCCAACTAATCTCTTAGAACGGATTCATAAAGAAAATGTTGATGTTACTTCCTGTTGCGAATGCAAAACCTAAAAGGCCTAATGATCTTACGACTTGTTGTAGTGGCACACCTTTATATCGTCATTGCGCAAAGGAGCACATAAATTTAATCATTGCTTTCCACGTTGGGAATTCAAACTCGCAGTCACCACTATCTAAGTCGCACGTTTACTCCACTAGGCCACCGCAACTGCTAGCAGAGGAAGTCTTATAATACGTACAATATGAACCAACAGAGAAAATCGTGGTAAGTACGTAGTAAATGCACGTGAAATAATCATTAAATCCGACATGAATCGAAACAGAATGATCAATTTGCAACATCTCCTTCTGAGTTCCTTTATCTTCACTCGCAAATGTAATATTTTCGGTGAATAACCGAGGAAAACGAAAAGATCAAGGGAAACTAAAATTTCTCGGGAAGCAGAAGTGGCGCCCCAAACATTGTCCTAAAACTCAATATGTGACGTCACGAGACAGTGTCTTTTTTGTGTTGAGGGTGGCGCCCTTCCCCCTCCCCTCCGACGCTCTCTGTGGCACCCCCTAACCACCATCTCCACCCAACGACGCGCAAACCTAACCACTCCCGACCGCCTTCGTGATGCACTCAAAATCAAGGCCAACAATTTTGACTCGGCCCTGGGCTTTTTGTTCCAGGCAACCTCCCTTGATATCCTTATAATTCCCCGCCCTCCATTACTTCTCATGGCTGCAAGTTAGAAGCAGTGCGTCACTTAGGATTTTCCCCTTAGTCCCCGCTCTGTCATGGTGCAGTATTAGTCTCAAAGCAGTTCAGTTAGCGTTGAGAGGTGCATGATCTACCGCTGAGGAGTACTGGTAAGTTCTATGCTCGTAAATATCCTATTATTCCATGCTTTTTGTACGTATTAAATCATATTTTTTTACAAGAAAGCAACATACTTTGACAATAGGATTTGGTCAAAATTAAAGAGTTTTTGTACCCACATTATTGGTTATGGCTTTTCATGTTTTTTAAAAAACTATTATCAAAATCTGGCTCTTACAGCAAGCACTATTACCTCGTACAAGTTTATGCATAAATTCATGAATTTGGTTCACGCATTCGCATATGTTTCATTCAATTATAAATTTTCAGAAATGAGCATAAACTTGTACTAGTTACACTATCATGAATCAAGGTCTTTAAGAATGGCTTGAATCGTTATGCATTGCATGAATTTCCGCTGTCATAATTCCTCCTTTCCATATGATTAGAGGCATAGTGTCGTCAATACAAATGTTTTGTGTTATAGCTTTAGGCCTATTTCTTGTTTTTTTTTCAGATTTTACGAAAGTTGGAGTGAATAACTCAATGGATACATTGAGTGAAGATACAAGCTTAAAATCAAGCTTTCAACGATTCCTGTGAAGCCTTTGCCTCAACCCTTGGAGTATTATCATCGGTCATACTGTAAACAGTGTGCACGTCTCGTGGAAATAATGTGAAGCTATCTGTTGTGTTACTGAAGGGCAGGAACGAGTAATTATCTAGCTATTCTGTGAAGTGAAAGTGTCAATGGTGCATCAAAAAATTCATTATCAGTTGTTTGTTGAATGTGAAGTGTTGGTGAATAAGTGTATTTTGGGGAATCGCCGATGCACAGCTGAGCCCTGCCGCCGATGGATATGTCGTCGGATGAAAGGTAGGGAGCCTTCTCCTCTCGCATTCAATGTCAAGCTTAGGCATTTTTGCGAAAATTTATGTTAAAAAACTGGTTTCAGCACCCTCTTTTTTCGGGCGAGAAGGAAAATACTTTGAAACAATGTGGGGTCGTTTGTAAATGCGAAATTTTCTTTGAATGCTGAGTCTAGCGTTTGTGTAAAATAGCGGGATTAAGTAAAAAAAGAATTATTTTCAGATTAATTCAATCGGTATTAAATACAATTTATGCCCTTTTATGATCGGGCGATTCGGCCATTAATTTTCACAGCCTCGACTTAGCTGAATTACGAAATCATTGGATGAATAATAAAGTTCGCCATGTCATAATACTTAAATTTAACTGCTCTCATGCGTCAGTCCTAGTAGTTTAAACTCAATTAAGGTGTCTGTAAGAGCAAGTTAATTGCAGACAAAATTCTCAAGGAAGTACGTATCGAGTGAAAATTGGGTATGATAGAGAAGAACATCTGAGTCAACTTATGGGAACAGTGGGTTAGAGCGAGAAACGTTTTTGGTCGGGGGAAGTGGATAAGCTTCTTCCCCCTTCCCACTGCGCTCTGTACACATGAACCTGTAAACCTACGTGAAGCAATGATCGCGGCGGGCATGCCCGTATTCGACCGCATCTTTTTCCCATTTCACCACCTATGGTGATGGCTGGATAGTGCTCTCAGGTTCAAGAGACTTTTTTTCTCTCGTGAATGACATGAACTCAAAAGAATTACCACAACCGCTCGTCAGAATGTATCTTCTAAATTTAGCTTATCTAAAAATTCTAATGATTATATTTGTTGTATAGCTCTTTCACGAAATATTCTTTTGGATTATTCAGGGTATGCCTTCACTAGTTCCTTTGCATGCCTTATAATTCTTCGACGCAACGCAAGCCATTTATGTTGACTCGAAATTTCGGCCGTATTTATTTCTTTCTTGTGTTTATCAAAGTTAAACCCCCTCCCCATATTTTTCTTCTTCACGTGGTCCATGGCAATTGAAAATTTTTAAACCATTTGATAGCTGAAGTAAAACCAGAGAAAACTTACCTAGTGTATTTCTTAAACTCATATTAATTTTCGTCAGAATAACCAAGTTTTCGGCAAAAGTTTTGTCAGTTTCCCTCAGATTTAAATGTTTAGAGGCAGGCGAAGGGTCTCTCTTCAATTTTAGTGGACTGCGACCTACATTAGTATTGAATTGCGCTATATTGATAGGCGAACATCACAGGCTCGGTCTTCAGTACTGGTGAAACATTCATTAAAATTCTCATGCAAAACGCGTTTATTAAAATCCACGAACTCGTTAAGTTAGCAGTTAGGAATTGAAAATCACTGTATTAGGTGTGACCGTGGTATGAATTTGAAGAACGCTAAAGCTGACATTTACAGAATTTTTTTAGACTGCTTTTTCTTGCAGCATGCAAACTTTTTTGTGAAAATGGGGCTTTGTTGATCGCTAACGGACTCTCGTACCCTTAGCCGCTATAACCTCAGAACATCTCATAGGCTCTTACCGGCTTATAAAGTGAACAATTAGATGTAACTGACAATGGTTATTTTTTGTGGAAATTTTACCCAAACTTGGTAATTATGTAGAAAAAAGTTTAAACCTACTCAAGTTGCCAGTTATTCTACTATTAATTAATAACAAAGACAAATAGATCAACGGAAATTAATTTTAGTGATGATAAACTGCATAATCATAATGATGACGATATGGCTTACCTACAGTAAGATTCGATGATGAAGACCAGGAATTTTGACTGTCTTCACGGAAAGAAATCAATTCCGTCAGTCACTCATAAAATTTTCCTTAGTAGTAGGTAAATTATATCTTCAGTTAGTTTTAGAGGCTCCAGTGTTGCTTCCAATGAACCATTCAGCAATCATTTGACGGCATCAGGATATTCAACCAAGGCATCGCTTGAGTTGAGCATGGCTATCTGGGAAACGAATCTGCAATTGACCAGTAAAATAAATACTACTATGTTATTTATACATTTCATTCAAGGGTTATTAATGTCATCGACATTCAGATGAGAGAATCATGGCATAATTATACTAATGACACTATTTTGAGTACAATAAAAGTGTGCAAGGTACTAACCTACGGCATTATAAATGAACAGATGCAACAAGGCGTAGAAAGCTTTAGCGAAATCTGTGGCATAGTGGAAGAACATTTTTGACTGAATTTAATAGCATAAATTCTTGGGAAGATTGGAGACAGTGATTGCTATTAAGAGTTCTGTTTTAGCGCTGTATAAGGTTTCACTGTTAGCAAGGCAACAAATAATTTGCGGATGTCATTTGAAATTTCATCTGCGATTGAATGTTAAGAAGCAATTATGAGAATATCGAATAACACATTCGCATCTGGGAAATCGATTGAATATTTCCGTTTCGTAAAATCTTTACCACGGACATTATACGTCTGAATATCGATCTGAAGGAGAATTGGTCAGTTATATCCCTAAGAGACGAATGCGATCCTTGAATAAATGGAAGCTATTAATGTTCTTTGTGGCTTTCGTTCAATTTTAAGGTATTTGTACTTAAATCGACCATACATTTCATACTTCAATGATAATGGAGTGAATTGTGAAGGGGAGTTTTTAAAAATCACTTATGGGAACACAAAGATACTTCTCGCTTTTGTGAGTATCGCATAGTGGGATTAAGGCAGTTTTACACGGTACATGGAATTGCGCAGTCTGACGTACGTGCGAAGGCGCAATCAAAATTGCGTCGTGTAAAGCGGTGAATTGCTAGAACACATGCGAGAGCGCGTGGATGCGAGACGGCAAAATAGCCCCTGTTCTAATTTCGTACATGCATTCGCGCAATTCCACGCCATTTTAGAAATAAATGCAGCTCTAACCTGCGCAATTCCGTGCCCCGTGTAAAATTGCCTTCAGAAATGTTCTTAATGCACATGAACTCCGCAATATCAGTACACTGCTTATATCTGCCACTCACTTTCGTATGCAATTATTTCGCATGCGCCATATTAGTGATATGCTACTGCGTGGTTATTATCGGTATTAGACTAAAATTACAATTATGACCTCTTTCACTTGTACCATAAAAATCACTTGTTCTCACTTACCTCAGTCAATAATGCTGCATTTCTTCTTTGTCACCGCTCTCCATTCTCATTTCCCCCGGAAGAAATAAGTGACTTCAACGAACGAAGAAACGGCTGAAATGGTCTGGAAAATTAATTTTATAAATTTCAAACTCACTAAAACATGATTCTGCTGCATGGACGGTTGGTGACGAACTGGTCTGTGTGTTGCGCTTTCTTCGTTCAGTGGGGGGGGGGGGGGGGGTGCTGGATTAGAAGCGACAGTTGAATGCAGATTGTTGAAAGTCTAATGTATTGTTTTTCGTAAAGCGATTACGTGTTCTGCAGACGTACCCAGTGACCTTCGTAGAAGACTAGAATATTCTGGAATCTTGATCACGTGTGTTTCGACCGTTGGCTTTTAAAGAAATTCCGCGCTATTTTTGTGCTAACTTGTGCTCAAATCCTATTGGTTAAGCGTTTTATTGGCTTTCCGCGCGGTATATTATTTATTTATAATATAGAATATCAACGTATTTATTAATGTATTTTACTGGAATAATTTTAAATAGTCTAACATCTACGATATTTAGCAGTTTATAGGTTTTGCGTTGCCTTTAAAAGAAATCTTTTCAAAACCATCGTGACTTCACATGCATACGTCACGCGCCTGACGGAGTACCAGAGGTACCCCTCCCTAAATTCTTGGACTTCACTTCGCGGCCAGCTCTCATGGGGTTAAGAGGTGAGTACCTAAATCATTTCTTGAGTGAAAATTTTCTAGTATTATTTTCAGTGCACTTCCAATTCTCTGAAGTCGAGGAATAATTCGCAAATGCTGTATTATTCAACTTTATTAAGTAATTGTGATCATAGTGGCTATTATTTTGAATGAACGATTTTTATAACGCCGACCGTATTCACGTTCCAAAATTTTATGCCATGTGAGGAATTTGACTCGAAGTGAAAATAAGTTTCAGAGTAATTATTTTAAGGCACGCGAGTGATAGGGAAACGTCTTCTCCGATTAAAATCGTACTTTCAACCCTGTGAATTTTGAATGGAAATAATTCCTTTGGTGAAAATTATTGCGAAAATGGACGAAATGCCATGCTTGATTTGTTGCCAAAGCAGTTTTATGTCACAGATACTGAATTATTCAACTTGTTTGATCCCCCTTTAAGTTCGTGTGTATTCGCTTCCGAGTGGAATATCTGTAACTTACGAAAATTGCATTACGTAATGGAGTGTCGACATTTGAAATGAATAAGTAGCCTGTGAGTAGTTTTATCTTTACCTTCATCGTGACTTAGAACATCAAAGTGTCAATACAGGACTTATCATCCTTACGGCAATCCGGTAGCTTACCTCAAGTACTCCGGTAGCTTAGTGACTTTTTTTAACGAACGTCAAACTTATGAATTTTATCGCTGTGAATGTAAATATGAGGTGTTAACAGTAGACGTGGTAGTATACTTCATGCTAGCCACACTGATTCGTTAAAGATTACGAGAGAACCTGAAATTTCAAAATGAAGCTTCTATCGTGATTGCTTCAGTTGCCAGATAATTCTTATTCGCGTTTTTATGATTTTCTTTTGTTGGTACTTGAATAGTGAGTTATTCTACAGGTTCTGAGAGGTATTTTGAAAAATCCTTGATATTCAAGCCTATGAATTTGCTGTCAACTAATTTAGTTAAGGTGTTGAACTGCCACTCCGAATCCGCTCTGCAATTATTGGTCATCTACTTTTGATGAGGAGTAAAAGGAAGAGAATATTGGCGATCATGATTCGATTTAAAGCACTTCGTTTGGAATTTATATTTTCACGTATTTCGCCTTTGAGGTCGTTAGTGAGATATTTATTTGTAGTTATGCTCAATGTTAGCTGTAAAATTCTAGTGCGTGAATATTGCCAGCCTTTAATTCGAACTCTTTCTTTTCAGGTGCGCACGAATAATATAGGGATAGCGGATGAATTCCGTGGAATGCGAGGGGTTTAATGGGGAATTGCGATGAGGTTCCAAGGAAGAAGAAGACTGAAGAAACATGGTGAGTCAATATCATTCTCTTTATGAAAATTATTTGATAGATCTTTAAATATTCCCATGCATATGTCATCTGTTTCTCTTTTCGTCTCTTAGTTACTACGTCTAAACCAAATAGTCTACAGTTTGCAAAAAATAACTTCTGTGATAATTTTTAAGTGAAAGATATTTCATAATTTTTTATTTTCTAATAGTGTTTTATGCTACGAATACCCAGCTGTTAATTTGTATGATCATTTGTGACTATGATAACTACGAAGGCAGCTAGGAGGAAAGAAAAGTTTTACTAGGTTACTTAGCTCGCGTTAATTTTGAGTGATTACCTTAGTCCTTTTAATTTCCATATGGCCGAATAACCATCAGTTTCTCATTTTCTGTCCTTGTCCATGATAACTACCATGGAGAAGCATGCTCAAATCGTAGGTTTTGATGAATTGTTTTCTTACTTTATGCTAAAATTTTCTACTCCTTTAAGTGAGCTGATCCTTTACTTGTCTGAAAAGTTCTCTTCGCCTGGGCTATTCTACTGATTAGGTATTTATTCTTTCATCGCTGGTTATTCTGCTTCCCAAATATTATAACCGGTCGACCTTTTCCGCCAGTTTTTGTTTCTCTAGTTTAATGCTAATCTTGACTTCATGTCGTTTGGTAGGTACACTCTGATATTTGATGATGATTTTCAGATGGTATAGGTTATTGTCCTGCCCATCTTTACTAGGGTCTTTTTACTTTTCCATAAGCCTCTGGCAATTTTTGCTAGATGATATTCATGCCATGTAGACTCTCAGGCCGTTCCTAATGCTTGACTCTTCGTAGCTGAGTCCTGATTTTATCACCCCTACTTGGTTTCTTAAACGAATTACAGATGATTCACCTGCCATTGTTAAGCACCCCACCTTCCCTCAGGATTCTAAGCATTGAATTCCAATACACGCTACTGTTACGTCAAATTATTACTCGATATCCATTTCGATTGGTTTCGTACTACTTGTATTTGCTTTAAGTAAGGTTTTAAGGTAAGTAAGTAAGGTACTATTTGTATCAGTCTTTGCTTTAAGTAAGCTTTGCACAATTCTTCTAGATACTCAATCCATCTCTTCACTTTGTATTAGTTTCACTTTGTATTTGTTTTCATTCATGAGTTCTCGGTTTTCGTCACTGGCGCAATTACATCTTACGTTCATTATTTGAGGTGGTTCCTTACGATCCTCGAGGTAGCTTCTGCGTTTCCATGTACATTATGTTCTTGTGCGCTATCGAATTTATTCCTCGTCCACGTTTCTTTGGCTTTACAACAAATCTCGTTTCTTATTCTCATTTAGAATTCCTCAGTTTTCGTGTTCTCGCCGTGTCTTCGACGTAATCCAAGACTTTTTGCGTGATCCATTTTGATGATTATCTTTCTGCAAGGAACTTCAACTACTTCCTTTAGCGCACTGCAAAAGTTTTTGAGACTCTCTTCCTCTTATTTCTCGGCTACATTACACTTACAAAATTACACTTGATACCAAGTTTGTTTAAATTTGCTACATACTAAATGGTTTTACCGCTTTATGCTTAATTTTATTTTATTATTTTATGTGCCAATACACCTTTATTAAGTTAAAGCTGCTAGAGTCGGTCGGCCACTACGGTAGCTTTTGCCGTCCTTTTCCTAGTTGCTGAATCTTTTCTTTTGCTAGAATTTAATTAGCTAAGAATCCTCTCATGTCTACTGGCATTTACCTTGTGTAACTTATTTGGCTGTGATTATTTAATGTTGTGTTCGCAACCACTATCTTGTGCTTTGTGTCAGTCTTCAAATTTACTTTCATCATTACTCTTTCCTGGCTATTCTCTCGTCATGATCTTCGCTGATGATAGAATTAATTTCACCTAGAATGTTAAAATTTACTTCACGGCTTACCTGATTGATGTTTTATGAGATATCTTGATGGACTTGCTCCTCTTCTGCATCCTCTGGCAATTTTGTGTAGGCTTACAAACCTTCGGAGCTGCGGTCGTTATGGTTTATATCTTGAGCATTACCAACCTTTCAATGAAATAAGGGTAGTTTTTTTATCTGATTTCTTACTTCGATTTATGCCTACTTCATCTCTACCGTTTAGCAATCTTGTGTGCATTATTTTATTGCTTCCATTCCATACGTCTCCCACTTCAGGCCATTTTATTTCGCTGATTCCTTGTGCGTCCAGGATCATTCTTAGAATTTCCACCTTCAGGTTTTCGGGCCTTCTGAAACTTCTACATCTAAATAATGCCCTGCGAGCCACGTCTACGGTGTTTGGCAGGGTGTGATCAATCACTAGCATGCAATTGGAGTCCCGCACACACCACGGGGTCCAAAAAACGTCACTCATACTAAAAAATTAACATATCCTGTTAGAAATAATTATAAAATTAATAAACATGCATTAAGTTTTACCTAAGTTTGTAGACTACACTGTATGTCATCTAATCTATTTATGAGTTCTAACGCTGCCGTTAAAATCTCTTATTGATCGTGAAATAAGGAATCCTGAATCTGTCCATTCTACAGTCTCTCTTATTTTATTTTATATGATCTGATCTTCCGTAGTAAGTTGGCGTTCGTAAGATATGACTAACTTTATTAGAAATGCACTGCTCTTGAATTTATCTGAAAGTTTGGCTATTTTTCCATCTACGATCTGACAGATTCCCATCCGAGTTAATTTAAGAGGTCAGTTACACTAAAAAGACTATCGTAAGGACCTTTTACGTACCTAGCAGCTCTCCTTTGCACGCGTTCTAACTCTGTTATTAAGCCTTTTTCATGAGAGTCCTAAACACAGGCAGCGTATTCTAGATGGGGTCTAACGAGGGAGAAGTAGCCAATTTCTCTCACTTTATCGTCGCCCTTTCCTAATATTATTTTAACAAACCCCATTTTACGATTAGCTTGACCGGTTATTTCCCGAATATGTTTATTCCACAATAGATCATTATTGAGTCCAACTCCTAGATATTTCTCGGATTCAACTGTTTTTCATGGGTTCCCCGAATGATATAGCTATGTTGTTATGTCGTGGGGAGTTATTCTTCTTCCAGAAATTCATTACTACGCGTTTTTTCAAATTTAATTCTAACTGTCATGCATCGCACCACGCTTGGATGGCAGCAAGGTCGTTCGTTACGTCATCCCTATCTTTGCTTGAACGGATTTCCCTGTAAACTACAGCGTCGTCTGCAAATAATCGTAGCTTGCTGTCTACTACTTCACCAATGTCGTTTATATAAAGAAGGAATAGGAGTGGGCCAATTACACTACCCCGAGGGACGCCAGAAGTGACTCTGGAATCGTTGGAGGCTGCACCGTCTAACTTAGAAGAGTTCTCTCGTTTCATTTTCCTATCTTTAAGAAAATTAATCACATTTGATCGATGTGCTCCCTCGCACAGTCCCCACCCTGATATTCCAATGGGGGACTATTTTTTGATTAACTAAGGAATATTTTTCTAAAGATGATACCATCATGATTGTAATGAGTATAGTGGAAAGGCCTTTTGGGATAATTGTGGTGGTATTATTGTGGTGGCCCGTATTCTTCTGCGACGCAGTAATTTAGCCGTTAAAAAGATGAAATAATGACGCCTGCAGTGAAAAATGTGTCGCTCTAATGATCACTTCATCTTGCGCCTCTACATGTGTGAAGAAAAGCTACTGTCCTCTGCCTCTCGTGATAGAAGGAATATTAGTTGTCGACCTCCTGTTGGGGGTAATTTTTTACTTGAATACTCAATTGAAACAGCATTGAAATCACAAGCTGCAACAAATATCAATAGTCATCCGTATGCGTCGTTATCAAGAATACTTTTTTAAATTTACCACGAGTTTTCCCTTGGTGAAGAGTTCTCGGGATTGCCACCGGGACAGGAACTCCTTATCTGTCGATGTTTCGATGTCCGACTCGGTCATCGTCCTCAGGGCTGTGAATGTGGAGTGAGCCGATTTTGACTTGCTTATATACAGTCACTCTGGTGGTAAGGTGACTGCTGATTGGCTGTCGTCAGCGGCATATTCTGATTGGTTGGCGTGATGGTTTTGCCTAGCCTTTAGTACAGCCTTGAGCACAGGTTTTCAAGTGCTGCTCAAAGCATATCCGGAATTTCTATTGATGGTATTATTGGCCAGTCTAACAGTTTTCCTGATCTAGGTATTTGCGATAACCCTGTTATACCCGAAGATAACACAGTAATGGGTTGTAACTACGTGAAGAGAGAAGTTATCAACCTGGAAATATAGGAAGGCTTTTTTTGTTCCCATCAATCTTATCTATCGTATTCTTTAACTAACGTAAACAAAGTTACTCCTTAACTTCAGCCACAGATCCCTTTATTTAACATGAATGATAACATATAGTTACTCCTAATTGAAATGTAAAGGTAAACCTACTGATTGGTTTTTGCAGTTGAAAGGCTACTGGGTTGGGCCAAAGATATTCCGTTGAGGGAGGAAGTTTCAGAGCTCTTTAACTAATATCAACTGATTAACTTTGAAAAAATCCTCAAATAGTTCACCCTCTTGCGATTTCAGCCTTAAAAAGTTCACCCTGCATTGGAGGTCTATGTCACCTCGTAAAAATGAAATGAATTCAGTTCAAGAACATCTGCTCTGTAGTAGGCCAGGGAATAGACTGACTCGGCATCACGGGAGAACTTAACCACATTAAAACGGTGCTGTCAGCATTGTAGAAGTGAGTTCTTGGTTACCTACGCATAACAGTTTTACAATGCAACATCTCCACCTAACCAGAAACCACTTCTAACCCAAATAGAAACTGTTGTCATGTGATAACATTTTGAGCTAAACTCAACCTTTTTCGAATTTTTGCAATTTTAAATTTTCTTAGAGATTTCGTTAAAATATCAGCTATCATTTCTTCAGTTAAAGAGCACCGAATTTCAACCTATTTGTATTCTACAGCTTCTCTTACAAAGTGATAACGCACTATCGTTTTGAAAGTACATACGTAGACACCCACGAGTCCTACTTAACTGATGGGGCCATGTCGGGTAAAATTTGTGAGGTTGGCACATAAAGCGACCTGCATCCCTCACTCGTATGCCAACTCGTATACCAAGAGCCGACGAGGACGGAGGTAGACGCGACCTAGCGACCGAAGCTGGAGTCAAACTCTAGGAGCGCAAGCCCAATCAGAATTAAGATTAGCGGATGGAATGTACTGAGGTAACTCACGTCCAAACTCACTTTTGGCTGTCGGAGGCTTTCGGGCTTTGAGGCGAGGTTTTTCCTATCTTTATATTCATATTTGGACTCACCATTTATCTCTTACTATTACGTGGCTCCGTAGCCGATTAGGTCTATATTGTTCACGGTAGTTGCGGTAAAGTTCCGGGAGGGTTCGAATCCGAAATTATAATATTTTTTTTCACTTTTTAAAAGAGACATTAGAGAAAAATTTAGGGCGAAAATGCACACCAATCTCTCACCTCTTTCCTTATTCTGGCTTCTGCACCGTTGGGTCCATATTTCATCACAGATACTTGGTTTTTATACAAACTATGAACAATTATACGATCTTTGTAGAGCACTCCGATTTATTTCAGAATTTTAAGCATTGAATTCCAGTCCACGTTATCAAATGCCTTCTCTGAATCAACAAATGCTATGAAAGTCAGTTTATATCCATACTCTTCTCTATGAGCCGTCTAGGAGCCAAAATTGCTTCTCTTGGGCCCGTGCTTTTCCTAAACCCGAATTGGTCTTCATCCAGGAATTCTTCTGCTCTTCGTTCTATTCTCCTGTGAATGATTCTTGCCAGAATCTTAGACGCATGTGTCGTCAGGCTTATAGTCCTAAAGTCTTTGCACTCCTCTGCTCTCTTGTTTATGGGTATGGGAATGATGATGTTTTTCTCAAGCAACTACGTAAATCTCCTGTTGTGTACATATCGCAGATAGTTTTATACAGTTGGGCTAAGATCTTCTCTCCTACATTTTTGATTGGCCCTGCTGGAATGTCATCTATTCCTGGGTCCTTATTATTTCACAGGTCTCTTATTGCAGCGTCAAATTCCTATCATAAGATACTCGCTCCAATGTCATCCTTTTCAACTTCACTTTCTTCTTCGATAACTTTTTTAGCTAAGTTTGCTTCCGTTGTACAATTCCTCCAAGTATTCCTTCCATCTCTCGGCTTTGTCTTTGTTTTCAGTTAGAATATTTCCATTCTTTTCCCTTATGGTATTACATCTGCGCTTCGTTCCTTGAAATGGTTCCTCATTATTCTATAGGCCGCTTCCACTTTCCCTTGTACGAGGTTATTTTGCACGTCCTCGCATATGTTCCTCACCCCCGCTTTGCAGCAAATCTCGTTCCTAATTCTCTTGTAGCAATCCTGTCCTTCCTCAGTATTCGTATTATCATGATTTTTCCGTTCTTTATTCTTCCGTACTTCATCCGTGATCCATGACTTTTTCTTTCCACATTTTCTTCACCCTAGAAATTCTCTAGCGGCCTCCTGAGGCCACTTTTGTTTTTTGTCCAGCTATTCTCCACTGATTTTTCAGTCTGATCTAATCCTATCTTACTCTCCAATACTTCTTGAAAGGCCTGTTGATTTTTTGGCTCCTTTAGTTTGCCGGGCGTTCTTCGCTGGTTTCTTCAATTTCTTGAATTTCAGATGGCATTTAATCATCACTAGATTATGATCACTGCCGATATCTGCCCCCGGTAGCTTTAACGGTCCTTTATCTGATTCCTAAACCTCTGCTTCACTAAAATATAGTCTAATTGAAATCTTCTTTTGTCTCCTAGTATTTTCCATTCATATCTTCTTCGCATGTGATTCTTAAATGCGAATTGGCGTCCACTAATTTGTGTTCTGTGCAGAATTCCAGGAGTTTTCGTTTCGACTTCCTAATCCATATTTTCCGGTTATTCTTTCATCCTGATCTTCGCCGACGATAGCGTTCCAATCACCTAAAACAATAAGATTTTCTTCACTCCTCATCTGTTTGATTATTTCCTTGATATCATCGTAGACGTCTTCAACTTCTTCATCCTCGTAGTCTTTCGTAGGCATGCAAACCGGTACCACTACGGTATTTACCGGCTGAGTCTCTAACTTTACCATAACTATCTGTTATTGTACTGTAGGAAGGTTTTCACAAGCATTCCGGCGCTCTTTTTGAGCATTATCCCAACCCCAGCATTACCGTTTAGGGATCCTGTGTGTATAATCCTATAGCTTCCACTCCAAAAGTCTCCCTCAGGCCATTTCATTTCGCTGATTCCTAGCACGTCGATATTCAATCTTTGCATTTCTACCATATGGGTTTCTAGCTTACCGCAAGTCCTAAGTTCACGTACCATTTACCTATCCTCATAACTTTATCACAATTGACCTATGTACCCTCTCGAATAGTCCCCGCCCGGTGATACGAATGGGGGACGAGTTTACCTTCGGAATTTCTTACCTGAGATAATTCCATCATGTCAGATGATTTAAAGTTTGAGTAGTTGCGACTCCTCGGGATAATAATGTGGTGGTTTCCCCTTGCCTTCCACATCGCAGTACTGCAGCCGTTAAAGTAAATGTTATCACGCCTGAAGTAAAATGAGTATCGCTGTACTGACCTCCGTGATCTCCACCATCACTCATATGAAGAACAGCTGCTGCCCTCGCCCCCGGGTGATACGAGGCATAATATTGGCAGCTTCCCATCACCAAGTTACGGCATCTTCACAGGTTTAATGTATTATTTAGATGACCCTTCATACCCAGGGATAGACACATACCACCTCGGAATGTCACGGCTGCTTAGTTGACAAGTAAACTCGCTTATATCGCAGCCAACCTCTATATCAGAGGTTGATCCACCATCCGCAACCCGGTGGACGCACTCGGTGGCTTAAAGCTCAGCCGCGAGAGGTTTCAATTAATTGCCGAAAGCTCTTCACTTGGCATCGTATTAAGGTGCATTTCACTATCAATTGTGCATCATCTTACTCGTTCACTTATTATTATTATAGTATTCTACCGATTAAGGTAGGTTTCCATGGAGTGTTCAAGAAGTGATCTGGAAGCCTCCCTTTCCTTCCAGCACTGCCTTCTTTAATTCACTGTTAGGCCTAATCCCTTTCAATCTATCTAAAAATCCTATTCTTTTCCGTCCCCTCCTGCGTTTTCCTAACATTCTACCCTCTAACACCTTTTTCAACATCCCCTCCCCGCTAACACTAACTCCATCCATACCTTCTGTCTCCTCCGTATCTCATCTAAAAGCTGCCTCTCCTCGCTAACCATATCTAGCACTACGTCGTTCCTTTTCCTCTCCGTCCATTTCACCTTCTCCATTCTTCTCCATACCCACATCTCGAATGCCTCCAATCTTCTCTCGTCCTCTTTCCTTAGTGTCCACGTTTCCGCACCGTGTAGAGCTATACTCCAAATCAAACTCTTCACTAACCTTTTCTTTAAACTCTTACATAACGATCCTCTCAGAAGCTCCTTCCTGTTCATGAACGCCTCCTTTGCTAGTGCAATTCCCTTCCTGATGTCCTTATTACTGTTTCCGTTTTCCTCTAACGTGCTGCCCAAATAATTATACTGCTCTACATGTTCAATTTTTTCCCCACCTACTTTTATCTTGAGTCTCACATTCCTCGCTCGTGATGCTTTACAAAACCGCATAATCTTAGTCTTCTTGTGATTAATCCTCATCCCATACTCCTCGCACCGCTCGTCTAACGCATCCACTAGAGCCTTTAGTCCCCTCGCTGACTGGCTAATCAACGCCTGATCCTCCGCGAATCTCACTGATTTGAACATCATTCCTCCCACTTTTATTCCAGCTTCTAACTCATCCCAAGCTTCCCTTACCATCTCTTCAGCGTACACGTTAAAGAGCAGCGGTGAAAGAGGACAGCCTTCCTGTTCATGACTCGTTCACTTACTGAACTAAAATTTAGCCTAAACGTCAGTAATAAATCTCTTTAGTTTGCAAGGTTGGCTCCTGATTCGGAAATCAGAAAGCCGGAATCACGAGATCGATATTTTCCATCCCTTAGAATGATAGGGCAAGCGATATGCTTTCAGGAACTTAAAGAGTGAATGCTCGACCCATCATTTCCTTAATTAAACAGTCATTCACACCGTTCCATTTTCCAATTGCTGTTAGCGTGCGTGCGTTATGATTGGTTGAAAATTGAGCCGAAGATTCCTTTAGTTTTGTCGACTCTCATTCTCAAATAGTCTGTTCGCCTTTAAAAACAAATACTGAACAAAGGCTCGCTGTTGGGTTGTTTTCCCACTCAAAACCGGTGCAACACTCGAAGTATCGTAGAAACAGTTTTTTTGCAAAGGAAAACAGCGCATACGGCTGAAATTATTACAACTATACTTAGGTGTGTGGACAGATGTTTCATTAGTTAAATAACATGCTTAGAAAGAAATAATTACTATCTATTAACATTATTATATTTTGAATCCACTAATTTTTTAGTTAAATATGGTTTCGTTGCTAACGAATCATGCTAACTCAACATTACTGGTCAACATTGGTTTTTCCCAGCTCTCCACTTAATTAATCCTGTCGGCTAATCATTTCGCACCTTCTTATTTCTTCTATTTCACACGCTTCTTTTCTTTCTTCTCCTGCTCTCTTCTGTATCGTCTCTTCCCGGATATCTTACGCGATGTAATTCTTTTCCGTCATTTGCATCAACTTGTTCCTCGAAGATTGTCTTCATCAGGCCGTCATGTCTTAAGATGTGACGTATAAGGTTGTTCCGTTCTCTTATCAATGTTGTCCTTCTCTTCTCTCGTGCTCTGCTCGTGCTCGTACACGATAATTAGTTGGGAAACTTTAAATGAGATATTTTCATGATACAAGTCGATATACTGCCAAGTCTCTTTGCAATTCAGAAAGGATTAATTTTCAACGAAGATGGAAACGTAGTTGTTGAGATTTTCGAGTAATGACTGTTTGCTACCTAATGACACTCGGCGATCGAAGAGATCTGAAACAGTGCCTCCCTACTTTTCTGTGCTGTATGTTTATTCCGATTCTCTTAATTAAGCACGGAGCATGAAATTTCACATCATCCAGCTGGTGATGTTTTCTCACTAGGTTCTGCATTCATTTCAGAATTGAAACAGGCTCTATATTTTCATTTATTCTTGTTCATCACGGCTTTGCACCCTGAGTTTTTCTTTACACGTTGGCTTTTGCATTAGGCCGTGCAATTTCTTGTCTCGACGGGAACGGGATTTGGAGCCCATCTAACTTATTTCTCCCAAATGCGAAGGTCTGCATTCGTCTCTGGTCATGAGTGACCAAATACCCCCTCCCATTCCCAGAACGCAAACCCTAAACGAACTTATCCCGGTGTTCCCCGTTTCGCTCGGAATAACGTGGACACGTATGGCCTTCGAAGTGTAACGGGAAAGAATCTTTTTTGAGGGGAAAGACATCTTTGAGTCGTGGTCTTCCATAAGTATGCCTTCGTTTATTATCCCAATACGGTTGAGATTTTGATAGTCATAGATAATTTTGTTATTATTGTACGTCACAATTATGCATTTACGCGTTTATTTGTCGCGGCTCTTTTAGAGAATTAATATTCATATAGATCCCGCGAAAGGAGAAAAAATTGAATATTCTGTATTGAATGTGTGGCACCAGCGTTGGCTTCGTTTGTGAAGTTAGCCTAATTTATGGTTATTGCAGAATCTTCACACTTTATCTTGGGAATTGGGATTATAATATTGCTCTCGAAGTCCTTAGGTATCTCATTTGTCGAATACATTTCAGAAATGATTTTGTACAGCCCGTTCAGCGTCTTTCCTCCTGTACTTTTTATTAAAGTTAGTTTGGGTTATCAACTATTTTTACCGTCAAATATTTGTAAAGGTAAATTAATTTTGCAGCCTTGTTATTGATTTCGCCCGTTTTTGAACGTGAGAAGGAAGTTCGGCGTATCACGATATGTTGCTGATATATCGCTTTTATAAAGCTGATATCAATCTATCTTATCCGTATGTTTTCAATTTATTTATGCAACAATACTATAAAGCCTCAGGCGTTGAGTTTTACAATGTGTGACATCAATGAAATGATGTATACTTTTAAGACGTGATGGATGTCCCAGCGAATTTCCTCGATCAATATTAACCTTGCAGTGGATCTTTAAATTCTCATATTAGCGAATTGTTGTTTTTGAACATTTCATTCCCACTAGATCAGGTTTTATTGAATGTTACGTGATTTTTAATACTAATTTTGGACGCGTAATTTTGACAATGTTCCATTTCCTTATTTTTTAAAACTTCGCATTTATTTTGGGACGCCCCCCAGTTTTGTTGCATTTGAAGAGTAAATAAGTCATGAAAATTATTTTTTCAATCGGATATCGGGAAAACGTGACGCATCGCACTTAAAGTGTTGGAAATTTGGTATTTTTGTGTGTTTTTCGGACATAACTGAATGCGATGTCACTCTCGAATTTTTCTATCACTTTTTTGTCTTCTACAACGACTCAATAGACATTTGCAGATTATCACCTCAAATGTCTTTCATTTCTACCCCTTGGTTCCTTAGATATCGCACCGAGAGTGAGCGCGCGCCACCCCAGTCAGACGATTTGGGTGGAACGCGGGTTGCATATTCTCATATATTTGTAGCTCATTCTCACTCATCGTAAAAGCATAAAATTCTTTAGAAAAACTTGAATGCTATATTTATCACATTTTATTACCAAAACGGGTTTAGTATCAGTAGTTTATTCTCCATATCTAAATCTTATATCTCAACATCACTGCTTAACAATCCTAGGATTGGTTTGACGCAGCTCTCCACTCAGTTCTCCTATCAGCTAATCTTTTCACACCTACGTATTTCTTCTCTTTCACATCTTTCTTTACTTGTTCCATATATTTTGTTCGAGGTCTTCCTTTTCCGTTCTTGCCTTCCACTTGTCCCTTGACGATTGTCTTCATCAGGCCATCATGTCTCAAGATGTGGCCTATTAGGTTGTTCCGTCCTCTTGTTAAGGTTTTCATGAGGCTTCTCCTCTCTCCTACTCTTCTTAGGACTTCCTTGTTACTAACTCGGTCGATCCATTTGATCTTCATCATTCTTCTGTAGCACCACATTTCGGAGGCCTCTATCCTTGCTTTCTCCGCTGCGGTCATTGTCCATGCCTCACTTCCGTATAGAAGCACATTCGAAATGTAGGTTCTTATAAATTGTTTCTTTAATTCCATATTTAAGTTTCCCGCTGTAAGCAGGTCTTTCTTTTGGTGGAATGCTCTCTTTGCCTGGGCTATTCTGCTGATAATTTCTTTCTTGCTTCTCCCGTTGCTAATTATCTTGCTTCCCAAATAACAGAATTCATCCACCTCTATCAGTTTTTGCTTCCCTATTTTAATGTTAGTCTTGACTTCTTCTCTTCTGCTGCATACTAAGATCTTGGTTTTCTTCGTGCTTATTTTCAGTTGATATCTACCCATTACCCTACCCATATTAACCAGAATATTTTTCAAATCCCTCTCTGTTTCTGCTGTAACGGCTATGTCATCGGCAAATCTTAGCACGCTAATTTTTTCTCCATGGATATTCTCTCACAATGCCTTCTCTTTGATTTCATTAATGGCTTTCTCAATGTAAACGTTGAAAATTACGGGTGACAATGTACAGCCTTGTCGCACTCCTTTCCTAATTCTTGCTTCTTCACATCTGGGCCCTGATTTTATCACCGCTACTTGGTTTTTGTATAAAATGTGGATGATTGTTCTGTCATTATAAAGAACCCCAATTTCCTTAAGGATTCCAAGCATTGTGCTCCAATCCACGTTGTCAAATGCTTTCTCTATGTCCACAAACGCAACGAACGTTGGCTTGTTCTTTTCCATTCTCTTTTCTATGAGCAGTCTTAGGGCCAATATTGCTTCCCTTGTGCCTTTGTTTTTTCTGAATCCAAATTGGTCCTCATCCAAATGCTATTCTGCTCTTCCTTCTATTCGTCTATACTCGATCCTTATCAGTTCCTTCGTGGCATGTGGCGTTAGGCTTACGGTCCTAAAATCTTCACAGTTCTCTGCTCTTTTCCGCTTAGGAATTGGGATGATAATGTTCCTCTCGAAGTCCATTGGTATTTCACCTGTTGAATACATTTCACTAACGATTTTGTACAGCCGGTTCAACGTCTTCTCTCCAGCATTTTTAATTATCTATTCGGGAATGTCATCAATGTCAGATGCTTTATTTATCGTGAGGTATCTTACTACCACATCAAATTCTGATCTTAAAATTGGGGCTCCCATGTCATTGGCATCCACTTCCCTCTTGTTTTCGATAGTATTCGTTCTTAGGCTGCTTCCTTTGTACAATTATAACATATAATAATAAATAATTTATTCCATTTACAATCAAATATTACATTTTAGAACATACTTAAATAATTATGGAATATATAGGTACCCCTTTGAATAGTTATGGGGCTACCATCTTGAACTTTTTACATAGGTCTGGTGCTAGCACACATAAGAAGTAAAATTTCTTTGCATTCTGTTATTTGTTCTATTGCCGATTGCATTCATTATTACAAAATATATTTCGAATATTTGCACAAGGATAACTATTTTTCTTATTTTTCTTATATAAACGCATAATTACATACATAGAATATACAATATACCTTTTATTGTAAACTTTTTAACCCACCTTTCTTAGTAGAAATTCTACTTCCTCACACCTCATAAGCCATTTTTTTTTTTACAGCGGATGCAAATCCCCATCTTTTTTCCGAGTTTGCTACATTACTCGGCAACATACTAAACAATTTAGGCCCTAAGTAATTGTATGAATGTCGATAAATTTCAGTCGTCGGCCTAGGTATATGGAAGTTTCTCCGGGATCTGATGCCATAAGTTTGTGGTCTGGCCTTTTCACCACTACGGTTATAGAAAATTCTAAGGACTTTATAAATGAATAAATGCCTTAGTGGGAGGATATCTATTTTTTTGAAAAGAGGAAATGAGTGGCTTTTGCTATACGATCGTGTTATAACCCTGATAACCCTTTTTTGCGCCACTA
Source organism: Ischnura elegans (assembly GCF_921293095.1). Taxonomy (NCBI): domain Eukaryota; kingdom Metazoa; phylum Arthropoda; class Insecta; order Odonata; family Coenagrionidae; genus Ischnura; species Ischnura elegans. Next base: position 23,506,574 of record NC_060257.1, on the reverse strand, counting down.
TCAATGGTTTAAAAACTTCAAATAATTAAATTACTCCAAATGTTCCTTCCATCTCTTCCCTTTGTCTTCGTTTTCAATCATTAGTTTTCCGTTTTTGTCCCTAAGGGTATTACATCCCTTTCCTTAAAGTGGTATCTCACTGTCCTATAGGCGGCCTCTACTTTTTCATGAGTGTTTCGCACGTCTTCACAAATATTTTTCATCCACATTTCTCTTGCCTTCCGCGCTTTACGATATATTTAGTTCCTTATTCTCTAGAGACAATTCTGTCCTTCCTTTGTTTTTGCAGTCTTGTATTTTCTTCTTTCTTCAATGAGATCTAGTACTTCCTGCGTAATCCATGGTTCTTTCATAACGACTCTTCTTTTACCAAGAACTTCCTCAGCTGCTGCCTGCAGACCACGTCTAATGGTTGTCAACACTCTTCCACTGGTTTATTGGTCGTACCCTCCCCCATTCTACTTTCTACAGCTTCTTTAAAAGCCAGTTGATGCTGTACCTCCTTCAAATTTTAAATCTGCCAAGTATTTTTCACGGCTTTCTTATATTTAAAAAAATGAAGGTGGCATTTCATCATAACTAAGTTATGGTCACTATCGATAACTGCCCCTGGATAACTTTTGCAGTCCTTCATATAGCTTGAATATAATATATCTATATAATTTATAAAATATAACTTTGAACCTTGCCCTTCGAACATGGCAATCATTAACGATCAATTGAGCATAACTCTTTTTTAGATATTTATTGTAATATAGTTAGCAATTATTTGGCTTGGTTATTATTAATTTAGCTGGTCAGAGAAGAGAAGTTCAATGTATGGGAATATTAAAAGAACATGAAGTTTAAGTAAATTTTATATTTTTCGTATGACCTGTAATTAGCTCATGTGCGTAGATTAGTTTCTCAAACTTTACTATCCACCAAAGAAAATGAAACCTCATCCTTTAATCAAATATTGGCATTGTTTCAATTAATGCATAAATTACTAAATTTATTTTACATATAGTTGTCACATCTCTCTAAATACATGATAAATATCATTTATTAAATACCGTAAATTTAGCTTTTGACTTATTCTGAGCCATAGGCTAGCAAGATTTTCATGCAATGCTGTCCTGTTCTCTTGAGTAATGTCGGACTTACAAACTAACTTGAATTTTCTTTTCTTTACAGAATGAAAGGATACGGAAAAAGTGTCTTCGAAGGAACGAGAAGTGAAATCACCAAATGAAGAAATTCAAATCGTCGGCCGAAAAGTAATTTAAGGAAGAAATACATCTTCAAGGATAGGGGGGTGATAGGCTCTTCATCTCTAGGAGTTTTGAGATGAGTGATGTTATTGTGCAATGCCCGGAGTTTAAACGAATCCTTCCTTTACACATACATTCACATTTACACAAAAATAACACATGGTATGAATCAAGGTACAAATGTCCGCGATACACCAGTGGTGACGTCAATCAAATGAACGAAATGCAAAGAGTCAAAATTGACTCGAGTATAAAAAATAAGCAATGGTTAAATGGTTGCAACTAATAAGAGGTTATAATAACTGGTACCAGATCAGGTGAATAAAAAATCACAAAGGTGATTGGCCAAGAACAAGGTAAAGAAAATGATGAAAAAAGCGCTTAAGGTATGATCCCCAAATGAATACTAAAATGAAAGGCCTTGTAAACCTTTAGTATGGTTTATTTAGATTATTATGAGCTCAAACGTAGGTAGGGGTGTGTGTGTGAGTGCGTGTGTGCGACCATTTTTTTGTTTTTTCCCCTTTTTTGATTGTGTTTTGTATGTCATGTATATTTTTGTATGTGCATACTAATCCTACCTCTCCACAGATTCAATTCATCGCTGGATTTGAAGAAAAGAAGTTAGAAGACAACGGCCGAAGAAGACCAAGACAAGAGGATAATGCGAGTGTTAGCTTTGATTTGGGCTGTTTGGGCCGATTAATTTGCGTAACGTAAGGCTAGGCGATTATATGCGTGCGTTAATTTTAGCCTTTTGAACCAAGGTTGAGCATGCACGCTAATCCATTGCAGCGTACAGGAATGGGACTTTCACTTGGTTTAAGTGCAAAGATACCCCCTGTATGTTGTCGTGGAGTGTATGTGAGGCTTTGGGGATTTTTAGTGCAAGGATTTTTTATTTGTGTATGTGCTACTAATCCTACCTCTCCCCAGGTTGAAGAGCAGCGGGCATTGTTAGAAGAGGACCAAGATAAGAAGAGTCATCCTTGGATTTGAAGATCAGAAGACGGAAGACAACGGTCGAAGAGGACCAAGACAAGAAGATAATGCGAGTGTTAGCTTTGATTTGGGCTGTTTGGGCCGATTAATTTGCGTAACGTAAGGCTAGGCGATTATATACGTGCGTTAATTTTAGCCTTTTGAACCAAGGTTTAGCATGCACGCTAATCCATTGCAGCGTACAGGAATGGGACTTTCACTTGGTTTAAGTGCAAAGATACCCCCTGTATGTTGTCGTGGAGTGTATGTGAGGCTTTGGGGATTTTTAGTGCAAGGATTTTTTATTTGTGTATGTGCTACTAATCCTACCTCTCCCCAGGTTGAAGAGCAGCGGGCATTGTTAGAAGAGGACCAAGATAAGAAGAGTCATCCTTGGATTTGAAGATCAGAAGACGGAAGACAACGGTCGAAGAGGACCAAGACAAGAAGATAATGCGAGTGTTAGCTTTGATTTGGGCTGTTTGGGCCGATTAATTTGCGTAACGTAAGGCTAGGCGATTATATGCGTGCGTTAATTTTAGCCTTTTGAACCAAGGTTGAGCATGCACGCTAATCCATTGCAGCGTACAGGAATGGGACTTTCACTTGGTTTAAGTGCAAAGATACCCCCTGTATGTTGTCGTGGAGTGTATGCGAGGCTTTGGGGATTTTTAGTGCAAGGGTTTTTTATTTGTGTATGTGCTACTAATCCTACCTCTCCCCAGGCTGAAGAGCAGCGGGCATCATTAGAAGAGGACCAAGGAAAGAAGACAGCAAAGTCATCCTTGGATTTGAAGATCAGAAGACGCAAGACAACGGTCGAAGAGGACCAAGACAAGAAGATAATGCGAGTGTTAGCTTTGATTTGGGCTTGTAGGGCCGAATAATTTGCGTAACGTAAGGTTAGGCGATATGCGTCGTGGGGATTTATAGTGCAAGGGTTTTTTTTTATTTTTGTGTGTGCCTACTAATCCTACCTCTCCCTAGGCTCAAGTCATCCCCGGAGACGAAGATCAGAAGACAACGATCGAAGAGGACGTGCAGCATGATTCTCCGATTCTTGAAGAACATAAGTTAATGGCGCCATCACGTCACAGTAAGATTAAATTTCACTTTCATTCACATTCATGTGTATCGAGCCCTCACTTTTAAATTTAAAAAAAATTGTTAATTTTATAAAATCAATTGAGTAATCGAGAAATATTTCTTTAAAAGTAATTTCATTCTCGAGCTTACTCTTTGTTTCATTCTGTTGTCACATTTTACACTTCCAGTTAAATGTTAACGTCAATGGGAAAATATTAGAAAAATATTTTACCACAATTTCATTAAAATAAACAGTGAGTGCAGTTAATAAGTATTTTTACTCCGAGGTTTGTCCTAAATTTGTCCGTTTTACGATTTATCATAAATACCTACTCTGTTGTTAATGTTAATCTACATAAATATCAAACTCCGTTGTTAATGACGATATGTTATATATTATTTTAAGTAACTGCCTCATTCATTTGATTTTTAAGAGGTCTTTGTGCAATCTTTTCGCGTTTGCAACGCTGACTTTAAGTTAATATACGCATTTTTCTCTTCATAGGTGTGACTCATTCCCGAAATTTGGGAGAAACAGATTTGCTGTGGGTTGAGAAGACTTCAAAGGGCATTGTAGCAGTCACGCACGAGGTAGGAAAGGATTTAATTTATTTTCTTTTTAACTCATGCACACGAAAATCAAAAATTTATCCTGTTCATATATAAAGAAAAAGTAAGCAACTTTTGAGAAACATGTAATATGGACTTGGGGTACATAATTGCGTATTGCTTACTTGCTTCCTAGTGTGTTACTTTTCCATTTCGATATCAATAATTACGGGCCAGTAATAGAAGACTTCTTTTTCATTTTAGAATCACCTAGAATTAAAAAATTCGCGTCATGAGACAGTCCCATTAATCATATTCTTTGATGTGATATTTTTTTTCGAAAATGGATCATGAAAGAAGCTTTTTCATTGTTGTTTCCGAACAGGTTCATTGAATTCATTATAATCCTTTATTTAAGTTTTGTGATGCTATAGACTTAAGACTTCTCAGTTTCATTTATATTCTTACTTCCTTCGTTTTATGGAGTATTAAAAAATGTTACAATTTTCTGAGTAGTTTGTTGGAATTGTAGTATGTTTTCGTGTGGCATTAATGCATAAATTCAATTATGCAGTTCTACATCTCTACTCTAGTATATTTTGTAATCCAATCCAGTTCTGCATTTCATAAAAACGTAAGATTATCACTGTGCGTCTTTTTAAAGAAGTCGATGGAATAAATTATGCAGTAGTTCATTTGCTATAACACATGGAACTTGCAAATTCTTTTTAATCATCAGATACCAATAGATTTATTCCAATCATCATCATATATCTACATAATTTTGAATGTATTGGAAAATGAATTATTTGAAGTTCCTCATCCATTGCTGACTAAACCTGTCTCTCTTTAGTTATTCTTGTTTCATATTTATTTTTTATATACAGAGGGGAGAACCTCTATAACGTAGTTAGTCGTATCGTTAGTAAAAGTGATGTTTCTTATTGCAACAGGTGTCTCTCCATAATGCTGTGTTACCTGGAGAAGAGGTTCTCCGAAGGGTCTGTCAAGAGCCGAAGATTGAAGAAACTGAAGAAGCAGAAGACCTGCACTCGTGTTGTTCTCATCAGTGATCTGTGGACTATTTGAGTGTGCATTTTTATTGCTGTGCGTTTAATTGTAATTTATTTATTGTCATGTGTTGTTTTTTTACAGCATTGGGGGAATATAGGCAGGAGAGTAGGAAATTAGATTCTTAGGTCGTCGACATGCGTAGCGTATCTACCAGGGAATTATATAGAACTGACTTCGTACTTAGGAGGCTTAGCTAGGGGCAGGAACTTAGATCCGTATTGATTTCCACCTTAGGGATCGCTGCGATGATGGGTACCCACTCGAGATTATCATGGGGGTGTATCGTAGGTGTGTGAATGTTGTTTGGTGTGAGTGAGTGAGTGAGTTTGTATGCTTGTAGTAGTAGTAGTAGTAGTAGTATTAATGGTAGTGTTAGTAGTAATGCTAACACTAACTGTCCCTTCCTTCACTAAAATCCTTCCCCACCCACCCTCCCCCTCAAATCCAAACTGCTCCCTCTACGTGGGGAGGGGGATAAACAGAGAAAAGTCTATACAATTCAATTATTGCTCTGAATGAATTATAAATATTAACTCATGGTTGAATTGTGACATAAGACTTTTTCTCTGGCTAAAGCAGTATGGTAACTAGATCGTAATTTTGTGTATGCTCTATGTATTTAGGAGGTGAAGCATTTCATCCAATTTTTTGCTTGTTTGATTTTCTGTTTATATTTTTTAATTATAGATTATTTTTGTTTCTTTGATTGAAATATATTTTAAAATAATATTGTTGATTTAACTATCGTATACCTTTTTATAAGCTATTGCTGTTTCTATGTATTGCACAAATGTTTTGCATTATTTTTTTATTTTCTCATTGCTATTATCTGTTGTATAAGTATTGCTGTATTTTTTAAGAATTAAACTAATTTGAAATGTATTTACTGTCATTAAATTTATCAATTTCAATGGAGGTTCAGTGATATATATTTTTTCACTGCTCTAAAAATAGGTAGTTCTTTACTGATATTAGGTAAATATGGTATATAAATGAGGTTATATTCAAGGTTAGACATGTTAATGCATTATTTTCTCAACATAGCTTTATAAAAATCATTTTTAGTTAATTTTGTGTTATTTATGTGTTCTACATAAGTGTAGAGTCTGAGTGTGCTATATTATAGCAGTAATTTTTCGATTGCCTTTGTATATAATATTTTTGTAAGTATAGGCAGAAATGGCTGTAATCATTAAAGATTTGAAGTTCTGCGCTTTATTTATTTTTTGCTAATGATTTTTTATTGTATTTTGATGAATGCAATAGCTGCTTCTATATTTCATGCATTCATTTTAATGGATTTGGAGGATAATATCAATGTTATATGGTTATTGGGGTCATTATAATTGACAAAAGGTGAGAAAGGCTGATGTTTTTAAGTTGAAAATTTTGAAACAGCAGGAAGATTTTTTTACCTAATACTGTGGGCCCTAAAGGAATATTTTATAAAGTCTTTTGTTTGGGGGTTTTCATGCTAGAAAATTTCGGGATAGAAAAATCTGAATATCTCGGAGAAAATGTGATATTCCAGGTTCATGGTCATGGGAAAAATAATGGCGTTGCATGGCATAACTAATAATTATAAAACTATATAACTAAAATACTAACCCTATTTTTTGAGGAATGAAATCAATATCGAAAGTGTTTTGACAATCAGGGGTTTTGATTGGCACAAAGAAAAATACGTTCCCTATAAAACAAAATCATCTAAGCAGTAGGGGCCGTAGTTTTACTGTGCCGTTAGGTTCGAAAAAATCGATCTTAATTTCTGCTTCACAGATCATCTCTACGTATCACACTAAAGGCTTTGCTGGGTATGTGCTCTAAATATCTTAAGGTAACTCGGTGATCCTTTTTTTTATAATCCTACATAAACACAAAAATTCGACGAAAAATATGGTCCGGCATAAAGAAAATTAACTATGACAACCATATAAAAATATAGTATACTTTTGTTACTATTGAATTGCTAAAAATGGTATGCTATTAGCTTTTAACTCGCTGGATATCGAGAAAATTTCAATGGGTGCAAATTTGGAGAATTTTCTTCAACTTTGAGGCCGTACATGTTGTTTTAAAAGTAGCGTATGTAAAACATCAAAATATGGAATAATGCATCAACAACTTTGCAAAGTTTTAATTTCCACCAAAACTCTTTTTGAGGTTTTTTCCAGCTTTATTCGATTCCGGCCACTGTGTACCACTGCGATGCTGTAAGGAGATGTTAGTGTATCCCGACCCATTAAAACTTTTAAGAGTGGTATCATTCGCGATCATGAAAAATTGTAAAATTCGTCATACTAGGCCCAGTTCATGCTAAGAATCTCACTTTGCGCATTTGCACTAGATATTGACATTCAAATCCTTCGTAATTGTATTCTGTACGTCATCCTCTCTTAAGCTTACAGAGGTAAATTGCAGTCACACCTTATTCATATTTAAAGAATTTGGCTCATTAATGAGAAAAATAATAAATATGTTTTTAATACTTATCATTGGAACCGATTAACTTTGATGCATTAAATATCGCAGACCACGTTATAAAATAATAAAAAAAACTTTCACCGTGGTATGCAAACATATATTTTTATATAATTTTGGGGCTCTTGATTATATTTGAAATATATGCAAGTTCCCTATTATAGCAACTAATTTTGCTTAGGGGACTTACAAAGATTTGTTGTGCAGCCCGTCTAGCTTTGCTATCAAAGGCTGCTTATGTTTTTTTTTTACAGAGAAGAGGTTTCAAGGAAGAATGGACGAAGGATAGTCCTACATAGAGGAAGGGCTGTCGGACGGCAGGGAAAGGAGTTCCAAGGAACTAGGGTATACCCTTTCCTTACTCTCAATAGATGTTGTATGAAGGATAGACGAATGGTAAGCGAAGTAGTTCCCAGGAAGGGTAGAAGAAGTATAGGCCTACCCTTCCCTTAATGCAGGGTGGAGGGATTGAAAGCAAAGGAGTTCCCAGGAAGGGTAGAAGAAGGTTTGTTCTTCCCATCCCTAACCCTCTACGGAGTGTAGAGCGTGGGTTGAACAAGGGTAACTACCCACCATGATGGCTACTACCCTTCATTAACCTTTCTTTTACCCACAATGAGGAAGTTTATTTTTATCGGGGTGAAAAACCAATATGGAAAGTTTAAATTAATTTCTTAAATTTAATTCATTAATATTCTTAAATAAACTTTACAAAAATTCTTAAATAAAATAAAATTAACTCTCTCGTTATTGTTATTCCAAATTGTTGATTGAAATTGTCTTTTTGGAACTTGCTCATGGTAAAGGAAAGTAATGATAAATTTGTTATGTTTATTTAAATGTCTTCACCAATCCGTCTTGGAATTGGCATGTTGCAACTCAACTGTCAGTTTAGTAGCCATGGGGGGGGGGGGGGGGGCTCCCCTTAAGCCTTTAAAAGATATGCTTAAAAACAAGAAAGATGGCCTCAATAAATTAAAAAATAATATATATTGTTTTTGAGTCCTTGAAAAACGAATTCCCACAGCTATCCGTTCGGCAAAATATCTCTCTTAATTTGCCGTTTCTGTCGGACCCGGAAATGTAGTGGCGTTCTAATATCATGTTCTCCGTGTCACTGTTAAAGATATCCATTCTCAATTGCTCAAGCAATATAAGCTTGGCTCGTAGTCTTCGGTCTCTAGCGGCTCCTAACGTAATGCGCTAAACATTTATTTAAAGCTTCCTGCACACCCGTGGCAGTTTTTGACTTATCTCACAGATTTACTTTGTGTTTTATTAAGTTCAACGATTAAGTCTTTCTACACCGCATCCCATATCCTCGTTGCATATTTAAGATATGGTCGGACGAATGCGAAATACACAATACGCTTGACGAATGCTAACTTCTTCAGGGCTCTCAACAAATATTTTTTTGTGTGTTCCCAGCAATAGGTTCGAAGCCATCGTAACTCCGAGATACTTTACTTCATCTGTTGCCTTTGTTTACCCCAAAAATTACCCGAAATGAAATATTCCGGTTTGGTTTTACAGATGGCTCTATTCCAATTTTTAAGGCTCCAAAAATTACTCTATGATCACATATACCGTCTATGACATCAATTTGTTTTATCAACTTAGGATGGCTTCCTGAATAATGGTGGAATTTTATTTCCTCTTGCGAGCTTGTCAACTACTTGGGCAAGTGAGTGATTTGCTAGTGTGTTCACTAAGATGTCGGTGATTTATATATTCCTTGATTTAGGTGGTAGAGTGTAAGAATCAAAATTTATAGATGGGAGATTGAAAAAGTAAATGCAGATATTTGATTTTCTAATTGGAAAATAATATTATTTCGTTGATTAATTGTGCACCGTAAACTTTCTATTTCAATATAAGTTGATACATGGGAGCCGCTGTGTGATTAAACAGCTAGAAAAACTCCACCACCTATCCCATCGTGTCGATCGCAGTTGTAGATCTTTTAATACTGGAGCTTTTTTTAAAACAATTACTTAGTGTAAATTATGCTATCGTGAATAATTATTTCAGGAAACAATCAAAGACTAGCAAGTGGTGGACTACTTACCTTCATAATTTCACCCTGAAGTGTACATTAAAAAAATGAAAAAAATATGTATTTTATCCGTCATGGGAATCGTTTATTAATTTATGGTATTACCGCACCTTATCACGGACACATCTAAAAAGAGATAAAGCTTACTTAAGATAATAAAACTTACTGATATTTTCTTCGAGAATATATCGACCGCTCCTATAGCCATAAAGTACTATCTCAAAAAATCATTCCATGCCGGCGTATCTTGGATTTCCAGTCTAGAAAATCGTACGTGTAAACTTTTAGCCTTATAATCATATCTGAAATTTATTCCATTATTCGTATGTTAGAATACCCATCCACAAGGCTTATATCTCGTGAAATCAGTCCACATTGCCACACCTCCATTAAATTATTTGATTTTAGTTTTGTGAAATTGATTTCCATTATTTTTGAAAATTTTTATATTTACATTTTATTTTTTTTTTACATTGTAATGGACCTTTTGAAATGCATTGAATACAAAAATGCAATAATACAGTGGAAAAAATCTTAATTGTTAGCGCGGGGTTTCCTTTGGGCTGGCACTCCAGAAGAATTATTGGAACAAGTCATTTAGTGAAGGTATTTATTGACAACAACACAAATTGCGTCGCGCGCACGCCCTGCGACTTTTACACATCAGTACCTTCCGACGATTAAGACGTTCAATTATACGAAACTAACGAAAATTAGACGTACTTCAAACAGGTACCGAGAATCACTGTAAATCAAAACGCTTGAATATGACTTACCATCGATACAAAATCTTACGAAGTTAGAAAACAACGGCTAAAATTCACTCACAGTTCACATATTAATTCACTCCGTTAGCTAAACCAACATGGCTGCAGAAGATGAGAAATAAAAGGTTAATCTATTTCGAATACTTTCTGATAGCTGACAGCACTTCCTATCCGCAAAAAAAACATTCGCCCCTACCCCCGTTCTACCCCGTGTTCCCCTGTAAATCTGTTTTCTCGGCTTCATAAAGCCTTTTCACAAAAAATGAGTCGAATTTTATTTGGGAGACTTATCTTCATTAAATTACCAGAATATTGAGATATTAAACACGAAAATGGTTCTCATAAAATCTTAACAATAAAAGAAATGAAGGATAAACGAGTTCACTAAACGAAAATTGAATTATTGGCCGAGACATGGCTTTGTGGATTCTGACATACGATTTTATTTACGATCGACGTGAAATATGAGATACAATTTTATGGCTCAAATATTACACTTTACGATTTTGTGGAGTAGAAATTCAATACATATACGCCTGAACGGAATGATTTTTGGAGACACTACTTTGCGGCTGGGAATGGTCGATACATTCTCAAAGAAAACATGAAAACTTTTTATTAGTAAAAACACGAATATTTTTAGCTTTTTCCATGTTCAAGTGCGGTAATACTGGAGAGTAATAAACGTTTGTCGTTACCAGTAGAGCGAATGGTTTTTCCTCTGCGAAATTTTTGCACTATATATGCACTTTGAGATGACTGCGTAAAGTTATGTGCATCACTACATAGTCTCCAGTTATTTACTGGAATAATTATTTACGATATCATTACTGAAACAAAGTGACTTAAAAAAACTCTAAGCAATAGGGTGGTTTCCTATTATTTTTTTATTGCCTATATCGGAAGATTATTACTCCTGGAGTACGTATTTCACGCTTTTAGATTTTTAAATGACGATATCTATTTTTCGCGATTAAATGAAAAGTGAAAAATTTCAAGCGCGCGGAAACGCGACGCGTAAGTAGGAATGATGGGAAAAAGTCCGTGCGACGCATTTCTGTTTCCCCCTCCCGCCTTGTGAGGTGACCTTGATCGAGGCTCTGAGCGCTGATAGGACGCAAGATGCTAGAGGGTAGCTGAGTACCTTGCTGTCTGGTAGCGCTTGACTTAAAAAAGGTTTATTAATACCTTATCAAACGAAGAAAACTTTCCGACCTTAGCCAGTTTTAATAGGTGATTATTAAGACATGTTTCCCTGAGCTCTGCGCCTCATGCATGCATTGGTAATCTCAGACGATGTATAACTCCTATCTTCTCCTATAGAAACTAGGTCCCTGTGACGTCACGTGGAGTGGCATCGCATGGGCGCCAATCTGGCCCTTTTCAAATGAGGATAAAAATGGACCATTGCCATTCGTCTAAACCGGTATTTATAAAACGAAATAATTTGTTTATTATGAATACAGTAATTGTGGGTAACAAATCGCAATCAATGCCTTTCGGTTTCTTTGATGAAGGAAACTACCCTATTGTGATACTTTCGGTAAGGGGAACATAATGCCCGCGATCCAAAGTAATTTTGACACATGTTTCCGACTATGCATTTAATTCGTGGCTGTTGTAAAGAGAAATAGGTCTCGTACTATGCAAGCATCGCCATATCCTCAAATTTATATGGTACTTAATTCCTATCCGCGGTAATTCTTTTCCATTCTGCATCCTAACTCCTTTGTTCAGCGTAAATCGCAGGTTTTTAATAGGGTATTTGTATAGGATTTATCGAGAAAAGTAATCTATACGACATCCCATTAATTTTAACCCACAAATGATCGAGCATCCTGATTAAAATATGGCTATGAAATGCGGAAGGATTCTCAATGTGTCTCATCCATGTACACACTACCTCTGGCCCATTATTATTTAAGGCATACTAACGGTGACACTAGATTAACACGGTGCATTTTGCGACTAATACCGTTCTGTCCCTCATCCCGCGTTGAAGTTCACTATTCAATGCACACTGAGACCTGCTCCGTTTCATTCTATCCATTAATCCTGTTATCTTCTTCCCCATTCACCAGGCATTTCCCAATTTCCCATTCACCTAGTAGCCTGTGCTGTCATGGTACCGGAACGCGTCGAAATGCCGTTCCATCACTGCATAAGAGAAGACAATAGTCAAATAACGCTATTATTAATCTTGGTGCCACAAAATTTCTAATATATACATTCGTAATCAAAGCATTTTTTATCGATTTGTTTACTATGCTGTATTTGCTGAAAAATTGGTGGTTGGGTGCATTGGCGCGCCTTTTCCCTATTTTTAAATTTCATTGCTCTCCTAAACATTTTTTTGGACTAAATCATCCTAAATAAGTTTCACTGTGTTCATAATATACCCAATTCGCAAAAAGTTTCATTCATTTAGCAATAGTTTAGACTACAGCGATTTTTGCCCAGCTTTTTTCGATTTCAGCCCACTGTGTGGCGTAACTATGGATATGTTTTGGGGGGGGGGGGGGGTGAGATGGCCTGGGGTGGCGACTCCCCCCTCCTCCCTTGGGGGGTTCGGGAAAATTAAAAAAAAATGACATGCCAGGAAATACATTTTACATGATTTTAGCTCTAAAAAAATTAAATTTAAGCAGATGCAGTTATTATAAGTGAAAGCTAGACAATTTTTTTAAATATTTTTTTTATTTCTCAGAGGCTATCCCCTTCATAGCACGCCACTGGTTGGGTGAATTGCTTGGGTCGTTGTACTGTAAGTGCGTTCCGGCCCTGATAATTTTGCCATGCCACCACAGGAAGTAGCCAGAAATTTGCATGTAGAGCTGTTAGAGGTATGCGGGTTGCATATATAGTAATATTTTGTGGGCCTTTGGCACGTATCGGAAAAGCATGTAGAATGATGAAGATAATATATATCGACCTTGTAAGTAAGGAGGAAGTGCTGAGGAGAGAAAAGATGCCTTCTAAAAACCTTAAGGAGAAGACGAGGAGGCTAAAATGGTCACATTATGAGACATGATGGCCTCGTCAAAGTACAGGTGGAAGGGAAGAAGGGCAAGAGAAGGCCACGAATGAGTTACATAGGATCAGGGATGGCAATAGAAACGAAAGTCAAAACCAGTAAAATTTCAATATTTTCATTCCCAGGAGCGAAATGTAGAAACGAAACTAAATGGATTGAAACCTGGGGAGCTATACTCAGGGGCGAAACGAAATCGGAGTAAAAACTACTTCGGATCGGAACTAAACTAAAATTCTGGGACGAAAAGAAACGCAGATAATACGGAAAAGTTTCTCGGGGTTTCCACCGGTTGATGTCGTCCATGTCTCCCGACATTTCGAGCAGCGCTTTGCTGATAATCCTCAGGGGATCTTCCGAATGCCAGACAAATTTCGAAGAACGGCATTCGGAAGATCCCCTGAGGATGATCAGCAAGTCGCTGCTCGAAACGTCGGGAGACATGGATGACATCAACCGGTGGAAAACCCAAGAAACTTTTCTGCAACTGATACGCCGAGAAAACCTAAGATCATACAACACGCAGATAATGTTTCGCACCGGAGGGACCACTTGCTTCCCCTACGAACAGTTCAGTTTCTACCCACACCGAGTACGAAGTATGGTTGAATGAAATAGAGGTTTGGCCTACCGCCAGTAGATACATGGTGCACTTTTATATATTCATCTATAACAGGAGAACGGTCAAAACTGGCCATTCGATTTTTAAGCTCAATATTTTGACCTCTCCACACGTATGTCAAACGTAATGGGACGAAGCTATTCCCTCCTATCCCATCCACTCAACTTCTGGGATCGAAACTTAACTGTGAGCATCGGAGTTTCGATTAATTTAGTTTCGTTCCTGGGAGTAAAGTTTCGTCGGGTTGATACTAAACTCCTTGGTGATTTTAATTTCGTGCGGGAACGAAACTAAATATAGGCCTCGTATTTACGTTTCCCTCCGGATCGAAAAGAAACATTTTCGTTTCACTTGCCATCCCTGCATAGGACAGGTTATAACGGATGTAAAAGAAAAGAAATACGTCGCTTTTGAAAAGGATAGCGGATAGGAGAGAGGGATGGAGAGCTCCGTCAAACCAATCTTAGGATTGTTGACTAATGATATTGATGATGAAGCCTGAATTACTTTTTTCCATACATCCTGAGGGACAGCTTCAATGATCACTTCAATGAAGGCGGAAAAAGGACAGTTTCACGCGATCATTTGTTGGGAATCACTTGAGGGATGGAAATGCTATCCCTTTTTTCATCTCTCGGCAAGTCCCTTTTGCCGTCGCTGAAACCATTGCTGGCACCTTCCTTCAGAAAATCAGATCTCACGGCCGATAACAGCTATTTGAACTCTGCGCTTGGCTTTTAATCGTATCATAGTTGTAATTACGGAAAGTCATGGAATAAGCGATGGAAAAAGGGATGTTAAAGATGACCGTGTGATTCAGAAAATGATGGCTCGAGAGATCGCTCTTTCGGTCCCTGAAAACCTATCGGTTGAGATATCATTCTGAGGGACAGAAAAAAATGAATGTGCCATTCAGGCTTTACTAGTTGGGACCCAAAAATAACTGGACACAATAAAAAAAATTCAACGATGGTCACCTTCGTAGTACACTCCATTTACACTGATACATTGGTTAAAAAGTTTTTTCCATTACGCTAAATACCTTTGTTACTCGCCGTTTCCGATGCATTGCAGCGCCGCCTTCGATTTTCTTTTTACCTCCGTAATGTGACCAAAACATTTCCCTTTCATCGCCATTTTCATCCGGTTGAACAAAGGGAACTCAAAAAGTGCGAGATCTGGTGAGTAGGGTGGGTGAGGAAGCAGTATCATGCAATTTTTGTTACCAAAAACTAAAGTCGCGGCAATCAGCAACACGTGCTGCTTTTCAGTGGCGCAGTGAGGGGGGATTTTGGGGGATAAACCCCCCCCCCTCCAGAGCTTAGAGAAATTTTAAAGTTTAATCCATTTTACTTAATTGGATATATATTACTAATAGAATAGTGTAAGGATTAATAAAATATCCCTCAGAAAGCCGTAAAACTCACCATTTTGAACCATTTATCTTAAAATTCCCCAATTTATTAATCTCGCACCTACCGCTTATCCTGGTGGGTATTCCATACCCCCAAACACCCCGGTATTAGTCGCACCTAAATCTCCCCCAGCCTTAATTCCTAGCTGCGCCCCTGCTGCTTTTGATCGTCCAGTGGGAGAAGCCGTAAATATAAGAGCGACGCGCGAGGCGATATCCGTCCGGTTATTTTTGGGTCCCCCCTCGTCCGGGATAGAGTTCCTCAGGCTTGTGGTCTCCTAAGCAAATGTATCGCGGGTAATCGCGTCAAGGGAAACAGTTTCGGTAGAGGCGGAAGCCCCGAAAAAAACCCTCTCCCATGGCTACGCGCCTGCCACTCGTCCAACATTGTTTTCTCTGCCACCGTTTTTTTTCAGCGTCTCCAGCCATCTTTGTACTCGCTCCAGCCAAACCCTCAGTCTCCTCCATATGAATCTAGAATTTCCTCTGTTCGTCTACCATGTCTAGCACTTCACCCTTCCTCTTCCCATTCGCCATTCTCCTTCACCCATACACAAATCTAGAACGTCTCCACCATTTTCTTGTCCACTTTCCTAAGTGTTGTACACGTTTACACACAATAAAAACCAGTGGCATAGCCAGGAGTTTCGTTCGGGGGGGGGGGTCCAAAACCAGCGGGGAAAATCTTTGAAAAACAGGGTACTAAGAAGTGGGTTTTAAACTAATTTTAACACTTTTCATTATCGAAAAAATTGATTTTTCAAAGAAATCTTTTATAAATTCACTTTTTTCAATGTTTTGTTTTCATTTATGAAGCAAAGTAACTGTGTTTTTATATTTCGGAGGGGTAGGAGGAGGGGGGCGGCAGTCCGGACCACCTGGACCCCGTCTCGCTCCGCCACTGGAGACTTCATCTACCTTTCCTTCACATTCTTGACCCGATGGTCTACTCAACAGCCCTTCCTCCCTTTGGTAACGTAATTTCTTTCCTGATATCCTTACTGCCAGGCGAAAAAATCCTGAGGCTTGATTTTCAAATTTTAGTTTCAGGAAAATGCTACATACGGTCCGCTCTATGTATTCTTAAAATATTTTGATGATAGCATAAATATCATGCTAGTAATTCGCCGCGAAAAAATACAGGGGTGATGCGTCCCACCCATACCTCCAATCGGATATATCTATTTTCGGTGACGGCTTTGCTAAATCTCAGGCTATAACCTTGAAATTTCCAAAGTAGGTTCGTAAATAAGTCAAGATTTTCCTACATCTCAAATTTGAACATTTACCTCATATTTTTACGATATTTCAATATTTTATACTTGGGAAACATACGAAAGTTTATCTCCATTTACTTGTTCTAAGCTCTATTAACTTGTATACCTAATGCTAAAAATTTTCTCTTACTTTTAGTTATTAAAAGTAATTTTAAATGTACTCCATCTAGCCTATGAAAATTACAGGTTAATAAAATTATTTTTTAGGGAGTAATACGTAACGAAAAATGACAAAATAGGAGCGGTTTAGGCGGAGGTTTGCCTCCTCGCGATTTATTTTCCAATACAATTGAATCGGAAAAAAACTTATGGTGTAGGTATATGGCGTTCGACCAAACACTCGTAGGAATGCGATGGCTTAATGTCACAATGGCCCCTTCGTGGGAGGTTCGCAGATAAGAATCACACCGTCTTGCCCAGGGTCTGGCGCCTATGTTCCTAGGTTACGGAGGTATTTTGCCCCAGTAAGAGTCCATAGGTCTTTCTTTTTACATCCATCTTATCTGGTCTACTTCTTTCCTGTGACCGTGTCGTATTTCATCCCACTCTTCTCCGTTCTTAAAATCGTTTCGAAGTTTGTTACATCCATGTTGCTTCGAAACAAAAGACCGGGACCGGGAATAGGGAGACAGTTTCCATGCAGTTTCAGCGACCAATGTTAAATTTGAAGACATAAAAAGTATGCTATTGCGCTAAAATTCATTTTTATTTGTCTTTGCATACAGTCTGATAGATTGGGGCCAGAACGGCCAAAAGTATTTCGAACATTTAAATATAGGTTCAACAAACTCGTAATCTCTGCTGATTAAAAAGTGTTATCTGGGCACATAAACTAATAACTTTAATATTTGTTGCCAATTCGTGGCTAATTTTGTATTTGCCAATGCCACAGTGGTAATTGTCAGAGTATTAATGCTCACTCACGGAAATCAGCTAGTATTTATTAGCCTACGAATTTCTTAAAGACCGATCTAATTATTCCACCCTTCCTTTTTAATTATGTTAAAAATCATTAAGATAATTAATGTTATTAATCATTAAAAGTACCAATGCGATTGAGTGTCTTCCTTTGCAATTGTCATAAATCATAGAGAACGGGGTTGGAGGAAATGATGAATTCTTTTCTCAGAAAACCCGTTCTTCTGTCGATGATATCGAAGTGGTGACCTGCTATCCATTGCGAGTTGATTACTGGAAGACCAAATACTTCTGGAAAATGGAGAAGCACATCCGAGTCGTGCACACTGACTGATCGGGGGGCGAGGTTGGTGAGGGCTGCACCAAGCCCATATCCTGATTGACGAATGATGATTGTGATGGTAATATATTTTGAAGAACTTAAAAGTTGGTACGGCTATTACAGCTTTTATTAAGAATAGCTAATATCAGTATCTGTATAGGAATAGAGAGAAAATTTTCAGTTAATATGAAAAATATTTCTCCTTTTGTTCAGTCGGAGGAAAGAGCATAATATGGAATTAAATTTTTTTCTCGTTGTCTTGACCTCTATTTTTTAATGATCATAGGTATCTTGGAGTTTAGGTCAAAATGATGCAAAAATTTCATGCCGACTTTTCGGTTTATTTATATTGGTGAAGATGATTCCAAGATGGTTTATAAATAAACCGAAACCTCGGCATAAAAGTTTTGCATCATTTTGACTTAAACTCCAAGATACTTATGATCAGTAAAATGGAATATAAAATCTTTAAAGCTTTGATCCTAAGATATACCTAAGTCCTGAGATGTATTTTAGTTAAACATTAGAATGATTTACTCTCCTGCAGAAAAATACTATTTTATGAGTGTATATAATTCTTTTTGTAATTTAAGAGCCACGTTCACTCAATTCTGCTCCCGCATTAGCAGTTAAATACGTTTATTTGCTGACCACGCTGTCATCTATCGCGAAATTAGTGATCACTCTGACTATGAAATTCTATCATCTGACTTAAACAACGTTCATTTGTGGAGCCAAGAGTGGGGACTCAAACTTAATCTGAGCAAATGCATGGCGGTACATTTCTTGCGGAATTCGTCCAACTCTAACCACGTTTATGCAGTGGATGGCATTAATGTAAAGGCAACAGACGAAGTGAAGTACCTGGGAGTTACGATAACCTCGAACCTCACGTGGGGATCACATATAAAGAATATTTGCGGCACAGCCCTGAAGAAATTAGGATTCGTCAAGCGTATTGTGGGAAGATTATCAGATGAGAAAGTTAAAGAAAGGTGTTATTTCACTCTCGTCCGACCGCACCTTGAATATGCAGCGAGCATATGGGATCCGGTGCAGAAAGACTTAATCCGCGAACTGAATAAAATTCAAAGGAAGGCTGCGCGTTTCGTCAAAAACTGCTACGGGCGTACAGACAGTGTTACCCAGATGTTAAGCGAATTAGGCTGGGAGCCGTTGGAGACTCGGAGGCTGCGCGCTAGGCTTAGATTGCTTGAACAATTGAGAATGGATATCTTTAAGAGCGACACAGAGAACATAATATTAGAGCCACACTATATTTCCAGGTCCGATAGAAGTGATAAATTAAGAGAGATGTTTTGCCGAACGGATAGATATGCGAATTCGTTTTTCCCCCGAACCATAAAGGACTTTAATAAACGCTAGTCCCTACTTCGTTTGAGCACTTAATTTTTTTTTTTTAGCTGTAAACGGCTGGTGTCCTAACACCCCCTGCCACACGCCTTTTAGGCGGCTTGCGGGGTATTATGTAGATGTAGATGAATTCTTCTTTTTTTATCTAATTTAGCAAGAAAAAGGTGATAAATATTTATGAATTTAAATGAGTACTTGATTTCACAAGATTTTCCGCTAAAGTAGTGTCAATCGTTCGTTCGTGTCATGTTATATTTGCTCACTATTTTGCCACAGTACGAAATTGGCGCTTCTTGGTTAACTAGCGCTGTCGTGATGATTTTAGTAACCAACAACATTTGGGCATAATGTGATATTAGTTTTAGGTACTCTTCATAACTTCCTTGGTTTACAGCGCCACTGCGGGCACCGCGGCACAAAATTGTATTAGCGCGATGCTTATTTGTTTGCAAGAGGATTGTTTGAAAGTGGTCGTAGTGGTTGCTAGTGGGGCGTTGAGAAAATCAATTGAATCAAATACTGGCGTTGACTGGATTTTCGGGGCGAACTGAGGGCAAGACGATTTCTGCCTTATTTATTTTCTTAACGGCCTAAACATGCGGCAGAAACAGTTCGAATTTGATGAGTGTTCAATGTTATGTGGTGCTGTGAAATCACTAAATGAAAATTTATTTAAGGAGATATTTGCATTTCAAGAAACAATGAAGGCGAAGAGGTGAATATTTTTTGTTCAGGATATAGTAGGAGTGGTAAAAGCTCAGAATTTGTGAAAAATTACAATTCTTGCGTGCTTATATTTTGCCTCTTACAGATTGAAAGAGAGAGAGGAGAACCAGAGAATTATTTCTGAGTTATGTGGGTCAGTTAAAGAGATTGCTATTGATGTTCAAGATTCCAGAAAACTTCAAAATATTGGTCAGTTGATTGGTCGCCACCAATTTGTAAAGTATGCTCTCCTAATGATACTTTGCAGGGTTGCATGAGAATCGTTAATAGTGGATGGATCCTTGCAAACTTGCTTGCCCGCTCGACTTTACAAGCGGATAATACATGAGATCTCTGTTTTTGATAATTCTGACTCCTTTGAATCTCTTTGTTGTCTTTCCTTTTCATTAATTTAACATGTCTTGATATTTTTATGATCATGAGTTTTTTCTCTTTCCTTAGATATCAACAAGTTGCGTGCTCGACTGAAAAACATACAAGAGAGAATTCAGAGTTTGAGAACTCACAATGAGTTGAGGTGAGAATTTAATTATTTAGCCATGTTTAATTTGAATTTGGGTGACTGACTGACATGACTGAAGACCAGAGACTAGTCGACTAATTACTGAGATAGCTTTTCCACCATGCCATTTTATAGAAAAAGGTGAAACTAGGATGTTTTTGACAAAGTGGAATGGGAGGAGGGTTTAGCCATTCTTGAAAGTGAAAGGTACAAATCCCAAGGCATGGTTTGACATAGTATCCATCTTTTGCCTGGCTATTCTCTGATGTCAGACCATTACATATTTGTGCATATTTTGGGAAATGGTGATCTTCCATTTACAGATCATTACATCTTTTTATGTTCTGTGGTATATCTTGTAGTTCATGTTGCCTTTATGCATTCTTCGTGAAAGAATGAATAAATTCCAGAAATAACCCTTACACTGTTGGACTCTCGTCCACAGTTATTTCCCAAAATTTCCACCAGAGGGAACACCTCTGTTATTCAATATTTAGTCTTAGTATTACGGGGGGATATATTTTGGTAGGGTTCACACAGAGAGGGTATACCTTGGGCTACTATTCTGGGGGGAGGCCATTAGCATTCTGGGTGGAGGGGGAGTTGGAACGCCTTGTATTCCCCCTTGTGCAATCCGGTTAATAAGAGGGTTGTACCAAAAGTAAGGTTACCATATTTTTTACAAATACAAAACTTTGTTTGTTGATATTCATTTTCAAATCGTTGAAAAGCTTACACTTTTGCCTACTTTTTAATGTAGTCTCCATTTTTTTTACACACTTTTAAAGACAGTGCTCCAGCTTTTTTATCCTTAAGTTGAAGAACTCTCCCACCTACCCATTGAGGAAGTGTGTGCCCTCTGCTCAGACTTCATCGTCGCTCTTGAAGCGTTTGCCACCTAAGAGTTTTGATTCGGGGATATAATAATATACCCACGCTTCATCTCCGGTGACGATAGAGACCAACAAATTCTCCTTGTTGCCCCCCCCCTAAAATTGTTGAAGAAATTTGCGAGTTCAGTCAAGGCGTTGCTCCATGTGTCCGTCAGTCAGCATCCGGGGGACCCAGCAAGCACACATCTTGCGATAACCCAACGTTTCTGTTAAAGTTCTTTCATTTGTGCCTTTGGAAGCTTCAGGAATGCGTTCAACAAGTTCACGGACAGTGACCCTCTGATCTTTGAGCAGCTCACTGTTCTGGACAATTCAAAACCGGCCGTCTTCCACTCCGTTCTTCATCGTGAACTTCCGTGCGACCCTCGGCAAAAGCCCTGCAACATTTGCGGACGAGCTGAAAGGACATGCACTCTTCACCATAAAGTTCAGTCAGTTGCTGATGAATCTCCAACGTGGTAACTTGGAGCGGTAACTTCCTTGCAAGGAAAAATCGAATTACTGCTCAATCCTCACTCTTGGCGGGAACGGGGATCATCATTTTCATTGTTGACGGTTGCTAAGCCAATAATGAGCGACACAGTGAATTGCGGACTGGAGGACTCTAGAGTAGGGGAACCACTGCGCACGGTACTGTTGTAGGATTTAGCCTATCACCTTTGCTCAACATTGTAGCTCACTGGGAACCTTACTTTAGGTACAACCCTCGTAATTTTCTGTGCATGCCCAGGGGGCTGCCACCGGGGCTTGAACCATCTATGAAATATTGAAAATATCATATTGCAGGGAGTAACTCCATTTGCATTACCATCCAACCTCTGATGTAACATATCTAATAAGAATCTGATATGGCTCATGTGTGGGTTACCCCTACTGGGAGGAAAATACATGGGTGACCCACCAGTAGGTCAGAGTGAGATGTTTTGTGACCCATTAGTGATCTATACCATGGCAATTGCGTTCATTGTTTTAAGCGCTTGGTGTGATTGTGGGAGGTCCTAGTGTTAGTGATATGGAATAATTTTTCCTCCTTGGAATTTTTATGCCTCCGTGTTTTGCCTGGGTTCTACTGTAGCATTTTTTTCTTTGAATTCTACCATGGAGATGGCGATAAATTGGAACTGTTCTTGTGTGTTTAAAGCTTAGGGAAGAGAAAACTGCTGGCCTAATGATAGGTAGTTGTATAATGCTTAGAAATTGGCATCAGTTAACATGACTCCCATTTATTGTGAGTGAACTGAAGGATATTAGTGAACTGAAGGATTTATATGGGAGAGCTCAAGGTGTGTAGTGAGAATGGTTCTCTTGCTTAATATGTGCATATTGTCTTTCATATCTGGTGATCCTAATCCATCCCATGAAGAATATTAAGGTGTTAAACATGTATGCATATTTGTAAACGAAGGTAATAAGTTCAAATTTTGTCTCAGATTCTATCAAGTCTAGCCATTTTCTGTGCTCCAATCTTTGGATTACTGCCAACTGTATGTTAATTTCAAACCTCTTTGCCTGCTACGTATTATAGATTCAGTTCTTGTGATATTTCTCACCATTGCTGATTTGGCTGGCTGAAGTCAGCAATTTATTTTACTGTCATTAACCCTCTTACCGCCACCGGGCTGATGTATTGACCCTCACGGGTTGTGCGAAAACTGCCAGGGGCCGATTTATCGGCCAAACTTGTTTGACTTTTTTTTTTTTTTCGAGATTGTGGCCTTTTCAATGGCTGTAATTAAAGTAAACCCATTAATTTATCTATGGTTGTAAGCTATAAATATATCTTTAGCATTGGGAAAACTCTAGATGTATTAAATAAAGTAGCTGAAATAATTTCAAATCTGAAATCTTACAAATTCCGGAAAATGGCCTTGGCATTCTTCAATACATCCCACCCAAAATGGGCTGGCAGTACAAGGGTCAAGCTTAATGTATCCAATCTTTGTAGCATGAAGAAGCTTAAGGATGAGGAGCTACACTTGAAAGCTGAAGTGGATAAGTTTTCAAATGCGATGGAAAACTATGAAAAGCCTGAAGAAATTAGAATAACTCCCGTGCCATCACTCAAGTCTCAGTTTGATAGTGATATGAGGTGTGAGGTAATTATGATAAGTAATAATTATGGAAAGTGGATCTCATATTCATTACATGTTTTTGTGCATAGTAAAATTTATCCAACGTATCGCATGGAAACTTTTCAGGAAATTGTGAAGTTTGAGAACTACTTGACCAACAACGGTGGACATTTTGGTGGATGGGACGAAGAGGATCATTTGGTGTTTGTACAGATCCGACAAAAATATCGACAGAAGTTGCTGTTTGTCAAGGCAGTGCAGAACCGATTCCCTAGTAAGTGATTCAATTCTGTTCCTCATGATTGGTCCTTGTACATTATGTTAATTATGTGAAGTGAAATTGCAATAATGGATATGTGAAATATTAAATAGTTTCTGCTCATGAACTATTAGCTTCATGTACCTTCCTCCTTTATATATTTGATGTTGATAAAATTTTAAAACAGTTTTTGCTTAGCCAGTAACTTTATAGTGACCCTTAAATATGCGTCCAGTGAAAATATTCCTCGGGAAAAGCCATCCATTTTTTTCCATCCATCATCCAATAGGTACTGTATGGTGGATAAAATCTCTCTGAATAACTTCATTGTATGTTTCAATTCTCTTTGGCTCAAGTTTCTTTGTACTTTCATATGTGTGTTTCTAATTTACCACTACTTAAATATTTTTACAACATGTTTCACCGCTAAGTGGCATCATCAGGTACATTTACATTACATAATTCTTGTTTGTTTTTGTTTACATTGAATGAACTTAGTTACATATGATTTTTTATGAATAAATAATCGTGAAAATAACATGTATAAATTAATCATACATAAGGTTTAATATATTAATGCATAAAATGATATAACATTACTAAGAATTAATTACAGAAAAAAATATATTTTGCAAAAGAAGTGTCTGAATATATTGGGAAGATTTGGCATATGACCTGTACTTTTAATTTTGGTTTCATGTGAATGTGGTGACTCAGAAAGGAGGAGGGTGCTCGAAGTACATGTTGTTGCAGAGGGTTCTGTTAGGTTATAAAATGAATCTTCAAATTTCTATTTGTTCCAGAGCATCCATTTTCAGTCCTTTGTACAATGTGTATAAATTTCTTGATTGAAGCTTTCGCGGCTCATGACGATTAAAAATAACTCACATACGGGTGTATGCCGCGTGTCGTACTGGAGATTGCCCCGACGTTTCACGACCGACTGCCGGTCACTTTTTCAAGGGAATAATGTTGGGATTGGTTTTTGCTGCCTTTTTATATATTTCAGGTGGGAGGGGTGGGCGGAGGGTGTGAGGAGTTAGGACTGGAGACGACACGCGGCATACACCCTTATGTGAGTTATTTTTAATGTGTATAAAATTTCTAGGATAAAATCACACGCATGTTTGGTGTCGAGGAGGTGTTTCACTATACTCTGTCCATTTTATCTCTGCGGGTGAGCTGGTGTGGCCAAAGGAAGTGGAGGTGAGGGGAGGGAAAGTTTCTCGACACGTGACTTTCCCCTGACCAATCAGCAAACAGTAGGCGTGGCTTCAGTGAGTCGCTCTCAGACCTCCGCCGAGTGAAAATCATGAATCTGCTCGTGGAGCAGTGTTGCCAAACCTCATGCGTTCTCCTTGTATATGACTAAGTATGCCTTCCACCAACGGTGCCTCATTCAGCTCGGCAGCTGACAGTGTCATGGGCTTCTGTGAAAGGATCATCCCCAATGCCTTCCAAATGAGTTGGTATATTGTCTCGGCACCGGGCCCAAAATACCTGTGGCCACCCCATGACTCACATGTTTTCAGTGTCAAAGTAGGGCGGCTATGTACATTTGGCAACGTTATGTTTGCTCCTCCTCTCTCTCTCTCTCTCTCGCTCTTGTTAGTACCCTATCAGCGAAACCATCCGAGAGTATCCGGGCTCCCACGAAAGCTCACCCGCAGACATAAAGTGAACAGACTATAATAGAGAGGTCATTCCTTGTCATTGAAGCACCTTCATGTCAGCGACATGAGTGGCAACTTTTGTAACCCCATTTAAGTGCATGTTGGTGACAATACATTTAGAGGCTGACTTTAGGATCCCCTTTTGAAATATTCGTAATTCATAGGTTAAGAAGACGAAATCCTCTGAATGGCTAATTTTGCTTTCTTTTGTATCAGTATTTTGCATACCAGCAAGGAGTTGTACTCATTGCTTTTTGCTATGTTATTTACAGTGCAACCTCGATAAAATGAGACCCCACGGTGCTCCAAAAACACACGCTATAGCGAATTGTCGCTTTACTGGAGGTGGAGTAAATAATAGCCATTACACCTGTTGCGAACAGTTATTAGGGAACAGGAGTGGTGCGGCAACAGATAAATTTATATCCGATAAAAGTAAGCATAAATCCAGACAAAAGGCGATGTTTTTTTGCATCACTAAATTTACTACTCAAACAACTACTACCTATTCAAACAATTTATAAGCGCCGCACTGAATAAAAATCATGCGAAGCATTGTTTTTTGGCCATGGTGTCTGCCATTCAAATGCTTTCTATTCACGCAACTCACGGACGTGCGGGAATGCTGCCGTCTGCTTTCTGCCGCCCGAGGAACAAAAGAAGATCAAGCATTCGCGAATATTAATGCCACAATATTTTCACCAAAATGAACTACTTATTTATATCGAACGACAATTTACTACAAGATTTTGAGACTATGCACTTCATTTCCGACAGATCGCAAGAAATTACAGAGATAAGGGACCCTTGGTGAAGGTTTTCCGCAATCTGTCCGGCGAAACTCTCGCTATGGCGAGTGCCAACACCAAAAGGGCCTCGTAAAAACGATTTTTTTACATGTTTATTATAGGGTCAATTGACGGTGCATCGGCTATCTCTCGTAATGGCGGGGGTCTCGCAATAGCCCGTACTCGCTTTAACGAGGTTCCACTGAATAATATTCAGTTCCTTATTGAATTTTTTTGGTGGAAAAAAGTAGGTAAGAAGGAGGTGGATAATAGAATGAAGGGCAGCATGTTCATGAGAGAAATGGTGAACAGAATCATTTGGTATTATGTTGTCTGTGAACAATGATTTTCTGTAAATGGAGAACTCAAGTCTTTTTTTGTTGTTGTGATTAATAAAACGAGGACATTTAAAGTACCATGAATGTCTTTTTTCGATGTTGTAAGATATGTTTGGGTGAATTTCATTAAAAGGATTTAGAAAGGAACCACTTGAGTGGTGAGTCCCTGTCTGCAGGCAAAGAATATTCTCAACATATTGGAACCAATAATTCACTTTTTTAATATGTTGGTTATTGGATTGGGAAATTTTTATTGAGAGAAAGTTGAGAGCCCCATAGCTATTTCCTCTAATTGGCTAAACATATTTTGTAGTTGTTGAAAATGAAATAGTACATTCAATGGTTTTTGGCTCAACTTTGTGGAAATTAATACACGAAAATGAAAAGGAGACTTCGTTGCTTTCCACAGATTTATTTCGTCCGTACGACATGTTTCGACCATAGATCTTTTATACAGTAGATGGCGCTTTCTCCTAGCCCCTTACGGCCGGAGCTTGTAGCCAACATACCGCCCCCATTTTCGCTCTCGGAGTCACATGGTTCGGGTCAAATTAATGGCGGTGTTTGAATTCTCTGTTGTGAATATCGTTCCCGCTCCAGTAAAAGACATGTTACTTTTACTTACAGCGCTAGGGAAATACGTGTCTATTTTGCTATTTATTTTTATTTACGTTTTGCTGTATTATATATGAACCTGATAGCGAAATAGAGTTAATATCAATTCAGCTTTAAGAGGAACTAGTTTCCCCAATTATGAGCTGAAGCAGCCTATAGGAATACATGTTTGTTTTTGTTTGTGTCCTTTACAGAGGATCACCTGCGTGCAAAGGCTCTGTTTTTATGCGTAAATAAATTTGACAGCAGTTAGCAATAATACAGAGGTAGATTACATGGTTTGAAAAAAATGTATACACAACCATAGACGATGAATTTCAAACACCAATCCAGTACATTAATAAGTAATCTTATACAAATGATAGGTACTATCTTTTATCAATAATACGCCATTGATAGAATGTCATTGTTAACTAACCATGGGCTTCATGAATGGATAAAAGGAAATTCTAAGGAAAGGCACTTACAATGTTGCATGACTTTCAAAGCCAGAGAAGAACCAGCTGGTTATTCCTCCTATCTGGTAATTATCTCTCGTTGCTCAGGGCAAATTGATGAAAATACAACTTAAGATTCCTCAGAATGTTTATTAACAAAAGTACCCGCAATACCTACAGTGCCGGCATTGATTTTATGAAATTTTATACGTGAACATCTGTCGTACGTAATTCAGTGCGCATAAAATGATTAAATATGCTTCAACATGTACTAGTAAGAAATTCTTGTTTATTAAAGAAACCTTAAAAGATATACGTCCACTGGATGTGTTATGAAAACATCGCAGATAATAAAGTTCATTCGAAGATGTATTGCCGACAATGGAAAACAAGGTTTTTTTTACATAAGTGAAGATCAAATTTCACTCCATCAAAGAAGACTAAAAATTTTACATTCTAAATGACCACAAGTATGTAAAAATTTAGATTTTCATTAAAGAAGTTGATTCAGAACATCAAATTGAAAGTTTTCTCAATCTTCTAAAGAAACAGTAAGGTACAGCAATACACACCGTGCAATTACCAAAAAGCAAAACATGTACTACTCAGTTTTTTGCGATTAGTTCTGGGAACTGTACAACTGCATTTACAATAGGCCGTCCAAATATCTTTCCTCCTTTTCAGTAGAAATGATATATCCTGCGAGTGGAAATAAATACTTTTGATATCATTCATGAAAAATATGTTCATATATTTGGTAAAACATAGGGGAACCCGGTGCGGAACGGGGTAAGTGATTTTAAGTGCGAAATAAAGCAGGAGTAAATATTACTCCGTTCCGACCAGCCACCTCGTTCCGCCCCGTGTTCCCCCATATATAAATTTCATAGAATTCCAAAATGTGGTTAGACAGCATCCATTAAACAGAATATGCAAGGAAAAAGGGTTTAGAATATAAATTATAATATAATAGTTTAATGTATGGTTTATAATAGTAATTAGAAACCATACAGTCTAAACGAGATTCAGTTAACATAGGGCATTGAAAAAAGAGGAACCTGAAGAGCTGATTAAGGGCTCAGCTTCAGCTCACTCTCAAATAGGCATAATGTAGCCTAAAAATAGTCTTTACAGTTACATGCATGGAAGCCGTACAGATTCTGTAAAATACATTTTGTTCAGGTAGCCGAATGAGTTGAAAATACATTGAAAATAAATCTTACTTGTTCTTAAACTTGATTGATTATTAGGTATTCGAATCTTATTGCACTATATTTTATTGTTATTTGTCTGATTTTCTTCAAAATCTTGCTCCAGGATATAGTCCCTTAAATGTAGAAGTAGGGAAGTAATAGCTGTGAATACTTCCATCGTCTATACACAGAAAATATCCTTGTTCCGTAACTTACCGGATGCTTGAGATACCCTGAATGCTTTTATTTTCTTATTACCTAAATACACATGCACTGCATTACACGCATTGTTACGCAGTAATAAATATATCCTTGGCTAATATGGCATTAAATTTAACGGGAAAAAACTTATCAGTGAAAAGAAACACAAATTTCTTTCAGGAATCCCTCATCGCAACCGAAGGCACTACACGTATTCGCCACGATGCTGACCCGAGTCACGTGGTAGACGACAAGCTTATGTTGACCACGTTTACGTGACGTCATGCGCCATCTACCTACATGAAAGATCTATGGTTTCGACCATAGAGGTCATTGTCAAGTACAAAGATTTTGAATTTTAAGCAAAGGCAAAACTCTTGAAGGGATTGGGGGAAAGAGTGGAAGGAGTGGGTGTCAGGAGGGGGGGAAGGTACTGGGTTGGAAACCCCCAGTGGAGGTTGTGTTGAGAATTGAGAAAACAACCATTGGAGGACGGCGCTGGTGAGACGGAGGGAGGGGGGGGGTTTGTTGACTGGAAAGGGTTTTCCCGTGGAAGAGGTAGGTGATTAGAGGGTGTGGAGTGGGGCGGTAGGGGTCTGGATTTTTGTCTATCCGTGATGTTAAGGGACATTTGTAGGAGTGGGGAAAAACTTTCAAAAAAGATGTCGTTAAGTAATTGACAGTTGGTCATATTCCTCCTTATTTCCAGCTCCTCCATTTTGTCCAATTTCCTCCCTTTCTTCTCTAAGTGTAGTATCTCCGGCACAAAGTCACTTTCATGATTTTCCTCCCAAAGATGTTTCGCAAAATCAGTGGCGGATACAGAAAAAACTCAAGGGGGGGGCGCAACATAGCTTCAGTTGTCTTTACTTTTATCGTTATAAAAGATGATCAAGTCACAGGCAAAGTATATGAAAATTTTATTTAAAGTGATTATAAACATGTAAAAGACAATGCCATCTTATGATATAAAAAAGTTAGAATTGTGGTTTTGCAATGTTCGGCAATACAAGCGGACCCGCAAGGGGGGGGCGCGCGCCCCCCATCTGTATCCGCCACTGCGCAAAATGGGACTGCTACAGATTGCAATTTAGGTAGCACCTCTTATGTTCTGCCACTCTTTTCTCGAACGTCTGTCCAACATATGCCGCAATGCAGTTGTTGCACTTTAACTTGTAAACTTCACTCCTTTCCAAAGGTTGCACTTTGTCGTTTGTATTGAGGTTGTCACCGTTATAGAATGCACACCTATATTTATCCTTCGGAAAGAGGTTTCCTACTTTCTCAGAAATCATGTCATAATACGGCAATTTACACCACCGAATTCTCTCTTTTTCTGTTTTTCCTGGTGTGAAGAGTGATTGATGGGCTCTGTGTGAACGCTTTTTCATAAGCATTTTGTCAATTAAATTTTTATGGTAACCGTTTGAGGTGGCAATTAATTTTATTGTCTCTAATTCTTTGTCAAAAGCTTCTTTAGAGAGAGGGATGTTGATTAGTCTGTTCAAGAGAAAATGAAATGTTTATTCTTAGGGCCCCCGCGCACTGGCAACTTTTACAAAGCAACTATTTAGTTGCTTTGAGGAAGTCCCTATGGAACACACGGCAGTTGCGGCAACTAAAAAGTTGCCCGTGCGCGGGGCCACAGTCAATTTCGTGTGTTTCATTTGAACATCCACAAAGCAACTAAATAGTTGCTTTGTAAAAGTTGCCAGTGCGCGGGGGCCCTTAATCAGTAATATTAGAAACTGATCAACAATCGTTGCTCTCAACAATCAAATCAAATATCCTTCTGGAATACATAGCTATGCAAATGGCAGAAAGCAGTTATTCGTGTTTTTGACCCTGTTCCACCAATTTTAAAAATCTGAAAAAAAATAGGATTATACTTTAAGATAGGGGTAACAACATATATTCTTTTGGCGTGTCTATTGTTTTCTAAAATTTTTAATTTAATTTTGAAAATTTCAAACTTATGTAAAAGTTTAGTTTTCGGTTCAAAAATTTTGAAAAAAATCAGGACTGTAGATCATAATAGTATACACAATTTAAAATCAAGAAAACGATTTTACAAAAATGAAAACTGGAGATATGGTCAAAAAACTAAAAATCGTGTTTCAATTTTTTCTGGGGTTAATTTCCATTGTTGAGGCCTGAAACTGTGGTTAAACACTTAATTTTGGATGCACTTAAAGTGTACATATATTTTTTATTTCTCAAAATATCGGGGGGCACTTTTCACCATCTTAACCTGCTACACCCTTTGTTCTTTTGCTTAGTTTATTGATATTTTCTTACAATGTAGTAGGCAATGCTTATTTACTCAAACATTCATTTATTTACTGTATTTATAATACTGTTACGGGTTCTAATCAAAATTAGCTGTCGACAATTTAGAATTCAGCAGCTCTTTATTGAAAACACTTCAACGAATGATATCTTATCAGAACTGATTTACTGCAATACAAAGAATCAATATAAACAAACTGCCCATCACCCAGCGACGCCCACATCACACACAGGCGCCGCTACAATACTATATACAATGTTGTGTTCTTTTGATTTGCCTATTTTCTCACGATGTAGTGGGCAATGCATATTCATTTACTTGAAAATTAAATTTTTTACTGTGCTTATTTCATTACACTTTATGTATGTTTTATGTAGAAAATATTTCAAATTAACATGTCAAACTTCAATGCTTATTTTTTTATTCTTATGCAGTCCTCTTGTAATCCTCCACTGTTATAGGAATTTATCACCTTTTTTGAAATGCAGCTTCAATTGTTCGTAACAATGCAGTTCCACGAAAATATGAGTGAAAATGGTGAATCCAAGAGGGTTTCCTGAGCGTTATAAATTCCATGTATTTCATCAACCCATGTAGATTGACGTCACAAGCCGACGGTAGTGACAATCTTTGCTGACTGAAGTTACCACCGACCTACCTTCCTGCACAGTAGGTCTGATTGGAAAAATTGATTTCTTTAAAATCCATCCGGCTCACTGAAAAAAAGTTGTGTGACTGATAAAATATAAGGCCTGAAAAATTTGAGACTTCTATGTGAACCCCTGACCCATTAGTATATACATAATTGTAGATTCTCTGCACTCTCCTCCCCCTACTTCCTTATTTGTGTCTCTATAAGTTAGAGATGTAATTCCGTAACCTTTGTAAATGAGAAACTTGGCAAGTGAGAAACCTCTGTAAGTGAGAAAAAATGAGGCGGTATTGTAGTGGCCGAAAAGGAGGCAGTATTGTAATGGCCTCAAAATCCGAATACCACCAGCAAAATTGTTATGGAGGACAGGGCTGTTTGCAAGGCAGAGGAAAGAGTGAAAACAGCCCTGATAGTCATATAAACAGGATATCTGAAGGTGGGAAGAGGAAGGGAATAGCCAGAAGGATGACAAATAAAAATATAGACCGAGGTGCAAGAATAACCTAACTAAGGGAATCAGTTCCATTAGTGTGCCTCAACTTTTTCTCATTTAAGTTAATATCCGTTTTCACTGAGTTACCCCTCCCTACCTGTAGATGATAGTTTTTTAAATAATTGCGCCTGTACTGTCATAATAGCCTCACACATATATTCAACAATGTGAGGCTTCACTTCATGGAAGTTGTTTATGTTGTTGACTTTGAACACTTACTGTAAACTACTGACTATTCTTGGTAAAATCTTTTAGACTTGCCTTGGCTAAAAGACTACTTTTAATCATATCAGGGATGCCGACTTACAAAAAATATTGGGGGTGGCCAAACCGGGGATCTTTGCCCCGGGAAATTTTATAAGTAGTGAGTTTTAAGCATTTTAGAAGAGTCATATGATCAACATTAGAACCCTAATAACTCGAATCTTGATATCTGGACACATGCAGAAAATCGACAAGCCTGACACATTTTTTCCTCACACCCATAACGAATTTTTGAGGGGGCTCGGGCCCCTTCAAGCCCCATGGAGTCGGCGCCACTGAATCATATAAAACTATTACTTGAGGTGGAAAAATTATTTTTGAACTGCTGAATGTATGTTGAGCAATATGTCTTTATGAACATACTTTTGAGCTGCCTATAAGTGAGATGATATGCATTTTAAAATCTAGCCTAATTAAAATTTCCTATTGGAATAGTTGGGGAGTGAATTATTCAGACTGAAATATTTATAGCTCTGATCTTTGTTCTATCCTGAGAATGATAGGTTAATAAGTTTAGTACATGCAATATACTGTCCGCTGGAATATGTGAAGTGGCACCAAAAGTTCGACATAGCATGTGCCTCTGAATTCAGGTTCATACTACTCAGATGGCAGGTAGTAACTTTCAATGGACAGTTGTGAATTTCTTATTTTTTTACTGTTTTAAATTATTCTTTTCCTCTTGATACCTATTTGTATATTATCTCATAAGTTTTACAGATAATGGTTTGTAGTGTAGCATTTATGTTTTATGCATATTGTGTTTGAAAATTTTTTTGAAAAAACTTTTCTTAGGGTTGACAGAGGATAGTGTACTCAAGCATGAAAAGTGGTATGCACAATACCTAAAATTACGAGAAAAACAACGGAGTGCTATTAGAAAATGGCGAGCCGAGAAAGAACAGGAGAGAAGCAAAAAGAGATTTAGTGCTGTGAAACCAACGGCTCGTACTGCTGAAGATGACCTTGTAGAGAGACTTGAAAGGAAGCAGAAGCTGGAAGAGTGGAAGGTATGAAATAGTTAAAGACATGATGATGCAAAGCAGTGATGTTGTCGGCCATCTAATCTTATTCAAGGACTGTATACTAGGCAGTTGGGTGCCTTTATGATGACACCTACAAGTACACGTTCAGTATGGATACTTGTAGGTGACTCTGTTAAGGTATGGTACTGTCTAGTCCACAGTTATTTCCTTGAATTATATCTAAAATTCTAGGAGCCCCATGTTTTCAAAGTTCAGGTTTTTGCCTCAGGCAGTGGCATAGCTAGGGAGGAGGTCCGGGGGGTCCGAACCCCCCGAAATATGAAGACAAAATTACTTTCCCCCATAAAAGAAAACAAAATATTGAACAATAATGAATTTACAAAAGATTTATTTAACAAATGAAGTTTTTTTGATTATTAAAAGTGTCAAAATTACATAGTTTAAAACCCTCTAGATACTTAGTACCCTGTTTTTCAAAAATTTTCCCCCTGGCTTTGGACCCCCCCAAACGAAATTCCTGGCTATGTTACTGGCCTCAGGACTGAAGTGCTATGCACACAAATATGCTGCCCTTAGACATTATATGCCTGACAATGTGGACTATTTTGGCCTCTAAGGACAACAAAACTCATTAGAGGAAGAAGATGCCTTAGTTGTACCTAAAACCCCTGGAGTGAATTTGTCAGATCTGGGTTTGTATCTTTGTCAAGGCCATTGATTTTTTCTTCGTGAAATGCTATTATGTTGATTTAAAGCTTGTGGAAAGACTGACACACTGTAATGAAATCTTGGTGAAATTCACATAAATAATTCAACCAGATTTTGTTGCTTGCTGAAATCACAAGGTACTATAAATCAAATTACAAATTACAATATTTAAAAATCCAATTATGTACTACATTTCAATGGTCAAAATGGAAAGAATCGTCAGAAATACTATTAAATTGATAATTCCAATAGATAATTAATGAGACTACTGAATGTATACTTCAATTAACAGAGGAGGAAGATGGAGGAGAAGAAGCTAAATGAAGAGGAGAGGCAGAGAATCAGGCAATGGAAAGCACAGAAGGAATATGAGAGGAAGCAATTGCAGGTAAGCACATAATTGGATTTTTTGTGTAGCCTTCTCTATGGAAATATAATTTGTGAATGAACAGAGTATCTATTTTGGAGTTTATTCTATTTAATATTGGGCCCTGGGCATTTTTTCTTTTATTAATAGTGGTCCCTAACGAAGGATTGCAAAGAAATAAGTGACTCCTGATATGATTGCTGTGCTATCTCCTTATGTCTTGTTTTTATTGCCGGTGACTAAATAGTAGTAACTGAAGAAATATAGTACGCACTATGATCTTACCACAGGCTCTGGTTGTCATAATACAATAAGTTTTATCAGAAAAGTTCTGTAAAAGACAAAAATCACAGTTTTGGTTGTCTCCTGGTAATGCAATTAAGATTTCCTTTCATTGATATTCTTATCATGTGGAACAATTGCAATCTGTTTTTTCCCCCTGAGCCCCATCCAGATTGCAGAATGACAATAGATCCCCAGGTTGAAGTCCTTTGCTCATGTGTGCGTACGAAAATTCCACTACCTATTCAGACAGTAGAGTCCTGATTATCGCTATTTGCATGACCATTCTTTGATTTTTCCTTCCATCAGGTAATTGACCAGTCTGCCCTCCTCCACCTTACATTTCTTACTTCCTCTATACCTCCTATCGTAATCTTACCCAGTTTATACCATTGTGTATTTAACTGAAATTTCAAAAGATTCAGAGAAGTTATGTCGCTGAAATCTGTTTGAAGACTGTTCTTTAAATGATATTGAATGAATGATCATTTTATTATCTATTTTGCCTCTCCCTCTTTCAGAATGGGTAATCAGTGCTTTACTCTTCTTCACTGTATTAGCATTTTTGTCCCAATATCGGCCAAGGCCCATGATGATGCACTTGCTATTTTATATATATACACAGGTGATAAATAACAATATTATGTTCTGTTTTGTGAATAATTGTTTATTATTTGAGTGCATAAAGTATTCACACATTTGCATTTCTTTGTCTTGATACCACGCAAGTTGTAGGATTAAAATATGTGGTACTCAATTTTTAAATAATTTGAGATTAATTGGGAGTAAGGAAATCAAAGATTGGTCAGGAATTAAGAAACGAGTATTCAAGATCATCTTGAATGCCTTGAGCACTCTGCTCAGTGGCATTATTATTACATATGTATGTATTTCTGAATGAAAATAGCCACATTTGGATAACTGGTGGATCTTCAAGTGAATCGCTCATTGAGTCATTTATTGCTTGAGGAAACAATTTGATCTCTAATGTAGAAATACAGAAAACCCTCCCAGGAATGAAATAACTGATTGATTTTTATCTCATATGCTTCATGGGATTTGGCATATGACTTGGGATGGTATGATTGAGTTTTTACTTTTCCCTTAAAGGATTTGAAAAGGGCTGCTGTGGAAGTTTATAAGAAGGAAAAAATGTACAAGCAGAGTGCGCATCTAATGCTTCAAGAGCTGAAAGAATTGAAGGAGAGGGAGGAGAAAGCAGCTCAAGCCAACATGCTTCTCAAGAGCTTCAGGTAACGAGAAACCTGGGATTTTTCTGGTTTAGTAAGGGAGTGTCAGTTATCTGAATCTTGTAATTCATCATAAAAGCCAGTATATGAAAAACTCAGCTATAAATTAAAATTCAGAACTTCACAAAAAAATAGATTCAGAGGTATGGAGTGTTTATTGAAAAAAGTTAATGCATACTTGACACCATCTTTCATTCATTTGTAGGTGTAACCGAAAACTGCTGCACACAAGTTATTTAAATTGAGTCGGGTTGTTTGTTAGCAGTATCAATGTTATTTCCAGGCTTTACTTCTGAATTACATATCATCATCATCATCATCATCATAAGTCAACTATCCTAAGATTGGTTTAATGCAGCTCTCCATTCTGATCTCCTATCCGCTAGCCTTTTCATAGCGACGTATTTGGGACCCTCATGAAATTGGCTTAAAAACAGAGTTAGAACGCGTGCAAAATAAGAGAGATACACTGTAGAACAGACAGATTCAGAATCTCTTTTTTTCCACGGTCAATAAGAGATTATAAGGGCAGCGTTAGAACTCACAAATAGATTAGATGACTTTGCAGTGTGGGCTACTAACTTATGTATACTCTAATGCACGTTTCTTTATATTATTATTATTTCTAACAGCATGTGGAAGTGCAATTTGTTAGAATGTGTAACATTTTTATGGCTGTGTGGTGTGCATGTGGGAATCCAATTGCATGCTACATGATGGTGATTGATCACCCCCTACCAAACACCCTAGAGGTGGCTCGCAGGGTATTATGTAGGCGTATTTCTTCTCTTTTATATCCTTTATAACCTGTCCTATGTAACTCGTTCGATGCCGTTTCTTGCCCTTCTTCCCTTCCACCTATCCTTCTGCAATTGCTTTCATCATGCCTCATAATGTGCCCTACCCAGTTGTCCCATCTTCTGATTAAGGTTGTCATGCCACTCTCATAGGAGGGCGTCCGAGTCGAACTTGGGTTTGGAACAGGGGGGTTAGATCAGCGGAAAGAGAGACCTCATTCCCTCGAGAGTGACACAAAGTTTTATTCTTACGTTTTAGAGATGGGCG
Source organism: Ischnura elegans (assembly GCF_921293095.1). NCBI lineage: Eukaryota > Metazoa > Arthropoda > Insecta > Odonata > Coenagrionidae > Ischnura > Ischnura elegans. Next base: position 23,469,315 of record NC_060257.1, on the reverse strand, counting down.
CTAGGCAGCTCTCACTGGTTACTTGTCTCCCTCAGATGAGTTGAATCCCATGCTAATGGTCCCACTCGTGATGGACCAACCCTTCGTCTGACGGCAGCCTCCCAGTCGTCGCAAAATTACTTCCCCTCTCCCAAAAAGACTTTCCCTTTTATCTCCCTCCAAGAGGGGTCGTCAGCTTAGGAAAGAAAGGAAAAGGGAAAGGAGGGGAAGGTTTCTCTCGAATATTCTTGGCGCCCTTTGACCATCACGCGCCCCGCGCTCACCCATGTGCCTAGTCATCCGATGCCGACGCCCAGCATCCAAGGGCAAGGAGAAAGCGACCGTGAGGGGGGGAAGAAGGAGATCGTATATGACTGGCAGAGGACTTCGCCTTCTCACGTGCTGATCGCTCAGCCATGTGCCTTAGACCCAAGACTTTACGAAACCACTTGGGAAGGGAAGGGGATAAGATAAGGGAGAGAATAATTTTTGGAAGTTGGCAGAAAATTTGTGATGCTGCCTTTGCCTTAGATTTCCTATTATTCTGATAAGCAGAATATTACAAGGTATTTAGAAGACTTAATTTTTCTCTCACTTTTCATAGTACTTCCTCATTGTTCACTCAGTCGATCCACTTTATCTCCATCATTCTTTGGTTGGCACCACATTTCGAATTCTTCCACTCTTGACTTTTCTGCTACTGTCAATGTCCAAGCCTAGCTCTCATATCTATGCTACATTTCATTCTGAGATGTCTTCCTCCAAGGCTCATGTTTAGAGATAGCAAAATATGCATGAAAAAATGACAAGGGCATTCTGTGTTCCAAGGTTTTGTGCTAATTTTCCTGGTAATTCAAAACTGGCCTAACGCCTTGCTAATTTTAGTGCTAATTTAACCAGGTTACACACTAGTTTTTCTATGGGTACTGGAATCTCACAGTAAGTGTTCTGTACAGATTTAATTTTTTAATTTAATTTAATAATAATTTAAGTTCACCCAACATGAAAATGCAATAATAGGGTAAACTATTTTCAGAATTAATCATAATCACAATCATTATAGAAAAATATCTTAATAGGCCACTAGTACAATTAAGCACCAAAAGAGTCGAGGCCAGCTGAATGCCACGTAATAGATTCTGTACAAATTTATAATGTCTCTAACATCAACGATATCTGTCTGTGAAACATTTCCATAGGTAAGTTTATATTTAATTCGCTTCAAAGTCCATCGAATGAGATACAAATTCTATGAATAGGTGCATTAATACAATAATTTGTATGCACACTTCTTGTATAAAATGCCTTTTTGAGCCTTACTTTTTTGTTGCTTTTGATAATTTATTGCTCATTTTTTCTGTATACCGACCTATACTTCGCAGCCATTAATTTATCTGTTTATGGATCTTTAAAAAACCTCACATTTTGTGTTTTTGTTATTAATAGTTTAAACAGGAAAGACATTTTAATGTTAGAATTCCAATAAATTCTCCCCTGACGGAGTATATGTGGAAGCCCAGTTGATAAGATGCTTAACTTATGGGTGACAGGCATGAGGTCTAGACCCAAGTGGAGATTGTAATGTTCATCTTAATTTATGTTACATTTGTGGAATCCTACAATGCACTCTTGTTTTTCACTTTTTCATCAGAAGAATAATTAAATTTGTGAATATTTTTTTGTGTTTACTGCATCAGGCTTTTTTCTGATGCAGGCAGCCCTCTGATTATTTTAGGTTTTTGTCTATATGTATACCACATTCTGGAAAAAATAATTAGCCCTGTGATGCTGAAATTTTTGTTTACATAATAAAAAAACATATAACTTTCAAAGAAAGAAATATTTTCCTCAATATGCCTGTGAGTTCAAGCAATGGAAAAAAATATGTTACATATTTCCTTAGAACTTTAAATTCTATTATTTTTTCAAGCCAAAAATCACAAACTGGTATGTGTCAATGGTAGCTTATTTGAATTTTGTATTATAATGTGAGGTGCTGGTCGTAATGGGCATGTGAAAGTTAAAACCATCTCATGTTTCTAATCGATCTTACTCAACTAATGTTTTGTGATTTCTTTATGAATTAAATCAGAAATAAATACTTACTTTATTCCTTCACCTCTTATGGCCTCTGAATTTACAGTTCTTCTTGCTTGTGATTTTGCTTTGATACTATGGCTGATTGCAATTTTCTTTCACTGCTCTTTGAAATTAATGTCTTTTTTCCCCACTTGTTGCATAAATAATTCTTTATCATTTATGCTCATAAGCTTGGTTTAAGGTGAGAATGTTTTTATTTACTGGGTGTTTAGTATTATTTTGTTGGGTTGACTGTTAAGAATTACTTTCCCTTACCCTTGGTAAATTGAGGGTAGATTCAACTGATACCTATGTATTATGTATTATGAAATACAGTAAAACCTCTTTACATTGTAATGGAGGGGACCAAAATTTGGGCAATTTGATGTATGGAGGTTCACTATAGAGAGGTTTTAGTGATAGGCACAATTTTTTCATATCCGTCGGAAATGAAAGGCAGTAATGTCTTTTAAACCATTACATATATTTATGTGTTTAAACAAACATGCATGCATTAGTGATCATACATTTATTATTTAATAATTCCAGAAAGGGAGCGCTATCGCATGATTTTTACCATGATTCGAGAGAAAACGATGTAATCTCTCTCAATTCAACAGTCACTTAAAATGATTAGGAGAGTTGGATTCCTCTTTTCCTATTTACTGTTAGGTATGCTCTCATATTGAATGAAATGGCCACAACTAATGATTAAAGTGAAAATTACAGCATATTAAAGGTACATATAAGAAAAAAAAGTGAAACATTTATGTATTACTGAAAATGTCATTTCATGCACGTAATCACGGCTGCATTAATGGTCTCTTGTTGTCTTGGTACGATTTGCGGAGGTAGTTAGGCAGTCTCGGGGGTGTCTCCTTGGTATGATAAGTGGAGGTTTTACGATATAAAGAGGTTCACTACAAAGAGGTTTGCCTATAAATTTACATGTAAATCAGACGGGACTGTAGGGGTGGTATGAAGTATGGAGGTTTACGGTGTAAAGAGGTTCACTACATAGAGGTTTTACTGTACTTCTTTTGTCTTTCATGTTAAGGCAACAAGATGAGACATATATAGAAAGGAGAAGGTTGTATACAAGCCAGAAACTGAAAAATAAAGAAAATGAAGCCAACAAATGGAGATTAATTGGCAGACGAGTTAGCACTTCTGTAGAGAGGGACCCTGACCGCTTGTTACAACCAACCCTTGCCTGGAAGGATCGTTTGATGAGCAAGTCTGCAGAACCAATCAGCAAGCCGATTTTGCATCTGAGGAATATGCCTCATCTGTGAGTAAAAATTAGTCGTTTGCTTATTTCAAACTTAATATTTTCTTCTTAATGCACATGGCCAAGCCTGTGGAATGGTGCAAGAAAGTTACATAAGTATGTACTGTGGACAGAAATTTATTTGGAGTGTATCGTTTGAGACTGTATCTCCCGAGGATTTTGGGGGTGAGAACCTCCAGATGTTACTGCACTTGCTACGACCTTGACCTTATGTACAGTGAAACCTCTATTTTACACTTTTGAATGGACCACTTACAAAAAGTGCAAAATTGAGGAAATTGTAAAATAGAGTATCATTGTTTACAGATGGTATTGTTTGGGACCTGATAAAAAGTGTGCAAAATCAGGGAAAATGTAAAATGGGGGAATGTAAAATCGAGGTTTCACTGTATTTAGATCTCTGTCAGGACATTGGGATAAATTTTTTGGAATTTATCAATGTTTTTCTGTATGTTTTCTGCTGTCTTTATTTTACAATGTTTTAAGTATCACTCTGGATACATAAGAGAAATCATTTTAAAGAAACAAGTCCTACCCTTGAGCTTTCATTTTTTCTTCATTTTAACCTTTTCCCTACTAAAGACGAAATTATGCATCTGGATGTTTCTTGACCCGGGAGATGAAAGCAGCAAATTTTCGTTGGAGATTTTCCTATGCAGGTGAACAAATGCTAAATATATACACGTTTCCTAGCTCTCCTCCTTTTATGATGGTCGGGGGTATGGGATGTCTTTGTTTCGGGACCCGACAGAGCAGGGCTGAGGCTTTACCCTTGAAATCTGGGAGCAGGTACCCGAACCCCTCATCATATATTACCCCTCTTAGCGGTCACACAATTGTCTATCCAGTCATTTTGCAAAATAAATATTTGTTCCTTTCTCAAAAAATACAAACTAAGAATTGAATTCTTTATCTTTTGATCAGCGTTTACAATTTTAAAACAAAATTCTACAATAAATATTAACTTATATCTTGATTTTAGTATTAACATCAACATGGAGATTGTCGCTGCATTAAATGTGTTAATATTGACGATAGAGCTTCGTTCCAAATTTGACAATTCTCAGAATAAAACGAAGAATTCAATTTGAAGTCTGCAATTTACATTCTAGCAACAATTATCCATACAACTAATTCATATAAACATGGTGTCATTGATTGTAAACTAATGCCGCTGGTAGGGTTATAAACCCCGAAAGGAGGGAGCCCAACTACCCTCGGAGTGCGAGATAATGCGGAGTCCTCATTAGGAAGGGTCGAAAAAGGTTGGTGCTGAATGTGCATGATTATCAGCGAGACCCTTCTTAACGAATGTCCTGTTAATATTGCTTCGTACGGTGGGAATGGAATAGTCTCTCGGGGCTCAGTACAGCAGTCATGCTAAGGTGAGAACTCCACCGTCTTGAAAGGGTTAAATCAAGTTCTTTGTTAAAGAATATTAGACTATTTCAACTGCTGTCTTCTTTTTTGACCCAAGTGTAATTAGGAATAACTATTAACTGCTTGATGAGAGGGCAAGGGGAGATGGTGGGGGAATTATTGTTTGTAGGCTTCTACATTTGCTTAATACCCTGCTAGCTGGCTCATGGGTTTTTGGGAGCTGTAGCATTCATGTAACAAAGTGCAGTTTTACACAAAATTCACTGTGCTATGTGTA